>NC_066621.1:97429125-98851125 GCF_025201925.1 Gopherus flavomarginatus
AACATGACTGTCCTTCCCCCCATAACAAGGCATGAGTGGAGCTTCGCTACCCAGTTCTTACTATGTCACTCTGCCCATTCACCTAAATCTTTTCATTGGCTTCCAGTCTTTTAATGCATTAATGCAAACTCCTTGTCCTCACTTTCAGTCCCCTGCACTTTCTCTCCACCCATTTAATCCTAATCTCCCTCTCATTCCATTTGTCTTTCCCAAGCCTTGCCCTTTAGCACCCCCTCGTCCTCTTCTCCCATAGCTGACTTTGTCTCTCCATTCATGCTGCATCCAAACACTAACTTTATGCCTGGCAAGTGCCTCTCTCACCTACAGATCCCTTCTTAAAATCTACATCTCCCTTGTTCTCCTATACACTCATCTCCATATCACCCTCTACTAGGGGTGATTTCATGTGTCCTGTTTCAAAGACTTTAAAGTCCTTAGGGCAGGGGCATGTCTCAGACTATCAGCCAGAGACATCCAGAGCCAGGGTACTAACGGTCGCGGTCGACTAGGGTACTAACATTTGGGGGGCGGCGACCGCAGCAGCCGGGTCTTCGGCCGCCCCGTTCGTCGTCGGTATTTCGGGGGCAGAACCTTCCGCCACCTCTGTCAGGGGCGGCATTTTGGGGGTGGGATCTTCCGCCTCCTAGGGCGCCAAAAAAGCTGGCGGCGCTCTTGGAGACATCCCCATTTCTCCCAGGCTGTGGCCAGTGGTGAGAGGAGGAGGAAAGGTGACTTTAAATCACCTTTACACCTGCCCCATTCTCGACCCTGCCAGAGTCTCATGGTACCACTTGCATCCGTTGAAGGAGCTTCAGGTCTACGCTTATTTATGCTTGGCTGCAACAGCCCCCAAGAGGCCAACCCACAGCTGAAGTGCAGCACACCCTAGTCCTGCCCAGCCCTCTCCCACATACCTCTGACACTGAGGGCTGTGACAGAGGGTGCCATACACTGGAGCTGAATGTCCGCTTCTTTCCAATAGTGAGCAAGCCTTCATCATTCTATAACTAGCTACAGGTTCCAGGGCTGAGACTGGGACTCCTGGAGAAAAGGGACTCTCTGGTGGTTAAGACCATGGACGGGGAATCAGGAGAGCTCCGTTCAGTTCTCAGCCTTTCTATAGGCTTCCTGTGTGAGTCAGAATAACTCACACACATCTCTGGGTTTTGGTTTCCCTGTGATAAAGGGGATGATAATTTTTAGTGTCTCCCAGCCCTGTGTCTTGGCTAGTTAGGCTGTAATCTCTTTGGGGCAAGAACTGACTCTGGGCTTGTCTTCACTGCAAACCTAAATCGAATTATAAGTCAAATGTTGCCCCTAACTCGAGTCCTGTCCACACACACAAATCCTTAACTCCAGCGTGGTGGTGCTTTTAACTCAAGTTGGCTGTTATTTCACAGGATACAGACAAACTCTAGTGAGCACAACTCTGTAGCATGGATGTAGGTAGCGCCACTCGAGTGGCACTAGTCCTCCAATGCCTTCCCATAATTCCCCTGTGTGTCCAGAAAGGACAAACAAGTTCTCCCACAATTACTGGGATAAAATTAATAGAGCGGCTCAGTTTACTGCAGTGCTAAGAACCATGGACTATGTTCCAAAAAGTCCATAGGTAGTACCAGTGTGGACACACCAGCTAGAGTGTTACTTGGCAGGGTGGCTGCTTTCTTGTGAGCTGAGCTAACTAGAGGGGAATAACTTGGAAGAGTAGATAACTGAAGTTAAATCTGCAGTGAAGACATAGCTTCTTACTGTGTGTTTGTAGATTGCCTAGAACAATGGGTCCTTGAACTTAAGTGGGGCCTGCAGATGCTACAATAACCACAATTTTCTGTTTAGAACGTACCTAGCACATTGGCGGCTTTATGGCGAACACATAATGACAATAATAGGAGGAAAGTGTTTGTAAATGTCCCATCAAAAATGTTTGTCCCTGGAGCCACAGATGAAAAGAGTCAGTAATAAACTGGGGAGAGACGCCAGAGTCCCCACCAGCCTCTACATCTGTGAAACTGTAAGGCCCCAATCCTGCCCCTATACATGTGCTTTCCTCTACTCATTTGAGTAACCCCATGGAAGCCAGTGGGACTACTCACATTCTTAGAGTAAAGCATATGTGTGTTTGCAGGATCAAGGCTAAATGAGCCCCCTCAGTTCTGCTCTTCCTCCCACTGAAGCCACTGGAGTTTTGCCAGTGTCTCAATGGGAGCAAAATCAGATCTGTAGACACTGGGCTTTTTTAAAGCTTCCCTGCTTCCTTCACTTTACTGCAACTTTCTTAGGCATATTTGTGAAGAATACCAGCTAGGACACGTGGCTAAAGCACAGGACTAGAAGTCTAAAAATCTAGGTTCTTTCTATGGATCTCTCTTGTGCCTTGATCTCCCCATCTATAAAATGGGAACAATGCCTTCCTCACAGGGGTGTTGTGGGGATTCATTCATTGATTTCTGATTGTGAAGCATTCTGAGAACCTTGGCTAGGAGGTGCTATATTGTGCCAAAGTATAATTATTATGAAATATATGAGAACTCTAGATCCATTAAGGATATGTGCTAGTCTTTACCCAGCCTAATTATTTACATGGTAATTTACTGTTAAAGATGTCAACTTTTTTAAAAAGTTTTCTTTATTTATGGATTGTCTACAACTTGAAAAAGTTATTTCAGATGAAGATAGGAGGTGAATGTATAGCACAATAGCTTTGCGGAGTGAGCTACGCAGGAAAAAGGCACTATTATTCTGGAATCCGAATGTCCAACGGGGGAACTGTTCTAGAAGAGCTATTGTGGAATACCTATTCTGCATTAGCTATTCCAGTTAATTTCCCCATGTAGACAAGCCCTTAAGCTGACAACACTAAATGCTTTCTAAGTCAGTCATAAATCACAACAGAACAAAGTGTTGCATTCTTGGCCTGGATCTTGCAGATACGAGTATTAATAAAGAAAAAAACACCCCCCGCAGGGTATGGTCTATAGTTGGATTTAAGGGGTATTTTAACACATTAACTACAACAATCGTAAATTCTAGTATAGACTCAAACATCTGCTCTTAGTCGCATTGAACTTTAGGCTGCAGCCTGGAACAAATGTATGTGACATGTCTATACTAGAATTTACAACTGCACAGTTAACACATGTTCAAACACAACCAAAAACTCAAGGGCAGATAGGACCTAAGACGAAGAGGGAAAGCTGCCACTCCTGGGTCTCTATTGTTTCAGTCTGTCTGAAAAGAAAACATGACAAGGGCTCAGGGATTCACAGAATGACAGATATTCACAGAAGAGTTAGAAATTATTTATTTTAAATGAGATTTTAAAGGGTATAGAACACAGAAATCCATAAAATCAGTGTCAATCTGTTGATTTTAATGGCCCCTGGTGATCTCTGACTTTGGCCTCTCTCTTTTCAGCAGCTAATGAGAGGCCAGTGCATTGGCACAAGAGGAAAAGGCATCTTCAGCTCCAAAGAGACCCATCTATCTCCAGAAAGGGACTATTTCCCCATTTACACTTTAGATTACGTCTAGCCACATCTCTTGTGAACAACTCTGCTGCCCTGACTCTCTCCTTTAAGGGGAAAATCTGCTATCTGACATCATGTTTCCACTCCTGACCCAGTTGCCGTTTGTTTTCAATTGCCAATTTCAGTGCTGGGGTATGGGCCTGCATATCAAGCAGCACGCAGCCATTACAGCACAGCGTGTTGTTCCATCTGCTGAGGGCTCCTCTCAGCTCGGTTCTAAGGAATGTCAGCAACAGCTTCTCCTCCCTCCTCCCCCACTCCCAATTCTTCTCCGCTGGGGCTCTCTCACCTTTAATCCGAACAGTGGCTGCCCGAGAAGAAGACAATCCCTTTACGTTGTGGGCTTCACAGGAGAAAACCGTGCTCTGGTTAATACCTGGATATCAGCCAAGGCAAGACAAAGAAAGCAACACAAACTGCTGTAGAGTCCAGCTTCAACCACAAGGAAAATCATGGTTACGTCTGACATCCAGCTCACACTATATGTGCAACTGGGGGCCAACCAATAGCAGGTGGATTTTAGTGTAATTAATGTGTCAATCATTCATTATAAAAGGGAGAGGAATGTAGATGAGCCCATATCAGCACTTTGCAGCACAACAAAGGAGAGAGAGGGACCTTGGGAAGGAGATCAAAACGCAAAGCTGGCAGCTCTCTCGTCATGGTTGCCATCTCATTATTGTTAACCTCGGCCTTCTTCCCCACCCTGTGCCTCCTACTGTTTGTGGCACTCACTGTTTGGGAGCTCTTTGGGGCAAGGACCATGCCTGGAAAATGGGGCCCTGATCTTCATCAGGACCCTGGGGCACTGTCACAATCCAAATAATAATAATCAGCTTCAAGCTACGGTAGGAATCCAGTTTGGGCCATGAGTAAACAGAGTTTTGTACTGTCAATTTAGGGCCTAATTGTCCCTTGCCTTACACCGTAGGTTGCCATTAACCCCAGTGCGAAATGAGGATAAAGTGCATGTCAAATGCTACTAAATCAGAATGGAGGCATTTTACATCCCTTTGCACTGGGGTAAATGACTACACCAGGGGCAGGGCAAGGGAGGATTAGGCCCTTTGTCCTCAATTACCATTTGTCCACATCTCACACCCAAAATATAATGCGGAACTATTGGCAAGCTTCTCAGGGGAAGCCAGGGATTGATGTTTACAGATTAATCAGGATTGAGAGGCATTGGCAAAGCTGCCTGGAGAAGTGCATCCAGCACTTGCCCTTGCTACACATGGCCCTAGTCTGCTTTACAGGTTCTGTTCAAGCGAGGTCAGTGACTACTGCAGCAGTTGTGCATGCAAGTTAGGATGGAGATGCCATTTCAAAGCTGTGTGGAGAAGCTTGCATAGTGCCTGCCCTCGCTGTGCTTGGATTGAGGGATGGCAAATGAGGCAGAGGAGGAAAGGAGAGATTACAATGAGTGATAGAGAGAATGACACATTTTAATACCTTCCATGATCCCACCAAACCACAGCAAAAGACATTCCAGCTGGCAACAAAGCAGGCACTATTATTGTTGTTGTTATTTGGATTGCAGCAGCAGCACCCAAAATATGGCAGGCAATTTCCCAACACAGAGGGAAACATAGCCCCTGCCCAGAAGATTGTGAACCAAGCTCCCATCACACTCTGGTTTGGCAGCTGTGCTTTCCCCATCCACCAGTCCTTTCCCTGTTCAGTCAGGGGCCGATTGTTGACTTGGATCTCAAGACATTTGCTTTTTAGTTACCGCTTTATTATTATTTTCCTTAGTGATTTGATACTTTCTTCTGCCAACATAAGCATGTCCTCCTGCCCCCACTGACCTGCTGTTTTGACATGCCTGGGAACTCCGACCACCTGGTGCCAGCATACACAGCATCACACAGGGAAACCTATTTTCTGTTTCAAAGGCAAGACCAACAGGCAAAGGCCAGAGGATGCTGGGGAGTTAAATTTTTTAAGTAACCACTAGCTGGGTTTCAAGTCAAGAGGATTATTTTTTTAAGCCTCCTCATGGTTTAAAAAAAAAAAAAGGAAAAAAAAAAGTATGAAGTAATTCCCAGACTGCTCAGGACTTTGGAGTGGAGCACTGCTTTGCCTGGCAGGGGGAGCTGTGTCCCAAGGGTGAAAGCAGACACTAGCTTGCTACCTACACTGAGACTCTCCACAAGAACAGAAGGTGCTGGATCTCCAGTGTTAACAACCTTGTTCCAGCATAATGCAGAACAACGCTGCCCTAAGCAGGAAAAGCTGGTCTCTTGGTGTGTGCATGTCTGGGGGGAGGAGGGGTGAACGAGGCCACCTGGGGTGAATGAATGCACTAAGAATGTGGCTGAAGACTGCTCTACCCTTGATGTTCTGAGGACTAGACAGACCTCTGCTGTGGCCCCAAGTCACTTTGCCTAAGAGATTAAAGCTCTGTGAGGTGCCATGAGATTGGGATCGTGGGTGTAGAGAGACCATTTCCTTGGCCTCTTTCCTTTCCTACTGGTTTGTCACTCACTCCTGCTTCCATTTCGACTGACAGATTATACCACCCAGGAAAATTTAAATTTCCTTCTCAGAACAGCACAAAACAGCAACCCAAAAGAGGGTGCAGCAGAGAAAACCATAATGAATTTGCAGCCCTTATTTTGATTTGTATATAAATTAAGCACTAATTTAAATATATATATATATATATATTATATTATATAAATTAGAAGGGTTAATATGACGCAGTTTTGATAGCCCAAGGCCTGGTCAATGGCATACAGAACCAAATTAATCCCTAGTGCAACTGCACTGATTTAAATGGATTTCACCAGGGATAAATTTGATGCATAGAACCTATCGTCCGTGAGGTGCTTGTTCAAATCTGGCCCAGGGCTGCGCTTATCACACAGTGTTACTCTCTGATGGCTGGCTGGTGCACAATGTGAAGAGTGGATAGTAGCAGTCCAGTTCCTAGTGGACAGATGTTATTTTCTCTGTTGGACATAGGGTGACCAGATACCCCAATTTTATAGGGACAGTCCCGATTTTTGGTCTTTTTCTTATATAGGCTCCTATTATCCTCCACCCCCTTCCCAATTTTTCGTATTTGCTGTCTGGTCATCCTAGTTGGACCCCCTTGTGGGCCATCTCAGCAGAAAGGCCAAACTTCCCTTTCACCCTAGAGTTTTTCCCTCTGGCTCAGAACTCATGCACACCAAGGGGGAGGCCTGTGGTACAGCGGTCCGCACTGGACCTGTTCTGGGGAGGACAGAAGACTCTGGTCTCCAAGGCTGTCAGTCTGCCACCTTTAGCAGCAATCAATTCACTCCACATTTTCCCAACAATGCAACTGGGTGACAAAGGTTAATTGGGCAGGTGTCCAGCATGGCTGGGGTAGAGGGGAGCATGCAGCATGGTTGCAGGGATGAGAGGGGGTGGGCCAGTGTCCAGCAGGGCTACATAGGAGTAGGGGAAAAGCAGCGTCTGGCATGGATGGGGGGAGGTGGGGAAAGAGGGTGACACGATACATCAAGCAGGGCTGTAGGGGGGCGGGCACTGGCTGCAGGCATCTGGATTCATAAGATAAATATTACAAGCAGAATAATCTAATTAAACCAAGAACACACGCAAGAGGTGAAGCTACAGTAGAGGCCTCCAGCGTGTCATTTTCCCACAGCATGTGGCCAGCGCTGCAGGGCCTGTGCCTTATATTCCTATGGAAGATGTCCTGGGGAACAATTACCCCTTTGGGTGACCTGTGCCATATACTGGATATGTGTTTGTCCTAATCTCCAGCTTTTAGCATCACAGCACGGCCAAGGCCCAGTCTCATATTACATGGGTCTCTGGGGTCACTGCCTTGTCACATGGCGGCGAGAGAGCTCTCTTCTCCTCTTCCCCCCGCTCCCCTTGCACTGCAGGTGATGTTAATCTTGGAAGCAGCCTTACCTGACACATTTAGGATGGAAGGGGAGATGTCCGGAAGCCCCACTCTGGAGTCTCCCATCCACCAGACAATTGTCACTGGCTCAGGAGGGCCAACGGCAGCACAGGCCATATGGAATGGGGAGTTAGGAGACACAGACAAATCTTCCGGCTCCACAGTAAAGTGGGGTACACCTAGAAAGGCAAACACGAAGGTGTAGTAGCAGAAGAGTTTCCCTCTGCCTCCACCAGGATATTCTCACTTTCTTCCATTAGCACTAATACCGAGCGCTTATAGAGCAGTGAGCCACCCCCTGGAGATCTCAGAGCACTCTACAAACAGCCAGGGATACATTTTCAAAAGCACCTCAGGGCATTAAGGCCTCCAGCTCTCACTGAAAGTCAGTAGGACCTGAGCACCTGATCCCTGAGGTGTTTTTGAAAGTCCCCCTGTGACTGAATGCACCCCTGTATTCACACCCCACACTACAGTACTATGATCATCTTTGGCCAAAATATGCCTTGTGAGGTATTTTTTGAAAACTAATTACTCACTGGTAAATAATTTCATGGTGAAATGTACGTAGCAACTGTGACAAAGTTCCTCCTCTACCTGGGTGGGTCCTGCACTTATTGGCAGATTTGCTCACCTCAGTGATCTTCCCTGCAGTCTGGATCAACTCCTCCTGTGTCTGATCAGGAGTTGGGAGGTTTGGGGGGAACCCGGGCCTGCCCTCTACTCCGGGTTCCAGCCCAGGACCCTGTGGATTGCAGCTGTCTATAGTGCCTCCTGTAACAGCTGCATGACAGCTATAACTCCCTGGGCTACTTCCCCAGGGCCTCCTCCAAACACCTTCTTTATCCTCATCACAGGACCTTCCTCCTGGTGTCTAATACCGCTTGTACTCTGTAGTCCTCCAGCAGCACACCCTCTCACTCTCAGCTCCTTGTGCCTCTTGCTCCCAGCTCCTCACACGCACTTCCTCTCCTCTGGCTCCTCACCTGACTGGAGTGAGCTCCTTTTTAAACCCAGGTGCCCTGATTAGCCTGCCTTGTTGGCTGCAGCTGATCTAATCAGCCTGTCTGCCTTAATTGGTTCTAGCAGGTTCCTGATTACTCTAGTGCAGCCCCTGCTCTGGTCACTCAGGGAACAGAAAACTACTCATCCAATGACCAGTATATTTGCCCTCTACCAGACTCCTGCACCCCACTGGCCTGGGTCTGTCACATATCCCTCCCCCCTGTTCAACACCAAGGGGTTGGGCAGCTTGGGAAGCCAGACAGTGCACATGTGACAAGCCATCGGCATTGCCATGACGGCTCCCTGCTCTGTGTTGCACACAGAACTGGAAAGGTTGGAGGGATAAGAACCACTTGGTCACCCTTGTGTTCTTCTCCCTGTTCCGCTGCATCCATTGAAGAGGGGCATGGTCGGTCACGAGGACGAATCTGCGCCCGAGCAAGTAGTAGCGCAATGCTTCCATGGCCCATTTTACGGCGAGGCACTCTCTCTCAACCACTGCATATTTTTATTCCCTCGGAAGGAGTTTCCTACAGAGGTAGAGAATTGGGTGTTCCTCCCTCTATCTGTGATAGAACGGCCCCCAACCCTACTTCCGATGCATCTGTCTGCAGGATAAATTCCTTGGTGAAATCAGGGGCTATCAGCACGGGGTTACTACAGAGGGCAGTCTGTAGGTCTGTGAATGCTTCCTCTGCTGCATCAGACCATCTCACCAGATCAGGTCCACGAGCTTTCACTAGGTCTGTCAGGGGGGCTTGCCCTTGTGGTAAAGTGGGGGATAAATCGTCGGTAATACCCCACTACACCTAGGAATGCCCGGACTTGTTTCTTGCAACCTTTTCCCACAATGTAGCCAAGATATTTGGCCTCTGTAAACCCTACAGTACACTTGGCAGGGTTTGCTGTAAGGCCAGTTTGCCTGAAGGTATCAAGGATTGCCTCCACCTTCTCTAGGTGGGTTTCCCAGTCTGGGGTATGAATGATCACATCGACCAAGTAGGCAGCAGCATAACTCTTATGCGGGCGTAACAGCTTGTCCATGAGGCGCTGGAAAGTAGCTGGGGCCCATGTAGTCCAAAAGGGAGGACAGTATATTGAAAAAGACTCTCTGGTGTAGAGAACGCAGTCTTTTCCTTTGTGTCTTCCGCAAGGGGAATCTGCCAGTACCCCTTTGTCAAGTCTAGGGTAGTCAAACATATGACATTACTCAGATGGTCCACTAGTTCATCTATGCGAGGTATGGGGCACGCGTTGAACTGGGATACTTCGTTTAGTCGCCGGAAGTCGTTGCAAAACCTTGTGGTGCCATCAGGTTTTGGCACCAACACAATTGGGCTGGACCACTGACTGTGGGATTCTTCGATGATCCCCAACTCCAGCCTTTTTTTTACTTCTGCTTTTATTTCCTCCCTTTTTGCCGCTGGCACCCGATAGGGCCTCATTGTTATTCTGACCCCAGGGTTCGTGACGATGTGGTGATATGTCTCGGTTGTTCGACCTGGATTTGTCGAGAACACATCTTGATTCCGGAAGATCATTTCAGACACCTCATTCTTCTGGTCTAGTGTTAAATCGGGAGACACTCTCACCTTTTTGGAAGGCTTGTTTTCCTGGGTTAGGTCTTTTTGGACAGTTATGCATGCCTCTTGTGCATGCCAGGGTTTCAGAAGGTTGATGTGATAAATCTGTTCTTGTTTTCAGCATCCTGGCTTCCGCACCTTGTAGGTTACTTCCCCTATGGGTTCAACCACCTCATAGAGTCCCTGCCATTGGGCCAGAAGCTTGCTTTCTGCCATGGGTACCAACACCATCACCCGATCCCCTGGTTGGAACTGTCGGACTTTTGCCTGGCGATTGTAATGGGTTCTTTGGACCTCCTGTGCCTTTTCCAAATGTTCCCGTACAATAGGAGTGACCTGGGCTATCTGGTCTCCCCTCATTGGGTTCCTCTTCCCAAATCTCTTTGGTGATATTTAGTATGCCATGGGAGTGATGCCTATATAATAACTCGAAGGGGGAAAACCCAGTTGAGGCCTGAGGTACCTCCCGGATAGCAAACATAAGGTAGGGTAGTAGGGTGTCCCAATCATTCCTGTCCCGCCTTACCACCTTCCATATCATAGCCTTGAGGGTTTGGTTAAACCTTTCTACCAACCCATCAGTCTGCAGATGGTAGACTGAAGCTCTCAGGGTATGTATATGGAGCAGCGTACAGAGGTCCTTCATTAGCTTTGACATAAATGGGGTTCCTTGGTCTGTTAATATCTCCTTTGATAGCCTCACTCGGGCAAAGATTCCCACCAGCTCTTTGGCTATCATTTTAGAGGCTGTGTTCCGCAGGGGGACGGCTTCTGGGTAGCGAGTAGCATAGTCCAAAACAACAAGTATATATTGGTGGCCCCGAGCCATCTTCTCCAGGGGTTCCACTAGGTCCATGGCTATTCGCTCAAAGGAGACTTCTATGATGGGAAGGAGTACTAAAGGTGCCCTCAGGTGGGGACGGGGACTGTGCAGCTAACACTCCGGGCAGGAAGCACAGTACCTCCACACTTTTTCATGTACTCCGGGCCAGAAGAACCGTCGTAGGACTCGTGCCAGGGTCTTCTCTACCCCCAAATGCCCCCCAAAAAGATGACTATGGGCAAGACTTAATACCAGTATTCTGGTGTTTTTGAGGTACTAGGATCTGCTGTATCTTCTGCCCCTGTATTGGTGCAACCCGGGATAAGAGATTCTTCTTCATTATGAAGTAGGGTCCTGGTCCCTGGGTTTTCCCTTCCACAGGGACCCCATCTATTTCAGTCACCTCCTTCCTAATGTTGTTGTATCTTGGGTCTTCAGCCTGGTCCCATCCAAAATTTCCTCTCCCGAGGCTAATCTGCCCAAGATCTAGGGGCCCAGTCTCTGTTGCCTCTACTGGTTCAGAAGCATTAGGGTGGGGGTCAGACTTGGGTGCTTCTCCCTCCTGGGTGGCCTCCTTTTCAGCTGCTCCAGTCTGCCTACCTACAAGAGTGATCCTCTGGCTTTGAGTCAGTATTCGGGTTCCCAAGGCCTTAGCTGCCCTCCTTTCCCTTTTCAACTTTCTACCCTGTCTGGGAATGGAAAATAAATCTGGGGATATTTCAGAGAAGACTGGGGGTTGATAGTCTACTGTGGATGCCTCACTAACTTCAGGGTTCCCCTTTTCCTCCAATCCTCCCACTGGGAGTAAGTTTCCAAACCGTGGGAAGTCCCTCCCTATAAGCACTGGATATGGGAGTTTAAGGACTACACCTGTTGCTATGTCAGTAGTGTTCCCCTGAATCTCGAGTTTTACTGGGATGGTGGGGTAATAACCAACTGTCCCATGGACGCATGTTATCCCTGTACGCTCAGCACGCAGCAGCTGACTACATTTGACGAGCTTCCCCAAGACAAGCGTGATAGCACTCCCCGAATTAACCAGTGTCGTGGTCTCTACCCCATTTAGTTTCACTGGTCTGGTGTACATATGTGGGGTTAGTGAGACCCCCACAAGGTGGATTAGGGAGCATGGGTCTGCCCAGTTCCCCAGGTTACACTGCATTGGCTCCTCAGCATTGGGACACTGTGAAGCTATATGTCCCCACTCCCTGCAGGCATAACGTCTGTATGGAGCCCTAAGCATTCCCCGGTCTCTTGGTTTGGGCAATCTAACATCATGATCCTCTTCTCCCTCCGTGCTCCGACTCTTTGTGGCCTCTAGTGGGCCTTCAGCCCCTTTCTTTTTCCACCTGGGCTCTCCTGGTGACCCAGTTACCTGAACTCTAGGGTTTGGTGCTGCTAGTTTACCCGGGATACCTCTTCCTTAACTGGTCGGGTCAGCTCCCTCGCCGTCCTTCGCCTCTTTACCACTGCAACAACCTCATCATAGGTGGAGGGTTTGTTCTGGCTTACCCAGGCACAAAGGTCTGGTGGTAGTCTCCTCATGTATCGGTCGATGACCAGAACCTCTAGTATCTCTTCCGGACTCCGGGACTCCGTTTGCAACCACTTTCGTGCGAGATGGGTAAGGCCATACAATTGGGATCGCAGGGTTTTGTTTTCCTGTACCTCTACTCGTGATATCGTTGAGCCCGCACTGCGGTCGTTACCCCAGATCTGGGCAGGATCTCTGCTTTCAGCTGGGGGTAGTCTGCTGCAGCCTCCTCAGGCAGATCATAGTAAGCCTTCTGGGCCTCCTCACACAGGAATGAGGCAAAGATGCCAGACCACTGATCTCGAGGCCAGGCCTCCCGTAGGGCTGTCCTCTCAAAGGCCAGAAGGTATGCTTCTACATCATCCTCCCGCGTCATTTTCTGCAGCCAATGGCTGGCCCGTATGATCTGCGTCCCATCATGGCCGCGGTTCAGCTCTGTAAGGGTCTTTACCTCGTTTACCAGTTCCCACAACATAGCCTGGTCTTGAGAAGTCTGGTCCATCAGCAGGCGATTAGTCTCTTGCTGCAACCGCACTGCCTCCTGTTGGGCAGCTGCCTGGACACAGGTAGCCTCCTGCTGGGCTGCCGCAGCTTGTATCAATGCCCGTACTAAGTCATCCACTGTGGCGAAAAAAAATAAAAATAAACCCTCTACCATTTTTTTTAAATCACCCTCCTGCCGCGCTGTGCACACCTAATCCCACGCCTGACACCAGTTGTGACAAAGTTCCTCTTCTACCTTGGTGGGCCCTGCGCTTATTGGCAGATTTGCTCACCTCAGTGATCTTCCCCATAGTCTGGATCAACTCCTCCTGTGTCTGATCAGGAGTTGGGAGGTTTGGGGGGAACCCGGGCCCGCCCTCTACTCTGGGTTCCAGCCCAGGGCCCTGTGGATTGCAGCTGTCTATAGTGCCTCTTGTAACAGCTGCATGACAGCTACAACTCCCTGGGCTACTTCCCCAGGTCCTCCTCCAAACACCTTCTTTATCCTCACCACAGGACCCTCCTCCTGGTGTGTGATAACGCTTGTACTCTGTAGTCCTCCAGCAGCACACCCTCTCCCTCTCCCTCTCCCTCTCAGCTCCTTGCGCCTCTTGCTCCCAGCTCCTCACACACACTTCCTCTCCTCTGGCTCCTCCTCACCTGACTGGAGTGAGCTCCTTTTTAAACCCAGGTGCCCTGATTAGCCTGCCTTGATTGGCTGCAGGTGATCTAATCAGCCTGCCTGCCTTAATTGGTTCTAGCAGGTTCCTTTTACTCTAGTGCAGCCCCTGCTGGTCACTCAGGGAACAGAAAACTACTCATCCAATGACCAGTATATTTGCCCTCTACCAGACTCCTGTACCCCACTGGTCTGGGTCTGTCACACAACACTATGTGCAAAGTTAAGATATCTCCCTGGTATGATGCTAAAGGCACATGCTCAAACTCACGTAGCTCCGGCAGAACTGGTCTTAAACAAAGGGATGTGCCTTTACCTCAATTTGCGTATAAGCTGTAAACAGACAGTGAGAGGGGAAAGACGACAAAGAAAAGCTGTATTTCAGTATACATAATTGAAAGCAAACAGCATGAAGCCCCTTTCCTCTGTCAGGCTCCATGTCGCCTTGCTCTCAGCTGGAAAGAACTTTAAACAGAGGTCACGCTCAGGAAAATGTTTTCAAAGGATGACTGAGCTATAAGAATTATGTGCAAAACCACCTCAAGTTCTCTCTCCTTACACACCTTTCTCTGTTCACCTAAGAAGGCAAGAAAAGCAGCTCTTGGACTTTGAGAGCATATCCTGGCCGGAGAATTTGGTCAGCAATGTATTGAAAACATGGGGGGAAAACTCCATCTTGAACCAAATCAAATTTGTTAAGTTTAGAAAGAGTTTTCTCTTTATTTTTCTTGCAGCCATGGCTCGTTACTTGTACTCACTTAAAACCTCTCTCTTTATAATTAACTAAACTTGTTTTATTCTTTAATTAAACTAATCCAGTGTTGTGGATTGTTTGGGTAACTCCATTTAAGGCAGCAGATTGTTGTATGTTGATCCCCTTATGGGGCAAAGGATCTAATATATCTGGACTGCCCAGGAGAGGGCTGGACAGTGCAGAACACAAGTTTTTAGGGGACCATCTGGGACGGAGAGTGTGTTGGCGTCACCCTGCAAGTAGTAACCAGCATTGCTGGAAGCCAGAGTGTGGCTGGTGTTTGCTGACAGGCTGCTGGGGTCAGAGCTGCTGGAGCAGGGCTGTGGCTATACACAGACCCTCAGGATGTGACCTGCATGCTGTCTGTGAGGAGCCCAGGTTGGAAGCTAGAGCAGCAAAGCATTGTGAGGCACCGTAGGTTGCAGGGCAAGGCTGACACAGGTCCTCACTGGTGTGGATTGCACCCTGGAATGTCATACCCACCAGAAATGATTAAGCCTCAACACAATCATCTGAGGTGGCTTTTAATGGCAATGTGAGCTCCCTTTTACAGATGGAGAAACTGAGGCCAAGAGATCTCATGGCCCATATTTCTGGATGCATCCATTGAAATTTTTTATACATATAAAAAGGTGCCTGGCCTAGGTTCTAGGTTTCTTTGTCATACATTAAAAAGTCAGTTCCATAAGAATGTTGAAACAACAGCTGCACTCAACCACAAACCAGAAAAGATTTAGCCAAAGATGGAATTGTCACAGTTCAGGGCAACTGCATCTGTATCCCCTCCCCGCCCACCTGACCAGGGTTTTTCCAGGCTGCACAGCTCCCTGCCTGCACTATGAATTCCCCAGCAAGCCTGACTGCTTTGCCTCCTCAGAGGCTACAAACAGTTGTAGTTGTCCACAATTAAATTACTGCACAGCCCTTTCTAAGCAAGCACACGTATTCTTAAGGTGAAAGCATTCCAGAGAAACATTAAAACAATAAAAGAATCTCCACACCAGCCAATAAGCTTACTAGAAACCACTCCAACCAAGGCTCTGATAGGGATCAGTACTCCAAACCCACATAGTTGGTTTTCTGTGGTTACAAGTCCATAACAGCTGTTAGCTAAGAACAAGCACCCATGAATCTATAGGAGTTCCTCATTTACACAGATTGGGCCTGGGATCACATAAATCAGCAGACTATCAATCTCTCCTCAGGACGAAGCTTTAAAGAGCTGGGATTCTGCATAACCATCGGCAGTGAGAAGCAGGGGAATTTGCATTCACCTCCCCCATGATATTTCCCAGGAAATCCACTTCACGTGCATTGTTCCAAAAGTTCATTCTTGGCTTCCATTTCGTTCAATAAAGTCCTCTGATCATCCAGTGCCACTATTGTGATAATATGTAACCTTTGCATTTAATACAATGGACTCCAAAGACACTTGAACTTAACATCTCCCAAAGCGACTGCAGGAACTTGCCATATCTGTCCCAGAAATAAAACAAAAAGCAGCCCTTACTGTGCCCTTCTCCACAAGCCTGGCTGAACAGACAGCCTTGTCGCTGTCCTGAAAGACAACGGTCAGGCTCTCTCACATCAATGGGGAGAGTCCATCCCACAGCTGAGGGCCCCTCACGCAGACCTGCTCTGCTGTCAGCTCTCTTTCACACAGTCTGATCCAAAGCCCATTAAAGTCAGTGGAAAGATTCCCACTGATTTTAAAAGGACTTTGGAGCAGGCCCATACCAGCATCTCAGCGGACTGCAACTGCGTCTTTGGATTTTATACTGCTGTCCATGATTACAGTATCTAAGTGCAAGGAGAAAGGTGGTCACTCACATACATAGGTCCCAAACCATTCAGCTTTCTAGATCCAAACCAACTAAAACTTTACCCGGGTACCAATAAGGACTCAGTGCAGATCCTGGAGCACTGGTGACGCATGCTTCTAATGAGATACACTGCATAAAAAGATGGATGCCACATCCTGCATCAGCTTCAGTTTCCAGGTTGATTTATGATGCAGCCCAGTATAGAGCACATTTCAGTAGTCAAATCTTGAAATTACAAGAGTCATGACAGTTGTTATGAATGGATGGGGATGGCAAAATCTGTGTCCAAAAGGAAAGGTCACACTCTCCTAGCTGGACAAAATTGAAAAAAGGCTTCTTTGGAAGTTGCTACTGTATGATCATGTAACAGCGGTGAGGAGCCAGTGAGAGCCACAGGCTGAACTTATATGCTTAAATGAAAGCACTGAAATCTGACCTAAGTAAATGGCCTGACTGACTTCAGCAGGAGCTGCCGGTGTTCAGCACCTCAGAAAAGCAAACCATTTATTTTTGTCTAGGTGCTTAAATATGGATTGAGATGCCTAGTTTCAGACCCATGCAAGTTTGGAAATTGTGGTTTAAAGTCTTTTGACTCTAAGGGTATGTCTACCCTACAGGCGCTACAGCAGCGCAGCTATGCCACTGGAGTGTAGACACTTACTACAGGGATGAAAGGGCTCACGGAGTCATTTCAAAGTGACAAAGTGCTAGAGGAACCTTAGCTTTTCTTTTTTAAAAAGTCATGTTTACCATAGTGCACCTATCATGTTACCTCCTCAGGTATCACCTACTGTTGTATTTTACATAAGACGGACTCTGTTTTCTAAACCGGAACCAGTTTCAAAGTCATTGCGCTTTCTTAAATTCTTGGATAAAGAGTTTCTCAAAAGGCCAAATCTTGTAATCCTAATTTAGGCAAAATCCCCACTACGGGCAATAAGATTTCTGCCTGAATATAGACTATGAGATTTTGTCTTAGATTTTAGATAAATTAATGCATATGAACTCATTCAAGTTCACCCTGGCTAGATAATTCTAATAACCTATATCTGTGTAGTGTTTTCTCCTGAAGGATGTCAAAGCTCACCAAAACTGTATATACAGGGATCACACACTCAACATTCTACTGCAGCCACCTCTGGAGTGGAACATGGTAGCCGTTGTGAACCAACAACACAACACAATTGGGGATATTTTTATCTTAAAACATTTTTTCTCCAATTGAAGCTGTAGAAGAAATGTTACATTGACAAAACACTGGAACTGAGTCAGGACAGATAGCAGGATGAACACCCTATTATTGTGAAGACCACTATGAAAGCTTTAATGACTATGAAAGACTAGGACCCTGGTTTCACATTTCGATCCAAAACACAGTATCCCCAGCAGCACAATGCACCCTAGGACTATGCAGGGACACTCACTCAGCTCTGGCCTAGAGAGACAAGTACACTTACTAAAGAAACAGTACAACTTCTTGATGAAAACTGGTTGTTTTTGCAGATCTCCTGTTCAAATACTAAGCAGCCTTAATGCTTGAGACCTAATATGATCATAACCTAAGGAGGTATGGCTGCAGGCTATATGGTGCCACCTATCCACTCTGGCTTGGAGTAACTATTGAACAAATGTGTAGAAGCTTTACATTTACCAGGCCAGATTGCTGTGCAAAATGCACCAAAGATTATACACTTAACTTGAGTAAACTCTGCTCTAATCCAAAAAAGCTTCCATTTGAAGCAACGCTGGTCATGGAAATTCTAAAGGAAAGTGCTTCTCGTGGAACTAAGAGAATGGTACTAAAACTATGGTCTGTGGATTAGCAATGGTCCATGGAGCTCTTCTTGGTGACCTGCAGAATGAGCCATCTGAAGACTCAAGCAACGCAGGATTAGGAGGTTGGAGGGGATGTTTGTCCATGAGACGATCCTTCACTTATTTCCTGGCCTGCAGAATTAAAAACTGAGAATCTGTGAACTAATACACACTCTTCCAGTGCAGTTGTCGCCTCTATCACTTCCTATTCCTGCACCTTAATTAGTTCACTGTGGTACCTTACAGTTCCTGCTACTGTCCCCAGCTGTGAAAAGACTGGAGAGCCTGGCGCAGTCTCCTCTGACCAGTCCTACTAGTGTGATCCCAACATGAGAGAGCCCTAAAGGGAAGCTAGCACTCTTCCTCCTTACCGTCCACTATGAGCCACACTTGTTGTGATTCTTCCTTCTTCCCCTTGTTCTCAATCTGGCACCAGTACTTCCCAGAATCCGTCCGCTCAACGGATTTCAAACTGAAAAGAGTGAAGAACCACATTGATATTTTACATTTATAACACAACTTTCATCCCACAGAATAAGAAAACTAGATACACACACAACACCACTGATATGTAGCCACCTCTGGGGAGGAGGGCAGTAGCTAACCAGCACAAAGCATGCGGCACAAGAGTGGATAGAAAACAGAGATACTTTGGGTAAAGCCCTACTTCTGTGAAAGGTGTTGGGGGATTTTTAGTACCCACACAGAGCAGAGAGGCCCTCATCTGAAATATCTACAAACAGGAAACAGCATGGCACTTAATTCACCTATCTTGAAATATAAAGGGGCTACTTAACCCACTTGATTCTGAACTTGTGATTCCAGAGAGTCTACTTGAACTACTAAATCATCCCTAGCCAGCAGCTCCTATTCACAGGCCTGCTGAGAATGCAAATACTGTGTTTTTGTTAGGGACAGGATTGATTGCACAAACCCTCACACAACGACTGATGGATCAGAATTGGCACTCCTTCACTCTGCCCCTACTCAGCATTGTTCTTATCCGAGGAACGCTTCTAGCTAACTGATCTGTTCATACTGCAAACCACCTAGGGCTAATGTTTTCAGTGGAGCCATGCTGATTTACACCAGCTGAGGATCTGACCCTGACAGCCCATGTCTGGTCTCACTCACTCAGGTGCAGCTCCCATTGACTTCCAAGAGAGGTGGCCCATGCAAGTGAGGGCAGAACTGGGGCTTAAGTGGTATCAGAGTTTTAGACCTCAAGGGGGGAATTCTGCCCTCAGTTATAGGGCAGAATTTGCTCCAGGAGTTGAGACTTCAGGGTCTCAGGTACCAAAGACCTCAGAGAACGTGAGAGTGCCCTTTGATTATACAAATGCAAAATGCACCCTTGTGATGTTGCAGCCATGCATCTGCTGCCGTGCAGGGACCCTGAGCAGATCTGATGCTCCCTTTTTTTTATGCCAACAGTTGGTCTTGGTGATGGGGTAAATGTGCAGGGTGGAAGAAAGGAAGGGGAGAGTGCTTGCTGAAATGCACAAAATGCTCTCACTACAGCCTGATTTTCAGAGCTGTACCTTCAGATGAAACCAGCTGTCCTGCCCATCCAGCCACTTGTTCTGAAACACAGTGACTGTAGGAGAAAGTCATAAAACAGTGGGTGGTTGAAATGATTACTTTAGGAGGAAGAAGGAAACAGAAAAAGAAAATGGCCATATCTAGATCCAGCATCCAGAGTCAGCTCTGATGCTGTGGAGCTATTGTCAGTGGAGGACTATGAGGGGTGAGAAAGGGCTATGGGGATCAGACCAGGAGAACAAGGGAGTGTGGGGAGACAAAAAAGTCCTTAATCTGGGGACGGGGAAGGGGTCTATAATGGGTTCTATGATGCAGTGCTGCAGGATGGATTACTGCACACAGATTTTTCCTATCAGAGGAAGGTTCATTGCAGCTTATTCATCTATAATCAAGTCTCATGCTTCAAAGTTTCAGACAGTTCACTGCAGGGGTCAGGAAGAAGTTCCCCCCTCCCATGCACAATTGGCTAGATGTATTCTGTTTGAGGGATTTTTAGCATCAGAGATTGACCACAGCTGAAGATGGGACACTGGACGGGGTGGATGACTGCTGTGAAGTGTTACAGAGAATCCTGTGTCTAGATGCCTGGCTGGAGGGGTCTTGCTCAGATGCTCAGGGTCAGGCTGGTTGCCAGGTTTGGGGTCGGGAAGGAATTTTTCCCCTAGATCAGATTAATTGGGACTTCAGGGTTTTTGTTTTGCTGGCCTCTGCAGCACGATGCATAGTTCACTTGCTGGGATCACCTGGGCATATCCTACCTAATCATTTCCCTGCCATTGCAGGGACATTGGTGGCATCTTGGTCTCTCCTGTTCTCTGCTTGTGGAACACAGCAACTTAGACTCCTGAGAACTGAAATGCTTTAGCCTATTGGGCTCACTCAACATAGGGGCAACTGAGTGAAATGTGATAGCCTGTGTTATACAAGAAGTCAGACTAGATGATCTACTGGTCCCTTTTGAATGAATCTATGAAATCCTCAGGACTTGTCTAGGGTTGCCAACCCTACTGGTTTCACCGTGAGTCTCCCGGAATCGGGCTCTATCTCCCGGAGGCTACTGAGGCCAAACTGGGAAATTTTAGGCCATTAAAAGTCCAGCCCCAAGTGCCAACTCCACAGCTCCCATTGGCTGGCAACTGTGGCCAATGGGAGCTATGGGGGAAGTGCCTGCAGGCAGGGGCAATGCCCCCTGCCCAGGGGCTGCAGGGACGTGCCGCTTCTGAAGTGGTGCAGGGGCAGGGTGCCTGCCTTAGCCCCATTGTGCTGCTGACTGGGAGCCGCCCAAGGTAAGTGCTGCCCAGCCAGAGACTGAACCCCTCGCTCCCTCCTACACCTCAACCCTCTGCCCCAGCCCCGAGCCCCCTCCTGCACCCAAACTCCCTCCCAGACCCCTCACCCTCTCCCACACCTCAACCCTCTGCCCCAGCCCTGAGCCCCCTCCAACACCCAAACTCCCAGCCTGTACCCTGCACCCCCTTCCACACCTCAACCCCCTGCCCCGGCCCTGAACCCGCTCCAGGAGCCTGCACCCCTTCCTGCAGTCCAATCTCCCTCCCAGTGCCTGCACCCGCTCCTACACCCTAATCCCCTGTCCCAACCCAGAGCCCCCTCCTGCACCCAAACTCTCTTCCAGAGCCCGCACCCTGCACCCTCTCCTGCACCCCAACCCCCTGCCCCAGGCTCAGCCTGGAGCGCCCTCCCACACTTGGAATCCCTCAGCCCCAGCTCAGAGCCCACGCTCCCTCCTGCACCCCAACCCCCTGCCCCAGCCCAGTTAAAGTAAGCGAGGGTGGTGGGGGAATGAGTGACAGGGGGAGGGGGGATGGAGTGGGACAGGGCCTTAGAAAAGGGGCAGGGCCTCGGGGCAGGGGCAGGGGCAGGGTGTTTGGGTTTGTGTGATTAGACAGTTGGCAACCCTATTAGTGACAGGTATTAAACCCCAAAATATGCTAATCCAAAGGAGGTGAGGAGGCTTGTGTTTGCGAATAGGTGATCCTAGACTGAGCCTGGCAGTTCCAAGTACATTCTCTCTCAGAGCATGCTGTTTGTAACAAGCTCCCTTTATGCATGGGGGAAGGATAGCTCAGAGGTTTGAGCACTGGCCTGCTAAACCCAGGGTTGTGAGCCCAACCCTTGAGGGGGTCACTTAGGGATCTAGGGCAAAACCAGTACTTGGTCCTGCTAGTGAAGGCAGGAGGCTGGACTCAATGACCTTCCAGGGTCCCTTCCAGCTCTCTGAGATAGGTATATCTCCATATATTATATTATTATTATTATGCATGGAGAAAGGAGTCTGAGATGGAGCATGGGCCCTTACTTAATTCAGTACTACCCCCAGGCTCACATGAGAGGCTACCTCCTGCTGAAGAAAACATATAAAAGACTAGCTCTTCAAGCAGCTTTTTGGGCCTCTGACAAAAGCAGGCCTGATATAAATGCTGGAGTAAATGTGCTGGAATGACTAAGGGATGGTGTGTGTGACAAATCCTCCTCTCCACACAGGACTGAAATCTGGTCCAGGAGTCTAATTTTAATTAGGACACCTAACCCTTTTAGTCAGAGAGAGGGAGAGGAAGAGAATTAATGATTGCAAGAGAGAGAACTTATTTATCCAGGTCAGAATGTAAGCTTCCAGCTGCACTGCAGAGCTTATTAGAACAAACAAGGTGAAAGCATCCTACCAGGCTGCTTTTTGTTTTGTTTGTTTTCCAGTGCTGGTAAAGGAGCTGGACTGAGAGCCCCATATTGATTATCCAGATACAGCATGGACAGAACCAGCAAAAGCTTCCCCTGACTACGATCCTTAGCTCTGGCCTAATGGGACCCCCAGGAAGAATTTGATGAGGTAATTCAGTCTCAAGGGCTAGTCAGTCCTCTGCTGAGATTAGCAGCAAGGCTACCAACTGTGGTGGTGAAGAACTATTTACTGGTAACTGGGCGGAGACAACTAACCTATCTCTGTGACCACTGAAGAGACTTCAGATGGCAATGACCATTAGACACAACTGACTGAGGTTGGATTTGAACTGGAGATTTAAAGTCAGATTTTCCACTCCCCTTTAATAATCCTTTGAGCCATTCTGTACCCATGATATCATTCAGGTATGCATACAACACAGAATGGGAGAAAAGTTTTAAATTTCTTTTTAAAGGGAGAAGACAGAAATACAGCTGAATATCTCTTCACAATTTCAGCACAGATTCCACAGGACTGGATGGCTGATAGGATAAGCAATACCTTTCACCTCTTGGTCACCTACCTATCACAGGCATTTCCAAAGCACCCATCACTACAGTATCTAGGAGCCTTGCCAGATTCCCCCAGCTACAATCCAACCCTTCCTTAGTGACTTAAACACAGTGGATCAAATTCCACTCTCAGTTATGCCCAGGCAAAGTATAATCACATTGTGGTCAGTGGGGTTCCACTGAGGTAACTGACAGCAGAATTTGGCCCTGTAGCTTCCATGATAGTCTAGCTCTTCCACAGCTGTTGTACCTGAGGAAACTGATCCAGTGTTCTTCATCTACTGGAATGTACACCTGGTCTACACTCTGCACCACCGCTCCATCCTTGATCCACAACATTTCTGGGTCCTCCTTTGCCTCGAGGCTGCAATTTAGTTTCACCGACTGACCCTGGGACACCTTTAATTTGATTGGAGATCCTGTCAATTTCATACCTAAAAAAAAAAAAAAAAATACTCCTCCTCCCCAGCCCCAAAAGAAGTGGGGGTTGGAGTACAGCAAATTAATCTAGGTTGGTGGTCTGTAAAGACATACTGAAGAAGAACACACTGCACAGTTTTCTAACTGCCTGGCCAGAGCCTTATTATGTTTGTTTCATGATTATAAGATGAGAACACTGACATTCCAATTACTTGAAAATGGCAGAAGCTTAATCTATAAAGGGCTTCTTCAAAGTCAGTGCCAATTTGGATAGCAGCAGGATGAGCGTCCACACAGCAGCATCCCATTACAGCTAGATAGGAATGCCGTGAGCTTCTTCACAGCAGTGCTCTGACAGTGGTGATGTGTGTGTTCCCTTAGAACGGTATCATGCTGCCCCCAAGTCCTCTCTCACTTTTCAGCTGCTATGGTATGTTCCTATGCTACTAATAAGTCATACGTCTGTTCCACTGTACGCATTTGTAAAGAATTGGGATTTTAGACTCAATCACAGCAGGTTACTCAGTGTTCCACTGCATTACAAAAGCTCCAATGCAATTTATAAACCCAGTGAAAGTAAAGCCTACTTTAAAGGCTTCATATCAGAGGAAAAAAAATTTTCCAGAACATATTTTTCCATAGTATGTGGTGGGAGAATACTTCAGCCAGCTACTGTGTATCTCCAGAAAAGAGACAACGGGCCTAATTTGGATCTGTTACATCAGTGTAAATCTGGAATAACTCGCTGAAATCAGTGGAGTTACTGTGACTGACACTGGTGTAAAAGTGATCAGCATTTGGTCCAAAGCGCAGTTGTGTGTGGGTGGGAAGCACTCCCCTCAAATGAGAAGTGAATGTGTGAAATATGTCACCTTGTAAAAACACAGAAACCAACTGGATAAGTACATTTTAAAAAGATGGGCATGTATATGAGGAATGGGGGGGAGTAAGGGAGACGCTGGATAAAGCAGGAAGGTGGAAGACAAAGGTAAAGTATTCAGTCTTGCTGGGGAAAGTAGCCTTTTCCTTTCCATTAGCACAGGGACTGGCAGACTAGAATAGACCAATGGCTCAGTCTAGTCTGGTATCCTACCTCTGGTAGTGGCCTATACCAGATTCTTCAGAGAAAGGTTAACCTGTCTACCACTATATTGCCCTTGACCAACCATGCAGAATTAGGATCCTATCTCTGCTCACATGCGATCAGCTCTATCACCAGATGACATTCCAGCCCACCACACCCCGATAGAAAAATACCATGAAGTAGGGTGAACAGATGTCTCGATTTTATAGGGACAGTCCCGATTTTGGGGTCTTTTTCTTATATAGGCTCCTATTACCCCTCACCCCCTGTCCCGATTTTTCACACTTGCTGTCTGGTCACCCTACCATGAAGCCAAGATTGCCCTTAATTAAGCATGCAGCCATGCTGTTCTCAAACTTTTTCACTGCATGAATTGCATTTGAATACAGAAATAGTCTGGTGCCCCATTTCCCATTTGCCATTGCATGGCATCCCACTGGTAAAAGTGGCAAATGCTTCCATGGCATAGTGATATCAGAAAAATATTTTGTGTATTTTAAGCTGTGTTTTAGCAACTGTAAATAAAGATAAAAAGCTGTTAATTTAGTAAATTTACTAAGAGCACTGAAACTAGTAAAGTGATCATTTAATTTTCGATGCAGCTTTGGTTGGGCAAACCAAACTGAGTGAGGATGATCTAACCTCAGATTACTTAACACGAAAGTGGCATAAATTACATGTCCCAGTGGTCTCAGAAAGCATCCTCCTTCTCACCATGCAGAATATTGAAACAGAGCATTACAATTTCACAATACATCCATCTGTTTTATATAAACCTAATGTAGCCAGGTATCCAAATGCACACACAAATTGGCAGACACTTTTTCATAATAGGTGCCTTACTGAAACAGCAAATGACTTACCGCAAAACAGACTGTAGCAAGCTAAGGGTTAATCACAATATACACAACAAGATATCTGGAAGGCCTTTAAAGATTTCAGTTCCCAGTCAAACTGGTTATGCAAGAAATTAAAGGACAGTGCTAACTATACTCTATTTGGCTATTTTCAACAGCACTTCTGTGTAATCCACAAGTAGAGCTGAACTGAAAGGACAGGGAAAATAATAACATGGGGATTTTTAACAGATACACATTTCTGTCACCCATAAGATGCAGTTTAGCTGCAGCACCTTTTTCTGAAGAGAAGGGAATGGTGCACACAGGTTGGCTTGGACTTTTTGTACATTTGAGAGGTTAAGATTAATGTTTACTTCCCAGTATTCTTCCTCCTACTCTCCCACTCTCCATTTTTACCTCATTACATTTTTACTAGTGCAGGAAATAAAAACTAGCTATTTTGTTTTCCAAAATGTGATGACTGTAGAAGTAAAGATTTATAACTGATTAGGAAATGAAATCATATTAACTTCATGCTGCCTGTCAGACAGAATTGGTAACAAAATGAGTGCACCAGTTGTCTCTGTGCACAGTGTATTTTACTTGTTAATTTATCACCTCTGTACCTTTTGATTACTACTGACAGAAGTTTTTTGAAGTTGTTTTTGGAGTGGAGGGAGAAACAGATAACTGCAGACTTTTATCTACTAAGGCAAAAAGATCTTCCATTCCTTTGATACCTGAGGTCCCCAATCTAGCAATCAAAATCTACAAGGCAAACCCTTGAAACCAACAGTGCTCCACCCATGTGGATCTAAATGTAGGATTGAGACCTAAATTCCCAGTGATGTCAATAGGAAATGTGTATGTGGAAGGATTAGGCTATAAAATCAAACCTTTGTATGTCTACTTGTAGGTGAAACTAGGAAAATGTAGGCTAGAGGGAAAACAAACAAAAGCCATGTAAAAATGGATTATCACCTGGCCTTCCTATATAGCAATTTGAGCTCTGCAAATACAGGAACAATACATTTGCAAACATTCCCACTGACTCACTTAACTGATATTCAGGACTCTATTTATTTGCCACCATCTAGGTCTTATTCACAAGAATATTCACAGCAAGCATAAGGTTCATAAATGTGAGTGTTGAATCAGTATTCCCACAAGCATTTGCACTAGAAGTGCTCTCTTCACCATTTTGGAAAGCTCTTGTTATTAATCACACATAGTCGAACATCGGTGGATAATTCACAAACAGAAAGGGGACGTCTTTATGTTTTTAAAGCTTATGGACAAGATTTTCAAATATGGATGCCTAAAGTTAGGCTCCTTAATCCATAGAAATGTAGGACTGGAAGGGATCTCTAGAGGTTATCTAGTCCACCCACAAAGTGAGGCAGGATTATGTATATGTAGAGTCTTAGACCCTTCCCAAATACAGGCACATAAATAAGCAACCTGAATTTCAAAAGGGCTGAGCGATCAGCAGGTCCCATTGAAATCAACCTCTACTACAAAGGAAATCGTGTGTGGGAGATAGAAAACTTGAGGGCAACATTTTCAAATGTAGCTGCCTACTGTGGCTCCTCAACCCACATTTAGGCACAGATGGCCTGATCCATAAATGGTCTCATTGTCAGAGGTGTCGAGCATCACTTTTGAAAATTAGGCCTCTTATTTAGGTGTGCCTAAATATGGATTGGGGATCCTCACTTTAAGCACTCTTTATGGCCCAAGTCATCCCATCAGGGGACAGAAACATTACCATGCCAGTTGGGTGACCAATCACATAGTGCAAAGAGCAAATAAATGGTGCATCTCAACCATTTGGAGAACGTACATGCTAAAAATTGTTCACAAAAACTGTTATGCCATTGAAAATAGCACCTAAATTCATCAAAATCAAGACCTATTTACAGGCAGTTGGGCAACAATAAAAAAGAAGCTATGTTTTGTTTTGTTTTGAAATTAGTTTTTTGAAAACAATTCTTGCAGAGTAACTCACAATCATAGATTGCACAGGAAGACCACTGCCCTCCAAAAATCTAATCCTCACCTTCCCCATAATATATAGTGTTCTCCAGCCCAGTGCAACTTGTCTCAGCTCCAGCTGATTAGGAAGTAGGTGAGGGTCTGAGCAATACACTCAAGACTAGAAGGCCTCCGTCAAGTGCTGCCTACAGGTCTTGAAAGGGACTCCACCCCTACCCACCCCCGTAGGGTGATCAGACAACAAGTGTGAAAAATCCGGACGAGGGTGGGGGGGGGTGTAATAGAAATCTATATAAGAAAAAGACCCAAAAATCAGGACTGTCCCTATAAAATCGGGACATTTGGTCACCCTACCCCTTTCCCCGCCCCCTCTCCTGCGCGCAGTCCGGACCCAGGAGTGGAGTTAGTGCAGTGTCAGCAGGAGCTTTACACAACTCTGAGGTGGGGCGGACCCAGCGCTCCGATCAGTACGAAATTGACGATCAGGGCAAAAGCCAACAGCCGCTGGCTGGGCGCCAGGTTCCATAACAAGGTAGCAGCAAAGCAGCCGAGAACTTCTGGGCCAAACATTTCCACGTTACCCCTCGGAAGATCAGCCCCTTACACAGCCTGCCTGGGTCGGCGCTCAGCCTCCAGCCCGGGGCGAGCGGTAATTCTCCCTCCTGTGCCCCTGCAGCCTTACCTGCTTCAGCAGCGGCGTCCCGGAGCGCCAGAGCCCATAGTCCCGGCAGCAGCAACAGGAGCCCCGGGATCCCCATGCTCTGCTTCATCTCCATCTCTCCCGCATCTTCATCGTCAGCAGCATCCCCCCCAGCTCCACGCTGGCGGCTGCTTCTCGCTCCGAAAGGAGGAGGAGGAGGAAGGAACCCCCCTCCCCAAAGCGGCGCCTTTCCCAAGAAGCTCCCACGGGAGGCTGCAGTGCAAACTTCTCACGCCGCTTCTCCTGGGCTCGCTCGGCGGGAGCGGGCCCTGGTGCTGCCCCGCGCCAGCCCGGGGAGGAGGAGTGTGTAGGGGAAGTTTCAGGAAGCCCCCAAAATCCCGATCGCTTTTTCCTCCCTCCTCCCAGAGCGGGTCACTCTACAAGAGAGGGGATGCCAGGCAGGGCGGTCTCCCTCTGCTGGCCTCGGGCTGCATGGAGTCCCCGCAGCCACGGCCGCTTCTCTCGCTCTGGGCACCCTCTGCTGTTGCTGCTGCTAATTCCTTCGGCTCTTCTTATTCTTGTTCTTCCTCCTCTTCCTCCAGGAAATGGCGCTGTCAGGCAGTCACAGAGCTGGTTTGCACCCCCCCTCCCCACACACTTACCTATGACATCACTCCTCATGAATATTTATAGAATCTATTTATTATCCAAGCTTCCTGAACTTTTAATAAAGTGGAAAATAAAAAGATCAGCAGAGCCAGTGTCTCCCCCAGGAATTTCCTGAGGGAGAGGGATATTCGCGGTTGCGTCAGTCAAAACGTAACCTACCTTCCTGACAAGAGTTTATTTGCAAGATTCAGGTAATTCTGTATATGGCTTCCCCCCCAACCCCCGGAAATGCTTTGGTGCTATTTATTATTTTAAATAAATGCCAGCAGGCCAGCTCTCTGTTGAGCAATCCTACAAGGCTTATGGGGTGGAGGAAAACCATTTTGTGGTTAGCTTGTCCACTACACAGGGGGGAAAAACATTTAGGAGAAGGAGATTAAAAGCAAAAAATATTCAAATTTGGGTGCTCATTAGGGTCCTAATCCCATATATACACTCCTAAATAAGTGGCCTGATTTTCAGAGGTGCTGAGCACTCATACCTCTTAATGAAATCAGTGAGAGTCACTGGGGGCTTAGTCAGTGCATGTGAAAATCAGGCCATTAATTTTGGTGTCTAACTATGGCTTTAGGAGACTAATTTTACTAGGTAATTTTGTCTGAAAGTTTTGGCCTCCGTTTCCTCCTGCAGAAGTGCCTCTCACTTGCACTCTCTGGGAGCGAGAGAATGGATTCTGCCAAAACAAACACAACTAGGTGGGTCAGACCCAAGCCCAGAAGATCTCCCAAACACTGAAGAGGCCTGGTCATCCACACCGTGCACTTGTGCTTCTGCACTGCTTTTGGGACCTGCATCTCCTCATAGCAAAGCCCTTAACCTTCCCCTCTAGGAGTGCCTGCAACAGTGAGGCAGGGAAGGTAATGCTGACTGATGAGGCATATGCTAGAGAGGTATTTCCAGTGATGAGCTGCCAAAATCTTAACAACCGGTTCCCTATAAAAAGTTCTTATTTGGGGGAGGGGGAGAGTGGGGGAGATGTTGGGGTGAGGGGAGACATACTTGTGGAGCCGGGTGCCCCTGCAGGGCCTGGGCCAATTGCCCCACTTGCCCCCTCCTCTCCCCTCTGCCCAGCCCTGGAGCTTGCAGCAGCCCCACCTTGCAGGGCCACTCAAAAAGCGGCAGCAGTACAACTCCCAAGCTCAGTTAAGCTGCCTAGCTGGTGCCGGCGGCTGGCCATGCAGAAGCTGGGGGGAAGTGAGGGAGGGGCCCGGGGAGCCTCAGCCTCCCCAGCTGGGAATCCTGGGAGCAACAGGATGATCCGGCCCGCAGACTGGAGTTCTTTGCCCACCTCCTGGCCCTTTAACAACCGGTTCTCCACAGAGGTCTAATTTTAGCAACCAGGTCTTGAGAACCTTTGGGAACCGGCTCCGGCTCACCACTGGGTATTTCCCCACAAGGCTTATGGTGGGGAAATGATACCAAGGCCAACCTCCTCCCAATATGTGAAGCCTAGTCCCTGCATCTCATCTGCAGAGGAGCTTTGGCACAGTTGGGGGATATTCTGTGTCCCCCAGTTCCAGTCTGCTTGATTAGGGCCCCCTTTGCTTGTCAAAATGTCAAAATGATGTAGCCTATGAAAAGGGAACAGATTTTAGCTTCCAGTTTCCATGTATCTATTTTTGTGAGGGGGAAAAGAACCCTGTAAAGGTTATAGCAAATAGCCTGACACATAGGTGCTGGAACTAGGGATGCTGCCTCACTCTGTGGCTTGAAGTGGTTTCCATCCTATCCAGGGTTTACAGTTTGGTTCAATGGCTTCCCAGACCCCCACTCTACAAATTGTTCCAGCACCCCTGCCCTGACACTGTACTTTCATCATAATCACCCTGCGAACCATAGCTGAAAGGCAGCAAGGAGGAGACACTGACAAATCAGGTACATCAAACAGCTAGCAGGGAGCCATGGGTGCTCGTGGGGTAAGGAATCTATAGCAGATCCTTTGTGGGGACTATGGTGCTCTTGTCAGTTCTTGGGCTATGATGCTCAATGTATATGATTGCTAAAAGCATAAAGCATTTCCAGTATAATCACTGCAGCTAATCTCTATCTCTCCCTTAAATCCATATGTACAGATCTAGCTATATATGGTGTATATTGATGCACACATTTATGTGGATCATTGCTTATAGAAAGTAACTATATTCTCAAGGTTTAGCAGCCTTGTGTGAAGAGTAATGGACATTATATGAACTCTCTATTTCTAAGGCATCTTTCATCTAAGGATTTCAACTGTTGAGGCTTACAAATGTCACAATATCCCTCTGATGTGGGTATAAATATTCCCAATTTAGAGAAGGGAGAATTGAGGCAGTGATAAATGGGAAATTCAGATATAGATAAATGAAGTGAGTTGATCAAAGTTGCACAGAGAGTCAGTGGCATAGTTGAGGTCCGACTCATTTTTCCTGACTCCCAGTCCCATGCTGTAATTATTAGACAATGTTTCACATACAAGTATGCTCAGGGCCAAGATAATTGAAACAAACTGCAGCTGAACAGAGAACAAGATGGAATAATAAAAAAACTGACACACAGAAAAAGAGATCTGCTGCCCAAGAGATTTATATGAGAGAGAAACAATTGTACATACAGATTTTTATCTGATGTGCTATCTTATACACAGCCCTGTCTCCTCATCTTAGCAGTGAGTTCAGGTAAAGGCAAGGAAACTATAGAGAATGCACGTAAGAACTGCTGGGTCCCTAAAATGAGCTACAGGAGCAGCTTTTTCTGCAAACGTGAGTATGTGATGCGAACTTTTTGTTAAGGGCCATAGGCCTGACTCTCAGCTGGAATAATTCGGCATAGCTCTATTGAATTCAACAGAACTACTCTGACTTACACCAGCTGAGCATCTGGCCTAATATCGTCTCAGAAGTTGGTTATATCCACAATGATAAGGAGGAAGAACTGTGTGAAAATTGGACTGAAATCCTGGATGCTTTGCCAGTTGGACTGCAGACTGCTGTGGGAAAACTTACGGGGGAGTGCTATATTATCATGAAGAAATCAAAAAGAACTGGTGACTTTAGAATGCTTTTAAGATTCAAAGGATCATGAACAAATGTTCCTTGCTTTTCAGCATCAATGATTTTGGGTACTGGTGCCCTTGTAGTATTGGCCCTAGACTACCAATGACAATGACAATGTCCATTACACATTACACATCAATTTATAAAGCACACACCACAATGACTCATGTTTCACCTGACCCAGTGGATGCTTTATATGCATTTTGGCAAAGGCAGAAAGAGCTCAGCCCTACAAAGGGTCACGTGCCAATAGAGCATGTTGAAATTTTTTGAATTTAAAAATGTTGGTGAAAAATTTAGTGATGAAATTTTCATGATTTCCCCCCCAACTCCTTTTTTTGGGCAACTACAGAGCTGGTCAAAGTGTTGACAAATTTCTAAAAATAAGGGGAAATTTTTTCTTTTAAATATTGGCCAGATTTTTTTGCTCTGTTTTTCAACCAACTCTGATTACAAGGGTTGCTGAAAAATTAGCCTACAAAAGAAGAACTGACCATCAAAAGACAAAGCAGCTTTGTCTTCATTACCATTGCAGCCTTTCTCTGATGGCTTCAAAATAAAGACCTCACTATAGTGTCACACAGTGTCCCTGTTGTGTATCAAAAGGGATCAAGTTCTGCAAAGACTACTAGATTACATCCATCTGTGTCGTTGCTGCCATTATCCCCCTGCAGTTGTACGCATATTCCCTGTGTTTTAAATGAGGTGGTCTCCAAACAGCTGACATAGCTCCCACTCAGATGTGAATGTCCAGTTCTTTCCATTCTCTGACTTTAGCTTCAAAGGGCACAAGTTGTTCCCACAGTCGTTAGAAGACAGGCCTGTCATCCTGCATTAGTAAATTGAAGTGCTGGCAAGAGTGACAGTGAAGTGACATTCAAGTAGCAGAAGTAGCTCTGCTCTATGGGGAAGGAGATCCAGGATGACTGTTCAAATATTTCCTGAGCTGGCTGGGGATGGTTGAACCAGCATGTTCAGCCCCAGGTCAGAATGGGAGCTGCATCGGGCTTTTTGTTTTGTCAAATAGCATGAATGAGCGCTGAAGCTAGCCCAGGGGCCTGCTAAGCTAAGGTGTGGGCCTGCTAAGCTAAGGTATAGCTTCCTCGATTATGCCCCAAAGCATGTTCAAAGAGAGGGAGGAAAACTTGGTGGGAATCCTTAGGGCTTTTCAAGCCCTGCCAAGGATATAACCAAGGAGATGGGGGGCATGCTGATGGAGGTAGTGCATATACCTAGTGAACATATCACTGAAAAGATTAAATATTTGGTTTGGCAACACTTGTCTCCCATGTTCTGCCCAACCCATCAAAATAATGGATTTGTTACAGCTTGTTTACATCATATAACAACATTGCACAGTAATAACCACGTCTAGGGACCCACTTACAATACGGCTGTCCCTTGACATAGTTGAAACACAGGTCAGTCTCAGTCTTGCACCTAAATATCCTTTTAACCATGTCCCCAAACTGACTGCGCTAGAGCCTTGGACATGACAAGCTCTCACACAGTTCAGAGACGTAGGTTTCAGCTACACTCCAAGACTGAACCTCATTTTAACTGTGTTGGGGCTACTCGCACTGTTACCATGTTATCTGACATAGCTGTGATCGCAGGCTGAGAGCTATCTTTATCCACATCTGAGCCCCTTCCTTTCACTTAGGGTACGTCTACACTACGGGATTAGTCCGATTTTACATAAACCGCTTTTGTAAAACAGATTGTATAAGGTCGAGTGCACGCGGCCACACTAAGCACATTAATTCGGCGGTGTGCGTCCATGGTCCGATGCTAGTGTCGATTTCCGGAGCGTTGCACCATTGGTAGCTATTCCGTAGCTATCCCATAGTTCCCGCAGTCTCCCCCCACCCCTTGGAATTCTGGGTTGAGATCCCAGTGCCTGATGGGGCAAAAATCATTGTCACGGGTGGTTCTGGGTAAATGTCGTCACTCATTCCTTCCTCCGGGAAAACAACGGCAGACAATCATTTCGCGCCCTTTTTCCCTGGATTGCCCTGGCAGACGCCATAGCACGGTAACCATGGAGCCCGTTCACCTGTTTTTTTTTTACTATCACCGTATGTGTGCTGGATGCTGCTGACAGAGGCGTTACTGCAGCGCTACACAGCAGCATTTGTTTGCTTTTGCATGATAGCAGAGACGCTTATCAGTCGTTCTGTACCGGCTTCTGCCATTGTAAATTGGCAATAAGATGATGGTTATCTGTCGTTCTGTACTGTCTGCTGCTATCATGGGTGCCCCTTGCTGAGGTCAGCCGGGGGTGCAAAGGCAAAAATGGGAATGACTCCCCGAGTCAATTCCCCCCTTTATGGTTTCTAAAAATAGAGTCAGTCCTGCCTAGAATATGGTGCAAGTGTACTAGAGAACTAGTGTATCAGAGAGCACAGCTACTCCATGTCAGATCCCGCAGAAATGACAAGCTGCATGCCATTCACAGGGGGTGCCCCTGCAACAACCCCACCCGTTGCTTCCCTCCTCCCCCAACCTTCTTGGGCTACCATGGCAGTGTGCCCCCCATTTGTGCCATGAGGTTATAAAGAATGCAGGAATAAGAAACAGTGACTTGTTAATGAGATAAAATGAGGGGGAGGCAGCCTCCCGCTGCTATGACAGTCCAGGCAGGACATTAAGCAGTGCGGAGGAGAGGAGCCCAGCATCCCACTGCTATGATAGTCCAGGAAGTACAGAATCTTTTCTTTAAACATGAAAGGGAGGGGGCTGATGGAGCTCAGCCCCCAGTTGCTATGATGAGGACGGTTACCAGCCGTTCTGTACCATCTACTGGGAATGACCAGGAATCATTCCTATTTTTACCCAGGCGCCCCCGGCCAGCCTCACCTGAGGCCAGCCAGGAGAACTCACAGGCTGATGGTGACGACGGATAGCAGTCATATTGTACCGTCTGCCACCGGGGAGGGGAGAAGAGCGGATACTGCTCTTCACTGCTGCAGCATTGCATCTACCACCAGCATTCAGTAGACATAGGGTGACATTGAAAAAAGTCAAGAAACGATTTCTTTCCCTTTTCTTTCACATGGTGGGGGGAGGGAGTAAATTGATGAGCTATACCCTGAACCACGCCGGACAATGTGTTTGAACCTACAGGCACTGGGAGCTCAGCCAAGAATGCAAATACTTTTCGGAGACTGCAGGGACTGTGGGATAGCTGGAGTCCTCAGTACCCCCTCCCTCCCGCCAGGAGTGTCCATTTGATTCTTTGGCTTCCCGTTACGCTTGTCACGCAGCACTGTGTAGCCTGGAGATTTTTTTTCAAACACTTTGGCATTTCGTCTTCTGTAACGGAGCTCTGATAGAACAGATTTGTCTCCCCATACAGCAATCAGATCCAGTATCTCCCGTACAGTCCATGCTGGAGCTCTTTTTGGATTTGGGACTGCATCGCCACCTGTGCTGATCAGAGCTCCATGCTAGGCAAACAGGAAATGTAATTCAAAAGTTCGTGGGGCTTTTCCTGTTTACCTGGCCACTGCATCCAAGTTCAGATTGCTGTCCAGAGCAGTCACAGTGGTGCACTGTGGGATACTGCCCAGAGGCCAATACCGTCGATTTGCGACCACACTAACCCTAATTTGATATGGTAATACCGATTTTAGCGCTACTCCTCTCGTTGGGGAGGAGTACAGAAACCGATTTAAGGAGCCCTTTATATCGATATAAAGGGCCTCGTAGTGTGGACGGGTGCGCCGTTAAATCAGTTTAACGCTGCTAAAATCAGTTTAAACGCGTAGTGTAGACCAGGCCTCAGTGTGTATGCCTCTAGCATCCCTTTTCTGTCTCCTTTTGTGTTCCCTTCTCCTTCTCCTCTACCTCTCCATCACTTCTTCTAGTAGGAAATAATGCTGAAATGTGTCTAGTTCCTGTATTTGTGGAAGCTGCAGCCTCCTCCAGTTCTTAAGTCTTTCATATGCTCTCAGTTTAACTCTGTGCGTGTATGTATGTAAAGGACAAAGGGAATCATATTAAACAGTCTCAACTACTCCATCTAAAAATAATTAGAGATGAGCTCAAGCTATAGGGCTCAGATCTGACTCTTGATCTGGATTTAAAATCTCCCCCTGTTCTGAGTGGTGGTGGGGTATGCCATTGTTCAGATCTGAGGTTTGGGTGCTCATTATAGTGTGAATCTAGGTCTGAATTCTTCCTAGGTTTGAGGTTTATCACAATTGAGATTTTGGGTTGAATCCATCTCTAAAAACTCCCCCAAACCTAGATCTGGCTCTTCAAAGCATTGGGCAGGTAACTCTATGCACCTTTTCTTAAAGGTAATAAACTAAAAGCATCAAGTATGTTTCCTAACTTTTGTGATTAGTGCCTAGCTGTCAGAGTGGCAGGCACTTACATAAAATATTTATAGAAATAGATAAATTCCTGTAGACTGAGACAACCTTTTGATTGCAGTCACCATCATTTACAGATTACCTTTGTGTTGCATATGTGAAAGCAATTCCTATCTCTCGTGTTGAAATAAATGCAATATTACAAAACAGAATAATTAAACCAAAAGGATTTTTACATGATGCAACAGTCAATGCCATAAGAAATCAATGTATATGTATAGATACAGATCTGATCTACACATACCAAACAGACAGTACAGATTTCAAAATTACAAGTAGATATATAAGAAACTGATTTGGGAGTAAGCATTTTTAACAATTCCTTAGTGGACAGTGCTTCTTATTTATTTGCCATGTGGACCTTGTTTCTGAAAAATACCATATTGCATTCTGATCTCCACTGTAAGCCACTGATAATCATGATGTCCGTGATCCACCCAACAACATTTCTAGGTCTTGTTCAGTGTTAGACGATCACTCATTGGATGCAGGTTTGCATTCTGAGATGAATCCTTTGCAGTTCCTGAGAACGGCCAGCCGCCTTTGATTCGTTCAAATCTTGGAGCTAGGAAATGTTTAAAAAAGGCTGACGCCCCAGATGGGAAAGCAGGAATGCCACTGACAGAGCCTAGAGCCTTGTCTAGTGTTGCTAACCGCAGTTCAGCTCCATGGGTAGTAGAGTACCCTGTTGTAGATGTGTCATGAGGTGCCACTGCTGTTTTAACCAGTGTGTCATTTAGACCTGCTCTGAGCAGGATTAGATGACACAGGGCCAATCTGGCATTACACTAAGGCACCTTTACCATGGTCAGGCAGCATAAAGGGGCCTTATGGGGAGGAGAAACAGCACCCCAAAGATACCCCTGCAAAATGGGTCTCCTAGCCAATATAGAACTAGCCTGATACAGCTATGCTCCCAGCCCCTGATGTTGGGGTCATGGAGTGGGATGCTGAGAATGGGGCAGGGGATGTAGCTTAGTAAACAGAGCTACAGCTGTTCTTTGTTTCCCAGGGCTTACAGAAGGCATGGGAAGCAGAGTTTAAGTTAGAGCAGCTCTGAATATGGGGAGCACAAAGGTGACAAAAGACCACCTTTGCCTTTTGGCCACCCCATTCCTGTGCCAGGTGTGGGAATGGAGTAACTGGGAAACAGGGTCACAATGCTAAAAATGGTGATGCCAACCAGAACTCAGTCTACATTAGCTCCCCCAACATTGCTAACTCTGAAGAGTGCAAATGGGGCTAGGAACAGGAGGAAATTTTATTGACAAGGCCCAGGATCATGATAGGGTAGGAGGAAAGGTGGGATGGAGCCTGTTCTTTCCTTTTACTGGTAATCTTCAGTATTTTGGGGCTTGACCCTTCAGCGAAAGTGCTGAGTGTGCAGCATCTTTCAGTATCAGGTCCTTTGTTTATACAAATGGACCATTAAACTTGTGCTGTGTAGATATAATTTCTTATCACTACTAAATAGCTGTACCCGGAAAGCAAGGAAGACACTTTGATTAGGTAAGATTCAACTCTCTAAGACCCTGGGAAGGAAGGATGAGAACTTAGGGAGCAGAACTGAGACAGCCGAAAGAAAGACAGGCGTGGACAGAGAAGAACAGGAGACAGTGAAAGAGGGAGGGAGTAAATGAGAGAAGAAGGAGGGAAAGATAAGCCTGGTCTGGTGGTAACAGCAGGTGACTGGGAGTCTGCAGATTTGAAGTCTGCTTTTGGCTCTGCCACTGACTTGCTGTGTGATCTTGGGCGAATCACTTACCTCTCTGGGCCTCAGTTTCCTGCCGTAAAAGAGAGTTGGGAGGCTAAATGCATCAGTGTTTGCAAAGCACTTTGGGATCCTCAGGTGAAAATTGCTATTGTGGTGCAAAATATTATGACTGAAATGTGAGGGGAAGAATGAGAGAGGAGACAGAAACAGGGGACGAACGGAAAAGGATGACTGATGAGCGGAAGAAGGGGAGGAAAGAGGGAAAAAGAGAGGGGACACCCAGTGATGGGGAAGTAATGGAAAGTGTGAGGAAGAGAAATGAGTAGCTGCTTGTCAGAGCGGATATATTTTCTTGCATTGTCAGCGAGAGGAATTAGAATTGGAGAGTTTGCCCTGTGGAGCTAGTGTGTGGTGGCACAGTCTTGAAGTTAACGGTTTCCCTGCTGATAGCATCTCTGTCAAACAGCACTAGTGCAGTGGAGCTGTCCTGAGGAGGGAGGAGCCATAGAACCATAAGGTCTGATCACAGAGCCGTCTCTAGGCAGGATGAGCGCCGGATGTAGAAGCGCCTCCCCTCGTGCCCTTCAGGCCTGTGCACAATTAACACTGGGAAAAAGCGGGCATCCTGGTAGGTGGGTGGGTTTTCATTGATGGCTAGCTGGCTAGAGTAAGAGCAACATTGTTCATCCTGGCAGCCACGGTCCGCAATGCTGCTGCTGCAGCTCCTCCCGAGGCCTGTCCTGTGGGAGCCATGTACCTGGCACAAAGAGAAGCGGCTGGTGTTGAGGGAGAGGTGTGAGTTTCTGCTGCCACTGTGGAAGGCGTAGCGGGAGAAGATGGAGGAGTTGCTGGAGGCCTGGTTGCAGCGCTCACAGCCATGAGCTATTTCACTGTACCCACACATGGAGTAGCCATTGTACACAGGGGAGTCTGTCAGGTCCAGGAGCATGGCCTCCGAGTAGCTGGGGATCAGCTGTCGGTTGGTACAGATGTGCCATTCCAGTTCAGTGCTGTCCTGAGTGTTATCCCGGGGCATGCAATACCTATACAGGGGCTCCTCTGATATGCTGGGCACTGTGTACTCTAGGCCTAGGAGCTTCTCAACATGGTAGTGCACGTATGCAGTCCGATACTCTATGAGCACCCGCAGTGGCCAGGAAATCATCAAGACAGCTGCCACCCAGAAAGTATAGTGGGACACGTACCATGGGAGATGCTCTGGGTCCCCATAGGCCATCATAAGCTCTTTGAAGTCTATGTTTTTGAGCTGCATGCCTTCCCTGACCTCCATGTAGTCATCTAGTCCCTCAATCTCTGTGAAAAAGTGAGTCCTCTGGGTCAGGTAGGAGTTCTCTGACTCTGTGTTGGCAAAGCTGAAGCACTTGGTGAACTTCAGCTTCGTGGCTGTGTAGCATTCTAGGCCTAGCAGCTCCTTGGAGATGTCCTTGAATCCACAGTGAGAATAGTCAAACTCAGCTTCAGCCACATGTGTGTTGACCCGCTCATGATAGACCTGTGTGGTGGTATAAGCATCACCATTGCGGTACCGGGTCACCTGCCGGGTGCGTCGCACAAAGTGGTAGCTGATGGCCTTCCACCAGATACAGGGAGTGGCTTGCTGCATGCGGTTGATACGGTCATAGACGCTATCCACATCTGCCTTGTACTGGAGTTCACTTTTGGCATGGCAGTGCCAACACTCCACGAGGTAGGCCACGTACAGCATGGTGAGGAAAGCTAGGGGGATGTAGACATAGCCATCAGAGCATGGGCTATCATGGTAGATCATAGACTTGCCTTTGAAGGAGCTATCAAAGCTGAGCTTGGTGACTCGGGCTAGCTGACACCAGGCCACAGCACCCAGACAGCCATACATAAGGATGGAAAGGAGGAGGCATTTCCAGTGAGATTCTCTGCACATGGAGGCACTCAAGGACTGCTTGACAGGGCGTTGCTGAGAAGCAAGAGAAAGAGTAATTTATGTCAGTGGCGTCATTTTACATAATACATGACTCTTACTTTCAAGATTGTGTTTGGCTTAGCTGCTGAATGCCTTAGGGCTAGCTTGGGCCTATACGCAGAGCCCTCAGTAAGGTGTGGTTTATAAACTGCAGTCACAGGAGTAGCCCCAGGAGGCACTGTGCCTCAGAAACATCTCTCCAAAGCACAACACCTTCCCTTTTCTCTCCTTGCTTCACAATGGGAGTAACATGCTGCTGGCCTATACCGACAGCAAATCTACTCCAGACCTCTCTCCGTCTGGTCAAACTAAAATCACAGCCTGTTTCTCTGACATCTCCTTGTGGATGTCTAGCCTTCCGCTCCGGCCAAATATGGCTAAAACAGATCTTTCTTCCAAAATTCTCCCTGCTACCTTCTTTCACAGTCCCTGAGGACACCACCATTCTTCCTGTCACTCATGCCTATAGCCCAGATGTCATCTTTGATTCAGACTTCTGTCTAGGTCCTATATCCAGGTTTGTACATTCTTTCTGCTTAACATCTCTAAGATATGGCCATTCCTGTCCACACACAGCTAAAACTCTCATCCAGTCTTCTTATCATCTCGCATCCCAATTACTGCCACATCCTTTTCTCTGGCCTTGACGAAGGCAATTGTGCCCTTTTCATATCCATTCAGAAGGCAAAGATCATTTGCTAGCCTGTCTCTTTGACCATGTCACCCTGCTCTTCGTATCCTTTCATGGACTCCTTCTTCTCTGTTGTATCAAATGCAAGCTGCTTGTCTTTGCTTTCAGACCCTTCATGACAGAGCCCTACCTAGGGTTTAATTTGTAATGAAAGAGGTGCTCTGGCTCAAGCAATTTTTTTACAGTCACAACAGATGCAGCAACCCCAGAGGCACAGGGGCTAAGAACTGCCAAGCCTAGAGGTGCCAGAGCTCAGCCCTGGCACAAATTAAGCACCCTACCTATCATCTCTTATTCAGTATGGAAAAGTCATCTCCTGCCTCTGACCAGCCCGAGGCCAGCCTCCATCACCCATGTGTTAAATTTCAAAAAAGGCACCTTTTGTGCTTTCTCCCCTGTTGCCCCTCATGCCTGGGAGGTGCTCTCTGTTACCATCTGCAAACTCTTCCTTAAAACTTTACTGTGCTGTGATGCCTGCAAAAGACATGACAACAGTTAGGCTGTCGGTGTGCTGAGGCCAGCGTCAATCATGCTGACCAATACTGTCTCACTGTGTTCTTGTACTATCCTCATGAGGTAGGGGCAGAGCCAATGCTTCACAGATCCTCACCTCGCCCATGTGCTCAGGTGTGATGATAAGCAGAAGCACAATACCTGCTCACTCCTGTGTGCCTGAGCCCCAGATCCGATACCCCACACAGGGTTCTTATTCTTTGTTACACCCCTATAAGGACACATGGACTAACCTCTGCCTTCATGTACATCCTGTGCAATCCCACTGAAATCAATAGGGTTCCACAGTGTACGAATGAAAAGACAGTTTGGCTGCTGTCTCGGCCCTTACATTCTGCAACTGCTAAATTTCTGAATCCATGCTCTGTTGCTGAGAAGCCTTGGGAGCACTCTTCTTTAGTGGTTTTGCACCCACTCATTCTGGCCACGCCCCAGAGTCGGCAGAGAACTGCCAGAGCAGCATGAAGCTGGAGGAATGTAAACCAGAACCAGCGCCTGTGTCTCCAGCAGCACAGAGCTGACTCAGAGGTAAGAGCGACACCTACCAAATTATCAACACCATGTGTGCGGCAGCGTTGTCTTGGACGTCTCCCATCCAGAAACTGTCTAGATTCAACCATGTTTACTTTCAGTTCTGACAGAATCACAGTTCCAGGTGGCATGGTAACAAGCTGAAAACAATATTGGCTAGAAGCAAAAAAAGGACTTAAGCTATGTAGCTAATGGTATATATGTGAATAGTTCAAATCCAACAGTTCTCCCTGCTTTTGGGGCTCAAAAGGCAGGACACATATCACAAGTGTTTACAATTTACACTCGTACATTCCCACCTGTATTCCCTGAGAGGACAGGATTAGTGTCCTCACCCTGATGATGCTGCAATGAATCTGTTGCATGTCATGCTGTGCTGGACTGTAATAAGAAACAAATCAAGCCAAGTAGCCAGAAACTGTAGCAACTGAGCTGTCTCTTTATAAAGAGCAGCAGCAGCGAGAGTTCCAGTACCAGCTGGCTCCACTGCACAGGCTGGGAGGAGCACACTCAGCAAGAGCCTTACACCTGATGTGTCTCTGTCCTGGCCTCTTGCTACTGATGCCATTTGGCCCCACTTTATAGTAAGAGTGTTGCAGCAGTGAAAACACTGAAACACACCAAGACACATACACTATCTCTCTGCTTTTCCACCTCTGATGCAAAATAGAACCAATTTATCTCCCAAGGGGCCCCCTCTAACAGTCCAAACTTCTTAACAGCTTCCAACAGATGCCATGTTTTTGTTTCCCCCTAATATTGGTTGCCTGAGGCCCACAACAGGCAAAATTCAGTTCTGGACCAGTGATGGGTTTAAGGTCCAATGCTTCATGACCCTGCAGAGCTAGAAATGGGAGCTTTATGCCATTTGAAAAAAGAGTTTGCCCTTTTCCCAGTGGGACAGCAACATTTGCTTTTAACTTTGCAAGGCTGAGGTTTGACGTTAAAGTCATTCATTTTTAGGCATGAAAGAGCTATTTTAGGTCATTTTTAGAGATCTTTGTTGCTTCCTTTGAGGCTGAGCCCTGTACAGTTGGACTCATGGGACTAGATTCTAATTTCATAGATTCTCATCTCACTCTGGTGTAAACTCAGAGTAACTCCAGTGATTTCAGTGGAATTACACCAGTGTAAATCTAGAGTATCTGAGATCAGAATGCTTCCAGGAGGAAATTATGACAACCATTGGCAGTGTAAAGGGACCAAATTTATAAAAATGTAATTTACATCCACTTTAAGGCCCTGTTATGCTGCCATAGTGGTGTAAAGGGACCTTATTACAAATGTAAATCAGGCCCATTTTTCCTTATCTCCTTTAGGGAACTCTGAAGAAAGCAGCAAAATGGTCACAAGCAGCACCCAGAACTCTGAACAATAACTGCAAAACTGCAGGAGCCATGTAGGTATATGATTGAGTCCAGATCCAACCACTGAGGGTATATCTACACTGCAGTGTAAGCCCAGGCTCTGACTCAGGTTCAAGCCTTAAACCCCTTTCCATCTACACTCAAATCTCTCAGGCTTGGACCCAGGGTCCTAGGAACCTGTGAAGGTAGAGGGTCTGAGCCCAAGTCAAAGTAGGACCCAGGGTTCGAGCCCTATCATTTTGCGGTGTAGATGCAACCCCCCTGCACTCAGGTTCTTGGAGTACACCAAAAGTCTCCACACTGCTGTGGGCAGACTTCATTTGTCCTCTCTCTCCCAAGAATCATCAGTCAACTCCAGGGAAAAAGAAGCACCCCTCCTTGTTCTAATACAACAGCTTAGCATTTTATTCTGACAGCCAACCTGCAAACAAACCATCCGAGGACCTACAGTGTTTGCCAGGGATACTGACCAGAAGAAGTCCTTTCCAAAGCATGCTGCATTGTGGTTACAGGAGTACAGTCTGATTTTGGTTAATCTATTGTGTGAGGCTGTCATAAACAGATAGTTAAGGGTTAATGTCTCTTTTACCTGTAAAGGGTTAACAAGCTCAGTGAACCTGGCTGACACCTGACCAAAGGACCAATCGGGGGACAAGATACTTTCAAATCTTGGTGGAGGGAAGTCTTTCTTTGTGCTGTTTGTGTTGTTCGTTGTTCTCTCTTGGGACTAAGGGGACTAGACATGCAACCAGGTTTCTCCAATCTTTCTGAAACAGTCTCTCATGTTCAAAATAGTAAGTACTAGCTAGAAGACGGATTAGTCTTCTGTTTGTTTTCTTTATTTGCAAATGTGTATTTTGCTGGAAAGATATTTTACCTCTGTTTGCTGTAACTTGTAACATAGACTAGGGGGGAGGGAGTCCCTCTAGTCTATGTATAGCTGAAGACCCTGTAAACATTTTCCATCTTGATTTTACAGAGATAATTTTTACTTTTTTTTTCTTTAGTTAAAAGCTTTCTTTTTAAGTACTTGATTGATTTTTTTTCTTGTTTAAAACCCAAGGGGATTGGGTCTGAACTCACCAGGGGATTGGTGTGGGGAAAGGAGGTGGGGGGAAGGTTAATTCTTCTCTGTTTTAGGATCTAAGAAGTTTGGATCAGTGTATATCTCAGGGTAACCCAGGGAGGGGAAGTCTGGGAGAAGGAAAGGAGGGGGAATGGTTTATTTCCCTTGGTTTTAAGACCCAAGGGGTTTGGGTCTTGGGTCCCCCAGGGAAGATTTTGGGGGGACAGGGAGTGTACCAGACACTGGAATTTCTGGTTGGTGGCAGCGCTATTGGATGTAAGATAGGAATTAAGCTTAGAAGGGTATATGCAGGTCCCCACCTTCTGGACGCTAAAGTTCAAAGTGGGAATAATACCTTGACAGAGGCCATGAGAGATTAACCAAACAATTAATTTTATTAGTAAGAGTACCAGAAATGACCATGCATACAAGCAAATGGCAAAGAAGCTGGTGGTGCTGGAAATTTACCGTAGGGGTGATCAGTGCAGGGAATGGATTAAGTGGATCAAGACCAAGTACCAGAAAACCAATGATCACAAATGTGCCTCTGGCAAGTCACCAGCATTGTATCTATTTTATGATGAGTTTGACCCAGTGCTGGGGATTGCACTGGGCACTGGGCCATCAGCGGTGCACAATCACTTGGTCAGCTGGGATGGTGTCCTGCTGGCCCCTGTAGCCAGCATGGGAATTGATGGGAGCCAGCAGCATGCACCGAATGAGGCAAATGAAGTGACTCTGCTAATGAAACCAGTCCCAGAGGAGGTTTTGCTGCAGGAGCAACTCATCCTGGGGCCATACTCAGAGGAGCTTTTTGATGCTCTCCTGGCCCAGAGGTACAGCCAACTGTGGATCCGGCAGCAGAAATGGAAGAGGGAGAAGCCGCCCTGGAGCCTGGTACGTTTCTGATTCTATTTGTATATTTCTTACTGTAGGAATGAGATGGATTTTGGCTCTATGAACCAATCCAAACCCTGGGAAGCAGCGTATATCTGCTAATGCCTCTCCCCTCCCCCACCCTGTGGAATTCAAAATGGAGACAGGGAAACACAAACAGTAAAACAAGCATGTAAAAATGAGGTTTTTCTGGGAAGCAGAGGTGGATTACAGTTTGTGGGGCCCTGGGCCAGGACAAGTGGGGGCCCCTCCCCACCCCTTCCACCTGCAGTCCCCCCGACCCCTTGGTGCTCCTGCCAGGGAGCAGGGTCAGGGGGCAGCGGCATGCCCTGCTCTGCCGCCCTGCCTGGTGCTCCTGCCAGGGAGCGGGATCAGGGCATGGGGACTTGCCTCGCTCTCCCCGCCCAGCGCTCCTGCTGGGGAGAGGGATTGGGACACGGGGACTTGCCCTCCTTTGCCCGCCTGCCCAGCACTCCCACTGTAGAGCAGGGTCGGAGCAAGGGAGCTTGCCTGGCCGTGTCTATGGAGCATCAGTGGTGTGAAGCAGCCCTCTGCCAATACACTGAAGTTCAGCAAGGAACATTTTCTGTCCTTGAAATTCCAAGATGATGTTGTCTGGGCTCCTGCACTGAGCTATTTGAGACAGTAACCCTTTGAGTCTCCTCCTATTGCAAGAGGAAAGACAAGCTGAAAGGCAAGCAGCCAGGCCGTCCGTCTGGCTGCGCAGCTTGAGGACGGGCTAGTGGTGCAGGAGCAGGCATTTGCTTCACAGTTCCTGGAATAGAAAAGGCGGTGAAAGGAGGACAACTGAGCACAACAGAGAGAACTGTTTGAGCAGCAGCTGTCTCAAATGGCTGCAAAAGTAAAGGCTCCACTGGCTTGCGTCCCCTTCATGGTATCCTGCATTCCGGGAACAGCCTGGACAATTCCATGGCTGGGTGGGCCATGCAGTTTTGCCCTATCAGTGGCTGGGCCGGGCAAATGTGCCCTGTGCATGCTTCAGTGTTGAACCCCTCCCCCGTGGATGTCTCCACACCCATGCCCTGGCATCAAGTGCATGGCAAAAGTGAAAGGAGAATGGTGCACCAGGGGAAACACAATAGTGTGTATATGGGGTGTCTTGTACATCGGTTCACTGTTTGCACATGTTTATGCTCTTTTAAAGCTTTTGGTGTTGTTGGTGTTATGGTGGGCTAATGGCAGCTGGCCTGCCAGGCAGTGGTTGAATATTGTACTTTTCTACTAACTGTGTAAAGATAAAGGTTTTTATTTCATAAAGAAGATGTATTGCTATCACTGCAACACATCATGTAATGTATATTTTAAAATAATAAAGATAAACAGAAGAGCAGGGACAAGTGGGAGGTTGTACGCAAAACCCATGTCTCACCACAGCTATATACATACATCAGCTCTTAACATCAATCCATTCTGGTTTCTCCACCCCACCCCATTACATAAATAGTCACGTCATTCAAAACTACAATGCAGGGCAATCAATGTTGCACAAGCACACAGAGGTACTATTCTCTCTCTTCAGTTGGCCCATGGAAGTCTATAATGTGGGAGCACAAAGCCTCTCTGACTTCTGTTGCCTGGGTGCATCCAGCTCCAGCTGTGGTAGATGCACTCTCTGGCTGAGTGTATAGGGTGACCAGACAGCAAATGTGAAAAATCAGAACAGAGGGTGGGGACTGATAGGAGCCTATATAAAAAAAAGACCCAAAAATCGGGACTGTCCCTATAAAATCGGGACATCTGGTCACCCTATGAGTGTACCAGTTCAGGGGGCCTTGCAGTCACAGGTTCATTCAGGGGAAAATGGCTCACCATTGGCTTCACAACGATCGTGAAGAGCGCAGCAAGCCACAGAAATGCGGACAGCATTGATGACACTAGCATCCAAATAAGTCTATAGATACCATCCGTGGGATTTCAGTCTGCCATGTGCACATTCAGCCACTATTCTACACCTGGTAAGAGTGTAATTAAACCTTCTTTTGCCGGGGCGTCTGAGATCAGAATATGGTTTCATAAGCCAAGGCAAAAGGGGGTACACAGCATCCCCCAGAATAACAGTGGGGATGGAACTTCATATGCAATAATGTCATGAGGTGGAAATCATGTCCCAGCCTGTCCATGAATATAGACTCTCTCAATCAGCAGAAAACCCTGGCATCATGAACTTTTCCAGTGCAGCCAACACTGATGTTCACAAATCGTCCTCTGTGGTCCATGAGGGCCTGCATAACAATGGAGTAGTACCCTTTGTGGTTTATGTACTCATGTGCTCCATGATGAGGGCAAACTATGGGCACATGGGTCCCATCAGTGGCCCTGGCACAGTTTTGAAACCTCATTCTCTGAAAGCCAGCAACTACCTCAGGAATATCTTTTATACCTACCATCTTGTGGTAAACCACATGCCTGATTGCCTCAGAAACCTCCACTGCCACTTACCCACAGTCGACCTTCCATTACCAAACTGATTGGCTACAGACCTGTAGCAGGTTGGGGTAGCCATCTTCCAGATGATTATAGCAAGTTGCTTGTGGACTGTCATGGCCAGGCTCATGCATGTATCTTTACGCTGTAAGGTCAGGGCAAGCTGCTCAGAAAGCTCCAGAAATACAGGGTTTTTTGTGTGAAAGTTCTTCTGGTCATCCCAGGACTGCATGACAATGTGATCCTACCCAGGGGCGGCTCTATGTTTTTTGCCGCCCCAAGCATGGGGTCACGCGGATTCGGCGGCATTTCTGCGGATGATCTCCCAGTCCCGCGCCTTCGGCATAGCCGCCGCCAAATTGCCGCCGAAAGTGCGGGACCGGTGGACCTCCTGCAGGCATGCCGCCAAAGGCTGCCTGACTGCTGCCCTCACGGCAACCGGCAGGCCTCCCCCCATGGCTTGCCGCCCCAGGCACACGCTTGCTGTGCTGGTGCCTGGAGCCGCCCCGATTGTGCTTGTTGCCTTGCTCTAGAAATGCTGGTCTAAGGAAGGGATATCAGTGGCTATGCCAAGTGTCATAAGCAGCATCAGCTAGTTCAAGTCTGTTATGTCTGTGTCCTACTCCTTCTCCTGCTCTGTCATTATCTCTGTCAGGAACCTTCCGTGGGTCAGAAAACACTGCCAAGCTGCCCACCAGTGCCTAACATTTTTGGAGGGCGCTAGGAAGCCTAAGATACAATTGGTTGGATTCATGTCTGTGTACTCCAGTGTGGATGCCAGAGCTTTAGGTCTGGCCCTGAGTTAAAAATTCTTAACCTAAATTTGGCAATCATTGTGTATGCTCAAGCCCTGAGTTCTCAGACCCAGAGTCCGCTGACTCAAGTCCCACTAACCCTGGGCTTACATTGTAGTGCAGATGTACCCTGAGTGGGTCGAACAGTCCTGTGAAACTCCGTCTAGCACCTATCTCTAAACCCTAATCCCATTATTACTCTGCTGTGCATTTCTGCACAGCCCAGCCTTTGGGCCTAGCAAAGCCCACAGCCTTAGGCTCTCCCGATATGTGGGAACTATGGTGGGAACCTCATGAAGAATCTCAGATGTCTTTTCTATATTTTAAAATAAGTTTCTAGCCCTATTCTTTGTGAGGGGTCTGTAAATGTCTATAAACCACTCTCTAGGCTTGAACTGAAGCAGCAGCTGGGCTTTCCTTCTACAGCAGAAGGCCATGATGGAACTTCAAATCCACACTCACCTGCACACACAGGCACTTTTTGTGTAAAATGAGGCAGTTACATGTGAATTCTGGAGGAGATTTTCAAAGCACTGCAGGGGCTCCAGCCATCTGTTGTAATGGAAGATGTGTAGCTAAATCCCCTGCACAGCTTTGAAAATCTCAGCCCTCCTCAGTAGTCCCAACACCTCTCCAAATCCCCAGGCTGGGCTTGAGCGCAGTGCAAGGGTGGGCTTGGATTGTTTAAGGCTGGCTATGATACCTGAATGCCTAATATGTTCCCAGTGATACTGGAAATACTAGAATCACCAAAAAATGGCAGATAGTCATGCTGTTTGGCAAGCTGATTTCACCCATCCCTACAGTCTATCACTGTCTCTGTCCCATTGCCCATACATGCCAATGCTTCCACAGCAGCTCAGCTGTAATCCCCAATCACGCCTCCATCTCTTCCCTTGATTGTCTACAATTCTGTTCTCGAGGGCCTACTCTCCACACACCAGCAGGTACAGAATGCTGCTGCCCTCCTCCCCCGCCCCCATCCTCACAGGCACAAAGAAGTGCAACTATATCACTCCCATCCTCAAACAGCTCCCCCGACTCCTCATTCACTTCAGAATCCAGTTCAAAATGGTCTTTGTGTTCAAAACTCTCCATGGAACTGCTCAGGGAACCTTGTCATTATTTTTCTCCTTTTGTTCACTGTCTTATTCTATCTTTTTGTCCCAATTCTCTCTGCAGCTACCTTGTATCTTTCTATCTCCTCAGCTGTTCATTTTATCTCAAATCCCAAATATTTTTGCCCTGGCCTATACATTTTCATTTCTCCTTTCCTTTGGTATTACAATTATTTAATGTTGTAATTCTATTGGCATATGAGCATTTTGGCTCAGTGTGTATGAAAGATGCCAGATATAATAAAGAATAAAAACAACAATAATAATAGTCATAAAATATCACCCACTCTCAAAATCTAATAAAGAAACACACCCTTCTTTCATACAAATTCATTATATATTAAACTACAATCTATGAGCTTCATATGCTGTCATGGCTTGTTTACTATCTGTTGGTGTGAAGCCATTGGACCATTGCTTTACAGGATAGATGTTATTTAATTTGTTCCTGTGGTTATTAGAAAATAGTCTGGAAAGTCACAATCTGCAGATTAAGAACTGGAACTTCTGGTACATCTACCAAACAGGTGTTTCTAGGTTGGCACTTGAAGAGATTACCAGAGGTGGGGCAGGTATGTGAATCTACAATTATGTTAATTTTCCGCTTCAGGACAGACCTAGAGAATCCTGTGTGCAGTTTCATTTTTAAATCATAAAGTATCAAAGCCCTGACTTGATGGGCAGTTGCCTTCAAAGACTGTGGGGTGACAGGTGCCAAAAATAAAGAGCAGCTATGGAATGGTTTTGGTTTACCGGGCACACCCAGTGCTTCATGTTCCTTGCTGAACTGCAGCTACAACATGTTAGTCCTTTTGCTTCTGCAGCAGTAACTTAGTACTTGCCCCCAGCTCCACCCCTTTTAAACAATATTTTGTGTTGTAACAAGCTTGGGGTCAGACTTTGGCTTTTACTCCTAGATACCAATGACAGATGAAGGAAAAGCAGAGTCTGAATATACAAGCTGGCATATTCTTCCACTTGCCTATCAGGGATGGAGTGTATTTTGTTGGCCAGAGCAAGGAACTGGGTACCAGGGCATCTGGATTCTTTTCGTGATGTCTATTGTCCTTGAGTAAGTAGTTAGGAGCCTGTTAAGGTGTGCATTGTTACACTCATTCTGAATGTCTTCAGCAGAAATGTCTCTAGTATGGCCAAGAATTCCAAAAGTATAGCTGTTGTCTCTTTAAAAGATACAGTCCAAAGATGAGATGGAAGTTAGAGGTTCAGGAAAAATATTTATTCCAGTCAGGAAGTGTCTTTGTATTTCTGCTTCCTGATAGTCTCATGAGAGGTAAAGAGTTTTAATGGAGCTGTACGATAGCCCAGAAGGATGCGCTTATTTTCATATGCTAGCTGAGTGGTCAGAATCATTGACTTCTGAGGAAAAAAGTAAAAATGTAGTATAATATTTTCAAAAGCTTCCACTGATTTTGAGATCCTCACTTTTTGGGTGCTCAACTTGAAACATTATGGGCCTGGTTTTCAGAGGTACTGAGGATCCACAGCTGCCATTAACTTCACTTTGGAGGTAGGAGCACGAAGCACCTTGTAAACAAGGTCCACTGTGTGTCAAGTTCGTCATCCAAAATTAGCAGACAACTGAAAATGTTGGCTGATGTGAAAATGTTGACCAAATGACCATATGACAGGTCCCAGCTAACAATGAGCTAGGATTTTTATCATTTAAATAATAATCAAGGATATCGTCAGTTATTCTTGGATATTTAAGGATATTCTTAAGCATCTAAAATATTTATGAATATTTCTGGTTTTGTAGGGATATTCTGGACCAGGGAGCTGCAGCCTCCATTAAAACTAAAAGCTGATTCATAGAATTTAAGGATTATTAGATCACCTAGACTAACCTCCTATATATCACAGGCCATTAAATTTCAACCAGTTATGTCTAAACTGAGCCCAATTGTGTTTGACTAAAGCATAACTTCCAAAAAGGCATCCAGCCTTGATTCAAAGACATCAAGTGATGGTGAATCCACCTCTTCTTCATAATTTGTTCCAACAATTAATCACCCTCACTGTTAACAATTGTGCATAATTTCTAACTGGAATGTGTCTGGCTTCATCTTCCAGCCATTAGTTCTCGTTACACCCTTCTCCTCTAGATTAAAGAGCCCTTTAGTATTGTCTCTCCATGAAGCTTCATATCCACTGTAATCAAATGCCTTTTCCATCTTCTATTTGACAAGCAATCCAGATGGAGCTCTTTGACTCTCTCACTGTAAGGCATTTTCTCCAACTGTTGAATCATTCTTGTGGGTCTCCTCGGCCCCCTCTCCAATACCTCAACATCATTCTTAAAACAAGGACACCAGACTTTTTCAGACTCACCGCTTTCCAGGATACAGTTCCCCACTCTGTAGGTATGGCCTTCATTCATTGTTTCTAGATGTATGAGGAGGGAGTGTGTGCTCAGGGGAGGGGATGGAACTGGGTGGAGCAGGGGTAGGAAGAGACAGGGTGAGGGTGGGAAGAGGTGGGGCTGGGAGAAAGGGGTGGAGTGGGGGCAGAGCCTGGGGAGGAGCAGGGGGTTGAGCACCCCCTGGTAACTCATAAAGATGGAGCCTATGTTTAATTGAATAACTTATTATTTACTTTCTGTTCTAAACTGTTATTTAATGTTGCTGTATGCTGTTAGACAGTAGTAGTGTTCTCAGGGCCAGCACTTCCATTTAGGCGGCCTAGGCAATCGCCTAGGGCACTAAGATTATTGGTGGGTGGCATTTTGCCGGAGGGGGCGGCAGGCGGCTCCGGTGGAGCTGCCGCAGTCGTGCCTGCGGAGGGTCCGCTGGTCCGCAGAGCTGCCGCAGTCGTGCCTGCGGACGGTCGGCTGCTCCCGCGGCTCCGGTGGACCTCCCACAGGCACCACTGCGGCAGCTCCACCGGAGCCACGGACTAGCAGACCCTCCGCAGGCACGACTGCGGCAGCTCCACTGGAGCTGCGGGACCAGGGCGCAGGGCGGCGAAATTGCCGTGCGCCTAGGGCACTAAAACCCCTAGCACCGGTCCTCAGTGTTCTACTCCAGAAACAATTACATTTTGGTGATGCATGAAGCAATCCCTCTCTGTATATCTTTTTCTAGCTAAGTGCAGCTTATAGAGAGAGGATAGCTAAGGTTGCAAGCAGCTTCCATTATAAGCCTTATATTTAGTCCAGTTGTAACTCTGGCTGGCAAAATAAATTTGACCTGAAATTACGATTCTTACTCTGAAGGCTGGGGAGACATTTTCTGCAAAATTCAAAGGAAACTGATCAAACTGTTTTTGAATTATAGGTCATTAAATATGTTACCCTAACGTGAAATGATGACCTATGTTTATTTCTTTTTCTCTCTCTAGTTAAAAACCGCCTTGTTACTACCAATTCAAATTTTCCACATATTAAATCTTGAAAACTCTTGCAGTGGGTCTATTTGCAGAAAATGTGTTGCAGGTAAATTCAATGATCCATTACATTTCCTTTGTGGATAGTTTGGGGCCCAGCGCTGACTGTGCTGTACCTGACTCCAAGCCACCTCTGTTGGTTCCCCTCTTTCAAAAGCATTAAAATTGACACTTAATAAAAAAAAATCACTACAAAAGCGTTTCTAAAATAGACCTCTGTCCCTTTTAAAAACCATGCATGCCTTTGATGTCTGACCTTAAGAGCTGTAATTTTGCTGAAGCAAACTGCTATCATGTCTAAAATGAAAGACTGAGGGAAAAAACATAGGGTAACCCAGACGTGGCCTGAATGGAAATAGCAAAAATGACAGGGAAACTGAGAAGAAAGGAGAGAGAGGGAAGTGAGCGAGAGGAGGGAGAAAGGATAACCCAGATGTGGGCAGAATGTAAATGGAACAAAGGCAGGGAAATAGCAAAGACAGACAGTGGAGAGAGAGAGCAACTAACCTGCACAGGAAGAGACTGGAATATAGCAAAGAGATGGGGCGCAGGTAAGAATTAATTGGATGGAAATGAAGATTACACCACTAAAGCATGATATACTGCAGTGATCCTCAATGGGTAGCTATAATGTTGCATGTGGCCTTTGCAGGTACCACATATGGTTCCTGTGGAATTTGCTGGATAAGAGCTTTGAAAGAAAGAGAAAAAAAGAAACTCTTTCCTACAAATTCCATTTTAGTACACGTGAGCAGTGGGGAGAGATTGTGGCAAATGGAGTCAGAGAGCCTCATAACAATCAGTCATGCTGGGATGCCTCTGCATTCCACTGTGATGTTTGCATCACAGCGTTGCAGAAATATGGATTGATTGTGTGTCCACATTCCCTTCTGAGCCTCTTGCAAAGTCAGGACATCACTCCACAGTGCCTTTATGATGCCATTCAATGGTAAGACAACTCAACAAGGCTAAGGATTACTCATGTGGGCAGTGATCCAATGTTACTGTTTACATGGGAGAGCCTTTTTTTTTATTATTTATCGGATAAGGGGCAAATAAGTAAAAAAGATTGAGGACACAAACAAAGGAAATCAGAGAAGAGGAAACAGAGCTAGACAGGGAACAAGCAAATAAAGAAAAATATGATGGGCTAAATTAATCCCAGGTATAATTCTACTGACTTTAGTGGGCATACATCTGGGATGAATGTGGCCCAGAGGATGAGGGCAGTGAGATGAGGAAAGGACACTGGATTAACAAACATCACACTCTACAGCAGGATGGTGTGTGACATGCCTGGGTGGAGATGGATTTTTGCTATAATTCTGTGAGTCTTTTCACCTTGATCTAGAGAGGGCTGTGGAAATGCTTTACCTGAGAAGAGAAATGTTGTGCAAGGCTACCTGTTGGATGACCGGGGTGTTAATAAAATGATATTTTCCAGCACAGTCGCACCGTACATGCAGCAAGGTGCTGCAGTATTCCAAAGTGTCCCACCCCTAAAGAGAAATATTCTCAGCTTGCTTCAGTTGGGCTTTGGAAAAGAGAGACAGAAAACTCCCTGTGAAGCTGCCAGTGAGAATTGCATTACAATCCACTTTTCTTCTGACCATTTGGGAGTTGGCATAACTGGGTCTAATGCTGTGGAGGTGGGGATGTCTAGAGAAGAAAGTTAACTGACAGTGAACCATTCAAAATCAGTGCACATGCTCCTTTTTCAATCTAGTTCCAGCTGAACCCCTATATCCGGTCTAATTTGACATTCATATAGCTAGAAAAGGTCCTGAACCAAAAGTCTAGCTCCCAACAACTCTGAATTAGGAAGCTGACCACTCCTGAATTTCAAGGTGTGGACCCATATGTCATGACCTTCAGCCAACAGCAAGTGCTGAAAGCATAGCTGCCAAAGTGTATAGAGAGGAAAATATAAGGGGAGAATTTAATGGAAAGAGTCATATAGCATCCAGGACGATTTCCACACAGCATCTGTTTATTATTGGGTATATGTTAAAAATGCACTGTTTGCTCTTCTGGGATGAAATTCCAATCAAAGTGAAATTTTTGTTCAATAACTCTCCTTTTAAAAGCTGTGGTGTCAAATGCTGCTCAGAAATGTTCTTTCCTTTGATCTAAAAAAAAAAAAGTCTTCACACACTCCGTGCCTTTGTAGTGTCACAAACCTAGAGGTATTTATTTCTGCAGAAGATTTAATCCTTATCACTCCCATCTGCTTCTTGTGCTCCTGAATCTCTTTTGGTTTTAAATGTCTGCAGCTTCTGTTTTCCTCTCATTAAATCAAGTTATCAGTCTGAACGTTTAGAGAAAGAAGGCCATGAAAAATGGAGGGGGGCAAATTCTCTCCTCAGTAATAGCCTGAAACAAGAGGGCAGGTTATAGTACCCAGCAGAGAGAGGCAGAACTCTTCTGCTGATTGGTCCAAGTGGCAGGCTCTAGGACCTTCCATAATTGCACAAAGCTGTTCTACTGACTCACACTGGCCACCATCGCAGATGGGTCCTATTGACTTTAACCTAGTTTATAAAAACATTTGAGCCTCCCTCTGAAGAAGAGGGAACCAGAGGCAGGGACAGAAGGAGCCTCCAATCCTGAAAACAGTCAAGTTAATGGGCAAGTTCTTGTGGGATGCTTGCTTGTTCTTCAAGTTAGAAGTAAAGGAAAAGCCAAGAGAGAAGTAAATTTGGATCTTAGCCAGTGTATGTAATATATTTAGAACAGGTGGGAATGCCTCCTACTTCAACACCAATGCCATGAAGAAAATAATTTGGCCCAAAATCCATTTTTGAGTTTAAGGCATTCAGATTCTACAGTGGTGAGGGCCAAAAAATTAGGTAGCTGTCTAAGCAGAGGATCCTGATCAATAAGGTGACCGTGATTTTTCAGAATTTTATAAAAGGCCCACATCTGTGGCAACTTTTTACATGGTCACAAAACATGACTGCACAGAAAAGTACCGCCTTTTAAAATGTGTGCCGATGTTGCTGCTGCTGCATTCTGACTCAGCAGCAACTCAACATGTATATTTCTAGGAGTGGAGGACTTTTTCCAGTAATTTTGTATTCCGAATGAGTTCATCATCCAGTGCTGAACAACTGTTAAAGCTACTCTTTTACTCAAAGTGGATGCTGATAATGACGACACTCACTTAAATTTTCAGTCCAAATTCTGCTCCTCAGACTGAACTCTCATTCCACGGGACTGTCTGTTATCTCTGATAAGGACAGAGCAAGTTTTATTATTCATATAGCACTGTGTCTTGAACATAGATTTTGCATTAAAACAGATTTGATTGATGAAATGAAAAAACAAACAAACAGGAAATGTAAGACTGTCACTATAGCTTTCAAAGGAAGCAAAATTGGCTTGTGGGTTTCACAGGGGTGTAGAAACTACAACTGCAAGGCTCTGTGCCTGACCTTACCATCAATTCACTATCCTTAGACCAGTCATTTGACTTCTTATGCCTCAATTTACCTAGACACTTAGAATAAAAAAATAATAATAATCATAATAATCCCTTTCTACATCATGGGGATCCTGTAGGACTTAATTTGTGAATATAAAGCTCTGTGAAATCTTCAAAAGAAGTAGTCTATGGGACTGATCCACACCCCACTGAAGTCAATGTTAGGTAGGCTTGAGAAATATCCCCCCAAACCGCTACACCCCTTTCCCTTGGAAGGCTTGGTAATCCCCTCACCAATTAGTCCTGGTGAACACAGATCCAAACTCTTGGATCTTAAAACACTGAAAAATTAATCAGGTTCTTAAAAGAAGAATTTTATTAAAAGAAAATGTAAACTTCATCTCTACAAAATCAGGATGCAAAATAACTTTACAGGATAATCAGATTCAAAGAGCCCAGAGCAACCCCTTCTAGCCTTAGGTTCAAAGTTACAGCAAACAGAGGTAAACCCTCTAGCAAAAGAAACATTTACAAGTTGAGAAAACACAGATAAAACTAACACGCCTTGCCTGGTTGTTACTTACAAGTTTGAAATATGAGAGAGTTGTGCAAAAAGATTTGGAGAATATGGATTGATGTCCGATCCCTCTTAGTCCCAAGAGCGAACACACTCAAAACCAAAGAACATACAAACAAAAGCCTTCCCTCCCACCCCCACCAGATTTGAAAGTATCTTGTCCCCTTATTGGTCCTTTGGATCTGGTGTCAGCCAAGTTACCTGAGCTTCTTAACCCTTTATAGGTAAAAGGATTTTGGTGCCTCTGGCCAGGAGAGATTTTATAGTATTGCCTACAGGAGGGTTGTTACCCTTCCCTTTCTAGTTATGACAGTGATCAAAGCAGCAGTATAAGGATTATGTGCTAACATGGGACAGTCTTCTGGCAAAGCAATCAGGTAAGGGAATTGGAGAGGTGGAAATATCAGCCTAGTTTGTAGCAGCTGTGTTTATATAAATAAAACAAAAATGAACCAGTTACTAGGACACATTACCAAAGGGACAGAATATGAAACAAAGGGCGATGTTGTTGCTGTATGAGGCTCTGGTGAGGCCCCTGCTAGTATCTTGGATGTTACTTTGGTTGATCTTGCCAGTGGGATTCAGAAGGGGCCAGGGAGGGAATGGTGCTTCTCTGGCATCATCACCTCCTGCCCCTGATCTGGGAACCCCCAAAAGCTCCTCTGCCAGAACTCTGTGGGGATGGTGCTTTTTGGAATTTTGGAGGGGGTAAAGATGAGAAAGATACCAACTGCTCTCTGCAAGATTGTCACCTACTGACCCTCGTGATACCTGATTGGGAGCAGCACGAATCTTCCCCCCTCCCTCACCATTGTTTCTACTGAGCAGAGAAAGGAGAGAATGTAGCACAGCTCCTTCCTTTAAGTTTAGAAGGAGGAGGACAAGAGGGGAGCATGGAGGAAATGTCCCTCTGTGGGACTAAGGGGGTTCCCATCCCTGCATATTCTGAAGATCTACAGCGTTGGGGGGCTGTACTCCCTGTTTACAAGGTCCATAAACCTTTCTCTGAAAGGGAAGATTTGATGAAAATGCCATGAATTTCCTGGGCCTCTTGTCACCTTCCCTTGATTATGATTCAGTCCATAAAAAGGGTACAATTTAGAACATGAGAATATTGGGTCTAAATCTAAGTCATAAAGAAAGGTAAAGGGAGTTGATCCAATTCTTAGCATTTCCAAGGCTGTGAAATGGGATTGTTAACATTAACACTATACGTGACTGAAAATTTAGGGCATTCAACCTAAAATTTATTAAATGGCATAAATTAGGATACACAAGGGACTATCATATGACAAGGAGAGAGTGGGCAAATGAATATTATAAGTGCATTTGAGATGCCTAGAGTTATGTTAGAGAGGGGGGTATGGTGAAAAATCAGGATGCTGTGATTAAAACAAACCCCAAAATGGAAAATGCATTGTGTTGTATGGCCTTTTATGTGTGAGAGAGAAAAGAGTCACACAACATGCTGGCTGCTCTAGAGAGAGACAGAAGCTCCCACATAAGCAATATTTTAAAAAGTTGCAATATCGTATTTTTAAAGGTAGCAATACTAATTGGTGCTGTCATGACCATAAATGGCACTCTTTGATGTTATAAGAAATAAGCTCTCCATGTGCCTGCACTGGCACCAGGAGATGGATGAGATGACTTAAGCGGTCTCTTATCTGTAATGTTATGATCATGTCACACAGCCTCGAGTCTGCGGATTTCAGTAATGTCTGCCCATGGCTTCTTGTAGTTTTCTCTGTCGCCTGGAGAGCTTAACTGATTACACTGTATCACACTCAATTAAAGTTTTTTAATACAAAGGACAAGTTAAAAGCAGCAATGGACAAGCACTATTTAAATCTGCAGGAATGGATGAGACAAATATTTCAAAATGCCACTTACCTGCTGGTATCCTGATTCCTTGGCAATTATTTAGCTATGGAAGGTTATAAATGACTTTTTATTCATTAAGTTTAATTGGCTAAAATAAAACTTCCAATTGAGCTTTTAAAATTACAATATTTAAGGCCAAATCCTGAGCTGGGGTAAATTGGCATTGCAACATTGAAATCAATGGAAATACATTGATTTGCACCAGGTATGTGTCTGGATCTCACAGTAATTTCCAATCTGGGAAACCTGGCCAGCCAGCAGTTAAAACATAACAATGGAGGAGGGTGGGTTAGAGCAGGAAAGGCAGTCAAGAAAGAAAGTAAATGAGAAGGAAAATATTTCTGGAGAATCCATGTAGATATAGAAACGCTTTCTGAAATATCTGGAAAATCATTTCTCCTTTCCTTCCCTACCAAAACCTTTGTTAATGAGTCTGTGTTTCTTTTGCAACAGCTGATGGCATTACTAAACAATGCAGAGGCCAATTCTAGGTCTTGCTTTAATTGTCAATACCATGCAGGTAAACCACAGCATATTGGTCTTAAGTCCTAGGGCTTGTTTCTACACTCATTGAAGTCAATGGTGAAGATCCACTGACTTAAATAATGCAGGATCAGGGTCACAGTAGGTAACTGAGAACACATTATTCTTCAAAAGGTCTGTTTTAAATGGTATTTGTTTAGACTCAGCTGTTTCAAACATCTATTGCTAGCTTGGGAACTTTCAGTTTTGTTTTGTCTTTTCAATTAAAAGCTTTTCTAGTCACTGTAAGATTTTCTTCCATGATTTATAAAGAAACCGGAACACACAAATTGTGTGAATAATAGATAAGCACCCATGTTATACCAGACACTTAAGAGGCTGTGGGGGACCTAAGAACATTACACACAAACTGTTTGTGCAGGCAGAAGAAGGAGGAAAGGACTCATTACATAAGGCTAAAATAATGAGACAAGGAGTTAGTGTAAACTTAAACACAGAATGTTTGTATTGGACCAGAGGAAAAATTTAAGAGGGAAGATCATTTAAGCATGATATAAGTGTGGAGATCAAGTACTCTCATCTTCGGAAATGTCCACTAAGAGTCTAGACATTTTTGTGGTGGGATTAATACAGTGAAAACCCTCTGTGGTTCAGGAGCACAGACTGGCTAAATCAAGAATTCCTTCCCAGCTCTACCCAGTTATTGACCTCCTATTAGGCTGTAATTACATTGGGGAGTTCTAGTGATATCAGCAATTGTAGAATGATAATAGTTGAAGTTTACAGTTGTGAACTATGCCTCACAAGTTTAAAAGTGACTCACTATGGGGATAAAATACTTGAAGTCACTGACTGATGACATTATTGTCCTGTAGTAACTTTTTCAACCTAAGCTGAAAGGTCAGTTTTATACTCTTTAGAAATGTTTGGTTTTTTGTTGGTGATGGTTTACTCTTAATATACCTGAACTTAATGTAGGGTTTGCTGAGGCTGCTCTATTTAAACTTACAAGATCATGTGGCCCTCTGAATCAGGGACAGAGCCCCAGCTATCCTGAATAAAAGTGGAGAGGTTCCTTGATTGATAGTGCATGCCCCTCATATTCATTTCCTTTGGGGAGAAGGTAGCACTTAAATTTGTTGTTAACTTCAGGCTACTTTAAAAATTCCTCTCCCTCCTAGAATTCAGGCCCCATAATGGGGATGACAAGCCTATGAAACTGCAGAAGAGCAAAGAAGTATACACCAAATGCTGCACTAAGTGTGACAAAAAGCTTAAATGTATTCTAACATAGGATGATGCTCTGGTGCTTATATTTACAATCATTGAGTCATGTGACTCTGTCTCAGCCAATGGGTTATGGGTCAATATGTTTTATGTCAACCTTCAAATAGACAACACAAGTTGATTAGAGGTGATCATCCTGGAGGGCAATAGTACAAAGCTATTTTAAGTCACTTGAGGCCTCAGCCAATTAGTTTCTTGCTTGGAAATTGAAAAAGGTGTGAGGGAAAAGTATGTTTTTGTAGGCCAAATCCTGAAATCCTTACTTAGGCAAAATTCCCATTGAACTTGGTGAGTTTTGCCATAAGAAGAACGTCAGGATTTGGTTCTATATTATATTGCTAGATATTTAAACACAAAGCTTAAATGTTTCTATCTGAAACTTTCTGGTTTGCATTCCACATACCCAGTACATTACATTGCATCGCTGCAATGTTATAACAATAATCATGTGAAAGTGTAGTATGAGTATGAGTTTTGATATTGTTTGATCTTTAGAATTTTTTAGAACACTCAGATTTTTAGTACTTGCCTAAAGGTCCCATGTATTGTAATTGTGTAGAGGCCAATTAAAAATGCAAATATTAGTGGTTAGGGTCAGCTGGCATTAAAGTTAACCAGTGCTTGTTCTGCGAGGCATCCATGTTTCAGAGAGATCACAGCAAGAGAGACTGAAACGTCTGGAGACAGTTTCATGATTCTGTCTGGAGACAGTGATTTGTTCAGGAAAGTCTATAAATCTGCAGCAGCCAATGGTTAGGGGGGAAAACAAGAAACTGTAATGTCAGCCAGACAACCGTGGAGCTAGTCTTGTGACTCCCTTACAGGAGAAGCAGGGCGAGACTCCAGTCCCTTCTCGGGACCTGGTGCTTGGGTCTGCCAAGGAGCACTGGGTGATCCTGCCTTGTCTTTTGGGGCGCGGGTGGGGAAAGCACTGCCCCTTACTCAGTTCTCTCGTCCTGCAGGGTGTGGTGGAGGGTAAATCCGATGCTGTCATGGGGAGAACCCCAGCACCGTGGAGAGCTCCCGGAGCCTGCTGGGGGCATTGGAGGATATTCTCTACTGTGTAGGGTGGGATTAAATCTCCCTGCAACGGTTTGTCCACTGATACCGGCTGACTGGTTAGTGCCTCAGTAAAGGGGCTGCAAGAAGCCCAGCGAGACTGCATTACAATCACTTATTTTTCTCTCCTTTGCATTACAAACCACATACAGGTCCCCAAATGCCCGTCTAGCTGGCTAGACTTAAACGGCGACAGCTCTTTCCGTTCGCTCCCTGAGACTGTTTTTCTTGCACTGAAATCCCCCCCTATTGCCGCCCGCTGTTTCATTTGTTTAATCCAAGTTGGGCGAAGAAACACCAAGCCCCGCAAGTGATCGAGCCCTGCCCGCAGTCCGGGTTTTCCCGCCGAGTTCAGGAACCAAGACCAATTACCGATCACTTTTCTCTTGCGTTTGCATACAATGCATACGTGTGTCTCCATCCGCCCAGCTGGGGCTGTCACATACACGCATATATATCCACACACTGCATACAGGTACCCCGATGATACCCCTACCCCACCCCCCGGCACAGATATGCCCTGGGTTGCTCACCTCCTCTCGAACATCTGCAGGTGCTGCGGTTCTTCCCCCTGGGCTGCTCGAAGTTATTTCGGCAGCTGGTTCTGTTTCCACCTCCGAAGACATTCTTTGCCATTCCTGTCTCCCAGCCCCCCTCACCTCAAATAAACCCGGGCGCCGCAGGGTTTCCAAGTTCCTCCTCCCATCAGGACAGTCGGATTTTACCAGTAAGAAAGCCCTGGGACGGCAGGTTTCTCCCCATTGCCAAAGCAGAGTCCTGCTACTGCAGGATCCACACGATTCAGAGCCGGATCCCCACACACGCACCAGCCGCCACAATCCGAATGAAGAGGGGAGGGGGAGAGTGTGTGTGTGTGTAAGTCACTCGCAGTCCCTTGGCGTTGCAAGTATGGTCACTTTATCAGCCAACGCCAGAAGCCGCATTTAGGGAAGTGCCTCCCACCAACCGGTGTGAGAAGTCCGCCTGGCAATCCAGTACAGCCGCGGATCGTTAACCCGAGGGATCAAAAGCCAGGACAACGCAGGCCGCTCTCGGAGCTGGGGAGGTTGCTTTGCAGGCAGCCAGGGTCTCCTTTCCCTTCGGGGGGTGCAGCCTCCCCGCCTGCGCTCCCCGTCAGTGCATCGCCTCAGCGTGTGCAGCCCCGGAGTCTGCAGTGGAGCTAGTCCCTGCCAACTTCGGAGCGTCCTTTCCAAAGCCCACCCTTGGCTTCCCTGAGACTGGCCGTCACGTTCCCCCTCGGGCCGCTGGCTGGCCAGCAGCAGGCGTGTCGCGCTTGGGCAGCCGCTCTGGTTTTAAAAACAACCTTCTGCATGTGTCGCCACCTGGATAAACAAGCCACAGCTCCTGTTTGCCAGAAGTACAGTGCGCGGGAATCTTCCCCGCGCCCAGAAATCCCAGTGTCCTGCTAGCGCCTCTCTGTGCACGGGGCCAGCCAGCCGCGAGTGACCCGGGAATATCCTGGGCCGCCTTGGTCCGAGCACAGCACAGCTCCAGCCTGTTTGGGTGAGTTGTTCCCTCCTGCCCCGAGGCGCGGGGCTCTCAGCGCTGCGCGAGGGCTTTGCTGTTTGGAGCGGTATTAACACGCCCCACGACAGATCCCATGCATAACTCTGGGATCATACACCTGCGCCCCCTGCAATAACCAACCCAGCCCTGGGCTTGTTCTCCGCCTTCTCCCCACGGCGGTGGCCTTGATTGTTCTGCAGCACGAGCGCTTTCATTCAGCTGCACCACACTCCCGGGCCCACCAACTCTGCCTCCTCTCATCTGACTTGCGAGCCTGCAAGGAAAGGCCCCTAGGCTCGCTTCTGCCTCCTCCCTTCCCCCACCACACACCTCACTGCTTCCTTAGCCTCTCTTGTTGCATTAGTTTCCAAGAGATCCCCGGTCCCCCATTCCCCTCCATACAAATGCAGCCTCCTGCAAAGTGGCTGGCCCTGTCCATATTTCTTCCTGCAGCTCAGGGCGTTCATTCCTTACAGTACTTCCCTCAGTCTGACCAAGGAGGTCAGGCTGCATCCCTGTATGTTTGCAGTATGTTTCATTATGCTCCAGGCCTGTGAGACTCATCTTCTGGGATCCCTTTCTCCCTTTGTGCCCTGGAGGTGTATATTTTTTTAAATGCCTTTTAAAGTCTCACAAGCTGGCAAGTGAGCAAACATAAAGCATCTCTATTGGCTTTAGTATCCCCACACCCAGTCCCGCCATATAATGTTACTTTTTTAAAGCTGGCTCCCTTTCTGATAAACTCCAGTCCGGTTTAAAGAAGCTGGTGGGTCCATCAGGTGGTCCGCCAGGGCCAGGAGGGTTCTGGAGCAGAGAGGGATGCTTGGTGGGTGAGTTCACTTGCACAACCGAAAGCAGTGAGTAGTGCTGGGATTTCCTAGAAGAGTTGGTCTGAATGAACTAAATGGGTTAAGGGTACTTGTTCATTCAGTGTGGGTCAAACACTAGCTGCACACTCCTTGCATATCTAACAAGAGTCTGCTACAAGGGCAAGTGTGAGGCACAGAACTGCTCCAGCTAACTGGAGACCTGTCTATGGAGGGTTGTTTCAAGATCATAGAATCATAGTACCGGAAAGGACCTTGAGAGGTCATCTAGTCCAGTCTGCTGCACTCAAGGCAGGACTAAGTATTATCTAGATCAGTGGTTCTTAACCTGGGGTGCATGCACCCCCTGGGGGTGCGAGATGCCCTTTCTGGAGGTGCAAGACATGCCAGATTTTTTTAGAAGGTAGATCATCAGAAACACAAATTAAGCACAGGCATGTAAGTAGAACTACTTTGTTTCATCAAAACTATGTATTTATTAACATTATACATTTTTTAATGATTACTGCGTTAAATTTTAACTGCAAAATTAAAATAAATATATAATTCTATCTCTTTCATTCTATAGTTTTGATATATCTAGGTTTAAATAACTGACTTATTTCAATGATTTTTTATAAGGGGTGCAAGAACATATTTTTGAGAACCAAAGGCTGCAGTAAAGGTTAAGAACCACTGATTTAGACCATCCCTGATAAGTGTTTGTCCAACCTGCTTTTAAAAATCCCCAATGATGGAGATTCTAGAATTTCCCTAGGCAATTTATTCTAGTGCTTAACCACTCTGACAGTTAGGAAGCTTTTCCTAATGTCCAACCTAAACCGCCCTTACTGCAATTTAAGCCCATTTGCTTCTTGTCCTATCCTCAGAGGTTAAGAAGAATAATCTCCCTCTTTGTAACAACCTTTTATGTACTTGAAAACTGTTATGTCCCCTCTCAGTCTTCTCTTGGACCCCATTGGGAGTTGGGTATCTGAGTGCTGGAGACAGGAGAACTTCTTAAGCTGTTTTCAGCTAAGCCTACAGCTTTTGGGGGATGTAGTTCAGACCTGGGTCTATGTTTGTAGCAGGCTAGTGTGTCTGGCTCAAATCAGGCAGGGCACTGAAGTCCCAAGCTGGCAGGGAAAAAAGGCTCAGCGATAGTCTAAGCACATCAGGTGGCAGTCCCAAAGGGGTTTCTGTGATTCAACCCATCACAATCCTATCCTCCAAAGCACTTGTAAACCCTCCCAGCTAGGTATCATCCACAAACTTTGTAAGCGTACTCTCTATGCCATTATCTAAATCATTGATGAAGGTATTGAACAGAAGCAGACCCAGAACTAATTCCTGTGGGACCCAACTCGTTATGTCCTTCCAGCATGACTGTGAAGTAGCTCCATCTAGGTTGTATTTCCCTAGTTTGTTTATGAGAAGGTCATGCGAGACAGTATCAAAAGCTTTACTAAAGTCAAGATATACCACATCTACCACTTCCCCCCCATCCACAAGGCTTCTTACTCTGTCAAAGAAAGTTATCAGGTTGGTTTGACATGATTTGTTCTTGACAAATTCATGCTGACTGTTAGTTATCACCTCATTATCTTCTAGGTGTTTGCAAATTGATTTCTTAATTATTTGCTCTATTATCTTTCCGGGTACAGAACTGAAGCTGACTGGTCTGTAATTCCTCGGGTTGTCTTTATTTCCCTTTTTATAGATGAGTACTATATTTGCCCTTTTCCAGTCTTCTGGACTGTCTCCCATCTTCCATGACTTTTCAAAGATAACTGCTAATGGCTCAGATATCTCCTCAGTCAGCTCCTTGAGTATTCTAGGCTGCATTTCATCAGGCCCTGGTGATTTGAAGACTTGTTCTTTCTCTATTTTAGACTCTGATCCTACCTCATTTTCACTGGCATTCACTATGTTAGAAGTCCAATCGCCACCAACCTTCTTGATGAAAACCAAAATAAAGAAGTCATTAAGCACCTCTGCCATTTCCACATTTTCTGTTATTGTCTTTCCCCCCTCATTGAGTAACGGGCCTACTCTGTCCTTGGTCTTCCTCTTGCTTCTAATGTATTTGTAGAATATTTTCTTTTACGTTTTATGTCCCTAGCTAATTTGATCTTGTTTTATGCCTTGGCCTTTCTAATTTTGTCCCTACATACTTGTGTTATTTGTTTCTATTCATCCTTTGTAATTTGATCGAGTTTTCACTTTTTGTAGAACTCTATTTTGAGTTTTAGATCATTGAAGATCTCCTGGTTAAGCCATGGGTGGTCTCTTGCCATACTTCCTATCTTTCCTACGCAGTGGGATAATTTGCTCTTGTGCCCTTAATAATGTCTCTTTGAAAAACTGCCAACTGTCTTCAATTGTTTTTCCCTTTAGACTTGCTTCCCATGGGATTTTACCTACCAACTCCCTGAGTTTGCTAATGTCTACTTTCCGGAAATCCATTGTCTTTATTGTGCTGTTCTCCCTCCTACTATTCCTTAGAATCATGAACTCTACCATTTCATGATCACTTTCACCCAAGTTGCCTTCCACTTTCAAATTCTCAACCAATTCCTCTCTATATGTCAAAATCAAATCTAGAACAGCTCCCCCCAGTAGCTTTCTCCACCTTCTGAAATAAAAAAATTGTCTCCAATTCATTCCAAGAACTTGTTGGGTAATCTGTGCCCTGCTGTGTTATTTTCCCAACAGATGTAAGGGTAGTTGAAGTCCCGCATCATCACCAAGTCCTGTGCTTTGGATGATTTTGTTAGTTGTTTAAAAAAAGCCTCATCCACCTCTTCTTCCTAGTTTGGTGGTCTCTAGTAGACCCCTACCATGACATCATCCTTGGTTTTTACCCCTTTTATCCTTAATCAGAGACTTTCAACAAGTCTGTCTCTTATTTCTATCTCAAAATCAGTCCAAGCATGTACATTTTTAATATATAAGGCAATATGTCCTCCCTTTTTTCTTTTCCTGTCCTTCCTGAGCAAGCTGTGCCCTTCTATACCAATATTCCAGTCATGCGTATTATCCCACCAAGATGGGGAGGTCCACCTGGTTTCAGGTCTGATCAAAGCCCAGGGAAGTCAGGGGAAGGACTCTTCTTGAGTTCTGTGGACTTTGGATCAGAGCTGCAGTGCACATACCCCTGACATACTTGAAAGGCATCAGCCCAGGTGGGCCAAGCAGCATAGGGGAGAGCTACCTCTGAGTTGAAAGCTGAGTCAGACTGGAAGGAAAAACAAGGACCTGGCTGAATTCTGAATATAATATATATATCCCCCCAATTTACTGAATATTCATTCACCTGTACTAAGCAAGAACCTACCCAATGAGGGTTGAGGCAGCCGTGGACAGTGGCATGAAGCATAGTAATTTGCTTTCATTTCCATAGATTCTTTCATATAGTTTTGTATGTTGAATAAACTTTGATTTGCTTAAATTAACCTGACGGTTCTAGGATTATTGCTGCCAGCTGACCCCAAGGGCTGGGTGCAAAAGAGGTAGAGATTCTGCGCCTAAGTCCAGCTGGGGTTCTTGGTCTGAGGCACAGATGTGGGCATCCTGGCATACTGTCAGTGCTCTTGCTGCAGTTGAAGCAAAGCATAGAAAAAGCCTAAAGACAAGAGAAGAACTGAGACTGGGGAGAGGAAGGAATGGCTGTTACTGTCCCTGATAATTAAGCTTCAGAAATGGTCACGTCACACTTGTTATTTCTTCAGTCTTGCTAGCTGCAAACTCAGTCCATCAGTTTGTTATCAAGGTTGTCTTCACAACCAGAAGGGACAGAAAAAAAACCCAAAAGCTTAAATTCTAGAGAGGACAGCAAAATCCATGCAAAGAAGCTCATTCTGCAATTCCATAAATCAGAGGATCAGTGTCACTGGAGCTATCTGCCTGAAGGGGCTATTTTTTCCCTTTATAAGCCTTTCTCTCTATTCTAACACATATTAAATATGCATAATTATGTATATAGTGCCAAAGTATGATAAGCGCTTTACAGGCAGACACACAAAACTCACATGCCCTAACCTAACGTTTGCCCCCTCTATCTGGGCTTGATGCCTAGTCTCTTTCTCTTTTTATGGCTAGCAAAACAAGGAACAAAATGCATTCTCTGGCCTGGTCTACACTACGCTGTTAAACTGATTTTAACAGCATTAAATCGATTTAACGCTGCACCCGTCCACACTACACTGCTCTTTATATCGATTTAAAGGGCTCTTTAAATCGATTTCTGTACTCCTACAAAACGAGAGGAGTAACGCTAAAATCGATATTACTATATCGGATTAGGGTTAGTGTGGACGCAAATCGACGTTATTGGCCTCATTATTTTACAGTAGCTACCCACAGTGCACTGCTCCAGAAATCGACGCTAGCCTCGGACCATGGACGCACACCACCGAATTAATGTGCCTAGTGTGGACGCGCACAATCGACTTTATAATATCTGTTTTATAAAATCGGTTTAAGTTAATTCGAATTTATCCTGTAGTGTAGACGTAGCCTCAGTGACACCTCCTCTCTGGAGAGAAATAAGAAGTGGGTGCAGTCAGTATCTGCTGCTACTGTAAAGTCAGAATCAACCACTCAAGAGTGGGAACACAGAACACATGTTAATTAAAGTTTTGATGACCCTTCCTCCAAGATTAGCCAGAGGCTATTTCACAATTTAGTAGGTAGCATGTTGTTCTATATTTTAGTTAGAGAATTTGGGGCTAAATTTGCAGAGCTATATCACTGTCTTAAGTCTCTTTGAGCATGCGTGTTCATTTTCTGCCTTTCAGATGAGACAGAAAACAGAGGTCCTGACCACTTATGATTATTAGAGATTCTCTAGAACTTCATCAAAAGAGAGATGTTAAACCTTCTGTCCTGATCCAGTTCCAATTTGAATAATTAAATTATGACTGCTTAATTTTTTCCCTCCTCAGAACACTGGTGAGAACTTGTTGTGCACTGCTAAAAAGCTACCACTTTCTGCCCCAGATGTAGCTGCATTTCAGTAGGGGGCAGAGTAATTTCTATATGTGTGGTCTGTAAATTGACATATGTATACAGGTATATTGGGATCATCCTGGATGAGAGGTGCTATTATTACAAGTAGATTACATCACATTGTTCTACAAGTGTTGCATTAGTGGTCATAGGAAATATAGGGCCTGATCTGCAGCCTGTTAAAGTCAGTGAGAGTCTTTCCATTAACTTCAACAGTCTTTGAATCAGGGCCTTAGCGTACGGATGAGTATCTGGGCTTAATTACATGTTAATTACTTTGGGTGACAGTGGAGCCGCCTTTAACCTTTGTCTCTTTATCAGAGCATAACCCAAAACATGTCTCTTACTATTTGCAAAGACAGTAAAATTGCTTCAGTGCTAACACTTGGGCCCAGAGCCTCAAAGGCATTTTGGCACCTAACTCCTATTGAAATCAATGTGAGTTAGGCACCTACATACCTTAATGCAATATCTGTTAATCAAATTGTGGATATGTCCAAAGAAAATCTGTCTGGATGATTTACAACAGGGATCCACAACCTTTCAGAAGTGGTGCGCTGAGTCTTCATGTATTCATTCTAATTTAAGGTTTTGCATGCCAGTAATACATTTTAACATTTTTAGAAGGTCTCTTTCTATAAGTCTATAATATATAACTAAACTATTGTTGTCAAGTATCGGAGGGGTAGCCGTGTTAGTCTGGATCTGTAAAAAGCAATGGAGTCCTGTGGCACCTTTATAGACTAACAGACATATTGGAGCATAAGCTTTCATGGGTGAATACCCACTTTATCAGACATGTAAAGTAAACAAGGTTTTTAAAATGTTTAGGAAGCTTCATTTAAAATTAAATTAAAAAGCAGAGGCCCCCGGACCAGTGGCCAGGCCCCAGGCAGTGTGAGTGCCACTGAAAATCAGCTCACATGATTTACAAAATGAACTTCGATATTCTTTTTGTAAGTAAAAAGCAGAAGCAGGGGATCAATAATTTATCAGCACTTGAATTGCATCCTCTATTGCTTTTACCTTGCTGCCTCCTTGGAGCAAAAGAGGACAAGTGCAATATTCCCTCTTAGTCTGTAAGGACTTCCTATTTTCTCATGGGCTGGCACTGGGAAAGGATGCATCCATTATGAGGGATTTTCTGATCCCAATATTAACCATTCTGAATATTGAGGAGCTGTGTAGTTGAAGGGATTGGTAAAGAAATATGATCATTGGGTTAGTTGTTGTCATATGATGACTTTTCAATGAACTATGTAAAATGCACCGGCGGGGGGGGGGGGGGGAAGGGGCATAGTCAGTCCACTTTCCGGTGGACAGGTGTCCTTATCACAAATACCACTAACTGGACCCCTGTTGGAAATCTCAATAGAAAGGCCTGAGATTTAATAGCAAATGTGACAGGATGTATTCTCTGTGTGGGTCCCATGAGGCGCTGAGTGGCTGCACTGGGGCTGCCCAGATAGGACTAAAGCCCACAACTGTATTTTCCCTGTCCATTCTGTAGGGGTGTGAAATGCGCCTCTCTCCTCTCCCATCTCCTGGCGGCTGCATCTCCCACCTCTTCAACCTTCCCCTCTTTGCAGTTCATACCAGCTCTACCTTCTCTTTTCTCCTTTCCATCCCTGTGCCTCCCTTCCCACCTCTACAAATGTGTCTCACCTTTTTTTTCTGCCACTTCTTCCTTGGTTCTGGTGACAACTGTTCCAACTCTGGTCCCTCCTTCGTCTCCTCTCCTCTGGCTCATCCTTTCCAAAACTCATCCACACTCTTTCGCTTCCTTCCCCCACTTCTCTTGCTCTCTCTGGAATGCCCACCCCCACTACATCACTGAAAAGATCCCCACTAGCCATGACCTCTTCCTCTCTCACTCCCTCCATCTTGCACTCACAGAAACTTGGATCATCCCTTTTGACACTGCCTCTGAGCTCCTCTCACTAAGAGCAGCCTCTCCTCACATATTCCCTGCTGTGAGTAATCTCCAGAGGTACCTCGTAGTGGGGAAGAGATACTCCTCTCCTAGTCCTGCTGCCTCTGATCCCTCCCTGTTCCTACTCCTTCAGACTATAGGTTCTCTCCCCTCTTTCAAGGTGTGCTGCTCACACTTCTGGAGAGGGAGAACATACCCTACAACAGAGATGGAAAGCGAACTATTTTCTCAGCTCCAGGAAGGGTGACCAGATGTCCCGATTTTATAGGGACAGTCCTGATATTTGGGGCATTTTCTTATATAGGCGCCTATTACCTCCCACCCCTTTTCCTGATTTTTCATATTTTCTATGTGATCACTCGAGCTCCAGGCAGGATAGAGTTGCACAGGTGAGCCAGAATGAGGAATCTTAAACAGTTACTGCCCTTGTGATACCTGCTCTCTGCAAAGAGGACTTTGTTCTCCACAGATGCCAACACATCACATTCCATGAGCATTAGACTCTTATGTAGTGAAACCAAGTTGAAACTTACGGACATAGGAGTGTGACAAACATGATGCTATGGAATCATGGAATATTCAAAGATTATTATGTTAATGGTATAAATATTATATGTATCTTTATGAGCTGGCTAGTGATTGTATTCCTGGCTATATGGATAAGATAAAGAATGTTTTCTGCTGGAACTAAAGATAATGGAGGGCTGGTAATTAATGCAAATTCCCCATACTGAAACAATGCAGGTAATAAGATTTTGTTTTTTAAGTTTTGTTTCCCTTGGGGAATTGCACGCAGACTGGTTTGACCTTATTAAAAGGCCTTGTCAGACAAAAGACTTGAAACTGTATAAAAACTGCCCTGACCTGAGGGGAGAGTCATTCTCACTCCATCTAAGAACTGGCAAGCATGAGATTGTCTAGCAGAATCAGGCCCTGCAGAAGCACCTGAAGTATTTTAGACCTTTCAGGATGCTATGTGGAAGATGATTAACCACCTGATAAGCTAAGCATGCATATGTAATAACCTTAGTCCCAGATTTGGACCTTAGCGTCCAAAATATGGGGGTTAGCATGAAAACCTCCAAGCTTAGTTACCAGCTTGGACCTGGTACCTGCTGCCACCACCCAAAAAATTAGAGTGTTTTGGGGCACTCTGGTCCCTCTGAAAAACCTTCCCTGGGGACCCCAAGACCCAAATCCCTTGAGTCTCACAACAAAGGGAAATAATCCTTTTTCCCTTCCCCCCTCCAGGTGCTCCTGGAGAGATACACAGACACCAACTCTGTGAATCCAAACAGAGTGAATCTCCCTCTCTGTTCCCAATCCTGGAAACAAAAAGTACTTTCCTATTCCCCCAGAGGGAATGCAACATCAGGCTAGCAATCCAACACACAGATCTCCCCGATTCCTTCCTCCCACCAATTCCCTGGTGAGTACAGACTCAATTTCCCTGAAGTAAAGAAAAACTCCAACAGGTCTTAAAAGAAAGCTTTATATAAAAAGAAAGAAAAATAAGTACAAATGTTCTCTCTGTATTAGATGATACAACACAGGGTCAATTGCTTAAAAGAATATTGAATAAACAGCCTTATTCAAAAAGAATACAAATCAAAGCACTCCAGCACTTATATTCATGCAAATACCAAAGAAAAGAAACCATATAACTTACTATCTGATCTCTTTGTCCTTACACTTGGAAACAGAAGACTAGAAAGTAGAACTACTTCTCCAAAGCTCAGAGAAAGCAGGCAGGCAGAAAACAAAAGACCTTAGACACTCAATTCCCTCCACCCAAAGTTGAAAAAATCCGGTTTCCTGATTGGTCCTCTGGTCAGGTGCTTCAGGTGAAAGAGACATTAACCCTTAGCTATCTGTTTATGACACGCCCCCCAAATTGCAGACAGTGGGGAAGCTCACTGGCGGCGATTTCCTTCTAGAACTTGAAAATAAACAGATTAATACAACACATACACCTTTACATATACTCCTAAGTATATAACTAACAGACTTCTACATTTTAAGAACACTTTTTAACTACTGAATTCTGGGAAACTCTCACGGGAGAGTGCATCAGCAACTTTATTAGAAGCTCCTGTGATGTGTTGAATTTCAAAATCAAAATCTTGGAGAGCTAAACTCCAACGAAGAAGTTTCTTGTTGTTCCCCTTGGCAGTATGAAGCCACTTTAGTGCAGCATGGTCAGTTTGTAGTTGGAACCGCCGTCCCCAAACATATGGGCGTAGCTTTTCCAGGGCGTACACAATGGCATAGCATTCCTTTTCACTGACTGACCAGTGACTTTCCCTCTCAGACAGTTTCTTGCTGAGAAACACGACAGGATGGAAGTTGTGATCTGTTGCTTCCTGCATGAGCACTGCTCCTATACCACGCTCAGATGCATCTGTGGTTACTAGGAATGGCTTGTCAAAATCCGGGGCCCTGAGCACAGGGTCCGACATGAGCGTTGCCTTAAGTTGGGTAAAGGCCTTTTGACACTCATCAGTCCACTTAACTGCACTTGGCTGGGTCTTTTTGGTCAGGTCGGTCAGTGGGGCAGCGATTTGGCTGTAGTGTGGTACAAATCGCCTGTAGTATCCGGCCAAGCCTAAGAAGGATTGGACCTGCTTCTTGGACCGTGGGACAGGCCACTTTTGGATAGCATCTACCTTGGCCTGTAGGGGGTTTATGGTTCCTCGACCCACCTGGTGCCCCAGGTAAGTCACTCTGTTTTGGCCTATTTGACACTTTTTGGCCTTAACAGTTAGTCCTGCCTGCCTGATGCGCTCAAAGACCTTTTCCAGGTGTAGTAGGTGTTCGGGCCAGGAGTCTGAAAAAATGGCCACATCATCGAGGTAGGCAACTGCAAATTCTCCCAGTCCAGCTAGTAGACCATCTACCAGCCTCTGGAAGGTGGAGGGTGCATTTCGAAGGCCGAAAGGAAGGACATTGAATTCATACACCCCCGCATGGGTGACGAATGCTGACCTCTCCTTGGCAGGTTCATCTAGCGGTACTTGCCAGTACCCCTTGGTTAAGTCTATTGTAGAGATGAACTGGGCACGTCCCAACTTTTCCAATAGCTCATCGGTACGTGGCATTGGATAGTTGTCCGGACGAGTTACAGCATTTAGCTTACGGTAGTCCACGCAAAAGCGTATTTCCCCATCGGGTTTGGGTACCAGAACCACTGGAGATGCCCATGCACTGGTAGATGAGCGGATTATACCCATTTGTAGCATGTTTTGGATCTCCCGTTCTATAGCAGCTTGGGCATGAGGAGACACTCGGTAGGGTGGGGTTCTGATTGGGTGAGCATTACCTGTATCAATGGAGTGGTATGCCCGTTCAGTCCGTCCTGGGGTGGCTGAGAACAATGGGGCGAAGCTAGTGCACAGCTCCTTGATTTGCTGCCGCTGCAGACGTTCCAGAGTGGTTGAGAGGTTCACCTCTTCCACGCCACCGTCTTTTTTCCCGTCGTAGTAGACACCGTCAGGCCACTCAGCATCCTCTCCCTGGACTGTAAACTGACAAACCTGTAAGTCTCTGGAATAGAAAGGCTTGAGAGAATTAACATGGTACACTTTAGGCTTTAGTGAGGAATTGGGAAATGCTATGAGGTAGTTTACAGCTCCCAGGCGCTCTTGGACCGTGAATGGCCCTTCCCATGAGGCTTCCATCTTATGGGCCTGTTGCGCCTTCAAGACCATAACCTGGTCTCCTACCTTGAAGGACCGATCTCTGGCATGTCTGTCATACCAGGCCTTTTGCTCTTCTTGAGCATCCTGTAGGTTCTCTTTAGCAAGGGCTAAAGAGTGTCGGAGGGTGCTTTGTAGGTTGCTTACAAAGTCCAGCATGTTAGTTCCTGGAGAAGGCGTAAACCCCTCCCATTGCTGCTTCACCAACTGTAATGGCCCCTTAACCTCGTGACCATACACAAGTTCAAATGGTGAAAACCCTAAACTGGGATGTGGTACAGCCCTGTAGGCAAACAGCAACTGCTGCAACACTAGGTCCCAATTATTGGAGAATTCGTTGATGAATTTTCGTATCATGGCCCCCAAAGTTCCATTGAACCTTTCCACCAGGCCATTGGTTTGATGGTGGTATGGGGTGGCAACCAAGTGATTCACCCCATGAGTTTCCCACAGTTTTTCCATGGTCCCTGCCAGGAAATTAGACCCTGAATCTGTAAGGATGTCGCAGGGCCAACCTACCCTGGCAAAGATGTCTGTTAGGGCCAGGCACACAGTGTTAGCCCTGGTGTTGCCTAGAGCGACTGCTTCTGGCCATCGGGTAGCAAAGTCCACTAAAGTCAGTACGTACTGCTTTCCTCTGGGCGTCTTTTTTGGGAAAGGGCCCAGAATATCCACAGCTACTCGCTGAAATGGGACCTCAATTATGGGGAGTGGCTGGAGAGGGGCCTTGACCTGGTCTTGAGGCTTTCCCACTCTTTGGCATACCTCACAAGACCGGACATACTTGGCAACATCCTTGCCCATCCCCTCCCAGTGGAAGGACTTCCCCAACCGGTCTTTGGTTCTGTTCACCCCAGCATGGCCACTGGGATGATCATGGGCTAAGCTTAAGAGCTTCTCCCGGTACTTAGTTGGAACCACCAACTGTTTTTGCGGCTGCCATTCTTCCCGGTGTCCACCAGAAAGAATTTCCTTGTATAAAAGTCCTTGGTCTATAACAAACCGGGATCGATTAGAAGAGCTGAGAGGCGGTGGGGTGCTCCGGGCCACCGCCCAAGCTTTCTGAAGGCTGTCATCTGCTTCCTGCTCAGTCTGGAACTGTTCCCTTGAGTCTGGGGTCACCAGTTCTTCCTCAGACTGTGGACTTGGGCTTGGTCCCTCTGGAAGCGATGTAGGTGATGGGGTTGTTTCCGTTGCTGGTGAACCGCTCTCCGCTGGTGCACCTGAGGGTATTTCAGGCTCTGGCCGAGCCTTTTGGGTATGGCTGTCTGTGGCTTCTGCCAGTTTTGGCTCGCTGGCGCCCTCTGGCGTTGAGTTTGAAGATGTAGTTGCACTTGTTGGTGCTGGTTGCTGTTCCAGTTCCGGGCCTGGGACTGGAGATGCTGTGGCTGTTTCAGTGGTAGGCATGGAATCCGGGTCCACTACCTCTGTCTGGGTCTCTGGTAACACAGACGGGGCCTCTGTGGACGGTTCAGGAACAGGAATGGGTCTGGAAGCTTGCCTGGTTTGGCTATGTGTAACCATTCCCACTCTCTTGGCCCGCCTCACCTGGTTGGCCAAGTCTTCCCCCAGTAGCATGGGGATAGGATAATTGTCATAGACTGCAAAAGTCCACATTCCTGACCAGCCTTTGTACTGGACAGGCAGTTGAGCTGTAGGCAAGTCTACAGCTTGTGACATGAAGGGGTAAATTGTAACTTTGGCCTTTGGGTTGATGAATTTGGGGTCAACGAAGGATTGGTGGATAGCTGACACTTGTGCCCCCGTGTCTCTCCACGCAGTAACCTTCTTTCCGCCCACTCTCAAATTTTCCCTTCGCTCCAAGGGTATTTGAGAGGCATCCGGGCCTGGGGATCTTTGGTGTGATGGTGGTGTAATGAATTGCACTCGCATGGTGTTCTTGGGACAGTTGGCCTTGATATGTCCCAGTTCATTACACTTAAAGCATCTTCCATCTGATGGGTCACTGGGCCGAGGTGAGTTACTGGAGACTGGTGAGGTTGAAGGGTAGGGTATCTGTGGCTTTACTTGGGTGGTATGTGGGGTCTTTGGCTGTCCTCGGTTGTAGGGTTTATGGTCTGTGTGCCCCCTGGGGTAATCGTTCCCCTTGACAGTAGCTTTCTTGCTTTCTGCCAGTTCCATCCATTTGGCTCCAATCTCCCCCGCCTCAGCGATATTCTTGGGGTTTCCATCTTGTATGTACCGTGTGATGTCTTCAGGAACACCATCCAAGAACTGCTCCATTTGTATGAGGAGGTTCAGTTCTTCCAAGGTTTGAATGTTGTTTCCTGTTAGCCAGGCCTCATAGTTTTTTGCAATGTAGTAGGCGTGTTTGGGAAATGACACCTCTGGTTTCCACTTTTGGGTTCTGAAGCGCCGACGGGCATGATCTGGGGTTATCCCCATCCTGTATCTGGCCTTGGTTAGAAAAAGTTTATAGTCATTCATTTGGTGCTTAGGCATTTCAGCTGCCACCTCTGCTAAAGGTCCACTGAGCTGTGACCTCAATTCTACCATGTACTGGTCTTCGGGAATGCTGTACCCAAGACAGGCTCTTTCAAAATTTTCCAAGAAGGCCTCGGTGTCATCACCTGCCTTGTAGGTGGGAAATTTTCTGTGCTGTGGAGCAATATTTGGTGCCGGGTTGTTAGGGTTGGCTGGCACAGGCAGCCCAGCTTTTGCCAACTCCAGTTCATGTTTTCTCTGTTTTTCCTTCTCTTCATTCTCTTTTTGTTGTTTTTTCCATTTCTCGGTGGTGGGCCGCCTCCTCTTCTTCTTGCTTCCTTCTGTGGGCCAACTCATCTTCTGCTTGTTTCCTTCGGTAGGCCATCTCTTCTTCTTCTAGTTTTCTTTTGTGTGCTGCCTCTTTGATCTGTTCTTCTCTTTCTTTCATCTCCATCTCTTTTTGTTTTATTTCCAGTTGTCGCCTGTGTTCAGCTTCTTTGATTTGTTCTTCGGCGTCAATTTTTGCCTTAGAAGTCATGGTTCCTGTTTTCTTGTGTTGGGGTGCCCTCCGGTGTTTATCTTCTGAACTGCAGGTTCTCTGTTGCCTCCTGAAGTCTGCCTAGCAACAGTGCCTTTAGTTAATTTTCCTTTTCTCTCTCTAGCTAATGTTCAATGAAGGGAAACCAGAAAAACCACTTTATTTGCATGCATATAAGTGCCGGTACTTGCCTCCTAATGGGAGGGCTATTGCATGACAAAAGACCCTTAACATGCAAGCCACAAACTGCGAGAGAGAGCAGAAAAAAAAATTCTCTCTGGTTCCCTTTTAAAACCAACTGCTTCTCTCTGCTAAAAAGCCCTTAGCAGAGAAAAGAAAAATATAATATTTCTACTGGCTTCTGGGTTCTGTCTATCTCCCACCAGCTGCCACTCATGTAATAACCTTAGTCCCAGATTTGGACCTTAGCGTCCAAAATATGGGGGTTAGCATGAAAACCTCCAAGCTTAGTTACCAGCTTGGACCTGGTACCTGCTGCCACCACCCAAAAAATTAGAGTGTTTTGGGGCACTCTGGTCCCTCTGAAAAACCTTCCCTGGGGACCCCAAGACCCAAATCCCTTGAGTCTCACAACAAAGGGAAATAATCCTTTTTCCCTTCCCCCCTCCAGGTGCTCCTGGAGAGATACACAGACACCAACTCTGTGAATCCAAACAGAGTGAATCTCCCTCTCTGTTCCCAATCCTGGAAACAAAAAGTACTTTCCTATTCCCCCAGAGGGAATGCAACATCAGGCTAGCAATCCAACACACAGATCTCCCCGATTCCTTCCTCCCACCAATTCCCTGGTGAGTACAGACTCAATTTCCCTGAAGTAAAGAAAAACTCCAACAGGTCTTAAAAGAAAGCTTTATATAAAAAGAAAGAAAAATAAGTACAAATGTTCTCTCTGTATTAGATGATACAACACAGGGTCAATTGCTTAAAAGAATATTGAATAAACAGCCTTATTCAAAAAGAATACAAATCAAAGCACTCCAGCACTTATATTCATGCAAATACCAAAGGAAAGAAACCATATAACTTACTATCTGATCTCTTTGTCCTTACACTTGGAAACAGAAGACTAGAAAGTAGAACTACTTCTCCAAAGCTCAGAGAAAGCAGGCAGGCAGAAAACAAAAGACCTTAGACACTCAATTCCCTCCACCCAAAGTTGAAAAAATCCGGTTTCCTGATTGGTCCTCTGGTCAGGTGCTTCAGGTGAAAGAGACATTAACCCTTAGCTATCTGTTTATGACAGCATATAAGGTGATTATTATTTTGAAGATGTGTTTTTGTTGACATTCCTTTGTTCTGAATAAGCAGAAAGCTGGCTGGTCACTGGATAACCCTGTCATTGCCTCTGAGAAAACAGGACTGTAGGTGCTCAACTGCAATCAGAGTTGCTGAGGCAATCACAGTGAATTGCAGGAGTCTCCAATGTAAGGTCTCCATCTATGGGGGGAGAGGGCTGTAGGATTCTGTCCCGAGAAAGGGGATGGCTGGAGACCTGAGACTAGAGTTGGGGGCCCATATGGAAACAAAGAGGGGGCATGGGGTTAGAGGTATAGTTTACTCAGGGGCTGTGACAAGGGAGCTGGGAAGAGCCAAAAGCACAACTAAATAACAAATAGAGTAGTCAAGCCAAAAGTCTCACTAGAGGAGCAGCCAAAGGGGTAGATGAACTGCCAGTGGCTCAAGACTTAGGTGACCAGATAGCAAGTGTGAAAAATTGGGACAGGAGTGGGGGGTAATAGGTGCCTATATAAGGAAAAAGCCCCCAAAATCGGGATTGTCCCTATAAAATCAGGACATCTGGTCATCCTATTCAAGACACTAAAAAGAAGTGGACTTCAGCAGTTAAGGGTGAATATTCATCCTGTTTTGCATCTCTGGGGAGGGATGCTGAATTGTGGTTCATACCAGGTGCTGTTTGGCCAAACACCATCCCAGACTAAACTCAAAAGGCCAAATCTAACTTTAGACCTCAGCAGAGTTACATCAGGGATGACCTGGGCCCAAGGTTTCTGATGCGATGCAGAAAGAGCAATCTGGACAATACCATCCGGTAGCCAAGCTGATAGCTTGGAGTGTTCCTAAGATTGTCCCCTAGGGAAGAAAGCAGGGCAGTTGCTGCTGCTTTTATTTCTCTCAAAGGCAACATGCCAGCCCTCAGAGTATCCGCTGCCAAATAGACTTCAGTTTTAAAATAGAATCTCCCTCAGTAATAAGATGAGTAAAAGGTACTACTTAATTTAACTGTTAACACACACAGCAATCAAGGCTCTAAAATAATTATGGAGAGCAACATGCGGTCAGAAGGACTGTACTCTCTCTGTTGCTCCTCGTTACACTGCTATAGAGAAAAGAGCCTTCTAATTTTAATTTTGTTTGTGTACCGGGTAATCTTTGCTGATTAACTTGAGGGAAGCATTGCTTGGCTAGTCTCCAGTGTTTTTGTTGTGTGAAGCTAATAGCAAAGAGAGGAGATGTACATTGCACTTTGAAGGTGTCAAGAGTTGGTGTCAATCTGATTTCTGAAGGAAATCTGTAGGTAAAAACACCTGGTCCAACGCCTGTGAGTTTCCCTCTGGACACTATCTGCTCCATAGTTCCTGATGGATGCAGCTGTCATAATGAGTCACTAAGCTAGTAATAGCCAACCCACTGATGGCTTCGAAAATTAAGAACTGAGCTTTGAAGTGGCTCTGGTATTGGAGAGGAGGCTAATGTAGCAAGCAGTGCCCTGGAAAAATGTGCTCCCATCAATCAGTGTGGCTTGGTAGATGAATTACTGTGTTTTGGACTAGCTGGAGCTTCCCTGTGACTTTCATTTTCCTCCCCAGGCATAGTGCATGGCAATAGTGCAGTCTGGATGTGATGAATATGCAGATCACCATGACTAGGTTTGCATCTACTCAGTGCAAGATGGAGAAGGGCATTTACCATTGCTATTTAGGTATCCCAGAGGCAACCAGGAACACAGTAGTATCCTGAGACTGTGTAACGGACATGAGAGTAGAGACCCTTTAAGGTAATGGCAATTTTAAGCAATCTCCGTCTTCCAGCCATCACCTCCATCTTGCCTGAGTTTCATTTTAGCCAGCTATTTTTTCATGCAATTGCTTATCTCTTCTAGGCCTAGAGGTCTGGGTGATGGCGCTGTGTGCAGCTGACATGAAGATGTAAAGAAGTACAGATGCATATTTCCATGCGTATTGCTGGAGGAGGCAACAGCATCTCAGGGTTTCCCCAAGGTGACTAACATATATGTAAACAGGAGGTGAGACCAGCTTGAGGCTTGTGGGACAACGTGGGTGAGCAGACACGAGGAGGAGACACAGTTGCCCATCACAACCCTCTGAGTTCTCAAAAATGACTGAGCAAAGCCCATTTTGTGTGATTCCACAGTCAGTTTTGCGAGGTCGCTTAAGTCAGCACTTCAGATCAGCAATGTCAGTGGCTCCTGCCAGATCTAACAGTATTAGCATAGTTGTACAGTATTAAATACTTTCTGATGGCTTGATCCTAGTTACAATACAATATAGCTGTCACAAAAGGGATCATTCATTACTGAGCTTCCTGCACTGGAAGTGTTGCAAAGGCAATGCAATTTTACTCTGTGTGTGTGTGTGTTCACTTCCTCTTAAGTCACTCCATCTTACACTCTGAGTAACATTGATGGGTTATGGTGGGAGCAGCATTTAGACCTCTATCACCCTAATCAGCCAGAGAATGGATTTCTATGATGTGTGAGACAAAGTGACAGAAGGAGAATGGGAAGAATCCTGGAGTACCTCCAAAATGAAAAGTTCTTCAGGAGATCCCCAAGGATAATTTGATACAGGGAGCAAGCCCAGTGCATTAAACTATTTTAAGTTGTGTGAAATGTCAGGCTTAGGCACTTTGACAGGATTCCTTTAAAAATCAGCCACAGTAGACTTAAATACATCCGTTACATTACTCAGACTTTGGCAGACAGGTCCAACGGCAGTAGCAATGAGGGAAAACCTCCTGTGCACAAGAGGATGAAATTCAGAAGCATCAATTTCATTAGTGGTATTTTGGGGTGTGTTGCCAGTAAAAAAAGTGACTCAACCCTCAGTTCACAGATTTTTCCTTTAGTCATTCTGTGTATTGATGAGGATGTGTTCACCATCTGGACAAATGTAGAATTTCACCTACAGTTCTCCAAATCAAGTGCTTGACTTATGATGTACAGCATAAGAGAAGTAAATCCACTTTGACTACACCTTCCTGTCTGCAAGGGAGTCAGCCCTCAGGAGTGTCAGCTATAGGTTGATTTTGCAGGAAAACTCTTTTCTAAGTGGGAGTTGTTTTGGGATTGTGATGGGGATGGTGATAAGGCAATGAAGATACCTTAATTTGTTAAGAGTAAATTAAATCATCTTCTCCAAAAATACTATATTTTGTTTTTAAAGACTTGTATTATTTCAGAGTCTGTCCTCGTAGCCTGATAACATTATATACAGGAATCCAATAAAACAAACAACTAAGAGGAAATCCCACGCTAATTCTCAGAAGCCAACATACTGCTTGGCAGATGCATTGCTAGATATGAGCAAATATTGTTTAAAAAAAATCCACACATCCCCATTCATATGTTTACATGAATTCACTTTGGCCACGGATTTTTTTTTTGAAGTGAGTTAAGTAGAGGTTTTACTGAAAACATCCCTGTCTTACATGAGCCTATAAATCCACAACAGTCTGTTTGGTGAGGTGTACCTGTTGCAATTAGTACAGAAGGCCTGAGTTCAAATCCCATGAAGGCTGGAGATCTAAAACAAAAGCCATCCAGAACTCTGTAGGTGGATCTCTGGGTATGTATGGACATGCACACTGGCTTTGCTTGCCTCTTAATTTGTTCCACTTGCAACAAAGCTGTCATTGGCTCCAGCTATGCTCATATGGATGTGTGCGACACGGAGTCTGCCCTACGCTGGCCTTGATAGGGTTAAAACAGGCTGGAGGGCTGCAAGGAAAGAGCCAATTAGGGCAGCAGCTGGCCTAGCCAATCAGGGCCCAGCTGTCCTATATAAAAGGAAGCTGTAGGCCAAACCAAGTGACTGTGCTATAGGAAGCCCAAAGACTAGTACTGTGAATGGAGTTGCTAGGACTTGCAGGCCTGAGGCAGGTGATGGCAGTGGGAAGCTATTGTTTACAGGGTCCCTGGGCTGGGACCCAGAACTTTGGGTGGGACTGGGTTCTCTTCCCCCACTTGCCACTGAAAAGGCAGCCAGGCTATGGACTACCAACTCACTGTGAGGAGCAACTAGCCTGTTGTGGAAGGAGTCCCCTGGAAGGTGGGAACCTGGATTGTGACACAGCTGGAGGACTGTGCCACAAAGCAGAGGCAGTGAGTCTGCAGGCAAAGATAGGATGGGAGAGCTCCTTCCACTGGAGGGCATACCTGCTGACCAGAGCTAATTCCTGAAACAGCCAGCAGGAGGTGCCAGTGTGGTGAAACCGTGTAACAATGTGCATAACTTTAAGCATACGAGTAGTCCCTTTTGACTTCGTGGGGGACTACTCATTCTTTAAGTTACACAAATACTTGTGTGCTTTGCTGGACTGGGTTATAAGTGTTCCCAGGGGGGTTATGTATGGCTTTTTCTGTGAAGTGCTGAGCACTCCTCTGCAGTCTTCAGTGCCTTCATTGTTACTGACTTCAGTGGGAACTGATGGCACTCAGCACCTTGCAGGATTAACTCCACAGTGGAGAGGGCTGACTAGTGCTGCATAACTTCCATCTTTTTGGAGGAAGAACATGCCAAGTGTGGCTGTATCTCCCAGCCAGCCCCCTTTCAGGCAGCCTGTCGCTATTTTTACCATGTTGCAGCTCTGCGACAGACCATTGGTGGACATACTGTATATCTCCATTGCCTTCTCCTTTGTACAATCCTCCAAACCCGTTTCCAAGAGATCTTTGTCATTCTGCTCTCTTCCATGTCACTCAATCGAGGGGAAGTATATGGCCCTTAGGGACAGACTGCCATGGCCATCCCTTGATCAGAAGATGAATTGCTTCTACTACAAGGTGTTAAACTGGGGGCTTGTGGTGGGCTAGAACTGGGAATGAAGATGTTTATCCAGGTTTGTGACTGAAGGGAATGAGTCCATAAAGTCTAGTACAATATCTTTAATTCTAAATTAAAAAGCATTGAAGTTCACCTCTAATGACTCCTGGAACTAGACTAGGGACATTTTGTTAGAATAATTTAACAATGCACAAAAGTAAGCTGGTACTTATAAATTATAGGACAAATATGAAGATGCATGGGCATGATTTATTGATAGAGCATAGACTATATATAGCATCTGACTGTATTATTAAAACTGATGATAAAAAAAATGAGGAGAGAAGATACATACAACTCTGGCAGCTTTGACAGGAAGTCATCTTGTCTGGGAGAAATTTATACTTGAATACTGAGTATTTTTTTATACCTATCTGACAGAAAATGTTATGGACGCTTCCCTTGTTCATGCCTACAGTACCTGTCATACCATACAGATCTCAGAATGTGTACAGAAGATTTTAGATAAATCAGAGATGGAAAATACTTATTCCTGTTAGGTCAGCTTATCCATCCCTTTTACAGCGTAGTATTGCTCTCAGCAGGTTTAGTCATGCTTTGACCAGTCTGTTCTAGAGATTAACTAATGCCTTATAACAAACTAAAATGCAGCCTCCTTACTTCAAATGAACCAGGGCAGGGGCAGGCAACCTATGACACTGCCTGGGTCCTGCCCACTGGTCCGGGGGCTCTGCATTTTAATTTTAAATAAAGCTTCTTAAACATTTAAAAAACCTTATTTACTTTACATACAACAATAGTTTAGTTTTCTATTATAGACTTATAGAAAGAGACCTTTAAAAAGGTAAAATGTATTACTAGCAGGCAAAACCTTAAATTAAAGTGAATAAATGAAGACTCGGCACACCACTTCTGAAAGGTTGCCGACCCCCTGAAGTAGGGGCATAATCCAAAACCAGTTGAAGTCAATGGGTACAGATTTTGGTCCTAGAGGTCTGTCATAAACAGATAGCTAAGGGTTAATGTCTCTTTCACCTGGAAAGGAGTAACCTGAAACACCTGACCAGAGGACCAATCAGGAAACAAGACTTTTTCAAATCTGGGTGGAGGGAAGTTTTGGGTGTGAGTTCTTTGTCCTTTGTCTTGTGTCTGACCCTCTCGGCTATGAGAGTGATTTTTCTATCTCCAGTTTTCTAATCTTCTGTTTCCCAGTTCTAAGGACACAAAGATAAAGCAGTGGTTTATATGTGTTTTTTTTTTTTGTATTTACATGTGTGTAGTTGCTGGAGTGTTTTGAATTGTATTCTTTTTGAATAAGGCTGTTTATTCATTTTTTTCTTTTAAGCAATTGACCCTGTATTTGTCACCTTAATACAGAGAGACCATTTTTATGTATTTTTCTTTCTTTTATATAAAGCTTTCTTTTTAAGACCTGTTGGAGTTTTTCTTTAGAGGGGGACTCCAGGGAATTGAGTCTGTAGCTCACCAGGGAATTGGTGGGAGGAAGAAGTCAGGGGGAAAATTTACTAAGATTTACTAAGCCTGATTTTGCATACCCTCTGGGTGAAGAGGGAAGTACTTGTGTTTCCAGGACTGGAAATAGGGAGGGTGGAGTCCCTCTGTTCAGATTCACGAAGCTTGCTTCTGTGTATCTCTCCAGGAACCCAGGGAGGGAACACCTGGAAGGGAGAAGGGGGGGGAAATGGTTTATTCCCCTTTGTTGTAAGACTCAAGGAATTTGGGTCTTGGGGTCCCCAGGGAACGTTGTTGGGGGGACCAGAGTGCCCCAAAACACTCTAATTTTTTGGGTGGCGGCAGCTTTACCAGGTCCAAGCTGGTAACTAAGCTTGGAGGTTTTCATGCTAACACCCATATTTTGGACGCTAAGGTCCAAATCTGGGAATATGTTATGACAAGGTCCAATACCAAGAAACTTAAAAAATTATTTCAAACTCCATCTACACCCCTTCCCCCCCAAAAAAAAGCTGATTTATCTACTCCCCTATCCCCAAAACAGCAGAAACTGGGAACTACAAACTAAAGGTAAGAACCTGATTGTCCATTCAGTTTTACGCTGGTGTAACTAGGAAGGTTTCAGTGCAGTGCAGAATAAGGCCTTGTCTCCCAGGGTACAACTGGGAGCATGCCTCCCAGCCTGGGTGCACAGACATACACTAGCTCTGCTCAAGCTAGCACACTAAAACTAGCAGTGTGAACACCATGGCACAAGCAACAGCCCAACTCTCTGGGTTTGTACTCAGGTAGCGAGCCTGTGCTGCAATGTCCAGGCTTATAGAAGCAACATAGTTCTCTGTGAACAAGGATCATCTTTCACTCTCTTCCAGTTCCTTTAGCAAATGCAAAGCACAGCTCTGCCAGCAGAAGAGCTGCACTCTGATAGGGCAGCATCAGAGGAGCTCCAAAGATTCAGGGGTTTCCTTTCCTGGCAACCCACACAGGTAGTTAGTTAGGTGTTCCTAACATGATGGATAAATATAGCAGCTCCTAAGTACACTAGATGTAGTATTAACTGCTCAACATGCAAAGGCCAACAGCCATGTTGGCCTTAATCAGAATCAGGCAATGTTAGTTCCAGAAGCAGACTGTAGAAGGTTGTCAGATCATTAGGTCAGAATCAAAATTGTGCCTGTGAGCTCTCTGCCTAGCTGGTGGGTTGGACTGTGCATCTATAGGATATTTTCTGTGCTGGCCACTTTTATTTCAAAAAATACCCTCAAAGAATCACAATGGAGGGGTTCTTAACTTTGCCATTCTTAGAAGCAGCATGGCCTTTTGGAGGACTTTCAGTGGCTGAGGAAAAGAAAGTTCTCTGTTTAGTGTTTTTGGTACAGAACTGAATTTCTCCCCTTTTGACATTTTAAGTTTATCATGACCTTGGTTTTAGGCCAAGAAGTGTCCCAAATCTGCAACACTGACAGTCACGCTGGTTGCTTGCCAGGAGACTAGGGGCTGTTTGCGTATAGATTTACATGTTTTAGTAATTCATACACACCCAATATTGCTTTTACTTTTATCCTCCTTTATATGCTGAAAAGAATGTTAAAATCTTGCAGACAATCAACTTGGTTCAGACCCTGGAGGGACAGGGTGGCTATGAGGAGCAAATTAGAATTCTACAGCTTGCATTTGCCCCTCAGGCCACAGTATGAGCATCCCTTATCTAAATCCTTTGATTGGCATTTATAATCCCACCCCTACACAATACCTCTACAAAGTGGAAAACAAGGAAAGCTGAATAAGCCTCAGCTCTAATGGCAGTTACTCCTTTTCTGTAGGTAACAACAGCTTTTCTATTTTTTTTTTACTCTCATCAATAGAAGTTGGTCCAATAAAAGATATTACCTCACTCACCTACTCTAATATCCTTGGATCAACACAGCTACACCATCAGTTACACTCATATTGCTATAGACACCTTTTCTCCTTTAGTGTTTCCAGTCTCCCCATGTAACAACATAAAAAGCAAGATTGTAAATTTGCATAATTTTTAAAGGATTTACATAAATCCAGGTGCAAGTATTAAAACCCTGGGTCTTTAACATCTTGAATACCAAGAACCTGAATTGGGACAATCTACATCATAAGAAGATTCAGGGAAATATTTTAGTGCCACTGTCTCTCACTGAACTTGCAGGCCAGCACTAGCAGATTGAGTTTTTGCCAGTAGGCTAGTGTGCTAGGCCAAAAAGCAACAGTCTACTGGGAGAAGCAGGAGACTTGGCAGGACTTCAGGGGCGTACCCAGGAGATCAGCTTTAATTAACATTCCTTTAACCTGCCGCAAATCCGACACATTGCAAAGGGAAATTCAGTCCCCTTTACTGCTCCCTGGTTCGGCTCCAAATATTCACAGATTCATGCCCAGAGGAGCAGCCCGGCTGAACTCCCAGGCGCACGAAGTGAAGCACTTGCCCAGGGAGAGATTTGCAGGCTGGCTATGGCCACAGTTGGGTATCTCCTCCCTTCCGCTGCGAGCGGGGCTCTGGCTCCATGGGAGCGCGAGGCCTCCCCGCCCAGGGCGTTCTGCCAGCCAAGCACGCTCTGGGCAGTGGCAGGGAGTGACCGCGTTGGGCTCGCGCGGGGCAGTGGAAGGAGCCAGGCACGTGCTGCAGGGCCCAGGCGGCAGGAATACGCTGCGGGGCGGGGGCAGGACATAGCCACTTGCAAGTCTCACTCGCGGGCGCACGCGCCAGCTCCCCAGCGGGCTTTGACTGACAGCCCTACGTCAGGGAGGCGGACTCCCAGCGCCATACGCTGCTTGCGGCACATATTCGGACGGCACAGCTCCATCATCCCACGTGAGCCCGCCGCCCTGCCTCGGGCGATTCTTCTCGAACGGCTTCAATATGGCGGCGGTGGGCGGAGGCAGGAGTTTTGGAAACCTCTCTAGCCCGGGGTGAAAGGGCGCGGCTGAGGGGCGGAAGTGACGAGCTCTGCGGGGCGGAAGTGCTGCGCCTGGCGGGATGGCAGGGGCGGCCTACAAGAGCAGGTTAGTGTCAGCCGGTGACTAGGGCAGGGGCTCGTCTGGGGCTGTTTCCCTCGGGGCGGCGGGGAGCTGCGTTCGCCCAGGGGGCGAAGGATGGGGCTGAGTGGGGACAGGCAGCAGGAGCAGCTCTCTCGCTCCGCACGCGGAACGTGTCCGCTCCCGGCCTGGGTCACTGGTGCGTGGGCAGCAGTAAAACCCCTCGGGGGTGTATGTGTGTCCGTCCGTCCTGCGCCCGGGAAGCGTGTGTCAGACAGAGACAGAAAGTTTCGCTTCGTTCCTTGCTAGAAACCCCCGTCTCATTCTGGAGCGTAGTGCCCTAATGCTGCCCTTTTCCTTAATTCCCTGCCGCCCCCCCGCAGATCGCAGCCAGGGGCCAGTCCTCCCCGCTGCCCCTCGCAACCTGGAGACACACGTGTGCCTAGTAACCACCAGAAACACAGTGGTTCGCAGTAATGTTGTGGTGGGAGGGTGCTGGGGGAAAGCCAGCAAAAGTCTGAGATTTAGGGTTATCCTTTCAGAAATAAATTGGAGGTGACCCACCAAGGGAAGGAAAAATTCTAACCCTCTCTCCCCACCACCACCAGGGGACCCTTTAAGGGATATAAAAGTGCTGTTGGAAATTATATAGGCACTCTCTGCTATTACTGAGAAATTGAAGATGCTTTTAAAAACCCACAGCTGGTCCCCTGCCAACTGATTCAGGCTGGTGGAGGTTCTGGCTAAGGAGCTGTTTAATTATGGTGTAGACGTTTGGGCTCAGGCTGGAGCTCAACCTAGGCTACGTCTTCACTACCCGCCGTATCGGCTGGTAGCAATCGATTGCCCGGGGATTGATATATCGCGTCTCATCTAGACGCAATATATTGATCCCCGAACGTGCTTATATCGATTCCGGAACTAACCACTAACCCCAACGGAGTTGCGGAGTTGACATGGAGAGCTGTGGACATCGGTCCCGCGCCGTGAGGATGGTGAGTAATACGATCTTAGATACTTCAACTTCAGCTACATTATTCACGTAGCTGAAGTTGCGTATCTGAGATTGATTTTCCCCCGTAGTGCAGACCAGCCCCTATAGGACCCTGCCAGGGCTCAGGGTCCCAGAGTTTGGGCTTGAGCCCAGACCACAGTTGAACAGCACCTTAGGCTACGCCTGAGTCAGCTGGCATGGGCCAGCAGTGGGTGTCTAATTACAGTGTAGACCAGGGGTAGGCAACCTATGGCATGGGTGCTGAAGGCAGCACGCGAGCTGATTTTTCAGTGGCACTCACACTGCCTGGGTCCTGGCCACTGGTCCAGGGGGCTCTGAATTTTAATTTAATTTTAAATGAAGCTTCTTAAGCATTTTAAAAACCTTATTTACTTTACATACAACAATAGTTTAGTTATATATTATAGACTTATAGAAAGAGACCTTCTGAAAACATTAAAATGTATTACTGGCGTGCGAAACCTTAAATTAGAGTGAATAAATGATGATTCGGCACACCACTTCTGAAAGGTTGCCGACCACTGGTGTAGACATACCCTGCTACTATCTTGCATGCATGTTGACCTAAAAGGGACATGTAGTAACAGATGTGGGAAATAAAGCTTGCTAGGACATATCAGTTTTGCCCTGGCTTATGAATGTATGTTGGAATGTTATTTATGTTTAGATTGACAACAAATAGTTGAAAAATGTGCACTTATCCTAAATTTTTGGTGCCACGGACAATGGTTTGAAAGCACAACAAAACATTAACCACTCTCTTCCTCCAACCAGCAGCAACCTCCAGCACATACAGTAGCAATAAATTTCACCATATGGTGAATATCACTATATAATCATAACTAACCTGTGTGTGAGTTATTTTGACAAATTATTTTTCAGACCAAGAGCCATTTACTTCTACAGGTTCTAAACTAAGCCTATTTTTATACTCTGTCTCAAAATCCTCACATAGAATGACTTGTATACCAAAACCCTGTCAATGTTGCGTACTCTGAAATAACTGCTGAGTACTTTAGTTTATTCTACTGTAATCTATTAACAGCAGATCTCTTCCTTTATTTTAACAATTGGCCCTCTGCAGTAACTTTTGAGGCTTCTGTTACCCCAAAGACCCAATCGATAGTGTAGGGGCACTAATTTTTTCTAAGGCATTCACTGTTACCTGGTCCAAATGCAGGTATTAAATATTCTGTGAACAATATAAGCCTCGTTTTTTCTCCTGCAGGTGGCCCATTCAGCAGGCCCTCTTCTAGGGTTAGACTGGTTGTAGCCCAGGATATTTGGCTACCTATACTGTTGATTACAGACTACAGTTACCAACCTCCTCTCCATATCTCATGGGGTTTTTTTTTGGTGTCAGTTACCACAGTCTGTAGGATGAAAAAAGCTTTCATGAGGGGCAATACGACATAGCACACATTGGTTTAGTAGACAGATAAATAGCTCAGTGAGTCTTTCATTGACATTGATTTAGAGCACTAAGGCTGTGACCTTCCTTGGTCTCTGCACTGCCATGAGGGAGGCCTGCCTGAGTGCAGTTCTTTGCCTCGCTCCCTTCACTCCCCCACTTCAAGCCCAGCAGGACAGGGCTGGAGATGTTGTGGAGAGAGTGTGCTCAGCCTCTGGCTGGAGGAAGCACCTTATGTTGCCCTGTAGTGATCCCTTTGTCTGATTTAGGAGCTGTGAATGAGGGGCAGGTCTCTTATGGTCCACTTTGGTGACCAAGATGGTAATCTCCATTGAAAGGAGTTAACAATGTCATATTGGGGATGGGGAAAAAAAAGAAGAGACCTTGGGGTTCAGAGACTCCTCACAGTCAGAGAGGAATTTTCCTACACTTGGGTATGGGGTGCCCTTCCTCATTTATTAGCCACATCTAAGTCAGAGCTGCTGTCTTACCACTTACAGGCCGCTTATAGTTATCCTTCTGTTCATGCTCCCACAGTATAAGTACAGTTCATCTGGCACCCAATCAGAAATCACTATGATAGGGCTCCCATCAAATCAGCAAATATTTTCAGGCAAATGTCTTAAACTGAGTCAGTACCCATCACTATAAGCGGGAGGTGAATTTAGGAGTTGTTAGAAGAAATTTTCTAATAATGGGATGCTCCAGTAATGAAGTTGTATGCTACACAAAAACCCCTTAAATCAACAACTTCCAATTGTTTTGTATCCAGTGAGAGGAGGGACAGATTGACCCACTCACTTAACAGACTTCAATGCTGATTCTGGGAAGCTTTGCAACTCTTAGAAACATATCCATTTACCATTATAATGGTAAATATTGCCTCATCATTGGGGCCCTACCAAATTCACAATCCATTTTGATCAGTTTCATGGCCAGAGGATTCTAAAATTGATCAATTTCAGATGTTTACATCTGAAATTTCAGGGTGTTGTAAGGGGGGGTCGCTTTTCTGGCAGTGGGGATTCCCAGCTAGGACCCTCCCCAGCTGGGGTGCTTCCAGCAGCAGGGGGAAATTACAAGTCTTCTCCAGCTGCAGGAACCTCTGGGTCTGCTGCCCAGCCCCACAGCTTCCTGCAGCTGGTGGAGGCACATAGAGGTGGGTCTGGTCTCCCCCTGAGAATGGTTGTGGACAGGAAGGACAAGTCCTGTTCTCCACAGCCTGGTGGGGACTTGAAGCTAGGAGCCTTGCGGTTGGGGTGCTCCCAGCAGCAAGGGGAGGTCAGATTTCACTGGGAAGGTCTTATTTCATGGTCAGGGACACCTTTTTCAGGGCTGTGAAATTGGTACAGACGTACTCATCATCTACAGCAAAGATACATAGATCTACTTTTGGTGTTAGCTATGGCTCCTACTAGCCTTACTCTCCACTCACATGCTTGGCGACCCTAATGGAAGAGACCTGGTTGGCTGACTTCAGGACCTGTAACAAAACATGGTTAAACTAGGGAAATACAACATAGATGGAGCTACTATAAGGTGGGTGCATAAGTGGTTGGAAAATCCACTTTCCAGAGAGTAGTTATCAGGGGTTCACAGTCATGCTGGAAGGGCATAACGAGTGGATCCTGCAGGGGTCAGTCCTGGGTCCGGTTCTGTTCACTATCTCCATCAATGATTTAGATAATGGCATAGAGAATACACTTATAAAGTTTGCGGATGATACCAAGCTGGGAGGAGTTGCAAGTGCTTTGGAGGATAGGATTAAAATTCAAAATGATATGGACAAACTGGAGAAATGGTCTGAAGTAAATAGGGTGAAATTCAGTAAGGACAAATGCAAAGTACTCCATTTAGGAAGGAACAATCAGTTGCACACATACAGAATAGGAAATGACTGCCTAGGAAGGAGTGCTGTGGAAAGGGATCTGGGAGCCATAGTGGATCACAAGCTAAATATGAGTCAATGGTGTAACACTGTTGCAAAAAAAAGCAAACGTCATTCTCGGATGTATTAGCAGAAGTATTGTAAGGAAGACACGAGAAGTAATTCTTCTGCTCTACTCCATGCTGATTAGGCCTCAACTGGAGTATCGTGTTCAGTTCTGGGCACCACATTTCAGGAAAGATGTGGATGAATTGGAGAAGGTCCAGAGAAGAGCAACAAAAATGATTAAAGGTCTAGAAAACATGACCTGTGAGGGAAGATTGAAACAATTGGGTTTGTTTAATCTGCAGAAGAGAAGACAAAGGGGACATAAGTTTTCAAGTACATAAAAGGTTGTTACAAGGAGGGAGGTTGTTCTTCTTTACCTCTGAGGGTAGGACAAGAAGCAATGGGCTTAAATTGCATCAAGGGCGGTTTAGGTTGGACATTAGGAAAAACTGCCTGATTGTCAGAGTGGTTAAGCATTGGAATAAGCTGCCTAGGGAGGTTATAGAATCTCCATCATTGGGGATTTTTAAAAGCAGGTTGGACACACACCTGTCAGGGATGGTCTAGATAATACTTCATCCTGCCTTGAGTGCATGGTACTGGACTAGATGACCTCTCAAAGTCCCTTCCAGTTCTATGAATCTCCTACACCTCTTCCCATCCCCCTCTCTCATATCTAGTCTAAAACACTGGTCTCCAGAATGCTTATAGACCATTACTTTCTATCAACAGTGCTGGTAGGTGTTTTTCCAACAATAATTATAATAAAAAAATGTGTATACGGACATTCCTAAATGTGACAGATAACTGTATTAAGGTTCTTCTTGTAGTGCAGATGGAGGCCTGAGTTGCAAGGCAATTGGGACCAGTCTTTAAGTCCCTGCTGCACTGGGTTTAGAGCTCCGCTAGCAGCAACATGGTTGTTGCTGACCGTGTTCTAGCATGCTTTTTCTGCCAGCTCTGAGAAGGGCTTTCTTACTCTCTGACAGCTGTGCAAACCAAACTGTACTGCAGTCCTCCCGTAGGTAGTCTGGTGAATGGTCTAGATAGAATAAAAGTATTTGGAAAAAATAATCCTGTGCACGCTACTCCTTCCACCTGCTAGCATCAAATGTATTTAAACCATTTTTGGCTCATCCACACCAAACTGGGGAAGCTGTTTACAACATGTCAGTGTCTTGACTCAGTTACAACATGGATGGAATCAGGAATGTGGGTGTTCAAGGCTTAAGCCTGGTTCCAGAACAAGGTTAAATTCTCATCCACACTATATCTCTGATATTATATTGTTACTCAGCACTCCAAGGAGCGGTAGTTACACCCATGCTGAGAGGAGTGGCTTTGGCTTGTTTCAGAACCCCCTCTCTCTTTTTCGATGTCTTCTGTGGCTGGCTTTCACCCCCCAGTGTCTGATGTTTTCCTCTGGACTGTTCTAAAGTGACTATGTGACCCCATTATTTTCAGATGGTGAGAGTAATGCACAGAATAGGCAGGTAGGCATGTTTAAATCTGAGTGTTGAAGGTGGGGCAAGGATGGAGGAATTAGTGAGGGATTTATTTGAGGGGCATCTGCAACACATTTTGATTCTAACCAGTTTGTTTCTGATACTCCAGCGTCATCATAATTTGGGCATTGATGGTCTTTGAAGTCCATTATGGTAGAGCACGAAGTCCTGGGTTTCTGAAGTCATATGGTGCTGCTTATGCATATCATAGGGAGAACCAGTCAATCAAAATGAGATTATTGCAGCCCTTGCTGTGGCAGAGAGCTCCATAAATAAACTACAAGCATGTGTGCTTGTGTCATGAAGTGAAGAAGGAAGAAGTGTCTAAATAAGTCACAAGTGTTCTTTTGCCATTGGAAGGAAGCCAGACTGTAAGGCAGCATTCTGCCTTCTCCCTTTAAAGGCAATCCAGCACCAATACATGCTCTTTTGTGATATAAAATCATGCTCTCTTTTGTTTACAAAGAAAGCCAGCCTTATTGCCTAGTATACGGCAGCCTCATTCCAGGGCCCCCAAAAACCTGCCAGCAGCCACTCATGGGACCTTTGTTGGCAGTCTCAGAGGAGCAGCTAAGGAATTTCCCTCTTGCTTCTAGAGATGGTTCTGTTGGCAGGGTGCATAGGGAAGGTCACCCCGCTGTTGCCTATGCTGTACCTGGTCTTGGCAAAAATAAAGGACACCCTTCATGCTTGCTGAATTGGCAACAGTCACAAGCATTAGGCCATTGTGTTCAAACTTTGGTGTCTAAAATTTGGCACCAAAATCCTCCTTTAGGCATCAGACAAAGGGTTCTGACAGTCAGAGGTGCTGAGCACTCACAGGTACCATTGAAGTTAATGGGATCTGAGGGTCCTCAGCACCTCTGAAAATCTACTTTATTAGGTGCCTAAAGATAGCCACTTGAATCTAAACATTTTTGCCTTACTTCTTGTCTTTCTTTCAAAATAGAGAGGTTTTAGCCTCCCCTCCAACATAATGGCTGCATTTATATGGGTCTTTGGATAAAGAACAGTGAGAGAATGGGATGGATCCATCCCTAGTCTAATGCCATTGAAGTCAATGCTGTTCTACCGGGGTGAACTATGTCCCCTATTCCAGCTATTTCCTTCTAATAGATTCAATACAGGTGATCCAAATAGAGATTATTTAGATTGTAAATATAGAGTTGTTATTTCCAATAGCATCCTTCTCCCCAAACATTAAATCCCAGGCAGAAGGCCAGTGACAGAGGGAGGGCAAAATTAAGAGGGATAATCAAGAGAGAAATCACTCTTCAGGTGAGATGGAGAGTGAAAGAGGCAGGAAGACATAGGAAAGTTGTTCCAGTTTGCAGGAGCTGCAGAGTAAATGGCTCTTGCACCAAAGGTGGACAGAGAATGGTAAGATTCTGAGAGGAGGTCAGTGCTAGATGGGTGGAGAAAGGTGATTGATTCCAAAGAGGGGATTTTATGTTTGCATCTTCTGAGTGACCTTGCATTAATTTTGATGCTGGAAGGTAGGATAAATCCAACTACACCACCTGGGGTTAATGCCTGTTGGCTAGCTGCGTTTGTTGGACTAATGGTGTTTTGCTCCCAAATGTCTCGCAGAGCAGGTATCTGCTTGTCTGGTGGCGCATTGACTGGCAGTGAAGGCAGGGTCACAGTTCATTTGCGCCATTAATGGGAAGAATGGTGGTGAGGTGAATTCAAGAGGGTGGGGTACTGCACTAAGAGTGTAGGAGAGCTGTATGTGTCAGAAGGAAACATGGGGGGTTTCTCCCCAGAATCCAAGTCTCTAATTTGTTTCCTTTATGTGCACCAGGTACCCTAAGAGTGAGACACAGCTCTAAGGCAGGCAGCAAGAGTGAGGAAGCAGAATGTTGTCAAGGCCAAAGCCTGGAGAGTCTGAAGCAGATCTGCTGCGATTTCAGAATCAGTTCCTGGCAGCAAGGGCTTCCCCGGCAGTGAAGGTCGTGAAGAAAACAGACAAGAGGCGAGGAGCTGGTGGCAGTGGAGATGAGGAGAGACCCCCACTGCAGGACAGCAGGGATGTGGTGTTACTAGATGGTAACTTTCTTTGGAGTGTCTTTACTTTATGTTAATACGGACATCTTCCCCCTTTATCTTTGGGTAATCACCCCCACCTCAGCACTTGTATGCTTTATACCTCCTTGCCCTCAACATCCATCTGCTTTTCCCCTGCATTTGTATCCTGCTTGTGGTATTCTTCATCCTTATGCTTATATCTAGGGTAAAGTCCTCCTCTTATGATCTGATTATGCTTGCACCTGTCCTCCAACAGCGTCCATCAGAGTTATCCCTGCAATACATGTCTGCCTCGAGTGCAATCCTGGCATCATACATCCATTTTCCCTGCAATATTCCATTTGCATGGACTTATATTTGTAGTAGCTACCTCAGCTGTCTCATGTGCATAGCACCAGCTGTTTTACCCTGCATTTAAACTCTGTCCTCAGTGCCTCTGTTAAATTCTCCACACAGTCCTGCCAACATCCAGCTGTTTTAGTATGCTATGTATTCCTTCCTCTAACATCCGTCAGCCTGCCACTGCACTGATAACTATAAGCAGTTCTATAGAACCTTCGATTATCGAAGTTCCAGGTGCTTTTATAACATCAATGATTTAAACCTCTCAGCCATTGGTGGGTAGGGAAATATTGTTCCCACTTTTACAGATGGAGAGACTGAGGCATTGACTTGTTCAAGGTCCCACAGAGAGTCACTGGCAGAGTTGGGACTAGAAGCTTGGTCTCTGGAATCCTCAGCCTGTGTTCTAACTGCAGAACAGTGCTTCCTCTTCGTTTCAGTATGTTGTCTTAGCATTTCTGCTTATTGCCTTTGTACCTCTAGCTTTCCCTTGTGACCTGCAATTTTGAACTCGGTGCTCTTCCCTGTGCACACAGTTCTTTAAAGCCTTTCCCCAGGAGTGATGCCTGTAAATAAATCAGCAATAAAATCTTTGAATACGTAAGTTCAAACCCTCTGCTTCCCAGAGAAGTTGAGAATTCTCAACTTGCTGCTTCATCATGTTCAATTCTTGCCAAGGTAATAGGCACCTTAAACTACCAGAGCAAGATTTCCTAGTACATATCTAATCCTTAGAAGATATGAGTAACTCCCACGCATCATAAATAGCCTCATGGAATGTGCATTGGGGTTCTTTTGTTGTTGTTTTTGCCTCTTCAGACTTTCCTGATGTGCTCCCGGCCCTAATTCCAGCACCCCCAAAGAAGTCCAAGTTCAAAAATGCCTGTGTCCGCTTTGATGATGAGGATCCAGAGGAGCGATTGGAGTGTCATGATCGACACGTCACGGCAGTCTTCAGCAAAATCATTGTGCGTTATGTGATTGTGTGTTGTAATAGTGCGTCAGGTTGCTGTGAATAGAGCACTAGGGAGGGAGTGTTATCAGATGGGAGGAAGCCCTTGCTGTCCTAGAGAGTGGTGAATCCAGTAGCTATGACACTGCAGTATCCTGGAGCACCTTGAGAAGAGCGAACAGTTTGTGTGTGCACATGCAAGAAGTAGTTTGTTTAGTTCCTTCTGTTTTTCTTGTCTACAGGAACGAGACACAAGCATGGCAGCTGTGACCATGCCAGTGCCCACTGGAGACCCGTTTCCCAGAGCATTTCACCGGTATGAAGTAAAAAATGAGGTCAGAAATGCAGCTTCACCCGAGTCTTCCCTCACTTTCTTCTTTAACTACCAGAATTTCCCGCTGTAGAGCAGAATGCCTGCCAACAGTATTGGTGCTTCTCTATGCTATAAGCAGGCAGCTCAGCGTGCTGGAGATCAGGAGCTAACTCCCATATCTACTGAATTTCCTCCTCATCACAAAAAAGAGCTGTCCTGCCAAATCAGAGTCAGGGGTTGCCTTGTATCCTACAACTAAATGAGATTGAATTCCCCTAATCTAGAAAGAGAGAGGTCCCTTCAGAGCTGTTTGCTAAGGAAGCATGGGCGAATCCAGGTCTCATCATGTACGTGGCCTGTTTTGTTCTGTTTTGTTTTTTAACCAGCGAAAACACCATATTCTATTATTAAAGAATATAAGACTTTAATGATTGGATTTATACCAGTTCCCCAGGGGGTGGTGGTACTTCACAAACCCTCTTGTCAGTTCATTTGCATTCATATCTGTTGCAGCTTTCTGGGTTTTATTTAGTTTGGCCTGAAATCTGCTAGAGAAGCTAGAGTCAGGAGCAGCAGCTTCTGTCAACCTAGTTTTGCAGTAACAGGAGGCGCAGGCTAAGAAAACAAAACTGAGTGAGAGTGGGATCCAGTTTCTGGGGCAATGACACATGATGGATGTGCTAGTTCATCTGAAAAGATGGCTTTTTAGAGGGAAGACTCTTAAAATTGAGTAGCTTCTATTAAACCATCACCTTTTTTACTATAAATATGTAAGCATATGGAAGCAACTTCTTAGGGTTTTATTTTAATGGACTCTCATTTTTTTAGGCACTGCTCTCCCATCACTGGGCAAGAGAAGTGCAGGAGTCCTGTTTCCTTAGTGTGCATGGATTGCTTTCCATAGCACAAGCAGTGCATTAATTTAGCCAGGATTATTTTAGCATCACTCGCCCACTTATTACTCTGTAAATCTTCTCACCCCGCTGCAGTCCAATAATCTTGTAAGAAGCCTGTTCCAAGCATGTGGTGAGTACAGTACAACCCCCACTTATCCTCAGAAATGCAAAGCATTCAGATAAGCAGGGTTTCAGATTAACCGGACATCGTGAGCTGTTGTGCTCATTGATATTGAGGTGTATCTGCTTTCTGATTTGCCAGAGTTCACCTATAATTAAACCCAGGTGCCTGTAATCAGCAAACAATCAGGGCAATTTTTTGCTCCTTCTGTTGTACCTTCAAACAATACAGTAGAAAACCACCATGCATGTGCAGGAGAGAGAGAGCAGACACTGGTATTTATTTCCCTCATAAATGTCCTGTTCTAAACCCTCTGTTTTGGGAACACGTTTGTAGAGTGTATACAGGGTTGTCTGTGATATGAGGGTGGGGGCATCTGGAGATGAGGTAGTGTTGATCTGGGAATTTATCTTCCTACAGGTGAAGGTGGAATCTGGAAGAAAAAGTATCTTTGCACAGAAGATAGCTGCTAAGAGAGCAGCTGAAGAGGCTGTGACAGCTCCACCTGCTGTTGAGACTAGGCATACACACAGAAGATTAGCAGTTCCAGGTGCCATCTGTTCCCCTGGATCAGCAGAGGAGGAGCCACTCCACAGCACTAAGGATAGTGAGTCATGAAGCCTCTGTCTGTCTCAACTGTCATACTGAAATGGCCGCCACTAATATAGATTGGGTTGTTCTTCTGTGTGTCTAACGTTAAATGGCTGGTGACTCTCAGATGGTCAGCTGTAGTGGTGGGAAGCCTAGGGTTTCTTCTGATAGGCCATTCTGCCCATACTTATCTCCTCTCCATCTGCCTCCTCCCGCTCCCCCCGCTCCCAAATGCTCAATACACCAGGCTTTTAGCTGCTGTGGAGACAGTACAAAACATGATTGGTACTGTTACAGAGATATTACTTAAAACTGTTTGAAGAGCAGTCCAATGCCAGCAGGATTTCCAGCTTACAGTAAAAGGGATGCTTTGGTATTGTATAGAGCAGATAGAATGTGCTGTCCTTCCAGACAAAAATAATTGAATCCTTGAGACCATGTCCTTGTGGGGTGGACCATGGACCAGTTGAAGGATCTAATTCACTATTTGATAAAATGAGAATTTTATACCACTATTAGGCTCATTCCATTTAACCCTTTCTTTAAGAAGGGAGTTAGATTGGCAGATAAAGAGAGAGCTGGGGTTTGCTCAGAGCATGATCCTTGTGCATACTTAGAGCTCTGACAATATATTTTTTTAAATTTTGGTAGGCTCTAGTGCAGAGCGTGTGTGTGTGAATGCGCATGTGCACAAAATGTGCCTCAAAAAGCAATTCCTCCTAGCTCTTTGGTGCGCATGGGCATTTTTTCCACTGCTAAGGGATCCCATGGACTGATGCAGAGTGGGACATAGCCAAGGACTTGTCGTCTTTCTTTCTGTCCCTGCCTTGTGATTTGTGCCTCAAGAGAGAGTACGAGAAAGCATTTCCTGACCCTCAAACAGGAATGCAAGAGGGTATAAGGTTCTTGTAGCATTTCTTTCTATCTGCACAAGGGCCAGATACAATATCTGACATTCAAAAAACAGTAAACAGAAAATTGTATCCATTTGGCTCATCTCAGAAGTCTGCAAACGGTGTCAAATCAATAGCTTTTCCTCTCTAAATAACTTTAACCTAAGATAGCACCATAGCAGAAGAATGAAGTCAGTCGCACTTTGGTGTGAAAATGTTCCTTGTCTATGACAACATGCCCTATTTTGGGGATCAGTTTGTCTATTTCCAGTTTGTAGTAATAGCTCAGACCCAGTTGAAAACAGTATTTTATGTTTTCAATGGTATTTTATGTTTATCACAAGCTAAGTATGAGTCAACAGTGTAACACTGTTGCAAAAAAAAGTGAACATTATTCTGGGATGTATTAGCAGCTGTGGGGTAAGCAAGACACGAGAATTAATTCTTCTGCTCTACTCCATGCTGATTAGGCCTCAGCTGGAGTATTGTGTCCAGTTCCGGGTACCACCTTTCAGGAAAGATTTGGACAAATTGGCGAAAGTCCAGGGAAGAGCTACAGAAATGATTAAAGGTCTAGAAAACATGACCAATTGAAAAAATTGGGTTCGTTTAGTCTAGAGAAGAGAAGACTGAGAGGGGACATAACAGTTTTCAAGCACATAAAAGGTTGTTACAAGGAAGTGGGAGAAAAATTGTTGTTCTTAACCTCTGAGGATAGGACAAGAAGAAATGGGCTTAAATTGAAGCAAGAACAGTTTAGATTGGACATTAGGAAAAACTTCCTAACTGTCAGGGTGGTTATATACTGGAATACATTGCCTAAGGAGGTTATGGAATCTCTATCACTGGGGATTTTTAAGAGCAGGTTGGACAAACACCTGTCAGGGATGGTCTAGATAATACTTCTTCCTGCCCTGAGTGCAGGGGACTGGACTAGATGACCTCTCGAGGTCCATTCCAGTTCTATGCTTCTATAATCAAGGAGAAGAAAATCAGTAGATTAGCAGTCCCCAACCTTTCAAGGCAAATGTGTCTGTTTAGCAGACTTTCACCTGTTAATTCATGTGCTGTTTGTTTATGTGCGCTCTAACCTGCAGGGTGGTTTGGGTAGTGCTCTATCTTTTACAATCATGAGAACAGTGTGAGTATTGGAGATTGAAAACATGGACAGGCTGGGGGCAGTGGTCTTAGCAGAGAACTAACATTAAACCTGGAGCAGGAACTTAAACGGCAGGTAACAGTGGCTGGAAAAACTGGAATAGGTTATATTCACTGTTACCTTGGATAGTAATCCGTTGTTAAGCACTGGTTTTATCTGAAACAACTGGAGAGTAGTTGATTTCTGTGCAGTGACATGTTTTTTATTTTTTTTTTCAGATTTGGATGAATTAATAATGCTGCAGACATTTGACTCACTAATGACTTCTGTTGCTGGATTTTCTAGGCAAACGTGATGATGATGTGAGCTTTCTGCGACCTCATATCATAACTGGAGAGGGTCTTGGAAACTTGGAGAGTGAGCGAGAAGCTCTGGCTATCCATGAGGAGAACCTACAGAAGTTGCACTCCATGACCCAGGAGGAAATCCTACAGGAGCAGAGGAGGCTGCTGGTTCAGCTGGGTATGAACACCAGTATCCTGCACATGAACACCTTGCTGCCTATTCCAGGCTGGAGGAGGGTGAAGGAGATATAGAGTGTACTGGGTAGGCCACAAAGGGATGGAGTAAAGCAGTTGCAGCCAGAATCTTGAGGGCACCCTTAATTCAGAGAGCTGCACTGTCCAGACCTCTGAGATGAAATTGGTCTTTATTTCTATCACTTTTAACAAGACTGTATAAAAGGAAACCTTTTCTTTCTGCACTGTGGAACTCGCCCCCAGAAGTATTAGTGAGGCAGAAGACTTAATGTGTTTCAAAAAGCATTTATTTATGGAATACAAATACCTGTAGTATCTACGTTTACGCCAAGCAGGATAAAATTACCAGGACTTTCAGTCCTCTGGCTTCAGGGAATGAAACCAGTCAGATCTGTGGGTTGAATTTTATGCCCCCAAAATAGTGAATTGTCCATGAAGAATGGCTCACATGGATGCAAATCCTAAGCCCAGGCTCCAGCCTGAGTATGTGGCCTGATGCTGGTCCGTCACAAAGGAATGGAAGAAAAGAGTCCTCACCTCCACTGCATAGGGACACTGTGAGGCTAGTGCAGCCCAGTAGCTAGGTTAGCATCTGTGTCCTTGGTGTGGAGGAGATCATAAAGCTTCATGCCCAGCTGCACTATACCCTGTATAGCCCCTTCAGATTGTAGGGATCTTTGCAGATGGACTATATTGATTCTATCACCGGAGAGACTATGCTGAGGCAGAGCATGATTTTGACCGCTGTGTCTTTGTAATCAGTGTCTTTGAATAATATTTATACATATAATTCTAGAATGATTAAGAGAACCTCTTTTTCCTTATTCTGTGCAGTGGAGTACAGGAAAGCACAAGTCTATTTGCGTTAATAGAAATAATGAGTGTTTTAAGATGGTTGGACCTGACATACACTGTTTGATCCAGCGGGATCCCTCACTGAGGGAGGTTTAGATTGAATTGTGGGATGTGAGAGAGAGAGATGGACAGGCTATGGCGGACAGGGGCAAAGGGTAGCTTGTTGTGTCCCGATTTCTTCTGTTCCTTTCTATAAAATGATTTCAAAACGTGGAGTACATTTACCAGAGTGAAATCTCCACAAGCCAATGTTAATCTAACAGTGTAGCTCTCTGCAGGGTTACAGAGAATTTCCTAATACCTTATGCCTCCTCTCCCTGAGTAGTAATCAGTGTTATTGTTGTTCTCTAATAACATTTCACTTCTGTTACCTTCTATTGGAGGATCTCTCTGCACTTGATAAACACTTAATGAACTGAATCTCACTATGCCCCCACGAGGGATGTAATTATCACTGTCCCCACTTGACAGATGTGGAACCTCTCACATAGAGAGGTTATGTGCCTGGCACAAGATTATATGATGTCAGTGGCAGAGCTAGAGGTAAAACACAGGTCAGAGGTGATCTGAGTTTTAGTCTCAAGAATATTCTCTCCCCTCCAAACACCTTCCCCTTCTAAGCACCCTTTCCCCCCAAATCATGAAGAGAGCTGCCAGTGTTTATATGTGGTATATCTTGACACTAGTAAGGTTTTTGATACTGTCTTACATGATCTTCTCATAAACAAAGTAGGAAAATACAGCTTAGATCAGAGGTTCTCAAACTGGGGGTCGGGACTCCTCAGAGGGTCGTGAGGTCATTACTTGGGGGGTCACGAGCTGTCAGCCTCCACCCGAAGCCCCACTTGCCTTCAGCATTTATAATAGTGTTAAATATATTAAAAAGGGTGCTTAATTTATTGTGGGGGGTCGCACTCAGAGGCTTATGATTTAAAAAGGGTCGCCAGTAAAAAATAGTTTGAGACCCACTGGCCTAGATGGAGTTACTGTAAGGTGGTTGAATAAGTGTTTGGAAACCCATTCCCAGAGAGTAGTTATTAATAGTTCACAGTCAAGCTGGAAGGGCATATCGAGAAGGGTTCCGCAGGGATCAGTCCTAGGTCTGGTTCTGTTCAATATCTTCGTCAATGATTTAGATAATGGCTTAGAGATTACACTTATAAAGTTTGTGGATGATATAGGGTGACCAGACAGCAAATGTGAAAAATCGGGACGGGAGTGGGGGGTAATAGTAGCCTATATAAGAAAAAGACCCCAAAATCAGGGTCATCCTAGGATGATACCAAGCTGGGAGGGGTTGCAAGTGCTTTGGAGGATAGGATTAAAATTCAAAATGATCTGGAGAAATGATCTGAAATAAATAGGATGAAATGCAATAAGGACAAATGGAAAGTGTTCCTTCCTAAGTGGAGTAATCAGTTGCACGCATACAAAATGGGAAATGACTGCCTAGGAAGGAGTACTGCAGAAAGGGATTTGGGGGTCATAGTGGAACACAAGGTAAATATGTGTCAACTGTGTAACACTGTTGCCAAAAAAAAAAGGGCAAATATTATTCTGGGATCAAGTATCAGAGGGGTAGCCATGTTAGGAATGTATTAGCAGGGGTGTTGTAAGCAAGACATGAGAAGTAATTCAGCTCTACTCTGCATTTATTAGGCCTCAACTGGAGTTTTATGTCCCATTCTGGGTGCCAGGTTTCAGAAAAGATATGAACAAATTGGAGAAAGTCCAGAGAAGACCAACCAAAATGATTAAAGGTCTAGAAAACATGCTCTGTTAGGGAAGATTGTAAAAATTGGGTTTGTTTAGTCTGGAGAAGAGAAGACTGAGAGGGGACATAAGTTTTCAAGTACATGAAAGGTTGTTACAAGGAGGAAGGAGAAAAATTGTTCTTCTTAACCTCTGAGGGTAGGACAAGAAGCAATGGGCTTAAATTGCAGCAGGGCAGTTTAGGATGGACATTAGGAAAAAATTCTCAACTGGAGAATAAAGCACTAGAATAAATTGCCTAGGAAGTTTGTGGAATCTCCATTCATTGGAGATTTTTAAGAGCAGGTTAGACAAACACCTGTCAGGGCTGGTCTAGACAATACTTAGTCTTGCCATGAGTACAGGGGACTGGACTAGATGACCTCCCGAGGTCCCTTTTGTTCCTGTGATTCTCTGGATGTGAAGTCCATGGCTGATACTAGGAATGGTGATCCAGTTCAGATGAAGAGAACTCTTCTCAACTTGTACCCAGAACTTGAACTAAAATTTTGTCGTGGTTCAATAAAACATGAATAATTCTTCTTACTAGGTTCTGTGCTTCCTATTCATGTGGAACTCAGGTTGATGTCAGTTAGAAATCCATGTATAGGGAGAGCAGAATGTCAGAACTGAGATTACCAGGTGGATCTGAGAGCAGAGTTTTCTCTGTAATTAATAGTGTGACTTGTATGTGCCTTTTTTGTAATCCGGGGGCAAACTACCTTGTTTATATTTGCAAACTGGGAGAATTCATAGAATTTTGGGTCTTTTCCCTGCCTTGTAAGACATTTATCAGATTGGTTCTTCCTGTCATTTTGACAACCAGTTGTCCCCATCTTACATGATCAAGAGGTCCTGAAGCAGTAAGTGCCTTAGAGAGGATCACCAAGAGCATTTGGCACTGGAGTAAAAAAGACTAAAACATGAATAGTAGGAGTTGGACCAAGAAGCGTTTTGATGACTCAATTTTGCTTTTCTATTTGTCTGTGATTACTTTCAGATCCCAGCTTAGTTGCTTTCTTAAAGTCGCGACGTAGTGTTGATGAAGGCCAGGAGAGACGAGAGAAGCCTGGACATCCAGAACCTGGGACTGAATCTCAGCATTATGGAGAGGAGACTGTGAAGGATTTCGCTGTAGGGGGGTCAGGCATGGAGGAGTCTGTGCGGCCTGAAAAAGATACAAGAATGGAAATCACAGGTAACAAAAACTTGTACTTGGTGGCATGCTAGACCTAATTATGTGTCAAGATTATCTGTTTGTTTCTGAATCATTCCAGTGCTGAATTCTGCAGCAATTCGTTCAATATCCAGATTAGTCTTTGCTCAGAAATTTTTGAAGAAATCAAATTTTGGATCCAAGTGGAACAACACCACTTATTTTAATTTGAGCTCCATGCATTGTAAGGCTTTTTATTTTTTTAAATACAATGTGTCCGGTAAATGGGGAGAACCCATTAATCTTTCTAACTCATTCAAAGATGCATTGAGAGGAAATTCGTTTATAGGGTGAGCCTCCTTGATCTTCTGAGTAGGAAAAGGAAAGGACAGAGCGTGGCAAAAAGAAACAAAGAGGCAGCTGCTGCTGGAATAGCTTTCTTTAAATGGCACCGCTACTTCATGAAGAGCTGCTTTCTCTGGGAATGACTGATGCCCTTTGCTCCTGATTCATTTGTAGCATGGCCCAGGGATGTCAGCAACCACTGTTGAAGCACAGTGAATCTGCACAGCTACAGGGTGGGTATTTACAGCCTTTGGGGCTTGGCTTCTGCCTTCAAGAGTTCAGCTCTCGTGGAAGGTGCAGGCCCTACTTATAAGACAAGATATTAGTGGAAATTCTGCTGTAAATAGTCTTGGTCAGGTTGGGTGACCTAGTTGGTCTTTTCTTACCTTACTTCCCATTATCTTACTGTGTGGCTTGGAGCCGAGAACCAACTGACTGGATTTCCAGCAGATACCTGCCTGGTGCTTACGCAGGGGTGGTAGTTTTCGGTAGTTCTTTGGGTGACAGAATAGTACAAAGCAGCAAGGGAGCAACCGTGCTGTAGAATTGTCATTTACAGAGTGAAACTTTCAAAGAGAATCCTACTGACTTCTCTGTGGTGTTTCCTGTGTTTTGCTTTACCAGGGCTGGTCTTTGAAGTTCAGACAGAGAGGAGGCAAAGTGTGTATGGGAGAGGGTGTGGACATGCCAGTTTCTTGTCAATGAATATCTTGGTTCCTGGGTCAGCAACAATCCCCTCAGGTCCCGTGAGTTCCCACTCAGGTGTCTCCTACCCTGGCTCAGCAGATGTTTTGCTGTCAAGTAATCAAGTATTGTTTCTGGTTTCCCTCTGAGCAGTGCTTCAGGGGCACTCTATAGTGTTCCCTTGGGTCATATTCTCCCCAATGTGCATAAAAGGGGCTGTGGCCTTCCAGGCTGGGAGGAAGGTGAGATGTTGGAAGTTACAGTGCTGCCAGTGCAGAAATAAGTGCCCACTGAATCTGGTCTTAGTCTAGCCAGAGTCCTATTCCCAGGAGAGCCACAGTGCAGATCAGATGCATGGCTACTGGATTTGCTGAGATCAGCAATCTATGTGTCCTCTGCATACTTTAATGCCTATTCCTATTTCCCTTTTTTTTTAAAGTTAAATGAATTGATGGGTCTCAGCTGAGCTGCTAGTGGTCCTCACCAAAGTACCAATGCAACTGGTGGTAATTGTTCCCTTATTTCCAGTCTCAGCAGAAAGGCCAAGGAGAGAATGGGCAGGGAGACAGAAACACCCTCCGGCTGTAGGTCCTTGTTGGGGCACTATGGGAGGGCACTGTGGGGAAGCCAGCACTGCTACTGCACCTGCTGCTGTCCCTGTCCTCTTGACAACAAAAAGACCTCTGTCTCCAGGAGTCTCACATCAGCACTGTACTCTCTTTGAGAACAGGAGTAGTTCTGCCTTAAATTTCTGTTCCCAGTCCTGCTTTCCTCCCTTTTGTTTTGTTTGTGCCTTTTCCTTTTCTCCATCTTGTTGCCCATTTCTTTCCCAACACTGTGCCTTTGTTGTTTACATCTCTCCCGCACTGGTGTACCTCTCCCCAGTTTCACATTGTTCCTTTGCTGTCTCCATCTCCCGATCCTCTCTTCTGATGTTTTCTCTGGGTCACAGTGCAGCGTGCAGGCAGCCTAATGAGATCTTTGAAATGCTCTTGGATTTCAGCAGTGTGTTTTGGGAAGATAACGATGACGTTTACCATTTCCTTAGTGAGAGAGATGCTTGTGTGTGTGTGTGGAGGTGAAGGAAAGCTGGTTTAGCATCTATTGAAGAAAATACCTCGCCCAACAATCCTTCTGCTGTTTCTTCACAACAGTTTTCTTCCTCTCTGCTTCTTTATCTCCATCAGCCTTAATATAAAGGTTATTTTTAGCTCTTCAGTTCCAGAATGATGGAGTGCACAAGCTGCATCTTAATAAGTGACACTCGCTTGCCCTACTCCATACCAGGCACCAGCACAAATTAGCTGCTCAGGAGAAGTGGTCTTTAAAGGGTGGACAGAGTTGTACTGGATCTCTTGGGAAAAGTATGTTGGTTGGGGAGATTGCTTTGCTCCCCATAGAAGCCAGTTGGAATGGGAAAAGGGGATTTTTCTATGGGAAACTTCATATTTCAAGGAGGAGAGGAGCAAGAGAGCAATTTTACAGAAAGAAGCAATTCTAAAAATAAGTGAGGCATTTCCAACTGCATAAGGTTATGCATGCAATGCACTGTGCCTGGTAGGAGATGTAATATTAATTTTCCATTAGCACTTAACGTTGGGAAGCTGCCAGTGCTGATGTCAAGGAGTATATTCATCATGAGTAAACTCGCAGAAATGGTAACCTTGAATCCCACAGGAGAAAAAACAGCCTGGTTCAACAGCACTAGGGGAGGCATTCATTCAATAATGGAAACTTCCTTTTTAATGAGAATAAAAGGCTTCGATTTTTGGTAAACGAGGTTCCAAGTCCTTTCCCCAGAGGCTGTACTCTCATCTGAGGAAAAAAAAGTGCCTACAGGTTCTAGGAAGGAGAGTGGAGAGAAAGACGTTTGGGTTTGTAACCCTTAAAGCAATGGAAGCCCTGCAAAATTCAGTACATATGTTGCATTCGGGCTACCAGCTTGTGTTTCTGTAAAGGGATTTCTCAGTAATTGAACAATCTGCTGATGCCTTGGAATATGTATCTGTCTTTTCCTGTTGACAAGATTGTAATGCAAGGGCCATCAGTAATATTAATAATCCTGTTCATGGCATGATTAAGTTAGCCCTTTCCATTTAGTGATTAATAGAGAGGGGAAAAACAACTTGTTGAATTAGAAATGTCAATAGATTTCAGTTTTCTGATGATTTTACTTCCCCTTGTTTCACACCCACCACCCACAAACATGCCACCTTCTTTCATTTCATATGCTTTTTTTCTTTAATTAAAATGTGCGCTGGGCCTTTGGCTGCAGTTCTGTGGAACAATTTTCTGCTGGGGTAGATAACTCTGCACTTGGTTCCATGCCTTATTCAATACTACACTAATCATAAGTCTATGGCTGTGTCTCAGAAATTATGGGGGCCCTTTCTGAAGATTAAAGAGCAAACAGGAGACATGAGCCAGGAAAAGGTTAGGCTTCAGGCCGGGCCAGTTATCTGCGGGGAAAGGACTGATCAGGAAAAAGGATTTATGTGTATCCATTGTTCCTTGCAAGGGTGCTTCAGTGCTCAGGATTACAGCAATAATTTAAATGTCTCCATGTCCTGCTCTTGTTTTGTTCAATCAGAAACAGGGCTGCTACTCTTCAATGCCCTCTGGTCACAACAACCAGTCCTGGTCCAGACTACCTTGAGCTAATGTTTGTGTGGTTTCCTGGGTGGAATCTGGAGATGGAAAAGACTGGTAGCTCATCCATCCTCAAGCCAGTATGGGACAGATTTCTACTGTACCTTTGCTAGTGTTTAGTTGGCTCCAGTTACATGTCCCAATCACCCCTTCCCTTTGGAGAGCAACTTGCAGCTTAATTCATCTCTCTGACAAAAAGTTCTCCATGATGTTGAGCCTAAATTTCCCTTCTCTCAATTTCTTCTAGTTTAAAGCTCTGTTTATTATGCTAAATAATTGATCTTCCTCCCTGGTGTTTACATCTTTCAAATACTTGTCAGCTGTTGTCGTGCTTCTCCACTGAGTCATGGCTCAGCCAAGTTCTCTCTCTATATACGTATTTAGCTTTGTGAAGGGTGTTCGGTTGCCTTAGGATCACCTCTTCGTGGCCAGGTATGTGGCATACCAGTGGTTTTCCCCACATGGTGCCCTCTGCTGATGGTTGCTTCAGTGGCCTCTCTTCTTGTAACTCAGTCCTCTGGCCAGGTCATGATTTCATCCACCCCTTCCAGGGTAACAAAGTCTGACCTAGAATAGCTCAGTGCCTTCACCAGAAGATCTTTTGGCCCCAACTCTAGGCTCCTGCCACTTTCCCAGGGGCTGGGAGGGGAAACCAGGCCCTCCCACTACACTGGATTCCAGCCCAGGGACCCTGTAACCAGCAACCAAGATCTGTGCACTCCCATGCGCAAGAGATGCCTCCCCAGCTGCTTACCAGCCTTCTCTAGTCAGGGTAGGATCCCAGGGTTTATCCCACCCTACTCTGACACTCTCCCTGCACACCCCTTCTGCTACAGATTTCTGCTCTTTATTCTAACCAGCCTGCTCTTGCCCAACTGGCTTCATGATCAGTTAAGTTTGGCTGTCCCTCCAGGGGCAGCCAAGTAACATAACTGGCCTCTCATGCTTACTCAGGGCCTGTGTGGGATTTGCACGCCATCGCAAGTTTTTAATCTTTTCTCAGAAGTCAATCACTTCAGCTTCTGACTAGGTAGCCAGAACTGAATACAACATTGCAGGTGTGGGTGCATCAGATCTGTATAGTGAGGGACTGTTACCTCTCTGTCCTGTAACGTGATGTCTCTAGGCAGCTCAATATTGCACTGACATTTTGTACCATAATTTACTGCAGACTAATAATTTACTGTCCGTTCTCATCTGTTTCTTTCAGCATTACTGCTTCCTAGCTTTCTACCTCTTTGTTTCAGATTATTTCCCCTAAGATGTTGTTAGCTTGCAGTTCTTAAACTTGAATGTAATTTCTTTTTCTGTCCATGTTTCTAATCTTTGTTTGTATCCTGTCTGGTGTTCAGCTCCTCTCAAATTAGCATCGTCTATGAATTTCATTACAGTGCTGTTTACTTCCTCTTCTAGAGCTTATGAAAGATTAAAACAGCAGTAAATCTTTGATGTTTATGCACCAGCTATGAGTCAATTTGAAGATTTTTTTTTGTTACTTTACATGAAAACTACACATGAAATACTCTCAAAGCCAAATATTTGGCTGTCTCTCTCTATGCCCAGGAAAGATAATGCCTCTGATGCTTTCTCTCCCTCCTCAAAGAAGTTGACCTTCCCATCAAGCCCCAGAAGGAATGGATCCACATGAACAATGTGGAGTTTGAGAAGCTGGAGTGGATAAAGGATCTGCCCCACCCCCGGCAGAGAAGAACCAAAAAGGTTTGAAAAGTAGAAACTGATTTTCTTCCTTTTCGTTTGTTGGTGGGACATGTGGTTCATGCTGGTGAAATCTTTAGAGACTGACGTTGTTGGAAAATGAGACTTCTCTTCTTCAAACTATAAATGATGCTAACAATGGCATCTCTCCAGATCTGTCCCTGTTCTCTGAGTGTGATGAGAATCCAGTTACCATGTTCATCCAGTCCTAGTCTTTTCCATAATACTATGCAGGGTAGATCTGGAATTAGAGGGGACCAGGGATTGAGATGGAAATTTAGTGGCTGAGAGATCTGGGAATTTGAAGTTTGGAAACTGGAATATATGGGGATATAGCTTTGGAAGTTAAGAAATCAGGGCAATGGAGATAAGTTCTAGAGAACTTGGGACATCGTGAGCTAAGAGCTTGAAACTGTATTGAGGAAGTAAGATATAAAAGCTGGATGGAGTGGAGTGGAAGGCAGTAAAATAACTTTTTGTTTTTTTAAATAGGGAATGCAAGCACGATTTAGTTTGAAAGGAGAATTGATTCCTCCTGATTCAGATTTACCTACTCATCTTGGTCTACACCATCATGGAGAAGAAGCAGAAGTAAGAGAGATACTAGAATAAAGTGGAAATGGAAAGAGAATACACCTTATTCTGATTTTCATGTTTAATTCTCAGATTCTTTGTGTCTGGATATCCTAGTGATGTGTACCTTAGGAATGCGTTGATGATTTTGAGTTGAAATAGGACCCAGGAGAGAAATCGGAACATACCGAACCGCTATTCCCCCCCCATCCCATTTTAAAATGTATCTGCTTGCAAAAGAATACCCCCACACAACTGGCTTACCTGTCAAGGTGAAGCCTCCCTTTAGCCAGTCTCTCACTGAAGTAGAATTTCTTCAGTCATTTGCATAAAGCAGCACCCACAACTCTTTTGCAATGCAGTTTATCCCTCGTACTAGGTAGTATTTTGTAACTACTCTAAGGATCCTGTTTTATCTTTTTTTTTTTCTTTTTTCCCCTTTCCCCTACCCCTCTGTGTAGAGGGCTGGTTATTCCCTCCAAGAGCTCTTCCACTTGTGCCGCAGTCAGATCATTCAGCAGAGGACATTGGCATTACAGGTGCTAGGCCATGTTGTCCAGAAGGTGAGTGACCTTTGTAGGAAGTTCTTTCTCCTAGTGCACACTGCTGGCAATGTCAGGGCCCAGATTCTCAATGTGATGCGTTTGCTTTGCACTGCTCAGGCAGCACAAAGTGGATGGATTCCAGCCAGAATCACCAGCAGAAAATTCCCTTTATGAAGGAGAACCCCTCACAGATGTGGACCTGGCAGAGCCAACTCCTGTATCACCTGTCCCTGCCGCCTTGGCAAAGGGGTAGGGTGTGCGCATGCACATGTCAGGTGTAGGCCTGTGTGAATCCAAGTGAAATTGTGCTATGAGAGAACTGAGCCCCAGCTATCTCAAAAGTGCTGTTCATCAGTGTCACAGAGATTGCATATTTGCTCGTTCCATGGTTTCATCTGACTAGGTCTGTCAAGCGATTAAAAAAATTAATCGCGATTAATCGCGTGATTAAACAATAGAATACCATTTGTTTAAATATTTTTGGATGTTTTCTACATTTTCAAATATACATTTCCAACACAGAATACAAAGTGTACAGTGCTCACTTTATATTTATTTTTGATTACAAGTATTTGCTCTGTAAAAAACAGAAATAGTATTTTTCAGTTCACCTAATACAAGTACTATAGTGCAATCTCTTTATCATGCAAGATTAACTTAGAAATGTAGAATTATGTACAAAAAAACCTGCATTCCTCAATAAAACAGTGTAAAATTTTAGAGCCTGCAGGTACACTCAGTCCTATTTCTTGTTAAGCCAATCGCTCAGACAAACAAGTTTGTTTACATTTGCAGGAAATAATACTGCTCGGTTCTTGTTTACAATGTCACCTGACAGTGAGAACAGGCATTCTCATGGTGCTGTTGTAGGCGGAATCGCAAGATACTTATGTGCCAGATGCACCAAAAATTCATATGTCCCTTCATGCTTCAACCACCATTCCAGGGGACATGCGTCCATGCTGCTGATGGGTTCTGCTGGATAACCATCCAAAGCAGTGCGGATGGACGCATGCTCATTTTCAATATCTGAGTCAGATGCCACTAGCACAAGGTTAATTTTCTGTTTTGGTGATTCAGGGTCTGTAAGTTCCGCATCGGAGTGTTGCTCTTTTAAGACTTCTGACAGCATGCTCCACACCTCATCCCTCGCAGATTTTGGAAGGCATTTCAGATTCTTAAACCTCGGGTCGAGTGCTGTAGCTATCTTTAGAAGTCTCACGTTGGTACCTTCTTTGTGTTTTGTGAAATCTGCAGTGAAATTCCTTAAAATGAACAATGTGCTTTGTCATCATCCGAGACTGCTATCGCATGAAATATATAGCAGAATGTGGGTAAAATGGAGCAAGGGACATACAATTCTCCCCCAACGTGTTCAGTCACAAATTTACTTAACACATTTTTTTTTAACAAACATCATCAGCATGAAAGCATGTCCTCTGGAATGGTGGCTGAAGCATGAAGGGGCGTAGAAGGAGAAACCGCCGAGATCCCTATCCACAGCAGCGTGAAGCAGGGCTGCCCCCTCAGCCCGATCATCTTCAACCTCGCCATGGAGCCGTTCCTGCGGGCGATCTCAGACCGCGCTGACGGCTTCGACCTGCACGGCGAGAGGGTGAGCGTTTTGGCCTATGCGGATGACCTGGTCCTGATCGCGGACGACCCCGAGAGGCTCCAGCACATGCTCAATACCATCGGGAGAGCTACTGACTGGACGGGTCTCCGCTTTAACGCCAAGAAGTGTGCATCCCTCCACGTCGACGGGAGCAAGAGAGACTCGGTGCAGACGATGGAGTTCCAGATCCAGGGCGAGTCCGTCGTTCCCCTGGCAGAAGGGCAGGCGTACCAACACCTCGGCACGCCGACGGGCGTCCGCTTCCGGCAGACCCCTGAGGACACCATCCGGGAGATCCTACAGGATGCTGCCAAGATCGACGCATCCCTGCTGGCACCGTGGCAGAAGATCAACGCCCTCAACACTTTCCTGATCCCCTGCATCCACTTCGTCTTGAGAGGTTCCGCCGTGGCAAAGGTGCCCCTCAACAAGGCGGACAACACCATCCGGCAGCTGGTTAAGCAGTGGCTGTCCCTGCCCCAGAGAGCCAGCAACGAGCTTATATACATTGCCCACAGGCACGGTGGTGCCAACGTCCCCCGCATGGGTGACCTCTGCGACATCGCAGTCATCACGCACGCCTTCCGCCTCCTGACATGCCCGGACGCCACGGTAAAGAATGTCACAGCGGCCGCCCTACGCACCGTCATTGAGAAGCGAATTGGCAGGCCTCCGTCCGGCCCGGATGTAGCCACTTTCCTGAGTGGCTCCCTAGACGGCGAATTCGCCCGGGATGGGGGCAACATCGCCTCGCTGTGGTCCTGCTCCCGCAACGCCACACGCCGGCTGGGAAAACGACTGGGCTGCCGCTGGGTATGGAGCGAGGAATGGCAGGAGCTGGGAGTCCTGGTGCCGCGGATCGAGACGGAGGGCAACACCATCGTCAGCCCCGGAGCCAGAGGCGTGCTGGAGAAGTCACTGAAGGCCGCTGTCCACGCGCTCTACGTGGACACCCTGAGGAAAAAACCCGACCAGGGCAAGGCCTTTGAGGTGACCAGCAAGTGGAACTCCAGCAACCACTTTCTCCCTGCGGGCAGCTTCACCCGTTTCGCCGACTGGCGGTTCATACACCGCACCCGCCTGAACTGCATCCCGCTCAACGGAGCCATCCGCCACAGGAACCGAGACAAGCGCTGCAGGAAGTGTGGGTACGCCCTGGAGACCTTGCCCCACGTCCTGTGCAGCTGCAAGCCCCACGCCAGAGCCTGGCAGCTGCGCCACAACGCCGTCCAGGACCGGCTGGTGAAGGCCATTGCCCCACACCTGAGTGAGATCGCAGTCAACCACACCATCCCCGACACCGACAGCCTGCTGCGCCGGGACATCGTCATCATGGACAAGGAACGGAAAAAGATCATCCTCGTCGACGTGACGATCCCGTTTGAGAACAAGACCCCGGCCCTCCGCGAAGCACGAGCCCGCAAACTTGAAAAATATGCCCCCTTGGCTGACACCCTGCGGGCAAAGGGCTACGAGGTTTACACTGACGCCCTGATCGTCGGGGCGCTGGGGGCCTGGGACCCCTGTAATGAACGAGTACTTAGGGCCTGTGGGGTGGGCCGTTGCTATGCATGGCTCATGAGACGTTTGATGGTCTCGGACACTATCCGGTGGTCTAGGGACATTTACACAGAGCACATCACCGGCCACCGCCAATACCAGGAGTGAGCTGGCGTGATTTCGTGCACCCACGGAGGGGGGGGGAGGAGGAGGCCTATTAACCCACCCCTACTGAACCATATCCCCTGAGCCCTAAACCCACTGAACTGGATTCCACCATGTGAAGGTCATCCTGTCCCCATTACCCAGCCCGCTTACTTATACCCATGACTGCGTGTAACCCACTGTATGAGCGATGTACCCTCACTGCTTCCTGATCCCACCCACCGTACACCCCGCATTGGGGACCTTACAGATTGTATATGTTATGTGCTAACCAATTTCCAAATACCAGCGTCCCCCTATACTCTGTATGTTGCCCCCAATGACCAATAACTGACGCTTCAAACTCTTTGTATCATCTTTATTTAAATATTCTCTAATAAACTTTTATATCTGGCATGTAAATACTCTGCAATGCTGGCTACAAAAGTGCCGTGCAGATGCCTGTTCTCACTTTCTGGTGACATTGTGAATAAGAAGAGGGCAGCATTATGTCCAGTAAATGCAAACGAACTTGTTTGTCTTAGTGATTTGCTGAGCAAGAAGTAGGACTGAGTGGACTTGTAGGCTCTGAGGTTTTACGTTGTTTTGGTTTTGAGTGCAGTTATGTAACAAAAAAATCTACATTTCTCTCTTTCAGGACAAAGATTACGCTACAATACTTGTCTGAGGTGAACTGAAAAGTACTATTTCTTTTTATAATTTTTACAGTTCAAATATTTGTAATAAAAATAATACACACTTTGATTTCAATTACAACACAGAATACAACATATATGAAAATGTAGAAAAACATCCAAAATATTTAATAAATTTCAATTGGTATTCTGTTGTTTAACAGTGCAAATAAAACTGCAATTAATCACGATTAATTTTTTTGAGTTAATTGCGTGAGTTAACTGCAATTAATCGACAGCCTTACAGCTGATGTAAGCTATTTTATTGCACTTTCTCTCCCATTGGCTGAGCTAGATCTGTGACATGCTTGTTCTTATAGCAGGTGAGAATAAACCGTCCTACTCCTAAAGCAATACACCAGCACCAGTGGCAAAGTGAATTGTCTTCCTCAGTGGAAAGCAGCACAACTTCCTACCTGGCTCACAGGGAATGTACTGCAGGGGATGTCAGCAATGAATGATGCAGAGATGACTTTATGGGATGGGGTGAGGAGCAGGAGTTTGATCCAGAATTAAAAAGTATAATCTCTGAGGTGAGGGAAGGGGAGCCATTCACATACAGAAAACAAAGGAATAGAAACCAAAGAATTGAGTCTTCCTACTCCTGCTGTACTTGCTTTTCACTCTTCCTGCCCCACACATTGATAGGGTTAGTCCAGAGGGACTAGACCACAGTGGGAGAGCATTAGTTCAGTCATAGGGATACTTTCTCATCCTTAAATAGGAAAGGAGTTGTGATCCCTCAAACTAAGTGTGAAATGTCAGCAAATGGCGGACTGGCATGAGGAATGTGGGTCTACTCCCCTCTAAGGGAGGTACAAAAGGAGTATTTTGAGAGGACTGTGGCTCATGAAGCTGCAATCAGTCTGGTGTTCATGATGTGCCATGGCAGTACGGCCTTCCTCATGGATCTCCCTGTGTTTGCAGTGTAACTGATCATGTATATTTATCCACTCGGGGCATTTTTATGACCCTCCTATGTGGAGAGGGGAGTAGAGGGGAAGGTTCAAAAGAAGCCATGGCAGGTTAGTTGGAAACATTCCCAAAGTGCACAGCATTGTGGGTATCTGAACTGAATATGACCCTACTGAATTTCTCTGCATCTTGCATGTCCATTGGAGTCCAGGATGCCTGCTGGATTCCCTTTTTAATTGATTCTAAAGTCTCCTTGTGGACAACTGCTAGGGTCATTCTGGAGTTAATTAGCTTTGGATTAAATAGTGTGAAAATGTGTAGCCACTATGTAACATTCCAGCCTTACTGTGCAGCTCCCGCTGGACAGGGTGCTCCATCGCTGTCACTGACCAAACAGCCCTCTTAGCTGCTTTACATAGGCAACAGTAAGTGTGGTGCATGTTAATACACACCTAGCTTTAATGGGGTGACCCTGTTGTTGATGCTGAGGTAGTGGATGGCATTTCTTTCAGGCCAAGGCTGGGGAGTTTGCCTCCTCCCTGAAGGGTAGTGTCCTGCGCTTGCTGCTCGATGCTGGATTCCTCTTCTTGTTGCGCTTCTCCTTGGATGATACGGTGGATAATGTCATTGCAGCATCCCTCCGGGCTCTCCATGCGCTGCTGGTGTCCCCTGAAGATGAGGTGAGAGAGTGGTACTGGGTGTAATGCCGATTAGGGTGTGGGAATCAGAAGGAAGGTGCCTATTAAGTCATTCGGACCAAGCCGTATGGTGGTCAATGTCACATTATTCTCCACAGAGCACTGTTTTCATGATTTGTTCAATCGCACTGTAAGCAGTGGGGCTTCCACCACTCCTTTTCCTTGGCCTAATTACTCTAATAAATCTGACTATTCAGAATTTGTTCCTGCTGTTCAGACTAACCCTGGCTTGCCCTAAATTCATCTCAGGGCTGCTAAACTTCTCTCCTTTTCTGGTGTTCATGTACACTGTGTTATTTCACAGCCCCATTTTCAAGCTAAATGTATCTAGTTCTTTTAATCTGACCTCTTTCGTCAATGGTTTCCAGCCCTTTATTGTGATGCCTCCCTTCCAGCCAGTGGACTGGCTGCTGGATGCTCTCCTCCTCATGCCTTAACCCAGCACAGTTGCTCCTCTCACTCCATTCATCTGTTCATTTTCTCTGGCTCCCTCTCCTGGGCCCTTTTGCTCTGTTTTCTTGGTCTTATTCTTTCCTGCCTTTGTCCCCCTTTCACCAGAAGACTACAAGGCTTTTTTTTGTGGTGTAGATATAATTGATAATCCTCTGGGGCAAAGACCCACATGCCCTCCTGGCTGGGCTTACCCTGCAGAAGGAGTATGGGTGAGCCCTGCTGCCTGAATCTGCAGCCTTTTGACCAGGAGCTGCTGCAGGACTGCCATTGAAGTAGGCAAGGAAAGCAGGTAGCTTTCAAGCAGTCCCCTGCAACTTCCTCCAATCACAGGAGCATAGTCACAGTGGGGAAGGTGAGGTGAATGGAGGGTCATGTAGCTTTTCCTGTCATAGAATCACAGAATGTCAGGGTTGGAAGGGACCTCAGGAGGTCATCTAGTCCAACCCCCTTCTCGAAGCAGGACCAATCCCCAGACAGATTTTTTGCCCCAGATCCTTAAATGGCCCCCTGAAGGATTGAGCTCACAACCCTGGGTTTAGCAGGCCAATGCTCAAACCACTGAGCTGTCCCTCCCCTCTACTGTTTTTTTCCTCTGCTCTGCCATCCCTTGGTCTGATTATGCTCTCTAGGGTGGGCCCTGCCCCCTGCATTGGAAGCAGTGCTACAAACCAATCCAACCTCTCAATGATTTTTTTTCTCAGACTCTCTTTTGAATTGTCTGCATGTTTCTGGTAACTAGGTGCCCAGAGCAAAATGTAGTAGTATGGCTTTCTGCTGCAGCCATAAAAGAAGGAATGTTGCCGCCTTGACTTTTGGTATGATGTCTTTGCATATGCAAGGCTAGAAACTCTACCAACAATTGCACTATAAAGGCATCTGTCTGTGTTACGATTTCTCCTTTTGAATATCTTCAGTGTGTCACTCATGTTATCAGGCTTCGGAGGGTGGCTCCAGACCTACGAAGAAAGGATGGTCTTGTGTGTAGAGCTCTGGACTGGGCATCTGCCATCGTGTCCTTGGCTCTGCCGCAGACCTGTGGCGTGATCTTTGACAAGTCTCACAGCCTCAGTCTGCCTGTGTCAAATCGGGGTAAACAATACTGCCTTGTCTACCAGGGATGTTTGGAGGCCTCATTTATTAATAATAGTCAAGCACTCTGAGATCATTAGCTGGAAGATAATTCACATGTGCAAAGAACTTGTTATCCAAGAGGAATGCTCCACAAATATGTCATCATTAACTTGTCTCACCTTGAGGAGTACTCCAGCTTATCCAGGTGTGCCCAGTTTCTGCCTAGTTAAGGGTCTGTTAATACATCTGTTATCTCTGTTATAATTTCAGGTCTTTATCATTCTAGCTAAATCTTCCCTTCATCCATAAATTAGGTCTTGCCTAAGGGAGGTGACTTATTTCTTATTAATTATTTGAAGACTGAAATAATCTATCTAGAGCTTTTTGACTTCTAGGTTTACAAGAGTGGATCCCAATTTCAGGGTTTCCAGCTGGAATCCCAGCCTCTTCTCTGAGCCCTTGACATCACAGTTTACCCTTCATATTGTCAGCATTGCTTTTTGTGCCTAATTATAGTTCAAAAACTTCTATAGCACCTTTCATCCAAGATTGTTCAAAAACTTTACAAACATTAACTAATTCACACCACACTGTTGTTTTACTGATTGGCAGACCAAGAGATATGAGTTTAAAGGGACTCTGTCAAGTAGTTGAAGCCTCAAATTTAGTTTTCATTAAAAAAAAAAAATTTTTTTCTGCAGTTAAAAATATTCACTGGAGGACAAGTCTGGCTGGATGGAAACATTTCTCTGATGTGGTGGAAGCTCAAATATTTACAGTCTTGTTCTAGAGCAGAAGAACCTGAATGTGAAATGGGATAGAAACAAAAGTAAAGCTGTCTAGTCTATATGTTCATTGCCCAAGCTGAGAGAGGTGCAAAAAGTAAATGAAGTTTTAATGTAGAAGAAAATGGATAACACTTATTTTAGTATACGTTTTAACTTGAATGCCTCTCTAAGTGACCCATTTGAGGTCAACAGTGAGCTAGCAGTAGAAACCGGAATAGAACCCAAGAATCTCACCTTCCAGGTAACCACTAGATACACCATTACTACCCATCCTGCATATTTGTTTAGAATGCTTTTGTCTCAGTGGAATTTGGACCAGTCTGAGGTTGGCATTCTCCCCAGGTCCCTTTACCTTAGACTTAGGCGTTGTGAATACACCTTGGTTTCTTGTTCCCATTTTGGGCTGCACTGTCTTGTACTCAAAAGCATTTTTAAAATGCCTCCCTTTGCTATAATTTACATATGTGCTTTTCTTTTCCTTACAGGAGTATCTTGATCAGACTTTCTCATGGTACCAGGGGATGGCTGTGTTCCCCTTCACTCCCAGCAGGGAGGAGGAGGAGGAGGAGGAAGAGGAAGAGGAAGAATTGACTCTAATGGAAAAAACACAAGGGAAAAAATCAAAGGTTGAAAACAAGTCAGATCCAGATGTGGCCCGGTATGATGTCATAAAGGTAAACCCATAGCTATGTCTGGAATCTCACCAGCAAAACCATATCTGCATAAAGGCTGTATGTGCTGTTAAAGCTAGCTAGATGGACCTGTACATTGAAATTCCAGTGTGATTTCTGGAACATTGGTGACCTTGATGTCACCATCATTTATGGCATGTCACCTAAGTGAGGCCACCTAATTAATTCACCTCCCTCTTATACTTGTGTCTTGCAATTAAACCTTTATAACTTTAATGTGATTTCTCCATGCACTTCTTTTCATCCCTGTCCTACTGATATGAGACCTAGAAACAGTCATTTTTGTTATCTCAGAGCCAGCCTCCTAGGTAATGATAGTATGGCCACAAGATGTTAGCTATAACCTTAATCCAAAAATGAGCCCAAGAGAAACAGGCTGATGACATTAAAGGAAATGCTGTTTGCAATCCAACAGTTACAAAATAATAAAGTACCTGGTCTTAACAATATTTCATCAAAACTGCTCAAGAGTGGAGGTCCAGCTTTTAATTGTCTTAAAAGTTTGGGAAACCAGTCACATTCCAGATGATTGGAAAAGGGGCTGCTTCATCCTGTTTTTAAAAAAGGACAGCGATCAGTTTGTACAAAATGAGAGACAACCAGTGTGGTTTCCGTACAGGTCAATCCACGCTATATATGCTTTGTGGAATGTTATTGACAAACGACTAGAGTGACAAGAGGAAGTTCAGATTGTGTTTATAGACTCTGCGGCCTCTCTTGACTCAGTGCGTCGATCAGCAATGAGGTACTGCTATGCTAGTGTGGGATGCTGAAGGTTTTAGTGTGCCTAGTGGTGGAGTTGTATCACAGTATTTTTAGAGGTATGAGTGTCAACAGTTGTATTAGTTTGATTTTTCAGTAGAATCGGGTGTGCCAGGTGTGCGTTCGCTCCCCAGTGTTATTTACTGTTCTAATAGACTGTCTGATGACAAAGCTGGTTGAGTAGGAGGTCTGAAATTTTAAAGATTCATCTTTAGAAGATCTCATATGTGGGTGATGTTGCCTTACGTGGAGAGAGTACTGGCCAACTACAGTTAATGCTGAAAGAGCTGCGAATGGTGATAAAACCAAAGCTATGCATGCCTCCTATAAAACAGAAATGAATTACCTGCCGATACTGCAGGTAGATGGCAGTGACATTGAATGGTTGAACTGTTTTATCTATCTGAGTAGTTGATTGACAGCAGGAGGTTCTATAGCCAAAGAAGTCATACGTTTGATTGGTCTTATCAGTGACATTTTAGCATCTTCAGAGGTCTGTTTGGCTGGATGGATGTCTTTGTGACAACTAAGATAGGAGTGTTCAATATGATACTGATGACAACTCATGAGCAGAAATATGGCTGTTAAAGGAGGAAATTAACATGGCTGAGGAGAGGAAATTAAACTGTTTTTTCAGTGCCAAAAATTACGGCAGCTTCTTAACATCTGTTGATTTGATTTTGGTAACAAACTAGGAGATACTTAGACAATCCCAGCAAGTTGCAGACTTGCACTATTTGGGAACAAGACAACTGCAGTGGTAGGGTCATGTCCAATGTGCATAAGATGGTGGTATGTTTTTACAGAACATTTATAGAGCTGCGTTCACAAGAAGTAGAGCTTGAAGATGACCATGAATGAGACTGGAAGGTGCAATATTGAGAGATTTAAGAAGCCTGCATCCTCCCATACTGACTCTTACCAAAGGAAGATGATTTGCAAGGGACCTTTCAAGATACAAGTCCATTCTATGCACCTCCACGGCCATGTCATAGCCATATGAATCTGCTGCTTCTTTGAAATTCACTTCCCTCTATTTTTATTGCAAGTGCATTTTATATTAAATGCCAGAACAGATCGCCAAGATGTTACCATAAAATAGGAGTAGTAAATCCACGTGTTTTTAGAAATGCCTGCTTTCCAGGTCCAGAAATGAATAAATGTCACTTGAACTTCAGATTCTGTTCCTGCCTTTGACACTGACTCTGATCTCCCACTGTTTAACCCTAAAAAGGTCACCTAATCTTTCTGTGCCTCAGTTTTCCTACTTATAAAATGGGATTAACTGTCCATTCTCAGTTTCTGGTACTGGCCATTGCCAGAGACAGGATACTGGACTAGATGGGGATCAATGGCCAGTTTCAGCTGTGTCAAAAAAAGGTGGGAGAACCTGTACAGGCACATTATTTCATAATTGTTATGGTGGAAATGTCTTCCTACCGCCCGTCAGTCAGTAGTTGGCTTATGCGCTGAAGCATGTGGGTTTGGATCCCATATGGAAGTCCAGTTGCTCTTTCTCTTTCTCTCCCAACTTATACTTGTTTGTCTTCACACTGGCCGCTCTTAGCGGAGAGTTCTTCCTTTAAAACAAAGGATGGTTTTAAATCCTGTTCCAATAAATAGACGCCTATTTCACAGGACTTTCTCTCCAGCAGCTGTAGCATGAACATTGTGTGTAGAGTTAATGTTAGGATTGTGATGGGTTTGTTTTTGTTTTCTTTGTCTTGCAGGGGCTTCTGAAGACACAGTTTCTTCAACGGCTGAGGTACATCCTTGAGATGGTGCGACCAGTCCCTGCTGTAGTTCTGGACATCCTGGATATTCTTATCCGGGTAGCAAGGCACTCCTCTGAAGCATGCAGTCAGGTACCCACCTATGCAGAAAGTTAGAGAGAAGGGGGCGACTGGTGAGGAGGGGGAATGGTGAGGAAGAAGATGGAAAAATGGAGAGGGGATGGGGTGACTGTTGGTATTGTTGTGCTACTTGCTCCTGTTGACAATCAAACTGCCAGAGTTGCTTTCCTGCCCTGATAGTCAATGTCTCAGTTGTTTGTTTGCTTTTGTACAGCTCCTGGCCTGTCCTCGGCTGATTGAGACCATCGTTAGAGAGTTTCTCCCTGTTCAGTGGGATCCCCGGGTAGCTGAACCAGGCCACTTGCTCACCAGCCTCCATGGCGTTGCATGTGCCACCGCCATGAAGTTAATCAGAGTCCTGGCATCTGGGGGGAGGAATGCAACAGCCAGACTGGTAAGAAGTATGATTCAGCATGGCCTTTCTGCTCACAAGGGGCAGAAGTGGAAGCACTGGTTTAATATACCTTGTTTTCTAAATAAAAGGAGGGAGTTAACTAGGGATGGGTCTGAGCTGTAGAGTTGGACCCAGAGTTCATGTGGAGGGAAGGTTGGATCTGGGTTCTGATTTGGATCTATCTCTGGAATGAAGAAAAGCAGCTGGCTTCCAAACACTTAAATATTAGCAGTGTAACTCCCAGCCCCTCCATCTCTGTCTCTCAGTTGCATGCTGCAAAATGCTATGTTCTGCATAATTTGTTTGACTGTTAAGAGAGGTCTCTGAAGGTCAGACAATCCTCATAGGAGGCCAAGATTGTGTGTGTGGGCTTGTGTTGGGAGCATCTCTGTGTCCCACCCAAGAAGGTACCAGGTGCTTTCTCGAACTCCTCCTTGAGTCCATTACTTAATGAAATCACATAAAGAAGATGAAGGGGACTGGATACCCGGCAGGTAATCTGCCTTCAGAAATAGTCATTCTTCCCTTACGCTATCCCTGCCTATTAAACTGATGACCTCACTTCCAACAACCAGTCAGAAAACAAAGTCAGTTATGCAAGGCAGCATGTGAAATCAGCATGACTGGCAGGTACCCATCATAATACAGCAGGCACCTCTTGAAGTTTTCAATTCAGTATTTATAGAGGCTCCTAGTAGATTGAGATCCAAGAAACTAAATTAAAACCTGAACGTTTCCAAGAGAGCAAGAGCCCATTATCAAATAAAGCACCTGAACAGACATGTGAGACCCCATTTTGAAAGAGGAAAACCTACTGAACACCACCAAGTATCAAAAAGTAGGTCCCTCTTTTATATTAAGGTTTCATTTTAAATGGCTTGTAAAGGATTAGTAGACTTTTAATAAAAGGTTAATCGGTTGTTCTAGAATGTTAGAGTCCCACAGTGGGTTGCTTATGACATCTGTAACATGTTTGTAACATCTATTGATCATTTATTAACCCCTAATAAATGGAACCTTTAATGTAAACTAAACAGATAGCTTTGAATGTTACAGTGAGCTGTGTGATTATAAAGAGGAGTTTAGAATGGGTTGAATTAAAATTAGCATTGCACTCATTAAATGAATAAGAAACTGGCTAACTGATTGGTCTCAAAATGTAATTGTGAACGGGGAATCATCATAGAATGAGGTATTCCTAATGGGATTCCACAGGGGTTGGTTGTTGGCCCTATGCTATTTAACATTTTGATCAGTGACCTGGAAAAAAACACAAAATAATCACTGAGAATATTTGCAGATGACACACAAATTGAGGGAGTGGGAAATAATGAAGAGGACAGGCCACTGATACAGAGTGATCTACATCACTGTATGGTAACCTGGGCTCAAACAAACAATGTGTGTTTTAATATGGCTAAATGTAAATGTGTACATCCAGGAACCAAGATTGGGGGCCATCTTTACAGAATGGGGGACCTATCCCGAGAAGCAGTGACTCTGAAAAAGATTTTGAGATCATGGTGGATAATCAGCTGAATGTGAGCTCCCAGTGTGACACTGTGGCCAACAGGGACTAATGCAGTCCTTGGATATGTAAATGGGCAAATCGAGTAAGAGCAGAGAGGCTATTTTACCTTTGTATTTGACACTGGTGCATCTCCTCGAATACTGTGTCCAGTTCTGGTGCCCGCAATTCAAGGAGGATGTTGATAAATTGGAGAGGGTACAGGAGAGGCCTGAGAAAGATCAAAGGATTAGAAAACATACCTTATAGTGACAGACTCAAGGAAGTGGATCTATTTATCTTAAAGAGGAGATTAATGGGTAATTTGATTAGTCTATAAGTACGTAGGTGAGGAACAAATATTTGATGATGGGCTCTTCAGTCAAGCAGAGAAAGGTATAATGTGGTCCTGTGGCTGGAAGTTGAAGCTAGACAAATTCAGACTGGTAAGGAAGCATATATTTTTAATCATGAGAGTAATTAACCATTGGACCAGAGTGTCTTGGTAGATTCCCCATCACCAATAACTTTTAACTCAAGATTGCATGTTTTTGAAAAGGTTACTCTCATAATTATTTTGGGGAAGTTCTGTGGTTTGTGTTATATGGGACATCAGACTAGATGATCACAATAGTCCCTTATGCCCTTCGAATCTATGAATGGAGGCTGCAGCTGTCTCAGTGCATGAGGCTCTAGCGATAAGACCCAAAGACAAGACAAATCTTACTTCTTTATTTGTCTGCTTCTTCTTTCCAGCTGAATAAATTTGAGCTGAAGAGTCGACTGAGTCGGTTTATAGCTGAAGATCCCCAGGACCTGCCTCTGCGCAGGGAGGAAGCCATAAGGCTGAGCACTGAGGCTTTCCGGCTGTGGGCTGTGGCTGCTGGCTACGGTCAGTCCTGTGATCTCTACAGGTATGGCCTAAACCTGGAGAAATGGGGACTCAGTGTCTGTGTAATGAAGAAATGAGCTGCCTGTTTTAGGGCAGGTAATTGCAGGGATCTGTGGAGCCTCCCCAGGGTGCTGTAAAACCTAGCTTCCATTGATTTCTCTGTTGTGACCTCAACTTCTTCCGTCCTTTCATGGTCTCCCTCGTTTAAATGAGTATTAGCACCAGCATCGTGCTGCTCCTTCTCCACACGACAAGAAATTCCCATTCTCCCAGCAGTTTGCAACTGGATTCAGCTCTTTCGTGTAACATGGGTGGCCTGTGCATTCATTACCTCCAGGCTCAGTTGTTGCAACACACCTAGGAATGAACTCAACATCTGTAAGAAAGCTCTGAATGGTCCAACAAGCAGCAGCATGCTGCTAAATGACACGGGCCAATACAAATTGGTGCTCTACTGACTGCATTCTGCTCTCAGTCTACTAGAGGGTCAAATTGTCTGTCCTTGTACCTGACCTTCAAGGTCATTAGTGGGCTGGGTCCAGGCTACTTCAGGGATCAACTCTTCCTCATCATCTACAATCTTCTTCTGATAATTGTGCTATCCTGCAGCCCAGGGGAATGCAGTTCGTAGGAGTGGAAGACAGAGCTTTTTCAGTGGCAGGGCTTTGCTGGGGAGCTCCCTTTCAGAAGAGTTTAGGATAATAGGAAATTTCACGGTCTTCAGGCCCTGGTGGGAGACTTATTGCTTCATAATAATGCTTCCACAACATCCATCCCCCCATACTCCAAACCCACAGACTAAGATCAGGAGGTTTGGGATTATCTTAAAAAAAAAAAAACAAAAAAAAAACTTAATGCCAAGGCGGAGTGGGGAGAGAAACTGAAGAGGATTCCTTAAAGCTGCATGTCTCTACTTGTGTTACTTTGGGCAGGTGATTGAATGTTAGAGCAGTGAGTGTGGTATAAATACTTCATTATGCTAGGACACTGCCGTGTCTGTCAGGAAGAGCTTTGCATTAATTGAACATTCTCATTCTGCTGAGCTTGGAATGACATTCTCCTGGTTTTGTTCTTTTACTCATCCTCCCCATTACAAACTGCAGGGATCTCTACCCTGTGCTGGTGAAGATTCTCCAGTCCCTGCCCCACTTGCTTAGTGATTGCCAGGAAAACCCCACATTTCCACTTTCCATCCAGCGAGCTACATCTGTGATCACCCTGCTGACCCACGTGACTCAAACTGCAGGCTGCACGGCAGAGCTGCAGGCCCGGCTCGGCAGGTAGGCCTGTCATTTTCGGTCAGCTGTGGTTTTAAAAGGGACACTGTCCAGTTCTCTCCAGGGCATTGTGTGCAGTACCATCGCAGAAGCATGGATGTAGAATGGCCTACCCTCCCACTTTGTTTAACCTTCACTTTTAGATAGGTCATGTTTGGAGCCTAAACTATATGACAGTGTCCTCTTAACAGTCATGTTTTCCAGAGGTACCATCAGTGTGCAGTACACAGAAGAAAGCAGGATCCCTGTCGCAAAGATGTTACTGGGTTTTGCAGAAATTCTGCAAAAGGACACATGTTTTGAGAGTAGCTGAAGTAGGTTGTCTAATGCATTGGGTGTGACATAAGGAGGAACAGGACAGTAACTAGAGATGGGGATGTATGTGGAGATTAGAGACAGAGCTGATCTATCCTGTACCTGGTACTTCTGTGTAATGAAAGTTGTAGTCAACTGAAGTTAAAAAATGCATCATCGAAGCACTTTCCCAGGAACACTAGTTTCTCCCATTGAGGACCTGGTTATTGTCCTCCCATCACTCCACAGGTGAGAGTGCTGCTTACGCATACTGAAGGTCACCCGTGCAGGAGTAGTTAAAAGATAGGAAACAAAGGGTAGGAATAAATGGTCAGTTTTCAGAATGGGGAGAGGTAAATAGCAGTGTCCCCCCAGGGATCTGTACTGGGACCAGTCCTGTTGAACATATTCATAAATGATTTAGAAAAAAGGGGTAAAGAGTGAGGGGACAAAATTTGCAACTGATACAAAACTACTCAAGATAGTTAAATCCCAGGCAGACTGCAAAGAGCTACTAAAGGATCTCTCAAAGTGGGCAACAAAATGGCAGATGAAATTCAGTGTTGATAAATGCAAAGTAATGCATATTTGAAAACACAATCCCAACTATACATATAAAATGATAGGGTTTAAATTAGTTATTACCACTTAAGAAAGATCTTGGAGCCATTGTGGATAGTTTTCTGAAAACATCCACTCAATGTCTAGCAGCAGTCAAAAAAGCTAACAGAACGTTGAGAGTCATTTAGAAAGGGATAGATAACGAGACAGAAAATATCATATTGCCTCTATATAAATCCATTGTATGCCCACGTCTTGAATACTGTGTGCAGATGTGGTTGCCCCATCTCAAAAAAGATGTATTGGAATTGGAAAAGGTTTAGAAAAGGGTAACAAAAATGATTAGGGGTATGGAATGGCTTCCATATGAGGAGAGATTAATAAGATTGGGACTTTTCAACTTGGAAAAGAGATGACTAAGGGGGATATGATTGAGGTCTATAAAATCAAGATTGGTGTGGAGAAAGTAAATAAGGAAGTTTTATTTACTCCTTCTCATAACACAAGAACTAAAGGTCACCTAATGAAATTAATAGGCAGCAGGCTTAAAACAAACAAAAGGAAGTATTTCTTCGTACAATGCACAGTCAACCTTGAGAACTCTTTGCCAGAGGATGTTGTGAAGGCCAAGAGTATAACAGGGTTCAAGAAAGAACTAGATAAATTCCTGGAAGATAGGTGCACCAATGGCTATTAACCAGGATGGGCAAGGATGGTGTCCCCTAGCTTCTGTTTGCCAGAAGCTGGGAATGAGCGACAGGGAGTGGATCACTTGATGATGACCTGTTCATTCCCTCTGGGGCACCTGGCACTGGCCTGTCGGAAGACAGGATACTCGGCTAGATGGACCTTTTGGTCTGACCCAGTGTGGCTGTTCTTAATGTTCTTAAGTGAATTCCCATGATGGTGCTGGTCAGCTGTAGTTTTAAAAAGAAATACCAGAGGACTGGTGAGGGGAAATGGGCATCATTAATAAAGCATCGTTTGGTCCTCCATAAAATGCCACTCAAATAAACCTATTCCATGGTGGGTTTTATTTTTAATGAAAAGCAAGTTTTTTATGCCTCTTTTGGATTCCCTTTGATTTCTCCGTCTAAGGGTTGGAGATTCAGCTGCAACAGCTTGCATTAGTGTATGTGAGAACCAGGCACTTGATGAGCAGTAACAAAGTGAAACTCACCTGCCTCATTTTATTGTCCAGACCTGTGATTCTCAACTTATTTACCATTGTGGACTGCATTCACTACTATCTCTATGGCTCTGAGGATGTCACATGGGCTGCAGCTCTTTGCTGATTGGGCCACAAGGAGCCCGTGGGCCACAGGTTGAGAATCACTGGTCCAAACTGAGTGAGGTGCAGAAAGTGAATGGTGGAAAGCAAATTAAATTTTAGACATTCTTCCACCCTTCAGAATCTGAATGACAGGGATATGTGAGAAAAAGGCGTATGAATTTTAACTTGACAATGACATGAGTATTCTTGTTTGCAAATTCCATAGGGATAATAAAACACCTCATTTCAAGACCATATCAAAGTTCCTCAGGGGGAGCTAAACCTATTACTACATTCCTCACCACTGTTACTCATCTGCCTCCTGCCCATCTCAATTTTTTGCAATGAGTATTGTTCCATGAGCTGCCAATGCATTCTGCTATGTGTATTCTCCACAGCTTTCCCTTATTTGACTGAATACCAGACTATTACTGTCTATCTCCTTCCCCTTATTTCTATGAGGATGAGTGGGAGTAAATAGCTAAATTGCATAGCAGAAAAAAATTAATAATGGGTTCCCCTAGGGAATCAATATTGAGTCCAGTGTCTTATAGCAGAAGAGTAGACAGCGGAGTAGTAGAATTTCCTGAAGATGGTTGGTTGGAAGAGAGCCAGGAGCTCCAGAATGATCTATCCAAATTGAGTGATTGGGTCAGCACGGCAGATAAATTTAAAATAGATAAGTAAAAGGGAATGCTGGTAGGGGCAGTAGGATTGGGTGAAAATATTAGCACATACTGGTACGATCTGAATTAGCTGGAGCCCCTTGAGAGATCTGAAGTTGTTACTGATCATTCCACGAAGGCATCTGCTCAAGGCACACCAGCAGTTAAAAAGCTGCTAGTAAAGGGGCAGGCACACATGGCACTGTGTACATCCATGAAGCAGATTGGGCAGGTTTGTGGTGGCTCTGAGCTGGTATCTTTCCCTAGTGTCTGCCAGTCTAAGACTGCACATAACTGGAAAGTCTATTTTTAGCTGTGAGGGTTCAAGGATAAGATTCTTGCTGAGAAATTCCCCTTTGCCATCATCCTTCTGTTATGTTGCAGCAGTGGTCCAGGAGATGGAGAGCAGATTCCTCCTCCACCAGTCACCTGGAATCAGGTGTCAGGCCTGAGACCCTTCCTGGAGACCAATCTGAGGAGGTCTGTCCAGGAAATGTCCCAGCTGGAAACCTGGCAAGCTCTCCAGCCTCTTACAACAACATACATCATCTACTTGGGGGTTTACTACAGCGTTTGCAGCCAACAGGTAAGTCCTGTTAAAGAACCAGGATATCCTTCCATGTTACCTGCCTGTGTGTTTTCTTCCTAACTCCTTAATTCCAAGCGAGGCTTGAAATGAGAGCAAGTTAGAAGGAAATGTAGCTGACAGCATGTTGAGGACTATACACTAATCGCCAGTCCTCAAATCCAGGTTGGCCAGTCTTTAAACTGCAGGCAACCATTGGCTGAACTGCCATTGTCCTTCACATTCAGCAGTGCCCACAATCCTGTTTTCCCTGTGAGTGTCATCCCATCAGTATTTGGAGTATAGGTACAATGAAGATTAGTGTATTTGCTGCCCAAAGGGCATTTGAGGTAAAGTTCTGTAAAGACAGGGAGAGGAACCCAATAACTGACATGGTATATGACCATCTTTAGAGTGAATTTTCTGAAATGTGTCAAGCCTCAAAATACATCAGCCTGACATCTTACATTTATTCACAGAAAAAGTATCAGGCAACCACAGTGTAAGCATCCTCTGCAATGTCCTGCCAAAAGGCCTCAACTCTGACCTGGAAGAAATATCTCTTAAGGGTGTGGAATAATTTGGTATCTCTGGCCATTCAGTCTTTGCTGCCCCCTCCGAGAGTGCCCAAAACATGTGCACTGTAGTGCTAGTTCAAGTGGTGTGGAGACTTATCCACTAGGAAGTGGATGGAGACCTTGGAAGTTTACTTCAAATAGGCCACCAAATAGCCAAAAGATGCTAATGACTTTCAGTTGCTACAAACTTGGGGCTGGATTTGAACTGATGGCATTAGTGTTTGACATCTCCAGCACTCATTGTCAGACATTTATGCCATCCAGTCCTAGGATGTTTAAAAATCATTTTTTTTAGAATCTTGAATTCTAATTCTGGAATGCTTTTTCCTTTAGAAAGAAAGAAAATTGTGTGTAAGACCCTGCCAGTACAAAGATTACTTACCCCCAGTAATGTTCTGGTGGTTACATGAGATGAAAAAGTATGCTAAACAGTAGTTGGCTGGTACAAAAATCTGTCTGTTATTGTCACAGTTCACGGCAATTGCGCGTTTATTTTCCCCTTCTGTGGTGTAACAAGGACATCTCATCTAGCTCCCCAGACATTGCCTCTCTTGGAGGGAGACATGTCTCTTTCTCCCTTCTGACCGGGTGTTTCCAGGCTGCGCAGTCCCCTGACTATACTATGATATTCCCCCACAAAAGACAGGCTGCTTATGCAGACTTGTTTTGCCTTCTCTTTAGAGACAGTAGACCATGTAATTGCTAGTTATCAGTTACCACACAGGCTCTGTATAAGCAAGCACATTTTCTGTTAAAGTAAAAGCATTACAGAGAAAACATACAGAAAACAATAGAAGAACCTATACGCATGCTAATAAGCTTACCACAGATCACTCCAACAACAAGGCCTCTGACAGGTCAGCAGTGCTTCAAGCCCCCATGCAGGAGTTTTCCTGTAGCTTCAAGTTTGTAAGACCCTTTGCTCAGAATAAGAGCCCTCATGACTCTGAGAGTTACCCAGTTATCTGATTTGGGCCTCTGAAGACACCATGAATAGGTAATCAGCTAAACAATGGTTTTCTGCTCAAAGTGCAGCTTCACAAGGATGGATTTCAAGGTGGATCATTTGCATTCCCCGACCCCAAGTGTTTTCTAGGCAATCCACTTCACACGAATTGTCCCCAAAAGTCCTTTGAAGTCCCCAGTACTTCCCAGAAATTGCATGAATCCTGTGTTCCTCCTTAAGAAGTTCTATATAGTCCACAATAGTACAAAGATATTTGCATTTTTAATACAAAGGACTCTTCAAATACTTAATTCCGTAACGTTTGTCTGAGATATTGAAGGATATTGTCATACCTGTCTCAGTAGCAATCATACAGTGGTGACTCTCATGGCTTCCTTATGCCATGCCCACTAGAAGGCTCAGAACTGAGGTGTGCATCTCCACTTCACTGAATAATCAGCTGAGTCTCTTTCTTGAGAGGGATTTAGTTTGTTCTTTGTGGGGTGACTGCATTCTGGTGAGGTGAAGGAGAGGCAAAATTCTCTGCAATACTTCTTTAATCTCAAGTGTTCCTTACTGAGGGCAGGAGAAATGGAAAGGTCCCCTAAAGGCCCTGCGTTGGGAATGTAAAATGTTATCGTGCATTGCTCATCTAGGATGATGTTTGGCCACACTGGGAACTATTAAGCCTCTGTGGCTAAACTGATCTCCTTATATGCTGCTGATTCTCTTGAAGTCTTTGATAACACTGCACTAGAGCTACCCATCTTTTAAATAACAAGGCAGTTACATTAGCTCTTGTGTTGTAATTGCAGTCCTTCAGTCCTGAAACAGGCAACATAGTTTTGTATCGGTGTGTTTAATGGAAAGGTCAGCACATTGGGGTGTCTCATTGGTGTAGTGGGAGGCTTATCCACCTGTAGCAACTTACTGTAACTCATAGTATTATTGCTAAACAAAAATCTGTGTGTATAGGGCAAAGAGCTATTTTAAAGAAAAGGTGGGTGGTGGGGGGAGAAATCTAGCTGTCTCTTCCCCAAGAACAGTTTGTTCACTTCATTTGAATGTCTTCAGATATGCCTTTTTTTCAATGATTTCTGCAGCCATCACTCAATCCAATTGACTGCCTGGAGGAAGTGGAGCGTTTGACATCTGAGGTGCTGCTGCCTCTCTTCAGCCAGCCTGCCATGCACAGAATGTGGGATCTGCTCAGGTAAAACCACTCCAAGCCAGACTGCTGCTACAGCTTAAGAAGTTAGGTGCAGTCCCATTTCTGACCTGTTTGAGCAGCAGTGCAGGGAGAGGCGCAGTTGTGTGACTGAGAACATTTCTTATAAAAATAAAGAACCCCCCTAGCAGGTGCCTTGAATATGTGAAAACTGTAGTTTTAAGAGCGTTAAAAATTCCTACTCTGTTGAAAGTGCAGAGCTTAGCAATTCTGTGTCGTGAGTGTGCCCTTGTGATCCATTAGTTTGGAAGGTGGGTGATATGCAAACAGCCTTCTTAAACAAAATTCTACAGATGAAGATTTATTTTAAAGGGATGAGAGAATGCTGAAGCGCTCACTTCTCGCACGCCAGAGATGTGTGAGGAGGCACTCTGAAAAATCAATCATATTTTCCAATTCCTGTGTTCTAGGTAGGGCTGGCTTCCTCAGTCTTTGTGGGTAAGATTTTCTTTGGCAATCTGGGTCACGCTTACATATGGAAAAATGTTAGTCTGTTTGGGTACCTATGGCCAGTAGTTCTGAAGGCACAGCATAAGAGATGGGGTTTTGTGCTCCGTGTTTCTGGACTTTGTGAACAGTTCAGCAAAAGATTGGAATCCATTAGAACCAACATGTTACATTATTTGGTATTGCAGTACTGCCTAACAGCTCCAATTAATGCCCCATATTGCTGGGTATTGTACTTGCATGCAGTCGCTGGGATACTCCATTTGGCTCCAGTTTATTGTATGGGTGTTTCTGAGATGTGGGATTCTATCTGCAACTTACTATCAAAGCTGTCAGTGAAATGAGTACCCATGACTTGATCTCCCTGTCTCTCTTCACACAGGCCGTGCTCTGCCCTATGCAATCCCTTGTCCTGTTCCCCAGCACCAGAGTCTGTCCCCAGCATTGTGTCTTTGAGTTGCACTGGAGGGAAACCCCAGATGAGTTTAGTTGGCTCCAAGTCACCCTTCCCCTTCCTCACTGCCCTCCTCTTCCTCATCAACAACATCACCCATATCCATAAAGGGCTGGTCAGCAAGGTGAGTAGTGGCTTCTGGCTATGAATGCTGCATGAGTGATAGCCCAGCAAGGGGGTAGAAACTGTACACGTGATTCAAGGGTAATAGTATAAGGTAACTTATGCTGAACAATAGTTTCTTTTTGCTGAAGAGAAAACAAAGTAGTTAGTGGCAAGGAGTCCCCTGTCTGTTAAGATCCTGTGAGACAACACCTCAAATAGCATGTTCAGTCGTGGGATCCTCAGTACCCGAAGGACTTAGAGATGCTGGAAATAATTTAGCGAAAAAATGATCACAGCACTCAAAGGATTGATTTGTAGGAAAAGATCAGAACAGATAAACATTTGTAGTTCAGCTAAGTGATGGCTAAGGTGCAGGATATACCTGAATATTTGAATAATCTAAACACCGTGAAGTAGAGGTAGAGAATAATTGTTTAAGGTTGTCAAAGGAGATATAACTGGAGTAAGGGAAGAAATTAAAGAGACACTTAGGATGGGTATCAAGAAAACCTTTCTTCCAACTAAGCCACTACATTATGGAGTAATCTCCTTAACGAAGCAGAGGTTCATGGCCAGAGACATCTAAAAGTAACCTAAAGCACTGGAGAATATATTGTATTGAGATTTACTCTATATTAGCTCCCTGGGGATGAACTATGTGACCTAATAGGTTTCTTCTAACTCTAATTTCTGTGAATGAAAAGGTAGTGGCAGTGAGTAAATTCAGATGCATGTGAGCAGGCGATGACATCCCCCAAACCATACTCTGTACTTTGCTGGAGAGAAAATGATGATGGTACAGGCCAACCTCAAATCTACTTTCTGGTTTTCTGCTCAAGTGACTTTGCAGCTGCATCCTCCTCATATAACAACAGAAGCCATGTAAACCATTATGCTGATTTTTTTTCCCATGTGCCTTCTTTTGAAGCATTGTGGGATCTGGTACAGATGATTCTGGTGTTCATACAAGGAGGCCTAGTTGTGATTGGATGTATGCAAAGTAAAGAAGTCAAAAGACTGGGAATCTCTGAAGTAGAGCCTCTTACTGCAGTGGAGAGGAGGGAGGTTTCATCAGGACATCTGAGTGCATATGAATGCCCTTGTCTGAAGTAGCCTACAGCAGCTATTCTCTGTGGGGGACGAGGTGACAGATATGGGAGAGGATTCTCTCCGTGAACGGGGTGGTGTTGATGGTATTTCCCTCCGTTTCTGGTTCTACAGTACACCTCTGTGCTAGACTTGAAAGGTCTGAAGGACTATCTGCTCCAGAGCTGGCCCACCGGACCCCTCTCCATAACCCCTTCATCTGCCTGGATCCTGCGGCATGAATACCATCTGCAATACTTTGTGCTAGCCTTGGCTCAGAAAATGGTAACCCCCCCCCAGCACTTTAATCATTCTTACCCCGACAACTAACCTCACCCTTGGCTCCCTTACCAGCTAACATATCGGACAGGCAACTAATTATTGAATCAGCTGGTCTTTGTCTTGCCTCTGATGGCCCAACACACCTACTAGCCAAAACTATCATAATTTTACAGTTATTTATACAGAGCCTTAGATCCCAAATCACTTTGCAGACTGTAACTACAGGAATCCTTTCACCCACTGTTGAAAGACAGCTGCCTCTGGACTTGAACACAGAGGCTGTTTTATTAACGTACAGAAACACAACCTAAAGGTCTAGGACAGACCTGCACAACATACGGCCTGCGGGCAGCATGCGGCCCACGGATGCTCACTGTGCGGCCCACAGCCAGGATTCATAGGGCTCTGGGCTGCCCGCAGCCACAGGGAGCCCAGAGCCCTTTAAATCCCAGCCGCCAGGGCTGGCTTTAGGCCAATTCAACCAATTCCCCAGAATCGGGCCCCGCCCCTAAGAGGGCCCCATGCGCAAGCCCCAATACAGTGTACCAGCAAAAGCCAATGCGCTGTACAGGGGTGGCCCAGCTTCCTCAGGGGGCAATTTAAAAGGCCTGGAGCTCCCAGCAGGGGCTGGAGCCCCAGGCCCTTTAAATTGCCACCAGAGCACCACTGCTGGAGCCCTGGGGTAGGGCTGTGGAGCTCTGGAGGCTATTTAAAAAGTCCGGGGCTCCCGTCGCTTCTACCGCCCCGGCCCTTTAAATAGCCACCAGAGCCCCACTGCTTCCCCAGGGTTCCCGTGGCTACGTAAAGGGCTGGGGTGGTAGAAGAAGGGGAGCCCCGGGCCCTTTAAATACCCCCAGAGCCCTGGGGTAGCGGGGGTCTCCGGGGGCTTTTTAAAGGGCCGGGGCTCCAGCTGCCTCTGCTGCCCCGGTCCTTTAAATAGCTGCCAAAGCCACACCACTTCCCCAGGGCTCCCTCAGCTATTTAAAAGGCTGGGACGGTAGAAGCAGGGAAGCCCCGGGCTCTATAAATAGCCCCCAGAGCCCGGGGTAGCGGGGGTGGGAGGGCCTCCAGCTGTCTCTGCAGCCCTGGTCCTTTAAATAGCCCCCGGAGCCCCGCCACTTCCCCAGGGCTTCCGCAGCTATTTACAGGGCTGGGGCAGTGGAAGCAGGGGAGCCCCGAGCCCTTTTAATAGCCCCTGAGCCCCGGGCTGCTGCTGCTACCCTGGTGGGGGAGGGAGGAGGAGGGGGCACTCACCATACAGGATGGGCTGTACCCCCTGTACCTGCACCCGCTGCCCGCAGCCAACCCCTGCTGCATCCGCTGCCTGCAGCCAGCCTGTCTCCAGCCAGCCCTGCACCCCCTGCCCGGCCCGCACCAGCCCCTGTCTCCAGCCAGCCCCTCACCCCCTGCCTTGCCTCCAGCCCTGCACCAGCCCCTGTCTCCAGCCAGCCCTGCACCCCCTGCCCTGTCTCCAGCCAACCCCTGCCGCACCCCCCTGCCTGAAGCAAGCCAGTCCCGCACTCCTTTGTCTCCAGCCCTGCCAACCTATGCCGCACCCCTCCTCCCCCGTGGCCCTGCCTGAAGCCTGTCAGCCCACCCCACACCCGGTCCCCAGCCTGTCCCACACCCCTTGCCCAGCCTGCCACCAGACCCTACCTCCAGCCCCCTCCCACCTCCAGCCAGCCCCATGTCCACTTCCCAGGGAAGTAACCCTGCACACCTGCTTCAGGGAGCAGCTGGGACCGACACGTGCACCCTAGCACACCCTCAGGGAGTGGTGGAGCTCATTTCTAGTTCAGACACATCTTTTTAAAAAAGAACTTTAGGTAGGGTTAACATACATCTGTATTTTCCCAGACATGTCAGGCTTTTTGGTTCTTAAATCGCCATCCAGGAGGAAAATACAGATGTATGGTAACCCTATTGGTACAAAAAATACATACTGTGGCAGAACTTTTTATAGGGAACCGGTTGCTAAGAAATGAAAGGCTTTTTTTTACTTGTTTTTTTTTTTCAGTCCTCTCTGCCGGGGCCCCGCCGAAAATGTTCAAATTCGGCCCTGCACTTCCTAAAGCTGGCCCTGCCAGCCGTGGCCGGAATTCAAAGGCTCTAGGCTGCCCGCAGCCGCAGGGAGCCCAGAGCCCTTTAAATCTCAGCCGCGGCCGGGATTCAAAGGGCTCTGGGCTGCCCGCAGAGATTCCTGGCCGTGGCTGAGATTTAAAGGGCTCAGGGCTCCCCACGGCTGCAGGCAGCCCAGAGCCCTTTGAATCGCGGCCACGGCTCCAGCGGATGGGCTGGGGCTGGGATTTAAAGGGCTCGGGCTCCCCTCAGCGGCAGGAGCTCTGGTCCCTTTAAATCTCTGCCCCAGCCCCGCAAAGCTATGGGTTCCCCCAGCTACCGGAGCCCCGGGCCCTTTAATTTGCCCCTTAGGGCTCCCAGCCACCTCTTCAGCTGGGAGTCCCTGGTTGATTTAAAATCAAGTATCACCTCCCCACCCCCAACCTTCCTTTTTGGCCCACAGCTGTTTTGGTGGGGCGGCGCTGGGGAAGGAGGGTTTGTTTCTGCAGGGCTGGGTGGTGCTGGGGCGGGGTGTGGGGGATGTGTTTCCGCGGGGTCGGGGGGTTTCGGCCCTCAGCTGTTTTCTTTGGAGTAATGTGGCCCTTGCCGCTTTACGAGTTGTGCAGGCCTGGTCTAGGACAAAAAGGGAAGGAAAACTATCTCCATATGAAAACTGTCTGTTCCCGTGCTCTGACTCAACATCTAATTGATGTTTCACTGATGCCCCCAGGCCAGCTAACTGCCCCCTGACTCGTAACTGCCTCCTTGAGACAAGCTGCAGTGTTCTCATCTGTTGGGTTTTTGTTTCCTGTGCAGGCAGGTGTTTGTCCGGATTACACCCAGCATGCCTCGCTCCATCATTGTGTTGCCATGGCATTGTTAAGCCGTCTGTTGCCAGGGAGTGAGCATCTGGCTCATGAGCTCCTTTTGGGTCTTGCCTTTAATCCAGAATTCATTCCGTAAGCTTTGCATTTTTTTCCCTTAAGAACCTCATTCCTTGCCTGTAGTTGGGATGTGGGAAATCTCTTGGAAAAGAAGGGGGAAAAAATGGATTTTTATATTCGATCATAGTTATGATTTTCTGCCTTTATGGGTGTGACTACAGTGCAATTAAAAACCCACAGCCCATGCCAGCTGACTCTGGCTAAGGGGCTGTTGAATTGCAGTGTACACATTCAGGCTTGGGTTGGCACCCAGCCTCTAGGTGGGAAGGTCCCAGAGCTTGGGCTACAGCCCAAGCCCAAACAGCCTAAGGGCTTGTCTACATCACAAAGTTGCAGCGCTTGTGAGGGGGTTACAGCGCTGCAACTTAGGAGGTGTACACATCTGCAGGGCATCACCAGCGCTGCAACTCCCTGTTTGCAGCGCTGGCCGTACTCCCGTTTTGTCTCGGGTGTAGAGGATCCAGCGCTGGTGATCCAGCGCTGGTAATCAAGTGTAGACACTTACCAGCGCTTTTCTTGACCTCCGTGGAATAAGCAGGTATCCTAGCATACCTGAGGAAGCCTCTGGTAATCAAGCAGGTCTCCTTCCCCGGTTTGCTCTCGCGTTCCCTGAGCAAGCAGGTCTCCTTCCCTGCGGTTTGCAGGGTGGTTCGGGGAACGCGAGAGCAAACCGCGGCGAAGCTGGTCTCCTTCCCTGCGGTTTGCTCTCGCGTTCCCCGAACCCCGAGCAAGCAGGTCTCCTTCCCTGCGGTTTGCAGGGGGGTTCGGGGAACGCGAGAGCAAACCGCGGCGAAGCTGGTCTCCTTCCCCGGTTTGCTCTCGCGTTCCCAGAACCCCCGTGCAAGCAGGTCTCCTTCCCTGCGGTTTGCTCTCGCGTTCCCCGAACCCCGAGCAAGCAGGTCTCCTTCCCTGCGGTTTGCAGTGGGGTTCGGGGAACGCGAGAGCAAACCGTGGTGAAGCTGGTCTCCTTCCCCGGTTTGCTCTCGCGTTCCCCGAACCCCCCTTGAAGCCGCCCAACAGCGCTGCAGTGTGGCCACATCTAACACCACTTGCAGCGCTGGTTGCTGTAAGTGTGGCCACTCTGCAGCGCTGGCCCTATACAGCTGTACTAATACAGCTGTAACAACCAGCGCTGCAAAATTGTAGATGTAGACATACCCTTAGCCTGATCCCCACGAGCCCAGGTTGGCTGGCAGGGAGTAGCCCCGGATGTCTAATTGCAGTGTAGACATGTGTGGCCTGAGTGAAGACAGACACCGTAGTGCGTTCCTCTGCAATGGGATTTGTTGATGAAGGTTGGAGGCATTAACTTCAGGTTTCTCCCCAGCACACTGGTAATGAGAGAGACATGATGGTTTGCTTTCCCCCCTCCTCTTAGTGCCAGGTGTCCTTCTGTCCCCATCTAGTGGTCTCACCTTCCTTACAGCAGCAAGGCACCAATGCTGAGTCGAGATTTGGTAAGATCTGTGAAACAGATGGAAATCTTGCCCGCTACTGTTTTCTGCCCCCCATTGGAAGACATTTCTAAATCTCCCTTTCATCCTTAATGTTTAGCTGCCTGCACAGTTTGCTCCAGTATGGTAAAGCTGAAGGTTTAAGAGGTAACCACAGATATTTTCTACCTCAGACTAGTGAAGACTGAGCATCACAGATGTGAGGCTTTCAGTGTTTGGCAGTGGGGACACTTGGGCCTTGTATTGCTTCTGAGTGTCTCCATGTAGCTTGCCATGGAGCAATGGTACATCCCTGGAAAAGGCTGGATGAACCCACCTTAAAAATACTTCAGACTTCTCCAGTTCTTTTCATGTTCACAGTGCTTTACAAACACTATCTAATCCTCCACAACAGTCTTCCCAGTAGTCTCCAGCTAACAGTTAAGGAAGCTGTAGTTGGAATCAGTGACTGAGCTGAGATTAGACCTTGGGGGGGTTGATTTCTCTGTCCTGTAGTCTAAGCACTAGACCACATCTCTCCCTCTCAATCCCTTATCAAAGCCAGCTGCAAAACCAGCAGAGTGAGTATTGCCCTGTCAATGCAAACGGGGCTCCTGCGGTGTGTGTTTTCTCACATCAGTGCCCTGGCAGCACTGCGTAGCCAAGCATGTTATTATCTACCTAGACAGATAACACCTGCTGTCACGTCATCTGGCACTGCAGTTTCCAAAGATCATTGCTTCCCTTAAGAGTAGCAAGAACTCTACTGGTGTGTTTCTTTATGGCAATGGGCTGTGCTCTTGCCAGCTGCGAGCGCATGATCTTCCTCACAGCAGCGACCTGCCAGTGGCATCTGGGATGCCAGAAGTGTCATGTCATGCCAGCTGGGAGCCATAGATGGGTTCAGTGATGCTGGGTATTCCATTGTTCCTGACTTTGGAAAGGAAATATAGAAGCACACGGTCTGATTTTGTGTGTGCGCGGGCAGGGGTTAAGTACCAATATTTATGTTTGTCTTTTATTTTACAGAGAAGGGAAAACTGGAGGGCCAGAAGCAGCTGATTTCTCCGATATCCTACATCTGGGCACAAGCACAAAGCTGGCACAACCTGGCTCAGTGGCTGCAGGTTTCCCCAAACCCCACCGCGGTGTGTTGCTGGGAGAATCATACCAGCATCTTCCTTTCATTCGTGCCTGTTACCTCTCTCAGTTTGTTCACTTGGAGCCTGCTCTTGCCCGTTCCCAGGTAGCCTACCAAGGGCAAACTTACCTCGTCCAATCGTTGCTGCTTCCTGAAGTCAAAGGGCCCATCCTACCTTCTGACTGGCCATTCCTTCCTCTTATCAGCCTCTACAACAAAGTGACCGGTGCAGAGACGGGAGGGGCTGTACTGAACACTCTTCCTCCTGATCTAGTGAACACTGTGACCCGGAATCTGCAGTGGATCCTGCTCCTGGAAACGTGGCGTGCCGGAGTACTTCAGAACATCCCAGCTGCTGCCAAACTGGCACGGCTTATGTGTGTGTTCCTCACAGGCGGTGACCTGTTCCTGGAAGGACCTGTTCATTGCTACACAGCTGCCCTTCTCGCTCTGTATTGCCAACCCAAGGTCCTGGACTCCTTGGAATTGGATGCTCCTCTCCCTGGCTTGGCATCATTCCATGACCTCTATATAAGTGTCCTGGAGCAGTTTGAAGGAGTCTCCTTCGGTGACCCACTTTTTGGAGCCTTTGTTCTCCTCCCTTTGCAGAGGCGGTTCAACGTTCAGCTGCGGCTGGCAGTTTTCGGGGAGCATGTGAGCACCTTGAGAGCCCTGGGAGTGCCACTCAAACAGGTAACCTCTGGGCACACTACTTGGCAGTCACTTTATTCCCCAAACTGGGATATCGTCACTATCATTATTCTTCCCTTTCTGCATTGGGCAGTCTAGCTGTCTCTTTCCTGTGTGGCAGTTATACTTTTAGTTGGTAAGTTTTGTTCTTGCTGAAGAAATCCAATATGTAGAACATTAAATGTCACGTGGGCTGAAGGTGATATTCCTTCAGTTCAGGGCTATTGTAGGAGTTGTTGATGGTGCCTGCTGTAGTCAAGGTCCTCGGTACTCTCTGCCAAACTGAACCTAACCTCAAGGTGAGTGGAGGGCTGGTTCCTGGATTCTGTGGCACTCTGTTGCTGGAGTGCTGGAAATTCTGCAGTAGTCTTCAGTTAAATAACCAAATCAGAGGTTTTTATTGAATTCAGTGGGAAATTGAATAATACAACCTGCATAGAAGGTTGCATTAATTAATATAATGTAACCCGTATTAACTTCAGTGTATTTTACACTCTCTGTATATCTTCAGTATATTACGTGCCAAAGATTTTTCTATTGACAACTCCACTTCTATATTAAGTTTATTGAGGGCTACTGGAGGTTTTAGCCACTAGAGAGGGATTGTTTGGGGCTTACAGCAATGGGGAGGAGCTGGAAAGGTGTTAAGATTGTGGCCTGAGTGCACACACTGGTTCTTTTAATAAAATGATTAGGAGTGCAATAGCAATATGTTGGCATTTAAGTTGTCATCCATTTTAAATGGAGGTTTTAATTTTGGAGCACAATGCTATGGTCTGGCATGGATTCCACAGCCACAAAACTATGGAATACAGGGGCTTCTGACTAGCAAAGGTTACAGAAAAATTTCAGTTCTGATCCCTTGTTTTCACATGCTCATACATTTATGGAGTATTAAATATTTAGGTTGATATTTTCCATGCTTTGTCACTGCTTGAAAATTAATTTTGTTTTGGAAAGTTTGAACAAAATCCCTCCTTTTTTTAAGTTATAGGAGAATGATGGAAAAAATGCTTTAAACAAGGGGAAAAATTCCAGTGACACTGTTGCCACAACAAAGACTGAAGTTTGAAACTTGGCATGGACACCCTTTTGTCAGTGAGGACTGTTGCCTTTACTTGATTTAAAAAGTAATTGGAATTAATGTAACAGCGATGATCCTCCTAACCCTGCATACTTGAGGAAAATCAGCTGAAAATTATATTTTCAAAGACCCTAGGAAGTTAGGTCAAGAAGCTTTGTTAATGCTTTTTTAAGGTGGACAGTTAAGTCAGGAAATGCAAAGGTGAAGCTTCCAACAGTAGTGTAGACTCTTCCCCATTGTCTGCTTGCCCCTTTCTGCTTAGATGCATATATCAATGTATTAAACTCACTGGCTCGTTAGCGGGATACAGTGATGCTAGCGTGACTCTCCTTCATAACTTGAATGTGCTTCACCTGCCAGCTCCTCACTGTTTCAGTCACTACACCCGAGCGTAAAGGCAACCAAAATTTTGCGTCCAATAGCATATTCTTCAGTCTAGCAGGCAAAGGTATAACATGATCCAGTAGCTAGAACTTGAAGCTAATGAATTCAGGCTGGATATAAAGGATACATTTTTAACAGTGAAGGTAATTAACCACTGAAACAACTGGAATTGTGCTGGATTCTCCATCCCTGGCAATTTTTAAATCAAGACTGGATGTTTTTCTAAAAGATCTGCTCTAGGAATTATTTTGGGGAAATTCTATGGCCCGTCTTAGACACAAGGTCAGACTAAATGATCACAGTGGCCCTTTCTCTTGGAATCTGACTATTTTGGCTGTAAGCAGAGGAGGTATTTGAGGATGCTCTGCAGAGGAGCTTGTCCTGTTGGTCAGTGACACACACCCTTCGGGAAGGGTGATGGTGCTTTTTTGGCTTTATTGCAGTTTCCTGTGCCGCTGGAGCGGTACACCTTGCCTCCTGAGGACAACCTGAACCTCTTGAGACAGTATTTCCGAACACTGGTCACTGGTGCGCTGCGTCATGCCTGGTGCCCCGTTCTTTATGCTGTGGCTGTGGCTCATGTGAATAGCTTCATTTTCTCTCAGAATAGCACAACAGAGGTATGTCACGGATAATCTTGGGGTTCAGCTACAGGGTTCGGAGCTGGGCAGTCCATGCTCCTGATCCCTTGCTCTACGCACTAGATTGCTCCTCTCCATTATATAATGCATGAGGCCTGAGAGCTGAAGTACCAAGAGGCAAGAGTAGAGTTTCAGCTGTGGAAATTTGAGAGCGACCCTATTGACCCCACTGCCTCCAAAATCTTTCTCGCTTGGGGAAGAAGAGAAGGGATGGGGTGGGACCGGGTCACGGCTACTGCATATTCAGCTGTTCTGCTCTAGAACAAATTGTTGTCTGATGCAGCATAACAATAGGCAGAACTCCCTCAGGAGTGCTGCACTGTCTGAAGTGCTGCATTGAGCTGAGCATCTCTCTTTTGCTCCCAGGAGGCTGACGCTGCTCGGAAAAGCATGCTGCGGAAGACCTGGCGGTTGGTGGATGAGGTAGGCTCCTCGGCACTAGGCTCCTCGGCACCCAGCTCTTGTACTCGGAGCAGAATTATACTGGTGTTGAATCATCATAGATTCAGCTTTAGCTCTTGGACTCCCCATTTATCCACCCTTGGCAGATTAAACATGAGTCACTGCTGTCTTGAGCAAGTGAAAATTTAGTGACAGGATTTTGGCTTCTAATGCCTAAACCTGAGCTCTGACAGCACTATACTGACCCCGCTACAAATGAATGAATGGCAGAGATGCCTTTTGGGAGTGAGATGGATTTCCTGTTCTCTCATTCCATGAAACTGGCTTGAGCGCTATTCTATCTGGATACCTCGAGGTCTGGGGGGAGGTTCCATTCTAGCCCAGCCATGAGCAGGAGGCCAGCACAGGTTTTCATGGCCCACTCTCCTCTGCTTACCTTCTAAACTAGACTTATAAAATAAGTTCACATGTTCTTCCCCCTTACCAGAAGTCATCTTTTCAAAGAAACAAAACTTCTTCCTTCTCAGCCCGAATTGTCATGAAGCGCCATGCCAGTTTGTGGTGCTATATTTTGTATTACACAGATGATAAATATATACATTGTTAGTACCCATTGTCTAAGGTGGGCTCCCTGCGACTCAGTCAGACCCCATCTCTGAGTGCTGACAAGAGCAAGGACGTGGGGTGGGCATGGTGGTTGTATACAAATGGGGTAACCTCAGGCAAATAGAGCACAGAGGAAGGAAGTGAATCTTCCTCAGAGAGAGCTAACACTCCACAGATTTTTCTCTTGTGTTGGGTGTGAGGTAATAGTTAAATCTGGGCTTCTAGCTGTGGTGAGTGGGTAGAATTTTAGAATCTCACTTGCTCCCACCATACTTAATGGCTGCTTCTTTCTTCAGGTATTGAAAAAGCATCTTCTCTACTACAAAGTGCACAACCCAGAGAGTCCGATGGGCGTCGACCTTTATGAGCAGCTCCCTCCCATTCGACTGAAGTACCTGCAAATGGTGACCAAGAAAGAGCCCAAGGAGAACATGCAGATGTCAGATCCAGAGTGAAGCATCTCAGCAACAGGAGGACTGAGGGCTGGGAAAGGTCATTTTAGACAAGCTGATGAAAAAATTAAGTGAACTCCATGGGGTACAATGTTGCCTGGGCATCCTTGCCATATTGGCAAAGGGAAAGGCAAATAAACCCTCTCAACACTGTGGCACATCACATGGCTTCTAAGGATGTGGATGACCTGTACGTAGCCTAGGTATGTCTAGTGCTGGAACATCCTTTTGAATTCTGTTTGACTTGCTGCTGCTTGGGGCTGGAGATTGCGAAAGAAACATGCCTGTGTAGTGGAATGTGAGTGCAGACTGATTTAATAAAACTAAATTAAGTGAAATAAAGTTCAGTCCTTTTTGATAGAAGTCTGATTTTCTTAATGTGATTTCTATGGCCATCCCCACTTTCTGAATGCTAGCCTCTCCCTCGCTTTTCTGGATCCTGAGCTTTGCAGAGTTTTGTCTGTACGCTGGCAATATGAGGGAAGGAAGAAGCTGGTTCTGTGGAAGTGTCCTTTTCTCCAGCAGAGTCTCTCAGAAAGTGCTGCATGCACTCAGTAAGCCACACAGCTGTACTGTGTCAAACCTCTAAGGAAGCTATGCCAGAAACCTGGGCTCTGCGCAGATCCTCCTGTGGCCCTCTCTTGAATGGGCTGAGAGAAGCGTTTTCTCCCCTTACTTTTTAATCTTACTAGATTTTACAAAATTATCTCTCTGCAGGACAGGATGTTTAGCAGCTTCTACCACTCCCCATAAGAAAAAATAAGTATCTGATTGTTTGACTAGAAAGTGCATAAATCGTCTTTTGAGGAAAGAAATCTAAGGCTTAAAGTGGAAGTTACTAGGCTAAGGGATCAGTATGTTTAATAATAAAACTCCCAACCCTTGACTAGCCTCCCGGTCCTAATCCTATATTTTAACCTTAGCTACCAGGGCTAGCAGTGTCATGACAAAAATAACTGAGCCCATTGCCAGGCACAGCACTTGCTGCCATGAGCAGTCACACTGGTGTCCGTGCTTACTGCTCTGAACAAACCTCTCCCTTGCAGGCAACTAACTCATTTCATGTAGGCCACTGAGCTGCTGTGAGATGGTAAGGACTTTGTAACTTGCTGCCAGCCTGGACTGAATTTGAACTACTGACCTATACATATGCCTCTCTTCCCAGTCCCAAGTCCCCAGAAAGATAAAAATCTCAGATACTCCTGCAGCAGTTTCCCCCTCTTTTATTTCAAGCAGGATCTGGGCAGTGCTAGTGTTTCTTTTTTAATCCTTTTTCTATTCTTATCCTTTTTCGGTTTCAGTTTCTGATCTGAGGTCTTTCACAGCTGAAAATCAATAGCTCATAAAGCCAGACCTGCAAGAAGTAGCCATATTGATTTTTTTCTTTTAAAGGTGCTAGCTATGATAAAACTTTTACTGAAATCTTTTCCACTTTAAAAAAAACAACAACAAGTAGTCCTTGTGGCACCTCTAGAGACTAACACATTTGGGCATAAACTTTCCTGGGCTATAACCCACTTCATCAGATGCATAGAGTTGAAAATACAGTATGCAGGTTTAAATATACAGCACGTGAAAAGATGGGAGTTGCCTTACCAAGTGAGGGGTCAGTGCTAATGAGGTCGCTTCAACCATGGTGGATGTGGCCCATTCCCAACAGTTGACAAGAAGGTGTGAGTATCAACAGGAAAAACAATTTTTTGTAGTGACCCAGCCACTCCCAGTCTTTATTCAGGCCTAATTTGATGGTGTCAAGTTTGCAAATTAATTCCAGTTCTGCAGTTTCTCTTAGAAATCTGTTTTTGAAGGTTTTTTTTTTTTGTTGAAGAATGGCCACTTTTCAGTCTGTTATGGAGTATCCAGGGAGATGGAAGTGCTCTCCTACTGGTTTTTGAATGTTACAATTCTTGATGTTTGACTTGTGTCCACTTATTCTTTTGTGTAGAATCATAGAATATCAGGGCTGGAAGAGACCTCAGGAGGTCGAGTCCAACCCCCTGATCAAAGCAGGACCAATCCCCAGACAGATTTTTGCTCCAGGTCCCTAAATGGCCCCCTCAAGGATTGAACTCACAACCGTGGGTTTAGCAGGCCAATGCTCAAACCACTGAGCTATCTCTCCCCACATCTGGCCAATGTACATGGTAGAGGGGCATTGCTGGCACATGATGGCATATATCACATTGGTAGATGTGCAGGTGAACAAGCCCCTGATGATGTGGCTGATGTGGTTAGTCTTATGATGGTGTCCCTTGAATAGATATGCAGACAGAGTTGGCACTTTCCACTTTCTGTGTCTCACCATGACAAGAGTCCCAGCCGTACTCTTCCAGGAAAAATACGAAGAAAGATTTAAGGGCTGCTGTTGCCCATTAGATAATTGAGTTAGCTAATCACATAACTTGATGGCACAACCTCCTTTGCCAAAACCCTTCTAGTCCATTGTTCTATGCAAAGTTGAGTTTTGGAATGTACACAAATTATAAATAAACATTTATAGTTCTGTAGCTTTTTTGGAACTAAGGGGATGCTCATTCCCTCTCTTTATTTAACCTCTTACCTGGGGTTGGGTGGCCTTGTCACAGGCAGATGGTTAATTAATACATTGGGAATACCATATAATATGGGAAATGATGGTGGCCATGGAGCAACACTCTGTGGGTTCCCCTTCAAGTCAGAGGTTTGGAGTCCCCTGTGCTAGTATATGGGGCTCGCCTTGCCTACAGGTGGGAGTTTGAATCCTGGTACTCAGAAACCTGGATACTGAACCTTGGGTGCACATACAGTGGAGGGTTGTGTACATATGACTCACTGGAAGACCATGACTTATTTCTGGGAAGCACTGCTTGTTCTAACAACCTTCTCTCGCCATTCCAAGAGCCAGTAATAGTGATGTTTGTGAGAGAATAGCTGCTGGAATGTGTCATCTGTAGGTATGTCTACACTGGAGTTTGAAGGTGTAATTTCCAGCTCAAGCAGACATACCTACACTAGCTCTGATCTAGTTAGCATACTAAAAATAGAAGTGTAGCCACCATGATGGAAGCCATAGGAGGGGCTAGCCACTCTGAGTACAATCCTGTCAGAAACCATAGGAATATAATCAGTGTTGCTAGCCCAGTCTGTTGCTCACACTGTAGCTGCTACACTTCTGTTTTTAGTGCACTAGCTTGACTTTCATGCCTTTAACAACAGGCGTTTAGGTATTGAATCCAAATCACAATGTTTGCCCCACTGGAAGAGTTTTCCTCATTCACAGTGTGCAGTGAAATGATACACTGAGGTGACATGTGAATGATAGTGGAAGAGGTTGGGTGGCATATATTGGTGGCATGTATTAGTGCACTCACAAACACGCCTGAAGTCTTCCAGTGGTCCTTGTTGCAAAAAGTGGATCAGCCTATCTTTTGGCTTCCTCTGCCTCCAATGGTTCCTTAAATCACCAGTGATTGGTGCCTCTCTCCCTCCTGCCCTGCCCATCTTCATCTTTTTATGGGGATCTGGATTGCAAGTAGCAACCATGAAGTAGGAAACAGTAGATGGCTTCAGAGGCCACATTGTGTTACAGAATATGCTGACAATCTACATCTCTCCCGTAACTGTAAAAAGTTTGACCATGCCTTGGCATTGGCCATGGCACAAATGTAACAAAACTTCACAGCTTCCATTTTATAAGGCTTTGGGTAGCTGTATTCCCTCTGCAAAGCACCAGAGGGCACTGCTTAACCTACTTCAAATCCAGTCTTTCTGGGCAGCTGCATATTCTGGGTTTGGGGAAGGTGGTTTAAAATTATTTCTGCTTCTTGGGTTGCTGCAAACTTTCACTAAGTTTTCTTTAAAAGTCTTTGAAAGCTTTTGTGTTTGGTTTTAGTTTCTGAGTGGTTGCTAAGGATCAATCAATGTTTTGCCAGCAGAGAGGGAAAGAACACTTCTGAAATACCCGTTGGTACAGTAAATGGAAATTGAAATGTAAATTGACATTTTAAGCAGGGACGAAATGTGCTAGTTATGGTAATCCAGTTTAATCCTCATCAAAATAACATGTTAGAGGGGTTTGGTTATTGTGTTGGCGTCTTTCATTGGGTCAATATACAAAGTAAAAACAAACAAGTCAACCACTGGGCAAGGCTTGATATTTTAACTCCTTCTACACACACTGTTACCAGAGGTTTAAAGGTGCTCCAAAAAGAGGGTCATCTTGATGCTTCTGCTTATACATCTAAAACAAGGCTTTAATTTCAGATCACGTTTTTGGGCTTGAAGTCATTCTAACCCAAGCACTGTGTGTTGCTTGGTAATTCTGATCAGAGGACAAAGGGAAAAACTAGTGCTATCTTCTACTTTCAGGGGAGGATAAAAATACCTTCTGGCCGAGGCTGGCTGGAAGTTACTTGGGGTTGTCCCCGTGCTTATGTCTCATAAGAGCAGAAGAGCCAATCCTGGGAGTGGTGAGGTGTGGATCTTGATGTAGACAGTAACAAAGATGGTTAAAATACCTTAAATGAAGGTTGGGGGGGGGGGGGAAATGAGGCTAATGCTTATTTTTGCTTCTATATGAGATTCTAGAAAGAAGGCCGGACATTTTAAAAACTTTGTTTCCTATTAGGAAATCCTGGTTCTGGTGAGGCCAGAAGACTCATTACTGGAGAGCTAGTGAAGTGATGTCAGCAGAGGAGGTAGAAAAGACAAAGTTGAGGAGTAGGGATTTTCGTTAAACATGTAAAACTGGGGGCTTGGTTTTTATTGTTACCACCTATTTAGTTAAATTCTAAGCTTTTGAATAAAGGAAGAGCTTCTTAAAGATTCAGCACTTTTGCTCCTCCAGTTAAGATGTTAAAAAAGTTCCTAATAAACATTCCTGAGACTTTCAGTAAGTCCTGAAAAAACACAAACTGGAGAAGACCAGATTTGCTGACATTGCTAAGGTAAGACGCATGCAAAGGGTGAAGAGAAAAACAAATTTTTCAGGCTTTAATTTTTCAGCATAAAAAATGGGGAAAAATCCAGTTTTTCCAAAATTCTTTGCAGGTGACCTTTAAGAGTTTGCTTTGTAACTGACCAGCTCAGCTGACTGGGGGTAAGAGACCCTCTATAACAGGTATACAGCTGTATATCTTAAAACCCATAGGGCTGGTTGTGCAACCTTAGGGACTCAGGAGGAGTTTCTGGATAGTGAATGTTGATGTTAGCATTTCTGTAAGGGTGAAAATAACCTCTCATGCATTGGGAAAAGTCTGCTTCTCTCCTCCTTTTTTTTGTCATTACTCATCTCCTACCTCAGCAGCATGTGTGGCAGATGCTGACCTTCTCCACAGAGCACCCATTTCAGTTCCCCTGTAATTCCCCAGGGTAGAATCTACCTCAGTGAATCACAATCCTTCATTTGCATGGGTGGCAGTTCCCAGTGAGGGCAGAAGTGCCCATCTGAGCTGGTGGCAGGTCTATGCCACACGCCTGGAATTAGCATGGCAGAAAGTCATGGAGGGTTCAAAATGTGAAAAGTCTAAAAATCAGAATTTCATTGCAAGAATTTACATATTGGGCATTTTCAATGCTTATATGATGTATCTAGTGACCCATATACTGGATTGCAGCAGTTAGTTGAGAGATGCATACTGATTCTCTACAGTCACGTCATTCCAGCTTGATATATTTAATATGAAAATAGTCCAAAACACACGTTGTTTGTGAAGTGATGAAAATAACACAGGCCATGCAAGTTGGGGAAATAATTACCCTGCATATTCCTCTCCACTGTCAGATATGAAACATTTCTAGAAATAGAGCAGAGGGTCCCTTCCCCCAGTTTTTGAGAGCCCTATCCACAAATCTATCATAAAGGAAGTGCTCCAACCTCATCAATTTTTAGGGCAAAACCTGTTTCTCTTCAGCCCCACAGAAGCTCACATAAACTCTCCATTCACAGAGCTGGTCCTCCGGTACTCCTCGTGCAAATAGTGCTATGGAAATTTCTCAGCCTTTGCCCTGGTTCTCAAAAGTTGCTTTTCTTTTCCTGCACGGGACCGTGAGTTTGAACATGAGCAGCCAGTCTGCTCTGCCCCTCATGCTGCCTCTTTGCTGCTACTGTTATTTTATCTCGCTAAGTCAAAGCTAGCACATGTAGATGTACCTGAGCTACAGTTACACTTCTGACTGCAGTATAGACATATATGGTGTTTTCTCAGGGTATCTCCCCTCTAACTTGCTCTGTCAACTCTGTCTTTAAAAAATGGAGGCTACCCTTGCACCAGGAACACACCAAAGGGGGCAGCTCTAGTTTTTATCATCTTTGCTGGTCCTCTTCCACTAGCATGGATGTCAATAGTCCCCCACAGTTTCATCATGCTCAGGTCACTGGAGCCATTTGGAGAAGAGCTGACATTGTTTCCTTGCCTTCTGTTTGCTCTTAAAAGCAGTGCAGGAAAAGGGGAAGATGTGAGGGAGTGTGAAGATTGAATAGTGTGTTTGTTTAATATCTCATATATATTTAAAATATTTATACAGGGAAGCTTGGCTTGCTGACCATGCTGGCTTGCAATGAAATCTTATCAGCAACTCACGTGCTTTCAAATGGTATGTGAAGCTCAGCAAAAAAAGTTCTGAAGTAAAAGTAGGGCACCTGAGGTTGGATATTTGGCCTTGTTTGTGGTCCTAAAATAATGGGAAGGGCCCTGTCATGGGGTGGGACTCACCGATGCGGCACCTCCTACTGGTTGTCCAGGGAATTAGTTTCCAGCCTCTGGAGTGCCCTCTGCAGGCTGGTGTCCTGCTTGCCACTGGGCCTGAGTCCCTCCTGGACCCCAGTGCCCCTTTCAGGCTTGGGTGCTCCCCCTGGCAGTACCCCCCACAAATCTGGGTCTCCCCTCCCTGGGGAACCCCCATGCTCTATCCCCACCTTGCCTCAGTCTATGGTCACTGCCAGTTATCAAGTAGCCCCTGTTCCCTGGGACAGACTGCAGTGTAAGTGCCACTCATCACCAGCAAGAGGGATTTGGACCTGCTGCCTCTGCCTACCCTTGGGCTGCCCTCTACAACCCCAGTACCTTTCTCTGGCCTTTAACAAGGCCTGCAGCCTGGGGGGAAGGTTTCTAGGCTGGAGCTCCCTAGCTTTTCTGGCTTTCCCCCAGCCCTGCTTAGCTCCTAGCAGCCAGGCCCATCCCTCTCCACGTCTAGAGAGAGAGAGTGTTGCAGCCTCATCCCTCTCCCAGGGCTGATTTAAGCCTTTTAAGGCAGGAACAGGTGACCACCCCCCTACAGGCCCCCACAAGGGGGATCAGGGATGGAGAGTTTCATGCAGGGAGCACCCTTGATACCACAAGCTCCCAGAATAATAGAAATGTAGGCCTGGAAGGGACCTCAAGCGATCATCTAGTTCAGGCCCCGGCACTGAGGCAGAACCAAATATAAACCTAGACCATCCCCAAGAGATGTTTGTCCAACCTGTTCTTAAAAATGTCCAGTGCTAGGGATTCCACAACCTCCCAGTGCTTAACCATCCTTAGATTTAGATTTTCCTAATCTCTAACCCAAATCTCCCTTTCTGGAGATTAAGCCCATTGCTTCTTATCCTACCTTCAGTGACTGGAGAACAATTGATCACTGCCCTCTTTATTACAGCTCTTAACATAGTTGAATACTATTACCAGGTCCCTCCTCAGTCTTCTTTTCTCAAGACTAAACATGCCCAATTTTTTAAGTCTTTCTTCCCAGGTCAGATTTTCTAAACTTTTCATTGTTTTTATTGTTCTCCCCTGGACTCTCTCCATTCCCAAAGTGTGGTGCCCAGAATTGTACACATTATTCGAGCTGAGGCCTCCCCATGTTTGCCATGTAGACTGGGACCATTACCTCCCATGTCTTACATACGACACTCCTGTTAATACACGCCGGAAAGATATTTGCCTTTTTGCAACTGTATCACAATATTGCTCATATTCAATTTGTGATCCACTGTAAACCCAGATGCTTTTCAGCAATACTGTTGCCTAGCCAGTTATACCTCATTTTGTAGCTGTGCTTTTGAGTTTTCCTTCCAAAGTATATTACTTTGCACTTCTCTTACTGAATTTTTTTTGTCAATTTCAGACCAATTGTCCAATTTGTCAAAGTTGTTTTGAATTCTAATCCTGTCCTCCAAAGTGCTTGAGACCCCTCCCAGCTTGGTGTCATCTTCAGATTTTATAAGCACACTCTCCACACCATTATCCAAGTCATTAATGAAAATATTGAATAATGCCTGACCCAGGACTGACTCCTGTGGGAGCCCACTAGATACACCCTCCCAGTTTGACAGTGAACCACTGATAACTACTTTTTGAGTATGATCTTTCAACCAGTTGTGCACCAACCTTATAGTAATTTAAGCTAGACCACATTTCCCTAGTTTGCTTATGGGAATGTCATGTGGGACAGTGTCAGAAGCCTTACTAAAATCAAGATATATCGCATCTCCTGCTTTCCCCCCTATCCACAGGCCCGTAATTCTGTCAAAAAAGACAATTTGGTTAGTTTGGCATGATTTGTTTTCAATAAATCCATTCTGACTAGTATCCTTTAGGTACTTACATCTTAGGTGACAGGGCCTGAAGAGACCACTTGGTGGGTCATCCACTCTGATCATATGTTAGGCTCCTTGGGACTAAAACTCAGGTCAGCAGTGCCTGGGACAGCTGACATTATACAGGAGGCTATGCAGAGGCCCAGCTAAGAAGCACTGTGGAGATTAGGCACCACTAGAAGTACTACCCAAAGGGTCCAAAGTGACAGCACCCTGTGGCCCTCTGATTGGCCTATGCTCAGTCTTTAGCTAGGTAGGGTGGCTCAGGAAGTTGTTTAAGCAATGACACAGACTTTGGGTCTGCTGCGACTCCAAACTTCACCTCACCTTGCTCTCTGATCTCCAGCCTCCCACCCCAGCCGGACTCTGATCTCAACTCTTGCCTCCCTGATTCCAGCCCGGTACCACCTCTGATCTCTAGTCTCCGACCCCTGCCTGAATCTGATCCTGGCTCTTGCTTATGGAACCTAGCTCTAGCAACTACTCTGATCCTTGCTTGCTGTATACTGCTACATGGCCATCGCTGATCTGTGGACATCAGCCCAGCTGTGACCTCTAGGCCAGAATTCCTATGCCACAGTCCCTCACACCATGTGCAGTTTGCGGGGACTCCTCTGCAATCAGCACATTATTCTCACTAGTGTCTTATGAATGGTGCCTCCACCACCTCCCTTGGAGGTTGCTTTCACTGTCAAGTTGCTCTGACTGTGAAGGAACAGTTATTAATGTGGAAGCTTAATTTTTTCTTTCCTTAACTTCAAGCCATTGCGCCTTATCCTAGGGTCTTCTACAGCTGCTTGCTTTGACTGCTCCTAAGGCTGGCTGCAGATGGAAGGCATATTCAATAGGCCGTTCGAGCCAACTGCACCAAATCAGTAGCTCAATGCTCGTGCAGACACTTTCTTACTGGTTGCTGTAAGTCAGACTTTCCTGGGTGTTTTTTTGGCACATTTTCTTTGCCAGTCTTTTTAGGACCCTGTCAATTTCATTTCACTCCTTGCATGAAATCATCCTACCTGGGTTGGGTTCCCCTAGCCTGCAAAAGGAGGATGGAATTTCTATCAAAGAGTCCCATAGGAAAAAATAAATGTCCTGGTGAAGTCCAAATGTTCTAGTCCTACATACACTTTACTGAACAAGTTTCAAATTGGTAAACAGCATCTTTTTTGAATCCCTCTTGCTAAGCTACTCTTAGCTCTCCTGGCTTTCCTCTAGCCCATGTCAGATATGGCTCTATAATTTTGACAGTAAATGGACAAGAATCTGTCCTAATATTATTCTCTGTGTGGCTTGATCTTGCTCCCAGGGAAGTCAATGATAAAACTCCCATAGGCTATACCTGGAATTAGGGTGACCAGATGTTAAGGGGAAAATATTGGGACCGCTGTGGGGGGGTGTTTTTTACACTCACCCGTCTGGGAGTTTGGTGGCAATTCGACAGAGATCCCTTCAGTCGTGGACGGTCTTCAGTGGTATTTCAGCGGCGGGTAATAAACCTTGCCACCAAAGACAGAAGCACCCACCGCTGAAATACCGCTGAAGACCATCCGCGACTGAAGGACTCTCTGCTGAATTGCTGCCAAAGACCAGGAAACAAAATATTGGGACAAATAGTGTCCCGACCGTACTCTGGTTGGGACGTGGGACAAACTCCTTAAAATCGTGACAGTCCCAATTTTATTGGGATGTCTGGTCACCCTAACTGGAATGGAATTAGGTTCTCAGTATAGTGAGAGTTTAAATGGCCACGTAAGAAAGGCACATTTGAGCATTTCTCCAGTAATGAACTCCTCTCTTCATCTGACTCTCAAATAGTAAATTAAGAGAATGTATTTGTTTCTGCGGATTGTGACAGGAAAGTTTAATTTAGAATACCTGTCTCTTACTCAACTGTTAGCCAAATGAATGCTTAGGACCAGGAAAATGTGAGTAGATGGATATCCAATCTCTGCAAAGGGTTAATACTTTCAGTGATGGATGCGGATACTCTTTTGCACTTTGATTGGAGTAAAAAACTCTCTGCTTTATTTCATTGGTATTTCATGTCTTCTGTAAACCAGGCTGTGACTCTCTAGGAGATTTTATTGCTGCTTAATATCATGAGGTTCTGCACTCTCCTGCGGGTGGATTATTCCACATGCTGGGGTCTCACTTCTTCCTAGGTAGTCCAGCTAAATGATTATTCAGTCTGTCTTAAGTTATTTAGTTTTCTTCTCCCTTCCTCTTTGAATATTCTCAGGTGGGATTATTCAGTGGAAATGGCATAAACATTTTACCTTTTGAGGTTGCAGTTTCTCATTAACTGATGAGGGAAGATTGCAGTGTGGGTAAGGGTTTGTTTAGTCTGGAGAAGAGAAGACTGAGAGGGGACATAACAGTTTTCAAGTACATAAAAGGTTGTTACAAGGAGGAGGGAGAAAAATTGTTCTTCTTAACCTCTGAGGATAGGACAAGAAGTAATGGGCTTAAATTGCAGCAAGAACAGTTTAGGTTGGACAATGGGAAAAACTTCCTGTCAGGGTGGTTAAACACTGGAATAAATTGCCTAGGGAGGTTGTGGAATCTCCATCATTGGAGATTTTTAACAACAGGCTGGACAAACACCTGTCAGGGATGATCTAGATAATACTTAGTCCTGCCATGAGTGTAGGGGATGGGACTAGATGAACTCTCAAGGTCCCTTCCAGTCCTACAATTCTATGATTGTTCAGCACTCTAAATTTCAGAAATCCCAATTACTGACCCCAGTGTGGAGAAGGTTCACACAGATGTAACCATGTTGAAGTCTGTAATTCTCTTCTCCTCTATAGCACCTCAAAGCCCTTTACACATATTAAGCCTCCTAACACACCAGTGAGGAAAGCAGAGGATGTACCTATAGAGATCACTTCATCTAGTACTGAAATAGAGAGGGGTAATGTACCAGTCTACAGAAATACCATACAATACTTTAGTTCTGAAAGTAGAATATCATAGTCAGTTGATGATTTAAGTGGCTACCTAAATTGGAATGTTTCCAGGCCACTGAGGTTAACAACCCTATTTTTGCAAAAAGTGCCATGAGCTCCTTAATGATCACCAGAGGTCAGGACCTCAGTTTTATGTCTCATCTGAAAGACTTTGAATTTATAGCTGCTAACACTGTCACCACCTGATCTGGCCATCCATTTCAGAGACTGCTTTATTTGTGATGCCAGGAATATAAATGACCAGCAGGGTTCCCCCCACCCAGTACTCCTTATCTGAAGCAATTTCCCTCTGCTTCTTTTTATCCTTTCCATGGTAGGCTTGTCTGAAATACTGAGGCATATTTCCCAGTTTGTAGTAATATGTCAGTGTCATTAGCTGCTACATCCCACATAATTCTCTTATCTAGGGCTGAAAATAAATGAATTTCTGGGTTAGGTGCAGTGATTTTACAGAAGCACAAGGATTGTTGGCAACCACTGGCATATGCATCCAAATCACTCCTGGAGGCAGAAACCAAATATGCACAGATTGAGAAGGCGCTTTTAGGAATATTGTTTGCCTGTGAGAGATTCAATCAGTATATTTATAGCCAGACAGTGGAAGTTGAAATGGACCACAAGTTCCTGTTAGTGTTGTTTAGCAAAGCGCTAAATGATTGTACCTTAAGGATTCAAAGAATGGTGAGAAAGTGACAAAAGTATGATTTGGTTGTGACTTACACACCCAGTAACCTCACGTTCACCGCTGATGCACTTTCCAGAGCAGTGGGGCCCATGAAACCAGAGAAGACTTTAGAGACAGAGGCGCAAGCCTTTGTAGATCTGACTGTAAAGTCAATTCCCATAGCTAACAAGAAAGTGAAACAAATAAGAGCAGAAAAGGGGAAAGATGAATCATTGAGAATCCTTAAAGAAGTGATAATTAAAGGGCGGCCTGAAGAAATAAGCAGTTGCTGTCCAAGTATAAGAGACTATTGGAACTGCAGCCATGAACTTACTGTGACGGGGTGATTTTCAAGGGTAGTAAGGTTATAATTCCAATGCGCCTATGAAAAGAAATGCTACTGAAGATCCATGAGGGTTATTTAGGAACTGAGAAGTGCAAACAATGAGCATGAGAGGTGCTGTATTAGCCACAGATCAACCATGACATTACTAATGTAGTAGGAAACTTCTTTTCATGCTTGAAATACAAGCCATGCCAACAGGCAGAGCCACTGAGACTTCATCCAGTTCCACAAAGGCATTATGAGCAGGTCAGCACTGACTTACCTGTCAATCAAAGGTTTGTTTAATAGTCACAGATTATTACTCTCTGTATCCAGAAATTTGCACACTGACCAGTACTAATAGTAAGTCAGTGATTGCCAGCTTGAAGGGAATCTTCTCCAGACATGGAATTCCAGGTGAAGTCTTCAGTGATAATGGATTGCCATTTTCCAAAGCAGATATTAGGCAATTTGCCATAGATTGGGACTTTCATCACAAAACATCAAGTCCAAATGATCCCCACTGAAATGGATTTGTGGAAAAGTCTATATAGATGGGTAAAGAACATTATGAAAAATACTTTTATTTTTGATGGGGGTGATTTGTATACAGCATTACTAGTTCACTGAAGTACACCCCTGGAAAATGGCTCTTCTCCACCTTAGCTGTTAATGGGAAGAAGGATCGGATCTAATTTACCAATTACTGATGACTTGCTGAAATCTCATAACAAAGAAACTATACGGAAGATGAAAGAAACTCAGAAATGGAAGCAGAAATATCATTTTGACAAAAGGGCCCATGAGCTCCCGTCTCTTAACCTAGTTGATAGTGTGCCTGAGGAATCACACCTTTAATACTTGGGGCCAAAGGGGTACCATTAAAGAACAGCTGCATCCAAGGTTTTATGTAGTCCAGACAGGCCAGAGGGACACATTTTGATGTAATCGAAGGGATCTACAAGTAATTCCAGAAAGTTCCAACACATTGACAGTAGATGTGGACACTGGCATTTCCCATGTGACTAATCCTTTATCATGAACACACAAAGGAGAAACTGTTAAGGAACAAGAGACCAACTCAGACCATAATGAAAGGTTGATACTGAGAAGATCAGAGCAGGAGATTAAACATCCTGAAAGACTCATAGAGACTTGCTAACCTGCCTGGAGAAGGGGTATTTGAGGAAAGTGAGTGGTACAAACTTACTAGAGAGTGATGTGCTGGTAACTTCTCCTCTCTAGATGGCTGACACATTGGGTTTATGGAAATGTACTACATGGATTGAAAATGTAATGCATGTGTTATTAGATTGTTGTTAGCTGTTTATATATACACCTCTACCTTGATATAACCTGGTCTGCGGGAGACAAAAATCTCACCCCGTTATAGGTAAGACAGTGTTATATCAAACTTGCTTTGGCCCCCTCCTGTTCCTTGTTCCCTGGCTGCCCCCTCCATAGACCACCATCCCCAACCTCCCTGCACTCACCGGTGGCGGGAAGTGGAATAGCCCAGCCCCAGCCAGCTCCACCCTGCCAGCTCCCAGTGAGTGCGGAGGGCGTCCTTTTCCCAACCTCCCCACACTCACCGGTGGTGGGAAGCGGAGTAGCCCAGCCCCAGCCAGCTCCACTCCACCAGCTCCCAGCCGTGGCACTCCACTTCCTGCAGCGACACGGCTGGGGCCAAGGCAAGGAAAGCAGAGCAGACTGGGGCCATGTCGCTCCGCTTCCCACCGCAAGTGAATGTGGAGAGGTTGGGGAAAGGACGCCTCCCATACTCACCTGCAGCGGGAAGTGGAGCACTGCAGCTGGGAACTGGCGGAGTGGAGCGGGCTGGGGCCGGGCTGCTCCGCTTCCACCGCTGCTGGTGAGTGCGGGGGGGGATCACTTCCCTCAAACCCCCTTTTCTGAGCGACTCAGGTGGGGCCAGAGTGAGGGAAGCAGAGTGGGCTGCTCCCGGCCCCCCGCTAATCCCCTGTGCCACTCTGGGACTGTGGGGCCCCCAAAAGTGCCCTCCCACAGCTCCTGCCCCCCAGACCCTGGGGGGAGCCTCTGACTGCCCCCGAGACCCTCTGCCCCTTATCGAACCCCTTGGACCCGGATTGGCCTGGCACCCTTAACACGCTGCTCAGAGCAGCATGTCAGAGCTTTACTGCCTTGTATGAGAACCTGCCTTATATCGGGTCAAGTTATATTGGGGTAGAGATGTATATATAAGAGTTAATTTGTTTTTCTTTCAGAGAGAAGATGTCGAGATATGTTTGTAGAATATTATAATTTAGTGACATTCAGTCATAAGAGACAGTATTATGAACAAAGGAATTTGAAGATGTGCCCTGGAGGCGGGGTTGAGAACCCTGCATGGCTGTGTGCAACAGTTCACCAGAGAGTATAGTGGCCAGGAGTCTGGTTTTCTAATAGAAAGTCCAGTTGGAAAGGGGACCTGACAGTCTCTGGTCAGTACTACTGACCAGACACCAAAAGTCCAGTTACCTCAGTAACCATCTGCAGTTGGTTTCCGTTCTGCCACCTGAAGAGCAGGAAGAGCAGCTGCTGCTGGAGCTGGAGGAGCTCTCAGGAACTGCCTGGCTCCAGCAGAGAGAGGTACCAGCAGCCAGCACCCGGGGGAAGGATCCTGAAGCGCTTGGTGTTTGACTCCAGGACAGTCCTGAAGGGTTGGCAATCCTACCCAGAGCCTGGTTCTCCCTCCCTCATCCTGCCCCAGTCATCCCCCTGCCACTCCCAGAGTGTAGCTCTCCCTTCCTCGTCCTGCCCCAGTCACCCCTCCCAGTCAAATTATGCTAGTGCCCTTGCTCAGCTGATGCGGGGAGGGAGGTCGAGAGAGCAGCGATCAATAGGAAAGGGGAAAAAGAGGAGCAGGAGTCGGGGCCTTGAGGGAATAGGCGGAGCATGGAGTGGGGCCTTTGGGGAAGAGGCAGCACAAGGGGTGGGGGAGGTTCTAGTGTTCAGTGTCTGGTTTTCACAAATTAGAAAGTTAGCCACCCTATCAGAGAGGCTATCCAGTTTATTTTATTCCTTTCTCATTCACTGGTTTATTTAATGAACCCCAAGATCATTACAGTTCTAATGTCTAATCTTTTTTTCTGTAGTGCACGGAGCCAGGCATCTGCTTGACCGTTACTTAGGAAGCTCTCCCGCCAGTGCTGCGTTGTCCACACCTGCACTCACCTCGGTGTAACTTATGTCACTCTGGGGGGTAGTTTATTCACACCCCTCAGCAACGTAAATTATGCCCACATAAGCTGTAGTGTAGACATAGCCTCACACTTTTTCTGTGTTGCTTTCCTCTCTTGAATCCCTTACTCAATCACTTATGTGCTCATCTCCCCACCTGGGTCTCCTCTCACATAAGCCTCCACCCTTTTTCTTTCTCCTCTTCTCTGCCACTATCTTCACAATACTTTTCATTTGGTTTTTAATGCTGTTGTTTTTTTTCATCTTTATGATCAATCCAAATATTCACCAGAATGTAAACATTTAACCGGCAGAGCTATGGGGTCCAGAGGCTGGAGACAATAGAGGAAGGAAAATATTCTCCCTTTTCGGAGTACATAAGGAATTGGAAATGTGCCAGCTCACTCAATCAACTGATTACGATGCTTCGCTTCATCCCAAATAGGTTACTGCCGCACATCATCTGCATTTTGAACTACTTGATTCAGCAGCAACGGAAGTGAAATTGAAACCAGAAGGTCTTAATTTCAGAGATATGAAGGGCTTTTCTCTCTCAAGTCATCAAAATATTATTATTCTTAATTAGATTTCAAAGCTATTTAAGATTATCTAGTCACATGGTCAACTAGAGGCCTGTATAACGTCATCATTGACGTCCACGTGAATGGTGAATTTTAAGGTGGACATACTACTCTGTCTAAATCAAGACTGTGAAAGTCAGATGTTCTGGAAGTCCAGTCTATAGATCTAGGAACCAGGCTTTTGTTGGGTTTTGTATGACCAGTTAGTATGTTAGTGTTGAGTGGCAGATCTGGTACAGCATGAAGAATTCCTGTGCCCTGGTAGTAAAAGAGATCAAGAGATCTACCAGCTGTAATTCTAGCAATAGCCAAGTTCTAATCAGCAAAACTAAGGCCTGGTCTACACTGGGGGAGGGGGAGCAGGGGGGAATCAATCTAAGATACGCAACTTCAGCTACAAGAATAGCGTAGCTGACGTCGATGTATCTTAGATTGAATTAAAATTATTTACTTCACGTCCTCGCGGCACGCCGTGGCTCCCCCATCAGCTTTGCTTCTGCCTCTCCCCGAGCTGGAGTTCAGCAGTCGATGGTAGAGCGATCGGGGATTGATTTATCACGTCTACACTACATGCGATAAATCGATCCCCGATAGATCAATTGCTACCCGCCAATCCAGCGGGTAGTGTAGACATACCCTAAATGGTCAAGGACTTTTCAAAAAAACTGAACTGATGTGGCAAAGAATGTGAAGAGAAGACATTTTCAACTGCTTGTATATCAAGGCTAGGAGTCTTGGTAACAAGCAAAAGGAATTGGAAATTCTCATTGATGAGAAGAAATTTGACATAATTGGCATGAGTGAGACTTGGTGACGGTAACAGCAGGTTTGTTAGGCTGACATCAGTCCCAGGCAAAATAATGGAAAAGCTGATACGGGACTCAATTAATAAAGAATTAAAGGAGAGGAATATAATTGACATTGAACATGTTTTTATGGAAAATAAGTCTTATAAATCAAATCTGATTTCTTTGAGGAGATTACAACTTTGGTTGAGGAAGGTAACTGTGCAGATTTAATATATTTAGACTCTCGTAAAGTGTTTGTCATAGTACTGCATGATCTTCTGATTTAAAAAAATTAGCACTATCCAAAATTACAAAGCACACATTAAATGGATTCAAAACAGGCTAAGTGATGGTTTTCAAAAACTAATTGTCCATGTGGCATCATCATTGAATGGAAGTGTTTCTAAATATGATGCACATTTTCAACAGTGAGGGTGACTGACCATTGCAACAAACTTCCAAGGCAAGTACTGGATTTTCCGTCTCTTGTTGCCTTAAAATCAAGACCGGCTGCATGGCTGGAAGATATGCTTTAGACCAGGGATTGTCAAAATTTAGCAAACCAAAGACCCTCATTTTGATTTAAAATTTCTCATGGATCCCCAAACTGCCTGCTTAGCCCCAGACCCTTCCCCCTCTCCACCCCTTCCCCCAAGGCCCCATCCCTGCCCCAGCTCTCCCCTGTTCCTCCCCCTCCCTCACAGCACCTCCTGCATGTTGCTAAACAGCTGTTCCCTGACATGCAGGAGGCTCTGGGAGAGAGGGGGAGGAGTTGATCAGCGGGGCCCGCGGACCCCCTGGAGTCTCCTCATGGACTCCCAGGGGTCCACGAACCTCAGCTTGAGAAATGCTGCTTTAGCCAAACACAAGTTATTGGGCTCATTACAGGGGTAACTGGGTGAAATTTAATGGCCTGTGATATACAGGAGGTTAGACTAGATGATCTAACGTTCCCTTCTGGCCTTAAACACTATGAAAACTAACATTTTTATACTAGCCTTTATTAAAGCATAACAGCTGCCTGACAGCCTAATTTAAACTGGTATTCCCTGATCTTGCATGGTGCTCCAGCAACATGGACAGTTCCTCCTATGTGGCATCCCATTTAAGCCTCTGCACAGGCATGTCCCTTTGTGGGTTTGCGGACTAAGGTTGTTTTATATTTGTTTTAACTGTTGTGATGGCCTCCTGATGCCATGGCAGCAGCTCTGCATAAAAATACGTAAATATCAAGGAAGACATGGTTGCTTAATTTGGCTATAATTTATTGGATGAAAGGAATGCAGTAGACAGGGCCAGCTCCAGGCACCAGTTTATCAAGCAGGTGCTTGGGGCAGCAACTCTGGAGAGAGGCGGCACTTTCACATATTCAGCAGCAATTCAGTGGAGGGTCCCTCACTCTCGCTTGGAGCGAAGGACCTCCCGCTGAATTGCCTTTCAGCCACAAATAGAGATCGTGGCTATTTTGTTTTTTTGGCTGCTTGGGGTGGCCAAACCCCTAGAGCCAGCCCTGACAGTATATGCCATGTATTTGGATTCTATTAAAGAATTTGATACCCAATGCAAAGGGATCTTACTAAACTAGGTGATGGGGCAACTAAATGGCAGATGAAATTCAATGTTGATAAGTGCAAAGCAATGCACACTGGAAAAAATAATCCAAACTATACATACAAAATGCTGGGGTATAAATTACCTCTTACCACTCAAGAACGACATCTTGGAGTCATCATGGATAGTTCTTGGAAAACATCCTCTCAATGTACAGCAGCAGTAAAAAAAAAAAGCAAACAGAATATTAGGAACCATTAGGAAAGGGATGGATAATAAAACAGAAAATATCATAATGCCACTATACAAATCCATTGAATGCTCACACCTTGAATACTGCAGGCAGTTCTGTCACCTCATCTCAAAAAAGATATAATAGAATTGGAGACAGTACAGAGAAGGACAATAAAAATGATTGGGTATATGGAACAACTTACAGATGTGAACGAAGGCCAAGAATATGAGTTGGTTAAAAAAAGAATGAGATAAATTTCTGGAGGATGGGTCCATTAATGGCAAACTGCCGTAAGCTGGGAATGGGTGATAGGGGCTGGATCATTTGATGATTGCCCTGTTCTGTTCATTCCCTTTGAAGCATCTGGCATGGGCCACTGTCAGAGAGAGGATATCTGCTAGATGGACCATTGGTCTGATTTATTATGGCCATTCTTAATGGCCTATAAAATCATTCAAATTAGCATGGATGATAGCACGGTCACATGGACTAGAAACTGGCTGAAGGATCATGGACACAAGGAAATGATAAACAGCAATGTGCCAAGCTGAGGGGAGGCATTGTTTGGAGGAGTACAAGGCTCAATTGTGGGTCTATTTTGTTTAAGAATTTAGCTAATTATTTGGAAGAAAGCACGTGAATTAAGGTCACTGATGCTACTAGTAGGAGAGGCATTGTAGACATCAGATAAATACAAGGGGGACCAAAGGAGTCTTGAAATGAACAGAGCAGAATTCCACCTGGAACAATAACATGGGAGGAATCAATGAAATGCAGGTGCAACTGGAAAAACAATCTTGGAAAACAGTAATGATGACAAATGCACAGCTTGGAACTCACAACAGGTTGGAAGCCCGCGTAACAATTGGTACAACTGGATGGATCTTATTTTGCCTGAACGAGGGCGAGAGAGCCCCATCTCCTATCACCCCTTCATAATCGCACTTGAATTTTTTTAGCCTCTTCTTAACAGCCAGGAACAATACCTGCCTCAGCTCCAGTTTCAATTTTTGATGAGGCATCCATCACACACAGCCACAGGTGTCCCCAGCTGCCACCAAGGGAATAGCTTGCAATCCCAGATCATGTAACCCAGTGCGGTTCTTCAGTCCTAACGGGATGGCGAATACAACCTGGTGCTGCTGGCAGTGGGATTTTCAAGGGAGTGTTCTGCATACATCCCTTTGTCTTCACAGGCTTAATAAGGATACTCACCACTAAGGCTATGGCTACACTACAGACCTTACAGCGGCACAGCTGTACCACTGCAGCTGCACTGCTCTCCCGTCAGCATCATTAAACCATCACCAATGAACATCTGAGAGCCTCTCCTGCCAACATAGCACTGTCTATACTAGCGCTTTTGTCAGTGAAACTTAGCTCGGTCAGGGGGGTGTATTTTTCACACTCTGACTGACAAAAGTTTTACCGACAAAAGTGCTAGTGTAGACGAAGCCTTAGTATCTTCCAAGATCTGAACCAATAGTGGCTTTTTAATAAATAGTTTTCTCTTTGTTTGATGGGAAACAACATATTTTTTACTGAATGTCTCTGGGCCTGTTTCTTGTGATCCGATTTCCAGACACTGTCCTACACATTAGTCACACAGTCTTCCTTGGGGTTTACTGTCATCTGTGATCTGTTCTTTGAACAAGGCCCACACACATCTTTCATCTGTCAGGAGGAACCCCTCTCCCCATAATTGTTGCCATTGTTTTGTTTGACGGCATCATTGTGAGTACACTTTGTATGCTTAAGCGAGAAAAAAAATCAGTCTTCTATTTAATGAAAAGTACTACAAACAAAACTAGTTGCCCATGGCTTTAATGCCCCCTTTTCCCAGCTCGACTGCTGCTAATGAATGAGCAGCTTGTTTAGGGCTTTTAATGAGGATTAAACGGCCGGGCCCACAGCAAGGGCTGCCACTGAGGGAGGGAGGAGATAAAGAGGAGGAGGAGGGTGGTGGGGAGAAGAGCAATGCACAGTCACATTGGGGACATTATCTAGGGCTAGGCGACCAGTTTTACTTTATGTCCTCAAGCAGCCCCTCCATCATCAGCAAGGTCAGGATCCTCTGGCTCGATCAGAGAGGATGCTCTTTGACCAATGAGGCGCGAAATAACATTTGGGAAATGGCTTTATAAATATTGATTCAGAAATTGCTCTGGCCGCTGACTCCATGATTGGCCTGTTTATCCAGGAAGGGGTAGAGAAATGGAAAAAAACTGTCCATTTCCCAGATAAGGTGGCTCATGCATTTTTCATCAGTGTCCTATTTTCCCCATGCTGACTCGCTTGCACCCCCTAAGCACCCCCCGTTCTCCAAATGAACATAGCAGCTCGCTGTAGGAAGTGGGAGGCGGAGAAGAAAGTATGGAGCTCAACACAGAATGGCATTAGCTCAGCACAAAGAGCGTTTCAATACAAATTCATTTTAATGGGGTAGACTGTGGAACTCTTGATCTCATTGTGGACCCTTACTCCCACAAGTAGTCCCACTGAACCCTCAAGGAAGGGTCACCCAATCTCTGTAAGAGGAGAAATGTCTTCTAAGCACGCAGGCTTGACATCTCCCTATTAGAGAGAGATCTGAACCAAACCCTGTAATACAAATACCCCAGAATGCTGTGGGAGTTCAAACCCACACTTCAGAGCTGGTCCCTATTTTACCCACAGCACTGTTAACATGACCGCCTTGCACATAGATGGCACTTTCTGTTCCTGCTTTTCTTGTTAAATGTAAAGTTTAACACATTTTTTGTTTTTTAAAAATTATACAATATAAATCAGGCAAGATTGGCAAATGTCATAGAGTTAACATTGCTGTTGGAACTTCAATTTTAAAATGTCCTGATTGGCTGTTATTTCAAACAGTGCAACCATAATGTTGCATTGACAGGTTCTGGTTTATTTTCATTTAATATTCCTGGCTTAAAAAAATTATTTGTATTACAGTAATACCTAGAGACTCCTATTGAAATCAGGGCCCCTTCATGCCAAACAGAATAAGAGACAGTTCCTGCTCTGAAAAGCTTACAATCTAAATAGACAAGACAGAAAAGGAAATATTTTCTCTCCATTTTACGGATGAATAACAGAGGCACCCAGAGATTAAGTGACTCATCCAGGATCAATCAGGAAATCTGTGTCAGAAGGCTACCCCTTAAATTAATCTGGTGTAATTAGGCAGGCAAAAAAAAAAAAAAAGAATTTGAAGAGCAACCAAGCAAAAGGCACGAAAACTAACAGCAAAAATTGTTTTAAGTACATCAGAAGCAGGAAACCTATGCCTCCATCCTGGCCTGCAAGGAACAATTGCTACAGCGGCAGTAAGTAATTCACAGTCCATATAAACTCATGCTGTGCCATGTCCTGAACAAAGTCTGCTTAAAAACACGATGTGGTTCTCTTGTGATACAGATTGCACTCTTTTGGGGACAGAATTGAGATAACAATCTCATTTCCCCTTAAGATGTCTCGATAGATTTGAGATCTAGCCCCAGAGGTGGCATTAGTTAACCACTTTGTCACACTTCTTACTACTGCTATGGCACGTCTTCTTCTTAGCTGTTAGCATTGACAAGTTCTGTGTCCTGACCCCTGACCTTCCATTTCCTATGAAACTTGTATCTCGGCAGCATTTGCTGTGTGGCCTTTATAAGCTGCGCACACAAAATGGCAGCCCCTTCCAGTTTGCTTAGGTGGAAATAAAAATCAAGGTACATACCTGCTCTGAAAATCTGATGTTAATCCCAAACAGGCAGATGTTTATATCCAGACACTGAGTGTCCTCTCACATATAAATCTCCCTTCTTGGAGCACAACCTTCACAGACCATTGTGCAGAAATATACTGCCTTGTCTGATAACCTCCTTCAACTAGCTTGGTAATGAGTTGCTTCTGGAGAGGGAAGCCAGTTTATTATATCTGATTAGCGGGAAAGGAGGCTTCAGTGGAGAGAGATAGAGCTGTGGGAAGGAGAAAGGCACATAGAACACACACACAGATTCAAGTCTGATGGTCTGAGTTGCAAAAATGCCGGGCAAACACACGCGCCCTGAAATAACTGGGGGCTGTGTGTGTGATTTTTTTTTTGGGGGGGGGAGGTGTCAATATATTGGGAAAATCAGGCCATTAACAACAGAAAATTTGTGATACTGCACTACGTGCTAACCTATTTGAAAGAATTGTCATTGTTTTCATTGCCTTATTGCCCAGAGTTCTGTACATCAAGACTACCCTATCTGTTCTATCATTTATAGCTGGGCTTGCTGATGTAATTCATATTTAAAGAGATGCAGCCCTTTCTGATGTTAGCAGTATCCTGGTGCGTAGCAGTCCAAGTTGCAGAATTCTCAGCTGGCGCTGTTTGTGAATGCCATGCTCTGATACAGTGTGTTATGCTGGTCTCTCAGCCTGGGACATTCCTGGTACTGCTGTGCAGTGATAAACCAGAGGGGATGCAGTTGTGTTTTCAGTGCTGGAGATTCCCAAATTCTTTGTACAACGAAAGTAATGCACTCATGTCTCAGTGCCAGTGGTTCTTGGGTACCGTACAGAAGGAGTCATTTAAATAACAGTGTCTCTATACTGAAGGTTTCTGGAAGAGTGCCATGATCAGGGCCAGCTCCAGGCCACAGGGCGCCTAGCGCGTGCTCGGGGCGGCACTCCGCGGGGGGCGCTCTGCCGGCTGCTGGGAGGGTGGTAGGCGGCTCCGGTGGACCTGCCGCAGGCGTGGCTGCGGACGGTCCTCTGGTCCCACGGCTCTGGTGGACCTCCCGCAGACACGCCTGTGGCAGCTCCATCGGAGCCGCGGGACCAGCTGACCGTCCGCAGAACTGTCCACCGGAGCCGTGGGACCGGCGAGCAGCAGAGCTCCCTCCGCGGCGTGCCGCCGTGCTTGGGGTGGCGAAATTGCTAGAGCCGGCCCTGACCATGATATAGTGGTGGTGATGTTTTCAGATGTCTTTTAAGCTCTGTCTGTTGACAAGCTATTATAGTAGCAAAAAAGCACTCCTAGCCCAGGTAGAGATAATCTGCTAAGGGCTTGTCTACAACTGAAAAGTGACAGCAGCAGTTGCAGCACTAAACTGCACCGCTGTAGTGCTTCGGGGTAGACACTACTTAGGCTGACGGGAAGGGTTCTCTTGTCACTGTAGTTAATCAACCTCCCCAAGAGGCAGTACCCTGGTCAACGAAAGAATTCTTCTGTCAATCTAGTGCTGCCTACACCATGGATTAGGTTAGCTTAACTAGGTGGCTCAGGGGTCTGGATTTTTTGCACTCCTGAGCAACGTAGCTGGGTCAACTTAGCTTTTGAGCGTAGACTTGGCCTAAGAAGAGATCATTTGCTATAAAATTAGAATTAACCAAGCAGTGAATCAAGCAACTGGCTGTATGCCTATGAAGTAGGATAACCAGGCAAACGCACCCTCTCCAGATGGATTCCTCTCCTGGGGTCTTGCCCTGCTATCTCGTTATGGCTTTGCTCTCTCACCCCAGAGTAATCTCTGTGGTGAAGAACAAATGTTTGTAGCCTGGGTAAAACATGTGTGGCGTGTCCCCCACTAGCATTCATGAACATGCAAAGTCTCTTGAATTATTTGGCAATCAATTAACATGAGGTCAGAGTCTAGTGAAGGCAAAGCCAGAGGTTCTTCTCTCACATCTGACCGTGAGGATGATTTTTTCCTGGAGACTGCAGAAGTGCAGCTGGCTGGGCCACACACTAGATATTTGCAGCTGCAAAGACAGTGGTGTTTCCTATGTTTATGAACTTGAGGAGGTGGGAAGAGGAAGCCTGTGCTAAGTTCTTAATGACTTCTTGTGTTCCTAAATGTTTGTTCAGAGCTCACCAGACCATAAGCTGTTCGTGAACTTGCCACAATAGATAAACCACTGGCCTTCATACCAGGGAATTGGGCCTTTAATCAAACTTTGTTCCCAGAATCCAGCCTCCATCCTACCTCCTTTACCCAAACTTTCTCAAAGGAGGCCCATTGCATTAGGTCTAGAAGTGCATCTTGGGCAGTTTGTCATCATCTTGTTTGTAATGACCTAGGAGTTGCAATGGAAGGGAAATGAGGTGGTGGCAAGGAGTTTATGGTCTCAGTTGATCTGTACCATAAAGGATGGGATCATGTTGGAGATCAGAAAATTATCAGGGTTGTGTTGGGTCAACTTGGAGTGGAAGACCTCTCAAGAAAACACTGGTGTTTCAGAAAAGGTCATTATTGCTCTTCACTGACAGCAATGAACCAATCTCCTTCATGACAATAGGGTGCACCACATTTAGTAGGACACTTAAAACTAATCTTTTGAGCACTTGAGATGCCTAGCAGCATGTTGGTTTAGTCCACTCTGAAATTTCTGACCTCCCAAAAATTAGCCCTGCACTTGTGTACTGTGTGTGCCAACTCTGCATCCATAGTACTCATTCTTGAAATGACCTCAGCAACCCAAGTAGATTCTCCTTTGAAGTAGTTACAATGAATGGCCTGTAGCTGCTGAGATTATTCTGTTCTTAATGAACAGAAACATGAGGTTATTAGGACAGTGGGTTGGAGGTTCTGCCAAGGGATTGCTATAATAATACCTAGCACTTTTAATCATTGGCTATCATTAACCCTATTTTACAGCTAGAGAAATGAGGGGAAATGACTGGCCCAAGGTCACCCAGCAGCAAAGCCAGGATTGGAACCCACTTTTCCTATGTTCTCATCCAGGGCTTAGTCCACACTGCTATAACTTATTTCTATGGCACAATATATTGCTGAATCTTGACCATCTGGATTATGATGTGAGATGTAAACCCTCTGCCTCAGTAACAGGAAACCCGTATTATTATTAATAATTTTCAATTACAGCTGCTTTTCACCCATGAATCTCAAAAAGCTAATGACTAAACCCTCACGAGTACCTGTACAGTATTATCCTCTTCACTCTTATAGACTGGGAAACTGAGGCAGAGATGTGACATGACTTGCCAAGGTGACACGGCAAGTCAGTACCAGAGTTGAGCACATTAAGCTGTGCTCCCTCAAGCCTTGCATATATTGGTTAGAATTTAAAAGCTCATTGCTACTGAAAAACCAGGACTCAGGAATTGCTAGCAGAGAACTGCAAATGTTGTCATGATACACATGCACTCACACAATTCTGCTGGCATTTCCCCATTGCTCCCAGTGGCAGGCATTGAATGGAAGAGGTGTAGGATAGGTGGGAGAAGGCAGAAAGGAAAGGCTGAAATAGAATGAGAGAGCTAAAATATTAGCTTTAAAACATGTTTTCAATAAGGAAGAAGAGATGGGGAAGGGGAGATGGAAACAGAGGCAGAAGAACCTGACTGATCCTGATTATCTGTATCCTCTCTCTGGCAGGGGTTTTGCGCTTGCCAATAAGTGCAGCAGCTGGTTCAATCTGGACCTTTTCCTGCCTAGGGCTTTGGAGCCACTGAAGCATGTGGATGTTTGCATGCAGCCTAATTAGTACCATTAGAATTGTCATTAACTGCTTTTAATGAAGAACGGATGGTTCATTAAGGTCTCACGCGGTGAAGACCATTGACCCGTTGGTGCTAAAAGGAGGGAGGAGCCCTTCAATCTGAATCAAAGAAGTATTGCCTGTAGGTTGGAAGCATTAGATTCCGCTGTGCAACTGGTTACACAGACACTGACAGATGACTCTGTCTCTTCCAGTAAGGAGATGCAGGGAATTGTAGTATTTGTGTGTTCTCATGATGCACTGCTGTATCTGTTATCTTAGTCATGCCTGGGCCAAGATTTCCATAATAGAGAAGACAAGAAGAGGACTGGGAGGAGGCAGGGACTAATGTGATAGGACCTGTGACAGACCCAGGCCAGTGGGGTACAGGAGTCTGGTCCTATTGGCATCCAGTGGAGGTGGGCGGGCGAAACCCGCCCACTTCTAAAGGACCTCCCCCCAGCTTAAGGGGAGGACCCACAGGTCTGGGACACCAAGTAATTATGGGGGGCAATTAATGAAAAAACAGGATCGGGAGTGAGGTCATAGGGCTAAACGAAAGGAACCTGATGGGGACACTGAGCAGAGAACCCCAGAGAACGCCCACTACTCCTCAAAGGCGTCAAGGGAGCCAGTGGACACCGCCCAGAGGAACTCTGCCCGGATGCGTGAACAGATGGAGGAACTGAAATAGGCCCTACAGTCGCAGGAAATCCTGTCGGCCAACCTCCTCTCCCTGGTGTTGTAGATGGCCAGTTTGGCCAGGGTCAAGAGGAGGTTGAGAAGGAGATCCCGCGACTTTGTGGGGCCACGGATGGGGAGCCTGTAGATAAAAAGGTGAGGGGAAAAGTGCAACCAAAAACGCAAGAAAATATTTAAGAGGAGCCGGAACAGGGGCTGCAACCTGGTGCACTCCAAATAAATGTGCACCAAGGTCTCCTTCTCGCCACAGAAAAGGCAGGTGCTAGGGACAGAGGTGAACCGCGCCAAGTACACGCCTGTGCTCAAGGCCCCGTGAAGGAGACGCCAACTAATATCCCCAGCGGGCCTCAGGACAAGGGCAGAGTACAAGCTGGCCCACCGGGGCTGCTCACCCTCGAGAGGTGGCAGGAGGTCCCGCCATTTGGTATCAGGGTGGGACCCGAGGGTGAGATAGTGAAAGGTGTGGAGCACGAGCGTGTACAGATGTTTCCGTGGCGCAGTCTGCTGGCAGTGAAAGGGTGAGGGGGCCGATTGGGTCCACGGGGCAGGGGCTCGATAAAAATGTCCACGGGGCCTGGGGTGGAGGGTGGGTGGGGCGTGCCCTCTCGCAGGACCCGGTCGAGGTAAGCCTGAGCAGCAGGCAGTAAAGCGGCCTTCATCTCCTGAAGTATGAGCCGGGGAGTACAAGGTCTGGAGAGCCCCATGCGCTGAGCGAGCATCAGGGGATCCAGCCAGTCTCCCCGGTAGTAGTCCAGGAGGTCTCCGACCCTGGTGACTCCCGCCGAGACCAGCCTCTGGCGCACTGTGGGGGACTCCGCCACCTGCACATGAAGCTGGGGATTGTGTAGCAGGGGCTCCGCAAGGAGGTTGGCCCCCACGGTGGCCGCCACGGACCTGGTCGTTGAAAAGAGCTTCCAGGTCCGGAGGAGGTCTTGGTAGAAGACCGGCAGCCCGGAGAGGTCCCGCGGAAGACCTCTCGGATGGAGGTAAAAGAGCTGCCGGTCGTATCGAAGCCTTCGGAAGCGGCGGAGGAAGGCGTGTGCCAATACGCTCCACGCCGGACTATCCGCACCAAAGAGGAGCCTCTGCAGGGCCTGGAGGCGGAAGACATGGACCTGAGTGCGTAAGCACTTCAGGCCCTGTCCCCCCTCCTCCAGGGGCAGGTGGAGGACCCCCGCAGAGACCCAGTGCGTCCCTGGCCAAGAGAACTCCAGAATCGCCGTCCGGAGGTTGGCCAGGAAAAACGGGGCCGGGACCAGGGTGTTGAGCCGGTACCAGAGCATAGACAGGACCAGTTGATTAAGCACCAGTGCCCTCCCCCGAAGGGAGAGACATCGGAGTAGTCCTGTCCATTTCCGGAGCCGCTCCGTCACCCTGCCCTGCAAATCTTGGCAGTTCTCCGGCGGAGACGGATGCGTGGCAGAAAGGTAAAGGCCGAGATAGAGCAGCGGACCCGCGCTCCACCAGATGGCCTGAAGCACAAGTGGGAGGGAGTTCGCCTGCCACCCGTCCCCGACCACCAGGCCAGAGCTCTTGACCCAGTTAACCCGGGTGGAGGAGGCCACCGAGTACACAGCCTGGCAAGCCTCCACCTGCGCCAAGTCGCCTGGGTCCTGGACCACGAGGAGCACATCGTCAGCGTATGCTGACAGGACCAGCCGCAGCCCCAGCTCCCGAAGCACCAACCCCGTCAACCTCTTGTGGAGGAGACAGAGGAAGGGCTCGATCGCCAGAGCGTACAGCTGGCCCGAGAGGGGGCACCCCTGCCGCACTCCCTGCCCGAAGCTGACCGGCTCGGTCAGGGTCCAGTTGAGCCTGACCAGACACGCCGCAGAAGCGTACAGCACCTGGAGAAAACCCACAAACAGGGGTCCGAAGCCGAACGCTCGCAGAGTGCCCAGGAGATACCCGTGATCCATCCGGTCGAACGCCTTCTCCTGATCCAGGGACAAGAGGGCGAACGACAGACCATCACTACACCCTAATTCCAGAAGGTCCTGGACCAGATACAAGTTATCAAAGATGGTGCGGCCCGGGACGGTGTAGGTCTGGTCTGGATGGACCACGTCTGCCAGCACGGACCCTAGCTGCATCGAGATGGCCTTCACAATGATTTTGTAGTCCATGCTGCGGAGCGAGACGGGACGCCAATTCCGTAAGTCGCGGAGGTTCCCCCTCTTCGGCAATAAGGCCAGCACGGCTCGCCTGCACGAGAGAGGGAGGACCCCGCCCTGCAAAGACTCGGCCCAGACAGTGACCAGGTCTGGGCCGAGGACATCCCAGAACACGCAGTAGAACTCCACGGTCAGCCCGTCCAAGCCCGGGGATTTATTGGTGGGCATGTGACGGAGGGCTTCCGAGAACTCGGCCAGAGTGAGAGGCAGCTCTAGCCGGTCCCAGTCGCCCGTGCTGATCATCGGGAGACCGTCCCAGAGCACTCTACAAGCGCAAGGATCGGTCGGATCCGGCGAGAAAAGAGTGGCGTAGAAGGCCCTGGCCCTCTCGCACATCTCCGCCGGATCCGTGAGGGGGGTGCCATCCTCTGCCAGGAGGCAGGTGACGTGCTTCTTGGCCCTCCTCCTTTTCTCCAGGGCGTAGAAGAAGTGGGAGTTGTGATCCATCTCCCGAAGGAGGTGGGTGCGGGATTGAACAAAGCACCCCGGGCCCGATGGTCTTTGAGGGCCCGGAGCTCCTCCCGCTTCTCCTGGCACGCTCCGCAGAGGGATGGATTCTCAGGACTGGCGGCCAGACGCCTCTCCAGCTCCAAGACCTCCCGCTCCAACTGCCCTATCGCCGCATCCCTCCGTCGGCTGGCGCCTCGGGTGTAGTCACGGCAGAAGAGCCAGGCGCGCACCTTCCCCAGATCCCACCACCGCCGCGCCAAGGAAAAGGCGCGCCTCTGCCCTCGCCAGGCCAGCCAAAACTCCCAGAAGGACTCCACGAAGCCCGCATCCTCCAGCAAGCTATTATTAAAGTGCCAATAGGCCGGCCCCGGCCTCTCCAAGCAGAGAGAGGCCGTCACGGTGGCAAGGTGGTGATCCGAAAAGGGGGCCGGCCGAACGCTGGAGGAGTGAGCCTGTGAAAGGTGGAAACGTGACAAGTAAATATGGTCTGGCTGGGAGTGGCGCAACCGATGGGCCTCCACCCGGATGAAGGGGAACGTCAAGACACCGTCCGGGTGGTGGTCGCGCCAGACGTCCACCAGGGAGTGGCATTCGACCATCTCCCAGAGGACGTCCGCGGCGGCCGGGCACTGCTTGGTCCCCGAGTGGTCCCGTTCCTCGAGGGTGGTGTTAAAGTCCCCTCCCAGGACCAGGCACTGACGAGGATCCAGGGAGCCGAGGAAGGCGGACGCCTGCTGATAAAAACGCAACCTCTCCGGGCCTGATGTCGGGGCATAAACGTTGACGAGATTAACCACAAGCCCCTCCATGCGGACCCGGAGGTGCAGCAGGTGACCCCCAGCACCATGGGCCATAGGTCGGGGGAGAACAGGGTCGCCACTCCAGCCACGCAGACCAAGAAGTGGCTAAAGTAGGCCCCGTCCCCCTACGCCAGCCGCCAGCTAGCTTCAGCGGCCGGATCCGTATGGGTCTCCTGCTGGAAAACCACAGAGTACCTGCCCTTCCAGAGGAAAGAGAGCACCTGGCTCCTGCGGAGACCCATCGTACAGCCCCGGATATTTAAAATGGCAAAGATGATCAGTGCCATGAGGAGGGCTGGGGGGGATCCTCATCGGCAGACAAGCCCATGGCCTCTGGCAGGCCGCGCAGCAATCCGTGACCTACCCCGTAGGTGAGTAAAGAGTCACAGAAGACACGGACCCGCCTGTAGGCCTCGGCGGCCTGCTTCCCGGTCCTCTTACCCTCCCCCATGAGGGCCCTCGCGGCCCAGAGGATCAGATGGAAATCCCCCCACCGCCGGAGCGCAAGCTGGACTTTGTTACGGGAGCCACGGACATCCTCAAGGAACTCCCGCAGCTCCTCCTTCAGCGCATGGGGGGGCGGGGTCACGGATCGATGACCATCCCCCAGTGGGGCCCCCGTCACAGCCCCGTGGCCCACCGAGGCGGGCAGGCAGGGGGCAGACCCCCGACGTGGCGTCCGATGGGCCGACGCCACGGGACCCGCCCCGCTCCCCGGTGCAACAAGGGGTGGCGGAAGGAGAACAGCAGCCCCTGATGGGTCGGGACAAGGAAAAACCACTGTAGCCACTCCCTGGAGGGTATTCCCAGAGGCGGCACTGGCATCACAGGAGGTGGGGGAGACAAGGACAGAGCTAACAGGAGTAGGGCAGGGATCAGGGAGAGAATCCGGGAAGGAGGTAAAGGCAGGATCCCGAGCCTCTATAGTTGAGCCGCTGGATGGTGGCTCCTCCTGGCCAGGCTCAGGGATCTGGGAAGTGGGAAGGGGACCCGTAATGATGCCGGGCTCAGCCACTGTGGCACGGGCGGCTGCCCCAGCATCCAGAGATAAATGTTCGTCAACGGGATCCCTGCCTAGGAAGGAGGACGCCGTGCTTCCTGGTCAAGGTGGGAAAGAGGCCCCGGCCGCTGTAGATGGTAGCGGAAGCGGTGGTCGGAGGAGCAGCGGCAGGCGGGGGGCCGCCGCCACCTGGGCGTACGCACTGGGAGCTGGGGGAGGGACACCTGCAGAGCTGGTGGAGGGAATAGCAGGGAGGGATGCCGCAGCCAGTAGTGGGGCCGCGGCAGCGGGGGCAGTCTTCGCCATGGAGGGCCTGGCCTTTCTAGCGGGGCCCTTACCCTTCTTCCCACCCCGACCCTTCCCACTGGCTGGGGTGGCTCCTCCCGAATTGGAAGGGGTGAGAGACGTGGCAGCAGCGGAGGTCTCCCCAGTACTCGCCGCTGCCAGTGCCCCAGCAGGGGCGGTGGTAGATGGATCGGCAGTGGCGGTCGAGGTAGAGGCTTGGGCAGTGGACATGGGGGCAGGTGGAGGAGGGGCAGTGGGAGCATCGCGAGGGGTCTCCCTCGCCGCGTCCCCCACCATAACGAGAGCGGGAAGGGGGACAAACAGCGAGGGGAAGGGAAGGAGAGGAGGCAACCACCCCTCCCTGCTAGGCTGCAGGCAGGGGAGGAGGGTGCCAGAAAGGGAAGGCTAAAGGGGCGTTGGGAGCAACCAAGGACCTAGAAGTGAGAGGGGTTCAGGGCATCGACGCAGAGGGGAGTTCCGGCTCCTCTAGTTGCACTAGGGGATCAGGGGGGACAACGGCAGAGGGGGGTGCAGTGAACAAGGGGAAACCAAATGGGGAAGGGCACAAGCGCCTGGGAGGGGGTGTGGGTGCACGAGGGGAGGAACCAATCAGGGCTGGGGGAGCACAGGGTGTGGGGAAAGGGCGAGCTGGGAATGCGGTAGAGGGACCACAGGGACAGCTGCAGGGCTGGGGCAGGACTATCAGGGCTGCAGAAGGAAATGGGTGGGGCGGACAAATGCGGCAAAGGGCAGGGGGTCAATCCAGGAGGAGGGGGGAGGTGGTGCACCCACAGGCACTTGTGCCAAAAAGTCAGTGGTCGGCTGCTGCTGCTGCAGGCCCAAATGGTGGAAGTGGGCGTGGTGAGCCAGGCGAGCAGCTCAGACCCAGAGGCAGGAGTCCAAAGCAGAAGGAAAACAGCCAGTGGGGGTGGTGGAGGGGGCAACGATTGTGGTGGGGGCAAAGGGGGACACAGATGGACCGGGGGAAGGCTCCACGCCACACCCCCCGGTGCCCCAGCAGACACAGTCCAAACCCCCACCACAAGAGCACAGTTCGAAAAAGACTCAGTCCTGAAAAGCCCCCTCCACAGTGGTCTTCACACAGTCTCCAGCAGCAGGCGGTCCTCTTCTACTCCTCCTCCTCCTCCAGGCACCAACAGCTCCCCAGCAACAGCCACAGCAGACCCAGCAGCTCCAGGTGGTGGTGGTGGTCTGGTGTCCAGGCAGGAGGGACCCCGCTCAGAGGGTGGTGTCCTCAGCAACAAGAGCTGGGGTCCATCACTCCCTTCCTCTCTGGGAAGCAAGCCAGCAGCCCCCCCCCTCAAGGGCTGTAGGTGGAGTAACAGCAGCAACTGAGGGGGGAAGGGGATCTACCACCCAGCCAGCAACAGACAGCAGAGAAAGGGGTGGGTGGTGGTTTCTGGCTCAGCCAAAGGAGCAGCAGGAGCAGGAACAGCAGCAGAAACAGCAGCAGTGAGGGCCCAGTGCCCAGCAGGAACAGCAGCAGCAGCCCTCTCCCTCCTTCCTCTACAGCAGAGCGGTCGAAGGGAGATCTGCTACTGGCCCCTGGAGAAGCAGTTCCCTGAGGGACCAGAGCAGGGGCTGCACTAGAGTAATCCGGAACCTGCTAGAACCAATTAAGGCAGACAGGCTGATTAGAACACCTGCAGCCAATCAAGGCAGGCTAATCAAGGCACCTGGGTTTAAAAAGGAGCTCACTCCAGTCAGGCTAGGGGGAGTCAGAGGAGAGGAAGTGTGTGTGAGGAGCTGGGAGCAAGAGGGCTGGGGCTGGGGCTGGGGCTGGGGCTGGGGCTGTGGCTGTGGCTGTGCTGCTGGAAGACTAAGGAGTACAAGTGTTATCAGACACCAGGAGGAAGGTCCTGTGGTGAGGATAAAGAAGGTGTTTGGAGGAGGCCATGGGGAAGTAGCCCAGGGAGTTGTAGCTGTCATGTAGCTGTTACAAGAGGCACTATAGACAGCTTCAATCCGCAAGGCCCTGGACTGGAGCCTGGAGTAGAAGGTAGGCCTGGGTTCCCCCCAAACCTCCCAACTCTTGATCCAACATAGGAGGAGTTGATCCAGACTGTGGAGAAGATCACTGAGGTGAGCAAATCTGCCAATAAGTGCAGGACCTACCGAGGTAGAGGAGGAACTTGGTCACAGACCATATCTAAGGAAGGGGTGGTACTAGCATGCTGAGTTAAAGCTGGGGAATGAAGAGAGAGACTGAGAATAAAAACACACAGGGAGGGATTTTCAATAGTGTCTAAGGGTGGAATTCACAAGGGGGACTTAGGTATGTAATTGCCACGTTAGGCACAGTAATCCAACATCTAGATCTTCAAAACTCCTGCTCAGATGCCACAAAACCCTGTAGGCACCTAAAATTCCTAGGTGCCTAAGTTTCCACTGGTGTCATCCCCTGCTTTTCTTTGGGTGGGCTTGTGCACTGTCGCCTCAGCCCTGAGGCCCCAAACCGCTTGGTACCTATTGCATGCCTCAGCCCCAGCAGGACTCACAAAGGAGGCACTCCCTCATTAGTACAGGACCTCATGTCCATTATGTCAATCTGTTCTGTCAAGTGCTTTTTAGACTTTCAGATGTAAGAAGATACATTCTGGATCTGATCTGGGCTGATATTGGCCCAATCACAACCATCTTTATGTTGAAATTGGTACCTTTCCATTTTCTCAATAAGACAAAATAGACTTACTGTGGTGATACACCATAGGAGACTAATGGATCCCATCAGAATTATAGGAGGTAATATTGCCCAGCTGCTATAGCAGAATACTGTGAGGCCTGTAAGGACACTAAAGAATACAACTTGTACAATGGCTCATAACCGCCCCTTCTTCCCACACCACCTTCACAAGACACCCTGGTTTCCAACCAGAACCAGAGACAGCAAGAGTGGAGAGATTAGATTGTCACTGGCAAGGATCCACTGCTGAATCTACTCAGCTGCAGCACAGGACATTTTTGCAATCCTGTGCCAAATTATGACTGTGGTTAATGGTTCTTTCTATCCTCTACCCCAGCATATTTTAAGTCCCAACGAGATGCCTGATAAACCTAGATTTCCTTTACCAGCCTGCAGAGTCAAATATTTCTCATTGTGAGACCTTTTCAATTTACCTCACGATAAGACTTCCATCAGCTTCCCAGCAGTCTCTCTGGCACTGTGAAAGCAAGGGGAGAGCAGTAGGGAGCAAATGCACTCCTGTTCTGGTAGAGTTCCATCCAGCCTCACAATTGGAGGGCCTCAGAGCTCAGCTACCTGCATGCTGGATCCATGCCTCTTAAGCCCAGAAAGAACAATGGGATAGCCTGAGGCCTTTATTGGTGAAGATTATTAATACCTCTCTAGGGGAGGGTGAGTTGGTGACAACCTTTAAACATGCTGTCGGGGCATGCGCAAGGAGGGGGAAGCAGCAGCATGGGCCCTCCCAATAAGTAGGGGCACAGAACTCCTCTGGGTCAGGGTGGAGAGAATGAGCTCCTCCAGCCCTGGGCTGGGGCTTGAGATGACAGCTTCTCTGGCCCTGGGACTGCACGGGGAGGGTGGGAGAGGCAGCTCTGCTGGTGCTGTGGCTGGGAGAGACAGCCCTTCTGGTTGCTGGGAGCAGGAGAAGGCAGCTTCTCTGGCTGCAGAGGGCACAGAAAGTACCCCTCCAAAAGTGGCCAAATTTGTATTCCTGTGCATACCTCCTGGGTCCAGCCCTTGCTGAGAAAAGTCTCTTGACTGTAACAACCTCACCAGTTATCACTCTTGGCTGTCCTTTTCTGGGAAAGTTCATTTGATGAGCCAACTGTAGCAAAACACCTGGTAAAAATCATCAATACAATTACAAATAGCAATACGGGGTGGTTATTCATGTTGCTGTGGAACATGTCTGCGCAGAGCCAACTAACAGGAATACACTTGCATGCCGACAGCTGTTATTCTCACACACAAATATGTCTTCATACACTCTGAGACAAAGATGTGCACACTCACAATTGTCTCTGTCGCTCACAGTCTCCTGCGCAAATGCCCATTGTCTCATTACTGAGCAAAGTCTCTATAGTAGGGAAGCAATAGAAGATGGGGAAAACCCCAGCATTCTGTGATTGGTTAGTTTGAGCGAAAACACTTTCATAGAGATATAAGAATATAGGAACTGTCATACTGGATCAGACCAATAACACATTTAGGTTCTACCAGTTACTTTACAATAAAACCCAGCATGGGGGAAGCTTCTTCATCACCCCAGGCATTTATCATTGGGTAGTCTTGGATTAGAAAAGCCAAGGAACACTGGACCATGGAGTTGTGAGAGAACATTGGTGGATTTTCAGTCTGGAGACCTGGCCCGAGCTGTGTCCACACTGCAAAATGATAGAGTTTGGACCCATATCCCGGGTGGACTAGTGCTAGGGCCCACCCCCGTGGTGGGTTGTAGGGCCCGGGTCCTGAAGGCTTACATTCCACAGTCAGACAGATTCATGTGTGTACCGAAGGTGGGTTTGGATTCAAGCCTGAGTCTTAGCTTGGGCTTACATTGCAGTGTAGACAACCCATAGTGGCTGACTATGAAGCATGAGGGGTTTTTTTTAGGAGTCACTTAGTCTTTTCATCCTATCTAATGTAACAATTGATTTTCTTGTTAGTCACATAAATATCTAATTTTTTTTAAATCTTGCTAAACTTTAGACCCAGTGGTATCTTTTGGTGCTACTATGTGTCCTTAACGCTCATTCTAAATGTTTTAATTTCTCAGCTTTTGTCCTTTAGGTTCTCTCTAACTAAGGTCCTCATTTTTTTTTTTTTAGAAGTATTTTAAGTCCCCTGTCCTACAATTTAGAGTCAGTGCTCATTTTTTTTTGGTAATGATCCTCCCATAAGGCTATTGGCAATAGTATAAGTTCTGTATTGCAAAGTGGCTTCCCTGTAGTATTGAAGATTTCAAAATGCAGCTCATTCTGTTAAAAAGCTCAGAATTGTGGGCATCAAAGTTTGGAGATTTGTGGAGTGCACTTGAAGCTACCAAGAGAGATCATGGGGCCTCTGTTCTGACCTGCTGGACGCAGGGGCAGCTCTATGTATTTTGCCGCCCCAAGCATGGCAGTGAGGTGGCTTTCGGCGGCGCGCCTGTGGGAGGTCCTCTGGTAACATGGATTTGGTGGCATGCTCATGGTGACAGGCAGGCCGCCCCCCATGGCTTGCCGCCCCAGGCACGCGCTTGGTGCACTGGTGCCTGAAGCTGCCCCTACCTGGACGTCCCTGCCCGTGAAATTTAACTGTTTGAAGAAAATTGCATTTGCAATGCTTTCAACAGTTGGATCCACAGACCTGTGTGAACAGGTGTTTTCACACATGAAATCTGTCCTCTGTCCCTCTCAGAGCCAGTTAACAACTGATCACTCAGAAGCCTGTGTGCAGCTTAGAGTATCCAAATATGTGCCAGACGCTGGAAAACTCAGCAAGGAAAAGCAAGGGCAAGGATCACACTAAACTGACAAGATCTGCTTTTTAATTTAATTTTAAATGAAGCTTCTTAAACATTTTAAAACTTTTATTTACTTTACATACAGTAGTTTAGTTATATATTATAGACCTATAGAAAGAGACTTTCTAAAAATGTTAAAATGTATTATTGGCACGTGAAACCTTAAATTACAGTGAATAAATGAAGACGCGGCTCACCAATTCTGAAAGGTTGCCGACCCCTGTTTTAGAGCTTCTATCACACTAATCAAAGCAGCACTAGTAACTGGCTGCTTGAAATTAGCAGTCAGCCTCCCCGCTCACTTTCCCAACCAGGCAGAAGCATTTCTCCATGTGTTTCACAAATAGTATGCAGTGCACAGAGGTAGGTATGACAGATGGGATATTTTCCTTACTGAGATCAAGTTATGTCACGAAATTCTTCCACCTGCCCTTCAGCCTTCCAAAAGCACCCTCCACATTCATTCTGCCCTGCTTGGGTTATAGCTAAATAGTTCCTTCCTTTTGTCCAGCCTACAGATATATGGCTTCATCCAACAGGAAAACAAAGGGTAGGCAGTTTCACTCAAAATCACAACTGGCACAGAAACCCTACCATCTGGTAGCAATTCGGGAGTGCAAGCTTCCATGCTGCAATCACCACTAACTTCTCAAGGGAAGAAGCTAGTTTGACACACAACTCTAGGAATGGGGCCTTTTGTATTCTGAAGTTCTGGAGCCACTGCTGCTCATCCCAGATCTGCATAGCGATCGCCTCTCACCATTCAGTGCTTGTTGGATGAGCCTGAAAGTGTTACTATACCAAGTGCAGCCATCCCCCAAATAGATCAAGCAGGAGCCTTCACGTGCGAGTCAGCTTGTAAAAAGCCCACTTGCCCATGTTGTCCTTCTCAATATAATAGGATCATGTGTCCTAACAATGAAGAAGAGCACGGAGTTCCTCTGTGCATCATTCATGCTGGCAGCGAGTAATTTGGAAATGGTGCAGATGAGTGGTGAATTATTATTTTTAATTATCTGGGAATTTGTTCAAGCTAAACTTCACTAAGCCACTCTTTAATTGAAATAACAGGGGCTTGCACCAGTTTAATTTCAACTGTCATGTAGAGAAGTCCTTCCAGAGGTGAGCTTAAATCCACGTAGGCCAGTTTTAAACTGCCATGAGAGTGTCCACACACAAAGCTGCTCTGGTTTAGCATCACACCTGTAGGCCATGTCTACATTACAAAATTATGTCGACCTAACTTACATTAGTATATAGCCACCACAGTTGTTATATTGCTTGTGTGTGTTCACGCTTGGCTCCTTGTGTCAACGGTGCACATCCTCACCAGGAGTGCTTCTATTGATTGTAATGTCAGTGGGGGGCATTGTGGGATGGTTTCTGAAAACCAGTGACAGACGCTGTGAGCAATGCAGTGTCAGCACTGACACTGTGTTGGCCTAATTACATGGACCGTGACTCTACGCTGCCTGGTGAGGTGGTGTTACTAAATCAGCAGAGAGAGGCACGTATGTCGGCAGGAGCCAAATTTAAATGAAGACACTTCTACAGCTAAGTTGATGCAAGGCAGCTTACATTGACCTAACTGTGTAGCTTACAGCAGGCCTTAGTAAAACCAGTGCAGTGTGTGTGTGTGTGTGTGTGTGTGTGTGGATAAGGCATAATCCTCAACCCTCTCTTGTTGTTGTACCATTAGGGCGTGTGTGTGTGCGCGGGGGGTGGCCCTCCCAGGTCATGGGATATGCAATTATCTGCCTTACTTGATCTTTCCTGCACCATTCCCATTGGTAGCTGTAACACTGATTGCATTCATATGGTAAAATTGCTAACACTCAATAATAAACAAGACATGACCCATCCATATGAGAATATGCCAAGCCAAAAAGTTTCTAAAGGGGTTGGATTGGAACTGCCCTAAAATCTGCTGCTTGTCTGTCAACAACAACATAAGCCATCCAAAAGCAATTATATGGGTGCAAGACTGAAAAACAAAATGTAACAGGAAAAAACAATCGAGAGTGGAGTATGTTGTAATTTTCCACTAGGGGGAGCTAGAGGGTAGTCAGGCAGATTACGGGAAAAGGATCAAGCTGAATAATTGAGAGGATTGGGGAGCTCTGCACTGGAACTTTCTTTTTAAGAACTCCTAACTGGAAGCTAGAAGAAGTTGTTTCTGCTTTAATATCAGGGCCCTGTTTGTCTTCTCACACATTCTCAGTTGTTTGTGTCCATATTTTGTATATTTCAGACAAACACATACAAAGACAAGAGCTGAGTAGAGAGAGAGGTTGATCTGGTAGTTACTGGACTAGGAATGTGGCGATCTGGTTTCAATGTCTGGCTTTGTCATACACTGTCCGTGCAATCCTGGGCAAGTCACTTATCATCTTTGTGCCTCAGTTCCCCATCTGTAAAACAGGGCTAAGACATCCTTTCTCCCACCCTGTGTGTCCTGTCTCTTTACACTGCACATTCTTCAGGGCAGGCATGGTCTCTTATTGTCTGTTTTGTACAGTACTTAGCACAAAGGGGCCCTGATCTTGGCTGGAATCACTAGGCACTATTATAATGCGAGTAATAAAAGTTTCATGCATATGATGTGCCCATTGCTCTCCCCTCACCCCCAGAGCTCCTCATCAAACTCTGGACTGAACCACAATGTTATAGACAGAGTAAACTGTTTGGCTGCACACATTTAGGCAGATTGTTGTTGAGATGGTGCACTTTTGTGTCCCCAGCTCCCTCCCGGCTCCCTGTTCCACTGTCAGCCAATGAACATCCAGCCACGTCCCCATTCTGCATGTGCACATATACAACATCCCAGCTGACAACAACTCAAACTAGTGATGGACAAACCTTAAAAGCTTCCTTTTGGATAACCACCTAGAAATGAGGATGGTTATCCAGCACGTTTAGGTGTATTAATCAATGTGAAATCTCTCAGGAGCTAGGCTTTCCACCAATGGTTCAGTGCTGTAGCTTCCAGACGATGCTAGGAAGCAGAGAGGCATGAAAATAATAAAAACCAAGCCAAGTGGTAATGAGAGCTGGGCTCAATCCAGAACAGTGGATTCCAACCCGACTGAACTTTGGGAGCTTCAGTTCTGAATCTGAACAACTTCGCGACTCAGCCACAAGAAGCTAAACTTTGCCAAGTGCTTCCAGAGGTTGGGTTTGAATATCAGACAAAGGTTCAGATCAATTCTCATTTTACCCAATCAGACTCGCCCATCCCTTGTTTAAGCCCCAATTTTCAGCAGCCAAAGCTACTCCTGCAGTGGTCTGGGTTACCTATAGCTGCCCAGTATCAACCAGTTCACTCACTCTGTCACTTTTCTCTATTAGTCTTATTTCTCCTTCACCTCTCCGCTCTCCTTGTGCAGTTACCAGAAATCCAATTCCAAAAGCATTTCACACCTCTTGCCAAGCTAAACTTCCTATCAACATTCTAACTGGATTTCATTTGAGTGAGTGACTGTCAGCTCTGGGGCAGTCCCTCTGGGTCTTGCTTTGGCTGCTTGGATCATTTCCAGAGGAATGGCATCAAACTCTCTTCTTTATTCACCACAGCTCTCTCTCCAGCCAGCGTCTGTTTGCATAGCCAGCAGATGCCAGCTTGTCGTTTGTATGCGCCTATCCGATAGCTAATTGTGCAGTGCCCCTGCTGGCCCAGTATCATTGCCCTTGCTTATTTTCAGTGGTAGTGGGCAGGAGACAGAGGCAGCAGAGAAATAATTGAAATAAATGAAGCTGGATGATGCCTCATTTTGGCACATTGCTTATACGTTAAGATGTAACATTCAGCCTGGAATTTAAATCTGTTTCACAAACTATGATAGTCTCCATTTCTGGGGGAGAGAGAAGTGAGAGCAAAGAACATGAACAAGGGAATATTCTTTCTTCCTTGCTGGGTTATTGCCATTCCTGACTTTCAGAAGTTTTAACCCTCTATTGGATCTTCCTAGTTTTGGTTTTGCCATTGCCAAGTATTACCTGGAAACAATCCACTGAGAGAGACTGACCAGAGTGGCTCTGCCTATGGGTTTAAAACCTTCCAAAATGCACATGGTGGAAGGGAAAAAGTTATTCCCCGCTGTCGGCAATAGCAGAACTAGATAGGTTCAACAGATTCTACAGCTTGAGCAGACATACCTGGGCTAGCTCTGATCCAGCAAGCACGCTAAAAATGAAGTGTAGGTGCCGCAGTGTGAATGCCAGGACAGGCTAGCCATGCCAGTACAATCCCATTTGAAACCCTACATACATACTTAAGTAGCTTGCTTGCACCAAAGTGGCTACATTGCTATTTTTAGCACACTAGCTCAATCAGAGCTAGTGCAGGTGTGTCTACTCTAGCTGGAAATTACACCTCTATAGTACACATGCCCACAGGCCATGCATTTGTCCTCCCAAAGGATCTCAGTCAAACAGCTCAGTATGTGAGTTTGTTTTTACAGGCTTCTTCTCAACCCTGCTTTTCATGAGACTACTTATGGAGCCAAAACCAATACTTTGTATTTCTGTAACACCCCTAAGATGGAGGCAGGTGTTATAATGTCCATTTTACAGATAGGAAACTAAAACCCAGGGAGGGAAAGCGACTTGCCCAAGGCTGCATGCAACTAAGAATAGAATCCAAATCTTATGACTAGAAGACAAATGAAAAGACCCCCAAATTTATTATTTTAAAAAAGTTCATTAAATTTAAGCCAAACTCATGATGTGGGGAGCCTGACTTCTTTGAAGAATAAGGGTCAGTGCTTAAAACGCCAGACCAAGAACTGGGAGATTTGAGTCCCGCTTTTGGCTTTGACTCTAATTTGGCTGGTAAAACTGTAACTTTAATTTTAAAATATAACCATGTACAAGTGTGCATTCAAAAAGGCATGCTCAGCAGCATGTCTAATTTGAATTGGCCTTACAACCACAAGTGCAAAATGAGTAATTGTATGTGTGAATGACCAGTTGCACATCTGTAGTGAGGTGGAGTGGTCTCCCACTAAGCCATAGGGGGAGGATTCTCTCTGAGATACCTGGTGGTCAGAGCCAGGCTGGGCCCGCCCCTCCCACCAGAAGCTAAGGAGTGGAATGGGAAGTATAAAAGGCAGGGCTGTTAGCTCAGTTGAGCCTGATCCAGGGAAGGAAGCAGATGTCTCCAGCCTGCTGCAGAACTGAACCTGTACTGTGCTATATCCTGCCCCTAGAAGAGACTGACCCAGCTGAAGAACTTCTGGGACTGCTGCTTGCTGTATACCCCAAGGAGGCAGAGGACCCTTGGACTATGGAACCCCTCATCCAGACCATGGTAGGAAGTAGTCCAGGGAAACCAGACATTGGTCTGGTTTTGCTGTGAGAACCTGAGGCAGTGTGTTGCAGTAGGATCTCCACTGACCCAGTGGTTAGAACCCTCTGCCACTCTTATGGCCCTGGGCTGGGAATCCGTGGAATAGGGTGGGCCCAGGTCCCCCTGCTGCCAACCCAACCCCTGGGGTGGTAGCCTCCCCTACCTTAGGCAAGAGGCCTGTGTTTGTCTGCCATCTGCCTGAGCTAAGGTGACAGGTGATAGACTGCTTGGTTGCTTGCCCCGGCTGACGGCCTGCACCCCTTAAGTGACTCGTTAAGTTACCCATTAAGTGTTTGTTTGCCCTGCCCTGCCTGAGGGCCTGAACCCCCTAACACTGTTTGTTTGTTCTGCCCTGGCCTAAGGCCGGAGGGGCCCAGACCATATTCTTACTCGGCCCTGCCATGCCACCCGGGCTGCAGACCCTTCTGCTCAATTCGCTATTTCTCTGCTAGTGGGCAGCACCTCAGTGACTGTGTGAGGCACAGTAGCTTGCCACTGAGCCAGAGGGGGAGGGACAACTGCTAACCCATTACAATATCTAACTGATAACTTGCACACACAGTTACCCAGTTTGTGCGCAAAATTATGATAACTGTATGTACATTAGGAGTGTAATTGTACAACATAAGATTCTGCATACCTAATTTGGAAAATCAGTCTCTTAATCAGTCCATGCTTCATTGTTCCAATCTATAAAATAGGTATAATAATACTTGGGTGTGGTACCTTGTAGAAGTGTTGTGAGATCAGGTTTGTAAAGCACTTTGGCATTCGCAGATAGAAGGTGCTCTAGAAAGGCAAGTACTGTTATTTTCAAAAAGGTGGGTCTTTGTTTCCTCACTGCTTCATACTTACGATGACTGGTCCCAGTTTCCTTTGGGGCTTAGTTAATGGCAGTCCAGCTGGATCAGTCTTGACATCTCCAGGATCTGAATGAGTTGCTTCCAGCCTTTTACAGTTCGGGGAGTGAGTTACCAGGTTCAGGCACCAAACTGGGTTTGTTTGATTACTTGTTGGTTGTACAGGAGGTCACTGAAGCCATTCAAGCAATATCAGAACAGGAATTCTATCCACTGCAAATTTTACTCGTAGAAAAATACTGTAATGTGTGCCTCCATGCCATTAATACGTGACTGACCACTTCATGGGGGCAGAATAAGCAAAGCATGGGCCCTCGCTTAGACATGAACCACAGACTTGGTGTCAGTAACCGAGGCAGGTACTGTAGTGGACCCTGCTGCAGGGAACTGCTGTGAATGTCACAGTACGCCAGGCCCTTCTGGATGCCTGGTAGCACACTCTGAGTACCACAGACTTGGAGGCAAGCGCTGTCGGCGCTCTGAGCACTAGGGCCTAGATCCACAAAGTTACTTAGGTACCTTGCTCCCAATAAAATCAATGGGAGTTAGGTGTTTAAATGCCTTTGAGGATCAGGACATAGGATCGTCAGGCTCCAGGCCTTTGCGGGTTCCCATAAACTCTCTCCTGCTGTGCGGAACTAAAGATTTCTTTAGCAGAGCTGCCAGAAACCAAAAGGTGCAAATCCCTTAGGCTTGATGACTTTACTACTTTGATTTTCATTGTTACTGTAACAGCTCCTAATCCAGCCCTTACAGGCAGTATAATACAGCCAGGGTCTAAGGATAAGAGTCTCTTAACCCTTCCATAGTGGCTGGCCTGCCTGTGGCTGCCATCCTGTGGGTCCCCAGCAACCAAGCAATAGGGTGTGTCTGCCAAGCTCTCAGCCTTCCAGCCCCAGCACTCAGGCTATTTGCTGCCCACAACCAGCTCTCAAGCTGCTGAGTTGGGCTACTGCTCTTACTCCCATGTGGCCATCAGCTGCCTCCAGACAAGGTGCCCTCTTACCTCAGGATATTAGTTTATGTTCCTGTGCTCTGAGGATTATGGAGTCCTGTATTGGTTGGATGTTGAACTGGGTGACACAGTCCCCTCCACTGGTTAGAGCTTTTCCCTCCAGCTCAGCCAGGGCGGAGGGAACGTGCCCCGTAATGAGCCAGCAAACTCACTACAGAATTATCCATTACCGAGACAGAGTGAAAAGCCATATGTTTTCCTATGGTGTGTGAGCTTTCGGGCAGTGCCCGCAGCCAGCCTATGTTGGGAACTGTGCCAGGTTCTGTCTAATGCCAATACTGGGCTGACATTTTAGCATCCACCCTAATGGAAACCACAGCGGATCCATCTAACTCCCAAAGCCATTAATTAGAGCTTAATGACCTCTCTCCAAGCAAAGGCCTCGGAAATGAGCTTCAGAAAATTTCCTACTAGCAATGTGCACTGTGCACCAGTCTGTCCTGCTTTGGCTCAGACTTTAACTGCGTATTCTAAAGCCTGTCTGTCTGTTTACAAAGTCTGCCAGGGATGTGTCCTCTTCTTATTGCAACCTAAAGCCACACAATCTGCCCTCTGTAAAAAGATAACATCTTATACCAATAAAGGCATCTCCCATTCAGGAAGTGAAGGATTTAAACCTTGTTAACAGTCCCTGGGCTCTTGAGGAATAAAACTCCATTTACATCCAAAACTCCTCTGGGTATTAAACCTATTTACAGTGCCAGTCCCCTGCTGCATTGAACTGGGGGCAATTTCTGCCATAGCCGAGCTTTGCAGAAAAGTTGGTTGAAAAAGGGACCCATTTTTAGTGAAACATAGTTAATAAAATGTTCCTTTGTTGGTTTAAAATGTTGAATTTTGACATTTTTCAGCCAGCTCAGCTTTTGCACTTTTCACACTTCCTGTGCTCACAACAGACATAGATTGAGAGGCTTCCAATAGGCATCATGGGCAGCTGCCAGCTTTCCCTCATCTTTGATTGTCTATTTTCCCTTTTGGTTACAGTTGAAGGGTTGGGGAAAGCCTTTCCAGAAAAGTGCCTCTTAAGTGTCTGAGGCTTTAACTTTGAACAGTGCAGTTCTTACATGTATTTGTGTGCGTCTTTGGAGTATCTATCATACATGTTTGTCAATCACAAAGTGTGTGAGATGGCATTTGTGTGATGAAAGAGAGGGTAGATATATGATGATGAATGACTCTATAAGCCTATATATTTATTTAGAGTGTCTTAGCAAGTGACTGAGTGTATGCAATACCTGGGGACCTTAAACGGCTGTGTAAGGACTACCATCTCCATAATCCTTGAGGAGAGATGCCATATGTACAAACCCTGAGTCAAACAAGTGGTGTCCATAGCCGAGCAGTTCGCCGTGTGTGATACTAAAAGTTCTCCTTGCTTTTGGACATAGACTCACAAGTGAGTGTCTCAGTGGAGCTGTCATCTTTGCCCCTCTCACTCATTTCTTTTTCTTTTAAATTAATTAACCTCCCACTTTTGAGTCTCAGACCCCATAAATTTACCAGTGTGACTCACAGAATTAAATTCCCTCAGCACTTTAAGAAAAAGAAAATAGCATCCACAGCTCCAAGGCAAAAGGCTAATCGGACATGACTTCATGGTGAGTTTGACAGTACATTCTGATCATCTTTCTTCAGTGACAGTCTATCACATGGCTGACCCAGGAAGGAATTTTTAACAGCACTGATTCAATAAAGGCCTTCAATTTCAGGCTTAGAAGCGGACAAAGAGAAGAGAAATATTTACAGAACATGCAACATCCGGAGGGGAGTAGGAAAGTGAGTGCTATAGATGCTTAATATTCCTCACATGAGCATTACGAATTTACATTAAACCATTTTGGTAGCTGTGTCTTTTCTTTACAGAAGAACCACTATTTCTTAATTACTTAGGATAGTAGAACTCAAAAGGGTAAATTCTGGAATTAGAACAAAACTGATCTTTTGACATTTGAGTTGTATTTGCTTCTGGCAATGCATGAATTCTGATTTGAGATGTGTGATATGCAATATAGTATTGTATTCCCCTGGCAGTAGAAGTGTGTCCTGATCACTGGGAAAGGTCTGACTGGAATTTTCTGGCTTGCTCCCAACTTTATGTGGTACCTTCGAAGCAGGGGATGCTTTGCTTGCACAGCACAGGCTTCAATTTACCTAGAAAGACAATTTTTAAAATTCTATTTCTCTTGGGGGAGGGTTAAATTTTGTTTAAATTAAGCACAGGAGAGGCAGTTTTGTGAAACACAAAGCTTTAAATTAAATATATTGAAAGTTCTTTAGGTTTTACACAACACTGGGCCCCTCTGTCCCCTGATTTCCCCACACCCAAAAAAATGACATGTGCCATTTTGGAGGCTCCTGCATACAGCCCGCTTGATTTTGTGAAGCCCTTTAAAAATGTTTGACTCTTTAACAAAGCCTCAGGTACCTGATATTCTTCCTTCAACTGCTTGATTGCTGAATCCTGATACCTGAGATATAGGGCAAATCACCCATAAGGCAATGACCTCTGGACTCGGTGAATCACTTTGAAGTTCTAATATTACAATGGAAGACCTACAGAACTTTAGGTATTGCCAGGATGCCCACCACGACTGCAATAGTACCTAGGCTCTAATCTTGAGGTTCGCACTTCAAAGGAATGTGGCTTGCAAAGGGGTTAAAAAAAGCCTAATTCCTGGCTACCGTGGAAATGAGGAGAAGGATTTTAGGTTGCAAGCATCAAAACCCTTGTCTGTTTTCTCACTTGCCATCTTCCTTGTTATGCCCCCAAATATAAATTAGAGATCACAGATAAATTATCACAGATAAATTAGAGATCACAAATAATGTCCACCTGCCACAATTGCTAGAAATGGACCCATGCTAAGCCACCAGATCAGATTACGCTCAAACTTTGTGGAAATACGGATGCAGATCTGAACATTGTGCGCCCTGCCTTGCCTCCCTCACCACACTTCTTTTTTACAATGGGCCAAATGAAAGTAATGGATCCAAATTCCCCTGGACTGTGTGAAAGTTCTGACATGACAAATAGTTCAGATCCTTGGGCCATCTCCACTCTTCCCCCTATTCTGGGGCAGGTCTGTTAATCTTTTAGTATATTCCTCTGTGATGGGGTGTAAACCATACATTGGCACTGAAATGGTTAAGGGGAGCTGTAGAGCTTCATTCTGGCACATGGTTACTGGTGAGTCAGGCCCAATTAAAGATGAGTCCCAGCTGAGTGGTTACTATAAAGCGAGGAAGCTTGGCTGAAAGAGTTGAGTGGGGAGATTATCTGAGCCCAAGTGAGATCATGCAGGAGTCTAACAAAAGCCTATTACAGAAGGAGAATGGATATAAAGAATCAGGGGAGGTAGAGGAAAGTAGAATCAGATGATGGTGATATTGGCCAAAAAAGCAAAGCTGAGGAAGCAAATAAACCAAAACTGCTATAATAAGATTCCCTAGCCAAAGAAATAAGATTAGGTGATGTTAATGCTGTGAAAGGAGCAGATTTTTTTTTTAAAGCATAGCGATATAGTAGGAGCCAGGAAGTTGAGATGGAGATCTTTTAGTTGAATGTAAAAACAAAGAGTAGGCTGATAAACAGCTGAAAATTAAAATGCTAGGGAAAGTTAAAATAAGTTACCAGCTTCCAAAGCATTTGACTGAAATGGGGCATAATACATGGGGTGCTATTAAAACTGAGCAATTATAGAGACAACAAAAAGCATAGGAGAAGATAGTGTTAGTAATTAAGTGACTAATCAATGGAGAGGAGAAAGCAGGCCACCAACAGCAGTGCAGATTATATTTAAGGGATGATCACTATCTAACAAAAAAAGTAACACTAGGGTTTCAGATCTCTAGAACCAAGCCATATATCCCGCCTCCCCTAAGGTGCTGTAAGTGCTAATGGTAGAAGAGAAATCTTTCTTTAAGGATTTATAATCTCTCTAACCCATGTAGGAAATTAGAAAGCTTGGCATTAAAAGAAATACTGAGGAATGCTAAAATATATAGATATGTATGGTGACCTAAATAGTCATCATAAATTGTGGTGCAGTAAGACAACTGATAACAGTGGCATATACTTAGGAAAGTTCTTTGATGAAAACAGTCTAATGGTTTTAAATAATGGCACCCCAGCTAGATGTAGTGAGGCAGATGGTAGTTTTTCTTGCTTAAACCTGGGAATTATAGCAACAGATACTGCAAGTAAATGCAACTGGGAAATATATAAGGAAGAAGGAATGGGGAGTGACAATTTTGCTATGCTTATTACTTTTCAAGAGCAAGGGAAGGTTGAAGGTAATGGAAAATTGTCCACATGGAATTTTCAGAAAGCTAACTGGGAGCTCTTTACACGTAAGTGTACTGAATTTGTGACTGCTCATTGGGTGAGTGATGACAGAGAATTTCAGTGACTGTGTAATAAAGGGTTTACAGTAGCCATTTCTAAGTATTGAAATGCCACAGAACTAAAAACTCATTTCCATGGTGGAATGAGCCATGCAAAATGACAACTAAAGAAAGGAACAAAGCCTATAAAAAGGCAAAAAATAAAATACAACGAATAGTAAAGATCTAATGAAGTATAAAACAAGTAAGGCAATAGTACATGGAATTATTAAAAAAACAAAGGCAATCAGAGGAAAAACTGCACACTGATAAATGAAGATTCCAAGACATCAGAAATATACAGGCAAATTAGAAGAATGAATGGAATTCAGACTGAGGCCTGGTCTACACTACGAGTTTATACCGATTTTAGCAGTGTTAAACCGATTTAATGCTGCACCCGTCCACACAACGAGGCCCTTTATATCGATATAAAGGGCTCTTTAAACCGGTTTCTGTACTCCTCCCCGACGACAGGAGTAGCGCTGAAATCGGTATTACCATATCGTATTAGGGTTACTGTGGCTGCAAATCGATGGTATTGGCCTCCGGGCGGTATCCCACTGTGACTGCTCTGGAAAGCAATCTGAACTTGGATGCACTGGCCAGGTATACAGGAAAAGCCCCGCGAACTTTTGAATTGCATTTCCTGTTTGTCCAGCGTGAGCTCACCAGCACAGGTGACCACGCAGAGCTCACCAGCACAGGTAACAATGCAGTCTCCTGAGAATTGAAAAAGAGCTCCAGCATGGACCGCACGGGAGGTACTGGATCTGATCACTATATGGGGAGAGGATTCAGTGCTAACAGAACTCCGTTCCAAAAGATGAAATGAAAAAACATTTGAAAAAATTTCCAAGGCTATGATGGAGAGTGGCCACACCAGGGACTCAGTGCAGTGCAGAGTGAAAGTTAAGGAGCTCAGACAAGCCTACCAGAAAACCAAAGAAGCAAACGGAAGGTCCAGGGCAGGGCCGAAAACATGCCACTTCTACGCTGAGCTGCATGCAATTCTAGGGGGTTCCGCCACCACTACCCCACCCCTGTCCGTGGATTCCGAGGTGGGGGTGGTAATTTCAGCCATGGCTGAGGATTCTGCGGGCGGGGAAGATGAGGAGGAGGACGAGCTTGCAGAGAGCACACAGCACTCCGTTGTCCCCAACAACCAGGAGCTTTTTCTCACCCAGACGGAATTACCCTCCCAGCCCTCCGAAGCCAGTAGCCCAGACAATGAAGCCATGGAAGTGACCTCTGGTGAGTGTACCTTTTTGTAAATATAAAACTTGGTTTAAAAGCAAGCGTTTTTTTAATGATTGATTTGCCCTGAGGACTTGGGATGCACTTGCGGCCAGTACAGTTATTGGAAAAGTTTGTTAACATGTCTGGGGATGGAGCTGCAATCCTCCAGGGACATCTCCATGAAGCGCTCCTGGAGGTACTCCAAAAGCCTTTGCAGAAGGTTTCTGGGCAAGGCAGCTTTATTCCATCCACCATGGTAGGACACTTGACCACGCCATGCATGTAGCAAGTAATCTGGTATCATTGCATGACAAAGCCTAGCTGCGTATGGTCCTGGTGATTGCTGGCATTCAAGCAACATCAGTTCTTTATCTCGCTGTGTTATCCTCAGGAGAGTGATATCGTTCATGGTAACCTGGTTGAAATTCAGGAATTTAATTAAGGGGACAGAGATGGCCATTCCTACCGGCCTGTCTGCCTTTTGCTTAAAAGAAATCCTTCCTTGCAGGTAGCCAAGCAGGGGGAGGGAAGGGGGGCTAATGGCACTGAGCTTTTTCGCGTTTGGCTAGCAGGGATCTTCCCTGCTACCAGCCACGCGATGGGGGGGGAAAGGGGGGTGACTAGCAATGATCTTCCATGATACCAGCCACGCGGTGGGGGGAGGGGTAAAGCGATCATCCCATAGAATTGGATGAAGGGGGATGGTTGCTGCTGCTGCATGTTAACAAGAAAGAAGCAGCACTGAACAGGCTTTGCTTGGTATTTGGGAAAGGAGGGCACTGTGTATATGAAGGCTGCAGAAGCCGAAAGACAATGGCTTACCATGGCCGCATGAAAGCTGAATTCTGCTGCCTGGACCTGCGCCTGTGAGATCTCTAACACCAGAACTGCAGGCACTCAATATTAAGATGCAAAATGCAACCTTGTAGAGAAATCACATGTACTATGTAAGATGAATAGTGTTGCTCACTGTGAAAGAGTATAACCATTGTTCTGTAAAATGTATCTTTTTAAATATTTCTCTCCCTTTTTTACCTCCCTCATGCAGCTGCAAATTTTTCAAGCCTCCCTACTCCATCCCAAAGGCTATCTCAGATAAGGCGGCGGAAAAAAAAGACGCGAGACGAAATGTTCTCGGAAATCATGGAAGTAACCCACAATGAAAGAGCTCATCTGAATGAGTGGAAGGACGTGGTATCAAATTACTGGAAAGATGCCAGTGAACGTGAGGACAGGAGGGACGAACCTAATGAGAGGTGGCGGCAGGAAGATCAGAGGAGGCATGATGCAATGCTGGGGCTGCTGCGTGATCAAACTGACATCCTCCGACGTCTGGTGGAGCTTCAGGAACAGCAGCAGGGTCACAGAGTGCCGCTGCAGCCCCTGTGTAACCACCCTCACCAATCACCATATTCCATATCTTCCTCACCCAGACGTGTAAGAAAGCGTGGGGGAAGGCTTCGTGCACCCACCCACTCCACCCCTGTGGACAGCCCAACCAAAAGGCTGTCATTACTTTGAAATATTTTTAGTGGCCTTTTCCTTCCCTCCTATCCTCCTCCCAAACCACACCCGGGATACCTTGTCAGTTCTCTCCCTCTTTTTATAAAGACTTTTTAATAAAGAATACATGATTTTTAAACGATAGTGACTTTTTATTTCCTTAAGCAAGCTGTAATTGAAGAGGGAGGGTGGGTTGCTTACAGGGAATGAGTCAATCAAGGAGGGGATTCATCAAGAGGAAACAAACACAACAGTCACACCATACCCTGGCCCGTGATGAAACTCGTTTTCAAAGCTTCTCTGATGCGCACCGCTTCCTGGTGTGCTCTTCTAATCGCCCTGGTGTCTGGCTGCGCGTAATCAGCGGCCAGGTGATTTGCCTCAGCCTCCCACCCCGCCATAAAGGTCTCCCCCTTACTCTCACAGAGATTGTGGAGCACACAGCAAGCAGCAATAACAATGGGGACATTGGTTTGGCTGAGGTCTGAGCGAGTCAGTAATGTGTGCCAGAGCTCCATTAAATGGCCAAATGCACATTCTACCACCATTCTGCACTTGCTCAGCCTGTAGTTGAACAGCTCCTGACTACTGTCCAGGCTGCCTATGTATGGCTTCATGAGCCATGGCATCAAGGGGTAGGCTGGGTCCCCCAGGATAACTACAGGCATTTCAACATCCCCAACTGTTATTTTCTGGTCTGGGAAGTAATTCCCTTGCTGCAGCCATTTAGACAGAGTAGTGTTCCTGAAGACGCGAGTGTCATGAACCCTTCCTGGCCATCCCATGTGGATGTTGGTGAAACGTCCCTTGTGATCCACCAGAGCTTGCAGCACCATTGAAAAGTACCCCTTGCGGTTTACGTACTGGGTGCCCTGGTGCTCCGGTGCCAAGATAGGGATATGGGTTCCATCTATCGCCCCCCCACAGTTAGGGAATTCCATTTCAGCAAAGCCATCCACTATGACCTGCACGTTTCCCAGAGTCACAACCTTTCGTCACAGCAGCTTAATGATTGCTTTGGCTACTTGCATCACAGCAGCCCCCACAGTAGATTTTCCCAGTCCAAATTGATTCCCGACTGACCGGTAGCTGTCTGGCATTGCAAGCTTCCAGAGGGCTATTTCCACTCGCTTCTCAACTGTGAGGGCTGCTCTCATCTTGGTATTCTGGCGTTTCAGGGCAGGGGAAAGCAAGTCACAAAATTCCAAGAAAGTGCCCGTACGCATGCGAAAGTTTCGCAGCCACTGCGAATCGCCCCGCACCCGCAAAACTATGCGGTCCCACCAGTCTGTGCTTGTCTCCTGGGCCCAAAATTGGCGTCCACTGTCTAGAACCTGCCCCATTACCAGCAGGATCTCCAAAGCGCAGGGGCCCGCGGTTTGAGAGAATTCTGTGTCCATGTCCTCATCACTCTCGTCGCCACGCTGCCGTAGCCACCTCCTCCTCGCCTGGCTTTGCAGGTCCTGGTTCAGCATAGACTGCACGAGGTGTTTACAACGTCCACGATTGCGGTCTTGATCTGAGCAGGGTCCATGCTTGCTGTGCTATGGCGTTTGCACAGTTCACCCAGGAAAAAAGGCGCGAAACGGTTGTCTGCTGCTTTCACGGAGGGAGGGGTGAGGCTGTACCCAGAACCATCCGAGACAATGTTTTTTGCCCCATCAGGCACTGGGATCTCCACCCAGAATTCCAAGGGGCAAGGGACACTGCGGGAACTATAGGATAGCTACGGGTAGCTACCCACAGTGCAACACTCTGGAAATCGACGGTAGCCTCGGTACATGGATGTACACCACTGAATTAATGTGCTATGTGTGGCCACATGCACTTGACTTTATACAATCTGTTTTACAAAACCTGTTTATGTAAAATTGGAATAATCCGGTAGTGTAGACATACCCTGAGTAGTTACATGCCCAGGTCTTAATGGGACTGACAAAATAGTTAGAAGTTCTGATCATGCGAAAGCAAATATTGTAGAAGGAACGTTCTGATATGAAACTTTAATGAAAATGAAAGTGCAGTTTTCCACCAGGTTAAAAGGAAATTCATTGAAGAGAATCCTGAACTATTGTGTAGGTGGGGTAAACATGAAGATACCGTACTGAATGAATGGTCTGGTATATGAGAACTTTAGAAAGCTATTTATCTCAGCAAGAATACATCCCTAGTTAAAGGTAATATATGCCTCTCTTAAAGCAGGTTGAGGGTTCTCTTGGAATTATATAATACTACATGGGAAAAAGGAATGATACTAGTAGAGTCGAAATATGCCATAATAATTCCAATATGAAAACCAGGCAAACGATTCACAAAAGTGGATGCCTACAGACCTATAGCCCTTATGTCCTATGTAGATAAAATTATGGAGAGAATGGTGAATGAAAGATTGATTGCCTACTTGAAAGACAATGGCATTGTAGATAAAGCGCAAAGTGGTTTTAGGAGAGGAAGATGTACCATTCATCACACACTTTTACATTTCAAAGTGAAATACAAAAAAGTCTGAGGGACAAGGGTTTTATGATAACTGTCTTTCTAGATATTGAAAAGGTATATGAAGTGCTATGGAGGCAAGGCTTGTACAAAGTAAGTGCACTAGGGATAAGGGGAAGAATGTATAGGTGGACTAGAGATTTTTTTGAATAACAGGACCATGCATATCAGAATTGGGAAAGTTATGTTGACTATACCGGCTACCCCTCTGATATATATTTTAACACTTCCTTGTGGTGTACCATTTTTATCAGCCTGACCTTATTTAATATTATGATAATTGATCTCCTAAAACAAGTGTCAGGGTAGATGCCACTCTAGATGCAGATGATTTTGCTCTGTGGGTTAGGAGCAGAAATACTGAGGTGGCGGAAAAGAAAATAGCAGCATTATGGTAGAACTCTGATTGGGGAAATGCATGGGGTTTGAAGTTCCCCATTGCCAAAGCCGAAGGACTGATTTTTACAAAAAGATTTTTAGAAAAGTACAAGGGACTGTAAACTGTATGTGCATGGAGAGCAAATAAGTATAGTTAGAAGGTTTAAATTCCCAGGAGTCATATTTGATACTAAATTACTTGGAAAGATCATATAGACTATGTTAAAGATAAATCTACAGGAAGCATTAACCTGCTTAAAAGTCTTGCTGGGATTAATTGGGAGGTGGGTAAGAAAATGCTGCTAATGGTCTATAGAGGGGATGCTAGCTCTGTTGTCAGAGAAGGGATGGAGGAGATGGTTAGGAGAAGGGCATAGACCCAAGCCTGATTTTCCATTGCCCTGTGTAGTTGCTTCACACCAGGGCAAAATGAGTGTAAAATGCTGCTGCATCAGAATGGAAACATTTGCACTTTGGATTGGTGTAAATGAGTACACAAGGGGCAGGGCAACAGAACTGAGCACAATGTCTCCTTTGGTGATCCAAGGTCATTCTTCTGTCTTCTCCACTCATGGGGACACCCTAGCCCATCCTTCAAATGCCTGGGAGGCTGCCTTCCCGTCCTGCTCCAAGACATCCCATGTGAGGCAGCTGGGTACATAGAACGACTCAAGAAAGTCACATGAAACTGCTGGATGTAAGAGGAGATCTCCGTCCATGTGTCTGTGAACAAGACAGCTTTGAATTGTCTGTATGTTAAAATACCCAAGACCCTCTTTAAAGATGGGCTCAAACCAAACAGTGATGGTGAACCTCCTCACTCAGATCTGACTTTTGCAAACAGCCTCTGTCTCTGTAATGGATTGAACCCAAAACCTTGGATTCAAACTTCCTTGAATCTATGACTGCTCCTGAAGGGGGAACTTTTGCAGTTTGGACACACCTCTGGTCCTTTCCATTTGTAACAGAAGCGTTAGGACTTGGTTAATGTTTGTAACAGAGTGGTTAGTATCTCAGTTGTAGAGCAATGGCCAAGGGTGCTCTGCATTACAGACACAGGAACTGATCTGGAGGGGTGCTGAGCATTCAGCACTTCCATCAGGCTAAATTCCAAGGTCTGCACTCATTACGTCCCCCCATACCTGACCTCTCACTCAAGCAAATTCCCACCAAATTTGACCCATCAACTAGAAGGATTTTGGTACCAAGTTGTTATGAACCCAATCTTGAGTCCTTTACTCAGGTTTTACTGAGTCCTAACCACTGACTTCAGTTGGAGGAGGGGGTTGACTGAGTGAGACTCTCAGGAGTTGGTCTAAAATAATTGTGCTATTTCAGTCTTGTGTGAAGAAACACCTGTCTAGTCAGGGGAATGTTTTGTTTTGCTGTTGACTATCCTGAGCCCAGTACAGGGAGAAGACAAATTCTTCTCTATGGAGACCAGGGCATGGGGTACCCAGCTGCTTTCATAGACCGCCTAGAATAGGGGAATGTTGGCCCTTTCTTATGGCTTCACCCTTGCAGAGTCTGAACTAGGAGGATGGTCGATTTTTTTCAATGGGGGTGAGAATGGGAGAAGGGGCTTACCTCTTCCTAGCAAGTCCAGGTGATGGTGGGAGGAAGGGGGAAATGCTGACCTTATTCCAAAGTGCACAGGGGCAGGACTCTAACTCTCAGCCTTTCCAATCCCTAGAGCTGAAGGGAGTATTAGCCATTCATAGGAACACTCCCTAGGGAGCCATCTGTGAAAAATGAAGCAGGTTGTTAATGCCCATTTTATTTGAGGGGAGAGGAGAAAAAAGTGCCTAGGGCAGGGGGATGGCATCAGAACGAGCTGAAAGATTCATCCAGTCAGCACTTCTCCATCTCCAGGGACTGCTTTATGCACATCCATCTGATGCAGCTGCAACTTCACTTCGAGAAGAAAGAACAAGCCAAGTGGTAAAGAGCAGATAGGATCTGACAGCTCTCGTGTCTCAGTCTTCCCTTTGCACTGGGCCACAAGTAGGACAAAACTCTCCTCCATGTCTGTTACATTTCACACTGAACAGCACTGTTGGAGCAAATGCAAAATGTGGGAGCGAAAGAGAAGCTGATGGAACTGTGACCCTCCCAGCTGCCAGAGCAAGTTAGGCTTTCAGCCTTACTCCTAGGCACATGTGCTGATGTCAAACCTGCTCCTGAATGGGGCTGGAAGTTCTCCAGAATGGCAGATAAACGGGAGACTGGACCAGCCACTCCTTAGAGCCTAGAAAAATAAATGACAATTGTGAATCTGCTGACATTTAGGTTCCAGTGAATCTGCCATTAGCAGCCAGGCTTGTGGACTTCATGTGAGCAAAACCCTTTCAGCTGATGCACAATCCCAACAGCGCTGTCTCTTTTTCCTCAGCCCCATTCCCAGCTGTATCATGTCTTTGTATAAAACGCTAACATTAAGTAGAAGCAATTTCTCCTCACTGCAGGTGACCCGGAGGGAAAAATAAAACCCTCATTATACCCAAAGATTGGCATATTCCTAGATCTGCTTTTATCCCTCTCTTGATTGCCCTTACTGAACATATCACCAAGCTGATGTGCAGCACATCTTGGAAAGATTGAAAAAGCTAAGTCACAGGCATGGAAGTGCCTTTTTCAGAGATTGCTTTTTGCCAAGTCCTTGGGTGAGCATGGCCACCCATAGGCAGCTATGTGGTCTTTTTGCTTTCAGAACTTTCACTGGCCATCGCAGGATGTTGGCAGAGGAATACTGCACTTTCAGTAACTCCGCAGGCAAAAGTGGGCACCTGTAGGCAAATGGAATTTGTTTCTTATACTCTCAGTGGGTCTGCAGACCACAGTGGGCACCTGTCCCCTGTGGTTCCATGTGATCTAGCTAAAGTTTTTATACAGCACTTTTTTGTGGTGTTTGACACTGGTGACTCATCTGTTCTCCCTCTGAGTGGCTTCATGGACAATAGTGCCAGATGGCATCTTTTCCTTGTATTTGCAGCGGGTTCATGGGTGATAATGGGTGACAGAGGACACTCAGTGACAGCGGATGCTTGTGTTTTCAGTGAGTTTATGGGCAATACTGGACATCTGGCATCTTCCCTCTGTGTTTTCACCGGATCCAAAGTTGATAGTGTTTTGATTCAAAGCAACCGAGAAGTGTTAATCATGCTTCCGGCTGGTCCACTGATGATAGTGGACATCCATGGACAGCTGGTATCTAGTGCCAGTGCTATTTTAACACTCTGCCATGTAAACAGCCCTGAGATGACACAACAGTTTTGACAGCAGCAGGAAATACTTGGCCCTTTCAAATTTTTCTCTTCTGATTACTCAAGGTGACATTGCCCTCTGCTAAGTTGGATGTTCCATGACATGAGACAGCATAGCTCAAGCCCTGGTTAGCACAATGCATTAGAAGGCCTGACATAAGCACATATGTCCTTTTCCCCCCATAGCTCCTTTCTGACCTCTCACTCTTTTTTTAGATTAATGCTATCAACAGCATTGAAGTTTCTCTGGGGAAGGGAAGGGCTGTCACTCCAAGTACTTTGTATTCATTGAGTTGTACAGCACAAAAATGGAGTAACTTGCCCCTGGAAGTCAGGTCTTTGCTTTGCTTTGATTGTTCCAAAGTCTTCCTCAGAAATCTTGAGGGGGATGTCCCTGGGGTAACATGAGCACCTCAATTCCAGCCCACTTTTATGTGTTTCTGAGCACTGCGTGGGTTTTGAGTGTACAAGTGGACAGTCAGGGTCAGGATACGGTAGCTGTGAATTCTCCCCCATTGTGTATCTCAAATGGACACTAGCGCTCACCAGGCCATGTAATGGTTAGGGGCTCCAACTAAGGTTGAAATCCCCTTGTGCTAGGCACTGTACAAACAATGAGAAACAGTTCCTGCCACAATGAGAAAAGGGGAGCGTGGCATAGGAAGGCTGACAGACTGAGAGAAAGGGGATGGGACAGAATGGGAGCAAGCAGAGAAGGAAGAAATATCCAGAGGAAAAGCTCTAAAAACCATTGGAAGCTGGTGAGATATGAGGCTGCAGGTCCCTGCTTCAGCGGCTTTCTTCCACTGCTACTGGCTCAGTTTCTGGCTGGCTCCTCTAAGCCATTCCTTGTATTCTTGAGCTTTCTTAACTGGGGGACAGTTGGGAGTCACATGACTCCTGGTGCCCCAGACTGGGGCTGTTTCTCCTGTGCACTTCTGGATCAGAGGGGTGTTGGTGAGAGTGGTAACCCTATCTGGAGCTGTTGTATTAATCTAGATTAAATATTTGAGCCCAGAGATTTTAACATGACTCTGTCATTCTCCAACATTAAAGCATGTTAAACAAGTGCCAATGTTTGATACACAGAGACTTCAGCCTGCTTAGCACCTGTCAAATACACCATTAAACAGCCTTTCAATGTTTGTTTGTTTGTTTTAAAGATACAGAAACAAAGGAAAAGCATCTAAAATGTAAAGGATTGAACGAGGCTTTCATTTTAATATCTCTTTCTCCCATTAGCTGGAGAGAATTTTTGCAAGGAAAACCCACCTTGTTTGATAGTCTTAGAGTTGGTCTTAAAGATGGGAATAGCCCTCTCTTTTGAGGAAAAGAGAAGTTAAGATGTGCTGGAGTTGTTGTTGCTAACGTTCAATCCTGTTTTCTACAAACAAGACAAATGTGCAAATGGGGAGAGCAAAGAATTTAAAAACTATAAAATGAAGCTTAAAATAAAAAATAGATATAGCTCCATATGTTTTATATATTTATCTCATAGAGCTGGAAGGGACCTCAGCCCCCTGCCTTCACTAGCAGGATCAAGTACTGATTTTGCCCCAGATCTTTAAGTTGCCCCCTCAAGGATTGAACGCCTAACCCTGAGTTTAGGAGGCCAATGTTCAAACCACTGAACTATCCCTTCACCTGCTGGGTGTTAACTATAATTTCTTATGGTCTTATCAGGAACTCTGAGACCTGGCAAACTTGTACCAGCATCAGGGCATTTAGAGTCTTGCTTTTAGTGACCTCTTAGCAGTCTTGGCCAGTTGAGCTGGACTCTTAACAGAGAGAAGGAATAAGAGGAGAGAGCTAGGAAAGACAAGAACACATTGAGTGAGGAAAGGGTGGCAGACAGTCTCACATCCCAGGTTGTGTCTCGGATTTAGCCAGAGCTGATGGAGGTGACAGTGTAATCTGGGTCTCTCTTTTTGGCCTGGTCTTGTCAGGACATCTCTCAGGATTAGAACAAAGAAGGTCTGGGGTCCCAGGAGGAGATGGATGTGGCAGCCATGTAGTCAAATTTTCTCCCCAAAGTCTTTCTTTAAGGACACTGAAAGGGAGTGATGGGTGGAATAGCCCATCTCCTCACTATTTTGTCCACCAATTAGGCCATATATCCAACGTACCAATTTTGGTTTATGAATTTTCATTCCTCAACGCCTCTTGTTTACCAGGCAGGATCTGACCACAGCACTTGAGTTATATCATTACACCTTTTTGTTTTGGAGTAATCCAGCTGGTTTCCCTTTTGCAGGGCCGGCTCTAGGTTTTTTGCTAACCCAAGCAAAAAAACTTTTGGCTGCCCCTTTCCCAGCCCTGGGCTCTCACCCCTCCCACCAGTGGCCCCCCCTGCACCCCTGCCACCCAGCTCTGGGCTCCCCCACACCAGTGCTGACTCCACCCGCTCCACCCTTGCCTCCAGCCAAGCAGGGTCGGAGTAAGCAGTGGGGCTCCCAGGCCGCACCTAAGCCCAGGGTCCCTCCAGCCAGGGCTCCTGCCTCCAGGAACAGCCAAGACCCAGAAGGGCAGAGACAGAGGACCGCCCCGGCAGGGGGCTGAGGAGCTGGGGTAGGATAGCCCCAGAGGGATCAGAGCCCAGGAGAGCAGGATGCAGGCCGTGCATGGCAGTGCCCTGCCCTCCATGGCCCTGCTGCTGCTGCTTCTGGCTGCCCTGCCACAGTCCCCGGGCAGCTCAGGCCAATTCGCTCAGCCCCAGCTGTGGTGCTGGGGGGTGGTCACCCTGCGGCACCTGCAGGTGGCTCCGTGTGCCCCATGGGGCAGCCCCCAGCCTGAGTGTACCCCACTCGGAGCCTGCCCGGCCCAGCCACAAGGTGTGACATTGGGGAATTTTACTGCCAGGCAAAAAACATTGTGCACTGTGGGCAGTTATATGGTGGCTGATCCTCACAGGACAACACCACAGCAACTGATACATCTTAATAATAAATTTAATTTTTCAGTGACCACTCTCCATGGTCATGCTACTAAGTCCCACCCTGCAGTATCTGTATCTCTAGGCCTTTCCTGCATTCTCTAACAACCACAGATGGACTGTGGAGCCAGGGCCGTAGCAACAAAGAATGTGGCCCTCTCCGAACATATGTCCGGGGCCCCTTACAATGCAGAAACTGGAATGTGGTATTTATTTTATGCAATATACAGGGTTCATATTATGTATACATAGGCCTACAGTGTACATGTATTCCGTATTTACGCAAAGCGCTTCTTTCGAGCCTTGTTCTCCGCAAATTGGTTAATCAATGCGTCATAGTCCAGAGATCTGGCAATCTTGTTTTCGATTGAGATAACTGCAAGCGCAGAAAGCCTGTCATCTGTCATGGTTGAGCGCAGGATATTCTTGATCAGTTTCATTCTGCTGAAGCTCCTTTCAGCACCAGCGACAGTAACTGGTGTGGTCAGAAGAATTCTGATGCAAATGCAAAGATTCGGATATATCTCCTGAAGGCTGTTCTTGTATATGTACGTTAAAAAATTGTTTGCCGTGACAAGTCCTCTCTCTTTCTCGATGACATAAATAAAACGATTCAATTCCATTATGAGTTTGTTGGCATCAATGTCTCCCATTTTTCTTTCAAAATTTTTGCTGTGATTCTCCAGTTCATTTTCTCTGTGACACTGCTTCAGCCTGTTAACGTTGTACAGAAATCCAAACAACTTATACCACTCCACGAGTTGGTCAAATCGCGACGAAACAGCAGATATGGCCTGATCAGTGAGAACAAGAAAGAACTGCGATTTGAATTTTTCTTCGGCAGAAAGACGACTCAAATCATCAGCATATTCGTAATCAAACATTCTCTTCTTATGTCGCACTTTGGTTTCTGGAAACACCTGCTCAATACCCATATGCTCTGCTATTTCATGTGCATTTGTGACCATAGAGTTATATCCTGTATTTCGATAGTCTTCCAAAAACTTCATTGTAGCACCGACTTCTGCCTGCAGTACGACAATTGACACATCTGGTGACTGAATTAATTTGCTGGTTTTTTTGACATGAAATAGTATATCGTACCACGTGTACACAGTCAGAACAAAAGGCCACGTAGTAACATGGTCTAAAAGTGCACCGGCTTCTGTTGCTGTATTGCCATCTTTCTTTTCGAGTGCATATTCTCGCAAAGATGACAAAGCATTGCACAATTCTTCAAGATGATAATGCAATGGCTTCACAGCATCAATTCTCAACTCCCAACGAGTGTCCGATAACCCTTTAACAGATATTGGCATATGTTCTTGAAGTATATCCCAACGTGAAGGTGAAGAAGAAAAGATAACGTATATTCTGTTAATCAGACCGAAAAAGTCAACGGCATATTTCGATGACTTTGCCACGTCTGAGATCACAAGATTCCAAGTGTGAGCTCCACATGGTACATACAAGGCACGGTCATTTATTTCTAGCATGCGGGCTTGAACTCCTTTATTCTTTCATCTCATATTTGCGCCGTTATCATAAGCTTGGCCTCTCATGTCAGCAATGTCTATTCCTAAGTTGTTTGCCTTTTCAAGAAACGCTTCCAATAAGCCCTCGCCAGTTGTGTCGTGAACATTAAGAAAACCAACAAACGCTTCACGAATATTGACACCATCTTCACCGTTGCATTCAACAAAGCGTAACACCACAGACATCTGTTCTTCATGTGACACGTCGGGAGTACAGTCCAAAATAACTGAATAATATTTTGCTTTTTTAAGCTGCGCTATGTTGGCCTCTTGAATGTTACTGGCAACAAGTTGAATCAGCTCGTTTTGGATCTGTGGACTGAGGTACTGAACATGTGTGTCTGCCTTCTTAATCCTCTGTAAAAGTTCGCTGAGGACAGTATTATACTTTGCAAGCAATTCAAACAGTCCCAAAAAGTTGCCATTCGAAGGATCGCCTAGCTTTTCATTACTTCCTCAAAATGCCAAGTTTCTTTCGGACAAGAAAATAATGACATCAACCATGCGTTTGACAACATTTCTCCAGAAATCTCTTTCTTTCAGAAAAGCCTGCAATTCGAGTTGGTCAATAGATGTATGGTTTACTATGCCTGACCGAAGGTCAAACCATTTCACCATACAGTCTTGATGACCTTTGCCTGTTTCATGCTGCTGAAGTCTTTTTGACTGTGCTTTCCAAGCAGATGTTCCACGATGTAGCGGTATGTCGCCAGTGCCAAATAATTTACAACAAAAACAAAAAATGGCATCTTTCTGAACTGAGTACATTAACCATGAACGTCTTATTTTCTCGCCATTTGCCATGGTTTGATAGAAATGAGTACTTGTGAACCTCCGTCTTTCCTCGTTAAATGGAAATTCGTAACTTTCATTCTGCTGTGGTGGGCCACGTGCAACAATGTCACACACTTGCCTGTCCGATATTATAGACGGCCAATCTCCTGGATCATCAGTCAGTGGTTCAGATTCAGATACTTCTTTCCCGGCAGCAACCGGAATATCTGTCACAGTTTGTTTGGTAGAACAATTGGCTTCACCTTCGACCTCACTTGACGCACTTCTGGATACTTCTGGATACGATTCATCGCTGCTAGCGCTGTCCGTTTCATATGCCTGTACCTGTACGTTGGATTGCAGCATCTTTTGCTGCCTTTCGTTTACTAGCTCCGCTCTTATACATTCTCTTAGACATCACAAAGCATGCTTCTGCGTTGGAAACGACAAAAAACTAAACAACTAAATTAATAACATTTATCCGCCTACCGCCATTGTGAACGCAAATACACATTCTTTGAATGGGGCCAACTAAAATTTGAAACTGAGCGACAGACAACTGATGTAGCCAATAGCATTATGATGTATCATAATGACTTCACGGTTTTGTCAGTAAAACCGACATGGATTGTGCAATAGCGTCAATAAATGTCACTTACCTAGTTATACCTTACATTTTTTTGCCACTTTTAGGGGCCCCCTTCCTTGCGGGGCCCCCTCCGGTCGGAGGGTACGGAGGGCACTCGCTACGCCTCTGCCTCCAAGAATGCATTTGCAGTCTGTGTGTGACTCTGTGTGTGGTGTTTTCATAGCTTGATTCATGTATGTGTGTGGTGGGTATGGGTGTGCGTTTCTGTGGCTAATGTATGTTTGTGCAGGTGGGTTTTTGTGCCCATTGGACCGAAGTCCAGTCTTGGTCCATGGGTGTGTTAGAGCTAGTCAAAAACCAGAATTTTCTTTCCACAATAAATTTTGAAATTTCCTTTCATCCTGAATTGGAACAAAAAGTTGAAATCTTGCTGTTTCCTGCAAAACAAATTCCATAGCAAAATTGTTTTGGAATTGTCAAAACAGCCTTACCAAAACATTGTTCCAATAAAGGTCAAAACACTTAAGTTTGACTTTAATATAAATGTTGACATGGAAGTTGAAACAAAGCAATATGACATTGTTGAAAAGAAGAGCTTTCATCACTGAAAACTTCAATGAAATTGATATATTCTTTCAAAACAGTTCGTTTGTCAAATTAGCATTTTCCAGTTAAAAGCTCTTCCCTCGGAAAACTTTCAATAACCTCTAGTGTTTCTAAACGCACATAGCTATCATTAATGATTTTCTGTGTGCCTCACTCTGTGTATCTGTTTCTCTGTATGTGCGAGGATCTGTGTATGCACATGAGTTTTATTTAGTACATGTCTGTGTGGGCGACACAGACACTTCTTATGAAGAGCTCAGTCTCTTCTTCCTTTTTCACTGCTATTGGTACTCCATACTGCACTACTGTAGTCCACTTTCCGTCCAGACCCCACTGATGCTGTGGTTGCACAGCAGATGTACGTACAGCCATTTTTTTTAGATTAGATAGAATCATAGATTATTAGGGTTGGAAGGGACCTTAAGAGATCATCTAGTCCAACCTCCTGCTCAAAGCAGGACCAATCCCCAAATTGCCCTGTCAAGGATTGAACTCACAACCCTGGGTTTAGAAGGCCAATGCTCAAACCACTGAGCTATCCCTCCCCCCTGGTGATATCTCTGTTCTAGCTTCATTGCAACCTGCTCTTCCAACAATTCCATTTTTTTTGGGTTTTTTTTTTAAAAGATCCTTCCATATTGGCATGGTCCTCCATGTGCTTCCCAGATACTGTGGGGTTCTCCTTTTCATGGCAGACATTACAGGTGACTTATATTCTGTAACAAAATGGCTTCAGCTATTAGATGGCATGCTGCTCGCATGACCTGCACCACTCCAGCTGCTGCCATCTCCTCTTATTTCATACTCCTAAACTCTCTCTCTCTCACATCTATTGTCTTTACTGTTTCCTTCATCTGTCTCTCTCACTCACTGTTATACTATGCCCTACTCTGGTAAGACTATTCCTTTTCCTGTCTACCATCTGCCCCCTTGTTCTCCTCCTTGTGATCCCTCCTTTAAAACCTACTTCCAGAAATGTCTTTCACCTTGTTATCCTCATTGATAATCTCTCCACACCCTCACTTCCCTGGATTGTTTTCAGTTTTGTCTTGGGTTTGCTCTCATTATCTGTCTTGGAGTAACAAGCTAGTTAGGGCAGGGACCGTGTCTGTCTCTGTAAATTGATGGCACTATATACAAGATTTTAATCATCATAATTCAAAGATGTGCAAGGGAGGCTAAGTTGACATGATTTACATGCTGAGCAGCTCTGGAGGCTTCTGTAATATGTATTTTGTTACATCTTCTAGTTTATCATGTAGCTGACTCTTTATGTATCTATAGAGGGCGGGTTAAGTAAGTTTAGGGGGAATCTAACTGTAGTGTAAGGGACTATAACTTTTATTCCACCTTTCACATCACCTCTGAATTTGGTTCCTCATATCAAAGCTGTGGAGTGCTTTGGATAAGAGGCTCGCATGGGCGTTTATGTCCAAAAGCCATTTGTTAGCACAAACTCATCTAACTATAGAACCAGGACTAGCATTCTGGGTACCAGAGTTGTGTGAGTATGGGGGGGGAAGGTTTCATGCTGTCCTGCCAATAAGCCTTAGCTTTATTTTGGAGGGACCATTTCTATGGATGAAAGGCTCATTCAGGCTCTATCCCATTCACCTTTGGCTGCTGCTGTCACCTCCCAGTTTTTGTGATGTGGACACTTGTGTACTAAGAACTGGGTTGAGATGCCCAAACTTATTTCACATAGGTCACAGAATAGCTGCAGATGGAAATGACTTTTGGCTGTTACTGGTCTGTGCTGGATTGAAATCAATAACAGGGAAGTGAGAGGGTTTGTATCCCTTGAGCAGTCCCCAAGCCATCCATTTGTCTAATGTGGTATAGTCTGGTCCCTGTGCTCTGTGAGCATCATGGAGCGAGAAGTACTGAACGTGACACTGGAACTGATAGGAGGTGCAACATGAGAGGATCTGGAAAGTACTGTGGCATTTGCAGACCTGTTATTGTGACCTAATCCCATGGCATCATGAGTCACTTTAAAGGACACATCAGTTGGAATTAAGCCCCCACCATATGGTCTGCCCTATCATTACACCTGCCAAATAAAGGAGCATGACTCAAAATGGTACCATGGAAATTCCATATACAGCAAATGACTGAAATGCCATTGTTGATTTGTCCTTCCAAGCACAGTGTGTTCACCTCCTGTACAGACATTCGTGGAGGCAGGAGAGACACTGTTATGAATGCCCTGATCAAGTGACTTTCTTTCCTGACAAAATAATAATTCCCTTTCTGAGTCTTTTGATGCCACTGGGGGGAGAGAAACTGAACCGCATGGGGCTTCAAAGTGTTAAAACCATGCTGAATGACTTGAGATTCCAAGAGCCACAGCTTCTCTTCAATGAATCAGAGTCTTTTCTGCTTCATTAAATCTCTCACCTCGACGGCTGCTGCAGCAGCAAACCTGAAGCAAAACTGATTAATTATGCATCATTGCTGTATTTAGGGACTTTAAAATTGGAGTTAATATAACTGGGTGCTCAAGCAGGTTAGAGTAGTTAACGCTGCGCTGACGGACATGGGGTTCAGGAGGTGAGGGTGGAGCCAGGCTGGGGGATTTGAGCAGGGAAAGAAATGGAAAATTAACCAGCAGAATTCTACAGAGCTTTTGGATGGTGGCTCTCTTTATACTGATGAGCCTTTTTTTAAAAGAAGCTACCTCCTGCATTAGAAGCGGGAGCAGGAGCTTTGATCATGGGAAGAGGTGGAGGAGAACCGTGCACTGTTAATGCATCTCAACTCACTTTATCTCAAATAACCAGGGCTCTCGCTGTGAAAAAGACTTGTGGGGCTCAGTCTGGTTTGTAGTTGACAGGTGTCTAGACAGCCATTATCCTAAACTGCTTCTAATTGATACTCAAATTGCTAATCTCACCACACAGGCCAAGGACTGAATGGGCCTCCAAAACCAAACTTCTCTCTTGCCCTCAGAAGCATTTTCTCTATATGGGGACTGAGGCCCTTGGCAGGACAGTGAGGGGGAAGCTTGCACTGCTGCTTTCCATTGCTGTGCATGCGTAGCTGCTAAAGAGAGGCCTTCATTCCTCAGGGCTGTCAAGCTGGCACTTAGAGCACTAAGCTCATGTATAATATGAAAGTGTTTATAGGCAAGAGTTGTTGGGGGTGAGAATGGGGACCTTTAAGATAGGAATTGCATAACCAGATCTCCTCTAAGAGGTGTTACTCAGGGTGGTAACTTGGTTAAAAAGAATGTAGTTTGCTCAAGAAAGTAAAAATCCACTGCTTCTGTCAGTTCTAAAGATTCTAAGAAGATTCAGGAGAGAGAGCTTCTTCAGGTAGATGCTGCAAAATGAATCCAGCTACTCTCAAAATTCAGCATGTTCATCTCACCAATGACTTGACTGCTGAGTCCCAGGTTACTGGAAGCAGCATTTAATACTCAATCATAAGGTAAAGAATTAGAAGCTTTTGCTTACATCTAGCTTAGCCTGTGGGCTACATGGAACTAACTAGAACTCCTGTCCCACCTTGCATGGGATCTGTCTGAAGTTAGTTTCCTCGGAGGAAGTCTCTATGCCTGTTTTTTTCAGTGGTCAGGAACAATGCAAGGATCTTTTCAAGACATTGCAACTTGGAAGCCAATGTTCCCAGTTTTGAAGACTCTCCTCCTTAAACTGGGCTAAATACAAGTAGCACCAACCAGGAACTAGATGGATGTTGGGTAGGGCTTTTTTATCTATTCAGTACTAAAAATTGCCCATCCAAGAGATTCATGCGTTGCATTTTGCCGGACCCTTTGGCTTCACCTAATTTTCCTAAAATGGAAGAGATTTCATGCACCTTCTTAAAAAGAATTTCAGGCTGTGAAAAGTACAAGTCCCAGAGTGCAGTTCTCTAGGGGATCCAAGAGCCAGGTTGAGCATGCATACCGGGATGCATACTTGGAGCGTCTGTGGCTACTCTTTTGTATTTGAGAGAAATGTGGTGGCAGGCTGGGTTATAGAATTCCCTGGCTGACATGATGCTCACAGACATCACTTTGGCCTCCCTAACTTAATGTAACCTAGATTCCCCAATGTATTGTAAATGGTTGTGTGTCCTAGGGAAAATCTTCTTCAGAATTACTGACTGGTCTAAACTAAGCAATAGTTTCTCTAAATCAGGTTTTTTTACTTACTGGCCTCATGTGCTAAATGACTGAACTGTGAGAAACTTCAAGAAATATAGAGATGATCATGAAATGCAGCGTTTAAAGAAGTATATGTAAGAACCAAATTATATTTCCCTTCTCCCTCAGGACAGATTTGGGATTATATAACATACTAGACAAAGTACTTTCAAGGTCATTCAACTATCTTTGTTTTTTCTTTTACTGTAGTGTATGTTTGTACTTGGTATTTATCAAAAGGCAAGAGAAAAATACTGAAGTTTGCGAGAGTATTAGCATACAGTGGCATGGAATTTTGGAGCTAAATTCTGCAATTTTGGGATCCAATCCCACAATTTTTTACTCCCTTAAGTAATTCTTACACAAGTAGTATAATTATCTTCAGTGGAACAATTCACATTAGTAAAGATTGCAGGAGTGGGCATTTACTTTGTAGCATCTTTACTATCAGCTCACCCCTAAATACATAGTAATATCATATGGTTAGTGTTAGATAATAACAATAATAAAAAGGAGAGACCAACTGAGCATAGGAAAGGGGAGAGAAGAGGTTGTCATCTGTGACTTGCAGTGAGATGGAGAAGCAGTGAAGCAGAAATGTACAGGAATTCTATTCCATGTGAGTAGCGCTGCAGAGGAGAAGGCTCTTGTATCAGCAATGGCAAGGGAGTGAGAGAATGTTGGTGCTAAACAGAGTGAAAGGAGCAAGGAGGAAAGGTGAGAGTCTTTTTGTATCATATATGTAGCATATTACCAAGACCCAAAATAAAATGTTTAAGGGGTGGAGGGGAACTTATGGATTGGCAATGAGGTGGGGAAGAACTGCAAGCTGTCTAGCTGAAGATGGGGGTGGAGGGAGAGGAGGATGTGTATGCCCTGCTGCACAGTTCTTTGCTGGCTGTACTTTTCATGACAGTGGCAGACTTATCAGTTCTTAAAAGACACTCATATCTCTTGAGCATTGGTGTTCTCTGGGGCAGTAATGTGAGAAGTATGTGGCTGCATTAGATCACTAGGGGCTGTTTTAAATTCTAACATGATCGAGACTCATGTAGCAGGATTCTTTTTCTCTTGCACTTTAAGCCTTTAGTGGGAAGCTTAATGGACATTTTAAAGATTAATGTGAATCTTGGAATATGCTAGTAAGTGATATTTTTAAGGAGATGCCCTATATACAACAATTTGTTGGGGGCATTTTTTTGGTGCATGAGGCTGAGACATTAATAAAGGAGGAACCTCTATGTTTATCCTTCTTTAACCACTTCTTGTATTGTCAGCCCGTCCTGGAGGTCAGCATCTGCCATCCTTGATGCAGAGGCCGTTCTTTCATAGGATAAGAGGGGAAATCAGTCTTGAGGAGAACAGAGAAAGAGTTCTGTTAGATGAAAACAAGACTCCTATTCTTCATCAGCCTAATCCATTATGCTGGCTAATATCCGAGAACTTTAATACATCTCTCTTCAATGCAGTAATCTCTGCAGCATATGGATTTCATATCCTATCAAGAGGAGATGGGGAGAGGAGGCTTGGACTCAGCTCAGTACAGGTGCTATTCCAGGTTGGTTGCACTCATCCTCTCCCAGCCGGGGGTGCAAGCAGCTCTCAGCTCCTTACTAACTTAACAACCTTCTATTCACCGAGGGAGCCCCCCACAATATTCAAAATGAACAGCCTTCCCCCATCTTCCTTCTTACACAGCAGAAAACACAGCTAGCCTGTATCCTGACCTGTTCCTGGAACATGAGGCACTAGCCCACCTCAGAGCAGTCATGGTACCAAATTCTGCTCTCCCTTATGCTCGTGAAACTCATTCAAGCCAATGGGGTTGCCCAGTTGTAGCTGAGGGTAGGATTTGGCCATACTGATACTACAACAAGGACTTCAGGTTTGTCAGTAGGCTACACAACTTGGCCACTGAATTTCCTGTTGACAATAGGGATAAAATCCAGACCTTCCTGCTTCAAAACCACAGAGCTCTATCACTTGAGCTGAGGAGTTTCCTTTAACAATTAGCAATGTTCAGCCTATGACAGAGTTGAGCAGTTCTAGTTCCATCCAGTAGAGGGCACTGATAAACACCAGCCAGTTGACTCAAGTACACTGGAACAAAGGCTTATTGGTTTTGTATGGCTCTGTTTTGATATGAGGATGAATTAAAGGACATATGAGTTCTCTTCCCCTAGGCAATAATGTGTGTACTTGATTAGGTTAGGAGGGCTCTGTCCACAAAGCCCAACAATGGACCTGATCCAGTGCCCATATATGTCAATGGCAAATCTTCCATTGATTTCCATGGTACATGATCAGAACCATGGTGAACAGCCTGAACTGGGGAGGAGGCAATATCTGATCAGAAGTTTGAAGGAAAACTGCTACCGAGTAGGATGATGTATACTATGGTGAATAGACCTGATGACACTTTCTAAACATGTTCATTGTAAACAAGGAATTGAAAATTAAAATATTCCCCTGCAAGCATGGGAAACCCAAACAAAACATGGACTTCTAGATTGCCACATGTCAGAGCCACCCATAACCAACCCAGGGATATGCAGAAATAGAGGTAAGGAGAGAGAGAAGAACAGCGCTACTGCTCTTCCTTTTCTTTTCTTGGGCTCAATCATACTTGTCTGGGCAAGAAAGTGCTAGGGTGATTAACTGCCCCAAAATCTGTACAGAGAATGGCACAGTAGATCCTTGATGGTTTAAGTTCGGCCATGTGTGGGGCAGGGATGGATGGGGTAGAAGTGAGTGCTGACTTATCCTGGAGTCAGGTCTATTTGTGCTTTGAAGGAGGAGTGCACAGGCATGTGCTGTTCCTCAGGCTAGGTCTACACTTGGGCTGGGGGAGTCGACCTAAGATACGCAACTTCAGCTACGTGAATAATGTAGCTGAAGTCAGTGTATCTTAGATCAATTTACCTGGCCATGAGGACGGCGGTGAGTCGACCGCTGCCGCTCCCCCGTTGACTCCACTTCCGCCTTTCACTGCGGTGGAGTTCCGAGTCGATGGCAAAGCGATTGGGGATCAATTTTATCGCATCTACACTAGATGCGATAAATCGCAATAAACCTCCAATAAACCAGATTGGCAGGTAGTGTAGACATACCCTTAGACACACAGGAGGGAATTGATCCTTGTACCAGCACTGAGGCCAGTGCAGCAACTGAGGAGAGCTTGTGCCCCTCTGATTCTGGAGTTGCCACAGGCTAGCTCAACTCCCAGTGCAGCTCAGAGCTATCCTAACTTGCACCTGCTGCATATTGCCCCTGTGGGGCTTGTGGCAGGGAACAGGCAGGCATAGGCGCACGCTGCCCACACCTCATCCTGCCCTGAGCCCTCCTGCAAATGCACCAGGGGCTCCTGGAGAGGGCTATGGAACCAACATCTGGCCAGATCTGTGGCTCACACATAGGCCCCTACACAGGGATTATTGTTCTAGAGGGGAGCTGGGCAGGGCCATATAAGTGCCCTGTGGTCATTTTTCACCAGCCAACTGGCCCACAGTAACCACAGAACAGCACTGAATCGGGGGCAGGGGAGCAGGACAAAGTACCTGTTTTTGGTTATTTGCATTTCTATTCTGTGCAAAGGGCCAGGATAATCTGGCTTTTTGGCCTCCTGAGGGATAATGACAACAACATAGAGTAATAAACATTTCCTGCCATCTAGATACTACCCAATTTTGCCTTTGTAGCATTAAAAATTACTCTTGGGTGAACTGATTATATTTAAATTCTAAGTTTTAAGTATTATCATAATCAAATACTATATTTACATGTCCAAAATATCAGCTTTGAAAGAAATTTCTGATTTTAAAGTGATTGGAAAATGTCCCATGATTTCGTTTTTAAAAGGGAATTCCTTCATAACATTTTTCACTGTTGTAATGTTTAATCCAGGTTGCTTGAGTTCAGTTTTTCTTTAATTCAATTTGATTTTTTAAAAAACTTTTAGATTCTCTCCATTCTGGCCTCATACTTTTTGCTAGATGCAATTGTTTTCTTCTATTTCAAAATCTTTTTTCCTCTTTTTCCCCCTAGGATCTTATACCTATTTCTGTGTGCTTTCAAACTGAGCCCCAGCATGTCCCCAGACATTCCTCCCACCCCTAAAAAATCATTAGGCTCGGGTCTGCTGGCAGGGAGGAGCCCTATGCAGCTTCAGTTCCTTACCCTTCCTCCTTAAGGTTTCGTAAAGCTGGCATCAATTTGTCAGCTGCTAGGAAAATAAAGAAACCTTGATTGAATCTAGCTGAAAAGAGCTGTTTGTTAGTTTATGTTGTGGTCTGGACTCTTACTTATTGAGTTAAGGATCTCCGTGAAGGATCTGACAGTTTATAAAGCTGTTCTAGGCAGGCAACATTAAGTAAAACCCATGATTAAGAAAAATTACATTTCCTATAATTGAATAAAATCCAGCAGGAATGTCTCTAATCATCCACATTAGCCACTAACATATGTCTAAGGAGTTGGAGTACGAGGAGAAAGCTTCGAAACTATTGGAAGGTCTAAGTACCTATCAGGGCATGTAGCCCTGAGCATAGAATGGCCTACAGTATCTGGTTAATTTTGAAACATGCTGAAGAGCACGTTTCAAAGGAGCATCTGACACAATATTTTAAATATTTTCGAGAAATCATTGACATTTCAAACCCACAGGAGACAGGCTTTTACTGTAATGGCCTAAACAACATCATGCATAATCTTTCAAGAAACAAACTAATTGAACACAGAAGCATCTTAGAAATACCATTTAAGGGAGAACCAGTCTTCTAAAATTAGTTTTTGCTTTTTTATATGCAGCTGCACTTCAAGCCACAAGTGATAATCATAGCATAAGATGATATAGCATTCCCAGGCAGAGTATAAGGAGAACCCAGAGAGATAATTGACTCAGACTTCAAATGACAAATATGCCAAGATAGGCAGGTCCTTTCTTTCCTTAAAAATGAAGGGGAAAATTCTTCTCTTAAAACTACACTTGGAATCTGTTACCCACCGTGCAAATCACTATTGCATTCACTAGACTCCTTCCAACCACTGAACTCCCTTTGAGGTCCACAGAAATTTCATGCATGGGGGATGTGTGCAGGACATCCACCAGCAATAATTGGAGAGGATCAAGATTGCTCATAGTGACGTTTGATTGAAAGTATATACTTTGGATGTATAAGCAACTGTCCCTTGATTTCCCCCCACCCCCGCCCAATGAATTATTTGCATTTAGGAGAGAGGTAGTGCAGTGGATAGAGCACAAGCTTGGGAGACAAGAGACCAAGTTCTCCTCCTGCTTCTTACTCTGGTTTACTATGTACCATTGAGGAAAACTCTAAGGCAGTGAAAAACACTAGTGCTAAGCATTATTAGTTGAAAACAGACAAGCTGAAAACTTGTTTAAATATTCCAAACAAACATCTTAAACTTTTTCATACAGAACGTATACTCCAGATATACTCTTGTTGCATTTTTAGGAGTATTTGACTTCTATACTGAGTGTGCAGTGTACAGCACAAAAAGGGAGTTTAGAGGGTGGCTCATGGCATTTGTATCTGGAGTGTACAATTATAAGCTCAGGAGAGACATAACTGGAAAGATACCTAAAAAGATGCTGGACCAAATTATTAAATGATCAATTCATAAGCACCTAGAGGTAATAGTATCAGAGGGGTAGCCATGTTAATCTGGATCTCTAAAAAGCGACAAAAAGTCCTGTGCACCTTATAGGCTAAGAGATGTATTGGAGCATAAGCTGTCATGGGTGAATACCCACTTCATCAGACGCATCTGATGAAGTGGGTATTCACCCACCAAAGCTTATGTTCCAATACGTCTGTTAGTCTATGAGGTGCCACAGGACTCTTTGTCGCTTTTTAGAGGTAATAGGGTTATAAAGATATTCCACATGAATTTGTCAAGAGCAAATCATGCCAAACCACTTTCCGTCTTTGACATAATTTCTGGCCTAGAGGATTGGGGGAAGCAGGGGATGTGATATATCTTGATTTTAGTAAGGCTTGTAATACAGTCCCTCTTGGCATTCTCATAGGCAAACTAGGGAAACGTGGTCTAGATGAAATTACTATAAGGTAAGTGCACAGCTAGTTGAAAGACCATACTCAAAGAGTAGTTATCAATGGCTCACTGTCAAACTGGGAGAGTGTATCTAGTGGTGTCTCACAGGAATCAGTCTTGGGTCTGTTACTAGTCAATATTTTCATTAATGACCAGAATAAGGGAATGAAGAAGAGTAAGCTTACAGAATTTGTGGATGACACAAAACTGGGAAGGGTTGCAAGCATTTTGAAGGACAGGATTGGAATTCAAGACAACCTTGACAAATTGGAGACTTGGTCTGAAATCAACAAGATGAAATTAAGTAAAGACAAGTGCAAAGTACTACTCTTAAAAAGGAAAAGTCAAAAGCACAGCTAAAAATGGGGAATAACTGGCTAGGTGGTGGTTCTGCTGAAAAGGATCTGGGAGTTACAATGGATCACAAATTGAACATGAGTCAACAATGTGATACAGCTGGAAAAAAGGCTATTATCTTTCTGGGGTGTATTAACAGGAGTTTTATATTTAAGACACAGGACATAATTGTTCTGTTTTACTCAGCACTGGTGAGGCCTCAGCTTAATTGCCCAGTTTTGGGTGCCACACTTTAGGAAAGATGTGGGAAAATTAGAGAGTCCAGAAGAGAGCAACAAAAATGATAAAAGGTTTAGAAAACCTGACCTGTGAGGAAAGGTTTTAAAAAAACTGGGTGTGGGCTTAATCTTGAAAAAAGAAGACTGAAGAGGGGCCCAGTATGTCTTCAGGGCTGTTACAAAGAATGAGGATCAATAGTTCTGTGTCCACTGAAGGAAGGACCAGAAGTAACGGGCTTTATCTACAGCAAAGGAAATTTAGATTAGATATTAGGAAAAACTTTCTAACTGTAAGAGTAGTTAAGCTCTTGAATAGGCTTCCAAAGAAGGATGTGGAATCCTTGTCACTAGAGGCTTTTAAGAACAAAACATTCGTCAGGGATGGTCTAGGTTTACTTGATCCAGTCTCAGCTCGGTGGGCTGGACTTGATGACCACTCTAGGTCCCTTCCAGCCCTGTGATTCTATGACTGTCTACTAGAAATTTGCAAAAATCAGTTGAAACGTGGCCAAAAATGTCTGATCTTTTGAATGTTGCTGTTTTTTTTTGTCTGCACATAATTTGTACATGAGCAATACAGTTAGCCAGTACTAGTTAGCCACAATCACTTTCTAGGGAATTCTTGCACTAAACCAGAGGTTAAGCAGCATCAGCAGTCTATTCTCTTGCTGTTTCTGAGGCTGCTTGGGGCTGGATTTCTAATCACATACTGACATATGTTTCTCATAGGAAGGTTCCCATTTTATTTTCACATCAATTTGCATAATTCTATAACTCCACAGATTTCAGTCATGTATAGTTTTGCTGCTAGGCAGCTTTGCACAACAGATCCCTGACTCAGTGTCCAGGGACGTGTCCATACCGTGGAGATTGGGAACTTTTCTCTTGCTGCCACAAGATACTGAGAGCAGCCAGCAGCGCAAAAGCCTAGGATGAAGGAATCCTGTGTTAAAAGTTATTAATATTTGAGATAAAGCTGATCTATCCACTAAGTTTTGATTCTGAATTCCTTAGCTTTGGTGGGTAGGAAGAAGGTCTTCTACCCCTGCTGGTAACACTTTCAGATATAGACATCTAAAGCCTGATCCTCCAAATTCTTACTGACACAAGTAGTCCCCCTGAAATCACTATTTGCATGAATACAAGCTCGTAGAGTTGGGACTTAGATTTTAAGTTCATTTATGTTTATCTTTGTTGCAGATTTCTTTAGCACACTTGTTAATATTGGGCAAGATACTCAATGGACCTATGCCAATTGACACTAGCTGAGGATCTGGCCAATTGTATTTAATCAATACAGAATGATGCCTTCACCTATAGGTTGATCAAGCAAGGGAATCCCAGCCTCAGCCAAAAGGAAATCAAAGGAGAAACACAAAACTACTGCCACATCCAGTTCCTTAAAAAAAAAATCTTTACATATGTCCACATTTGGAATCAAATGTTTGTGAAAGATGATAAAAGATTCAGTGACAGTTCTCAGGGTACCCAGGAATGTGAGTTATCTTGTTATCCCCCTGCCTGCAGAAAGAGGATGACATGATTATGCTTAACCGGCTGTCAGCTCCCTGACATCATCAGCCTGGTAGCCATCCAAGCACTCTCCTCTGAGCTATGCCAGCCTTTTTTCTTTCCCTTGGAGGTTAATAGGTGCACCCCAGTCCCTGAGCCCCTTTGAAGCATTCTCTTGTGGTGTTCAGTCCCTTATCCACTGATCAGTCACGAAAATACCAGGTCTGCTGTCCCCAAGGGAACAATGTACACACCAGCCTCCATGAGTCAAGTCAGGATCAGCGTCTTGCTGAGTATTGCAGCACTGAGATATATTAATAGTGAAAATAACAAGTTTATTATCAAAGACTCAAGAGATAATGAGTGAGGATATGAAAATGAAAGGTTACTTATAAAAAAACACATGTTTTCAAGACACTTAACAGGCTAAAAGTCCTTTGCAGTGTTTCAACCAATGCTGGCTGTGATTCCGTTTTCATGAATGTAATCATGCCGCCCAATTATTTCCTAGGCACAGGATAAAGTGGCATCTTCCTTTTCTTTTCCTATCCCTCAAAGTTCATTTTCTGTACCTGGAGGCAAGATGACGCCTCACATGACTTATTCTCTGGTGTGCTGCCTCCCTGTTGATTTTATATCCCCTTGTTAATTTCACATGTAAAAGACTCTCCACTTTGTTAACTTACAATGCTTAATTTCCATATTGACAGGGAGACAGGTAAATAAAGATTTTTTTATAAAGAAGTTTTGTCAACTCTGCCTTGATACAGACTTTAGGAATATATTTTCAGCGTACATACATAGCTTCTTACGTAGTATCTGTACATACATTTCACAGTGATATTAATGACCCATGTGACCCTGGCTTTCATTTAAGACCTCACGTGACATTCTTTGGTAAACAAGAATGTAGAGATCAGAATCAGGATATTCTTATAACCCCCTTGACGGTTGGCATTGAAGGGTTTTTGCATCACAGATGTGTTAAAATGATATCTGAGCCACAAGTAAAAATTATACGTCTAAGCTCTTATTGTCTAATAATATTAATACTTTCCCCTTCTATCCAAAGATCTCAAAACTCTTTAAAAACATGAATGAATGAAGTGTCACATCACCTCCTGGCTGCAGGGAAGTCAGAGAGCTTTGGGAATCTTGCAAGATATTTTGCAGGTGAGTTTAATAATGAATTTGGGTTTGCTATGATTCCTTTTAGTGAATGTGCCAGTGATAGAGTTTTGCTTGCAGAAAGCTAATTTTAAGCACAGACACTTGTACATTCAGAAATGACAAACTTTAAACAGAAAGTGGTTTGCTTTATATGGTCCAGAATACAGCTTGATTCAGCAGTGTGGTGTGATTCCCAGACCCCTGGCACAGAAACAATTAAATGACTGCACCCTTCACAATGAGAATCCTGAGAACACAATTATTTGCATAACAGTAACAGGAGCAATTTACAATGAAAGTCTGCCCCTGGCCGTTAAATCTTACATTAGCTTCATATTTTAGTAATGATGCTTACTGGCCTGTCTGAGCCAGAAAAGAAAGGTTTAAAAATGTGTAAAAGTTCTAGGTATGCAGTATTGTTGCCATGTTGATCCCAGGATACTGGCAAGGCAAGGTGGGTGAGATGATATCCTTCATTAGACCATACTCTCATTAGAGAAAATACGTGCCAACTCAAGTCTGGGCACAATGACCTTTTTAAACCACCAGCTACATGTTTGCCGTCATGTCGCCCATTATGGTCTCATCTGCCATGCCAGGATGTTAAGGTGGAAACACTCTGGTGAGAGGAATGGATATCTCCAACCAGTCCCTCATCGCCAGTCCCACAATCTGCCTGCCTGGTTTTGACCTGCCCCGTTGCCAGTGGTCCCTATTGAACAGGTCCCGGACCGGGCAAGGTCTCTGTGCAGCCAACCAGTATTGCTGGGGCCTTCGTGACAGCCCTTTGTGCAGCTGCAGTGCAACACAGACGATGAGACACACTGCCGAGGAATGCTGGCTGACTAGGTTCAGCGGTAGCCTAAAAAAACTGCATCATGCCACTGAAGATACCATCACTTGGCTAGACGACTGTGCACACACTAAATAAATAAAATAACTTAGACCGACTTTTGATGGTGAGAGAGACAAGCTTTCAAGCTACACAGAGCTCTTCTTCCGGTCTGGGAAAGGTACTCAGAGTGTCACATCTAAATACAAGACCAAACAGCTTGTTTGGCATAAATTGTTCACCTTAGAATATATGCTAAGTGGTCCCTGTAGTCATAAGACAAAAAGGGGGATTGGTGGGTTAGACTGTTGTAATAGACCATCAATCCACTGTCTTTATTAAGAGCATGATTTTTAGTGTCTAGCAAAGTCAAAAGATGAGCTTGGGAGCTTAAATTCATGAAAGTGTTGCACAGATTTCCTTTGAGGATGGGGAGTCATAGGTGAGATAGGCAGTGATCGCTTTGTGAAAACTGTCCACCCACAGGTGATGTGGTGTTTGTCTTATCATTTTCCTGTGTGAGTTTATTTGAGAGCATAGTGATTGTCTGGTTTTACCCACATAGTTGTTGTTATGGCATTTAATGCAGTGGGTGAGGTACACTACATATTGTGATAGGTATGTGTCCGACACATGCATCTTGAAAAGTGTGTTGTGGGTGGTGTTAATCATTGTAGCAGTAGAGATACGTCTGCAGGTTTGCACCAGTTCTGGCAGGGTCTGGTGCTGCTTTGAGTTGCTGGGTCTTGATCTGTGTGGAGCTTGCTTCTGACAACGAGGTTGGGGGGCGGATTTGCTTGAAGGCCAGAAGAAGGGGTTCATGAAAGATTTCTTTCAGGATGGGGTCACCCTACAAGTATGGATTGTAGTTGTTTGATATCCTCTATGGGTTTCAGTGTAGGGTGGCAAGTGACAACTAGGGGTGTGCAGTTGGAGGGGGTTTCATTTCTGTACTGAAGCAGGTTATCTTAGGTAATTGAGTGGCCCATTTCATGATGTGATCTATTTCTCTGGAGCGTCCTTGTTTGGTGAACGTGGGTTTGAGTGTATTAAGGGGTATATCCCAGACTTTCTCCTTGGAGCATATTCCGTGGTATCTGAGTGCCTCGCTGTAGATAATAGATTTCTTGGTGTGTTTGGGATGGTTACTGGTGTGACGGGTAGTCCCACTTTAAGGTGTCACCCTATGTACTGGGATACCACTGAGTCCACCTGTTAAGCCTCCTCCAGCACACACAGGCAGGGCCACACCCAGCTGTAGAAAGACAATGACACTGAGGTCAGCTCTGGAAAGACTTAGCTTAAAGGACTTTCCCCAGCACTCAGGTGCTCACCTTCCTTGGAGTGCAGACCCAGAGGTATATTGCCTTGCACTGTATAGAAAGATTTGCACAGCCCAAGCTCATAAACATTCACCCTCGCCCTCAATGTGAAGACAGATATGCATAGCTTCTTGCCCCTCCCCCTCCAGATATGGATTGTTTATGTTATAAACAAGAAATGAGTTTATTAACTACAAAAGACAGATTTTAAGTGATTATAAGGGATAGCAAACAGAACAAAGCAGATTATGAAGCAAATAAAACAAAACAGGCATACATGCATCTGATGAAGTGGGTATTCACCCACGAAAGCTTATGCTCCAATACATCTGTTAGTCTATAAGGTGCCACAGGACTCTTTGTTGCTTTTTACAGATCCAGACTAACACGGCTACCCTTCTAATACTAATCTTAAGATATTAAAGAGACTGGTTTCAAGAAATACTTTCTCACCTAAATATTTTAGGCAAGTTGCTGAGTTTCTGTAACTTAGAGTTCCTCTGGACCCCTGTCTCAGTCTGGACTCACCCCCGCCTTTTGCCTTAGCTTAGTGTGGAGATTAATGGAAGGAGGAGACACACATCAGAGCCCTAAGGGGGCTCCTGTTAGGGCCTTAGTGGGGCTCTGGGTGATCGCTACTTCCCACCACCCAACACAGATGTAATGAGGTTGAGCACTGTCCACAAAAGAGAAACTAACAATTAATTATTCCTCAAGAAAGGTTTTTAATGACTTGTGACTATAAAGGCAACACAGACAGAATGTGCCTAATGACTTTATGTGTACTGTAACCATCTCCAACCAATACAATTTCATATGCAATACTGTCACATTAATTAACTATAGTTTACTAATTTTAACCTATCTATAAACTTATTTAATCAATTTACAAACTCTGATTGATCTTTATGGTAACTTATACTGAAGACAGGCACAGCGACTTGCAAAACTACTATGATTTATAACCTACAAACTTTAGCAATGGTGTACCCATTTCCAGCAAGGCACAAAACATATACAGTTACTATATATTGATTAACTATTGACTACTACTATTTTTAAACAACTTAGACTTAACCTATAGTATTAATACAGACTTAAGATTAACCAGCTCGAGCATAACCAGACTTTTTTAGTTCATATCTCACCCTGCATTCGTCCAAAGATACGTTACCTTTCAGTTGACCATTTCCTGTGCTGGCCAAGCACAGATGGCCAGTGAAGCACAAGTCCTTTGGTTCAGAGGGTGTATGTGAGCCTGACAAACAGTGATTTCTTTTAGGTCAACACACATACACACACACACACTTGAGCATCTGCATCTTATTTATACAGTATTTGCTGGCCATGCTTCAAAACAAGTCAACCAATCAAGGTCGCCAAATATTCCAGGGTGGAATTTACGGTTGTTTTGAACTTACGAACTGTGCACCTGTGCCCAGCTCATCTCTTCTCTATGCAGCTAGTTGTGGTCAACTTGCTAGACTCAAAAAAGCTTGCATCAGCTTTAAGAGGTGTCTGGTTGCAGAGCATAGTAACCACAAGCCTGTATCAACCTTTACAGAGTTTCCTTCTTAGTCTATAAAGCTTCCTAGATTATGCTTATGCTTGCAGGATTCTACTGTACTCGTTTCTTACAACTTCCGGAAGTTTGAGGCCTAACAGTACTTAGCCTGACGCTACTTGACAAGGCTTATGCACATTAATCACAGTTAGTTCCTTTGTCTCTTCAGCTATTTTCAGCAGTCCTTCTTCTTGGGTAGTCAACGGAAGAGAGACCGGTTTTCCTTACTGCCCAGCCTTAAATAAAATCTACATAAGGCAGGAATCTTTTGTTTCCCAGTCTTGATCTCCCCCTCCTTTTAGTGGAAAATTACTAGAAGTCCAAGATAGTTTTTCAATACCAGGTGACAGGACCACCTGACCTAGTAATGTCACAGCTAGGTCCCAGGACGCCTCTCAGGAAGATGAGAGATTTATTGTAAATAAAGTCTTATTGTTTCTTCTTAATGGCCCATTGACACTGATGGCCTGTTGTCTGGTGGGTGTCTCCCAAATACATACCCAGTTGTAATTGTTACATAGTCCATATTCCTAACTTTGGATACAGAAATGATACATGCATACAAACTGGGTAATCACATTCAGTAGCTTATAACCTTTCCAATGATACCTTACAAGACCCATTTTGCATAAAATATATCTCACTTATGCCATTCATATCATACACCCCATATTCTTACAGAAATATGCTTAACGTTACACGTCCCCCCTTAGATCACTGTCAGAGGGCTGGTCACTGACTAATGCAGAGGCACTGTGCCCAACTTCCTCTTTTGGCTTTGGTTATACAACCTCCAAGTGCTATCAAACATTGTAATGTTATCCATAGGCGTTTTTGTAAAGTTCTGGGTTTCTGTTCCCAGGTTGCCTGAAAATATTCTGGTGTGTAACATTGTCATTATAATGCAGATATCAATATCTTTTAAAGTGTAGGTGTTTTGATATTTAGCCACCAATGCCAGCTAAAACCTCTCCAACGCATCATCAGGGATCTACAACCCATCCTGGACAATGATCCCACACTTTCACAAGCCTTGGGTGGCAGGCCAGTCCTCGCCCACAGGCAACCTGCCAACCTGAAACATATTCTCACCAGTAACTGCACACCGCACCATAGGAACTCTAGCTCAGGAACCAATCCATGCAGCAAACCTCGATGCCAACTCTGCCCACATATCTACACCAGCGACACCATCACAGGACCTAACCAGATCAGCCACACCATCACCGGTTCATTCATCTGCACGTCCACCAATGTAATATACTCCATCATATGCCAGCAATGCCCCTCTGCTATGTACATCGGCCAAACTGGACAGTCGCTACGGAAAAGGATAAACGGACACAAATCAGATATTAGGAATGGCAATATACAAAAACCTGTAGGAGAACACTTCAACCTCCCTGGCCACACTATAGCAGACCTTAAGGTGGCCATCCTGCAGCAAAAAAACTTCAGGATCAGACTTCAAAGAGAAACTGCTGAGCTTCAGTTCATCTGCAAATTTTACACCATCAGCTCAGGATTAAACAAAGACTGTGAATGGCTTGCCAATTACAAAACCAGTTTCTCCTCCCTTGGTTTTCACACCTCAACTGCTAGAACAGGGCCTCATCCTCCCTGATTGAATGACTTCATTATCTCTAGCTTGCCTGCATATATATACCTGCCCCTGGAAATTTCCACTACATGCATCTGACGAAGTGGGTATTCACCCACGAAAGCTCATGCTCCAAAACGTCTGTTTGTCTGTAAGGTGCCACAGGATTCTTTGCTGCTTTTACCGATCCAGACTAACATGGCTACCCCTCTGATACTCAGCAAATTTATGACAAGGAGGGGCTTCCAAGTATGATTATCATACCATGCCTTCTGTCTAAACAGACCAGTTTGTTCAGCATTTATTGTATTCCTCCTCCCCTCAGTAAAGTTCTTAGTTTAGGTATGTCTTTGGGGTTTTGGCAAGGAAAGGGTGTGTGGTTACCTTGTATATTACTGGTCCACCCCCGGTGGATTTGCATTTCTTCTCCAGGCTTAAACCCATGGGAAGAAAGCACCCTCCTGGGATTCCTTTATGTTGCTCACCCCCATTACTCAGTGTTTGATGCTTAGCTGGTGGATGGGGTTTACCTGCCTGGGAAATGGCTGTCTCCACCCCTTCCTTGGTGGTTCATTAGTATTTTAACTCACAGCGGAGTGCTTGGAAAAAAACCCCACCCCTGTCTTAAAGAGACAGAGTTAGTTTTCACAAGTACAGCAGGAAAAACATTTTGCATAAGTGGGACCTGGACTGGGGTACTCTCTGTCACCTCCTCTCTGTTCCTAGAGGTTAGTTGTGTGGTTGCTCTCCGGGAGGACAGTTACACAGTTCCCTTCTAAATCCTGAGACACAGATGCTACTCCAGCAAAATGCTCCTGGACAAACCCTTCCCTGCAATAAGTGGGGAAACATTTCTGCCCTTCCCTACATTCCTTCTTAACTTCCTTCTCTGCCCCCGCCCCCCAAAGTGTGCACACCTCTGTGCTCCCTAGATAGGAATCTGCCCCCTGTTCAGCTGTGGGCTAACAGCCAGAACAGACCCTTCACTGGTAAGCATTGTACCCTCCTCCCTCTTTGAATTGGGTTTGCCTCCAGTTACAAAGCCCATGGAATCTGCACCCACTGTAGCGGTTTCTAGGATTCCATTACTCTTCTTTAGGATTCCCTCCAGGACACATTTCCCTTCTGTCTTGGAGCAAGACCCTCTTTAGCCACTGAGTAAGAGCTGGTTTCAACCACACCCACTCTTGTCAGCCAACAGTGTTCCACTGTTGCAGAGAAATTAAAGAGACACTCTCCCATGTCCCCCAGAAGTTTTACTCTTTCCTACTGGGGCTTCAGCACAAAATTTCTCCTTGCTGCTGACAGACCCCTGGACAGCCTGAGCCACATTAAAAAAGTCGTTACCCCAAATAATTTGTGTTGGGTTATGAGGGACAGCGCAATTGTCAACATAGCTTGCAAATCCTCAGTTTCCATGTGCACTTTAACCAAAGGCACAAGGATTTTTGTAACCCCTTTACTAGCAAAAGCTCTGCCATTTGTCCTAGCAGTGTGTCTTTCTCCTGAATCAGGTCTCTCCTGACCACAGATTTCTGCACCAATATCTCTCCACCCAGGGAATTCTCTGCCATTTACTCCGACAGCCTTTAGGTGTAGTGGCCACATTTACAAACCCTGTGCGATAAGTGGCAATTGCCTGAGATGCCTCGGTGCTCTGGGTAGCAGCATTTCCATTAATTGCCTCTGCCTGTTCCCACTCAGCATAGGTCATTTATTCCTCAGGTGCTCAGTGGAATTACAATGATAGCACCTTCTGGGCTCTTCTGCTTTTACAGGATATTTGGGATGAGGACTGGAGGAGTGAACTTGAGAAGGTGCGTATCCGGCTTCCCAGCCACCTTGCTTCTTCCTAGGGGTAAAATAGAGACCTTGCTTCCCACCAAATTTAAACCCTTCTGCCTGTGATTTATTCCTACTAGGTGCTTGGGATTGTTCAAATTTATCTGTAAAAGTTGCAAGTTCTTTGACCATTTCTACCTTTTTATCTCATAAACACTATTTTACATCATCATTTGACATATTCAGGAACTGTTCCTGAGCAACCAAATGACACGTTTCTTCAAAGCTTGTAATACCTTTTTGCCTTACCACTTATCCAGTAGATCATTTATTTGGTTCACATAAGCCACATTACTTAATACAGCCCCTCTCTTAAGGCTTCTAAATTTTACTCTGAGTTTCAGGTGTGATCTGAAACTATTTTAAAACCATATTCTTAAATTTACCATAGTTGGAAGCATCACCAATTGGCATCTGATTGAATATACCCAGAGCCCTTCCAGACAACTTTGCAACCAGAGTGGTCATCTGTTGATGCTCAAGAATTGCATGGAGCATATACAGCCTCTCAAAGATTATGAAATATTGAGAAATGTCCCCAGACTCATTGTAGGCTGGGCACAACTGCTCCCACTTGTGGATTTTTGGAGAGGGGACCTCCTGGTGTGGGGTTCTGTCTCTTCCACTCCATTATGACCACTTCATGCTTCATTTCTTTGTCTTTCAGTTCCAGGGCATTTTTACGCCGGGTTGCTCTGCTCCGATTTCTTTGTCAGCCTCCAGCTTTCCCCATTCTTGGGCTTCCTCAGCCTCTAGCTGTCTCAGTTCCATGGCTCTCTGGTGGGCTGATTATTGCTCATCTATTTCTGTCTGTTTTAATTCCACTTGTCTCTTACGCTTCCTTTCATTTTCTTCTACTTGCATCCTGTGGAGCTCCAACATTTTGGTAGCTTCATTTTCACTCATTTTCCAGCTTTTCTTGTCCCTACTTCCCTACCTGAAATAAGCAAACAGAAAATAACAAACCAGTAACCACTTTGTCTGTTCTCCAGCCAAGACACTTAAAACTCACTTTAAATCACTACCAGTGTCTCGGAGCAATAAGTTGTGCCCATTACCAGTGGTTTCCCCAGGAATTGAAATTAGGGGGGGTGTTCTAATTTACAGAGGGGGTGTCAGGACCAGTGACATAGATATGAATAAAGTAAAATGTTTTGTTAGGATAATGCAAATTTTACATAAGGGTCATGCAAGTTACACCAAAACATAACAGGTTTAGATTTCTAAAAACATATGATTTTTTTAAAATATATTTAATTTAAATTGACTTTTGAAAAGTAAGCCATCATGGGATAAGAGGGAAGTCCTCTCATGGATCAGTAACTGGTTAAAAGATGGAGAAACAAAGGGTAGAAATAAATTATCAGTTTTCAGAATGGAGAGACATAAAAGAGTGGTATCCCTGAGGGGTCGGTACTGGGACCATTACCGTTCAACATACTCATAAATGATCTGGAAAAATGGGTAAACAATGAGGTGGTAAAATTTGCAGATGATACAAAACTATTCAAGATAGTTAAGTCCCAGGCAAACTGCAAAGAGTTACAAAGGGATCTCACAAAACTGGGTGACTGGGCAACAAAAAAGGCAGATGAAATTCAGTTGTTGATAAATGCAAAGTAATGCACATTGGAAAACAATCTCAACTATACATATGAAATGAAGGTGTCTGAATTAGCTGTTAACACTCGAGAAAGAGATCTTGGAGTCATTGTGGATAATTCTCTGAAAACATCCACTCAATGTGCAGCAGCAGTCAACGATTCCCAACATTCTGTTTGCTTTTTTAAAAAGAACAGGAGTACTTTTGGCACCTTAGAGACTAACAAATTTATTTGAGCATAAGCTTTTGTGGGCTCCACTTCATGAAAGCTTATGCTCAAATAAATTTGTTAGTCTCTAAGGAGCTACAAGTACTCCAGTTCTTTTTGCGGATACAGACTAACATGGCTGCTACTCTGAAACATTTGCTTTTTTTAAGAAAGGGATAGATAATAAAACAGAAAATATCATATTGCCTCTGTATAAATCCATGGTACGTGTACACCTTGAATACTGTGTGCAAATCTGGTCACCTCATCTCAAAAAAGATATATTGGAAATGGAAAAGGTACAGAGATGGGCAACTAAAATGATTAGTGGTATTAAACAGGAGGAGAAATTAAAATGACTGGGAATTTTCAGCTCAGAAAAGAGACGACTAAGGGGGGATATGATAGAGGTCTATAAAATCTTGACTGGTGTGAAGAAAGTGAATAAGGAAATGTTATTTAATCCTTCACATAACACAAGAACTAGCAGTGACCCAATGAAATTAATAGGCAGCAGGTTTTAAAAAAACAAAAGGAAGTACTTCTTCACACAACATAAAGTCAATCCATGGAATTCTTTGCCAGGGGATGCTGTGAAGACCAAAACTATAACAGGATTAAAAAAAGAACTAGATAAATTCCTGGAGAATAGGTTCATCAGTGGCTATTAGCCTGGATGGAGAGGGATGCAACACCATGCTCTGAGTGTCCTAGCCTGTTTGCCAGAAGCTGGGAATGGGCAACAGGGGATGGATCACTTGATGATAACCTGTTCTGTTCATTCCCTCTGAAGCACCAGGCCTTGATCATTGTCAGAAGGCAGGATACTGGGCTATATGGACCATTGGTCTGACCCAATATGACCATTCTTATGCAAAAATTAATTATAATAATAAAAATGTTGAGTACAGAAACTCCCCAACATAATGACCTCTCAAGATAGCAACAATGTGAGAAAAAACCTTGGCAAATATTGCATTTTAAAAATCTTGGCCTACTAGGAAACATATTTATATAAGTTTCCATTCCCGGTCACAGATCTAGCATTCTGGAGCAAAGTCACTAAAATATAGTCCAACAAACAAATGTTTATTTAACGTGCCCCTTATTTAAGCCATCAGAGGTGCCTAATCAGCTCTGTCTTTAAACAGTGGAGAGGGACAGGTCCCCACCCTCTCTTTTGATGCCCTCAATCAGCACAGGCTAAGTACAGTTCTACTGCCCTTTCCTCATACAATAAGAACAACATGCATCCAATGAAGTGGGTATTCACCCACGAAAGTGCATGCTTCAATACATCTGTTAGTCTATAAGGTGCCACAGGACTCTGCTGCTTTTTACAGATTCAGAGTAACACGGCTACCCCTCTGATACTTGACAACCTTCAATTCCCATCCCCACCCCCACCCTCATTCAAGTGATTTGTAACCCAACCCTAGCCAAAATCTATCACTTGGGCAACACAGCTCTGTTTGCTGGATACCTAGGTAGATTAGGTGTGAATGTAAATACAATCTAGTCCTGAAGCCTTTTGCCCCACCCCCTAGCCCATCATTAACTGTCAGGGAGAGCTCATTTAGACTTTGCTTTCAAATCATCATTTGAAATTATTAGGTTGGCCAACATCACTGAAATGAATGCACTGACGTAATAAAAAACAGCAGCTGTATAAGGAAGCTAGTCTATGTTCATACTTTTCAAATCTATTATACTTTCACTACTTTCACTTTTCAAATCTATTATACTTTCATACAGTGTATGATAAAATACGTGTCATCAATGTAGTGCAAGTAGAGTAGAGGCGTAAGGGGACGAGAGCTAAGGAAGCGTTGTTCTAAATCAGCCATAAATATGTTGGCATACTATGGTGCCATGCGGGTACCCATAGTAGTGCCACTGACTTGAAGGTATATATTGTCCACAAATGTGAAATAGTTGTGGGTGAGGACAAAGTCGCAAAGTTCAGCCACCAGGTTTGGCATGTAACTAGTTCTCAAAACTGGGAGGGGGGTGTTGGGGAAATTCAGCGGAGGTGTACACCCCCCTTGGGGGGGTGTAGGGAAATCACTGCATATTACCCTTCTTGATTAAACCACTGTGATGGGTTGCCCCACTTTAAGGCATCACCTGATGTACTGGGATACAACTGAGCCCACCTGTTCCACCAGCCTGGGCCTCCTTTACCCTGTCTTGCCTCCTCTTAACCCTCCTCTTCTTAAGCCTCCTCTAGCCCACACACAAGCAGGGCCACACCCAGCTGCAGAAAGATAGACTGGACCCCTATCTCAGTCTGGACTCACCCCTGCCTTTTGCTTCAGGTTAGTTCCTTTCTCTTTTCAGGAGCTTTCAGCAGTCGTCCTTCTTGGGTAGTCAATGGAGGAGAGACCTCCCCCTCCTTTTAGTGGAAAATTACTAGAAGTCCAAGATAGTTTTTAGTACCAGGTGACAGGACCACCTGACCTAGTAGTGTCAAAGCTACGTCCCATCCCAGGACGCCTCTCAGGAAGGAGAGAGATTAGTATCTTTAAAATCTTATTGTTTCTTCCTAATGGCCCAGTTGAAGCTGATGGCCTGTTGTCTGGTGGGTTTCTCCGAAATACACACCCAGTTATAATTGTTACAAAGTCCATATTCCTAACTTTAGATTCAGAAATGATATATGCATACTGAATGTGATTATCCAGTTTGTAACTTGTAACCTTTCCAATGATACCTTACATGTTAGGGTGTAACATCACAACTGGATCTATGAAGATCAGTCCTCTGACAACATCCAGGAAGTGTGACTTTGCTGGTTGGACACCTAGAGAAGATGAATGAAGAGGATCTGGTGAAGATAGCATGGCAAGAGATGGTGGTAGAAAAGAGACGCTCAGGGCTGACTCTAACTTTTTTGCAGCCATATCCCTCAGAGCGCTCTGCTGCCCGAAGCCCTGCCCCCCACAGAGCACCGGGCAACCCGGAGCCCCACCCCCTCAGACCGCCGCTCTGCGCCAAGCCACCGCCCCCAAGCACCGTGCCGCCCGAAGCCCTGCCCCCGAGCGCTGCACTGCTGAAAAAAAACAAAAAACCCTCCAGCATTGCCCCAACGAACGAAAAAAAAACCAACAAAAAACCCCCCGAGAGCCGCCCTACCCCAAGATGCTGCCCCAAGCATGTGCTTGGTCAGCTGGTGCCTGGAGCCAGCCCTGGAGACACTGAGGAAGCAACAGATGGATTGCATCAAAGAAGGCAGTAAGCAGATAGACCTTAGTGCCACCTTGGACATATGAAGATGGCAGATGCTTGCATGTTGCTTTGACCTCTGATGATAGAATAAGGGAAAGAAGAAATCTGTAATCCCAAAGTTCTAAGCATTTCAGAGGTGAAGTTTATAGGGAAAATACTGTGGAGGGAAAGTTCCAGGCAGCATTTCACTGCTCTAACATTGACCTTTAAAAGTGCCATTCCCCTCTCCAAGAGGCAACACTGATGGCTTTTGTGCATTTTGTGTGAAGATCTCATATTTACACAGACTCTTCTCTGCTGACTCCCCAGTAACATTTATTCACAGGAATTGTGCCCATTTGTGAGTCTTTAAAAGGGACAGTATCTGCATTGTCACGCAAAGACAGAATATGAGATTGATTGTTTGTTTTTAAAGATCATTTCTGACATCCAGGCACTTGTCAAAGACAGCTCTGGTAGAGCTCCCCCTGTTGAACACTCACCAGGCTCCTGTGTTTAGGTATCAACACACTGGATCTGTGGCCTCTTACACTTCCCTTGGTCTGAGGATGCTGCAGCACTGTTTCTTTCCTTGACCCCTCTGGTGTATATCTTGGGTACAAGCTTTCTATCTTTTACCCCTGCCGGGAAATGGTACCACACAGTCCAGCTACTTTAGGCCCACAGGACCAGTGCTGCTTCCCCCACACACACCCCGAACTCTACAGTAGCTTAAGTACATCCTTTCCCAGAGCACTAACCTTGGAAGTGCTCTGCATTTACAGTTCACCTCCTCAGGGACACATGACAGTGAAAGAAAACAGACACACAGGCCTTGTAAGGCTTTCTAAATGCAATTACTCTTTACTTAGATAGCACCGAGAGATTCAGATAAAACATCTATGTGCCATTCACCTCACTGTAACTCACACTTCCCTTGGATGTCACTGGGGTCTGTGATGAGGTAGGTAGGGTTTTCCCCCCACCTCATCAGCTGCTGTACAATCTTGCTTCCTGCTCCAAAACCTGGAGTCATTCTCTCTCTCCTCCAGCCAGTTTCCTTTGACTTTGGCTCATCTCTCAATCACACGTGTCCCCTTTCCCTCCAAAAGCCTGCCAAAGCTTCCTGTCCCCTTCTCTGTGAGTCCCTCAAGTTTATAAATCCCACCACCAATACATTTCATTTGTTCTGCTGTTGGAGATTTTCCACTTTCTAATACCCAGCCCTCTGCAAATAGATTGGAAGAACTAGTTCTCCCAGCTTCAGCCAGTTTATTGTGCCAAGGTGTTTCCACCTTGAATAGGCCACTATTAAGGTTTAACAACTCACCATTGTCCCTGGTTTGGCAGATATATGACACAACCCCTGTCAATTTATGACCAACTCCCTACACATTGAGGCTTTCCATGATACAGCAATATCATACTATCAACCAGAAGTCGTAAGTTGTACATAGAGGGGTCCCCAAATCACGGAAAGACTCATAGACCTTAAGATCCAAAGGGACCATCATGATCATCTAGTCTGACCTCATGCATATTGCAAACATCTTCCTCCTTTCCCAGCTCTGCTTCCCTTTATCCACTTTTTTTCTTTTGATTTGCTGCTGCCTCCCTAGATGTCTCTTTAGAGTCATCAGCCTGAGTGCCTGAGCAATGCTACCTGCTCTGGACTTTTGGGACTGTACCAAGACCCTGGTTTTGAACACCCATGAACTTTGTGAGAGCTAAGATCCAGCTGCAGACTTGAACTTCACAGCTGGACCTATACCCCTGTGATGACCAATCCAAATGACAGAGCTGAACACCTTTGCTGTGTGGGAATGCTCAGTAAACTGGGTCTGAATGCTGAAGAATAAAAAACTCTAGGACTTTATCCTCTGAATTAGTGATGGTGAACCTCAAAAAGGCTATAGGTTAATTTCATATAAGAGACAAAGAGGCGGGTTCTTGGGTATGGCCAAGAAATGCTGAGTGCAACTGGGGTGGGGGTGAGGTGAGGAATAAATTAGCTCTTTGTGCCTCTCCTAACCTATGGCCAAGTATGCTCTAAACAACACCTGCTGCCAACGGCCTGCACAACTTGTATATATAACCCAGGGGTCAGCAACCTTTCAGAAGCGATGTGCTGAGTCTTCATTTATTCACTCTAATTTAAGGTTTTGCATGCCAGTAATACATTTTAATGTTTTTAGAAGGTCTCTTTCTATAAGTCTATAATATATAAGTAAACTATTGTTGTATGTAAAGTAAATAAGGCTTTAAAATGTTTAAGAAGCTTCATTAAAAATTAAATTAAAATGCAGAGCCCCCTGGACTGGTGGCCAGGACCGAGGCAGTGTGAGTGCCACTGAAAATCAGCTCACATGCCACCTTCGGCACCCATGCCATAGGTTGCCTTCTCCTGGTATAACCCAAAGCACCCAGCAAGAGTTAGTGTTCTTGAAAGCACATCAGGATGTGATAGAGAGAGAGTGGCATGAAGCTGAAGGTCCTGAGTTTGAATCCTTGGTGGTTGTTGAGATATGAATGTGTCTAAACTTGAGCTGTTGCAAGAGATGGGATCTCAGGTGAGAGAAATGAGGAGTTGTACATACAGTTGGGTGGGAATGGAGCAAGGCCTGTTGCTGAATCCAGTTTTGTGGGATTTTGCCCTGGAACCATGTTTGTCCCCTCACAGATCTTACACCAAAGCCAAGTTCAAGAGGGAAGTTGGTGGTAGCAATAAATACTGGAAGGCACTCCAATGAGCAGTGGGTGCAGGTGGTAAAAACAATCTATGCAAGAAGAGAAATACTGCTCCTCTAGATGCACACACAGACACCCTGCAAAAGGGGAGCATTAATCTATAACTGCAGCCAGCCTGTTTTTCAGCATGCCGGTACTGATCACTAGAACTATCAGGTAATTAATGTTTACAATGTTATGCACCTTAATAACCTCAGAATATAGTAAATTTGCTGCAATTGCAGGAATCCTCGCAACCTCATTCCATGCAGTGTATGATGAAGGGTTTCACTCTAATGTCATCCTCTCTTGTACTCAACAAGACCAGAGTGGTCCAGCAAAGGTAACTCATTTATCTTACTGTCACTGATGAGACCTGTGCTGTGCCTACTACCCACAGGCTTCTATTGTTTCTTGTCACTTGACCAGGCCACTGTCACTTTTAGTCTGTTCACCAATATTGGCTCAAGGGGAGACCTGCAATTTCCTATGTGTCCACAGGAAGAGCTCTGCTGGAAGGGGGATTCACTGCTGGGGGAAGTTAGGTAGCTGTGTAACCCATATGCCTGATAAGGAAATATCTCTTTAAGAGACCCACGGGGGGGAGGTAGGAGTAAGTTGTGCCTGTCTGAGTCATTGTTGTTAGGCAGATTAAGCACTCCACATGCAGAAGCTTCTGGAATTGGGTGTGGTCGTTTTGAGTGTGCTTCAGTAGGTTCCCTGTTGCTGGGGTCAGACTCCATGAGGGCAAACAATCAGGGCAGCTTCTGTGCAGAAGGCCATGTGCCCTGTGTGAGTTGGGAGAAGCTGAGCCCAGGAGCAGGAAGCAGGCTGTTACATTTTGCATCAGGCTAGTGATAATGTTAACTCTCTAACAGGGAAGCCTGGGCAATGCTAATTATAGCAAGGGGCAATTGAGAGAGAAAAATAACTTCTATTTTAATTGTATGCTTTGAATGTTTTGATTTTAGCCAAATTTTTCTAGTTAAATTGTCTCAACTAGTCTGGAGTACAGGCAGGCTGGGGTTTCCCTACCACCCACTGGGGAAGTGACATAGTCTGGACAATGTGACTGCAGATTTCCTGAGACATTTGTCAAGTGGGACTTTGATACCTTGGAAGTGAAAACCAACAGTAAGCTGGCTGGAGGGCCAAGCCATAAAGAAGGAGTGCCCTGAATTACCAAGAGGGAGCAATCAAGTATATACACACATACGCACCTCCCTCCAACCTCTCTTTCTCTTCCCCTTCCCCTGAAGGAAGGTGGTGTCAGACTGGTCCAGAGCTTATCCCTGGATATGGCCACACTGAGGTGCCATTGCAGTGACTAGTTAGCCCTGTGACAAAGTCTCATTGGTAGAGACTGTTCAAGAGATGTGCTGAATCATCACATTTTCCAGATGCCTTGGCTATGCTGTTTTCCTGTTTAGCACCTTCCAATTCTGTACCAGTCAGCTCCAGGCCTCCCAATGTGGAGGAGGGAGTGGTGGGCAGCTTATGCCACTGTACACTTCCCTACCACCTCTTGCCGCCAAGCATGGTTCCTTCAGTGGGGTGAGTCGAGTTATCAAGGTGGGCTTCTGTGGTCGTGGTAACAGAAGTGCATATGCAATGATTCCAATCAAGAGGGCGCTTCCTCTCCAGGATGTGTGTTCTTGCACATATATTAATAGAAGTTATTGTTTATTATTTCTGTTGTGATGACACCTAAATACCCCGATCAGGGTCCTGTTGTGTTAAGCGCTATACAAACACTTAGAAAGATACAATCCCTGCCCTGAAAGGATTGCAATCTAAAATATGTTGAGGCCTGAATTCACCCAGGCTCAACTCTGAGGTAAATATTGCCCATAACTACAATGAAGTTAACACCCAAAACCTGGAATAATAATTTGGGTGGTTGACAGAAACAGCACGCACCTAGTCTAATGTTGCTCTTCTGGGTGTAATATAAAGCCTATAAATATAGTCCCAGCTGGTCCAGATGCCAGGGACAATATCTCAATAGTGTGGTACACTATTAGGACTGTACAGCAGAGTTGGGGGGTGCTGTGTAGTGGTGTAATACAGTGGCAAATGGCCTTGTAGTCTGTATAATGTTTGGAGATATGAGAATTAGGAAGCTAATTTTAATGGGTCACTAGATATTCCGCCACACTGGGTTCCTACAGCACCACTGCTGTAAGCAGCACACTAGTAGAGCTCCTTTTGGCCACTCATGGGCTCCTCTTATTAGTAGTATAAAGACCCTACCATCAATCAAACCCTAACCCCGCCCTTTGACCCCTTAAGTCCTACCCCTTGCCCCCTCAGTCTCTCCCACCTGTCACCGGAAGTCCCATCTTATGGGGGTATTACTTCTGGGGTCAAGGTGGCCACATGACCGGAAGCAAGATGTGTCACGTGACCCCTCTAAGAACTCCTCCCACTGCCCTCTACCAATCAAGAGGGGTTTTGCCCCAACAGGACTGCCCCAAGAGGAGATCTTGGCCAATCAGGGCGACTTCTGGGGCGAGAGTGACCCCTCCGGAAATGCATCATGTGACCACTCTAAGAACTCCTCCCAAGGCTCTCTGCCAATCAGAGTGCAGCACCATTACCCCATAAGTCCCAGTGCCAGACAGAGGAGGCCATTTCTTACCAAGTACATGTGTTTTAGAAAGTGTGGAAAGGCTACTGAGAGGAAATATGGACTCCTTCATCACCCCCATTAAAACTTCGGATTTTGTTTTAGCCCGAGGGTCTTCGACCATCCACAGAGAAAACGCTACATCAGCGACAGTTCCGAGGAGAAGGAGGGAGTGACTGAGGGGAGCTCTTTGACCCAGCCATTGATGGATATGTCGGAACCCGACCCCAAAACCCTTGTGAGACACCCTGATGAGCATGACAGCCTCTCTTTGTCCACCCCCTCAGAGGTGGAATGCGATTGTGGCCCAGGGGAGTCACCAGCAGACAAGGCGAATGGAAAAGATGTTGCACAGGTAAATGAATGATTAAGAAGCAACGCTCGAGGAGGTGGGGTGTAATGGCTTAGGAACCAGGGCTAGTGTAAATTAAAAACAAGCAGTGGAGGTGCTTACACTGTTTCTTTTCTGAAAATCTCTCAACAGCTCGACGATGCCTTTCTAGAGGACGTGGACAGCGTTGCATCAAGCAGCGAAGATGAACCGGGCCCACCATGTTTTTGCTCATCACCAATACAAATTGTTGAAGAGGACTCCGAAGATGATGTATTTGAGGAGTTTAGGAGAAGGCTTGGCATAGAACTAATTGAGCCAGTGCCACATCGTGAGCGTAAAAAAGTCATGCGGACTATTGTACACGTTGCTGTTTATGCCATCCTTAAATACTGCCTTAGGGAAAAGCTTTTTGAAGATTGTGAGGGCTGTGTCATAGATGCGCCAGGCCAATGGCACCATGACTGTGTGACTTGGACTTCAGTAGGTATAAACTGCAAGCTCTGGGTCCTGTGTGCTGAGCTGTGTTCGGAAAGCTATTAAACACTATTATTGCCATAGGTTATGCTATGCAATGTTTATGCCTAACCCAAGAACATTTAGCGCAAGGGGTGACCTTGATAATTGCTGTGCAATTCAGTGGAGACCCTGACCATGTTTTTAAAGAAAATGACCAAACCGGAAGATGCCTGCGTACAGCATTATATTGACTGTCTAGTTCGCACAAGAAGTTACAGAGCCCTGCTTAAGAAAAAGACTATTTGTAAGAAATCTAAAAGGATTAAGTTAGAGAATGCTGAGGGGGAAAACATGCGATATAAAACTTAGTAGCTGTAAATTTAAAAAAAAAAAAAGGGTTTTGTGACTATCTGTGTTTTGTAAGAAGGCCTTTGGCCCTTAAGTTTTAATGAAGCATCTTGGTTTGTTTTCAAGGAGTTGTATGGCTTTTAAAACAATAAATAAATAAACAGTTTGTGAGAATTCGCTCTTGTGTTTTTTTGTGTGTAAAAGAGATCCATTTATAGCAAAAAGTTGAAATGCATGTTGTGGGAGGGGGGAAAAATCCTAAAAAATGTGCTTACAATAAAACAAAGAGGGCTAGTTCTGACATGTTTGAGTACAATAGAGTTAATATGGAGATATACCTATCTTATAGAACTGCCTTCACTAGCAGGACCAAATATTAATTTTGTCCTAGATCCCTAAGTGACCCCCTCAAGGGCTGAACTCACAACTCTGGGTTTAGTAAACCAATGCTCAAACCACTGAGCTATCTTTAGTTGGTCAAAGTGGATGGTTTTAACCACACACACCTCCTCACTGAATAGCCAGGGTGACTGCAACTACTTTCCTTTGTTGCTAGAAGGTTATATTTGATTGGGGGTGGGGAGGACAGGTGCACCCATAGTAAGGCAGTGGGTGGGGGTGGATGGTGAATTCTAATTAATATGAAATGAAATGAAATAAAACCTCAGGAATTCACAGATGCTATAGGACAGTTTAAATATAACCCCTGGGGTTGGTGGAGCACTATTGGACAGTTTAAAGGACCCAGGAGTTGGTGGGATGCTATTGGACAGTTTAAATAGGGCCCAGGAGTTAGTTGAATGCTATGAGTCATTCTTTCTAGAAAACATCCCTACTCCCCAAACTTTAAGCATGAAAGAAACAACCAACCCCCCAAGACATTCATAGATATTGCAAAGGGCCCCCACACTTGGAAATGGATACTGTTTAATACTGTAAGAAAGTCACAAATATATTTTAATTTACAGGGGAAAAAAAAGCCCTGTTGTGTAGACAACATGGTTCCCCCACCCCAGATCACAAATGCGTGTGCTGTGGGATCTGTTATTTCAGAGCTGTGGTGATTAAATTAACCTGTTAGCAACTGTGTTGAAGTCTGTTTGAAACAATGGGCTAAGAAGGTATAAAAACCTCAGGTATGCTGGGGCCTGTCCTTTTAACAGAAAACTTTCTTGGATAGCTGCTGGACTGCAAAAAGAGATAAGACTTTCTGTCTTTAACTCTGAAACTATATATTATATAATGCCACTCTTTGCCCATGCTGTCTTAGTAAATAATGGTGCCTATGTTTATTGCAGTGTGATCTATTTAGCATGGAACCAGTAACTTTAAACTGCATTTCACCACCAGGCCAAGGTAAAAACCATTTTAACTATAGTTGTACTTAATACTGTTAAGTTAAAAAAAAAAGTATTACGCAGGTTGTATAGGGATTTGGTGGTAATACTAACTAACATTTTTGCTTGTTCTTTAACCTGAAGGCCCAAACACATATGTGGCGGGGGGGGAACAGAACGAGCATATGCCTGCAACACTTTATCCCATAGTGAAAGGTAATTTTTTTGCAACTGGCTTTTAAATGCATGTGGGGTTTTGAAAAGTATATGGCTTCAAACTTGGTTTGGTGTGTTTTACAAAGCTGCTGTTGTGGGGAGGGGGCCTTGTGCAAAGCATAGAGGTTTTTGGTTTTTTTAAAGTACTTAGTTTGTTTCAAACTAACAGGGTTTTTTACTGTGCATAATGTGACGTGTTTTTAAAAATTGAGGTTTGAGGCAATTGGGGAGTGGGATTGCTACTAACTAATCCAAAGGCCCAAACACACATGGTTGGGAGACAGAACAAGCATGTGGCTTTTAAATGCATGTGGGGTTTTGAAAAGTATATGGCTGCAAACTTGGTTTGGTATGTTTTATAAAGCGTGTGTGCGTGTGAGAGAGAGATGTCCCTGTGCAAGGCATAGGGTTTTAAACTGGTGGTGTGTGTGTGTTTCAAACTAACAAGGGTTTTTTACTGTGCAAAATGGATTTTAAAAGCAGTTTTGGCTTTTATTCTGCAAAATAAGATGTATTTAAAAACCTGTGTTTGTTGTAGGGCCTGAAATGGATTATTTTGTTGTAAAGCTATGACCTTTTTAAATAGAAAAACACCCTACTGAATATATATATTTTTAAAGTTTACAAGATGGCTTTCATGTGTTTTTATAATAATGTTGTTTGCTCCACAGTACAGTCAAAACACGAGATCCTTAAACCAGGGGGAAAACAAGCTCAAAAGAAAAAGGAAAGAGACAGCTGAAAAGGAAAATTCACCAGCATTAGTGACTGATGGATGGAGGAAGCCCAGTAAGTATATTTTGCTTATTGGTTTGGTTGTTCTATGAGGCTTTGTATTTTAAATAAATACATAGGTGTGGGTGAGAAAGATGATAAAGTTCAGTTTTGTAAAATGTGGTGGTGGTGGTTTTTTTCCCCTCATAGGCATGGGCAACTTTTCTGACAAGGACACCTCCTCTAGAACTGCCAAAGAACGAGGAAACTGCTTTGAGACCTTTAACAACGCAAAACAGCACAGGAGTGCAGATGAAGCATCCAGGCGGTCCAAACCTCATATCCATCAAACCCAAGGACAAAACAAAAGACTCTGGTAAAAAAACAAACACAACTCCAGTTCCTCAGCGGCCACCACCACACAAAGCCCTGAGAAAACTGTGAGCGAAAACGCCCACATTCACAAACCCAGAGCATGCACTCTAGGGGTTCTGAATGTGCGCAAACCTGGAGCCCAGGCTCTAGGGGCTGCATATAAAAAACCAAGGACTAAAAGCTTCTGTGATGCCGAGGTGTTGCAACCATGAAAACACAACTCCAGTTCCTCAGCGGCCACTGCCACATCAAGCCCTGAGGAAACTGTGAGAGAAAATGCCCACGTTCACAAACCTGGAGCATGCGCTCTAGGGGTTGTGAATAAAAAACCAAGGACTGACAAACCATTCTCCCAAAACCATAAGCTTGTCACAGCTTCCCCATATTCTAGTGTTTGGGAAGAGTTTGATGCTTCCATCAGAAAAGTGATGGATGCTGTATCCTCGGGGAGTCTAAAAGAACGGCATTTTAGAAAGACTTGGGGAAAATATGATGCTTTGTTCAGAGCAATGCTGAAAGACAGGAGGGCTGGAAAAGGTGACTCTGAACAGGCATGACTAGTCATAGAAAGGTGCCTGGGAAAAAAGGGGCACCCTCCAGATTATACATCAGCTCATGTGTAAACAAAAGTGGGGGCAGGCTTGGGGGATAAACAGGTGGCTGCCAAAAAGTTCCAGGCCAGGGTCATTGTAAACATTTTTAAAAGGGCTAAAGAGGTAATGAGGAAAAAAAACAAAAAGAGAGACCTCCTACTGGAGGCTCTCAAACTGGCTTGTCTGAAAATGGGGAGGCGGAATCAGACTCTGGTTTAGCGAATTCCCCAGAGGGCTCTCTAGACAGATCCTGTTCTACTCCCTATGACCCTCATGGAGGTGCCTCCGAGTCTGACTCTCGGATAGCATCTGGTGTGGAAGATGCCACTAATGATCCCATAGAGGAACCCCCAAATAACCCCGAAAATGCAGAGGTGTATATGGAGAGAGTAAGAAGTTGGCAACATGAATTACCTAGATTTGGGAGGGTCAGTGTATTGTGAGGAATTTCGTTTTGTCAGTCTTGAGCACATAAATTCAGACCAGCAGGTTGTTGAAGCCATACACCGGGGAATACAGTTAGTGCTCAATGACTTCAATGGTAGGGTAGGCCCTGATGATTATGTTCAGTTACGTTTAGAGAGCCGTAATTTAACTAACCCTTTGTTTTCGGTCAGAAGAATTAGGGATGAGCAGTCTGCTGAGGATTTCTTAAATCAGACCTCAAAGCTGCTACAGAGCAATAGAGAGTTGCATGTCGATGGGACATTGCGACTCGTTGTGACAGTTGTAAAAACAGGGGTAGGGGCACTTGTAGAGTTTTAAATTCTATCCTTAGTAGTCAAATTATTCATAAAAAGAGACAGTGTTTAGTAGACCTGACTTACACTGGTACCAATCTGTGTTTTGCAGGTGGCCTCTTGACCGTCATGTCCGATTGTAAACCTACGGACGTGGAATTGTTAGCGGAGGTGAGAAAGTTGCATGAGAAACTGGGGTGGTCAGATCGAAAAAGGGTTCTGCTCAGTGACATAGCAAAGTTTGAACAGCATTTAGAAGTGAATATACAGGTGATGCTGTATACAGCGAAAGGCGGCTGGGGCTTTTTTAAAACAGGGGGCCTAGTGTACCCCAAGACTTATTTCATCCTGTTGCACGTTGAGCATTACTATGGGGTTCTGGATGTGAAAAAGTTGTTCAGAATGAAAAATTGTGTTTTGCCACATGGTGTACAGCCATGACCACTCTTGCAGGTATCATTGCTGCCTCTGCTTGAGCGTGCTCAGACAGCATGGGCGTGCAGCTGCAGTGTCCTAGCTATAGACTGTATTGTCGGTCCAAAGAGTGTTTAAACAGACATGTCAACTATGCATCAAAAAAACAAGTTGAATGCCTGTCTAAAGCTTTGTGTGATAAGTGTCAGTCTTACGTGGACAAGAGGCATAGGTGTAAAGGGAAGCGGTGTAAACAGTGTCACAGTTTGATAGTTGGTGATGTAGACAGTCACCTCTGTTTTATGGACAGCCTTAGAAAGCCTGAATCCTCAGAAAAGTGTATTTTTTATGACATTGAATGTGCGCAGGAGACTGGGTTGCACACTCCCAATTACATTTTTGCTATGTCCTTAAAGCCAGAAAAATCCTGGGAATTTAAGGGCGATGAGTGTCTTTTTGTTTAAGACATTTATTGGCAAAGAGTTTTGGGACTACACGTTCCTAGCACACAGTTCCAAAGGTTACGATGCGTACTTCATCGTTAGGCAGTTACTGGAGGAAAAGATGTGCCTAGAACTGATTACTCAGGGTAGTTAACTAATGTGCGTGGAAGTTAAGGCCCTGGGCATTCGTTGTATAGACTCTTTAAATTTCTTGCCCATGAAGCTTAGCAAGCTACTGCAGGCAATGGGGTATGAAGGGTGCAAAGGGTATTTTCCACATTTTTTTTTTAACACTTTAGAAAATCAAAATTACTTGGGGCCTATGCCTGGTATGGAGCACTATGGTGTAGAAAGCATGATGCCCCCGGAAAAAGCAGAGTTTCTTGCCTGATATCGGGACCACAGCTCTGAGGTGTTTGACTTGCAGAAAGAGCTCATGTATTACTGTCAGCAGGATGTCAAAATTTTGAGACAGGCTTGCATTCTATACAGAAAAGAGATTATGAAAATGACGGAGAAGAGAGAAGTAGTAGAGAAGAACCTGGTAAATTCACAGAGATAAAACTGTGTATATATCCATTCCGGTACATAACACTGGCATCTGTTTGCATGGCTATGTACAGGTTTATGTTTTTGGAGCCTAACACGGTAGCTCTTCTCCCTCCAGACAACTATCACAGGCAGAAAAAAAGATATTCGACCCCATCTATTTAGTGACTGTTGCATATATCTCTCACAAAGAAAATATACAAATACGACATGCTTTACAGGGTCGGGAACCAGTGGTGAGCTCCAGCCAGTTTGCACTGGTTCGCAGGAACAGGTTGTTAAATTTAGAAGCCTTTTTTAGAACTGGTTGCTCCAGGACAGCTGATTCTAAAAAAACTTTTAAATTTAACAAAGGCTCGGGCAGCTGTCCACCTGGCCCCCGGTCCCAGCTCACCTCCCCCTCTCCCCTGAAAGCTCTGCCCTTCTTCTCCTCCTCCCCCACCACTTCCCATGAACCAAATGTTCGCGGGAAGCCTGAAACAAGCATCAGGTAGGTAAGCGGAGTGGGGGGGGGACACAGCGCACACATCCCAGTCCGGCTCCACCTGAGTGGTTCCCCCTGGCCTCGGCTTAGTGCCCCAGCCCAGTCCCGGCCAAGCACCCCTGGCTCAGGCTGGTTCTAGCCGAGTGGCTCTGATCCGGCCCAGCTCAGGCCCCACAGCACTGGTGCCGGCCGAGCAGCATCGGTCCTGCTGCCAGCCAAGCGGCCCCGGCCCGGGGAGTCAGGCCCCGCAGCGCTGGTCCCAGTGCCGGCCAAGTGGCTCCGGCCCGGCCCCACGCAGTGTGGTAACGGGGTAGGAAGCAGGGAGGGAGTGTTTGGTGGGCTGTGGAGGGGTGGATAGGAGTTGGGGCGGTCAGAGGGCAGAGAACGGGGATTGACTGGGGGCAAGGGTTCTGGGGGGCAGTCAGGAAGGAGCAGGGGTTGGATGAGGTGGTGGGGGGCAGTCAGGGACAGAGAGAAGGGGTGGTTGGATGGGGCATGGGTTCCAGGGGGCCATCAAGAATGAGAGGAGGGGTTGTATGGGCCGGCAGGGGACAGTCAGGGGACAGGGAAGGGGGGGATAGGTCAGGGGTCCCAGAGGGGGTGTCAAGGAACATGGGGGGTTGGATGAGGCATGACCCCCTGGTGAGGTGAGGAGGAGGGTGTCAGAAACAGATAGCTAAGGGTTAATGTCTCTTTCACCTGAAGCACCTGACCAGAGGACCAATCAGGAAACCGGATTTTTTCAACTTTGGGTGGAGGGAATTGAGTGTCTAAGGTCTTTGTTTTCTGGCTGCCTGCCTTCTCTGAGCTTTGGAGAAGTAGTTCTGTTTTCTAATCTTCTGTTTCTAAGTGTAAGGACCAAGAGATCAGATAGTAAGTTATATGGTTTCTTTTCTTTGGTATTTGCATGAATATAAGTGCTGGAGTGCTTTGATTTGTATTCTTTTGGAATAAGGCTGTTTATTCAATATTCTTTTAAGTAATTGACCCTGTGTTGTATTATCTCAATACAGAGAGAACATTTGTACTTATTTTTCTTTCTTTTTATATAAAGCTTTCTTTTAAGACCTGTTGGAGTTTTTCTTTACTTCAGGGAAATTGAGTCTGTACTCACCAGGGAATTGGTGGGAGGAAGAAATCAAGGGGAGATTTGTGTGTTGGATTGCTAGCCTGACCTTGCATTCCCTCTGGGGGAATAGGAAAGTACTTTTTGTTTCCAGGATTGGGAACAGAGAGGGAGATTCACTCTGTTTGGGTTCACAGAGCTTGTGTCTGTGTATCTCTCCAGGAGCACCTGGAGGGGGGAAGGGAAAAAGGATTATTTCCCTTTGTTGTGAGACTCAAGGGATTTGGGTCTTGGGGTCCCCAGGGAAGGTTTTTCAGGGGGACCAGAGTGCCCCAAAACACTCTAATTTTTTGGGTGGTGGCAGCAGGTACCAGGTCCAAGCTGGTAACTAAGCTTGGAGGTTTTCATGCTAACCCCCATATTTTGGACGCTAAGGTCCAAATCTGGGACTAAGGTTATTACATGGTGGCAGCGGTGGGAGATAGACAGAAGCCAGTAGAAATATTATATTTTTCTTTTCTCTGCTAAGGGCTTTTTAGCAGAGAGAAGCAGTTGGTTTTAAAAGGGAACCAGAGAGAATTTTTTTTCTGCTCTCTCTCGCAGTTTGTGGCTTGCATGTTAAGGGTCTTTTGTCATGCAATAGCCCTCCCATTAGGAGGCAAGTACCGGCACTTATATGCATGCAAATAAAGTGGTTTTTCTGGTTTCCTTTCATTGAACATTAGCTAGAGAGAGAAAAGGAAAAAAGCACTGTTGCTAGGCAGACTTCAGGAGGCAACAGAACCTGCAGTTCAGAAGATAAACACCGGAGGGCACCCCAACACAAGAAAACAGGAACCATGACTTCTAAGGCAAAAATAGAGGCCGAAGAACAAATCAAAGAAGCTGAACACAGGCGACAGATGGAGATGAAAGAAAAGGAAGAAAGCATGAAACTGGCAGCCTTCCAAAGAGAACAGGCAGCCCAAGAGGCAGCACACAAAAGAAAACTAGAAGAAGAAGAGAGAGCCTACCGAAGGAAACAAGCAGAAGAAGAGTTGGCCCACCACCGAGAAATGGAAAAACACCAAAAAGAAATGGAAAAAACAACAAAAAGAAATGGAAAAACAACAAAAAGAGAATGAAGAGAAGGAAAAACAGAGAAAACATGAACTGGAGTTGGCAAAAGCTGGGCTGCATGTGCCAGCCAACCCTAACAACCCGGCGCCAATTATTGCTCCACAGCACAGGAAATTTCCCACCTACAAGGCAGGTGATGACACCGAGGCCTTCTTGGAAAATTTTGAAAGAGCCTGTCTTGGGTACAGCATTCCCGAAGACCAGTACATGGTAGAATTGAGGTCACAGCTCAGTGGACCTTTAGCAGAGGTGGCAGCTGAAATGCCTAAGCACCAAATGAATGACTATAAACTTTTTCTAACCAAGGCCAGATACAGGATGGGGATAACCCCAGATCATGCCCGTCGGCGCTTCAGAACCCAAAAGTGGAAACCAGAGGTGTCATTTCCCAAACACGCCTACTACATTGCAAAAAACTATGAGGCCTGGCTAACAGGAAACAACATTCAAACCTTGGAAGAACTGAACCTCCTCATACAAATGGAGCAGTTCTTGGATGGTGTTCCTGAAGACATCACGCGGTACATACAAGATGGAAACCCCAAAAATATCGCTGAGGCGGGGGAGATTGGAGCCAAATGGATGGAACTGGCAGAAAGCAAGAAAGCTACTGTCAAGGGGAACGATTACCCCAGGGGGCACACAGACCATAAACCCTACAACCGAGGACAGCCAAAGACCCCACATACCACCCAAGTAAAGCCACAGATACCCTACCCTTCAACCTCACCAGTCTCCAGTAACTCACCTCGGCCCAGTGACCCATCGGATGGAAGATGCTTTAAGTGTGATGAACTGGGACATATCAAGGCCAAGTGTCCCAAGAACACCATGCGAGTGCAATTCATTACACCACCGTCACACCAAAGATCCCCAGGCCCGGATGCCTCTCAAATACCCTTGGAGCGAAGGGAAAATTTGAGAGTGGGCGGAAAGAAGGTTACTGCGTGGAGAGACACGGGGGCACAAGTGTCAGCTATCCACCAATCCTTCGTTGACCCCAAATTCATCAACCCAAAGGCCAAGGTTGCAGTTTACCCCTTCATGTCACAAGCTGTAGACTTGCCTACAGCTCAACTGCCTGTCCAGTACAGGGGCTGGTCGGGAATGTGGACTTTTGCAGTCTATGACAATTATCCTATCCCCATGCTACTGGGGGAAGACTTGGCCAACCAGGTGAGGCGGGCCAAGAGAGTGGGAATGGTTACACGTAGCCAAACCAGGCAAGCTTCCAGGCCCATTCCTGTTCCTGAACCGTCCACAGAGGCCCCGTCTGTGTTACCAGAGACCCAGACAGAGGTAGTGGACCCAGATTCCATGCCTACCACTGAAACAGCCACAGCATCTCCAGTCCCAGGCCCGGAACTGGAACAGCAACCAGCACCAGCAAGTGCAACCACATCTTCAAACTCAACGCCAGAGGGCGCCAGCGAGCCACAACTGGCAGAAGCAACAGACAGCCATACCCAAAAGGCTCAGCCAGAGCCTGAAATACCCTCAGGTGCACCAGCGGAGAGCGGTTCACCAGCAACGGAAACAACCCCATCACCTACATCGCTTCCAGAGGGACCAAGCCCAAGTCCACAGTCTGAGGAAGAACTGGTGACCCCAGCCTCAAGGGAACAGTTCCAGACTGAGCAGGAAGCAGATGACAGCCTTCAGAAAGCTTGGGCGGCGGCACGGAGCACCCCACCGCCTCTCAGCTCTTCTAATCGATCCCGGTATGTTATAGACCAAGGACTTTTATACAAGGAAATTCTTTCTGGTGGACACCGGGAAGAATGGCAGCCGCAAAAAACAGTTGGTGGTTCCAACTAAGTACCGGGAGAAGCTCTTAAGCTTAGCCCATGATCATCCCAGTGGCCATGCTGGGGTGAACAGAACCAAGGACCGGTTGGGGAAGTCCTTCCACTGGGAGGGGATGGGCAAGGACGTTGCCAAGTATGTCCGGTCTTGTGAGGTATGCCAAAGAGTGGGAAAGCCTCAAGACCAGGTCAAGGCCCCTCTCCAGCCACTCCCCATAATTGAGGTCCCATTTCAGCGAGTAGCTGTGGATATTCTGGGCCCTTTCCCAAAAAAGACGCCCAGAGGAAAGCAGTACGTACTGACTTTAGTGGACTTTGCTACCCGATGGCCAGAAGCAGTCGCTCTAGGCAACACCAGGGCTAACACTGTGTGCCTGGCCCTAACAGACATCTTTGCCAGGGTAGGTTGGCCCTGCGACATCCTTACAGATTCAGGGTCTAATTTCCTGGCAGGGACCATGGAAAAACTGTGGGAAACTCATGGGGTGAATCACTTGGTTGCCACCCCATACCACCATCAAACCAATGGCCTGGTGGAAAGGTTCAATGGAACTTTGGGGGCCATGATACGAAAATTCATCAACGAATTCTCCAATAATTGGGACCTAGTGTTGCAGCAGTTGCTGTTTGCCTACAGGGCTGTACCACATCCCAGTTTAGGGTTTTCACCATTTGAACTTGTGTATGGTCACGAGGTTAAGGGGCCATTACAGTTGGTGAAGCAGCAATGGGAGGGGTTTACGCCTTCTCCAGGAACTAACATTCTGGACTTTGTAAGCAACCTACAAAGCACCCTCCGACACTCTTTAGCCCTTGCTAGAGAGAACCTAAAGGATGCTCAAGAAGAGCAAAAGGCCTGGTATGACAGACATGCCAGAGAACGTTCCTTCAAGGTAGGAGACCAGGTCATGGTCTTGAAGGCGCAACAGGCCCATAAGATGGAAGCATCATGGGAAGGGCCATTCACGGTCCAAGAGCGCCTGGGAGCTGTAAACTACCTCATAGCATTTCCCAATTCCTCACTAAAGCCTAAAGTGTACCATGTTAATTCTCTCAAGCCTTTCTATTCCAGAGACTTACAGGTTTGTCAGTTTACAGTCCAGGGAGATGATGCTGAGTGGCCTGACGGTGTCTACTACGACGGGAAAAAAGATGGTGGCGTGGAAGAGGTGAACCTCTCAACCACCCTGGAACGTCTGCAGCGGCAACAAATCAAGGAGCTGTGCACTAGCTTCGCCCCATTGTTCTCAGCCACCCCAGGACGGACTGAACGGGCATACCACTCCATTGATACAGGTAATGCTCACCCAATCAGAACCCCACCCTACCGAGTGTCTCCTCATGCCCAAGCTGCTATAGAACGGGAGATCCAGAACATGCTACAGATGGGTATAATCCGCTCATCTACCAGTGCATGGGCATCTCCAGTGGTTCTGGTACCCAAACCCGATGGGGAAATACGCTTTTGCGTGGACTACCGTAAGCTAAATGCTGTAACTCGTCCGGACAACTATCCAATGCCACGTACCGATGAGCTATTGGAAAAGTTGGGACGTGCCCATTTCATCTCTACAATAGACTTAACCAAGGGGTACTGGCAAGTACCACTAGATGAACCTGCCAAGGAGAGGTCAGCATTCGTCACCCATGCGGGGGTGTATGAATTCAATGTCCTTCCTTTCGGCCTTCGAAATGCACCCGCCACCTTCCAGAGGCTGGTAGATGGTCTACTAGCTGGACTGGGAAAATTTGCAGTTGCCTACCTCGATGATGTGGCCATTTTTTCAGACTCCTGGCCCGAACACCTACTACACCTGGAAAAGGTCTTTGAGCGCATCAGGCAGGCAGGACTAACTGTTAAGGCCAAAAAGTGTCAAATAGGCCAAAACAGAGTGACTTACCTGGGGCACCAGGTGGGTCGAGGAACCATAAACCCCCTACAGGCCAAGGTGGATGCTATCCAAAAGTGGCCTGTCCCAAAGTCAAAGAAGCAGGTCCAATTACAGAGGGAACCTGCTGTTAATATTTTGGCAGCTCATCTCTGTGGGGAACTACAGGTAGACCCCTACTTTTTAGACAGTTATGCCGATGTTGATGGGGTACGCACAGCCTTTGAGTTTAACGAGTGTTTTTTCCACGGCTGTGTCATCTGTTATTGTGAAAAAGCACAAAATCCTATGATGGGGACATCTTTTGAGTTTCTTTATTACAAGATGCAGCTCAAGACCGACTATCTGAAATGACTTGGTTTTGTAGTGAGGACTCTTTGGGAGCACGAGTGGGAGGTGATGAAAGAAACAGACAGGGAGCTTGCAGACTTTTTAAACTGAGCCCAGTTACCCCAGCCCCTCGTGCCTAGGGATGCTCTTTTTGAGGGGAGGACAAACGCTATCCACCTATATTACAAGCCTAACCCCAGGGAAGAAATCCACTATTATGATTTTACCAGTCTGTACCCTTTTGTAAACAAACCCAAAGAATACCCTATCGGACACCCCAATATAGTTTATGACAAATTTGGACCCCTTGCAAATTATTTTGGAATTGCAAAAGTTAGTGTACCCCCCACAAGGCCTCTTTTTCCCATTGTTACCTGTCAGAGTGGATGGCAAGCTTATGTTGCCGCTATGCCAAACCTGTGCAGAAGCTGAGCGGCTGGAAACATGCACCCATACTGACGAGGAGTGGGCCATCCTGGGGACTTGGTGCACTATGGAATTGAACACAGCCATAGCGAAGGGGTACACAGTGGCTAAAATCTATGAAATCTGGCATTTTAATGAAAAATTTGATAAACTCTTTTCAGAGTACATAAAATTACACCTCAGCCAGAAACAAGAGGCTTCAGGGTATCCCAGTTGGTGCACAGACGAGGAAAAACAAAATAAGTATGTTAGCGATTTCTACCAGAAAGGTGTGCATTTACGCCAACATGAGATCATATCAAACCCTGCTAAACGCCAAATTGCTAAACTGTTTTTAAATTCTCTGTGGGGTAAATTCGGCCAAAGAACCAACCTACCCAACACCAGCATCATGAGAGACCCTGACAAACTCTTGCAGTACCTATTTTCCCCCAATTACGAGGCTTCATCCTGCGAGTTTATCAGTGATGAAACAGCGTGTGTGTCTTGGAAGCACACAAAAGAACGGTACTCTGTCTCTGGCAATACCAATGTTTTCATAGCCTGTTTCACCAGTGCTTATGCCCGCTTAGAATTATACAACCTCCTGGACGGTTTGCAAGAGCAGTGCCTGTATACCATGACTCGGTGATATTTGTGAAAAGGGAGGGTGACTGGAATCTCACTCTGGGGGATTATTTAGGGGATCTCACGAGCAAGATCCCACCAGATCAACACATCACCGAGTTTGTGTCGGCAGGCCTGAAAACATGGGTATAAGCTGTCTGGAGGAAAGGCCTGTATGAAATTCAAAGGTATTACCCTAAACGTAGCAAACTGTGAAAAATAACCTTTGACAGTTTGAAAGATCTAGTCCTGGACTACTGCATGGGCCTGCAAGAAAACAAAAATACCTCAAAAAAGATAGAGGTGCAGCAGCCCTCTATCGTAAGAAACAAAAACCAGTGGCAAATAGAGACAAAAACCCTTAAAAAAAACACAAAAAGTGGTTTACAACAAGAGGGTCCTAGGAGAAGGTTTTAAAACCCTGCCCTATGAATTTTGAAAAAATGAATACGAGATGGAAACACCCCTTTTCTGCAATTCTCCCGAGGCCTAGCAACTGCGGGAAAAGTTACTTTAAAAAAATGTGCTGGATAATGCCAAACACTGTCTGTTATGCCTGAGAATATCATGTGGTGTTACAGTTGTTGGCAACCTCTGTATAAAGAACTGCTCTGTAAATATCCCTTTAAATATCCCTTTATCAATTTTGTGGAGGGGCTGCCTGATGCTTTTGACGATGACAGTTTGTTTCCTACTAATAAAGTAAGTACGATTATCATAGACGATCTGATGAACTCTGCTTGTGAAAGCGATGAAATCGAGAAAGCCTTTACCAAGTACATGCATCACAGAAACCTGAGCATTATGTATATAGTTCAAAAGGTATTTTGTCAGGGAAAAGAGTTGCACAATTAACCTAAACACAAAGTACATGTTTCTATTCAAAAACCCCAGGGATAAATTACAAATAGGTACACTCGCTTGGCAAATGTACCCCGGCAAAGCTCAATTCTTTCTAGAAGCTTTTGAGGATGCTACCAAAAGACCTTATGGCTACCTGGTGGTGGATTTAAATGCTTCCACACCAGAAGCTTAAAGACTAAGAACTGGCTTCTTCCCTCCAGACTGTTTGGCGGTTTATACTTTAAAAAGAACAGCTGGGTATAAAAAGAGATGACTTATTGGCAGGCCCCTTTTTAACAGCCAGGACTGCTGACCGAAAACACGTCTAGCTGCATGAAGAGAAACCTGGATCTTTTAAAATTACTTAGCATATCGTCCCCACAGCAAAGGAGGGCTATGTTGTGTTCGGCCTCCGACGATCTAGTAGCGGCCATCTCAGAAATAGCACTCAATACCTTAAAAGGAAACATTCCTTTAATACAGAACCAAGTGCATGTGCTGAAAAAGACACACATGCTTATAAAAACTTTGTGTAATAAAAGGGTTTCACTTAAAAGATAAAAGCATCTGGTGAAGCAGTCCAGGAGGTTTATCGGACCTCTGTTAAGTTTTGCTATCCCTCTGATAACAGGGCTTTTAACTAATCGATAATGGAGTATGCAGAAAAAATTTACCTGCTGCCCAGCTACCAGTTGGAGCAATTAAGGGCTCCCCCTCTGGCAGAAGAAAATATCAGAACGACAGCAACTCGCTTACTGGATGCTGAAATGAAATCTGTTCTTCAAAGAACTGACTTGGTCAAATACGAAAAGTCTAAACTTTACAGCGCCATGCTTCAAAGGTACCTAACGTACATGAAGCAGAGCAATGTGGATAAAGGGAAAATAAGTCTGTTTCTACTGGAACAGGAACAAAGCATGACTGCCAAACCCCCAGAAACACCAAAGACCTCAGACTCTGTTGCTCAGGAGTTGTTGGATAACATGAATAAGCGTTAAGAAAAATGCAATAGTATTGCTAAATAAACTGGGCCAGGATAAAAATCTCTCTTCATGGAATGATAAAGGGTCTTCTTCGTGTACAAAGGCTCTGTGGTTAATGGTTCTAACATGCTCGACTTAGTCAGGACCATCACTAGACTCACGTTGTTCCTAGCAGACATGTACCTAAAGGATGGGATGTGTTTATGAATGCCATGGCAGAACTGAACGTACCATCTTCCATCATGGACAATGTGGCCAACAGAGATCTTTTGGAACTCCTCAAGGCCTCTGTCAAGGTTTTTTCCCCACTTTGAACTTTAGCGTCCAAAAAGTGGGGACCTGCATGATCACTTTTAAGCTTAATTACTAGCTTAAATTTGGTACGCTGCCACCAGCCAGAAGTCTGTGTCTAGCACACTTCTGTTCCCCCAAAACCTTCCCTGAGGAACCCAAGACCCAAACCCCTTGGGTCTTAAATCAAGGAGAAATTAACCATCCACCTTTTTCCCCCCAGGCTCTCCCCTCCCTGGGTTGCCTTGAGAGGCTACACAGATCCAAACTCCTTGGATCATAAAACAAAGAGGAATTAACCATTCCCTTCCTTTTCCACCCACCAGTCGCTGGTGAGTTTAGACTCAATCCCTTGGATTCTAAAACAAGGAAAAAATCAATCAGGTTCTTAAAAAGAAAGCTTTTAATTAAAGAAAGAAAAGGTAAAAATTATCTCTGTAAAATCAGGATGGAAAATGCTTTACAGGGTACTCAGATTCGTATAGACTAGAGGGACTCCCCCCACCCCCAGCCTGAGATTCAAAGTTACAGCAAACAGAGGTAAAAATCCTTCCAGCAAAAAGACACATTTACAAATTAAGAAAACAAACATAAGACTAATCTGTCTTGCCTGGCTATACTTACAATTTTGAAACATGAAAGACTGATTCAGAAAGATTGGGAAAACCTGGGTGTACGTCTGGTCCCTCTTAGCCCCAAGAGCGAACAACGAACAAAAAAAAAAGCACAAACAAAGACTTCCCTCCACCAAGATTTGAAAGTATCTTGTCCCCCCATTGGTCTTCTGGTCAGGTGTCAGCCAGGTTCACTGATCTTCTTAACCCTTTACAGGTAAAAGAGACAGGAACCCTTAACCATCTGTTTATGACAGCCTCAACTGCTGACACCGGGGTGGATCGAGGAACCATGACCCCTTTTTTTGCCATCTAAAAAATAAGTATTGGCTAAAAGAGCCCAATGGCTCAGTGTGTAATGTTTTTCACATTCTAAAAAATTTAAAACTGGTAATGTTTTGCTTTAAATAAAACACTTCTACACTTTAGAAAAAATGTGTACTTTTTCTCAATTGGTCATTTAAAAAAAAACACCAAACATCAATTTCTTTAAACCCCTCACCTGGGGATCTTTATTGGGTAACATGGCTATGAAAATCATTGCAAGATACACATGTCTGGGCTTGTTGAAACATGTTTTGAGCAAGGTTAGGCATGCCCAAGAATTTAAATTTATTTTTTACAAAATTCATCACTATCCAGTCATTTTGCACTAAGTTGTTAGAATACAATTTTTAAAATCTGGTCAAAAGATAAACCCTTGCTATAATGATATAAGAAAAATGCAGTGATAGCCACAGGTGACGGAACGGGGGTCTTGTAATTATCTATTGTGAAACACCATGTCTGTGGCATTTTTGTTTAAAAATTTCATAATGCTTTTAGGAAACAACACACTATTTGGGGGGTGCCCATATGAGTCAAAAAACTCCACGGTTACGCTCTGCCAGATACAGGGCAAGCCAGTGTTCATCCAGTTGGTTGTGTGGATGCGTGTTCCCCACGAAACCTAGGGGTCTCTGAGACAGCTTGCCTCCAGGGAGCCAATCACATGGGAACACATCTAAGAAATTCTTTTTGTGTAAGGGTCCGTTGATAAGACACGTGAGAGCTGCACGGTGTCCATGTTCACATGTAGTCAAACAGAATGTTTCTCCTCTGATTTATCTCTATGACATTGTCAAAAACCCCATACACTTGACAGTAACCGTTAAAACCTTCCCAAAACGTATTTCTGTTCTCAGGTTCCTGGTTTTATTCAGGGAATAGTGATCAGTGCATTCCTGGTCGGGAGACAGGTCAAAGGCAAACAAGGTGTAACTCTGTGCAAACTCCTCATGGTTGATTAACAGAGAACGATCTTTCATGTGTTTACCAGCCGTCTGTACCAAATTCACGTATTCTCTCACGCAGCGTCCTGCCTCAAAGTCCGGTTGCAGAGCCTTGGTTGGTACCTGTTCACCATCCACATACAAGGCCACAAAATTAATATCATAATGTTTAAAATGAAAGGGATTTTTAGCGTAACTTCCACTAAAGGCATTGTTATCCACAAACATTAGGACAAGCATTTTGGGTAACTGCCCCAAGAACAAGTTCTCCTGGTTACTGACCCTGCTGCCCTCAGGGATGCTAAACACTTTCATTCCTACATGGTCCACAGGGTATTTAGCATTAGCGTGCCCTAGATGGACACCTGGGGCCACCCATACTTTCTTCACAAAAAGGGACGCTGATACAATGCGCAGTTTAAAGCCTTCAGCGGCACTGCCCATTAAACAGAAAGTGTCTTTACTGCACGTCAGTTTAATTTTCACATCTGTTAAAATCGCTCCACAACCCCCGCTTTGACTTCATTATTAGTAACAAAATGGTGAACTCCATGCCGCTTTAACAATCCTCTTAAAGTCTTGTGTAAAAATTTCCCTCGATTGGTTTGTAATTTTTGAGGCACACGACCTTCGCCGAAAATATCTTTAAAGGCCTTGGATACCTCACCACTTGTCTTGTCTTTTAGGCCTAAGGCCCAGGCATATTTGGATAGAATGTCTATCACTGTTAAGATGTACTTAAAACCACTGTTGTGTTTGGAGAACCGGTGCATATTCACCAAATCTGCCTGCCACTGCGCATCCACATCTGAAACAATGGTCTTGTTTCTTTTAAAACGTATTCCAGCCGGTTTGTGTAAAGTGTAAGCATCCTGGTCTGAAAGCCAAGCTGTTACCTGTCCTCTATTTAAAGTTTTACTATGCTTTCTGGCCACTTGAAAAAGAGGGTTCACTCCGCCAAAGCTCCCAACTTCCCCAGGGGTGTAATATATTTTCTTTAACAGAGCCGTCTGTGTAGACATGACTGTTACTGGTACCATCTTTTACTACCACAAGTATGAAAGGGGACACATTCATATTGACACATTTAAATAAGTTTTATTAATTGCCTGGTTTAACACGACCTTTTACAGCCGCCTGTAAAAATGGACGCCATAACCCCTACCATAAGGGAGTCTGAGCTGGTTCATTCTTCCATTTTGTCCTTTTTGACTTGAGATCTGTGTCTCAGACATGAGCAGAAACAGCTGACGCATGATATATTTACTCCCACAGGGCTACCGATGTGGAAGTTCTCAAAGTCATCTAGAAAGGCATCGTCGAACTGTTGAGAGATTGTCAGAAAAGAAACAGTGTAAGTACCCCAGCTGCTTGTTTTGTTTTTTTTAATTTACACAAACCCTGGTTCCTAGCCTCATTGCTCACCCCTTCTCGACCACTGCTTCTTAATCATTCATTTACCTGAGCACTGTCTTTTCCGTTCGCCTTGTCCACTGGTGACTCCCCTGAGCCGCAATCACCTTCCACCTCTAAGGGGGTGGAGAAAGAGAGGCCGTCATGCTCATCGGTGCATGTCACAAAGGTTTCAGGGGCGGGTTCCGACGTATCCATCAATGGCTGGGTCAAAGGGTCCTCTGTGGAACTGTCGCTGATGTAGCGCTTTCTCCACACAAGTGCAAAGGTGCTTAGGGCTAAAACAAAGTCCAAAGTTCTGACGGAGATGGTGAAGGAGTCCATGTTTCCTCTCAGCAGCCTTTCCATGCTTTCTAAAACAAGTGTCCTTGGTAAGAAATGACCTCCTCTGTCCGGCGCTGGGACTTATGGGGTAATGGTGCTGCACTCTGGCGGTGGGCCTTGGGAGGAGTTCTTAGAGGGGTCTCATGACGCACTTCTGGAGGGGTCACCCCTGCCCCAGAAGTCACCCTAATTGGCCAAGATCTCCCCTCGGGGCGGTCCTGTTGGGGCAAAACCCCTCCTGTTTGGTAGAGGGTGGTGGAAGGGATTCTTAGAGGGGTCACATGACACACCTTGCTTCCGATCATGTGGCTATCTTGACCCCAAGAGTAATACCCCCACAGGGTGGGACTTCCGGAGATAGGTGGGAAGGACTAAGGGGTCAAGGGGTGGGCTTAAGGGGTCAAGGGGCGAGGTCAGGGTTTGATGGTAAGGCCGTTATACTACTCTTATTCACTGATCTTCAGAATTGCTTAGACTAGCAGTAACACCTAGAATATCAGCAGTACCTCACTTCATGATGTTTCCATCTCAAGTCCCTCTCTTTGAGCCACCCCAATGTACTGTCTTCAGGTTGTTCTTGGTCCTGACAGACAGATATGGAAGTAGAAGAAGGGAAAGCCTATAGGAGGACACTAGATGGGGTGGTCTCTGAGTTACTATAGAGAATTCTTTCCCAGGTATCTGGCTGGTGGGTCTTGCCCACATGCTCACCATCACTCACTGATCACCATATTTGGGGTCGGGAAGGAATTTTCTCTTGGGTCAGATTGACAGAGACCCCAGGGGGATTTCACCTTCCTCTGTAGCATGGGTCATGGTTTATTTGCTGATTTAAACTAGAGTAAATGACAGATTCCCTGTAATTTTAAGTCTTTAAATCATTATTTGAGGACTTCAGTAATTCAGCCAGAGGTTATAAGCCTATTGCTGGAGTGGGTGGGGTAGGTTCTGTGGCCTGCAAAGTACAGGAGATCGGACTAAATGATCATGATGGTCTCTTCTGGCCTTAAATTTGTTATCCAGACACGAGCAGGAGAGCAGAGTTGCAGCAGAAGCGGTGGATGATGATAGGATGCACGAGAATAGATATTTATAAAGATTGACGTGAGGACCTGCAAGGTCGATTCATGGCACCAGGAGAGCACAGTTGCAGCAGAAGCAGCAGTTGGATGATGATGGTTAGCAGTCCTACTACACCGTCTGCTGAAAGCAGTAAGGTGTCTGCACGGAAAAAAGGCGTGAAACAATTGTCTGCCTTTGCTTTCATGGAAGGAGGGGCAACTGACAACATGTACCCAAAACCACCCATGACAATGTTTTTGCCCCATCAGGCAATGGGAGCTCAACCCAGAATTCCAATAGGCAGCAGAGACTGCGGGAACTGTGGGATAGCTACCCGCAGTGCAACACTCTGAAAGTCAATGGGGGGAGGAGGGAGAAAGAGGCAAGACAAGATGTGGGCACTGGGGGAAGAAGGCAGATATGGGAGGGGAGATGATTTATTAAGGAAGGGGGATCAAAAAGACAAAGGGTCTGATGGCTTCTTGCTGTAGAATCAGAAAGAGAAAAGTGAGTATTGGGGGGAAGAGGAAAGGGAGACTGTATCTTGAGAGAGAGGGAGCAAAGAGGAGAAATTATCAGCATGTGAAAAATGGAGGGAAAACATAACAAGAGACTGCAAAAAGTACATAGAGTTCAGAAAGTAGAGCAGCAGCAGCATGAGGCAGAGAAGGCTGGAGACAAGAGAGACAGACTAGTAATGGAAAATCTGAAAGATTTTTATGATTTTACTGGGAAAACGTAAAACAAAAAAAAGGAACCATTACTGAATGCACACGGCCCAGCACTCAACCTCAGATAATAAACAGGGCTAAACAATATTCAATAGGGAAACAGTGAGTAGACAATGTAAGCTCTTGGCATATGAGAAACACTGGATTGCAGAGTTGAATTGCCTTTGCGTCTTGAAAGAACCAATGGTAAAACTAATAAACATTTCAGCGATCCAATTACTTTGGAGAGATTTTTCTTTGAGTAATTGCTCCAAGAAAGAGGGGCATCTGGCCAATGATGACCTTGTTTAAGTGACCTTTATCTAAAGAAGTGCAAGTTAGACACCCAAGATGGAGGGTTATTTATTATAGAGCCAGTACAATGCAAAACACTATTTGCCCATTAATAAAGTTCTATGCATAGTTGGTTAAATGCAACAGTTTGTTTTCTCTACTTGTATAGTATTCAAACTTCTGGAATAGTAGTAGTAATATCCTACATTTCCATAGCATCTTTTCATCCTGGAGTTACCCATCTCAGTAGTTGCAGTGTTAGTACAGTTGTAAAACTTGGTTCTCTCTCTTTTCTTTGCATTCTAGTCTTGATTTCTCACTGAACACTTATTAAAAGGGTGCAAGTACCTAAGTAATGCAAACAAGCATATAACAATACTATTTTTGCACATATATAGTTCCTCTCATCCAAGTTCTCAAAGTGCTTTACAAAAGGGGGGAAATATAATCCCTATTTTATAGATGGGGCTACTGAGGCTCAGAGAAGTCTTGCCCAAGTTCATACAATAACTGAGTGGTACAGTCAGGACTAGAACCCTGGGTTATTAACCCCCTTCCAGTGCTCCAGCCACAAGACTGTAATTTGTTGGTGTACCTTATCGAATATATCATATCGTGTATGTAGTAAAAGTTCCCCTTTGTCACCCAAGGGGTCTACGTTTGAATGTTGATAACCAGGACAACTGAGGGCTGGGAGAGCTGCATAGATAGTGTCTTCAGCTTTGAGGGCTGGAAGCTTGGAGTGGAAAGAGGCAACAGTATTCATCTGTGGCTCACAAGAAGGAGCATCTTTGATGTGCTACATCCAGCCCTTCTTACAGTTGGTAAAGTCTCTGTAATACAGTCTTTTGAAAGTGGTGGGAAGGAAAGTGATAGATCCCAGAGGGCTCTTCCCACAGATCAAAGAGAGAGAGAGAGAGAGAGAGAGAACCAGAATTGAAAGTGTGATTCTGCAACCACTATCCCTACTTCATGCCAATCTTTTTTTCTTACATTGAGATACTCTATTTGTTTATGCCCCCAGCTGTAATGGAATGTTCCTCCAGGAAGAAAACAAATTTGCTGGGCACCAATATGGGCTCCCTGAGGTTCAGAGAGTTGCACAAGATGACACTTGTGAAGGAAAAGTCCTTTATTGCTGAGGAATCCTAACTGCTCACTGGTTATTGAATTGGACATAAAATAAATAACAGGAAGTTATTATTTTTGTGGCAGAGTTTTGAGGTGGGGCTCTTTAACTCGCCGTAACTCTATACAGTCTCATTTATGAAGAACATGTTTGAAATGTCCCTTGGAGTTGGCTGTGAATGACAAGACTTTCATTGAACAGCCTATCACTTTGAGATCCCTGTTAAAATGCTTCTACCTACCTCCATAGTATACAGAGTAAATGGAGTGGAAGCAGCCATGTTTGCTTTTGGTTGCCTCCCTTGGTTGGAAATGTGCACTTAGGAAGCATGTTCTACAGAGATGAACTATGAAGTGTAGAGATGATGTAGACAACAAATCTCCATTTTCATTCCTATCCCTGTATGCTGGGTTATTCATGATGAGCATTGCTTCTTGGCACCAACCCTATATTCATAACTCAGGGACCACAGGGTAAAGAGGCAATCACCCTCTGGACTTGTAACTCAAGATACCCTTTTCCCCTAGTGCTTTATGGCTACTAGCCAGAGGTGTGTGTACCATTGCTTTTGCAGCAGTTCTGTCCACATCTTCTATGACCATGAGTTGGCATTGTCTGTTACAAGAAGCTCTGCCTATTCCTGATTCACAATGGGATAGCTTTATGCATGTCGCAATTGCATGAGTTAGATTCTCAGCTAGTGTACATCAGCATAGCTCCATTGATGTCAATGAAGCTATGCAAGTTTGTACCAGCTGAGATCTGGTGTCATGTTTTATGAATAGCTTTTTCTCTGGGAGGGCATTTGCACAAAAAGGGTTGATAGATCACTTGTAAAAGAGTTGTTTGTAGTGAAATTCAGGACTGGGCCTCAAACTTGCTGTCTTACTGTATCAATTACTCTCTCTGGCAGGGGCTTTCCTGGGGCTATGGGAATTGGATGCCCAGGTCCAATTGAAAGTCATTGGGAATTGGACACTTAACTCCTTTTAGTGCCCTATGAAAATCCATCTCTGTACCTATGTTTTCCCCCTGTGAAAAATGGGAATGTTTCCCCAACTGTGAAGCTAAATTACCTTGTGATTGCAAAGAGGTTTGAGCTCCCTGGACGGAAAACACTAAAATTAAGAGGATAATAGTATATTAATGATTTGATCTATTATTAATGACTAACGATAATGCAAAGATATTTTATTAAGCTGAGGGGAATAAATTTCAAAAGAACAAGGAAGGAAGAAGTCAAAGAGTGTGAAAGAGATACCAGTGGAAACAAAAATGGCAGAGAATTAAGGAAGTGCAAAGAAATGGAGGACAAACAATGCCACACAAGTGAGAGCAAAATCAAGGAAGTAAGAAGACAGCTTATTTGTATAAAGCTTAGCACAATGGCATCCTGGTCCATGACTAATGCTGCTCAGGGCAGATCTACACTAGAAGCGCTACATTGGCGCAGCTGCACCACTGTGGTGCATCTGGTGAAGACGCTCTATACTGATGGGAGAGTGCTCTCCGTGAGAGGTGGAAGCTATGTTGGTGGGTGTCATAAGTTAGATCAACTTAAGTGGTAGTGTAAACCTGCCATCAATGTTACAGAATACAAAGAAAAAATAGGAAAAAGTGGAAGGACAAGAAAGAAATAGAAAGGAGAAATGCCATAAGTAAAAGAATAGGAGACAGAAAAAGAGGTAACTAGATTGAGAGAGGGTCAGTTTCTCACTGTTCAGACCAGTTCCATCTCATTTCATGCTGAATGGTTTAGTACTTTTCATGTTATTATATATTTTGAGCTAATTAATTAGAAGCATGTTGAGTGAAAAGGAAAAGATCAGTGCAGATAAATCCTCAGAAAATCTCTCTATTTTGGGATTGCTTTTTTCTCCTCCAAAAATAATATCTGGGTTGCCTCTGTAAAATAAGGCACTTTACACATCAGCAGGATCCTATTTTGCTGCTTGCCTGAGCTACTGGAGTGGAGATATTTTGGGATTTAGTCTTGTCACTAGTCGGAAATGGAAAACAGATTTGAAAATTAATAAAATTGGTCAGATCAGCTGGCTTAAGGAAAAACAACTTTGTGCTAGGACACCAGTGTAAAGCTGCCTTCATGAACTGGAGAAATGGTCCCAGATCAACTCTATCTTACAGAAGATCTATAACATGTACATGCAGCACAACATACATGTACACTAGCTTTCCAGAGGGAATGCATACAGTTCAAATGACTACTAAAGGAGATGGAGCCTTTCATCTCCCTCTCATTGGTTTAATCCCATTCCAAATCAGTAGTGACTGAAAGTCAATAACAGCTGATGGTTGTTCAGGAACAGGAAATGAGTTTGGTGATCTCAGTGCTATTCTATTCTATATAGGTTCTTATACTAGCTTCATGCATCACTGTTGTATCTGAGCACCTTCCAATAGAGCATTAAGCAATGTGACTAACTCTATCGTGTGTGGTTTGTTCTTTCTCTCATCCTCTTCCCTGGGGGAAATTGTGTGTGCCATGTAGTGTTTTGGCAGGATACTTGCAAAAATTGTATTTATTGGTTTTGTAATTGTTTTTAATGTACATGTTACACTACGTTAAGATTAGAGAAGGCAAGGTTGAAGATGTCTTCCACTTGGCATGGAAGGTAGTGACAGAAGGTATTAGACATATATGTGACTCCTAATTAAAAAAACCACCAACATAAATAGAACTAATTGGCCCGGTCAGCAGAGAGGCCAAGGGCCACATGGTTCTGGAGACTGAACTCTCCTCCCACCCTTGAGGCATCTCTCCTCAGGAGGGCTTAGGCAGGCTGATGCAATGCTGATGTGGGCAAAGCTTGTATGCCACTTGTATCCCATCCTATACTTGTTCCATTAGTAAACAGAGGACTTAATTTTTCAGGGTTGCCAACTGAACATCCTTCAGCTCAAAATTCACTCAATAAATACACTGCTCTCAAATTTTGAACCTGGCAGCTAAAGAGCAGCTTTATATAGCAGACACCATGGGAGTTCTTCACTTTGACTGCAGGTAGAAAATCCTGGAGGGTCTCTTCGTCAGCATTTCCTGCCTTTTCTGAAGGAAATGTAAGTATGGGAAAGTCTGAGGCTGAAGAGATGTTGGTCAAAATTGGTACATAGAGAAGTTCTTCTGTGATTTTCTTCTTGTGATATGTGGCTGAAGAGATCACACACCAGAGAAGAGGAAGGCTTGTCCACCTGTTAGAGCAGCAGTCGGGCACTTGAGAGACTCCAGTTAAGTCCCTTCTCTTGCCTCAGACTTCTTGTGTGCCCTTGATCGAGTAATTTAGGGTGTGTCTGCACTGCAGCCTCTACACATGTCCATGTGCATGGATGTGCCCAACCCCCCCCCCACACCACCACCCCATATTGTCCACACCAAAATGCGTGTCTTGGGCTGAATAGATCCCAAGCTAGCTACCTCATCTGAGGGGTGTGGATATGTGCTTGGGTGAGCTGTGACCTGCCCCTGAACCAGCTGACTTTGCAGGGTGGCTGTTTCAAAGGTGCTGGAACTGGTCTCGAGTCTGACTCATCCTCTACTCCCATTCCCATAATTCCCTATACCCATATCTTCCTGTTTGTCTGTAATGTTCCTACTCCCCCTGTATGCACTGGAAGTTACATGCTGCAGTTCCACGCGCAGGGCCAGGTAGGTAGGCAGAGCTTCAGAGTCTCAATGCGTGGATGAGACGATGGTGTAGAGAGGAGGGATTTACGTTCCTTAAGAACTGGGGAAACTTTTGGGATGGGAGGAGCCTGTACAAGAGAGATGGGCTCCACCTAAACCAAAGTGGAACCAGGCTGCTGGCACTAAACATTATAAAGGTTGTAGAGCAGTTTTTAAACTAGGAGATGGGGGAAAGCCGAATGCTGCAGAGAAGCATGTGGATCGGACACAGACTTCTCTTAGGGGAGAGTCTGATGATAGAGAATCTCCAGGTTATAGTCAGGAACAAAGGATGGAAGAGGATAATGTAAGGGCCGGATCAGATGATAAACAGTCACATAAAAAAGAATCTGGCACATCAGAAAAGGGCAGACAAATAAACAAGGACAAGTTTTTAAAGTGCTTGTACACAAATGCTAGAAGTCTAAATAATAAGATGGGTGAACTAGAGTGCCTTGTGATAAAGGAGGATATTGATACATTAGGCATCACAGAAACCTGGTGGACTGAGAGCAATCAATGGGACATAATCATTCCGGGGTACAAAATATATCGGAAGGACAGAACAGATCGTGCAGGGGGAGGAGTGGCACTATATGTGAAAGAAAATGTAGATTCAAATGAAGTAAAAATCTTAAGCGAATCCACATGTTCTACAGAATTGCTATGGATAGAAATTTTATGCTCTAATGAAAATATAACATTAGGGATCTATTATCGACCACCTGACCAGGACAGTAATAGTGATGTTGAAATTCTAAGGGAAATTAGAGAGGCTATCAAAATTAAGAACCCAATAATAGTGGGGGATTTCAATTATCCCCATATTGACTGGGAACATTTCACTTCAGGATGAAATGTAGAGATGAAATTTCTCGATACTTTAAATGACTGCTTCATGGAGCAGCTGGTACGGGAACCCACAAGGGGAGAGGCAACTCTAGATTTAATCCTGAGTGGAGCACAGGAGCTGGTCCAAGAGGTAACTATAGCAGGACCGCTTGGAAATAGTGACCATAATACAATAACATTCAACATCCTTGTGGTGGGAAGAACACCTCAACAGCCCAACACTGTGGCATTTAATTTCAAAAGAGGGAACTATACAAAAATGAGGGGATTAGTTAAACAACAGTTAAAAGGTACAGTGACTAAAGTGAAATCCCTGCAAGTTGCATGGGCCCTTTTTAAAGACACCATAATAGAGGCCCAACTTCAATGTATACCCCAAATTAAGAAACACAGTAAAAGAACTAAAAAAGAGCCACCGTGGCTTAACAACCATGTAAAAGAAGCAGTGAGAGATAAAAAGACTTCCTTTAAATAGTGGAAGTCAAATCCTAGTGAGGCAAATAGAAAGGAACACAAACACTGCCAGCTTAAGTGCAAGAGTGTAATAAGAAGAGCCAAAGAGGAGTTTGAAGAACGGCTAGCCAAAAACTCCAAAGGTAATAACAAAATGTTTTTTAAGTATATCAGAAGCAGGAAGCCTGCTAAACAACCAGTGGGGCCCCTTGATAATCAAAATACAAAAGGTGCGCTTAAAGACAATAAAGTCATTGCGGAGAAATTAAATGGATTCTTTGCTTCAGTCTTCACAGCTGAGGATGTTAGGGAGATTCCCAAACCTCAGCCGTCCTTTATAGGTGACAAATATGAGGAATTGTCACAGATTGATGTGTCATGAGAGGAGGTTTTGGAATTAATTGATAAACTCAACATTAGCAAGTCACCGGGACCAGATGACATTCACCCAAGAGTTCTGAAAGAACTCATATATGAAGTTGTGGAACTATTAACTAAGGTATGTAACCTGTCCTTTAAATCGGCTTCGGTACCCAATGACTGGAAGTTAGCTAATGTAACGCCAATATTTAAAAAGGGCTCTAGAGGTGATCCCAGCAATTACAGACTGGTAAGTCTAACGTCAGTACCGGGCAAATTAGTCGAAACAATAGTTAAGAATAAAATTGTCAGACACATAGAAAAACATAAACTGTTGAGCAATAGTCAACATGGTTTCTGTAAAGGGAAATCATGTCTTACTAATCTATTAGAGTTCTTTCAAGGGGTCAACAAACATATGGACAAGGGGGATCCAGTGGACATAGTGTACTTAGATTTCCAGAAAGCGTTTGACAAGGTCCCTCACCAAAGGCGCTTACGTAAATTAAGCTGTCATGAGATAAAAGGGAAGGTCCTTTCATGGATTGAGAACTGGCTAAAAGACAGGGAACAAAGGGTAGGAATTAATGGTAAATTCTCAGAATGGAGAGGGGTAACTAGTGGTGCTCCCCCCGGGTCAGTCCTAGGACCAATCCTATTCAATTTATTCATAAATGATCTGGAGGTGGCAAAGTTTGCAGATGATACTAAACTACTCAAGATAGTTAAGACCAAAGCAGATTGTGAAGAACTTCAGAAATATCTCACAAAACTAAGCGATTGGGCAACAAAATGGCAAATGAAATTTAATGTGGATAAGTGTAAAGTAATGCACATTGGAAAAAATAACCCCAACTATACATACAAAATGATGGGGGCTAATTTTGCTACAACGAGTCAGGAAAAAGATCTTGGCATCATCATGGATAGTTCTCTGAAGATGTCCACGCAGTGTGCAGAGGCGGTCAAAAAAGCAAACAAGATGTTAGGAATCATTAAAAAGGGGATAGAAAATAAGACTGAGAATATATTATTGCCCTTATATAAATCCGTGGTACGCCCACATCTCGAATACTGTGTACAGATGTGGTCTCCTTACCTCAAAAAAGATATTCTAGCACTAGAAAAGGTTCAGAAAAGGGCAACTAAAATGATTAGGGGTTTGGAGAAGGTCCCATACGAGGAAAGATTAAAGAGGCTAGGCCTCTTCAGCTTGAAAAAGAGGAGACTAAGGGGGGATATGATAGAGATATATAAAATCATGAGTGATGTGGAGAAAGTGGATAAGGAAAAGTTATCTACTTATTCCCATAATACAAGAACTAGGGGTCACCAAATGAAATTAATAGGTAGCAGGTTTAAAACAAATAAAAAGAAGTTCTTCTTCACACAGCACACAGTCAACTTGTGGAACTCCTTACCTGAGGAGGTTGTGAAGGCTGGGACTATAACAATGTTTAAAAGGGAATTGGATAAATTCATGGTTGCTAAGTCCATAAATGGCTATTAGCCGGGAAGGGTAAAGAATGATGTCCCTAGCCTCTGTTCATCAGAGGATGGAGATGGATGGCAGGAGAGAGATCACTTGATCATTGCCTGTTAGCTTCACTCTCTCTAGGGCACCTGGCATTGGCCACTGTCGGTAGACAGATACTGGACTAGATGGACCTTTGGTCTGACCCGGTACGGCTGTTCTTACGTTCTTACAACATTTACAACTGAAAATGGCTACAATCCAGTGAGCAGCTAGTTGGCCAGAGGAGGACACTTAATTTTAATTAATATATGGCCTGGAGTACAATTTTACTCTGAGCAGCAGCCCTAGAAACATCCTTCTATTGACTCATACATTTAGAAGGCTGGTGGAGTTGAGCATTGAGTGTATTGCTGTTCAGTGCTGAGAGAGAATGAAGCACTTGGAGTAGCAGTACTGAGGGCCAGAACTCAAACAGTCAGGGAACACACTTTCCACCTGCCCATTTTATTCTGAACTGGTGGCACTCTCAAGGGCCCCAGCTCTGAGCCTATTGTCACCCATGTCTTGATAAACATTGGTAAGCTCATTATAAGACAGGATAGCAAGAGTGATGCCACAGCTGAAACAATGAAGATCCCATGGATGAGGCCAGGATGTGGTTCTCCATTTATATCTGGAGGATCAATTTGAAGAAGTTGTTACTAAAGATATGGGAAAGGGAGTTGCGCATGACCAGGGACTGGAAGCCCAGGCTGGTAAGTTCTGCCTTGTGATGTCCATCCTGCATGTCCCACAACTTTCCACTTTTTTTCTGGAGAAATTGTACTGAGGGCACTGGAAATTACTGTTGGATAACTTTCTTTCGTGGATAACAGACTGTATGGCGATGGGTATAATACAGAAACCACATCAATTGAAAGAGGTATAGTACAGAAACCACATCATTTGCATGGCCTGTCCCCTTATCTCCCTCCTCCCCGTTCCCACCCCTCCAACTACCCTCTGAAATGCCTGGTCCAAAATGGACACTGAGGGGAAAATTATTAAATTATAACATTACTATATATTAAAGAACCATGAGTACAGGTTGTGCTAAAAGGCACAATCCTTGGAAAGTTGGACAAGTGAGATCAGTATCTCTCTGATTCCGTCCATTTCATGGTGGGTGTGCAGGCAAATGGGGATTGGGGAGGAGTGGTTTCAGCTCTGCTTGAATCAGTGCTCGCCATACTACATCAGTATGGGCTGAAACTCCTTTGGCAGCAATGCTTGTGCTGGAGTCCACAGTCCTTTATTTATTTACTTCTTTACTGTATGGTCTTCAGCTATAATTTTTGGATGTAAATCTCTATTGTACTATTGATCTTTTAAAATGACTTATTCAAGGTAAATGAGTAAATTACTTATTTTAGTGTTGTCTTTAATGTGGTGATTTCATCTCCATACACAACAGTGTAGGGAAATTGAATCAACACACTAAGGCAAAGGAATAAAATAAATAATTTATTCATTGACCTTAATTTATTGGTGTAATTTCCCTACACTGTTGTGTACGGAGATGAAATCAATACATTTAAGGTACATGAATGAACGAATTAATTTACTCATTTACCTAGTATGAATTATTTTAAAAGATCAATAATAGAATCGACAGTTACATCCATTTTTCTAGCAGAACTCCTCCTACTATTACAGATCATGTTTAATGATTTATACAAAGTGAATGAATAAATCATCTTGTTTAGTCATGTACCTTTAAATATTGATTTGATTTCCCTACACAACAGTGTAGGAAAAGTAAATCAATACATTTAAGGTATATGAATAATTAAATCATTAATTTACCCTAATTTATTGATACATTAAAGTAAATGAATAAATTAAATAATTTATTCATGTGCCTTGATGTGTTGATTTCATTACACTAGCTGTTGGGTACATTTTTTGTAAAGGCAGAGGAGTAGTGAAAGAGTAATGGAAAAAAATCATTGTGCCATTGTCATGCAGTGACTATTCTGGGCATTCTGAGTTTCTCTACATACTCCATCCACCCCCCAGTGACTGAAAGTTTTCTAAGGGTATTTGAAGGTGATATGTATGTTCTACCTCATGTCATTGCATTGAGGTACAAAGTTTGCAGGGCTTCATTTAAATATTGTTCTGAAGCAATTCTGACTTATATTAATTCTAGCTCGAGGCCAGAATTAATTACAGTATGAAGAGAGTGAGGCATACCCGTGAGTGGCTTTATGTTGGCCATTCTCGGAATCAATGATGTTTTGCAAATGCAGACTGGGGAGAGTTGTCGAACCGGAGGATGAGGAGGACACCCCGAAGCCTCCAGGTGTAGTGGTTGAGTGTTTGTTAAGACAGGTGTTTAAAAGCTTTTCATCTGATCCATGCCTGGCTGATGCGTCCCCACACTGCATGAGAAAGCTTTGGACAACTTGCTGTTGCTGTCTTGAAAGGGTTACACTCCCGAGAAAGCCCAAATAGCAGCACATGTCCTCTGTGCTATGTATTGTGCTGCAGATAAGCTTGTAAGGGAGTGAGATGTTTTGGAATGTCAGCGAGATGTTGTGCAAGAAAGTTTGGAACAGGAATTGGAAAAACTAAAATTGCAGAACGAAAGCCTGAAATGTGACTTGCAAACTGCTGTAGAACAAAATGTAACTAAGGCTCAGCAGATAACAGCTTTATCCCATACATGTACAGGTGGAAGAGAAAGAGAAGCCCCTTCCAGGGCCTCCGGAGCCCAGCCAGTAGTGATAGCAAAAATAAAACCCCTCACGGCATATACAAAAGGAAGTAAATCATCCTCTGACTGAAACTAAAAAACAGGCACTGGCGAAACAAATGGACTCTTTGATTAAGAGAACATGTTTGTCTTGGCTGTTGGAATACATGGTTAGAAAACCTTTAGATCTTGAAGATTTAAGAGAACTGACAATAACTTGTGCTGGCCCTATAGAAGGAATGGCTTTGCTTGCAGAAATGGAGGCAGAGTTAAACAAAGGTGATAGACACATTGTTATCCAGAAGGTAGCCCGATGCTTTCTGATCTCCTATGAATTGAGAAGGATGGCTTTGTTGATACATCAGAAGGAAGGAGAATCTGTTATGGCTTATTGTACTAGGTTGTTGTTGGTATGCTCTCTGGCTGAAATTAAGGAGAAACGCTGACAGATTTAATCTATGATGGTTTAAGGAAATCTGTTAAGGTATTTATAGGATCCTGGATGAATTTAGATCAGGTTGAATTGATTAAAGCAGCTCAGGAGTCACAAAGGGTAGTAAATGGAACAGGTAGTTCTTCTCGGAAAGTGATTAGTGAGGCTCCCTACAGCAATCAAGCAGGCTATAATGGCTCCAACCACACGGATATAGGACATGATGGTTGTAATGAAATAGGACAAGGCTGAGGACGGTATGGTAGAAGACTTGGGGTGTGCAGTGGGGGATCATTGTGAGCACAGGTATGGGCTCAACTTCAGGAAAGGGGGCAGATATGTCCCATTTGGATGGGCAACTGCTGAAGACTTTGCTAGCTGCTTTAAGTGATTTGATGGCAAGAACTAGTCAATGCTGCAGTCAGGGGTTAAGGCTGTTGATACTGTGGGAACAGGTACAGAAGATCTGCTGGTGAGTTCTTATGGCTTGTTATCCCCGGAATTGGCTCAGATGAAATTGGCAGCTCCCTGTCAGGGTGGCTCCATGTTTCAGTAAAAATGCCTCGCCCTTAGCAACCCCTGTCCCCAAAGATAAATGTTAGTAGACAAATTACAGCCTCACATAATTGGTAGATCTTACATGGAAGAGGGGACAGAAGGAAACATATAACGATTGCTGGCATTAATTAATACAGGAGCAAAGGCAACTTTAAGTATTAAAACACCTGCCATGGGTAGCAGATCAAACTAAATTTGAAATAAATACAGTGGTTTGTAACAGCATAACTGAAAAAGCTATATTAAAAGTAGATATGCCACAACTGGAAAAGTAAATGATTAATTTGGCAGAAAGGCTAGTTGTGAAGAAAGAGACTGTAAATAATCAGGTTGTTTCAGAAGGATTAAGAAAGTGAGCCTGTAAAGCTATGGCAGCTGTGGCACTGCCAGACAGTAAGTGGATAAGGGAATTTCTCATGGTTGGACTAGAAAGAAAAGGCAGTGGTAAGGACAGTTGGGGGGAAATGTGTAAAGTCAGCTCCACAGTATTCCTATCCAGCAGTAGCTGTTCCCCACATAAAAAAAAACCTGTTGCAGGATCTAAGATCACAAGGGGTAGTAGTAAAGTGTCAAAGCCCCTTCAGCTCCCCAATCTGGCTTGCACAGAAACCAGATGGCAGATGACATCTCATGATTATATTATAAAATATAATTGTAGCCAACCTGCCAACTATAATGGCCAGAGCAGTGGCCAGGGCTAAATGGTTGGCTACTGAATTTATTTGTTAATTGTTTCTTTGTTATGTTGTTAACCTTTTTGAATTAATAACAGACTAAATTATCAGAATTCCTGACTTCCTGTTAACACCAAAGAAACAAATGCCTGAGTAGGTACAGAAGAAGATCTGAGTAGCAAATTTGATGCAAACATTGGAAAACATTTGGACAGAGAAATCAACACAAACAAAAGGAAGAGGCAAAGGAATAATTAAAATATTGATGAAAAATAGAAAACACAGTGATGCTTAAAATGGTAAACAAAGGTAAAATAAACTCTGTATAAAGAAAACCCTTTCCAGTTAACAGTTAAGAATATGGCCAATCCCGTGGCAGTTTTAGTAACCACTCCGGATGGAGATGTGTAAAAACATTCTGATCAAATCTACTTATACTTGCCAAGGGACTAAATATAACATTTTTCAGAAATTAATGCCCAGTATGTACTAACTTATAAGGTCTGGTCAGAGGCCTTGTGTGTTTTGTTTTTGTTTGCTTATGTTTTTTCAGGTTAATCTATAAATTTATGGAAGCAAGAAGTATGCTGTCAAATTTGCTATGGCTTGTTGGCGATGTGATTACTAGACCTGTCTGTGCTACAGGATTCCATCTGAAGAATAAGCCAGAAGATTAAGTTACTTAAATTTCAATACAGTGAGCACACTTCTTAGGGGCACAAGCATAAAAACATGCTGTGTCAAACTAAAGGTCCACCTAGCCCAGCATCCTGTCTTTTAACAATGACCAATGCCAGGTGTTTCAGAGAAAATGAACAGAACAGGCAATGATCAAGTAATCATTGCAGACCATTCCCAGCTTCTTGCAAACAGAGGCCAGGGACACCATCCCTGCCCTCTTGGCTAATAGCCTCTATTAATGTATCTCTTCCTTTTATTTAAAACCAGCTGCTTAGTAATCTTAATTGGTAACCCCTAGTTCTTGTGTTATAAAACAAAAAGAAGTAAATAACACTTATTTACTTCCTCAACAACAGTCAGGATTTCATAGACCTCTATTGTATTCCCCTCTAGTTATCTCTTTTCCAAGTTGGAAAGTCCCAGTCTTGTTAACCTTTTCTTATACAAAGTTGTTCCAGGCCCCTGATTATTTTTGTTGCTTTTTTGTGTGTGCTTTTATTTCAGATATGACTGTTGCACATTAAGTGAATGTTTTTAGGGATCTATACACAGTGATTCCAGAACTACTTTTTGGGGGTGGGGGGGCAGAGTGTGGTAGCAGCTAATTTAGACCCCATTTTTTATATATCTAGTTGGAATTACATTTTTCCAGCATGCCTTACTTTGCATTTGTCAGCATTGAATGTCATCTGCTTAGTTACCCAGTTTTGGAAGATCCTTTTACAACTCTTTAAAGTCTGTTTGGGACTAGACTATCGTGAAGTTTTGTATCATCTGCAAATTTTTGCCAATTCATTGTTTGCTTTTTTTTTTAATATAGATCATTTAACAGTACTGCCTTTTCTCAGTACAGACCCCTGGAAACACCACTGTTTACCTCTCTCCATTTTAAAAATAACCAGTTATTCTTGCCTTTTGTCTCTTATCTTTTAACCAGTTATTGATCCATAAAGGACTTTCTCTCTTATCCTATAACAGCTCACCTTGCCTAAAAACCTTCCATAAGGGTTCTATATCTTTGTTAATCCTCTCAGTGAATTCTAGTAAACTGTTCTTTACTATAATTTCTGAACTGTAAAAATGAATGCAAATTTCTTTGGTTCTTCTATATTAGCTTTATTCTTCTTGGGTGTTCAAAGGTGCGAAGGAGACCTTAATTACCCAGTGGCCTCACTGGTTGTGTAGTAGGCTGTCTGCTTTTGATATACTGTCAGTACAGGAAAATCTCAAAATTCAAAAGCAGCCTCCAGGCTTAATTCTCTGAGGAGGGGAAAGTTTTAAAAATCTTTTGGAAAGTCTAAATTCCAATATTGGGATAGATAATGGTGCAGACTAATCAAAGGCCTAGCCAGAGTAAACCTTACTGTGGGCAACAACTTGAAGCCAACCTCTGCAAAAAGTCCTGCACAAAAGTCATGTTAGAGATATTACCTTGGTAATGTTCACTCTAGCAGCATTTATTTCACTAGGATCAAAGGGAGAGGAAGAAGGCTAAAAGAAAGCAAAGTAAAAGGGAATAAAAGAAATTTTTATCCAGACAACTGATTTTCCAGTACAAAAGCTCTCCACAACTCAATAAAGGAGTATCAAGTTGCTAAACCCAGTAAAGGGGATGATAAGGAAGAATGTGGAAGATGGGGAAATCTGGTACTCTGTGGTAACAGAGTCTGTCATTCCCTTTGAGGCCATAAAAGACACTCAGGGAATGTGGACATTTCATCTACCAAATAAGGCATATATTTCTGTGTGGGTACAGGGATTAACATCCAAGATATTAACAAAAGGGTGGCAAGAAATGTCAGAAAAACAAACTTTAGTAGTTAAGAGGGAATATAATCCACCTAACAAAAGGTGTTTAGGGACCTCAAGTGTAACAAATGGTGTATATGCTTTGGAGGCCAAAGTATCCCAAGCAATTAATCCCAAACGTGGGGAATTGTGGGACCCGCCTACACCACATAAAGAAACTCTCAGACACATGAACACCATCAGGAAAAAGCAACCAAAAGAATACATAATTCAAGGGGTTTGGGTTTAAAATAAAACTAAAATTCCAATCATAAAGATAGGATCAACGGTAAAATTGTATAACATCACTGAGAATATGGAAATGTGTCAATGAAGACGTAATTGGTGCACACAGAACACATGTTTACTTGGGTATGGTAATAAATCTGTATTTAAAGTATCCAAACAAAAGTACCCTGACATAAATATGCTTTAAGATGCCATACCTCATATGGGGACAATATGTAATATATGGGAGGCTAAACATGCATTAATGTAACCAAATCAACATAAGAACGTCACAATGTTCCTAAACATATAAAATGGTTAATTCCAGATTGTAATCATAGTGTATATATACACAACAAATCTAAATGTAAGATTTCTGTAATCTTAGTCCCTAAGAAGTGGATAATCAACAGTCTGTCACAGAATCACCATGCTAATGCTCTAAAACTGCTCTCTAAAAAGCCAGGCAAAACCCTGGTAAGGCATACCTCCCCTCACACCTTTTGCTGGGGCAAAAAAGCCTAAGCGGTCTTGCCCTTCCTGTGTCCAACCTGGGGCATTTGGCATCCCCTCAGTGAATTTGCCTGGGCATGGCTCCTGGGGAAGCCACAGGGCCTGCACGTCAGCTCTGTAGTCAGCTGTAACTCTCAGCCAACATTGCAAAATGGAGGGTTTATTAATTAACAGATACACAACGTGGAACAGACTTGTTGGCATGGGAATTGGTAACTTTTAGCCAAGTCCATCTTGGACTCCCTGCCTTTCTCCCAACCACAGACTGCCCAGCTTCTAGTGACTCAGCCTCCAACACACCCATTGCCCCTCCTCCTGGTCTTTGGCTCAATTCCCAGGCAAAGTGTCAACTGGTCACATCCCCCCTCCTAGGCTTTAGATTATGAAGAGCACCTTTTATAGCTTACATGCAGGCAACTGGAGTAGCCTTATCTGTCCCCCAGGGTCTTAGCCAGTCACATGCCCTTGTTCCTACCACCTAAGCATTAGTGCAACACACAGAAAAACTAAGGCAGCACACAGTATTTATGCAAAACAGTCAAAACTCACATAGACTCACTTACAACAAAAAGTGTACCAGGTAATATATGCCAGCACCTAAAAAATAAAACAGGGTATTATAAAATAGTACCAAAAGGAAATGGATGATGGTAAATACCCAAAGTGAAATGGAAACAAATAATAGGAGCCCAGTAAAAACAGGGCACCTTAATCACAGAAGGAAATTGGAATTTGGAATGGAAACAAGGTAACCTCACCACGAATTTACAGTGGAACAATGGTTGGTGGGAATTATATAAAATAAACAAAGATATATGTTGGCATCAAAAGGAAAAAGGTAATGTAGTAATAAATGACCTGGTTTATGGACCAAGGGATGTGGTGTACTCATTGAGATATTACTCATTTCCAGTATGAACAATATCAATGGCAACCTCAGATAACTAAAACCTTTGACTTACCCTAAATTAACATTGCCAAATTTAAGGGAAATAGAGTGAAATAATACAGATTGGGATATGAAAATACAAACTAATCAAGACACACTAGACCAAATAGAATAGTCAGCTAGACACTATAATATCTGTAAAAGGTATGCTTGCTCGAAAATACAAAATTGTTGAAAAAGCTGTAGAAAAAATAAGATCTCAAATGTGTATTTGGTATAATGTTGTATGTCAAGGAATAGCATGATATGGAGTAAAAAGGGCAATATTATTTTAAATTTTTGAAACTGCAGCGTTATTCCTTGTATGTTTCTGTTTTGAATATCAGATGTGTAAGCAATATAAAAAAAACTTTGCAAAAAAATTTATAAAATTAAGTTGTTCAGTTATGCTACTAAAAATTGTAAGATAATGCTTTGAGTTTTATAAAAAAACAGAAAAGGAAACACATAGTATACTAGTTAACATACAAATTGTGGGTATGATTGATGCGATATTACAATTATCTTTGGTAACTGAATATCGAATGGGGGAACTTTTGGGATGGTGTTGAATTGCTGTGGCCATACTGAATGAATGGTGTGAGAACATGGCTTGACATGACTGAACTGTGAAAGAGGATTCTGGGAGCAGAATCCTTCTCTTAGCATCAGGCAGATGGCAGAGGTGAAACTGATTGGCTCCATGCTGCGTGTATGATCAGTACTGATGTTTGAGTCAGCAAATAGGTCCACTTCAAAGCAAACAACATGTGTAGAACATCCTGAGTGGAGCATGGGCTGACTGGGGCATCTCAACTCTGTTGAGGGACATCACATAGGTGGCTGAAGTGAATGATTGATAAGGGAGTGAATGTGGGGTAATGTTAAGTTGGCACCACCCTGCAGTCTCCTCCTAAAAATACTAATTAGGTAAAAATTAGTAACCACATGCCCACTGGACATGCCTTTAAAGATATGTAACTCCTTTGAGGAAAAAAAGAATAAAAATCAAGCAAATTAAATTGCTGTTGGAATTCCTTAATTAATGCTTAAAGAAGCAACACTGCTAAACAGAGTAGCCAAAACTCTGCTCCGTGGGCTCGAGTAGAACTGTGAACCAGAGGGGTCTCAAGGCAGCCAAGGCCTTGCCTGAAGAGAATCCAAGACAGGCCAGAAGGCTGAGAAGAACAAACAAGGAGAGAAGAAGCCATCTATAAAATTGGTAACCACCTTCTTGGTTTGCCAAGCAGGAGCTGCATGAGGCTAGTGCAGGGCCTGTTTGTGTATTTTTTTGAAAGAGAGAATAAAAGGGGAATGTATAGTCTTAATGTATAGCTCTTAATGTTTAACATAGGAGTTATGTGCTTGATATAATCCTTTACTGCGTGTGTAATTCCTTCTCAATAAAGTACTGTACTGTGCATTGAAAATAATGACTGGATGTTTTTCACTGGTATGACAGTAATCTGCTTGTCCAGGAGCCAGTAAAGATCCATTTCAGGGGTAGTAGCGCCCTCTGTTTTCTACAAAATTGAACCCTTTTTCCAGGGTCCCTGACATTAGGGTATGGTTTCATGAGCCATGACAGGAAGAGATATGCAAGGTCCTCCAGAATAACAGTTGGCACAGATTGACTGTTCATAACAGTACCATTCGTCTGGAAGAAGGTCCCTGCTTTCTCCTTCAGGTACAAGCCAGAGTGCCTCAGAACCCTGGCATCATGTGTCTTTCCTATGCTGCCAACGTTAGTGATCATGAACCTGCCTCTGTGCTTGACCAAAGCCCTGAAGAACAATGGAATAGTACCCTTTGTGGTTCATGTACCCACTTGCCCCATCTAATGGACAAACCATGGGCACGTGAGGGCCATCAGTGGCCCCACCGCAGTTTGGGAACCCCATCTTCTGAAAGTCAGCTCTTATTTCAGGCACATTTCTTATGTCCACAGGGGTAAACTCCAGTGTTAATCGCAAATCTCCACTACCACACCCCCAGCAGTTGACTTGCCAACACCAAAAAGGTTCACTGCAGACCTGTAGCTGGCTGGGGTAGCCAGCTTCCACAGGGAAATAGCAGCCCACTTCTGTTCTGATAAAGCTTCTTTCAATGGACTGTTCTTGCACTGGAGTGTTCTTGCATGTTCCTCCCATAGATCCACGTGGGTCTGTTTTCTCGTGCCCAAGTTCTGGAGCCACTGCTGGCCATCCCAAGAGTGCTGCACAATGTGATCCCACCACCCATGCTAGTTCTCCTGCACCAGAAGCGATGCTAAACCCAAAGGGGATTCCACATGACAACAGCAGCATTCCTCATGCCTGTGCAATCTGTTGTGACTGAACGGTCTTCATCTCCCAGGTCTTGCTGCCTTCAGTGTGTCAGAAACTGCTCCTGAAATGCTATCCAGCTTCTCACCTACTGCCTACCCCACTGCATAAACATTTTACTCTGAAGAAGGAGCAGGAGCTGCTCATTCAATAGATCCATGGCTTTGACCCACTGTTAAATTGACAGAAATGAGGAGTGACCTCATCTGGAAGAGCCACTAGTAAATGTGAAGGCAGGAAAAATCTCTCTTCCTCACAAGGATCCAGGAATGACAGGAACATACTACCCACAATAAACCACCACAAACTGGTTCCTAGAGTATCCGCATCTGATGCAAAGATCCTGCGATATGCTCCCTAAAATCGGAGCGCTCAGCTTGTTTCCCTAGCATAGCCATGTGGATGTGGATAAACAGGGTTCCATGCAAATATGGACTCTACAGTGGATTTGCCTGGCTTGCTCCTTAATGCACATGATCCAAGGGCATGAACATGCGTACAGTGTAGACATACCTTCAGTCTCTCTCTGTCTCCGTTCCCCCTCTGTTTAAAAAAAGGGGCAGGGATAATAGTATTTCTCTACTTTAGAGGGGTGTTGTGAAGACAAATGAATATGCTCAAATACTATGTTAATGGGGGCCATATAAATATGTAAGATGGTTGGATAAAGAAGGGAAGGGGTGAAAGAAACAACAAAGGAGAGCACAACTCTTCCATATATGGGTGTCTCATTCCAAAAGGAAATCCTTATAATAGTATAAATGTCCTCATGCTTAAGCAATGAGTGGGTTGCCTGATAACCTTATATTAACACTCAAGTCTTACTGTCTAACGGATGTCTTGCTCTACGGACAGAGATGGTAACAGGCTAGTAAGGAGTTGACTCTTCCCTATGTCCATTCCTGTCAAATAATAGATTCTGATCAATATGCATAAACACCTGCAATATTTGGTAAAAGTCTGTCTGCCTGATGACAAGATCACATACTTAGCTTCCAGGCCAGTAGGCCAAATTGAATGATAATGATCTTACATGTAGATGGACACACATCTTGGTATAAAAGTGGCCAGTTGTCTCCCAATCCGTCAGGAATAACGAGAAATGTCAGAGGACGAATTCTCCCTGGAATTCAGCTATGATGTCAGATGGTTGGTACCTCTCCCGTTAGAAATGTCAAGTGTCTGCCGGTTTTCCTTTGACCAGCAGTACTCAGCACTCAGCCTCACATTCCAATCCAGAGCAGCAAGTCTTTGAAGCCCACCTACACACATTATCTTCCCCTCACTACTGGACCAAGGTACTCAGGACCGGCTCTAGGCACCAGCGTTCCAAGTATGTGCTTGGGGCGGCACTTTTCAAGGGGCGGCACTCCAGCCTTTTTTAACTTTTGCTTTGGTGGTGGCACTCTGCCCCCCCCCCTTTTTTTTTTTGCTTGGGGTGGCAAGAAACCTAGAGCTGGCCCTGAATGCACCTCCTCACTGCCTTCATTGTAGAGTCCCTTCCTTCTCCTGCTCCAGGATCTCCAGCTGCTGACTGCAAGAGAGAACAGTTGTCTCTTGTATTCTCATGTAGCAGTCAGTCATATTCTTAGTTCTTTTACTAATGAGAGAGGCAGACAGATGCCAGGATGTTGAAGACAAGTGAAAGCTGTGTCTGTTGCCTGCTTGAAGATACTTGGCTTTTATCAGCATCACTATGTGCCTGCCTTTGTCCATGGAGAAGCTTCTTGTGGATTTTTGGAACAGTCTGCCCATCTCCTGAGGTACTTTCTGTTCCCAATCTCTCTGGAGTAATTTGTGCCTTATGACTGACAATGTAGAGCAGTGGGTCCAACCTTCTCAGTCAGTAGCCCAATATATTATTTCAGTGTGCCAAGGAACCACAGTTCAGCTTCAAGCTGCCTTTCCCACCCCACCCTATACCCTCTCTAGCCCCTTCTCTCTCCTAAGTTCTTAAGAAATTGAGCTGGGAGCCTAAAAGCAGTTCCTAACTCCAAACTGTGGGTTCAGAACAGTATCTCAGAGGTTACTTTGTACTTCATTCCCCTTTGTAATCAAATGCAAATTTTCTTCTTAACACAGTCTCCCTTGAGGGTCACAATTAAGAGCCTTGAGGGCCCCAAGGTCCAGAGGTTGAACACTTCTGATCTAGGGCAAGGTGCTCAGATAATGGGATAAATAAAGTACTACAATGTCTGAGTCTCTATCTCCAACAGAGGTCACATCAAAGAGCCTAGAAGCTAGGGTCATGGGCCTAGGATGCCTTGACTCGTAAGAGGCCAGGAATCAAGATACACAACTACCTCACTGCTGCTTTCTCTGCTATTGAAGTTCTCACTAACAATAAAAAAACCAGAAGGTTTTGTTTCCGTGACCTGGTACACACTCTCTCTCTCTCTCACTATTTCTTTATTTTTTTAATTGCATCATAAAACCTATTTGTAGTTAAACAGAGCACTGTAGGTCTATCAATATACAAACCAACGTTCCCGTTTATTATTAAATCTAAGCAAATAATTTGAGACTAAATTCTTGGCCTTTGGGAGATATCTGGAGGGAAGAAAAATTAGGAATTAGTTACAGCTTTTTTAAATTACAGTGACAAGTCTCTGAGTTTCAATCACTGCAACCTCACTCGGGGAGTTACACCAGCATAAAACTTATGAACACAGCATGGATGAAATTGTATTGGTGTGAAACTGGAGGAACGCAGTGATGAATCAGCCCTTAGGGCCTCACTCCTGCAAACACTTATGCAGCAGCTTAATTTTACACGTGAGTAGTCCCATTGACATCGTAGGAGCCGTGGACAGCTGTGTGCAGATGGCACCAGCCACACTCCTTCCCACCCCTGAAATGCCCTCTTTCTGTCCCAGCATATCTCTTGCGTCCTGCACTAGGAGTAGAGGGAGAAAAAGGAGTTCCTTGTAGTCAATGTCTGCAGCCACAATTATGGTAGTGTGGTCACCCTGGGAGAAGGGAATCTTAGTTCTGTATTTCCTGGTTTGCTATATTTGAGGGTGTTTTTTTTCCTGGTTTGCTATATTTGAGGGTTTTTTGTTTTTTGTTTTAATTTTTACATCATTGTGATGTAGAAGGCAGGGAGTGAGTGTGGGGCAGCAGCAACTTTATCTCATGCCTTATCAAAACTCTTTTGTGGGGGAACAAGTGTCTAAGTAATGCTCTTGTAACATCTGATATAAAGGGTGTTAAACCTAAGTACTGATTCAAATCTACTTTATGAATGTGTCATGAGGAACAAACTGTTCCCTCATCCACAGAAGTGGTCCCCTTATGTTAAAGATGGGGTGATAAGGAAAAGCTACTGCCATTTCTGAACATAAGAGGATTTCAGTTTTCAGGGCTATCTATTTATCTTGGTTACTTACATGTCCATATGATGGGATGTCTACCCCCTCATAGATGAACAAGGTTTAATGGAGTCTGACAACTCAGTGACCCACCTGGCTGCCTCGGTGGGCCAGCTTGTACTCTGCCCTGGTCCCGAGGCCCGCAGGGGCTCCTTCACGGGGCCGTGAGCACGGGCGTGTACTTGGCGCGGTTCACGTCTGTCCCTAGCACCTGCCCTTTCTGTGGTGAGAAGGAGACCTTGGCGCACATTTATTTGGAGTGCGCCAGGTTGCAGCCCCTGTTCCGGCTCTTCCTGAATATTTTCTTGCGTTTTTGGTTGCACTTTTCCCCTCACCTTTTTATCTACACGCTCCCCATCCGTAGCCCCACAAAGTCGCGGGATCTCCTTCTCAACCTCCTCTTGGCCCTGGCCAAACTGGCCATCTACAACACCAGGGAGAGGAGGTTGGCCAACGGGATTTCCTGCGACTGTAGGGCCTATTTCCGTTCCTCCGTCTGTTCACGCATCCAGGCTGAGTTCCTCTGGGCGGCGTCCACTGGCTCCCTTGACGCCTTCGAGGAGCAGTGGGCGTTGTCCGGGGTTCTCTGCTCAGTGTCCCCATCAGGTTCCCTTCGTTTAGCCCTATGACCTCACTCCCGATCCTGTTTTTTCATTAGTTGTCCCCCGTAATTACTTGGTGTCCCAGACGTGTGGGTCCTCCCCTTAGGCTGGGTGGAGGCCCTTTAGAAGTGGGTGGGCTTTGTCCGCCCACCGCTGCTGGACGCCAATAGGACCCACCTGGCTGCACCTGGAGAGTGTTTTAGGCTTGATTTGTTATTAGGCCCACCTGAGGAGGAACTGGGTCTTCATAAAAGGAAGGAGTGAGTGACTAGGGAGTCTAATAGAAGGATCCAAGATAGAGAAACCCAGGAGATCCCTCTCTCTGTAGGAAGGTAGACTGAAGAAGGCCACAGGGATGGAATTAATCTTTGGGGTGGGCCCTGGAAAGTGGCAAGGCACAGAGAGGCGGTCCTGAGGGCAGTGTTATATTAAAAAAGGAGCTGGGAAGACCTAGGGAAAAGCCTGACTAGGAGTCAAAGGAGGCTGTGTTAAGTACAGTTGCAAGGAAGCAGCCCCAGTGGCTCAGAGGTAGGAAGTGGCCCACAAAAACAGTGGAGCCCAGAGCACAGGGTGGGATGGGGTTCCTGTACCAGTCTGAGGAAGGGGCATACTAGCTTTATATAAGGACTATGAGCTGAGCATGGGGATGGGTTGAGAACTAGTTAAAGAAGTCTCTTTTGTTTGGGGATTGTTTGTTGGGCTTTTTATTACACCAGAAAGGGTGGGACTAAAATGTCACCTGGCTGGAGGGTTGAGTTGGAAGAAGAGGTTCACCACCACTGCGATGACCAGCAGGGGGTGCTAGAGGACACAGCACTGCTATGCCCCACCTAGCTATGAGGGGGCACACCTGCAGTGAGTCCATTCTTCCACAGGCCCCCATTACCAGAGTATCAGCCCCTCACAATCTTTAATGTATTTATTGCCATAGCACCCCTGTGTAGGTGAGCCCTGCTATTGTCCCATTTTACAGGTGGGGGACCAGAGACAGAGAGTCTAAGTGACTTGCCTAAAGTCATACAAGAAGCCTGTAGCAAACAAGCAATTGATCCAGGGTATCCAAAGTCCCAGGCTAGTGCTCTTGCCACTGGATCATCCTTTCTCTCATTAACTGCTGTTAATCCAGGGAGGGAGAGATTCTCATAGATATAAGAGAACTGGTTGTAATTACATAACAATCCTGTTCTCACAAGATTTCCCCCCATAAGAGAATTTAGAGAAGCATGCAGGTGCTGTGAATCTTTTGAGGTTCCCTTATCCCTCCCTTTGCACCAGTTGGAGTAACAATAGTGGCTGTGTCAAGACCAGATCTACCAGGGATTTGTGCAAACTTCCCATTGACATCAGTGGAAGATTCGGTGTGGATTGAGGGAGTAATGGAGTTTGGGATTTATAACCCACTCATGTGTCTGACAAAGTGGGTATTCACCCACGAAAGCTCATGCTCCAATACGTCTGGTAGTCTATAAGGTGCCTCAGGACTCTGTCACTTTATACAGATGCAGACTAACACAGCTACCCCTTTGACACTTGAACTCACTCCATGAATCATAATTTAAAGATGGAATTCAGGGCTCTCCACTGAAGGAGTTTGACACTCTTGGTTTAGAGGGAGTCTAAACTGACGTAAACTCTGCCTTCCTCCACCTCCTTCAACATGTAGGGTGTTCAGCTTAGACTCCCTTAACAGTTTAGTTTAGACTCACACTCACTTACCACTGTGCAAGTCATCTGCATCTTACGCATACACTTCCATGTCACTGGAGGTTTTTAAGAACAGGTTAGACAAACACCTGTTGGAGATGGTTTTGGTTTACTTGGTCCTGCCTCAGTACCAGGGGCTGGACTAGAGGATTTCTTGAGGTTCCTTCCAGCTCGACGTTTCTACGATTTCATCCCTCTGAATGTAAGTGAATCTAAGGGAGCGTAAATTGATGTAACTCATGCCTGAGGAACCACAGGGAAAGAAGAAGTTAATAAGTAAAGCAACTACCCAGAGGGTATCAGAAGGTGGAAGGTAAAGCACAAACGGTACTGTAACCCGCACCTCCTGCTCCATGTAACCCAAGTTAGACTCCCCTGCACATGGGTAAATGGGTGTAAGTGGATCTAGGGAAGTCTAGCTTAGTGTAAGGGAGTCTAGCTCAGTGTAAGGAGATCTGATTCCCCTCACATACCAGTGTCAGCCAGAGTAGACTCAGGCCTAGGGGAATCTATTTTACAATCACCTTACATATCACCTGAACTTGGCCCACAAACTGTGCGCCTTGGGGCCAAGGTAACGGAGCAGTTCCATCCAGGCAGCTGCAGGATGAGAGCGATTAGGAGAGGGAAAACACCTAATAAGATGCTGAATTCAGTTCTTCCAATTGAATGCAGGTGTTTGCAGAATGTATTCCCGGATGCGTTAATAATTGATGTGAGTTCTGCTCCTTGGATTCGCTGCTCTGCGCAGTAGCTGAACCTACGGGGGGGGGGGGACCGGGCGGGTTTTAGGACCCATGAGAACCTTCTTGAGCAGGAGGTGGGAATTCTTCTATAAGCCAGCAAGAGTCCGAGCCTTAACCTCAGAGCTGCCGCGGAGCCCGAGAGCGAGCGAGCTCCGCGCTGGGAGACGCACCCAGGACCCCGCAGAGTCATGGATTGTCTCCCGCCTCTGGCCAGCCCGCTCCAGCTGTTGCTATGGCTCGCCACGCTAGGTGAGTGAAGTAACTTCTGCCCCCCGGCCGCGCAGAGTCCCTCTGACCCCCAGGCACCAAGCCCCCCCGACTCACTTCCTGCCCCCGCTTTCTGTTAACTTTTGTCCGTGGGGAGAGGACAAGGGGAAAGAAGCCGGCGGTGCCATTAGCTCGCTCCTGCTGGCTAGCGACTGAAATGAGGAGGGCTGCGGCTGAGGGAGGTGAAATGAAGCCGTGGAAGGGAAGGTGCCTCTGGGGGGCAGAGAGAGGCTGGGCTGGGGGCGAGGGCACAGCTTAGGGGCGATGCAGTGTGGCGGGGAGCGGTTCGCGATGCGAAGGGGCGGCTTGGGACTTCCCACTCGCCGCGGCGCTCAGGCTGAGTTTCGCAGGGAGTCTCTGTCTATGGTGCGTTGCCAGCTTTGGTACCGAGCGGGAGGGACCAAACCGGGGTCGGCGGGGAGCTGCCAGGAGAGAAACCGGGGTTGGGGGGGGTAGCGAGTCACGCCACGAAAGCCTGGAAGGACAAGGCTCCGGGTGTCTGCCAACGCGCCCTGCGTTCACGCGGTGCAGGAGATACAGCTGGGAATGCAACTGGGGACGGCGTCTGGTCGCTGGGGCTGCTGTCAAGCGAAGTAGTTGTGCTTCCCAGCCTAGTACTGATCTGACTTCCCCGGGTGGGGGAACTATTGTTTTGCTCCTGCAGGGGGCTGGGTTCGGTCTTTGCTAGCTCTGGCTAAGTGCTAAAGAGATGTTGCATTTTGATTTTGCACTGGGCCATTCCAGGCCAGCGGCTTGGGAGCAGGTTTCAGCACTTATTGAAATGGAGACTTCTGCTTGCAAATAGATGGCCTCGCCCAGACTATCTGTTGTGTTTCTGGCTGTGTGCCGCAGTTGGTCCCATTGGGAAGACCCCATAAGTTGGCACACCCGTTGTAAGCAGAGCTGCTGTATATTTCGTTTTCGGAGAGCCCGGGTTCTTTGGTTGCCTGTGGTCTGATTCAGAGCCATTGAGTCTTGTTTCAGTCTCTGGTTTTGGTGCAGTGGTTTTCAAACTGCTGCCTGCGATGAAATCATACTTAAGTTTTCTCATGGTGCCTGTCCGTACGCTCCTAATTTAAAGGGTGGCTGTCCTAGAAAGAGGCAGATAAAAAACACACCTTTTGTTAGAAGGCACAAGTAAGGAGCTAAAAGTAAACAAACATACAGTTTGTAAGCTCTGTTCTGCCATATGCCAAAAATATTCTCAATTGTCCAAGAAGTGACTGGGACAGAGAGAGGTTTAACCATCTTAGTTGCTTTTATGGGCTTCAAAAGGGCGTAATCTGCCTTGGAGAAGGAAGATCCTGAGACTCGGCCCTTGTTTCATTTAGGGCCTGCTCCTGAGGGAGTCATGGGGAGTTTTGCTGATGACTTCAACTGAAGCAGGATCGGGCTGTTCATGGCCACTTGTTTCCTGCTGGATTTAACCGCCCTAAGTCCGGCAGTGAAGACCGCTCCAGCCCCATGCTGACTTTCTGCTGTCTGCCTGGTGAAATGCACATTCCTAGTGGGCCATGCCCTGAATGGACTATACCAGTGTCCCTCTCTTCTGCTGGTTTTAACTTTCAAAGTGCTTGCGCTTGGTGGGGGGGGGGGGGGCAAAAAGCTTTAAAAAAAGCCCAGAAAATCATATGGCAGCAAGAAGCGCAAACCAGGGTGTTGCTGGGGAGGTACATTAGTCAGACCGGAGGAGCGGGGAAAGAGACCTGTGCTGCTTCTTCAGGGGCCAAAGTGGAGGCTATAGCCGTAAAACACTGCTGGGGAGGGCAAGAGGAAACCAGACAGAATGATTGTCTAGAAAAGAGCCTAATTTTTCATCATCTGTGTTGTTCTGAATCCTCCCTGTTAGCAGGTTTCTCCTTAGAATTCCATGAAGGCCAAACCCCTAAGGAAGACTGAGTGCTGATGCACTCCCTTGATAGAAAGCTGAAATACCCTGTCAACAGAATTACAGACAAACATATGCCCTAGCAGAGCCTCCTGTTTCTAACACACTGTTTGCTCACAACTATACCATGCAGTCATTTTACTGCTGGAGGAGCAAGTGGTGGCTTACTGGTTATGGCTGCCACTCTACAGCTAAGGTTGCAGAAACTCTTCTGTTCAAATACCTGTTTTCAACCCTTTCTATTATCTGCAGTGAAATTTTTATGGGATGGGATTTCTCAAGTTTCATCTCAGATGAGAGAAGTTTTTTGGGTGGAAGAGTTTGAGTAACCTGTCCAGTCGCTTTTGACTTGTGCAACATTAGAGCAGTATTGGAATTAAGAATGTGCTGTTACTAGGTATCTCCTATCAACTTTCATTTCTTAGTAAACTTCTACTGGCAGCAGCCAGGGAGCTTTTCATGCTCTGTCTTTTGGGTTTGTCTAAACAAGAAAGTTACACTGGTTTAACTTAATGTGGAAATTGAAATGAGTTTCCTTAAATCAGTGCAAACCCCTGTGTGGACACTCTTATTTCAGTTTGAGTGGCTTATTTCGGTTTTGCTTAAGTTGCTTGAGAACAAGTTTTAGCACCTAAAATTAAACCAGTGTAACTTTCTCACGGAGATAAGTCCTTTCTGTGACATCTCAGGCATTTAGGTATCTTTCCTTCCTTTCGCCTACCTGGAGGTGAACATTCTGTGAGAGGAGGTAACCCTTTCTCCTTCCTATTGTGGAATAGCCTTCCTTTTATTAGTCCCTCAGTCCCTTTTGTGCTACCCATAACAAAGACAGGTTTGTGGTTTCATTAGACCACTCCACTAGTCCCAGGCCAGGACAGCACCAAGTGATCCTTGAAAACTGTCTTAGAAGGAGGAGGATCCAAGCTCCCTTACTAAATAGCACGCTGTCTCTGGATATGATGTCCGGCTGAGGATGCATGGTATCAGGCACAGCTAACAGCACTGAAGGTGAAGCAGCTGAGGGAGAGTGCCAGTTTGGGATGCTTTGAAATGGAAAGGAACAGATCTTTAGGCATGAAGATTGGGGAAGTGGAGGGAATCTTTAAAGTACAATGGAGCAGGTCAGGCTAACTGGAGAGGAATTCTGTTTTCAGGGGAAACTTTGTAAGGTGTGAAAACAGGGGATTTTCAGCCTCTTATGCAGGGAGGACACATCCAGCAAACAAAGGCTGGAAAGAGGGTGGAACAAAGCAAGGACTCGCATGCACTGTTCTAAAGTCCTCCACTTTAGAAGACAGATGTGGCCCTTCAACTATGGGAGGCAAAATCCAACCATTTGTCCATGCTCCTCCGTTCATTACATTGCTAAAACACTGCTTGCTGCTCACTTAGAAACAGGGAGATTCAGTCAGAGCAAAGGATGTACCAGTTCAGTGACATCACACAAACTGCATACTGTAAGTGTGTGTGTGTTTGCAAGCTGTTTATATATGTGCCTAGCGATGCATGGTGTGCTTGTATATGTATGTGCCTCTATATGCTGTGTGAGACTACCTGTTTAGATGTGCTCTATCCTGTACTATTTACTTGCGTTTGTGTGCAAGTTCTTGTCTTCAAATTGGAGTGTGTGGCAATTATATTAGTGGTTGTTTTCTTTCCTGGAAGGAAACTCCTGCTTGTAATTCCATGTGGATCATGGCAACATTCCTTCTGGCCCCAGAAAAATAGTAATAGAAACAAAGATAACTTGAACTTTTCTTACTCTTTCAGTGAAAGACAGAAAAAAGTGAGGGAGAAGAGACAGATAAACTTCCTGGAAACAGAAATAAACAGAAGGGAAATTAGAGGCTAAATTCTGATCTGATGTAAATTGATGTAGCTCCATTGACTTGAGTGGAGTTACACTAACTTGTATCAGCTGAGAATCTGGCCCTAGATATTTAAAGACCCTTGATCCAAAACTAAAACCTACTTAGCACAGTATGATTCCTGACCCAAGTGCTGGAATCACAGCAGGAAAACCACCACATTGATTACTGAACTAGACCAGGCTCACAGCCCTCCCCTGCACCTGAGCATCAGTTCCTCCCCTCTCCCTCCCATTCATCTTGCTCCCCTTCCTGTCTCCTCTCCCACATTACAGCACTGGGTTCACTGTTGGCATGACAGAACCTGTTGATGCAAAGAAACAAAAGATGGAAAGGAATCCTTGTGTACACAGCATCAGATAGGTGAAAGGTGCGAAAGCAGGGCTGCATGGAACAGCAGAAGTGTGACCACAGATATGACACATGGCTGTATGGGTTGGAGGGGAATTCAAAGCCAGATAGCCAGACTGTGACCAGTACCTTTGAGGGTGCAAGGAGCTTTCTCTGCCCCATGCACAGGGGTCAGCCACAGCCAGAGTCTAGGATCAGTGCCTACGTACGCCTTTGAAAAAGAGACAGTGGAGGTGGGACCAGAGCCTTGCACTTAATAGTGGAATTGGCTGACTGCAGGGTGGAGTGTACTTCCTAATGAGTGGCATGTCCTGGGCTAGTGAGACTCAGTGATGCCCCCTATTCAGGGCTGTAACTTATCTGCATAATCAGATCCATAATGAGCAGGGCCGGTGCAAGGATGCTTCGCCCCCTAGGCAAAACTTCCACCTTTCTCTCCTGGCAACTCCCCACCGACCCCGGTTTGGTCCCTCCCGCTCGGTACCAAAGCTGGCAACGCACCACAGACAGACTCCCTGCGAAACTCCCACCTTGCGCCCTCCCCACCCCTCCACACTCCTGCCTTGAGGCGCCCCCTCCCACGGCAGCTCTGCCCTGAGGCCGCCCCCTCGTCCCAGCTCACATCTGCTCCACCCATGAGCATCCCAAGCACGCCGTGGCTGCTTCACTTCTCCCACCTCCCAGGCTTGCGGCCCCTAAGCTGATTGGCACCACAAGCCTGGGAGGCAGGAGAAGTGAAGCAGCTCCTCCCCGAGCACGCCATCGCTGCTTCACTTCTCCTGCCTCCCAGGAGGCTTGCGGTGCCAGTCAGCTTAGGCGCCACAAGCCTGGGAGGTGGGAGAAGTGAAGTGGCCACAGCGTGCTCGGGGAGGAGGCGGGGCAGGGGTGAGCTGGGGCAGGGAGTTCTCCTGCTAGTTGCCCCCTGGCTTACTTGCTGCAGGCAGCCCTCCCCGCACTCCCTTGCCCCAGCTCCCTCCGCCTAAATGCCAGAGGCGACCAGGATGGCCGAAGATCTGGCCGCCATGGTTGCTGCTGAAGAAAATGGCACCCCCCCAAATGCTAGTGTCTGAGGCGACCGCCTAGGTCGCTTAAATGGTTGCACTGGCCCTGATAATGGGGACTGGGTAACAAACAAATAACATTGGCTTAGCATAGAATTAAGGGAGATTGAACAGCCACCTCCATCAGCAAGAAGGGAACTCTTACTCCAGTGTCTATCATAGAGAAGAGCTCTGATTTATCTCCATTGAATTTCCAGGCCAAATAGAACTCCATTAAGGAGTTGGTAGTGATTCTGTATTTGAGCCTTCAAGGTAGAGTTGGTTGAAAAACATGAAACTCTTCACGACCATTTTTGTCAATATATTTTTCTCACTTCTAATTGAAAAAAAAAGGATGTAAAGTTTCTAACCAGATTTACTTAAGGGAAAGAAACCTTAATGTCCTAGATTGTAACAAATAATACTAAATGCATCTATTAGAAAAGGAGGACATTCAGAATTAAGGTTAATATTTTTTTAGAAGTAGGGGAAATGTGGAAATACAGAACTGAAGTAACAAACAACCTGGGACTTTTCTGTTCCCACATCCCAACTCCTCTTCCAGGTAGAGGTAGATCCATATCGGTCATAAGCACCACAGATTTACAGCTAGTCAGTGTGTGAAATCCCTTATCCCTTGGCATTTCACCCAGGAATGATGCCTATTTGTATGTGTTAATCTATCTAGTTGTAGCATAGTAGGTCTATCAGAATATGGAGAACAAGCCTGTGAGAGTATATGGGGCTTGAGATGTCCACAGCTATCCACTGTTTATATTAAAAGTTTGAAATGGTAAAATTCCCACTTACAGGCAGAAGGGAATAAGATTGGGATGGGGCTGGATGGGTTTTCTGTGTGTGTGTGTGAGGGAAAATTGAGATGTTTGTGTTCCTCTCTTGTTAGGGAAAACATTCTGAGTATAGTTTGCATACACATAGATGGTGGGTTACACATTGACTGACTGGTATACTGAGTAAGATACAAAGAACAGGGTTAGACTAACACAGCTTATGCTGTCGATGTTGAAAATGAATATTGTGCAGGCATAAGACTCATGATTTAGTTGAGGATGTTTGAGTACCTTGACTCTGCAATTCCATCCTTTCCTGGGTTTGTTTTCATTGTAGTTATGTTAACTTTAATCTGTTTCTTCTAGACTTCCATTATTTGTGGTTTTCCTTAATTTTTCACACTACAACATTCTTTGGGTCCTCCCCCGTTAAGTGGTTAATGCATGTTTGCTATTGTAATAGAAGTTCAACAAACTTCTTTCTTGGGAATTTCCTTAGGCTTTTAAAAAAGGTATTTTAAGATTTGTCCTGACATTTGACTGTGTGTTGTTGGTTTATGGAATCCATGTCTCTGCATTTGTAACATTTTTAAAGCACATGATTTGCCACATGAATGCTTTTATGCTTTATATACCCTTCAGAACTGCTTCACGTGTTCATAAACTCTGCAAAACTGTGGGTTTGTAATCCCCGTAGGAGCCTGGGCAGCATTTAAAATTTCAAATCAGGAACTGGCATAAAGATTGGCACTTTAGCTATAGATTTTTAAGAAGTCATAGTAGATCATAAAGTCTACAAGCCATGATGCAATATTCACACCTGGCAACAAATGTTTGGAACTGTTGACCAAGGATTGTGGTGGAGACTCCATCACTGACAACTTGTAAGTCAAGATTAGATATTTTTCTAAAAGCTCTGCTCTAGGAATTATTTTGGAGAAGTTCCATGGCCTGTGTGATCACAATGGGCTCTTTTGGCTTTGGAATCTAGGAATCTGCCTCTATCTTCTCTCATTCAATACATCGCACTCCCAGGACCAGGAGTAGAACAGAAGAATCCTCACTCTCGGCCCCTGCTTTCACTCACTTATGAGACCCAACTCCACTTCCGGGAAAAAGTTTGGCTAAAATATGCATTTTTCAGAAAATTATTTGCCACAATAAATAAATTGAAAACATTCCCCAGCTCTAGTTATAAGTGAACAAAAAATGTTATGAGAATTTTCCCCAAAAAGTAGTTCTAATTTTTCTGTGTCTGATATCTCAGAGTTTGTCCAATTCACCTCAAAAATAGAAAGGCATAACATTTCTGGCTACAGACTCTCTGCAGTAATGGGTACAAAGGAAAGATCTGAATGTTTTTCCTCACTACCCTCAATATTAGCATCTTGGTATCATTTTTGCAGACTGGTGCTTTGGCTATCTAGGTAGTTTTAAAATACATCCATGCAACGAAAATTCATCTCTACTCAAGAGCTGTAATGCGTTCACTTCCTGCTACCAAACACATACTCACCCTTTCCTTTTCATGCTGTTCTTGCTGCTTCAAGGCTCTTAGAAAATACTTTCTGTTCAGTTACCTATTTTCGTCTTTCGTGTTTGTTTTCTCTGAGAGATCGGGGGCAGCTTTTCCACTGCAATCCCAAAATATTCCTGTCCTTTTTCCAGGTCAATATGGAAAACAAAATCTGTTTAATTTTTTATAATACCGCCAACTTATTTTGGATCCCATTTCTGCACTGATACTGAGAGCTGAAAAGATGTGGAGGGAATTCATTCATTTCTTGTTCCATATTTTTCCTCCAAAATCTGACTCACAAAACTCAAACGGTTAACAACAATATTTTGACTAATCAGCTCATTATTACTTGAGTACAGATGTAAGTAAGACTTAGGGTGACCAGGTAGCAAGTGTGAAAAATCTGGATGGGAGTAGGGGGTCATAGGTCCCTATATCCCTATATAAGAAAAAGCCCAGAATATCAGGACATCTGGTCACCCTAGTAACACTCATGTTAATATCAGAAATGGTTACATCTACCTTATCCTTTCATAGCTACTGACATGAATACCATTGTGACTGTATCAACATTAGACAAGTATCAATTTTAGTAACATTTATGACTATATTCCTGTTTTCTATGAAGCCTCAGTAGAAGTATCATGTATGCCTGTTTCAGTGTATATGTTTGTCATTAATTTACAGACAGTGTTGTAGGACATCTTTCCCATCCCCCCAGTAAATGTAGACATTAAAATGTAGAATTGCTGACTTTTTCCAATAGACTTTTTAGGGATCATGAGGGTAAGATTAGTAGTGAATAAACCTCTTCATATTTTCAAAGTTCAGGCTACAGTAAGTTAAACATTCAGATGCTCAACTACTTGAACCTTTTGATTTTGCAAAACTGACTGGGAAATCTGAGAATGAGCTTCATCAACAGATTTCCAGGACTTCCATGTGTGATTGTAGCCAGAAATGGCCCAAGAAGCATCTTTAGTAGAATTCTTCTGATTTTTGGTCCCAGCCAGAGTTTGGCCATTTAAAAGAATATGAAAATGAAAGGGAAAAGTGAACCACTGCTAAGATTTTTTTTTTTTGAAGCATTTGAATAAGATCACATTTGATTTGGGACATGTTGGATAACATGGGAAGGGTGCGATTCTTATTTTTCATGAACAGGTTCACCAAGCTCTAAGGTAGGACGAAAAAAAGAGTGCTCAATTGGCTATTCCAATTCCATTCCACTGTGGGGAAACAAATGCTAGATATGAAACTTGTTGACAAGCACACTAACCTCCCAACATCAATTTGTAACATCACAAAGACAATTTAAAAAGCCAGCAGTAGATATTTTTCTTTCTATTGGGACCTGAACTTGTTTCCATGGGAGTTGATAGCAAAACTACCATCAGCTTCAGTGGGTGCAAAATCAGGCCCTTTGCCTTTTAAGTTTTTATATTGGATTTTAATTAATTTTAAAGAAATACAGAGAAACAGATTCACCAGACCCCATAGAGCCCTAAAATAAGAAATCGCTTTCCTTTTAGCCCCATGGCTGAAATAGGCAGCTGTTTTCAGATTTGACCAAGTCACAGAGAGGCTTATGGCTAAGTAAAGAAACCTTTATGCAGCTGGGGAGTGCATTGAAGTTGTTCTGAAGAGAAAGGGTAGGACTAGATTTATCTCCTTAAAGAGAGGCAGCCAAATAGTTTAGGGCCTAGGCTTAGGTTTTGTAAACAAAAGGTTTTATAGACTCTGTTCACAGAAACTTTTTCATGATTTTTGAAAAACACGTCAACCATATTTTAAAAAACAAAACAAACCCTTAAATATTCCTTTCTAGAGACCCCAGTTCGAAAGGATTAGGCTAGTGTTTGAGAACTAGGAAGTGGAACTGAAGACCTACTTAGTTTCTCTTCATGAGCTGAGTGAAATGTAAAGGGTAAATAAGTAGAATAAATGGTGATGGAAAAGCAGTACTGGCCAGCCCCCAAGCATTCAAGAGGTCATACACCAGCCTCTCCACCCACCACCTGCCGCTTGAAAATCATGAGATTAAAAATTGTTTTTATGTGCTTTCTGGGTTTTGGGCCTTTTTATAGTTTTTGTTTTCAAGCTTTTCTCAACAATCCTGAAGCCCTGAAACTTTTTTGAACAAGGGCTGTGATTTTTCATGTAAATCGCCTGACGCCAGGAGCTGGGCCATTAAGAAAAACACCAAATGTCATGAGAATTGGCAGCACTGAGGTGATGGTAATTCTTTCAGTTTTACTAACCATACAGTGTTACTGAAAGCACATGTAGGGAACATTTTTAAATCAGCCTTTCCTTGTTGACCTAAAGCAGGGTAGGTGAACTGGAAAGAAGCACTATCTAACATTTAGAACAGGGGAGTGAGAGTCAGGATTCCTGGAATCTGTTCCCAGTTCTGCCACTGAGTTGCTATCTGATTTTTGGCAATTCACTAAACCTCAGTACCTGTTTCCTCATCTGTAAAATAGGGACAATACCATCTACCACTTGGGGGTGATGGGAGCCTTAATGTTTGTGAAGAACTTTCTGACCCTCCAAAGCAGGTGCAATACAGTGCATAGCATCATTACTTGTTATATTTTATATACTATGCTCTATTATCTATTGCAAAAGTAACCCGGAACCCTGAACTCAAATTCAAGCAGATACACATTTTAAAGTAAAATATTCCAGTATCTGTCATTCTTGTTTCACCATGTATCTTCTGTTATGGATACAGGCTTTCAAATACATTTCCCCTGTTACATCTGCAAAGGCAATAAAGCATCTCTTTAAAGACTCTCTCTCCACATAGCTAAGGTGTGTTTTTGTTATCTCATGACACACCCTGTTGCATGCTGTGCCTTCAGGATAGCAGATGTAAGCAGTGGTGGAATCTCCACCCGTTTCAGTGGTGACCCGACACTTTCCATGCCAGTTCTGCCATCTATGACTTTCTGTTAATCTTCCAGATACAGTTTCATCTGGAGGCACAGGGATTTACACAGTTTAGCAGCAGGAAGAGCAAGAGGGAGAACACAGCTACAGCTGCTAGGGATGGGCTTCTAGGTTAAACAGCACTCGATGCCCTTTCAAAAAGACAGGTGTGCTGTCAGTGCTGATTGCTCCTCCTTTAAGGAAGCACCCAGCTCTGGTGAGAGAGCCAAAAGCTCGGACTCCTCCTCATTCTTCAGTGAATTCAATGTTGGGTCTTGGAACCCTTCTACTAAACCTCTGCTCTGTCCCTCACTGCAGCACGTGGCTTTACAGCTCTTCCTCCTCCTCCTGTACTGTGCTTGTTGCCTTCTGCTGTAGCCTGTTCTCCCACTGCTAGTTTGATGTTTCTGTAACATGGTGCACAGGAGTATCTAGCAAGTCTTCAATGGTTAAGCTTATGTGACCGTGCCTAGTTATCACCACTCTTCCTCAGTACATGTGTGTGGGTGCACACCTTTTCTCCCTCTTGCTTCACTCAATCACAGCTGGCTGGATCTTTAAAAGAAAGCAAGGCAATTACTTAGTGTCTTCATGCCGTTAAATTTAAGCCCAGATTCTTTGGCAGCAAAAAGAAAAACAAAATATTTTTAAAAGGGTACAATCTGCTCAGTATGTGAATGTTTGCGGACACTGCTTATGCCAGCACAGGACTCTAGCTGTGATGCAAGGGAGAAGTTGAAATCTTGGCTGCCAAATTCTTAAACTCCCTGCTGAAAATTTTGTTCAGTTTTTACATTCCAGCTTCTTAGTGTCCTTTGAGTGCTTGTTTGATTGTTTTACTGCACTGGAATCCAGCTGGCATCAACAGGCACAGCTTTTAGGAAGCCCACATTGGGAGTCTCAGCTGGATATTGTGGATAGGAACACACATTGCTGGAGTTTTGGCTGGCACTGTTAGGCTTACAGTGAGATTCCAGCTCATGTTGTGAGGAAGATCCTAGTGTTTGACTCACCTGGGATTGACCAGACACTGCTGTGAGGAAGATCACAGTACTGCGCATTTGGCCACCTTCAATTGGAAAGGAAACTGTATCCCTTTCTCTCAGACAGACCTGGCCACTGAAACAATGCCTTTGGCGGCCCCAGGCTGGATTATAGCTGAGCACTCCAATTAAGTCTGATTGAAAAGCCACATGGAAGTTTCATCAGGACTAGCATGCTGTAGCTTTCCACCTGACAGAGACATATCAGCAGAAGCATATCACACCAATGTCTAAGATGTGAACTGGCTTTTCAGCAGACTTCAGATTCACTTTATGATCCTAGTCGAGCTATGAAACAGTCATGGACAGAGATCTGGTGACCTTGAACTATTACTGTCTATACAACCCTTCCCAAAATACACTGATCCACAGGGATACTATTATGGTTACTCTTTCGGGTGCCAAGGAATGGGCATTTCTAAAGAGAACTCTTGGCCATGACCAGCGCTTGAAGTAGTCTGAAAAAGGTAGGGAAACTGAAAAAAATTGTCATGTACTCTGCATACAATTCACAAATTCTTGTATACATTTAATTTTTAGCTCATTAAGCTAGTTCTACTTGTTTTTAAATGAGGCAACAGGCCTCAAACAAATTATTAAAATGAAATACATCCTGGGAGCTTGCAGGAAAGGGGCCTAGGGGATGCAATGAGAGACAGTGGGGTTGTGGGGACTCTTTGGGAATAGGGGCCTGGCAGGCGCAGTGACATTCAGTGAGGTTGGGGTCTCTGGAGACAGTTTCAGCAGGGTTAGGAGTCTCTGGGGCTGGGAGTGCAGTGACAGTCAGTGGGAATGGGTGGGGGCTATCCTAGGTGTGCTGCCTCTGCCCTTCCATCCTTGCCCTGTCCTTCCTGCTGGTCTGGCTCACAGCCTGTCCCTACTAGATGCTTGGCAGCCAGCAGAGGAGGGTCCAGGCCCCCCTGGGTTGTCCGTGTCCCCTCATGGCTTCTTCCTGCCTCTCCTCAGGTTCTAAGTTGTGTTGCTACCACATCTGCTGCTCCCCCAGAGACAAAAGCTCTCCTGTGCATGTGATGGACAAGTGGATGGGCCAATGAGCAGGCAGTGGCTGCCCAAGGGGGAGTGAAATGGAGGTCTGGGAACTGTCAGAGACTGCAGCTGTGATAGAAGTTCTGCACCCTTCAGTGATCCGGCAGCACTAGCTGTGGCATTTCCTTCCCCTCTACTTCCGCAGAGGTGACCAGGCTGAGCCCGTGGTGCACCATGCACATTGCACCTCTTGACAAAGGCTGTTCCTAAACAAACACCACTTCAAAAAAAAAAAAACAAAAAACCCTCCTTCAAACTGTTCTCATCCTCCGCAAATGCCTGTCCCCTATATCTTCCATAGGATTCTCTCTGGCCTGTGGAGGGAGAGGAGTTAATGGTCTTCTGATGGGTATGTCCTGTTAACAGCTGATGAAGTTAACTGGAGCCAGAGAACAATTAGTGCAGCTGGTTGTCCTTGGCCCAGCTGAAGATTGAAACCCAGCTGGGTGGTGAGCATACAGGAGGAAGGCCTAATGAGAAGAAGGTAGCAGGGAGAGAAGGGAACAGCTCCACAGTCCATCTGTGGTTGTTAGAGAATGCAGGAAAGGCCTAGAGATACAGATACTGCAGGGTGGGACTGAGGGAAAGAGCCTGAAGGAAGCCCAGGGCAGGAAGAAGTCTGAGGGAGCAGGCCTTAGCTGCTTGCTACAGAGTCTGGACTGTAACCCTGAGAAGAGGGAGGGCCTGGATTTCCCCACTAGTCCACTGGAGAAGTGGTATGGAAACACCATGACACAAGCGGGAGAAGGATGACTGAATTTGGAGCCAGACCTCCAGGAAGACAGCGCTGGCAGGTTTTGCTCTGCACAAGGGAGGGAGGATACCTCTTCAAAACCTGGGAAGAGGTGTAGAATCTGTAGAGGAGTGAGCCTGGGTAGGTGTGATGAGTGATGTCTAGTTTATTAGACAGTCTTTTTTTTATGCTGGGAGGCAGGGACTATGTGTGCCCTTGTGGGGAGGGGGGAGTCATGAGAACAGGAAGATCACCACAGTGACTGACAGTGAGTGTTGGAAGATGAAAATGAGTTATGCCATACCCAGCTGCAAGTTCATTCCTTGACAGGGCTGTTTGCAGACAAGCAATGTGTTATCCTTTTTAATTACTGTGCCAGGCTCCTTGATATTGCACTAATAGGTGCCATACGAAGTCTTTAACTCCCACCTGGCATTTACAGGACAGTTGCTTAAGATGAAGCTCACATGGCGATGGCAGTGCTTTGAGCTGTGGTGTTCTAGGAAAGCCCTTGTCCTGCTGAAGGCCATGGTTAGCCCTGCTAAGAGACTGAGGAAGTGGTTAGCATTATGTCAGCTTCCCTTTCCCTGGGAGGAACTGTAGCGTGCTGGAGCAAGGTTTATAGCCAGGGTAGTGGAAGCTCTTGGCTAGAGTATCCAAAGGCACCATTGACTTTGAAATATGTATCCAGGTCTCTCTTTGCAGACACTAATTTGCTAATTATAGCTCCATTTCAGATTTTCTTATGATTTGAAGAGGCAAAATCCAGGTGTTGGGTGAGCAGCCGAAGTCCAAACATGATGATAAAGCATGGGGGTTTGTAAGATGACAGACTCACTAGATATAATGAAGCCAGCATGACAAGGAAGCCATGGTGGTTCAGCTAATTCATTTCCATCTCTCTCTAGTGTGTGCATGGAAGAGTTTGGGACTCTCAGGTTAAGGAAACCTCCCCATCGTGCCTATTCGCTGATGAATACCTCTTCACCTTGCAATGTGCCTTTGGGAAGTGGCACCACACAGCTGTGCTGCCCCTGAAGCAGAGCAAGGCCCGAATTGCCCCGGCTGTCTACACTGCCACTGAGAGGTAGGATTCCCCGGCTCTCTGCAAGCTAGCTCAGGTACAAATAGCACAAGTGTAGTCGCAGTAGCATGGGTAGCGGAAGCATGGCTGAACCATGCCAAGTGCAAACCTGCCTGAAATTGCTGGGTATGTACTTGGCACAGATCAGCTGTGCATCTGCTGCCACTACCTGTGCTGCTGCAGCTACACTGCTATTAGTACTTGCACTGGCTCAGTGAGAGCTAGCACGTGTGGACATGAGCAGAGGAATTACGTCTCTAGCTCCTAGTATAGATGTACCCAAAGTTATTTTAGTCTCTGCTTGCCCCTTACCTCTGGGAGAAGCAAGCTGTGCCAGCCCTTCCCCTGGGATAGTTTAGTTTATTTCCCTCAATAGTCTGGCTCAGCTTATGCTGAGTGGTGCATTGGGTGGCAGAGCCAGGGCTCCACCCACCAGGGATGCTGGAAGAATTTTTATAGTGAGGGTGCTGAAAGCCATTGAACCAAACTGTAAACCCTGTAGATGATGGAAGCCACTTCAAGCTAGGGGGTGAGGCAGCACCTCTAGTTCTGGCACCTACGCAACCCACTCTCTCAGCCTGCCCACCTGTGTGAGATAGGGAGCAGCAGCCAGTGTGGTTTCTCCCTCATGCTGTAACCTGCAATGCAGGTTAACTCACACAGGGGAGTAAAGGGAACCTTCACATCTCTTCCATCCCGTTTGGGTGGGATGGCTGCCATCTTGACTGACGCGCTGGAGATCTCCAGAACTAGAAGCATGAGCTGCTACTGCTGGAGCTAAAGAATCAAGCCTCTGTAGCCAGGGGCTGTAACAACTCATCTGCTGTGATCAGCACAGAGGGAGACCTGTACCGCACACTCACTCATGGATTATATGGGCCCATAGGCTAGCTCATACTTAAGCGCAAAGGAGTCTGTCAGATTCTAGCTTCATATACCCCAAACATTTTATAAAGAAATGGCACCCTCCTTTTTAAATGTCCAGTTCTGCATAGTGGGGATTGCTGGGGTTTCTTCACCAGCAGGGGACGCCTTTCTGGACATAGCTAAAAGAGTCAGAGAAGGGACAACATTTTGCAGGAACAATAACATGATATGCAGCCTCTCACATAAGTCCCCACTTAAAACATTGCTCAAGCCAGCAATGACTGAAAGCTGGTTGCCTACGTAAAGAAGCTGGTAGCTTCAGACCATTTCCTGGCAAGCTGTTTCCACAAAGCATGGAGTGTGTTCTCATGCAATCTGCCTTGTCAATCCTGATGATTCTGAACAGGCTTAGGAAACACTTAAGAGGCTGAAGGATTAGCAGTGGAAACTGATCTGGACTGCAGCAACCACTGTGTCTCATGCCTTGCAATGCTGTGCTCTAGTAAATGTTTGTTTGGTTTGTTTTTTGTTTTTTATTTTGTTCTTGGAAGAAACAGTGCTGAGATGAGCTGTTCAGAAAGTTGAACAGTAATTCTGTCTTTCTCTTATTGTTTTGGTATCTCTGCTTACACAGCACATGTTTACAAAATACCTCCAGAAAAAGTCAACTAGCAGCAGGCTTTCTCTCGTGCCTGCAAACAGAGCTGTTCAATGGTGGTGGGAGGGGTTGTCTCCAATACTCTTCTTTTTTGGTGCCATTTTGCTTTTTAAGAGATAATCAATTCATCCATGGTCTGAAAGAGAGAAGGAAAGTTTTCCAAGAGTCTTTGTTTCTCACAGACACTCATCCTGTGTTCCTTGCTCTTTGATGCTCTCACTGATTTCATGCTGGTGTTGAGGGTCTTATGTGGTATGCCCAGTGTTATGGACTCAAGGATCTTCAAGGGAAATGACACAAGCAAGGGGCCCATGTTTTGGAATGGAATGGATTGGATCAGCACTGCTGCAGTCCAGTTTACAGTCGGTTCTCACTAAGTCACTGAGTTATCCACAATATTTCTCTCAGTTGTTTGAATGTGAGAATCAGAGGTTGCCCAGGCATGCCTCAGTGTGTTATAAAGAACAGAAGGAGGTTGATCATATTGCAACCACCATGTCCTTGCAGAGAGAGCTTTTTGGAATCTACTGTAAAACTTTTCAAAGTCTGAAGCTCATCCTTGAGCTTGGGGGAACTAGAGGCAATAAATCTGAGGCACTCATCCTGGGATTATACCCAAGAATTTTGTTCAAAAAGTAGAATAAGGTTTTCACACCAAATATCTCATTTCAGGAGATCTCAGATTTGGGGGGTGATAGTCCCAAACTCTGCCCACTGATCTGGCTTCTCAGGTGAGCAGGACATAAAGTGTCACAATAAGATGGTACACTCAGTAGATTGTGTACCGGTTCATTGGGGTGAAAGTAACTGAGGACACCTACAGGTACAGGGAGGGGGTGGGGTCTCAGGCAGAAGGGGTGGGGCTGGGGGGGGGTCAGCATCCTCCAGCTAGCCCTTGGCCTGCACCACCTGGGGCTCCCATGTTGATTTAAAGGGCCTGGAGCTCTAGATGCCGGGGCCTCGGGCCCTTTTAAATCACCGACCCCAGGGAGCTGCTCCCTTTGGTCCATCCTGCCCGTCAGTGGCAGGGGAGCAAAAGGAGTAGGGATGTTAAAGTGCTGCAGGCTCCTGTGCTGCAGCAGCACTTTAACATTAGTGGGCCCACCAATGGGGGTGTGGAGAGTGCAGCAACATTAAAGTATTGTCGTGGCAAAGGACCATCCTTAAAGCACTGGCACAGCAGTGCTTTAATGTCCCTGCCCCTATTTACTCCCCTGTCAGCGGCTCAGCCGGTACATACCCTACCAGCAGGGCTGCCGACAGGGGAGGTGCGGGGTAGGGGGAGGGGAAGGGGAAGCAATGTTAAAGCATTAAATGAATAAGGGCAATTCTTATTTCTGGGAGCTAGTGTTTCAGGCCACCTGCAGACTTGAGTTCACATTTTGAAATTTATCTTTTACATTTAGATCCTGGAGCGTATGACAGTAGCCACTTAAACTAAGTACCAGCTTGCCAAGCTGCCATGAGCTGGTCCAATTTGATCTCTGCCTTTTGGTGTGTGCAGAAAGCCCCAATACCAAGGCTCCATGATTCAGTATGACTTATGCAGGATTCTCTTCCCACCATGCTAATCACCCTCCAAGTTTGAAGAGAATTCTGTTCCTACTGTGGAGCACACTTAATCCTGGGAACTTCTATAGTACTGTAGGCATGCCTCAACCCCAGCTTGGTGAGGGTAGTGCCCTCAGCTTGTAAACCTCTAGGACCAGTATGAACAGGATGATTCCTTCCCCCTTGGTCCCAATAGAGCACACAGAGCCTGAGTTAGGCCCTGTCTACACTGGCAAGCTTCTCCACAGTAAAGCAGCTTTCTGCGGTGCAACTCCTGAGGTGTACACACTGCCAAGCCACTTAGTGCACAGAAACCGCACAGTTGCAGCGCTCTCAAGAAAAACCACTCTGAGAGGCGTACAACTTTCTGCACTGGGGGTACAGCGCTGCAGTGCCAGTGTAGACACCCTGGTCGATTTACAATGCTGCAATTGGCCTTTGGGAAGTGTCCCACAATGCCTGTTCTTGCCTCTCTGGTCATCGGTTTGAACTCTACTGCCCAGCCCTCAGGTGACCAACTATGAGCCTCACTCCAAAATTCCCAAAGAATTTAAGGAAGTCCCCTTCCTGTTTGCTCGATGATGCATGCAGTGGACCTAGCACATCTTTCCAGGTGACTATTCCTGCTCCATGCACCAGGCAATCCCCCACTTTGAGCAGTGCCGAGCTGCTGGACCTCATCAGCATTTGGGGAGAGGAGGCTGTCCAGTCCCAGCTGTGCTCTGGCTAAGGGAATTATGATACCTATGGACAGATGTCATGATGTATGACAGAAAGGGGCCATGACCGGGATGCACTACAGTGCAGGGTCAAAGTGAAGGAGCTGTGGAATGCCTACCACAAGGCATGGGGTGCAAACAACTGCTCTGGTGCTGTGCCTGTTAGCTGCCAGTTCTACAAAGAGCTGGATGTGATATTCGGTGGTGACCCCACCTCCACTGTGAAGGCCACTACAGATATTTCAGTGGCTCGCCTGCCAGTCAAGAGTGGACCAAGCCAGGAGGAGGAAATCTTGGATGAGGAGGGGGAGGGAGACCTAGAGGCAAAGGATGACTCTGAGGTCAGAGATGCATACAGCCAGGAGCTCTTCTGTACCCTGGAGGAGGCTAGCCAGTCACAGCTGTTGAATCTTGGCGAAGCGTGAACAGGAGAGGAGGCCCCTGGTAAGTGAATTTGATTTTGGGAATTGTTGAAGAGAGTTGTTGGGGGCAGGAGGGTTGCAGAAAGCAGGCTTGTCTGTATGTTGTGCGTTCCACATGCCTAGTCTGAGCGGTGGAACAGGCTGTTGATTGCCTCCCTCACTTCACGGGAATCTGCCTCAGATCTCCAGGAAACTCTCATGGAGATACTAGACAATCCGCTGCCCCAGGTTCTTTGGCAGAGCTGCTTTGTTTCTTGCCCCATTAACGGTAACTTTCCCACGCCATTTTGCCATCATGGGGTAGGGGTGGGGTGAAACCATTGCTGCCCACAGGCGAGCCACATAAGGGCCTGGGCGGAAGCTGCAGTCTTGGAGAAGACTCTCCCTTGATTCCCTGCTCACCCTCAGCAGTGAGATCTTCCATAATCACATTCTGTGGAAAATATGGAGACAGGAATGATTATCAGGCCCCCTCTACAGTGCTGGCTCTCCCCAAGAGCCACGTGTACAGTTGGGTCCAGGAACACTGATTTTTACCCTGCCCCTGTGGCTACTCACCATTTTGGGGGTCTTGTGGCTCATGTGTGCTTGCCTGGGGTCAGCCAGTTAGTGACACAGATGTGTGAATACTGCTTATGTTAAATCATCAAATCAGTGTTGCCTGTATTGCAAACAATACTGCTTCTGTAAAATGTTGCATTTAAACTTGACAGAGCTGACCTTGGGAGCCCAGCCCCTCTCTTTGTTACCGCTGGCTGAACGGCTGTACAGAACTAGAAAGTGGCCATGAAGAACCAAGGAGGACTTTCTGCGTGATGTTATGATGCACTCTGCTGCCGAGAAACAGGAATTGAAGGAGTGGTGGGACAATGAGAAGAGACCGAAAGGAAATGCGGCATGCCAGAATGAAGCTACAAAGCAGCTCTTAAATGTTATGGAGTGACAAATGGACATGCTCCAGGTAATAGCACTGCAAACCTAGCAGCTCCACACTCACCCTCCCCTGCAGTCACTGACACACAACTCTTCCCCAGGCACCACCAACACACTTATCTAGCTCCTGGCTCCCATCTGTACCCACAGCATTCCACTCCTCTCCCCCATCACAATCCAGCCCTGTGGACTTCCAGTACCCTTTGCACTAACACCCATCCCTCTGCAGTTTGACCCTGATGAAGTACAGTACCCACTGCATTGTACTGCAAAGGAGAAGGTTGGATATGATCCCTGGACATACACAAATCTTTAGCTGTCCTGGGACCCCACCACCTCCTGAGACCTTCCCTTCCCCCATCCTCCTCAGTGCTGATGTGGCTTTTTGTTTTGACTCTCTCCTCCAGTTCTTTTTTTTTTTTAAATAAAAGAATTGTGTTGGTTTGAAAGCAATCTTTATTCTATTAATTGAAAGCAAACAGAGCCCTGCAAAGCAACAGATAGTTATGTTAAGCCTTCATATTGCATTGTCTGCACCAATCATAATCTCCTCTTAGCATTACAGGCACTGCACTCCCGAGCATAGCAACAAATATTAGTGGCTTTCAGTTTCAAATTGCTGCTGCAAGATATCCCTGATCCTTATGGCCCCATACTGTGCCCCTCTAATAGCCCTGGTCTCTGGTTGTTCAAACAGCCTCCGGGCGCTGAGCCTCAGCAGTCCAGCCCTGAATGAAGCTTTCACCCTTCCCTGCACAAATATTATGGAGCGTACAGCACATGGCTATAAGCATTGAAATACTGTCGTCAGCCAGGTTCAGCTTCCCATATAGGCAGCACCAGTAGGCCTTTATACAACCAAAAGCACGCTCAGTCATTCTGCATTTGCTCGGCTTGTTGTTGAACTGCTCCTTGCTGCTGTCAAGTTGCCCCATGTATGGCTTCATAAGCCAGGGCATTAAGGGGCAGTGGGGTCTCCCAGGATCACAATGGGCATTTTGATTTCCCCTATGGTCTGGGAAGAAAGTCCCTGCTTGCAGCTTCCTGAACAGGCCAGTGTTCTGGAAGATTCGTGTGTCATGCACCTTTCTGGACCAGCCTGCGTTAATGTCTGTGAAATGCCCCTGGTGATCCACAAATGCCTGGAGAACCATTGAGAAATAGCCCTTCTGATAAATGGACTTGGTGGCTAGGTGGTCTGGTGCCAGAATTGGAATATGCATACCATCTATCGCCCTTCCAGTTAGGGAATCCTATTTGTGCAAAGCCATCCACAATCTCACCCACATTGCTCAGAATCAGTCTTTTGAAGCAGGATGAGATTAATGCCCTTGCATACTTCCATTAACATGAATCCAACAGTCTCCCCCTGCACCCACTCCGAACTCATTAGTGACCAGTCGGTAGCAGTCTAGTGTAGCCAGCTTCCACAGTGCAATTGCCACGCACTTATCCAATGGCAGGGCAGCTCTCATTCTTGTCCTTGCACCGCAGGGCTGGGGTGAGCTCATCACACAGTGCCATGAATGTGGCTTTCTTCATCAGAAAGTTCTGGAGCCAGTGCTCATCCCAGATGTGCATGACAATGTGATTCTCGCCACTCAGTGCTTGTTTCCCGAGCCCAAAAGCGGCGTTCCACTGTGGTCAGCACCTCCGTGAATGCCACAAGCAATCTTATGTCGTAGCTAGTACGTGTGGTGAGATCAATGTCACAGTCCTCTTGCCTTTGTAGTTTAAGGAATAACTCCACTGCCACTCATGATGTGTTGGTCAGAGTGAGCAGCTTACTGGTCAACAGTTCGGGATCCATTCCTGCAGACTGAAGAGGCAGGGCATGCAGTGCACAAACCATTGAAAGATGGAACCGTTACAGATTGCTGGGATGTAAAGCAATGCACCACGGGACATTGGGACAGGACCCAGGATGCTCTGTGACCCCCTCAATCTTCCTACAACTCTTAGCAGCAGAAGAGGAAGAGATGATCTGTTGGATAGCTGCTCAGAGTGCACTGCTTTGAGTAACACTGCAAGTGTTACAAGGGTGAACATGCTATTGTGTGGGCAGCTGATGGTGTGAACACACAGCAGTTTCCCTTCAGCGCTCTCTGAGCGGCGCTGTAAGTCCCAGTGTTCTAACTCAGCCAGTGTAGACATACCCTTAGTGTCAAATCTCCCCTCCCTCCTAGGGTTTGGCATCATTGGTAACTCTGAAACCGTAAGGTATAAAACCTGCACCTTAAGCTTCTGCTTGGTGGACTCTGCCTAGTTCCCTTTTGTGTAAAAACCTAATCTCTTTGCCTTCATAGCCTGGATGAAACTAAGTGAATCCACTAGCAAGCCTGACTCAGCAGCTGTTACTCTAGTAGCAACCCCAGAAGGTATTTATATATAGGCTTGGAGTACCTTGTTAGCGGTAAATGCCACTTTCTCCCCACACACACACATTCCACCAATGATAATTGAAACTTACTAGTAAGAAAAATACTTCTTGAGAACTTTGTAGTTTGATCTGTTTTGGACAGTTGTTGATTTGTGTCTTAATGGTTATAAGCCTCTAACTTTGTTTGAATCTCTATGGCTATTATTTGTCTGCCTCCTCCCCCACAATTTTCTGCAACTGACAACTTAAAATTTTTTTTAAAAAAAGGGGGGATAATGCTTAAAAACCATTGCTATTATGTTTCAAAACTATATAAAGAAAATGAATCTGCCAAGCCTAATTATATAAGAAGGTGCAACATGCTCTCCTCCTTGTTCCTGTCCAGCTCTGCCATAGACTGGCCCATTTGGGGTGGTATGCACCCCCAGGGATACTAAGATCCCTGCAAGCATGACTGGCTCCTGTCTCAGGAATGAAAAGGGAGGGTGTCAGGGTTCCTTCCCCACTCTGAACTCTAGGGTACAGATGTGGGGACCCGCATGAAAGCCACCTAAGCTTATTTCTACCAGCTTAGGTTGAAACCTGGTACGCTGCCACCACCAAGTGATTTAACAAGAAACAGGGAAAGGACCACTTGGAGTTCCTCATCCCTCCCAAATATCCACTCCAAACCCTTACACCCCCTCTTCTGGGGAGGCTTGAGGATAATATCCTAACCAATTGGTTACAAAGTGATCCAAGTCCCAAACCCCTGGCTCTTTGGACAATGGAAAAATCAGTCAGGTTTTTAAAAAGAATTTTATTAAAGAATGTGTAAATCTCTGTAAAATCAGGATGGAAAATAACTTTACAGGTAATCGGATTCAAAGAGCCCAAGGGAACCCTCTGTAGCCTTAGTTTCAAAGTTACAACAAAACAGGGATAACCTCCCTCTAGCAAAGATAAAATTCACAAGTTGAGAAAACAAAGATAAACTAATACGCCTTGCCTGGCTGTTACTTACAAGTTTGAAATATGAGAGACTTGTTCAGAAAGATTTGGAGAACATGGATTGATGTCCAGTCCCTCTTAGTCCCAAGAATGAACACCATCAAAACAAAGAGCACAAACAAAAGCCTTCCTTCCCTTTCCTCTCCCCCCCCCCCCCCACCCCAATTTGCAAGCCAGGTTACCTGAGCTGATTAACCCTTTACAGGTAAAAGGATTTTGGTACCTCTGGCCAGGCGGGATTTTATAGTACTGTATATAGGAGGGTTGTTACCCTTCCCTTTAGTTATGATCCCTCCCCCACAAATCAGATAGTGTTGGACAGCCGGTTCCACACTGGCTGTGACTTCTTCCTGGAGCTCTAGGAGAAAACAGTTAAGGCACATGCACCTTTAGATGTACTACTGATTATATAAAATTAACAAATGTCCCACAGTCCAAGAACAATTTTTAACCAGTTGATTTTGGGGAAACTGTCATGGGAGAGTGCATCAGCCACTCTGTTAGAAGCTCCTGAAATGTGTTGTATTTTAAAATCAAAATCTCAGAGAGCTAAACTCCACCGAAGAAGTGTTTAGTTGTTTCCCTTGGCGGTATGAAGCCACTTTAGCACGGTTGGTTTGTAGTTGGAAACGCTGTCCCTAAACATATGGGCGTAGCTTTTCCAGCGTGTACACAATGGCATAGCATTCCTTTTCTCTGATTGACCAGTGGCGTTCCCTCTGTTTCTTGCTGAGAAACAACAGGATGGAATTTTTGATCCGGTCCTTCCTGCATTAAAACTGCTCCCACACCACGCTCGGAGGCATCTGTGGTTACTAGGAACGGTTTGTCAAAGTCTGGGGCCCTTAGCATGGGGTCAGACATGAGTGAACCACTCTCCACTGGTGCACTAAGTGGTATTTCAGGCTCTGGCTGAGCCTCTTGTGTAGGCTTATCGGCTGCTGCTCCCAGTGCAGGCTCAGTGGTGCCCTCTGGCGTTGAAGTTGTAGATGGTTTGCAAGCACTGGACACGGTGCTGGCAATGGTTCTGGTTCTGGTGCTGGTTGCTTTGCCGGTTCTGGGGCTGGCTTTGGCCCGGTCTCTGGGACTGGATCACTACAGCAGTTGCAGTCATTGGCAGGGAATCCGGTTCCTCCACCTCTGTCTGGGTCTCTGGTAACATAGATGGGGGCCTGGTGGAAGGCTCAGGAACAGGGATAGGTGTGAAAGCTTGCTTAGCCTGGCTGTGGGTGACCATTCCCGCCCTCTTGGCTAGCTTCACATGCAGGGCCGGCACTTCCATTTAGGTGACCTAGGCGGTTGCCTAGGGCACCAGGATTTGAGAGGATGGCATTTTGCCAACCTCAGCGGCAATTTGGAGACGGGGGGGGGTCCTTCTGCACTCTGGGTCGTCGGCAATTCTGCTGCGGGTTCTTCACTCGCTCCGGGACCCGCCGCCGAAGTGCCCCGAAGACTGGGAGCGCAGAAGGACCCCTCCCCCCCCCGCCGCAGAATTGCCGCCAACGACCGGGAGCACAGAAGGACCCCCGCCTAGGGCGCCAAAAACCCTGGTGCCGCTCCTGTTCACATGGTTGGCCAAATCTTCCCCCAGCAGGATGGGAATTAGATAACCATCACAGACTGCAAAAGTCCACATTCCTGACCAGCCATTGTACTGCACAGGCAACTCCGCTGTAGGCAAGTTTAAAGATTTTGATGTGAATGGTTGAATCGTCACTTGGGCCTCTGGGTTGATGAATTTGGGGTCCACTAAGGATTGGTCAATAGCTGATACCTGTGCTCCAGTGTCCCTCCACATTGTAACCTTCCTGCCCACACTCAGTTTCCCTTCATTCTGAGGGTACCTGGGAGGCATCTGGGCCTGAAGACCTTGGGTGTGATTCCAGCATAATGAACTGCAGTCTGTTGGGGTTCTTGGGGCAGCTGGCCTTCGCATGCCCCAGCTCATTACGTTTAAAACATCGCCCAGCTGACTGCTCACTGGAGAGAGGTGGGTTGCTGGAGACTGGTGTGGTGGGACAATAAGGTGGCTGGGGTTTCCCTTGGGATGTCAGTGGGGCCTTGGGTTGCCCCTGGTGATAGGGTTTGGTTTCAGGTTGCCCCTTCTGATATTTTCTCCTATTGCTACTAGGTTTTGTTTTGTTTTTCTGCCACCTCCACTCCTTTGGTCCACTGGGATGTGACATTTAACCTTTGTTTGTTTGAAGTGATTCTATACCTTCACCTACTGGGTGGGAGAGTGCATTCCTCTTACTCAACATTATGCTGAGCTGGAAGGCTCCCTTGCTTACATCTCCTTCCCTTTCTGGCTGTGCTAACTGATATGCTGTCCTCTCAGCTTCTTCCCTTGCCAAGAGAAGTTTCCTGATTTTAATTTAGGGAGATGCTGTTCTGTCTAGTACACTTCTATAACATCCTTTAATCAACATGAAAACGCGCTCTCCGTGAGAGCAACTGGTAAGTGAAAGCTACATTGACAGACCTGTTTTAATGAACTTTCTACTCTTGCTCTTTCCTGGCTCTGATAGGGAGGGACCATTCTTCCTGATATTATTAGTATTCATGTGTTTTACAGTAGTTCCTGAAGGGAGTCCCACCAAGATCATGGCCCTATTGTTCTAGGCACTGTACATACATATAGATCAGGGCAGCCCTAGACCTGCAAAGCTTACTGTATAAATAGAGAAGATGGACAAAGGGTGGGAGAAAGGGAGCATTCTTATCTCACATTCTACAATTGGAAATGTGAGCACAGAGTGTAAGGCCAGCATCGCACAGAGTTGGCGGGAGAGCCTGGAATTTAAACCAGATCTTCCACATCCCAGTCTAGTTTCGTGACCACTAACTACTCCGTGGTTAAGGCAGGGGAATCCAGCCTCTCTCTCTTCACACATTGACATAACGTGGCCAGGATATAATGGAGCAATCTGAAGTAATTTCACTGACGTCTGTGGAGTTATTTAGGAATTACACTGGGGTTACTGAGGGCAGAATTAGTCTGAGAGATTTTAGTGACTTTCCCAGAGTTGCAAAGTAAGTCACTGGCTAACTTGTTTCTCATTTATCCCCACTTCAGTCTACTGAAAACATCTCTGCTTGAGTCATCTTTCTTTCTTTCTTTCTTTCTTTCTTTCTTTGCTGCACCAACCATATCACTTAAATCCTTTCATTCTCTTACTGTTTTATAACCCCTTCAATTCAAGGTCTTTGTCCTTGCCTTTCAGATCCTACATAATCTTGACCCTGCCTACATCTATATTATTTCCTTGTGATCCCCAGTCACTCCTTGCTTCCTGCCCTATGCTATGCTGCCTGCCATTCTTGGAACAGGATCCCATTTCTTGTCTGTTACCTGTTCTCTTTGCTTCTCATTTCTGCTTAAAACCCACTTCTCCCATAAATCCTCCCTAGCATAGACTTCTCTATAGCTGAACTCTTACCAATTTTTTATGGTATGGTAGAGCGTAAACTCTTTATAGCACGTGTAGCAGTAGTTATGGGAGTTTCTGAATACAGACCCATGTCCTGTGTGACATGGATCTTAATCTTTTCCAATCCTGCCTCATAACAGGTGCCAGGAAATAAAGTTGTCTGTTAACAGCACTTGTGTGAGCCACACACCACTCAGCATGTTATAAGTATACTAACTCCTGGCAAAAATGGCAAATAAAGCTACAAGAAACCTTCAGTCCAGAAAGGAGCCTGGTAGAGCAACTGGTTACAGCACTTCAAATTTTCCTGGAAGTGGTATTGAAGAGCAATTATACAGGATATACTGCCACAAGTAGCAGGTCCCACAGTACTGGTGACCTGCAGTACATCCCCCTGAATAAATGAACCCGGCTGCAAACTGCTAATTTAAAGTATGCTCTGATCCACGCAAAAAATCTCATGTGGGAAAGAGATTCATTACAAGAAACTTGTTCCAAGGTACGCTTGACCATTATATTATGGACACGATACAGTTATGTGAATTTGAACTGCTACCAGACAAACTAATCAGAGAATGAATTATTTGTGGAATAACTGATAGCTGGGTCAAAACAAGGTTATTATGATAAACAGGCTTGTTATTGAAAGGAGAGTGGATATTTGTAAGAGCAATGACTAGTACACTTCCCCAAATAGATGTGTTAACAAGAATTGAAGTGTATCTAATTAAAAATATATACTAAGCCATAAAGAGACCAAACAAGGGCAAATAAATAGGAGACACCAGAGCTGGTTGTAAATAACATGGAGGCAATTACAATATAATGGAGAAGTCTTCAGCACAGAGGGACTAGCACCATGCAATAAAAGCAACCATTTTGCAAAAGAAGTTGGCCCTTGATACAAATTGTAAAGAAATGAAAAAGCAAAATAAATTTAATGGACTTATAGGAGAAAACTCAGATACAGAAACACAGTTGGATCTCTCAATGCATTTACACAGCAAAGTTCTGCGCCAGATTGCTTTATGACACTGGAATAAAATTTACAAAATATGTATTTCAAACTGGATACTGGACATCAGTGATGCATAGCAAGAGTATACAAAACTACTATTGCCCATCCAATGTTACAACTGAAAACAAAACTTGTTTCTTATAGTGTGCACAAAATAAGGTCACATAGCAAAGCTACACTGATTTTGTTTGTTTATAAGAATAGGTACCTCTCCATAGAGTTTCAGTGGAAGTCTAAATTATTCCTGGAATAAATAAGTCTGCAAATACAGATGAACTATAGACAAGTTTATACACCTCTTTGAAGAGGAGGAAAAAGACATTCTTAAGGAACTTGATGAAGAGTTTAACAGACTGGGATGCAGTAAAGATACAGTATATCACATTGATAGGGATTCCAGGGGGCCATCAAAGCTACATGCACAATATAAGGTCCCAATATTACTAAGAGATAAAGTAAAAATGAAACCTGACCGTATTATAAAATTAGTTATTATTGAGACTAGAGATACCAGGTGACAGATTACCAAACAAGCTAAGGATGTATAGATCCACCAGATAAAAAATAAGGCTATCAAACCCAGTCATTGTCCCTTGAGAACAGTTGAGGAAGCTGAGTCTAAACTTCCATAAAGAAGAGTCTTTTCAATTTTACATGTAAGCCAAGAGTTTTGGTGGGTTTGACTTGCAACTTCCCTTGTGATAGATGAAGTGAGTTTCCTTGGTGATTGCTTCAGGTCCCCAAGTGCACCAAAGCAGCATGTCCCAGATCTTTAAGGACCTGGGTGCAGCTGTTAATCACCTTTTGAGTTGGAGAGAAAATAATGAACACAATGTGAGGCTTCATTCTGTTCTTCTGCATGCTAATGGAAAGAGCCTTAAAGCAAACAGGCACAAATACCTGGGTTGAAAGTAACTTAAAGGACTTAGGAGGGGGAGGGGCCTCAACCAGAAGAGGTGTGGCCTCTATTGGAAGAGGTGGGGCCTTTAAATATCTGGGTGCTTTAAATCAGGATTTAAAGGGCCTGGAGCTGGGGATGTGGTAGCAGCATCTGGGAGCTCCAGGTCCTTTAAATCACCCCTGAAACTACCTGCTGCAGAGGTGGCTGGGAGCCCTTGGGGGTGATTTAAAGGGCCCCAGGCTCCAGCTGCTGCTACCACAGTGAAGCCCTGGGCCTTTTAAATCACCACAGAGGGGGCCCCAGCTTCTGGTGGAGCTTTAAAGGGCCCAGGGCTCCGCTGCAGTAGTGGCAGCTGGGAGCCCCTGGTCCTTTACATCACCGCCAGAGCCCTACTTCTGCTACCCCAGGGCTCCAGCAGGGCTCAGGTGACAATTTAAAGGGCCCCAGAGGGTAGCAGCAGTGGGAGCCCTGAGCCCTTTAAATCACCACCCAAGCCGCGCTGCCGGAGTGCTGGGGTAGCAGCGGCAGCTGGGGGCTCGGGCGGTAATTTAAAAGGCCCGGAGCTTCGGCTGCCACTACCACCCCAGGCCCTTTAAATTGTTCCCGGAGCCCTGGAGTAGCAGTAGTAGTGCTCTGGCAGCAAGTTAAAGGGCCCAGGGCTGTAGCAGTGGCCAAGCCCCTGGCGCTTTAAATTATCGCTGGAGCCCCACCGCCGCTTCCCCAGGGCTCTAGCAGGCTCTGGGGGTGATTTAAAGGGCCCAGGGTGGTAGCGGCTACTGGAGCCCCGGACCCTTTAAGTCGTCCCTGGAGCCCTGGGGCGGTGGCGGTGGGACTCTGGTGGCTATTTTAAGGACTGGGGCTGAAGCAGCTGCCGCAGCCCCACATCCTTTAAATAGCTGCCAGAGCCCCACCACCACCTCCCCAGGGCTCTGGGGACGATTTAAAGGGCCCAGGGCCGTAGCTGCGGCAGGCACCCTGAGCCCTTTATATTGCTGCCTGAGCTCTGCTAACGTTTCCCCAGGGCTGCGGCAGTACGGCTCCGGAAGCAGGGGTCTGGCAGCAGTTTAAAGGGCCCAGGGCTCCAGCTGCTACTGGGAGTCCTAGACCCTTTAAATTGCTGCCAGGGGAAGCTGATCTACCCCGGTACAGCGCACCAGCTCTTGCCCGTACCGGCTTACTTTCACCTCTGCACATACCAGATCTGGCTGGATGAGATTTGCCACAAGAATATCTACTCAGGGCAAAGAAATTTGGCTTGACCTAAGGAAGATGGAGCCAATTGGAAAGACCCTAAAACAAATAGGCATTACAGAGATTCATGGGCATGTTTATGGGTTGAAGCAATTTCATCCCTAATTTGTCGTAATTAAGAGCACTACTCTAAATGCAGTTGAGAACAGCACAGAATGTCTCTAAGATGCCTGACAAAAGAATAGTTTCAGGGATTTTTTTTTTAAGGAGTTGCAGAAGCTATTTTGGAATTAACCTGAAGCCTAATATCTCAGGATGAGGGTGGTTCTGCAAGATGACTGCCCAAGAATATATGATCCTAAAGGGGCACTGACTAAAACAAAATGGAACTATGCCCAGAGTGAGAAATAAATGCTAGCAACTGTTTTTGGTTGTCAGCAGTTTCGTCAATATGTGTTTGGACAGAAATCAGTTAAGAAAGCAGCAGACCATGAACCACTGGAAGCTTTACTACAGAAACCATAGCACCAGCGAGGCTTCAGCAAATGATCATGCCATAGCAAAAAGGACTCATTAAATGTACAACACTAATCAGGAGCTTTCTATAGGGGACATGTTTTCAAGAGTGCCTATAAACAATGAAAATGAGCAGAAAGAAGAATTTGAAGGAAATATAACTCCAGTACTGCCCATTTCCGGAAAAGAATTGACACTCAAATAAGAAACGCAAAAAGGCCCCACCTTACAACAGCTTGCGAATGTAATTACAGATGGATGGCCAGCAGGAAAATCCCAAGCACTTTCAAGTATAAAAACATATGTCTATAAATATGAAACTACTGCTTGTTATGCCATTCTATACTCTCAGGGTTTATGTCAAAATACCATAAAGCATGGAGTCGTAGATCCCAAAGCTAACGGCTCAATGAGGTTAAAAGATTAGAACTGATACAGGTGCTGAACCTCTTCCGTGGAACTGAGAGTTCACTGGAAAAAGGCGTCAGTGACCACTCCTCCTCAGCATGAATAGGCAAAATCCTGGGGATGCTGGAAGATGCCATGGGGAGAAATCAGTTTGATGAGTCTCAGGTTGTGCATTGAACAGCTGAGAAAATCAGCGAGACAGATAAGACATTGTCACTAGCATCCCACGTTTGCTGGGCATCACGCTTCTCCCTCTTGTTCACAGTTAATTTAAAGGTGGTTAGGAAATTAATGAAGATATCAGAGATACAGAAACTGGATTGCATGAAACCACCCTGGCCCTCTGCCTTCCAAACTGAACTTTTTCTTTGGGGAAGTTCAAAAAGATTTGATTAGTTACTCCTATATCCATCCTTCTGGGTTTTGTTTGTTTCATTTTCACATACCCCTGGACATCTAAATCCTGGTATGGGTCAGAAATAGAAATGCCAAAATACCAATCTCATGCGGTTTGAGGCCCAGCTAAAAGCGAGATGTACAAGCAATATCGGAAGATAACTTGTTTTTCTGGTTTTTCCTCTCCAATTTCCCCCTCCCACCGTCCCCCAAGAGACTCTCAGGATTGAGCAACCAAAGCTTGAACTGAATCTTATGTAACCCTTCTGCCCCTCTGAGTTGGCAGCAACAAGGGCCGGGTTCAGTATCCAGGTGTTCCGTTTCAATAACACCGTGCATAACCGGCTCGAGCCCCCACCCAGTGACCTGGGACACTTACATACCACCCCCCCGGGTGCCTTTAGGAGGCAATACTTCCCCTCTCACAAGCACGGAGTCTGAGTGTAGCAAAATCCTTTTAATAAAGGAGGGAAACAATGTGGCATCACATTGGAGAAACACCACAAACAGGATTATAACACAAACCATAAGCAAAAAACCCACCTCCAAATACATTTGGCAATGTCCTTTCCCCCTTAGGGTCTTAAGTCCAATCACCCCAAAGTTCAAAAGTTTATCTGCAGATTTTTACCCCCCTCAGCCTGGGTGGAAATGGGGGGGCCCACACAGGGTGGTAAGGGGCACCTTACGTGGTCCAAGGCCAACTGCTCTGCCTCTCCGTGGAGTTCTGCTGCAGCCTTCACCACGACCAGCTCCACTACACCAGCTGTGCCACTCCTCCAGCCAGCCCGCAAGCCACTCCAGCTGTCCCTGCAAACTGCTCCACTCAGCTCACTGTTCCATGGGCTGCTCCAACATGCTGCAAACTGCTCCGCTCTGCCAGCCGCTTAGTGATAGGTCTTCAGGCTCCCCCAGTAGTTAACACTGTTTCAGCTTGTAGTAGGGGAGCCCCAGTGCTGGTGCACCATTGGCCCAACATGAATTCAGCTCAGTGGCCTTTAGATGAACTCCTAATGGAATCAAAATTAGCTCTACTCTTTAACAGTGGGGAGAGGAGGATGTGCAATTGGTGTTCCAGGCCCAGGGGCGGGGGGTGCATACCATCAGGTACACACACCAATCTCTCTCAATTCACTGGGTTTTGGAACCCATGTCCCTTGTCTAGCAAGTACTACTTAATTGAGGTTGAGTCATCTCTGTTATAAAGCAGTCTCATAGTTCCTCATTCACATAATCAGGGTGACAACACTTTATTCTTCTTGCCCCAATAACAAAGAAATTGGGGATCCCAGAGCTGTCAAAATAACCATCCCAGGCTGCCGTGGGCTATGCTAGGTGAGGTGGGTGTGCCAATGCAAATACCTGAAATTCCTTTCCACACTCCCCATAATTCACCACCAGATGTCAGGGTAGAGCTCATCCTGACTCTGCTTACACTTAATACAGTCACCCTTAGGACTTTAAGTTGAGAGTCAAAAAATAAGTAAATTCAGCTCCCAATTTACACACACACACTCTCTCTCTCTTTCACTTCTTCCTTAACTAGCAGGAACTTCCTTGCCTCACTGCTCCTTCCTGATCATTTCCCCACATCCAATGTGGCCCTTTACATCTCCATAGCTCTTTACTGACCTTCCTAGAACAGGTACCAGAAGACTCTTTCTCCACCCATAGGCCAGCATTATCGACCTGCCTTTGTTCATGGAGCCACTGGGGGCTCACATTAGTTTTTCTATAGCCCCAGCTTGCCCTCCTACATTGAGCCATCTCCTCCACTATTGGTTCTCAGCAGGGAACACTGAGTAAGGAAGAGAGAAGTGGGGGTTCCTAGCAGACTTAAGGTATAGTGAGTTCCTTTTTCAGAGTTCTGATTTGACTCCTTTTCCTAGCTGCCAAGAAAAACCTCTCTCTTCCTGCCCTGGCATTGCCTGCTCTCTTTTTCCTGCCTTAGGAAACCAGCCAGTCAAGGTGCAAAACTCCCAAGGAATACCCACTTCCCTCAGAATTAAGTCAGACTAGCAGATATTAGCATTGCTTTCTGTGTGTGTTTAGGAAGAGACCGAGAGGTGGCTGCGGTATAATTTTAGATCCTTGAGTGGCTTCAAAATATGCTTAAGAAAACGAAGGGAAACAGGCCATCAGTCAAAAGTGTTATGGCTTCAGGGAAGGAAGGCAGAACAAGGGCTGCCCTTACAATGAAGAGAGAAAAGAGCCTCTCGACCTGTCAGACATGTGATGGACATTAGCAGCAGGAATCATGGAGAGAGCCCAAAATAGAGGCTCTATTGTCTTTAGAAGAACCAGTCAGTGGGGGTGGGGGTGACTTTTTTCCCCTTTAACAAAATTGACTGCATTCTTCCCTGAGGGCTTCTGGTGTTTCTGATGTATGGGCACAAACTGGGTACACTTTGTCTCACCAGGCTCAGGAGACTACAGGCCACATGTTCCTTCCGCTTTGGTATTCTTGGGGGACTTCCTTGACTAGGCCAAATTCTGCTCTCTTTACTCATGTTGAGCAATACCCAACACTACAAGTAGTCCAACTGACTTCTGCGTAGTACGAAGGAAGATGCTACTCAGCATGAGAAAGGGTTCGAGACTCTGGGCCTTTGAAAAGAAGAAGGCAGGAAGATTAGCTAACTAAACAAGAGGTGGTTTTTTTCTCTCTCCCTGCCTTTTTACAACTTGGGAGAGAGAATATTGCAACAGTAGGTCAAATATATGAAAGAATATGAACTGTTTTCTGTCTGGAGGCAAGTACTCATATTTACTCCCTGGCTTTTCTGCTAGCTTTTCTTCTCTCTTGCTTCATAACTTGTTTCACTAAAGGGGACAAGCCAGTTTTCCTTGTAGTTTTGGGGTTGTAACCTTTTCATAATAGGGCAGCGTGAAAGGGAAAGTTGGGAACGGAAGAAGAAAGATTGAAATCTGGAAAGATCTGATAACTGTATGATCATGGGGAACTTCAATATCAGTGACATACTGGATGTCTCACATTGCCTGTACTAAAACATCTTTGGGATTAATAGAGGACAATTTCTTAGCTAAAAGTGTTCCATCCAACATGAGGAAATTCTATATTATACCTCATCTGGTCAGATAAGGAGGAATTGATAAATCTTCTGTTTGAGGAGGTTTCCATGCAAGCATCAGAAGCTCCCTAGAAATTGGGGGAACCAAGGGTGCCTGGACTGTGACCCGCCCCTCAAGACCATGCCCCCACTCTGCCTCCTCCCACAAGGCCCCACCCTCACTCTGTGTCTTCCTGACCCTGCTCCACCCTCTCACCCAAAACCCAGTCCTGCTCCTCTCCACCTCTTTCCCTGAGGCCCTGCCCACTCACTTACTCATCTCCGCAGTAGGGTTGCCAGGTGTCTGGTTTTCAACCATAACACTTGGTCGAAAAGGGACTCTGGGGCTCTGGTCAGCACCACTGACTGGGCCATTAAAAGTCCAGTTGGCACAGGGCTGACAGGCTCCCTATCCAACTCCACGTGGCTCCCAGGAAGCAGCCGGCATGTCCCTGCAGCCCCTAAGTGCAGGGGCAGCCATGGGTGCTCCATCCACTGTGTTCCCCCTCCCCCGAGTGCTGACTCCACAGCTCCCATTGGCTGGGAACCAATTGGTGGGGGTAGCGTGTAGAGCCCCTGTGACCATGCTGCCATCTAGGGACCACAGGGACATGCTGGCTTCTTCCCAGGAGATGTCTGAGATAAGTGCTCCCCAGAGCCCACACCCCAAACATCCTCCCAACCTCCTACCCCAGCCCTGAGCCTTCTCCCATGCCCCAACCCTGTGCCCCAGCTTAGACCCCCCCTCCCATGCCCAAACTCCTATGCTCTTCTCCCGGCACCCCCTGTCAGCGATTAACTTCATCAGGCAGGTCTTCAGTGGCTCAGCCCTCCGTCTAAGTCCTACATAATTTAAACACATGAAGGTATCCTTGCCAGGGTAAAAGGTCCAACAGAGCCTGTCCCTGTGCCTTTGGTAATGTGTTTAGCCCCATCTCTGGGCTCAGTCCTCAGCCCCTTCTGCGCTAGCTTTAAATCTGTGTCTGCTTGGGTATAGAGCAGTGCCCCCAGGGCTTTCTCTCTGGAGACTTTTGAAGTCCTTCCCTTTACTTGGACCTTATCAAGCTTTATCAGGGACCTTAAAAAGACGTATCTCCTTCTTGGGGCTTAGCCACCCTGCCAGTGGCTGGTCAGAGGATCCAGGCCTGCCTGCTACTCCAGGTCCCAACCCATGGATCCTATAAATAGCAGCCACATGCTGCTTCCTGTAATAGTTGCTGCTGCTATTCCCTGGGCCACTTCCCACATAGCTCTTTCCTCTTCTTGGGTTCTCTGTCTGAGCAGGGTCTCTCCCAGGCCTTCTTGCCTGGAGAGTTTCACAAGCTTCCAGTCTTCATTACCCTTCTGGACCCAACCAGCAACTGAACTGCTCTGGCCCTGCAACTCCTTTTAACTGAGACTGCTGAGATCTCATTGGCTGCTTCCCTACAGCCTTTCTAGGCAGGCCTGGAGGACTCACTTTCACTGCTTCTTTTCTGGGGGAGTCGTAAATAGTGGACAGGTCACTGATACAGAGTGAACAGAATAGCTCAGTAAGCTGGGTGCAAGAAAACAACATGCATTTTAATAGAGCCAAATGTAAGGTCATGCATCTAGGAACAAAAAATGAAGGCCGTAATTATAGGAAGGGAGCCTCTATTTTGGGAGGTAATCACTCTGAAAAAGAGTTGGAGTGTGGTGGATAATCAACTGAACTTGAGCTCCCAGTGCAATGCTGTGGCTAAAAGGATTCATGCAGTCCTTGAATGTATGAACTAGAGATGTTTTAGGAAGAGCCATGAGAATGACTAAAGGATTGGAAAACAGACCTTATAGTGAGAGACTCAAGGAACTCAATCTCTTTCACTTAACCGAGAGAAGGTTAAGGGTGACTTGATCACAGTCTATAAGTACCTACCAGGGGAACAAAACTGTGATTACAGGGGGCTAAATGATCACAATTGCCTCTTCTTGCCCTTAAAACCTATGAAATGGTTGGAAGTAGGATCCAGGGTTTTTTCTATCTTAGCTAAACTGAAGCAAGGGTCAGTCCTAGGACCAATCCTATTCAATTTATTCATAAATGATCTGGAGAAAGGGGTAAATAGTGAGGTGGCAAAGTTTGCAGGTGATACTAAACTACTCAAGATCGTTAAGACCAAAGCAGATTGTGAAGATCAAAAAGATCTCACAAAACTAAGTGATTGGGCAACATAATAGCAAATGAAATTTAATGTGGATAAATGTAAACTAATGCACATTGGAAAAAATAACCCCAACTATACATACAATATGATGAGGGTTAATTTTGCTACAACGAGTCAGGAAAAAGATCTTGGCGTCATCGTGGATAGTTCTCTGAAGATGTCCACGCAGTGCGCTGAGGCAGTCAAAAAAGCAAACAGGATGTTAGGAATCATTAAAAAGGGGATAGAGAATAAGACTGAGAATATATTATTGCCCTTATATAAATCCATGGTACGCCCACATCTCGAATACTGTGTACAGATGTGGTCTCCTCACCTCAAAAAAGATATTCTAGCACTAGAAGAGGTTCAGAAAAGGGCAACTAAAATGATTAGGGGTTTGGAGAGGGTCCCATACGAGGAAAGATTAAAGAGGCTAGGCCTCTTCAGCTTGGAAAAGAGGAGACTAAGGGGGGATATGATAGAGGTATATAAAGTCATGAGTGATGTCGAGAAAGTGGATAAGGAAAAGTTATCTACTTATTCCCATAATACAAGAACTAGGGGTCACCAAATGAAATTAATAGGTAGCAAGTTTAAAACAAATAAAAGGAAGTTCTTCTTCACACAGCGCACAGTCAACTTGTGGAACTCCTTACCTGAGGAGGTTGTGAAGGCTGGGACTATAACAATGTTTAAAAAGGAACTGGATAAATTCATGGTGGCTAAGTCCATAAATGGCTATTAGCCAGGAAGGGTAAAGAATGGTGTCCCTAGCCTTTGTTCATCAGAGGATGGAGATGGATGGCAGGAGAGAGATCACTTGATCATTGCCTGTTAGCTTCACTCCCTCTGGGGCACCTGGCATTGGCCACTGTCGGTAGACAGATACTGGGCTAGATGGACGTTTGGTCTGACCCAGTACGGCCGTTCTTATGTTCTTATGTTCTAAGACTCTGAATCTTCTGAGGTTCACCAGTTGCTAATGTGTGTAATGTATATACATACACTTGAGCTAATGCACATCTATGTGCTTTTGGTGCAGTGGTGCTGTAGCCGTGTTGGTTCCAGGATATTAGAGACACAAGTTGGATGAGGTAATATTTTGTGGCACAGGCAGTTGCCTGTAGTTGTGTGTATTCATGTGCGCATGTGTAAAAGCTGAATAAAAGACCTGTTGGGATGGGAAAGAACTTGTTGGGTAATGTATTAGAATGATAGAAAGATTAAGGAATCCCCTCTCTGAAAGAGTATGTGAGCACAAACTTGTGTGCGAACAAGAGTGTGTGTATTTAGCTGCATGTGGTTTCCTAGTGCTGGCCTCATTAACCAGAGATAAATGAGCATGTGTTTTAGCACATGAGCAAGCAGATACTCTATGTAGAAAGAGGACAGAGAGGATGCGTGAACACAAAGTACCTGCTCATTTCCCCACTTCTTGTACCCACACTAAGTGGGGAGAGAAGGAAACCCATGCTGTAGGCCCTGGACAGTCTGAAAACTAAAGATTTCTTCTTTTTGTGGGTGTATTTTATTATATTGGAAATTGAGCCCAGAAGGTGAGAAAGGGGTGTTAAGAGCATCTTTAAAAAAAAAAAAAAAAGGTTCCTTGATACAGAGACCATCTTCCTTTACTGTATTGTACAGCACCAGTCATGGTGTCAGGCTGAACAAATAATGATACAAACAAAGCCTTTGGCAAGTTTAATGCTGTCAGGGTATGTCTACACTACAGTTTATGCTGGCATCATTTATGTTGCTCAGGGGATGAATAAATCACCCTCCTGAGTGACATAAGTTACATCGACATAAGCAACGGTGTGGACAGTGCTATGTCAGTGAGAGAGCTTCTCCAGCCGACATAGCTACCATCACTTGTGGGGGCTGAAGTAATTAAGGCAATGGGAGAGCTCTCTCCCATCAGCTTACAGTGGCTATATTAGAGTAGCCATGCCCTTACTGAGCAATCTTGAAATCTTGGCCAGACACCTGGAGGCAAGTGTTTTAGGGGGAACATATTCCCAGTCTGCTTTCTTCTTAAGTGGGATGCTTAATGGAATCAATATCTTAATAACAAGGAGAATACTTTGAGCCCGTTTCTGATCTGTGGACTGGGAGTAACTCCAATGAAGTCAGTGAAATCTCAGTTGTGTACATGAAATTGGAATCATGCCCTTTAAACTGACTTTGTGTTTCTATGGGGACTTTCACTAGAAGACCCAGAATATTTTTAAACATACATTAATTAAACCTCACAACACCAGCCCTGCAAGGTAGGTAAGTCCTATACTCACTCAGTACATGGAAACAGTCTCAAGCAATAAGAGATGTACCAGGAAAGTAGAGGAAGCCAAGCTGCCTCCTATCCAGAAGGAAACATGGGGTGAAAGTGGGGGAGGACAGTGGGTCTTTTTAACCCCTTTATTTCTTCCATCTAGCCACATGTTGCATAGTTAACCATTGCATCTAATTGGCTATATTGAAGATTGGCAGCATTACCCTATTTGATTTTGAGCCTCCCAGCAGAGAAACAATAAGCATATTCCAGAGAAACCACACAAGAAATGCCTGCATGTGTGCCCAGAGACCTCACATGCTGCACTTCCACACCTGTCCACCTGCATCGACCTTGGCTAATACAAATATAAATCAGAAGCTGTCATTGTAGTGTCCTTGATGGCAGGGTATCCTCCTGCTTGAAGGGCTTTAAAAATCAGAACCCCTTTGGAAATAAAAGAGAAAGCAATGAATTCTACTGCCCACAAACAGCTTTTGGAATATAGGTATCAACTTCTCCATGGATCTCAACAAAATGAAATGGTCCAATGGCTGAATCTAGGGCTTTTGCTCTCTTACATGTTCCTTCACTCACCCCAGACATATTTTTTCTTTATGCTGCTTGTTTTTCTTTCTCTGATTCTGTCTCTGCTTCTTAATCTGCCTGTTCTCCCATTGGTCATTCTCCCTCCCTCTCTCTCGCCTGCTTTATCTGCTTCTTAAATCATTTATTTTTCTTGCTCTCTCTGGTTTTGAGACATAGAGTTTAAGGCTAGAAGGAACCACAAGATCATCTAGTTTGACCTCCTGTGTATCACAGGCCACTAACACCACCCACCCACCCACTAAACATAACAACACGAATTAGACCCAAGTATTACAGCCCACAGGAGATTAAACTGTTGTGTGCTATAGGCAGAGAATAGGAGGGATTGAGATGCACCAGTGCAATGACAGGGAATTGATGAAGTGAGATGTACCCACATGATCCTAATAAGTCACTGTGATGGAATCCCTAGGGTACACCTGGAACTGTGGGACTGCTGCGCCCCCTTAACTCTCCAGCCTGGACTGTCTCTCACAATGCTTTGCCAGTGACAAGCAGCAACCTCCTCCAGGTACTGTTATCACTCAGCCACCAGTATGCAGAGGCACACCAAGCTAAGATGCATGAAAGCTCCCCAAGCCGATGGCAGATGTTTCAGAGGGAATGAACAGAACAGAACAATTATCAAGTGATCCATCCCCTGTTGTCCAGTACCAGCTTCTGGCAGGTAGAATTTTAGGGACACCCAGAACATGGGGTTGCATCCCTGACCTTCCTGGTTAATAGCCATTGGTGGACCTATCCTCTATGGCTATGTGTATTTATATTAATTTTAACTCAGTTATACTTTTGGCCTTCACAACATCCTTTGGCAAAAGTGCCACAGGTTGACTGTGCGTTGTGTGAACAAGTACTTCCTTTTGTTTGTTTTAAACCTGCTGCCTGTTAATTTCACTGGGAGACCCCCGGTTCTTGTGTGATGTGAAGGGGTAAATAACGCTTACTTATTCACTTTCTCCACACCATTCGTCATTTTATAGACCTCTATCTCATTCCCCCTTAGTCATCTCTTTTCTAAGTGAACAGTCTTTTAAATCTCTCCATATATGGAAGCTGCTATATATCCCTAAGCACAGGCATTCACCTGCCTTCTCCTATGTTCCCCCTCATAGAGAATATGTGTGGTATCATTTGGCTATTATTCATGGGTAGGCATAGCCCTGATTAAATAAACTGAGTTCTTCCATCATTATCTAGCAGGATACTGAAGAGTCAATTATTGTCAACTCTTCTGCTTTGTTCCTCTTTTTATTGACTCACCTCTGCTGCACAAAAGCTTCACATGTGCTGCACAAACATATCATAAAGTGTACTGATTCTCAGTGACCTTCCACTATCTGATGGCCCATCAGCCCTTCCTTCCAGCATGCTAGGGCCTACCATAACGGCAAGCAGCATGAGAACTTGTTGCCTTCTTTAGATGCAAACACGGCTTGACTTTTCCTAACAATCAATGGGAACTCTTACATGCATTTTGAACTCCAAATGCCACCATGTAGGCAGGCTCTGTCCCGCTTTTAACAAGAGACACTTGTTAGATACCGCACCATTTGATTGTTGACCCAGAAATCTATCAGAATTACACAGATGAGGCTGTCTATTTTGTCTTTGTGTGGTTAGTAAAATCCTGATTTTTCCAGTAAAATAATTCTGGGGAAATTCCAATTTTAGGGCAAGAAAGAGAATTGCTATAACCAGTGCAAATTGAAAGCTGCACTAACTCCCTCTGAAAAAGGCATAGGTAGTGCACACCATTCAAATGTGTTGCACCAAGACCTAACAGCTGCTTGAATATGCTCTCCAAATGAGCACCCAAAGAAGCGGCCTTACTAGCCATAGGAGTCCCAGCTAAGGACACGTCTTCACTGTAAATGATAAGCGCCAGCGCTTTTACATGGCTGTGTGGTCATGGCATAGCATAACCCACCTCCAAGAGGGGAAGAGCTCCCAATGCTGGGAGCACAGCTCCCAGTGCTGCTGTGCTGTCTCCACTGGCACTTTACGGCACTGAAACTTACAGCGCTCGTGGGGGAATGTTTTTTCACACCCCTGAGCGAGAAAGTTGCAGAGCTGTAAAGTGCCAGGATGGACAAGCCGTTAGTGTAGTCTGAATGTAGCATGATCTCTTTGCCTGGGACAGGATCCAGCTGCTGCTAATGACTGCCTTTGATGGCAGTCTCAGCAGAAAGGCCAAGCACCAAATAGGCCATGGACATTGTAATACTCTCAATATTATAATTGGTTACACCAGGTCAGGGTTGAAGGACCTATGGGGGGGGAAGCTTGCAGTGCCTCTGTACATTCTGTTTCTGATCTGTAGATATTGAGAAAACTCCAGTCTCCAGGGATTTCAATTTGGCACCTTTCATGCAGCACTAAAATACATTTTTTAAAGGGCAGCTTTCAGACACAGGAGAATGTGACAGACTCTCTTTACAAAAATCTCATGCTGTTCAAAACATGGTGGTTTCAATTAACAGGGCCTTGTGGGAGCCTTTTGATTGTTTGTGAACCCCATGTGTTTACAGTCCAGGTAGATTTCACTCTGGTTGTAGACTCAACTAAACACAGAAATCCAAGTTCACTCTAAACCACTGTGTTTCACTCAGTTTGGCACCACAATCATGAATCATGTACTTTTTCAACACAAATCAATAAATCATGTCCAGTTCACTCAAAACTCGGGCCAAGTTTGCTCTAAATATTTTGGAACCTTAACAAAGTTTTCAGTGAACTTGAGCCAGGTTTACAATGAAACCTTAAAAGCTGGCAATTTTCACATGTTTTCAGGGCTTAATAATACTGTGCACATTCGTAGCCCTTTCCAGTCAAGGATCTCAAAGCACTTTATGAATATTCATGAATCACATTTCAAAATACACCTGCAAGGGAAAAATTATTACTTCATTTTACAGAGGGTGAAAATGAGGTACAGAGGTGTTCAAGCTGGGCACCTAAAACCTGAGCCACCCAAAATCAGTGGCCACTTTTGAAAACTTGGCTGCACGTGAATTCGGGACTTCTGACACTTAAGTGGTGTGGTTCTTTTAAAATCCTTTTGAATGTTTCAGAACCATCAAGCTTTGCACATAACTAGATGACAGCAGCAATGTGCTTATTACTGTTTCCTCCATTCCCTCCTATTTGCCGCACTCATTCAGTGTGTCTGTTTTAGATTGTCATCACTTCTAGACAGGGACTCTGTTTTCCTTTGTGTTTGTACAGCACCTAGCCCAGTGGCCCCCAATACTTATCGGGGCCTTTGAACTCAACTGTAATGCAAATGGGGATGTGACCTGCCCAAGGTTGTGCAATGGAAGAGTAAGAATAGGACCCTGCTCTTCTGGCTCCTAGGCCTGTGTATTTGCCATAGGACCATCCTGACTGTCCCTGCATAACTGACATCTCACACAGCTCTAAAAAATCACAGCCTCCTACAGTTCTATAAGGGGTTGCCAGCAGCTGACTTCAAAATAAACATTCTAATCTCGTTCATGAAAATAAACCATTATTGTAATATTAAATTGCAAATAAAATGAGGAAGTTATATTGCCTTCCATGCAAGTAATTATCGTTTGAAATCACTCGGCTTAATGAGTGACTTGAGTCACAGGAGGGTGAGCAGAAGGTGGGGGGGGGTGGAATTTAAACAAGACAACGGTATTGGTCATTTTCCATCTTCTCCATGCAGTTACTGAAACATTTGTGTTTGTATCAATTTCTTCCTACCCGCACCTTGTTTCCTCCCTTGATCACCTCCCACTCTGACTCTGCCAATGGTGTGACCAGGGAATGTCACTCAACCTATCTAGCACCTTACAAAGGTGTTTACCTCTCTGCAAAGTGGGGCTAAGAATATTTACACACCTTTGTAAGGGTCCTTTGAGTTCCTTGGATAAAATCATTGTATACCGCTACCTCGATATAACGCCACCCAATATAACACAAATTTGGATATAACGCAGTAAAGCAGTGCTCTATGGGGGTGGTGCTGTGCACTCTGGTGGATCAAAGCAAGTTCAATATAACACAGTTTCACCTATGATGTGGTAAGGTTTTTTGGCTCCCAAGGACAGCGTTATATCGAGGTAGAGGTGTATAAATGCAAAGTGCTGTTGTTGTTGTTATTATTATTATTTTATTTTATTACTAGATGGTCAAGGAAGCTTGACAATAAATTAAACTGAAATAAGGAGTGTATGTAATAATAAGACTTTGACACCTGGAAGAGCTGAACTCTGTTTCCTGGTCCCAGTTAGTAGCCTTATCAGATTGAAGGGGTCAGGGTCCACTAACACCAGTGACTACTGCTACATCTTCTCATTACAAAAAATTAAAATAAAAATAATAATAACCCTGCACTAACACAACCAATTAATGAAACATAAAATAGTGATGCCAAGAATAGAGCTCAGGGTAGAAGAGCTGTCAGATGAGAGGATTACTCTGCCTCTGACTGGCTGTCTTCCAGTAACAGCCATCTTTGAATCTTGATATTTTTCTGATCACACAGCCACTTTTATCCTTAAAACAGGTTCTCCTACAGTGACCTATTCAGCCACCTGGAGCCTGTATCTACAGACCCTGATATTTTTCACTGGTAGTGGGTATGTGTTACCTCTGTCAGCAGAATTCTAGATGTCTTCAAGAAACGCAGAACCAGTGTCATGCCTGGTTTTGTTTAGGTGTTTTCTGTTCCTTCTCTAGAACTGACTCTAAGGAGTGGTTAGGACAAATGTCCCTGAGGCAAATAGTATCACGGTTCCCTAATGCCGATTGCAAGTCACCATCTGTTTGAAATCTTCTAATGTTCCCTTTGTATCATGATCCAGGGAACTGGAGTGAGGGGAGCCATGTTCCCTGGAGGGGGCAGGACAAGAGAAAAACAACAGAAACACAGGGAGTTAGGCTGGAAGCAATGCAGACACATGGACAGAGCTGTCCACTGTGTTTAATAAAGTTCCGCTTTTGTTCAACTTAACCCGTGCTCAGCTTCACTGTTTGCAAGTGAAATATGGTGGTAGCATCTGACCGGTGAGTTCTCTGTAGTGCAGCAGCTGGCAGCGTGAGCCATGGAATTCAGCCTGAAGTCCTCTAGAGGTCTGGATTTTGAAGATACAAACACACCCCAGCAATGGACCCAGTGCAAGGAGTAGCTCAAGCTCTTCCCAGAACTGGCTATGCAGGAGAGCAACAACAGCAGGAAAGAAAAACTATTGTTTTACCTTATTGAGGAACAAGGCAGAGAGGTCTGCAGCACCCTGGAGCTCACCATTGCCTCAAGCCTCCCAGCAGGCCTAGGAGCCTTGGGACCTATTGCTCCTCAAAGCGGAATGAAACTGTGGACTAAAGCAGGTTTTTCACTAGAGCCCACTCTGAAGGTGAGGAGATAGCTCCTTGTGTTACAGCCTTATGCACACTGGCTGCTATGTGCAGTTTGGGGGATTTGACAGACTCCCTAAATCTGGACAGGATAGTCTGCGGCTCTTGGGATCATCACTTGTGGGAGCCACTGCTCCAGAAAGGCAATCTCACCTTAGACAGATGCTTAGATGTGTGGAGTGTAATGGAAGCCACATCAGAAAGGATGAAAACCCTAGGGGGCACAACACCCCCAGAAGTACATGCAGGAGACAACAGCGAAGGAAAGCAGGTGGCCAGTGTTCCATACCCACAGTGAGATGCATTTACTCTGGGAGGCAGCATGAGTGGGTAAAGAAGTGCCCTACACTAGGACAGCTCTGCAAAGAATGTGGTAAGTTGAACCATTTTAGCCATGTGTGCAAGCGTAGAGGAAGGTCCCAGAAAGATTGTCAAACTTGTCCAAGAGGAGGGGGCACCTCAGCCAGTGCTGATGACATCCTGACTCTCTCCTTGTCTGAGAGCATATCATGTTCAGGCTGTCAGGACAGGAAAGCAACAAGGCACAAAACCAACTTCCCTGGGTACAGCAATGTTAACGGGGAAACACTCTGCAATTTCAGCTGGATAGCAGGGCCACTGCAATGTGATTCCTTGGGGTGAATTGGGCTTGCACACATCCATTACAAAGAGCAGGCATAATCTAATGATATGTAATGACAGCATGGGAAAATGTGACCTCACACTAACTAATTTGAAAAATAACAGACGGTATGTCATAACATTTTTTCCCAGATCTGGACCTTAGCGTCCAAAATATGGGTGTTAGCATGAAAACCTCCAAGCTTAGTTACCAGCTTGGACCTGGTAACACTGCCACCAGCCAGGGATTTATACAGTGCCTAGCTCACTGTGGTCTCCCCAAAACCTTCCTTGGGGGACCCCCAGACTCAGATGCCTTGAGTCTTACAACAAAGGGAAATAACCCCCTCCCCTTGTTTCCTGGTTACTTCCTCCCAGGCTCCCCTCCCTGGACGACCCTAGGAGATTTCCTGCTTCCAGTCCTGGAAACACAAGTACCGAGAAAGCTAATCTCTCTTCCCCCTTACCCAGAGGGTATGCAAAGTCAGGCTTAGTAAATCTAACACAAAGAGATTTTCCCCCTGACTTCTTCCTCCCACCAATTCCCTGGTGAGCTGCAGACTCAATTCCCTGGAGTCCCCACTAAAGAAAAACTCCAACAGGTCTTAAAAAGAAAGCTTTATAAAAAGAAAGAAAAATACATTAAAAATAGTCTCTGTATAAGGTGAAAATATACAGGGTCAATTGCTTAAGAAAAAAAGTGAATAAACAGCCTTATCCAAAAAGAATACAATTCAAAACACTCCAGCAACTACACACATGTAAATACAAAAAAACAATGTAAACCTATTGTCTTACTATCTTTGTACTTACAACTTGGAAACAGAAGATTAGAAAGCTTGGAGGTAGGAAAATCACTCTCAGAGCCGAGAGGGTCAGACCCAAGACAAAGAACAAAGAACTCACACCCCAAAACTTCCCTCCACCCAGATTTGAAAAAGTCTTGTTTCCTGATTGGTCCTCTGGTCAGGTGTTTCAAGTTACTCCTTTCCAGGTGAAAGAGACATTAACCCTTAGCTATCTGTTTATGACACGGTACCAACTGAAGTTTGTGGTGGCAGATGGTTGGCACCACTGACCTCTCTTGGGGGACAGAGCCATGCAAGCCATGGATCTAATCAGGACGCAGCATCAGAATTGTATGGCTGAAGTGCAAGAAGCAAAAGGAGTCCCATGGATAATGGTAACAATTTTAAAAGTGTTTGGGAATGTTTTCAAAGGTCATGGGTCCCTTGAAGGAAAGCTGTGACTGGAAGTAGACCCCACTGTGTGCTTACCCTAAAGGACAATTCTTGTAATCTTGCACATGTGGAGCTCAAAAGCCTGCAGCTTGGGAGTATCATAGCACCTGTAGAGGCCAGGACAGCCTGGGTAAGCAGCATGGTGGTGGTAAGGACTCAGTCAGGCATGTTATGCCTCCGCATAGACCCAAAGTCACAAAACCAGGTACTGGAAAGATGCCACTGTCCACTGCCCACAGTTGATGACCTCTTGCCAGAACTTTCCAAAGCCAGAGTCTTAGTATCAGAATCACTGTGGTGTGAGGAACAGGTTTTGGCACATACACCTAGAGAAAGAGTCCAGTGTGCTGACAGCCTTTGCAACACCATATGGTTGCTACAGATGGCTGCACATGGCAATGGGCATAAGCCCAGCCCCAGAGGTGTTCCAGAGAAGACTCATCCAAGCACTAGAAGGACTGCCTGGGGTGAAAATAGTGGCAGGTGATATCCTCATTGTGCTGAATGGTTTCAGAGTAGCAGTCGTGTTAGTCTGTATCTGCAAAAGGAACAGGAGTCTCTAAGGTGCCACAAGTACTCCTGTTCTCATTGTGCTGAAGTGAGCAATGATACAGAAGCTGAATGAGACCATGATGGAAAATGACAAGTCTTTCTACAGCAATTCAAGGACAGGAACATAAAACTCAGCCTAAAAAAATGTTGACTCGAACAGCGTGAGGTGACATACATTGGACATCTGCTCCCAGCAATGGACTGAAAACAGATCCCAACAAGATCAAGGCAGACAGAGACATGCCAGCCTCAGTGGATGTGAAAGGGTTACGGCACTTCTTAGTAATGATATGTTTTCTTTCCAAGTTCTGGCCACACATGGCAGAGGTAGCAGAACCCATATGTAAGCTCACAAGACAGGATGTTGAGTGGCACTGGGCAGGTCCCCAACAATAAGTATTTGATCCGCTGAAAAAAATGATAATGAATTTCCATGTCCTCAAATACTGCCAGTCAGGAGAGTCACTGGCCCTCCAGTGCGATACATTGGAGAAAGTACTGGGCATAGCTCTTTTGCAGGAGCAGCTGGTCACTTATGCCAGCAGGCCCTATCGGAGACTGAACAGGGGTAAGTCCTGTGACATTATCTAATTAAAATATAATCATGCAAATCATTGTTGCTACCACTGTTATATAATTGCAACTAATCTTGTACAAAGTGTGAAGTATGGCCAGAAAGGGTTAAGCAGCTTGCAGGCCAAATAACCCAGAGCCAACCTTTAAAGTCATATTAGAAAGATATGCGAATGGTAATTATGGCCATTTCATGGTAAATAGGCTAGAACTTTGAAATGCAAACCTATGTTGTTAGAAGTTAGAAGTGATGCTAATTGTATATGTTTACTTATAGATGCTAGACATGTAAACAAACAGTTCCTGTCTGTCACTATAGCTATTGATTCATAAATCAAAAGGGAATATTAACATCTAGATGAATCTTGGTGCAATAGTGTCATTTTCAATATGTCTCTTTAAAGTTTGTGATAAACTGCTTAATGGATAAATTATTTTATGTTAATCCATGTAGTTAATTACCGGTGAGATTTAGGAAACAGAAGGTTACATCAAAAGCCTGTTGTTCACCCAGGACTGTATGGTCAGGTGACTGCTAGAAAACTGTATAAAAGACCCCTGGGTCCTGATCCTGTCATCTCAGATCTGTTTGAGGTTTCATGCAGGGGAAGCCTAAGCCATAAGGCAGAGGTCAGCAACCTTTGGCATATGGCCCATCAGGGTAATCCGCTGGCGGACTGCGAGACATTTTGTTTACGTTGACCATCTGCAGGCATGGCCCCCTACAGTTTCCAGTGGCTGTGGTTCACCATTCCCGGCCAATGGGAGCTGCAATATTCCTACTGCAATACTCTTATTGTTCAAGCCTGGAATTTCCAGCAATAGAGATTCTATGATACAGTTGGATTCATATAAGATTTTTACTTTGTTTGACTCTATGCTTTCTTTCACATACAGTCCCAGTGCCCCGTCTCCACGACCTGTTCTGTCATTCCTGTATATTTTATACCGATATTACCATATCCCACTCATTATCCTCATTCCAACAAGTTTCTACAATGTCTGTTATATCAATATCTTAATTTATTGCCAGCCACTAGCCACTCCAGTTAACCTATCTTAATATTTAGACTTTTAATATTTCTATATAAGCACTTGCACATTTGGTCAATATTCAGTTGCTTGCCTTCATGTGTTATATATAAATGAGACTCATACATTTGACTGTTTCTCACTAGCCTCTATATGTACTTTACCAACTTCTTTCCTGTTTTGTTTACTAAGCTATACAGTTCCCCCTTTAATAAATCCTTTCCTAAGAGTTGTCTCCACCTGAACCATGTGCACCTGTCAGCTCTTCCCCAGCCCTTAATGTAAAACATCCTCTACAACCTTTTAAATTTTACATGCCAGAAATCTGGTTCCATTTTGATTTAGGTGGAGCCCATCCTTCCTGCACAGGCTCCTCCTTTCCCAAAAGGTTCCCCAGTCCCTAATAAACCTAAACTCCTCCTCCCTACACCATTGGCTCATCCATACATTAAGACCCTGCAGTTCTGCCTGTCTTCCTGACCCTGCACGTGAAACTGGAAGCATTTCAGAGAATGCTACCATGGAGATCCTGGCTTTAATCTCTTACCTAGCAGCCAAAATTCACTTCCCCCAAACTAAATGATCTGGATGAGGCTCTTTTTTTTTTTAAACTCTTGTTGTTAAGCTGTAAAAACTGGATTCAGTGCTCTCCCTGGGTAGTAATTCCTTTACACCAGCCTTTATTTGCCTTTGTCCCATGCTGGCGGGTGGGGGGTTGCTTCTATCTAGGTGCTTATATTAGAGAAACAAGGTGGATGAGGTAATATCTTTAATTGAACCAACTTCTCTTGGTGAGCGAGACAAGATTTTGAGCCACACAGAGCTCTTCTTCAGTTTGGGAAAGGTACTCTGAGTGTCACAGCTAAATGCAAAATGGAACATATTTAGCACATATTGTATTTAGCACATATTGTAAGGGACCATTCCAGGTAGAGTGACCTATAAACACCTCTATAGTCATAAAACAAAAAGGGAGATTAGGAGGTTAAAGATTGTTGTAATAAACCATAAATCCAATAAAAACAAGGAGTCCGGTGGCACCTTAAAGACTAACAGATTTATTTGGGCATAAGCTTTCATGGGTAAAAAATCCACTTCTTCAGATTCATGGAGTCTCTTTGTTTAGTCCATGATTTTTGGTGTCTATCAGAATTATGAATTTAAGCTCCCAGGCGTGTCTTTTTGAAAATGTTGGCAGGTCTCCTTAGAGGGTGAGGTCAGATATAGAGCGATTGCTTTGTGAAAAGTATTCACCCAAAGGCGATAAGGTGTTCTTATCTGTTATCATTTTCCTGCATGAGTTCATTCAAGAGAGTAGTGAGTCTAGTTTCACCCACATAGTTTTTATTGGGACATTCAGTGCACTGGATGAGATTCACCACTTGCTGTGATAGGCATGTGTAGGACTCATGGATCTTGAAAGGTGACTTCTGGGGGAACGTTGTTGATCGTTGTAGCAGTGGAGATACGTCTGCAGGTTTTGCATCTGTTGTTCTGGCAGGGTCTGGTGCCACTTTGAGTTGGTGTGTTCTGATCTGTGGGGAGCTTGCTTCCAGCTTGGAGAGACTGGGGGTTATTTGAAGACCAGAAGTGGTACTTATATGCCCCTTGCTTGCAAAGAATCTGAATGCCTCTCAATTACTTAAAAATAGAAATAATAATAAGCTATTTCTTCCTTCCTACTTGATGGGTGGTATGCATGCATGCACATGCCTTTGTGTGTGAAGACCTTTCTGAGGAAAAGCCAATTTGAAGGGTTTTGCACTTCAGTCCTATGGCCATTCTTATCTCTGGGCGTGCATTCCACAAGCTAGGTCCAGCGCCTGTGAAAGCTCTGTCTCCTGTGCTCAGGAGCATCTCCATATAGATTGACAATTGCATGGTCCCAGTGGAACATAGCTGTTGTGGGAGGTCTCCTCTACTGCTCTTAGAGCAAAGGAATGGGAATCAGGACTTCTAGGTTCTGTTCCTGCCTCTGCCATAGAGTTACCATGTGACCGTCCTCTGAAACATCTTCAGACGAGGGCAGGACTAAATGGATTAGTGCTCTGATCTAATACGTTCCTTAGTGACATCACCAAGCCCACCCAGAGGGAATCAGCCTCAGGCCTGGGGTAAGAATGCGGTAGTTCCTTGCTCTCAATGTTATGCGTCATCCACCAGTCACATTATTCTACCAGTCGTGTTATCGAGCTGTGCCTCCTAGTATCGAGAGCCGCACTGGCTGTTCAGTAGAGGAGCTGGTGCAACTGACTTGTGTCCAGGAGAGAGCTGGTAGCATTGTGCTGGCTGGTAACCCTCCTTGACCAGATGCACACTGATCTAGGATCTCCCCAAAAAGTGAGAAATCCACCAACATGTGTTCGTGGATCCCAAATGCCAGCCCTGGGAAGATCTATGGTGAGCCCTTGAAATGAATGGAAGCAGTGCAGCTTAAATCCTTTAGCCGGCTTTGAAAATCTCAACCAAGATTAAGAAAGCACCATGAGAAACTTTCAACTCTGGTGATCAGTGCATATTTTCAGGGCTATCTCCGCAACCGAAAGGGCTGGGAACACGTTTTTTATTTAAAATAAATGCCAAGATTGCCTTAACATTTTCAGATCTGTGGAGCACGCAGCCGCAGGCTTTGTAAGCCTCGTCTGCCTGCTCCTCAGATTGTACAGATACACAGGAAACAGGCTTTCATTCTCTGCAGCGAGACACCCTAAATCACAGAGTAACAGGGTGAGGGGTGAAATTATATCTGAGACCTTACTGAGTGCCATCTGGCTATTACAAAAGATGGAAGGATGAATTCAAGGAGGATTTGTCACTGGTCTCTCATTCAGGGAAGCAAGGCTGTAAAGAACCAAAGTGTGGTGACTTTGAACATACATCTTTCTCCCCTCAAAAACATAAAGCTGCCTTATCAGAGAAGTTCACATCTCCCCTCCCCCAGAACATATGCACCTTGATTAAAGACAAATCAAGCCCTTATCTCCCCTTCCACATCCCTTCCTAGTGCTGACACTGAGCTTCTATTTAAGACAGAGTGCTCACATATTCCTTTGTTATCAGCTCCCTGAAGGGCCAGGATTTGTAACCTCTGGTGAATGGAATTTTTCTCACAACTAAGCTAAGGCTACCATTTTATTAACCATCAGAACTCTGTTTAAGCTACTGAAAGGAAGTGGGCTGGCTGCCTGATGACGGCACTGATTGGGGTGCTGGAACCAAGCATGCTGGGGGTATAGCAGCACCCCCTGGCTTGAAGTGGTTTCTATCATATACAGGATTTACAGTTTGGGTCAATGGCTTTCACCATCCCCACTATACAAATTGTTCCAGCACCCCTAGTGCTGATCAGACCGTTTGACTGGAAAGGTCTTCCTGCAGGTCAAATACTAGATACTGTCACAGGTTTCAGATAGCCGTGTTAGTCTGTATCAGCAAAAATAACGAGGCGTCCTTGTGGCACTTTAGATACTAACAAATTTCCTTGTTGTTTTTGTAGATACTGTAAGTTCTGCAATTCCAGTAGTGGGCACCAACCAACCCTGATTTGGAAGGTGAGCCCACCCCACCTTGGAGTATGGAGAGGGAGGTATTTAGTCCCCAGGTTCATCCATCTCAAATTAAAGGGAGATACATAAATCTGCAAGTCATAAAATAATACAGCACATTAAATAAAATACGCATTTCTCTTAGACAGGAGTCTCTTGATAGAAAACAAGCCCAGCTTTATACCTGTGCAAAATAGAGGGACGTAATCCACTATATCTCTAAGATCATGAGTTAATTAATGTGAATGAATGGATAAGCCACTGGAAGTAATGAATCTCATTACTGGGGGTGCTTCTGGATTTTCATGAAGCTAGGAGCCAAAAACAAAGTTGCCTTTCTGTCAGACACTGAATAGGTACCAGAGAGAAACCTTGAATGAGGACGTAGTGCACTGAAGATGAAATGTATTAGGCTCAGTATTCTAAAAAGGCCCAGCCCCAAGACTAAGGAGCTCTTTTGTTTATGTTCATTTGCTTCTTTATGTTTTTAGGTTAAGGTAGGGCTGGTGAAAGGTGCCAGATGAACAGCCCAGGAGGCTGACGTTCTCTGCCCCCAGAACAGATATGGTACAGGGAGCAACAGTGCAAATTTGCTCATGGCACCCAGTAAATATGCTTTCTCTTTAGGTGTAGGGAGGTAGCTCATTCTTAATGACCTCTGTGGAGACTGCTCCCTTCTCAAATGTGTGTATTGGTGATGTGGACACATCTGTCCACTAAGGAATGGAATTGACACCACCAGCTTGTTTCACATAGGCTATGAACCACTGTCAGGTGGTAACAACTTTCCATCACTACTAACGTGAGGCAACTTGAAATTGGGATTCTGTTATTTTAGAGGTAATGGGGAACCTCAGACTCACTGAAGAAGAGCAATGTCTGTGTATATTCTGGCATGTCAAAGTGAATGGTTACATGTTTTGCTCTGTGTGTGTTCAGCGTCTGTATGTCTGAGTATGTATCTGATACAATGGAAGGCAGAGAGAGCGGATACAGTTTGTAAGATGATCCTATCAAATGGGTTTGGTTCTGTGGCTGTTGATGATGCTTGTCCTCCAGCAGAGGGAAAGAATATTGCTCAGATGTGCTATCTGACCATATCTGCTGATACCATCGAATTCAACAGTCTGAATAGACTCCTTGCTGTGCATCAGTATAGGGCAGGAAAATGTTTTTACTAAGGGAATAGTGCAATCAACAGATTGGGCTCCATGCAATCACATTTTTGTCTTTTCTGTCCATCTCTCCAGTGATCCTTGGGTACACTTAGCCATTCTGTGTGGATTCGTATTAACAATAATTACGTATCTGAGGGAAGAGGGAGGCCAGCCCAGGTATGGGGGTGAGGAATGGGAGAGGCATTATATAATAAATGTACGAGTGGGTTTTTTATCCTAGCTGTCATAGGAGTCATAGATCTTGTGATCCAGTAAATCGCTAGGTGGCTCTCTGAGTTACTCAACATCTTTCTCTTTTGTTTTACTCTTTCTGTATTGACAGTAAAGTAATGCAAAAAACTTTCTGCACTGTATAGTTCTGATACCTTCTGGAAATGTTAATGTGGGGCAAATCATTATGTGTCTGTGGCATGAACAGGCAGTTCAAACCACAGAATCAAGCATTAATTTACAAATCAACCAGTCGGGACAATATGAATTCTAGGATATTAAGGGAATTAGCTAGCAAATTCATTGAACTGCTGGCATTTATTTTTGAAAAGTCAAAGACAGTTCAAGAGGTCCTGAAAGACTGGATGAAAGCAAATGTAGTACCAACTTTCAAAACAGGAAAAACTGGTTGGTTCTGGCCATTTCTATCTTGTCAGTCTAACTTCAATCCCTTGTAAAATATTGCAACAAATACTTTGAGAAATACAAGCTTGAGGACAGATTCTCCAGTCTGCTAAGTCCACTTGGTGCTCTAAGTGGTGCAAAATGGATTTAAAATAGCTAGAGATGACTAGTGGTTCATTGCCCTCATGCAGGGGAACATTCCATTAGTGTCAAGCTGGCAGAGATGCATAGCTGCCTATTGTGCCAACCACTGCCCTATCTCTGGAGCAAAAGGAGGGAAGCAACAAGAACAGAGTGTGTCAGAACAGAGCTTCACTGTTTCCAATACCCAAAAGATCCCTGAGCAGCCTTTTGCCAGTGGCATAAGTGAGCAATGTTCCCTTGTGGCTCTAACAGAGCTCAAGCACAATCAAAAACGTTACCTTTTTCATCTGCAGCGTGACAGAACCATGAGCAATAAATGGCAGGGGATTATAAAAAATAAATCTCTCCAGGCTAACTTGATTGTTCAGATATATATACATAAAACTACAAAATTAGTAGCCACGGGGCATGCAGTAAACAGAATGTACTCTGATTTCAGTAGAGCATTCGACATGGTATTTCTGAAGTCTAATTGGAAAATTTGTTCAAATTGATTTGGGTTGGAACACTGTCATGTGGACTGAAAACTGAATCAAAGATCCTAGATAAAGTATAACATAAACAGCAATGTGTCCAGCTGGGAGGCATCCAGTGGAGAAACCAGAGAGATCATTGTTAGATCTTATTCAACATCTTCAATAATTATCCCAACAAGGGAGTCAACAGCTCAGTATTGACATTTACGGAGAAGGAGGAGTTTCAGACATCAGGGAGGACAGAGCAGTAACGCATAATGACTGGACAGATTAGAAGCATGGCAGAAAGTAACGAACTAGATTATCCTTGCAAAATGCAGGTTAATATAGTTTGGGGGAAAATAATGTGAAATAATACATTTAATGAGAGAGAGAATCCTAGCAATCAGCAACAGTAAAAAAGTCTGATAGGTGACAGTGGGCATCAAATTAGACATGAGTTTACAAGGTAACATAGATGTGAAAAAGATCAATGCCATTTCAGATGGCATAGGCAAAATTAACACTAACAACACATCATATACAAAACAAGTACACCATTTCTGATCACCACATTACCAGAAACCTAAAATCAGGATTTTTGCCATCACATAAACCAGTGTTGCAAATTGTGGGTTAGAAGGAAGAAAATTTGGATACATATTATTTTGAGGGGGACAAATTGATACAGGTTCCTTGATGCTGTGGTAAAATACAGCACCAGAAACAGCAACATCTCAGTTCTGGAGGTCCCTGTGACAGAATGCTAGGTATGAAAGCCTGATGGCATGGCTACACTTGCAGATGTAGACTACTCTGGGTACGTCTACACTACCCTCAGGATCGGCGGGTAGTGATCGATCTATCAGGGATCAATTTATCACGTGTAGTGTAGATGCGATAAATCGATCCCCAGTCACTCTCCCGTTCACTGCTGAACTCCAGCTCGGCAAGAGGCGGAAGCAAAGTCAATGGGGGAGCTGCATCAATCGACCCCGTGCCGTGAGGATGCGAGGTAAGTTGAACTAAGATACGCTATTCTTGTAGCTGGAGTTGCATATCTTAGGTTGATTTTGCCCCCCCCTCCACCACCAGTGTAGACCAGGCCTTAGAGTTAAACCAGCCTTCGGAGAGTGCAGTAGGGAAAGCGCTGCAGTCTGTCCACATTGACAGCTGCAAGCACACTGGGGTGGCCACATTTGCAGCACTTGCGGAGGCATTGGGGGTGGTGCATTATGGGCAGTTATCCCACAGAGCATCTCTTCCCATTCTGGTGCTGTGGTTTGTGGGAAGGGGGCGGGGCATTCTGGGTCCTATCCCAATGCCTCGTGATGCATCGGTTCACATCCCAGCAATCCCTCTGCTTCCGGCCACATTTGGCACCATCCTTCAACGTTTTTTGTGCTGTGCGCTCTGTCTTCCCTTTCGGTCTGCGGGAATGGAGCCCCAACTGCTGAGGCTAAGTGCTGTTCACTCAATGCCATGACCTACCCTTCCAAAAGAGCCTGCAGTGCCTCAGCCCTCAGGCATGTGGCAGCCTATCCCTGAGCAGAGCCTCAGTCTGATGGGGTTCTCCAACCTCTCCAGAGTTGCAAATTAGTCTGTGCAACAGCACTATCCCGCCAGGAACCCACACTGCAAGTCACCAGGCAACAGACTCTCTAGACTCCCAGCCTGCTCTTCTTCCTGTTCCTGCCCCAGCCTTGCCCAAGCCCTGTTCCAGCCTTGCCCATGCCCTGCTCTGACCTTGTTTCAGGCCTGCATCTGCCTCCTGACTCCAAGACCCATGGACTCTGATCACCCAGTTTTGATCTTTGGCCTGCATCTGGACTTTGGCTATGGTACTAATTTGGCTTATCTGTGGACTCTGACCACCTGGCTTTGACTTCCTCTCCAACCACCAGGCCTGACTGCTTGGAAGCAGCACCTGACAGTTTGCACAAACTCCACTGTACCAACTCCTGCCAGGCTTGATTGAGCACCTGGGTGCTGCAGTCCCAGAGACAGTGTCCCTACTCTAGAGCCTCCAGAATCAAATTGCCCAGCTGCAGTTAGAGAATGTCTCTCTTCAAGTGCAGGTCCAGACATCTCTAGGATCCTTGGTGGCAGCCCTGGAGCATGGTCTGAAAATCTCATTGCTAGTGTGGTTTGACGACGATCACCACAAGTTTTGAGGGTTCGTTAACCAGTGCTGCTTGCTGTTGCTGATGCGGCCATCCGTGCGCCCAGGTGATCAGGCAAAGATGGGACCTTTCAACTCAAGGTTCAAATCCTGCTACCATCTGAAACTCATGTATTTGATTATGAAATTACATGGTGGCCTCTAGTTTGTGGTGCCAGTCTCTACAGAGAAGCCAAGCATTCACTCATGACAGGTGACTCATGGGTTGCTGGTGGGTAGATGGTGTTGCCTCTACCTTCTCATTTCCAGCCACTTCTAAAATTATATATTCCTCCTGTGTATAGAAACGCACACACATCACTAGGCAGATAGATGGTTACACTATAAGGAGGGTATCATTGAATGAGTATATTGCTGTTGCATGGGCACTTGGGGGGGTAAATTGTTATAGCAAGTGCATCTTTGGAGGATGTTGTGATAACAAGGGCATAGGTGGGCAGAATATATCTGTACTAAAGAGGACATCATTATGGAATTATGTTGCTATAGTGTGTGCATCTCTGGGAGCCATACTGCTATAATGAAGACCTAATTGGGGGAGCACTGTATTGCAACTGTAGGATGAGGGCAGATTTTGGTGCAATATACTGCACTAACATGGGTTATACTGGGTGGATGTTCCTATTGTAATGTAATTGGATCCCTAAGAATTTTAATCCTGGATCAATATATATAAACATTAAATGTTCCCCATTCTTTATTGTTTTGTTACAGTTGCTGTGTCCTGCTCTGGATTATATGAGGAAAACCCTTCTTTACTGAGTCCCCATCCCAGACTGTCTCCAGGCAAAAATGTGATGATGTCATCTGATCAGTCTTCCAGTCCAGGTACTACAACTCCAGTCCCTTTAGTCCTTCCTATCTCTTAAGCAGGATCCACACTGCACAGAGGAGATCAGCTTCCCTCTTTGATAATTAGAAGCCTCCTGTGTCTATGTGTGTGTCTGGTTACTAGAAAGCCAAGCTGCTGGCTTTCACAGGATGATGGAATGGACTCAAACAAGCTAGTGTAGCCGTAAGGCACTGTCTCCATTTCTGGAAAAAAAAAAGCCTAGAACAAAAAAAACTCTTCTCCATCAACACACTATGAAAACGATCAGTGTAGAATATGTCGAGTCACTGAAGCAAATGCTAATTAATGGATCTGTTTCCTCAGCAAATAGAATTTCCTTTGAAAATAACTTCACTCTGTATTACTGCCAAGGAGTTTATTTTCTTTCTCCACCTGTCTGGAAAAACCCAACAGACCTGAGCAAGTAGCTGCAAGGAAGGTAGGATGAACTGGAATTTCTGTGGTACCAGGAGTAGTTGAATGAGTGCCCAGATTTGTGAAGGGCTGAGAGAATGAGCCAAGCGCTGCTAGAAAGGTAGATAACTGTACAAAGCTGTGGTACCCACAAGGCTTCAGGAACTCTATCCTTTCTTGTCTGCACTCTCAGCATAACTCTGCTTCAGGAAAGAGCAAAGGGAGAAGGCTATTACATGAGGCAATTCCTGATACGGGACCCTTTCAGTTAGAGCAGGATATGTATATTGTTACCAGAGAAGTTATCCTCTTATGCAATAGTGCAAGTGTCCTGTAGGGCCAGCTAGGAGTTGGCCTCCTGCAGTGAGAACATACTCGTGGCCAGGGCCGGCTTTAGGAAGTACAGGGCTCAATTCGAACAGTTTCGACAGGGCCCTGGCAGGGATGACTTTAAAAAAATAAAAATAAAATAAACACATGTAAAAAACTACGTGGGGCTTGTACTTACCGGGCGGTGCTCCAAGTCTTCGGCAGCACTTCAGCAGTGGGTCCTTACAGGAGCAGCGCCAGGGTTTTTGGCGCCCTAGGCGGGGGTTCTTCTGCGCTCCCGATCGTTGGTGGCAATTCTGCGGCAGGGGGGGTCCTTCCATGCTCCCGGTCTTCGGGGCACTTCAGCAGCGGGTCCCGGAGTGAGTGAAGGACCTGCCGCAGAATTGCCGACAACAACCCAGAGCGCGGAAGGACCCCCCGCCGCTGAATTGCCGCCGAGGGCGACAAAATGCCACCCTCCCAAATCCTGGTTCCTAGTGACCGCCTAGGTCGCCTAAATGGAAGCGCCGGTCCTGGGTCCTTCACTCACTCCAGGTTTTCAGTGGCACTGAAGGACCCACCACCGAAGTGCCACCGAAGACCCAGAGCAAGCAAAGGACCCACCGCCGAAATGCCGCTGAAGACCCGGAGCACCGCCAGGTGAGTAAAAATTAAAAAGGCACCTCTAGCCAGGGAAGGGATTCTCACTGGGCGTGGGGCTCTCTTAGGCGTGGGGCCCAATTCGGGGGAATTGGTGGAATAGGCCTAAAGCCAGCCCTGCTCGTAGCACTACCCTGTCAATGTCACCCAGGAATCTTACAATGTGGAATTCTTCCCTGAAGTGGTATGTCTGTGCTGGCTGGAATCCTATGGAGTACATGTCTTCATAGCAGTTCCATGGCAACTGAAATTTCCTCTTGTGGTGATTGGGGCAATTTTTCAATATTTCCACTTCTATTTTAGATTGTTTCCCTTCATTCTTTTTGCATGTATTCCTTGTGCATTCAGCAGTTCTTGAAACCGTTCCAGGATGTGAAATGCCTAGAAGAAGGTGAACAATTAGCTGTCATTACCTCGCCATTGTAATAAAACCCAATGTCCTGGAAAGCAAGTGGGAGGAGGAGAGTGACGAGGCACTTTTATCATGAGATCCCTCACGGAGGATGAACAGTATTTGGCAGTGAGGGAGAAAACTGGACTTGTTCAACCTTAAAAGGAACCATATTTTTATTTCAATAGCATTACAATAATTCCTCTCTAGTTTATGCTCCCTCCTTTCCCACCCCACAGTTTCTAAGACATACACAGAAATATTTCATGAGTGCATCCTTTCAACAAAATTTGCATCCAGCTGGTCATCCACCAAAAAAGAGTTCTCCTATTGATTTGAATTAGGTGTGTTATAATAAAACACTCATTAACTGTACATATCAAGAAGGGCTCTTTTTCTTTTCAAATCAGTAAACTTACTCCCATCTTGCATAACTCATTTATCATATGAATTTCTTTCAAGGAAGACAGTTTGCTTACTTCACCTGAACATGAATTTCCATAACAGATAGTGGGATATGGTTAGCAAATATAAACAAACAGAGCTGCCAAATACTATAAATTAATCAAGCTACCTCTTTTATTGGCTGAGAAGGAAAAAAGAGAGATTGTTATTTCTATGTTGAATCCTTGGGAGTTGCACAGATACTACAGAGATGGAGCCATGTAAGCACCTGGATAGATGTTTGATTGATTGATTGTCTAGCAAGCAATGTTCATACTTCATATTATCTCTTTGCACGCTTCACCAACCTACTTGCAGAATGGGTGTAGTCAGGGAGGCAGGAATATGCTATGTAATCATAGAATCATGAAAATGTAGGGCTAGAAGGGACCTTCCCTTGACTCAGTGGGACCAGGACTGCCCTTAGTCCCCAAGAAGAAAATGAGCCTTTGACAAGTTGGGAGAAAACCAGTTCATAAAAACCAAGTCCTAAGCTTGTGAAATGTTCCCCTTAATATTTAACACACAAAGTTCAGAATTAATAATCCTCAGGTGCGGGGCTCTGGCTCCCCATCCCCTGGTCTCTGGAGAAAGAAGACTCACATAGATGAAATAGTCCCTGCTCTTGTCCCAGGAATGGTTCCCCAAATCCCATCCCAACCCTAAGGTACTAGCCAAAGAGTTGCATCCCAGCCTCCACTGTCATGTGTCACCTGAGGAGCAGATGCACATTTAACCTGGGACAGATATTCCTTAATACTCAGACTATTTGATGTGCACCCGACACTTCCTTGCTCTGTAAATAGCCCTAGCTATCCTCTTCTAGTTGCTGACCGTTTCCCTTCATGCCACAGGTGAGATTGCCCTTCCCGAATAAGCCCTTCATGTCTCCTTCCAGATGTCAACCACTCCCAATTTCTCATTCTGTTATAAAGCTTGTTACTCCTCTCCCAAACATCAGAACCCTCACAACCTAGAGGTGATGGCACAGGGGCTTTGTACAGCTGGAGCAAGTGGGGAAATCATCTGCTTGTCACTGTGAAAGTAGTTGTTGTAGCTACTTTATTAGTGGAGCAGTTTGGTATGTGGCTGTATATTCAAGGGGTTAAAAATACATTGCTCTAATATCTGTAACTACAAGTTCAAGACTTGGTAAGGTATTTTGAAATGCAATAATTTTCCATAAATATTTATTTTTAAATAAAATTTCTGGAAAATGGTTTGGCATTTTTGCTACTCAGACTTCAGTTTGCTATCGCCGATGTTTGACTGTAGCACTGCAGACATAGTGATTGTGTTTTCTGGCCCTGAGTGGGTGTTTGGGTGCTACCAGATATAAATAGTATCAGAGGGGTAGCCATGTTAGTCTGGATCTGTAAAAGCAGCAAAGAATCCTGTGGCACCTTATAGACTAACAGACGTTTTGGAGCATGAGCTTTCGTGGGTGAATACCCACTTCGTCAGATGCATGTAGTGGAAATTCCAGGGGCAGGTATATATATGCAAGCAAGCTAGAGATAACGAGGTTAGTTCAATCAGGAAGGATGAGGCCCTGTTCTAGCAGTTGAGGTGTGAAAACCAAGGGAGGAGAAACTGGTTTTGTAGTTGGCAAGCCATTCACAGTCTTTGTTTAATCCTGAGCTGATGGTGTCAAATTTGCAGATGAACTGAAGCTCAGCAGTTTCTCTTTGAATCTGGTCCTGAAGTTTTTTTGCTGCAGGATGGCCACCTTAAGGTCTGCTATAGTGTGGCCAGGGAGATTGAAGTGTTCTCCTACAGGTTTTTGTATATTGCCATTCCTAATATCTGATTTGTGTCCATTTATCCTCTTCCACAAAGACTGTCCAGTTTGGCCGATGTACATAGCAGAGGGGTATTGCTGGCATATGATGGCGTATATTACATGGGTGGAAGTGCAGGTGAATAAACCAGTGATGGTGTGGCTGATCTGGTTAGGTCCTGTGATGGTGTCGCTGATGTAGATATGTGGGCAGAGTTGGCATTGAGGTTTGTTGCATGGATTGGTTCCTGAGCTAGAGTTACTATGGTGCAGTGTGCAGTTACTGGTGAGAATATGTTTCAGGTTGGCAGGTTGTCTGTGGGCGAGGACTGGCCTGCCACCCAAGGCCTGTGAAAGTGTGGGGTCATTGTCCAGGATGGGTTGTAGATCCCTGATGATGCGTTGGAGGGGTTTTAGCTGGGGACTGTATGTGATGGCCAGTGGAGTCCTGTTGGTTTCTTTCTTGGGTTTGTCTTGCAGTAGGAGGCTTCTGGGTACATGTCTGGCTCTGTTGATCTGTTTCCTTATTTCCGCGTGCGGGTATTGTAGTTTTGAGAATGCTTGGGGGAGATTTTGTAGGTGTTGGTTTCTGTCTGAGGGGTTAGAGCAGATGCAGTTGTACCTCAGTGCTTGGCTGTAGACAATGGATCGTGTGATGTGCCCGGGATGGAAGCTGGAGGGGCAGTCGGTAGGTTTTCGGTATAGGGTGGTGTTAATGTGACCATCACTTATTTGCACCCGTGGTGTCTAGGAAGTGGACCTCCCGTGTAGATTGGTCCAGGCTGAGGTTGATGGTGGGGTGGAAGCTGTTGAAATCGTGGTGGAATTTTTCCAGAGTCTCTTTCCCATGGGTCCAGATGATGAAGATATCATCAATGTAGCATAGGTAGAGAAGGGGCATGAATGGACGAGAGCTGAGGAAGTGTTGTTCCAGGTCGGCCATAAAAATATTGGCATATTGTGGGGCCATGCAGGTGGCCATAGCGGTGCTACTGATCTGGAGATGTATATTGTCATCAAATTTGAAATAGTTGTGTGTGAGGATAAAGGCACAGAGCTCAGCATCCAGTTGTGCTGTGGCATCATCAGGGATACTGAGAAGGGGTATATAGTACAAGTCATGGACAGGTCACAGGCTGTGAATTTTCGTTTACTGCCCGTCACCCGTCCATGACTTTTGCTAAAAATACCCATGACTAAAATGTAGCCTTAGCCATTATTACTGTGCTTTCTGCTTTTGAAGCCTCTCTAATCTCCCTGAGCTTTTCACAGTCACTGTCACCATCCTGGTCAGGTGGTTGGTAGTATATTCCTATGGCTATATTCATATTATTCGAGTATGGAATTTCTAGCTATAGAGATTCTATGGTACAGTTTGTTTCATGTAAGATTTTTATATTACTTGTATCTATGCTTTCTTTAACACCACTCCTACTTCTCTGTGACCTACTTGGTCATTCTTATATATTTTATACCGTGTATTACCGTGTCCCATTGATTAGTCTTACTTCTCCAAGTTTTTGTGATACCTATTATATCAAAATCCTCATTTAATGCCAGTTCACCCATTCATCCATCTTAGTTTTAAGACTTCCAGCATTTATATATAAGCACTGCTACATTTGGTCAATACTCAGTTGCTTGCCTTTAAGTGTTCTGTTTAAATGGGACTCTATTTTGTTTGATTATTCCTCACTAGTTCTTACTTGTACTTTACCAACTTCTTTCCTATCCTCTTTACTAGGTCCAGGGGTGACTTGATCACTGTCTATAAGTACCTACACGGGGAACAAATATTTGATAATAGGCTCTTCAGTCTAGCAGCAAAAAATATAACATGATCCAATGACTGGAAGTTGAAGCTAGACAAATTCAGATTGGAAATAAGGCATAAATTTTTAACTGTGAGAGTAATTAACCATTAGAACAATTTACGACAGATCACAGTGGATTCTCCATTACTGGCGATTTTTAAATTAAGGTAGTTTTTCTAAAAGATATGTTCTAGGAATTATTTCGGGGAAGTTCTCTGGCCTGTGTCATACAGGGGATCAGGCTATATGGTCACTAAAGTTACTTCTGGCCTTAGAATGTATGAATGAACCTATGAATCTAGATCTGCTCATTAACATCCTGTCTGACACCCTCCCTGGAGCCAGGTGGCACACCAGTGAAAAGTTCTCTCTCTGTTTCTCATCCCAGAAACCTCTTGTACCTATGGGTCCATTTGCTCCTGGGTAACATCTACAGACACCTCCGGAAAACCAGACTGGGTGCTATCTTCAATGAGTGCCTTGGTGTCGCAGCAGCAACATCAAGTTCTGGAAAACCATTCATCCAGAGGAGACAAAGAAGGTAGACAAACTTCCAGTTCATTCCCAAAGGGATACACATATGCACACACAGATTTCTATGGCCATCTTTCCCTGTCTATCTCCGAAGCCATCATGAAATTCCACTCTGAACTCTAGAGAACACACCACTAAGAATCATGTGTATATTAAAAAAAGCCATTGATTTTTCCATAGATTTATCAAACACTAGACTTGAGCATATTGCATAGATGTATGGAATATTTACTGTGTGGCAGCCTTGCTCATACTGCAGTGTTCAATGTGAAACTTGATACATATATAACACAGCCCATTTTTATACAGTGCACATACTGTAACATTTGAAATGCGAAGACAACACTCTCAAAGAACCACAGTTATTGGCAAGTCACTTCTCTTTCATCAGCAGTGCACAGTGTAGCTACTTCCATAGGTAGCTACTTCCAGACCCTGAGAAAAGCTGAGGAAATTCAACTCCTGGTATAGCTAATAGGTTTTGGAAGGGGCCCAAGTCTGCAGTATTCCAAGCCCTTTCAGCTCATCTTGCCTTTAATGGGAATTGAAGATGCTTAGCACTCTTCACTGTTATTCATCACTTCTTGGGATTTGGCCCATACTTTTTATGTTCTTATGGTCCAGTCCTGCTCCCACTGAAATGAGAGGTTCACATCAACTTCATTGGGCCAGATTCGGGCCCTTTGTGAATTAGCTTTGTTTCCAACACAGTCAGAAGAAGCCACTTTTAACTACAGAGGGTGAGAGTCCCAGGAAATTCAGCCCCTTGACAAGGCTAAGCTGACTCATATTTGTGTGCGCACTCGTGTCTGTGTTATGTTTCTAACCAGTATTATATCTATTGCCTCCTCCCTTTTTCCTTCTTTCTCTCTCCTTGGTTTCTTTTCCTCTCTTTTCCCCTCTCTCTCTTGATCTGTTCTTTACTTATTTTCTTTCTTTTTTAACTTAATTCTTCTTTCACTTCTTTTTATCCTCTACTTTTTTCTTGTCTTTTCTTCTCCTCTCCTTTTTCACCACTGCTTCTTTCAATTCCTCTTTCCTCTTGTTTTCTCTTTTTATGTCTTCTCCCCTTGTACTCTTTCCTTCAGGGAACATTCTCCTCCTGAACACCAGCAGGTTCTTGGATAGATGTGAGTTCAGTCTGCATAGCCCCATCCTGCCATGGAGTGTGGAGTCCTGCTTGCTGGAGCTGGCCATATATTCATGGGACACTGCTCCTCCTCTCCAGGGATTCACAGTTGAAATCCGACATGTGGAGACAAACCGGAACATAATCATCCCTCTGAGAGATGGGCAAGAGGAGATCACCTGGTAAGGCTAGCTACCTGCAGCCACTTAAATGTTGCCTGAGGGGCAGTTCCCTTAGGGCATTGCTTCAAGCAAAGTCTGCTCTGCTTCTCTCTCCACAAAGTCACTGGTTCTGTGAAGGCCAACTCTGAGGACTGAACTGAGAACCTCCATAGTTAAACACTTGAGGCTCCACAGCTTGATCTAAAGAGCTAGCCTCCATAGCTGCTGGCTGTAACAGACTCTCATCCTCTGGGGATAAGATACAGAAGAGGATGTATAACATACTCTTGACCAGTGGGTTATACTTACATAAGAACGGCCCATACTGGGTCAGACCAAAGGTCCATCTAGCCCAGTGTACTGTCTTCCAACAGTGGCCAATGCCAGGTGTCCCAGAGGGAATGAACAGAATAGGTAATCATCAAGTGCTCCATCTTCTGTCGTCCACTCCCAGCTTCTGCCAAACAGAGACTAGGGACACCATCCCTGCCTATCCTGGCTAATAGCCATTGATGGACCTATCCTCCATGAATGTATCTAGTCCTTTTTTGAGCTCTGTTATAGTCTTGGCCTTCACAATATCCTCTGGCAAGGAGTTTCACAGGTTAACTGTGCATTGTGTGAAAAAAATATTTCCTTTTGTTTGTTTTAAACCTGCTGCCTATTAATTTCATTTATTAACTTCCTCCCAAAGCTTTAGTAGGTAATGATGCCCCTATTTCATCTGATTCACTTACTGTTGCTGAGATTATAGGCCTCAAATCTACTGAGTCCAAAATGCTCCCTCAGTATTGGGCCAATTTTTCTAAGCAATGTCATGGGTTATCCTGGTCACAAGAGCTAAAAATTTCACATGGTTTGGTGTAGTTTTAACTATCATCATTCTTCCCCTCTTACTACCAGTATCTGCTTGAAAAGGCTTGTCAGTGCACATTCCTGGGCAGAGCATGCAGTCTGATACACCACCAGCATAGTCCTCAGCCACTATTGGTGTGGGTGAACTTTTGGCAGAGGGAGTGTTACCCAAAAAAGAGTCTCCATAGTTAAAGGAAATACATCCATACTCATCCCATTGGACCATCAGCAGCAGTTGCTACCATCAGTCATCACCACCAAGAAACTTCCAGGGTGAATAGAAACACCCTGAAAGGCCACAGATCAAGCACAGTGGGGCCGCTATTCCTCTACCTCCAAAATGCAAAATGTCTCACACAGTTTGGGCGTCATCCCCAAATTGTTGAGCATCTACAGAGCCACTCGCCAGCTGTCCATCACCCAAAAGCTCCCCATGTGCTGTGAGAATCATCTGGTAACTGGTTAGGCCAGTTTTCTGGCTCCTTCACAATGCTAGAGGGTTCAACAGGGGCTGTACTGGAGTCAAGCATCTGGCCCCTAATGCTTTGGCCATGAATGAAAAATTCTATATCTTCTTTCTTTTCAAAAGCTGTTCCTTTCTGAGATGCCTCCCTGGGTGGATGAGTTAGGTATAACAGTAGAGCCTGAGTCACAACGTTCAGTTCCCAGTGCTGATCCAGACTTTTCCAAAGTTCATGGGTATTTGCTTCTGGTCTATCTGTAAAGCTCTGGGCAGGGTAGAAGAGATAGTGTAGAAAGAGAGAGGAAGAGAAAGCAGATAAGAAAATGGGGCAATACCAAACCTTAGCCTGGATGTTCCTTACTTTGGTCTTCCCCACGGTTGCTTTTTCATTCCTGGATGTGCCAGAATGCACATGAGATGGGAACCAAGAGGGTGCCTTGAAGTGCAACAGGGAGACTGAGTTCTAACAGAGAAAGAGAGAGAGAGAGGAGCCCACATGGCTGTTTATTTACAATCTTCCTTGTGCTTGCTATCCTTTCCTCCTATCTGCCTTTGAGGGGCATGGATTAAGTATGCTGACTGTAAGCTTTTTGTTTATATCACCTGATTGGCTCCCATGGAGAATTTCACCAACAGATCCTTGCTCTTGTTTTCCTTGAATTCCCTGTCACCACCTTTTGTTGCTATAGAGATACCCAGTCAAGACTCCTGTTCTGGTGAGCCAAAGACAGCAAAGTTTGATTTAAAATTTGATTCTTAACCCTCATATCCCTTCCTCTCCTATTTTCAGTTCTTACTCACTTCCTTTCTAGGTGGGCCCTTCCCCCTCTGGATGTCTCCTTGCCAGTGTAGCAGGGAAAAAGTTGCCTTTTGGTGTCATTCTTATCCCCAGAGACTACCCATGCCACTTCAGGCATGTGACTCTTCTCTGCTGGCCAAGGCAGCTAGATTCACAAGTCCATTTCTGCTAATTATTAAATGATTGATTAATTGAGTGCTCCTCACAAGTACCTAGTTGTTCAGTGTCAATAGTGATCACTTCATGCATCACTGACATGCAGCTATCTCTGGAATGGAAAATCGCACCTATTCCATAGCCTACCTGAAGACTGCCACAACAGCTTTAGGAGTTGAAGTTAAGATCATCCTCTCTAATTAAAATAGCAGTGGAATTTAAGTAGGTAGAACCTAATCTGCTCAATTGGAAATTTGTTAGGACATTGGGGTTTCACCTTTGCTCTCATGAAAGGAGTGAAAAGCTTGAAGGGGCCTGTAACAATCATAGGTGGTCAGGGGCTTAGGTTTAAAGACATCTAAAATATGTAATATACTTCAGTCATGTTTAAAATATGTGGAAGAAGGAAAACAAGGGGATGGAATTAGAGACTCTTGGAAAAAATATGATTCCTTTCTTTTTCTTTTACAATGGATTGATTTAAAAAATATCTACACAAGTCCAGGATGGACATATTGATCTAGCTTCTCCATGGCAGGCACATGGCCCAAGACCAGTTTCTCTTTTATATCTGAAGGCCTGTGCTATCAATTGACAGGAAGACCAGCTTGAAGTAATTGGATTTTTGGATGGTTTGGGATTTTTACATGTTTTTGTCTGCTTCTAAACAATACTGTACGGTTAGGAGTAGAACAGGAAGTACAATGACCAAATGATAGTGTAGAGATAAGGCAGCATATCATAAACGTATGGCACTGTAGAAGTCCGCTGTTGGGAGAGGGGGTTCACCCCTCTCTGGGGTGGCTGGGAGCGAGGCCGCCTCACTACCTGGGGTGACAATGACAGTTCAGGACTCAGGCCCTCAGACCAGAGCTGAGCAAGTAGTTCAGTTTATGAAGCCCAGGCCCTGGATCAGGGCGGGGCAGCAAACAGTGGTGCAGGGCTCAGACCCTCAGGCAGGGGCTGAGCAAGCAGTTCAGTTTATAGAAGGTAAGAGGCCCAGGCTTCTGGGCCTGAGTGTTGGGGCAAGGGGGAGACTGCCACCCGTGAGTGGGGTGGCAGAGGGGATGCAGGCCACTCCTCTGCATCCCAGCCCAGGGCCCTAACAGCGGCAGACAACCTGCTGCTGTGTCAGTGGGGATCCTGGCCGCAACACACTGACATTGGCTCTGGTTCTGCTACAGTCAGACTAGGGTCGGCTGCCCACAGGCTACTTCCAGACTCCCCCTCGGGGCTTACCTGGATCCTGGGGTCGTCCTCCGCAGGGTCCAGGTGCATGGGTTCGTCCCAGTTGGGGCTGGAGGGTAGGTCCGGCAGCTCCTCTGGATAACGAGCACGGGGGAGCTCCAGCAGCTCCTCTGGATAACGAGCACGGGGGAGCTCCAGCAGCTTCTCTGGATAATGAGCACGGGGGAGCTCAGGCCACCCTGGACGGCTACCCCGGGTTGTAGGAGTCTTCCAGTCCCGAGTTCCCAGAGGGACATCCGCTCGCTCCAGCCGCTGGGGCCTCACTGAGCTCGGAGGGCCCGCCTTTATACTTCCAGGTCGGCGCTTGACCCTTTGCGGGGCAGGCTCAGAGCTCCGTAGCTCTGCCCAGTCCAGCCTCCGGCTGGGCTCTTCGTCCTCCGGGGCGGCTGGGAGCCAGGCCGCCTCATTACACACCCCCCCACTCAAGTCTGGCTCCTGTGCAGCGGGGCCAGACCCTTCCATGCCTCCCACGCGGGAAAGAACGTCCGCATTAGCGTGGTCCTTCCCAGCCCTGTGGTGAACCGTAAAGGCATAGGGCTGTAACACCAGGTACCACCACTGTAGCCTAATATTATGGTCTTTCATTCAGACCAGCCATTGGAGTGCAGCATGATCAGTGACGAGCGTGAATAGGACTCCAAGGAGATAATACTGCAATGCGTCACAGGTCCACTTTACGGCGAGGGCCTCCTTTTCTACTACCACGTAGTTCTTCTCCCTTGGAACAGCTTCCTGCTGATATAGATGACCAGATGTTCTTCCCCGTCGACCTCTTGGGAGAGGACAGCCCCAAGTCCCACCTCCGAGACATCTGTCTGGAGGATGAATGGCCGGTCAAAATCAGGGCTATATAGAACAGGTTTGCGGCAGAGGCTTGCCTTGAGTGTCTGGAATGCATTGTCGCACTCTCGGGTCCACCTTACTTGCAGCGGGCTGTCCTTGGTCAACAAACCAGTCAAGGGGGCTGCAATAGCCGCAAATTGGGGAATGAACCGCCGATAGTAGCTGGCCAGTCCCAGGAACTGGCGTACCTGGCATTTTGTGGCTGGCAGAGGGCAGGTTACAATGGCCTGAACTTTTCCCACGAGGGGTTTTACTTGTCCATTCCCGATGGTATATACCCCCAGGTAGGTCGTTTCTTGACAACCAATAAGGCACTTCTTTGGGTTGGCGGTCAGCCCGGCTGCCCGCAGGGACCTCAGGACTGCGGCTACCCGCTCAAGGTGGTTCTCCCATTGGTGACTATAAATAACCATATCATCAAGGTAAGCAGCCACGTAGTCCTAATGTGGCTGGAGGAGGCGGTCCATCAGCCGCTGAAACGTGGCCAGGGCCCCATGGAGGCTGAAGGGCATCCGGGTAAACTGGTACAGGCCCGTAGGGGTGGCAAAAGCGGTCTTCTCCCTGGAGGCCAGCTTGAGGGGGATCTGCCAATACCCCTTACTCAGATCAAGGGTGGTGATGTAACGGGCCTCTCCCAATCAGCTGAGTAGCTCATCTACCCGGGGCATCGGGTATGCGTCGAACTTCGAGATGGCATTGATGCATCTGAAATCGATGCAGAATCATCAGGTGCCATCTGGCTTCGGTACCAGCACCACTGGGCTGTGCCATTTGCTTTGTGCCAGTTCGATGACCCCCAAGTCCAGCATGGCCCATACTTCCTCCTCGATGACCTGTCGTACGTGATACGGCAAGGGCCTGGTCGCGCCTTGAATCACCACGCCCGGTTCGGTCTAAATGGTGAGATGGACGAGGGTGGTGTATCCCGGTTGGGTTGTGAAGGTGTGAGGGAACACCTGTAGGAGACATCGGGTCTGTTTAAGTTGTTCCGCTGTCAGTGTCTCTCCAAGCTGGGGTCCTTCGGGGTCCTCCGAACATGTTACCTGGGGTCCAGCTCGGGTTCCGGCTGGTAGGGGTTAATCAACAGCATTTCTCGCTCCCTCCACGGTTTGAGAAGGTTCACGTGGTAGCTTTGCCTTTTCTTGCATCAGTCGGGCTGGTAGATCTCGTATGTGACGGGCCCAATCTTTCGGACCACCTCATAAGGCCCTTGCCACTGGGCCAGAATCTTTGATTCAATGGAGGAGAGGAGGAGTAAAACCTGATCTCCGGGCTGGAAGTTGCGAGTCCGCACCTCGCGGTTGTAGGTCTGGGCCTGAGTCTCTTGCACGGCTTTCAAATTCTCGCGCGCCAGGGCCCCAGCCTGCGCAAGGCGCTCCTGAAGCTGGAGTACGTACTTTAAGAGGCCCTGGGCGGGTGACGGGGCTTGCTCCCATGTCTCCCGCATTAGGTCCAAGAGGCTCCGTGGGCATCGACTGTACAGTAGTTCGAATGGGGAGAACTTGGTAGATGACTGTAGAACCTCCCGAACCGCCAGGAGCAGAGGTAGAAGTAACTGGTTGCAGCGGCGGAGATCGGCTTGGGGGAACTTACGTAGCAAATTCTTAAGAGTCCGATTAAATCGTTCGACCAACGCGTCAGTCTGGGGATGGTAGACCGACGTGCGTAGCTGCTTGATCTCCAAGACCTCACACACCTGCTGCAATAGCCAAGAAGTAAAGTTGATGCCCTGGTCTGTAAGGATTTCCCGGGGCAAGCCTACGCGGGCGAAGATCTTCACGAGCTCACCTGCAATGCTGCGGGTCATGGTGTTTCGGAGGGGTATGGCCTCAGTGAACCGGGTAGCATAATTCACCATGACCAGTATATACTGGAACCCTGCAACGCTTTTGGGGAGCGGGCCCACCAGGTCCATGGCCACTCGCTTGAAGGGGGTTTCGATTAAGGGCATGGGGATTAGGGGCGCCTTGCGGGTCTGGGCTGGAGCAGCCAACTGGCAGTCTGGGCAGGACTTACAGTAGTTCCTCACCTCCTGGTGTACGCCTGGCCAGAAGAAGCGCGTCAAAATCCAGGACAAAGTCTTCTCGTGGCCTAGGTGTCCAGCTGCTGGGACGTTGTGGGCTAGTTTCTTGATGGCCCGCCAATGGCCCTGGGGCACGAGGAGTTGATTCTGGGACTCCCCCGTATGGGGGTCCCTCTCGACCCAATAAAGGTGTTCCTGTCGTAGTTCAAAGTGTGGCCACTGGGCCGCCCGGTGGGGATCAATGACGATGCCATCGACAGCGGCCAATTGTTCATACGCCCGCTTGAGCATGGGATTGGCCCTTTGATCACGGCAAAAGTCAGTCTGAAGCAGGGGCTCCTCAACCGCTTCCGAGGGAGAGTCCTCCGATTCTCTTGTCAGTTCAGTGGGGTTGGATGCTTCTCCTTCCTCTGCCCCAGTCTCAGGGGGATCTCCTCCCAAGGCTGGCGTGACCCTCGGGTGTTCCCTGGTGTTGCAGCGGAAGACTTCTGTGAACTCTGGCCAGTCCCGCCCCAGGATCACTGGGTACGCAAGGCTGGGGCTAGACCCACCACCATTGGTCGGGTGACCCCCTCTACTGTTAGCTGGGCCCGAGTACTGGGGTATGGCCGGATGTCCCCGTGGATACACTGCAGCCGGATCATCCCCAGGCGGGTGTTGGCCTGGGGACCTAAGTTTTGCCGGACCAGCGTCTGGCTGCAGCCTGAATCAATGAGGACCACCACTGGGTAACCCTGCACGACCACGGGCACTGTGATCTTGGCTGCTTGGGGATGTTGGGCACGGGCTTCCCCAGAGCAGACCTGGCCAAAGGTGCACTCCATCGCTGGGCAGTCCCGCCGTAGATGGTCGTACTCCCCGCAGGAAAAGCAGGGCCCAAGGTCTGCTCGTCCCAGCTGGGGACATGTCCCTGCGGCTCCCTGGGGAGGGCTCCAAGTGGCCCCCCATGCCACTGAAGAAGGGGCTGGAGCTTGTCACCCCGCGGCCTCAGCGGGGTCAGGGCTCAGAACCCCAGTAGGAAACTCAAGAATCAGCCCGGGCGGGAGCCCCCCTCCTTTCGGGGTTGGGGCACCCCACCCCAGGGGTGGCTACTCAAAGGGTTGGACCCATCGGTGTCTCAGCAGCCAGGAAGTTCTCCATCAGGATGATGGCAGTGGCTAGCATCGTAGGCCGATGGCGGAGGACCCAGGCATTTCCTTGCGGCGGGAGTATGTGGATAAATTGTTCCTATATGATCTGTTCCGTGAGCTCCTCCAGCATTCGGCTTTCGGGCTGCAACCACCGCTTGCATGCTTCTCTTAGTTCATGGGCCAACATCCAGGGCCGGGCCCCGGTGGGGTAGGCCAGGCTCCAAAACTGCTGCCGGAAGGTCTCCAGACTCACATCCAGGGCATCTAAAATTGTCGCCTTTACTTGGTTGTAGTCCTGGGCCGTCTCCGCGGACAGCCTCGATAGACCGTCTGAGTGGTACCGGTCAGGTATGGGGCCAGGAGGGAAGCCCATTGGTCTTGGGCCCACCCCGCGATGACCGCTACCCGCTCAAACGTTACGAGGAAGGCTTCTGGATCATCGCTGGGGCTCATCTTGGTTAGCCGGAGAGGCGGGTTTAGCCGCGGGGTCCCCTCCGGGCCTCCCGGCTGGGGTTCCGAGGGTCGGGACAGCGCCATCGCGAACTGTTGTAAGCATTGCCGCTGGAAGTCCTGATGCTGGGTGGTCAGATCCTGAACCAGCTGGTGTTGCTGGGCTCCTAGCTGTTCGACCAGCTGCTGTTATTGCTGGAGCTGGGCGGCCCGCTGCTCCTGCTGCTGCTGCAACTGGGCCGCCTGCTGTTGCTCCTGGCTCTCTGTCAGGAAGGCGAAGAACTGGGACAGATCCATGTCTTGGGGGGGGTTTCTCTCCCCTCCAGCCCCTTTCTCACTGGGGTGGAGGGCTCGTGCCCACATTCTGGGCAGAGTCCCCACTTCTGGTACCACATGTAGAAGTCTGCTGTTGGGAGAAGGGGTTCACCCCTCTCTGGGGCGGCTGGGAGCCAGGCTGCCTCACTACCTGGGGTGACAACAACAGTTCAGGATTCAGGGCCTCAGACCAGGGCTGAGCAAGTAGTTCAGTTTATCAAGCCCAGGCCCTGGATCAGGGCAGGGCAGCAAACAGTGGTGCAGGGCTCAGACCCTCCAGCACGGGCTGAGCAAGCAGTTCAGTTTATAGAGCCCAGGCCCCGGATCAGGGCGGGGCAACAAACATTGGTGCAGGGCTCAGACCCTCAGGCGGGGCTGAGCAAGCAGGTCAGTTTATAGAGCCCAGGCCCTGGATCAGGGCGAGGCAACAAACACTGGTGCAGGGCTCAGACCCTCAGGCAGGGGCTGAGCAAGCAGTTCAGTTTATAGAAGGTAAGAGGCCCAGGCTTCTGGGCCTGAATGTTGGGGCAAGGGGGAGACTACCACCCGTGAGTGGGGTGGCAGGGGGGACGCAGGCCTGCCCACTCCTCTGCGTCCCAGCCCAGGGCCCTAACAGCGGCAGGCAACCTGCTGCTGTGTCAGTGGGGATCCTGGCCGCAACACACTGACATTGGCTCTGGTTCTGCTGCAGCCAGACTAGGGTCGGCTGCCCCTGAGCTACTTCCAGACTCCCCCTCGGGGCTTACCTGGATCCTGGGGTCATCCTCCGCAGGGTCCAGGTGCATGGGTTCGTCCCAGTTGGGGCTGGAGGGTAGGTCCGGCAGCTCCTCGGGGTAGCGAGCACGGGGAAGCTCCAGCAGCTCCTCTGGATAATGAGCATGGGGGAGCTCCAGCAGCTCCTCTGGATAACGAGCACGGGGGAGCTCCAGCAGCTCCTCTGGATAACGAGCACAGGGGAGCTCTGGCAGCTTCTCTGGATAATGAGCACGGGGAGCTCCGACAGCTCCTCTGGGTAGCGAGCATGGGGAAGTTTGGGCCACCCTGGGTGGCTACCCTGGGTTGCAGGAATCTCCCAGTCCCGAGCTCCCGGAGGGATGTCCGCTTGCTCCGGCCACTGGGGCCTCATTGAGCTTGGAGGGCCCGCCTTTATACTTCTGGGTCGGTGCTTGACCCTTTGTGGGGCGGGCTCAGAGCTCCGTAGCTCCGCCCAGTCCAGCCTCCGGCTGGGCTCTTCGTCCTCCGGGGCGGCTGGGAGCCAGGCCGCCTCATTACAGGCAGTCATTACCACATGATATTGTTGAGGGATGATTAGTAACATATGAAGAAAAAATTAGCACTCCTACCTTTTCAGGTAGGCAGAAACCAAAGAAAAGCCTACCTCAGCCCTTCCCCATAATCCTCACCCCTGTTGTCTAGCCATACCCAATCCCCAGTTCCAGATAGAACACTTCACTGGGTTCTTGTCTTTCTGGTTCTGGGGGTCTGCTGTAATATTCAGCTCTTCATTCTGAATTCATCAATGGTGCTTTTTCCCTAGGATTCTGTCCTACATTTGTGTATTATGCATGAGAAGGAAGTGCTTTTCTGATTGGTGCTTAGCTCTCAGATTGGTGAACCATCCTCAGATTGGTAGTGCTGAAGCTACTGTTCTGTCTGTCATACCCACAGTTCAGATCAGTCTCTGTAAAAGCTTTCTAGTGAAAAAATGGAGAAAAGAGATGGCTAGAACAAACCAAATATCAGAGTCCCTGGTCTAAATTTCACAGCATAGGTGAAAACCCTAAAACTGCATCTGTAGTTGCAGTATTTAGAATAAAGAGGAGCTGCTAATCCTCATTCTTCAGGGCAAAAGATGACCACTAGCTGGGGCCAGGAAGTGCTTTTCTCTTCGATGGTATAGTAATGCTCAAATATCCAGGTGTACTATGTTCATTTTTTCTTCTTCCTCTAAAATATTAGGCATTGGCCACAGTGAGAGGCAAGGTACCAGAGCAAACAAATCTTGTTTGTTCTAGTATAGGAATTCCCATATTCCTGATGATTGATCAACACCAGCTAAAGGGACAATAATCCTCACTCAGATATCAGAAGTTACTGCTGGAGTTAGATGCTGGGTCTTGCCCTACGTGTGTGAATGTAAATTGCAGGACTGTAGAAGCAGGTCCATAATCCACGCCAGCAACAGCTCTCTGCTACTGAAATAAGGCTTATGTCGGGTTGGTGCCACCAATCTATTACATTCTGGTCATGTGGGTCAATACTCTGCCACTTAATGGAAAGTGTCCAAAGTGAAAGCCATCCAATAACAAAGTCTGTCCTAGGATCAGATATGGAGAAAACTCCCTCAATCTCTTAGTTCACTTGTAACAAGGAGATTAAATCAGTGGCACCCTGGAATGCACCCTAGGTGTAGCCTCAGGGAGGAAATGGGCTTTCTAGAACTGGATCTCTGTGCTACAATCCCTGACAGGAGAAAAAATGGAACTTGGATTTCTGTGCCTCTCTGAAATGGACTTGGGGTACAATTCCTAAGAGGAGACAAATCTGAGCCTGAGATGGACTGATGTTTGACATCTTTGTCTAGAGAGCCTCTCATATTTTAGGTCATCTCTGAATAAATTCTGAAGTCCTGAAGCAATTTTAGAATCATAGAAATGTAGTACTGGAAAAGAACTCAAGAGATCATCTAATCCAGCTCCACAACCTCCTTAGGAAGCCTATTCCAGTATTTAACTATCCTTATAGTTGGAAAGTTTTTCCTAATGTCTAATCTAAATCTCCCTTGCTTCAGATTACGCCCATTATTTCTTGTCCTACCTTCAGCTGACATGGAGAACAATTGATGACCATTGTCTTTATAACACCTCTTAACATATCTGAAGTCTGTTATCAACTCCCTCCTCAATATGCTTCTCTCAGTACTAAACATGCCCAGTTTTTTAAATCTTTCCTCATACACTGTTTTCTAAACGTTTTATCATTGCATGTTGCTTTCTGCTGGACTCTCTCCTTAGTTTGCTTTCCTTAGTTTGCTTATGAGAATGTCATAGATCATAGACTCATAGATTTTAAGGTCAGAAGGGACCATTATGATCATCTAGTCTGACCTCCTGCATAATGCAGGCCACAGAATCTCACCCACCCACTCCTGTATCAAACCTGTGTCTGACCCACTGAAGTCCTCAAAGCATGGTTTAAAGACTTCAAGGTGCAGAGAATCTTCCAGCAAGAGACCTGTGCCCCATGCTGCAGAGGAAGGTAAAAAAAAAAACCAGGGCTTCTGCCAATCTGCCCTGGAGGAAAATTCCTTCTCGACCCCAGATATGGCGATCAGCTAAACCCTGAGCGTGTGGGCAAGACTCAGACAGACAGACACCCAGGAAAGAATTCTCTGTAGTAACTCAGATCCCACCCCATCTAACATCCCATCACAAGCCATTGGGCATATTTACCGCTAGTAGTCAAAGACGAATTAATTGCCAAAATTAGGCTATCCCATTATATCTTCCCCTCCATAAACTTCTCAAGCTTAGTCTTGAAGCCAGATATGTCTTTTGCCCCCACTATACCCCTGGAAGGCTGTTCCAGAACTTCACTCCTCTGATGGTTAGAAACCTTCGTCTAATTTCAAGTCTAAACTTCCTGATAGCCAGTTTATATTGTTTTGCCAACACATTATGAAACAAGCATATTTCCTAAATTCACCATTCAAACAACAATAAAAATTTGTCTGTATCCAGCACACAGAGCTGGATCTATTTTACACACACTTTCCTCCTACATTACCTGCCATGTCTTGAATGGCTGCTTGTAGCGTCATATGGGTCTTCCACCTCATATACATTTGTATCATGGTCTTCCACCACACTGCTGGAATTCTCTCATTCAAACCATGGATTTTTATCAGAAGACTGAATAAAAGGCAAGTTTTCATACTCTGGAATTTCTTCATAGTAGCGCACATTCTCATATTCTAGTGGATAATCACTTGTAAGAGAATTCAAATGTGTTTGTGACAACTGCTTCCCTGAGAATATTTGTTCATCTAAAGACTCTAATCTTGTCATGTGGGACTGTGTCAAAAGCCTTACTAAAATCAAGATATATCACATCTACTGCTTCTCTCCTATTCAGTAGGCCAGTAACCCTGTCCAAGAAGGAAATTACTTTGGTTTGGTATTATTTGTTCTTGACAAATCTACGTTAGCTATTATTTATAGCACTATCATCTTCTAGATGTTCACAGACTGATTGTTTAATAGTTTGTTCCAATGTCTTTCCAGGTATCAAAGTTAGGCTGACTGGTCTAGAATTCCACAGTTCCTCTTTGTTCCCATTTTTAAAAATAGGCACTATGTTAACCCTTTGCCAGCCCCCTGGGAACTCACTCACTGTCCATGAGTTCTCAAAGAAAATTGCTAATGGTTCTGTGATTGCTTCAGCTAGTTCCTTAAATATGCTAAGGTGAATTTCATCAGGCCCTGCTGACTGGAATACATCCAACTTTCCTAAATGTTCTTTATCCTGTTCTTTCCCTATTTTGGCTTGTGTTCTTTCCCCTTTGTTGTTAATATTAATTGTGATAAGTTTCTGGTCACAATTTACCTTTTTAGTGAAGATTGATGCAAAATTAGACATTTAAGACTTCAGCCTTCTTGATGTTGTCCATTATTGTCCATGATTAACTTCCCTTCCTTGCTAAGTGGAGGATGAAAACACCACCTGCGCCCCCAACTCCTTCACCACCTGGCCTTTCCCTTAGTCTTTCTCTTGCTCCTAACGTACGTATAGAATCTCTCCTTACTGCCTTTTATGTCCCTTGTTAGGTGTCACTCATTTTGTGCCTTAGCCTTTCTGTTTTTGTCCCTAAATGCTTGTGCTATTCTTTTGTAATCATCCTTAGCAATATGTCCATTTCTGTTTTTTGTGAGATTTCTTTTTGATTTTCAGGTCATTAAAAGAGCTCCTGATGGAGCCATATCGGCCTCTTACAATTCTTCCTATCTTTCCTTCACACTGAGATAGTTTGCTGTTGTGCCTTTAATATTGTTTCTTTGAGAAACTGCCAGCTCTCCTGAACTCCTTTTTCCCTTTGATTTTTTTTCCATGGATCCATGCCCACCTGTTCTCTGAAATGGTTAAAGTTTGCTTTTTTGAAGGCTATTGTCCTTACTCTGCTGCTCCCCCTCCTTTCTTTCCTTAGAATCATTAAGTCTATTATTTCATGATTATTTTCACTCAAATTGCCTTCAACCTTCAGATTCACAACCAATTTCTCCCTGTTAGTCAGAATCAAGTCTAAAATGGCTGTCCCTCTGGTTATTTCCTCCATTTTTTGAAACAAAAAGTAGTCGCCAGTACATTCCAAAAACATTTTGTGTTTTGCCGTATTACTTTTCCAACAGATATCTGGGTAGTTAAATCCCCCTCTATTAACATTGGGTCTTGTGTTTTGGATATTTCTGTTAATTGTTCCATCTCTTCATCCATCACCTCTTCCTAATTTGGTGGTTTACAGTAGGACCCCTACCATGGATACTGTCCCTGGTTTTTACCCTTTTTCTTCACTCAGAGACTGTCAACTCTTCTGCCCCTGACCTCCTGCGCCTCAGAACAAGTGTATATATTCTTGATACATAATGCAATATGTCCTCCCTTTTTTCCCTGCCTGTCCTTCTTGAACAAGCTATCCCCCTTCATGAGATTTATATTCCAGTCATGAGATTTATCCCAAGTCTCTGTGATGCCAACTAAGTCATAATGCAGCTCATGTACTAATAATTCCAGTACTTCCTGTTTATTCCCAATGCGCCTTGCATCTATGTATAGATATCTAAGATGATGAGCAGATTCCATCACTGTTATCCCTCTTGTTGCTCCTACAACCCAACTGTAATTTTCCATTTACCCCGCAACACTTAGTTCTCTGTTAATTCCACCTTTTTTTATACTTACCTGTGGGCTTTTGCAACCTGCCTCCTTTGAGCCTAATTTAAAATCCTCCTTACTAGATTGGCGAGTCACTGTGCAAAGATTCTCTTCCCCTTTGTAGTCAGGTGGAGCCCATTTCTTCCCAGCAGTCTTCCTTCCTGGAACAGCATCTCATGGTTGAGAAAGCCAAAGCCCTCCCATTGACACCATCTGTGCAGCCGAGTGATCATCTCCAGGATGTCATCATCCCTGCCTGGGTCCTTACTCTCAACTGGAAGGATTGACAAAAACACCACCTGCACCTCTAGATCCTTCGCCCTTGCTCCCAGAGCCCGGTAGTCACTGTTGATCTACTCAGGTTTATACTTGACAGTATCATTAATGCCCATGTGAATGAGCAGCATGGGATAGTGGTAAGAAGAACAGATAAGCTCCAGAAATCTTTCTGTAATGTCTTGGGTGCAGACTCCATGCAGACAGCACACCTGTAAGGACAGCAAGTCAGGTCAGCAGATGGATGCCTCTTTCCCATTCAGAAGGGAGTCCTTAATAACCCCATTCTGTGTCTCTTCCTCTTGCTTGTGGTGGCCATGAGCCTCCTGGATTTGGAGGCAGGTGGCTCCTCATTTTCAGCCATTGGGGTCTGCTCCTCACCTCCTTTTTCCAGTCCCAGTTCTTGACCAAGTTGCAATGGGGAACTGGATTAGGGAGTGAAGTGCTGCCGACAGCTCGAGGTGGCCAGCAACCAGTCTCTTTCCCTTAGAGCAGCTGTGTCTCCTTCCTCACTGCGGGCCGCTGTAGCCATCTTTAGCTGGTTAGCATCCTCCATCCTGAATGTCTCCATATGCATCCTATTGATGAAGTCCTCCTGCTCCTGGATGCTACACCAACGAGCCATCTCCTCCTGCAGCTTTCTTACCTACTTCCTGAGGGATTTCACCAACAGGCACCTCACACATCAGCTGGCTTCCCCTGCCTGGCTTTCTTCATCAGGGACATGCAGGACACATGCCCACCAAGTCAAAACCAGTGCCTGTGTAGAAGCCTCCAGGGCCAGAAGGCCTGTCTGGCCGGGGCCCCCGCAGGTGCAGGCAGAGGAAGAATAAGCAGTGCTGTTGGCAATATGCCATTTTCCTCCCATTGCAGGTTCTTCCTTGCAGAGTACCTGTAAATTGACCCAAACCCTACCTTCCTGCCTTCCTCTGCTGCTAAACTCAGCTGGCTCACTCCTTCAGTCTCTCAGGCAGGAGTCTGCATAGTTTTTAAAGCTTGGGCCCCACACACAGCTGGAATAAGTGACATATCCTCTCTCCTTCAGCTACCTCTAATCACTAGCCTCTTCAAAAAAACTGCTCTGCTGTCACATCAAAGAGCCTTTCTAGGGCCCTTGAAAGAGTCCCATTAGAGCCCTGCTAGGAATCAGGCACTAACTCACCTAACTGCAGGGTGATCTAGCCCAGACAGTCAGCAACCAAACTTCAGCAAACACAGCAAAGTAGCCTGGAGCCCTCCCAAACTCAGTGGCAAGTTCCCAGCATACAAAAGTTTCTCCTTTTTTGCCTCCAAAAGTTAATCAATAGCAATAAGACAGAAGTACAGATATTCACCATCTGGCTAACTCCCTTAGGGCATGTCTACACTTACCTCTGGAGCAATTGATCCAGCAGGGCTCGATTTATCGTGTCTTCACTAGATGTGATAAATCGACCACTGAGCGCTCTCCCGTCGACTCTGGTACTCCACCGGAGCATCAGCAGTTGACCTATCGTAGTGAAGACACTGCGGTAAGTAGATCTAAGTACGTCGAGTTCAGCTACGTTATTCATGTAGCCTTCATCACATCAATCAACTACCAGAGAAATGAAATAGTTGATATAATGCTTCTAATTCTAATGCTTCTAATAAAGTACTCTGATTTAGCATAGTGTCACATCTATGTCCGAATCTATCCCTCTAGCTTAGAAAACATGCTAACTCTCCTGCTCATGTAGTTGAACTCATCATTCTTAATAAAGAAGTTGTCGTCTGGACTCTTAAATATTGTTCCTGGAAATTCAACAGCAGCTCTCTTTATTGGAGATAGTAAGGCACTGAGTAGACAAGACTGGTCAGAATTGGGGGGAAGGGACTTTGTTCAAAAGAGGGAGACAGAGAGGCTGCAAGCCTCCTAGTGCTAAGAATATTGATGAACAATAGAAATTACTGGGGCCACACAATGCGTCCTGAATTATCTTGAATTAAACATCAAGTTGTTTGCACATCCATACTCTTATTCTTTCCTTGAAAATTGCCCAGAGACATGTCAGGCTCTGAGATCCCCTAAGAGTGTACACAGCAGTTTCAATGTCTGTATTTAGAAGAGAAGTAATATTAACCAGTTTACTGAGCTCTAGCCTGACATAAAATCGATAGTAAAGGTATTGCCAGGCTGGGCTTATCTGAAAGCAGCTTCAATGATCCATCTTCTGCTGTATATACTAAAGGCTTTGTTCCTGATTCCATTAAGAAAATTAAATTGGCTCTGAATAGCCCCTGTTTGGAGACCAGGACCAAGCAAAGAAAGTGCAATATTTATGTATATAGAGAACTTGCTGCAGTTGGATTTTGGACTTAATCAGAATACAGCTGCCCTAGGGAATACCTGGGCAGTGCTCCTTGATAACAAGGTGTACACCTAAGCATTCTGGGTGATGCAAAGCTACATATCACTTGCAGTTTCTAGGTGCTGTGCTGTCATACTGGATAGTGGAGTTAATGGAGTCAAGTCTCAGTGCTGGAGCTTGTTGGAGACAGTACTATAATATATAATGGAGGTCATGCAGTCATGATTCAGTGCTGGAGGTTCTTGGATGATCTGCTGCAATACAGACTGGTGGTAATGTGATTGTGACTTAGTATCAGAGGTTCCTGGCTGCTCTGGTGTGATAATGCAGTGGTGACTCAGTTGGAGAAAGCAGGCAATGTGCTGTGTTACAGTGGAGGTAACAAAGCTGTGTCTCTGTGCCAGAGGAACATGATGGCTATAGTATATCAGGTAATATAATGGAAATGGTGGCACTGTGTTCCAGGGCTGAATGGTCTTAGATTTTGTGTGGTGTTATGGCAGAGAGAAATGCATTTCTAGCTTAGTGCTGAAGATTCCTGGAGGCTATACTGTAATATAATAAGCAGCAAAACAATCACATCTCACTGCTGGAGGCTCTTGGTTACATAGCTCTGTGGCAGATGTAATAGAGTTGTGTTTCAGTGCTGGAGATTTCTGAAATGGAATGAAATATTACAATCTTGGGAAAGCTAGAATTCTTCATGAAATGCCAAAAGTGTGAAAAGGGGAAACATTTTCATCTTCTGAGAGGGCTGAGGGCTACGCTGGTTTTGATTGGGGCGGGTGAACCACCAAAGGGATGGTGAGGGAGAGAAGATAGAGAAGGATAGCAGCATCCTCTGACAGAGCAAGAGTGTGTGGTTGATGTGAAACACTGGCAATGAATTAGGTAGATAATCAGGCTGATGTAAATGGGAAAGGCCATAGACACTTAAAGCTGCTGACATTTCTACTCAATTTTGTGTGCTTATAACAGAGGTTCTCATGTTTTCATAGTAAGCACCACATCTTAATCGAGTGTCTTGTGTAAACCTCCTATTCACCATTGTGTGAACCACCTCCCACCCTTTTGTGATCCAACAGACCTTTGACAATGACGTAACATCTCAGTGGCTAGCACGGAAACTTTTTGCATGGAAATGTAATATTAAGAATGTATTTTATGTGTTTTTAGCTGTCTTTTAAAGCCATTTAGGAACTAGAAACAAGGAAGGGAGCCAGCATCATGGGCCAGATATTTAAAGGTATTTAGTTGCCTCATGATGTAGATAGGCACCTAGTAGGGTTTACAAAGGTGCCTAAGCAGGTAAGGCACCCAGATGCTCAACATATGTGTGATTGCTGTTTCTTGTCTTGTTATAGGGTGAAGTGGAAAGTACTCATGGCTCAGATCGGCGAAGTGGAGAGGCCTTTTGAGATCTCCCTGCTGTATTCAACCTGTGGAGCACAAGGGGGTGGGCTCTTGGCATTGGGCTCCTTGCAGTTCAGGGACTGCTTCCATGGTAGGTTCCAACACATCTAGCAAGAGCTGGAAAATCTAAATGAATGTAGCCAGAAATTAAAAAAGAACACTGACTAAAATTGCTGAGTATGATCTAGAAGGCCGCAATAACCCCCTCCAACTGCATACCCCTAGTTGTCACCTACCACCCCATGCTGAAATCCATAGAGGGTATCATAAGACCATTACAACCCCTACTTGATGCTGATCCCATCCTGAAAGAAATCTTTCATAAACCCCTTCTTCTGGCCTTCAAACAACCTCCCAACTAATCCAAACTCATCATCAGAAGCAAGCTCCACACAGACCAGGACCCACCAACTCAAAGCGGCACCAGACCCTGCCAGAACTACAGATGAAAAACCTGCACACACCTTTCAAGATCCATGGGTCCCATGCACTCCGATCACAACATGTGCTGTACTTCATCCATTGCACTAAATGCCCCAATAACAGCTATGTAGATGAAACCAGACAATCACTATGCTCTTGAATGAACTCACCCACTGAAATAATAAAAGACAAAAACACCATATCACTAGTTGGATGAACACTTTTCACAAAACGATCACTCTATATCTGCCCTATCAGTCCCCAACCTCAAAGGAAACCTGCACAACACTTTCAGAAGACAGGTCTGGGAACATAACTTCGTAATTTTGCTAGACACTAAAAATCATGATATTTAGAAAGACACTCAATTTGTTTTTTATTACAACAATCTGTAACCCTTTAACCCTGTTTTTTGTCCTAAGACTACAGGGGTTTTAATGCACCACTTCACCTTTAGTGGTCCCTTAGAATATGTGGTAACTATTTTTGCTAAACTATCTGTTCAATCTTGTAATTAGCTGGGACACTCTTAGTACCTTTCCCAGATCTGAGGAAGAGCTCTGTGTAGATGAAAAGCTTCTGTCTCGCCAACAGAAATTGGTCCATAAAAGATATTACTTCACCCAGCTTGTCTCTCTAACAGAGAGTGGGGCTTTGCCTACACTACTAGCACTTTTGTCTGCAAAACCTTTTTTTTCACACCGCTTACCGACATAGATTTTACCAACAAAAGTTCTGGTGTGGACAGTGCCATGTTGGCAGGAAAGGCTCTCCTGCCAACATAGCTAATGCCGCTCATTGGGGGTGGTTTAATGATGCTTGTAAGTGAGCTCTCTCCCGCCGGCAAAGAGCAGCTACACGGGAGACCTTATAGCAACACAGCTGTACCAGTTCTGCTGTGTGCTGTATGGTCTTCAGTGTAGACATAGCGCTAGAAGCACACATGAATCTTTTAAAACAAAATGTCTGTGTTGTTTATAAAGGTTTGATTTTTTTCCTTTACTTAAAGGGCCATTGTTGAGATTAAAAAACCCTTCCTGTGTCACTAACACATGAGATCAGTAGTTTCGAGTCTTTTCCATACTGTGACCCTATCTTCTGACAGAAAAAGGTTTTACTACCTCCCAATCGCCTCCATCATAAAGTCATAAAGAGAAGGAGGGTGGTCTTGTCTACATGAAACCTATTTAGCACTTCCAAGTTAAGAACCTCTCTCTTAGGCCTGGGCTACACTAGCATAGGGGTTCGAACTAAGATACGCAACTTCAGCTATGCTATTTGCGTAGCTGAAGTTGAAGTTTCCTAGTTTGACCTACCTGGCCATCCTCACGATGGCGAGTCGACTGCCAAGGATCCCCCGTCGACTCCACTTACTCTTCCTGTCGAGGTGGAGTACGGGTGTTGATTAGCAGATTGATTTATCGTGCCTAGATGAGACTCAATAAATCAATCTGTGATACAGCGAACACAGCCCGCCGATCCGGCGGGTAGTATAGACGTACCCTTAGATTATTAAAAAGAGAACAATTCAAATTTAGTTTGTTTTTCACCATGTATGCTCCTTTTTACTTCATATGGTTCATTCAGCTTGGCAATGAAACTAGCCTGGGCAGTTTCATCTTGTTAAAGGCCCTGATCCTACTAAGTGCTACATGCAGACAGACCCCTGAACCTGTGCAATGCCTCACTGACTTCAGTGATGCTCCCTACAGGTGCAGGGGTCCATTTGCTCAAAGCAGCATGCAGGATCAGGGCCTTATTCAGCTTCATTTTATGGTTCTCATGCACTAGCATAATGCTATTGATTCTGGATTGCAAACTGCAGAAAAAGCTTTAAATTTACAAATATCCAACAAAATACTGTTTTCACTGACTTTTTAAAATGTTCTGATCCTATTAGTTTTTTCTATTGTATTTACTTTAGGTTTTTTAAACAAAACCTAAATTTTGGATATAATCTTCTTGTCTGTTGGAGCATTTATGGGTTTTATGTGTGTGAAGTGTTGCATGCAAAAAATAAAATCCCACTGTGGCAAGGAACTTGAGTGATTTAAACCAGAGAGGATAATTTATAGACATGGCTGTGGTTTTGAATATCATGCAAGAACAAAGAAGTATGGAGAGATGGTGGGAGGGAACTGGGAAAAAACACAATAAATCAGGTCAATTTGATAACCCGAGTGCCCTAAGGGAATCTTATAAAACCAGTGCTAAATCTACTAGCCATAAAGATTATCTATTATCCAGGGAATGCATTTCAAGGTCTCACATTTATTGAAAGTCTTAAATGATATAGAGTCTATTAGGAGGACTATCTTTAGCAACATCTGGGAACAGCTTCACTGGAACTGCTGACAGTTCCATGACACAGTCTTGAGAGAACAGGGAGCAAGGCCTTCTCAGTGCAGGGTCTGTGCCTTTCAATTGCTGCCCCCTTTGCCTGTAGATTAATTTTTTGTTTAGGGTGGGCTGTAAGATGTTTATTTACTATTACGAAGGTGGTGCCAGTTTGGTTCATTTGCAAGCTAGTTCTACTGATTGTTCATTGGGCCATATTGCTTTTTCATTAATTTCTTTTTTGGAGACATTTTGTTACAGGCTCAGAGACTTTCTGGCACAAACATTGAAACTAAATGAGTATTTATGATTATTATTAATAATTATTATTTTATGAACTGATTGTCTTTATAATGTAGCAAGGGGGAAGGCACGTGTGAGTGTGACTGAGGAACCATCCAAACCAAAACCCTGCTCTAGTCCACCTGCTGACTCCTCTCTCTGGGCTTCTTTCTTTGTACCCTTTAGAAAAAGAAAGAAAGGATCTTTCCACATATGACAAGGGCTCCACTTTCCCCTGCCCTCACAGTGGCTGTGTCAGCCACTTGAAGGTCTGTGATTTTCACAGTGATTGCCCTGCCAAAGAGGATGAAGAGGCCATATGTGGTGAGTAAGAAACCCGCTCCCTTAATCGGTTCCTTCAGTCATTCCTCATTTTAGTCCTGCTGAAATTCTGTGCCATGCCGCAATGCAGAAGTTCGTTTGAATTTATCTTTTTCACAGAATTTTATAATTTCACAGAGAATTTGTGATTTTCCCCCAGCACTCCTGCCCACACCTGTTACATTCAACTGGGGCTCCTACTGTCAGACCTGAGCGGCTGGGGCTCGGAGCTGAGAGCAGGAGTGTGATTATCTTGTGTTATTTTGACAAATAAAATAGGCAGAATTTTAAATTATTGTGCACAGACTTTTTAATTTTGGGAGGCAGAATTCCCGTAGAGGTATCATTTGTCATCCCAATTGCATCAGTCAAACCACCCCACCACAAAAGCCAACCGACCAAGACGGCTCATTTAGGCTGGTCATGTGAGCACTTAAAAAAGGGTGTTCCACCAAATCTATAGTCAGAATTAGGATGTATTTCACCAGGAATTTCTGTGGGTCACTGTACCATCTACCAACTACTAGTATCATATAACTTGTCAAGAAATATATCCCTTGAGATACTACTAGAAGTAGACACCTCGGATTAACCTAACCACTCACTGTATGTATATATTGCTTTATATAATAAAATATACCTATCCCACACACCAGGTGCATATAGAAACAATTTTAATAAAAAATGCATACCAAAAGCTACAAACCAGACTGATATTGTTAAAAAAACCTGCTTTCTACCTATTCAGCCCATCAGGAAGAATAATAATTTAGAAAGTGAAATAGATTAATTAAATTGATTACACATAGAGATTACTTATATATTTTGTCTGCCTAGTTTAACTGGGTACCTGGACCTGGGATATCCATACGGAATGCACTCCTGGGATGAGGAATATAGGACTTTCTATACAGGATGAAACCATTAGCTTACTAAGTCTGGTATCTTTCCGGGCGCAGTTCCTGCTACTTCAAAGGAAGGCAAAAGCTCTTCTTTTTACACCTGTCTCACTGGGGGGAGAAATCCCTTCCAGACCTTATCCCGATCAACTGGAAGCACTGACCATCCTTAGAACCACCACAAATGTTACTGGTCAGAAAACTATCCTTTCAAAAATGCAGATAAGTGTTTTACTCATGCAGTATGGTCGAGAATTCCATAGGCTGACTATACGCCATCTGAGGAAGTGTCATTTTTTTGTTCTAAATTTACTCACAGTTACTATAATCAGCCATTGTACCGTCTTTACATAGGACATGGGGACCCCTGGAATATCTGTTGGTATCCCATAAAGCAGTCACCAAACAGTTATCACATGATGGGTTCTCGAGAACCACTGTTTTCCACTGCACTTAGAATAAAAAATATCTCTCATCCTACTAAGTGATGAGTATTAAGTTTTTGATGGTGACTACTATACATGAAAATAAACTAATAAGCCATTTTACTGTTTCTTGGTAGAAGACTAATATGCAGTGTTGACCTGAGGAAGAGCTCTGTGTAATCTCAAAAGCTTGTCTGTTTCACCAACAGCAGTTGGTCCAATAAAAGATATTACCTCACCCACCTTCTCTCTTGGTAGAAGACAATAGGGTATTACCTTTGTTGCTCCCTAGGGAAACATAGTGAAAGTGACCATAGCTGACTTTACAGTTTTCTTGCTCTTTTGTTCCCTAATCAGCTCTGTGTGAAATACCCCCATTTTTTCTAATCCTTTCCAGCAGACAGTCTCCCAGAAGGAGCACACTGTTCTTTTGAGCAGGGTTCCTGTGGCTGGATATTGAATGACACTGTGTCTCCCTCCTGGTCCATCAGGGGCTTTGAAGAAATGACACAAGAAGCTCCATTCATGGGATCTGCCTTGCTAGCCACCAAAGGTATGTTCCTCATGGCGTACACTCTCTCTCTCTAGTCTCAAACATGTTTTTTGGGAGATGGTTTTAAAATTCTTTAACCCACCTCACCAAATCACCTTTGTGTTCATCAGCGTTAGCTGGGACTGTGTTTAAACTGAGACCATTGTGGTTTCAGTCCTGGTTCATAGACCTATATAAAAAAGGTCCAGAAGAACATCCGTCAGCTTGGAAAGTAACACACAGGGAGGCTAGAGCCCTCTATGAACTAAGGCTAAAAACCTATCCTGGTTCAAGGTTCTCTGCCAAGATTAGGGGCATTCGTGATATAGCATGTTTTTTCTCTTGCTTGCATGAATAGAAAGCGCTTGTGATAACACTGCCCTAGCTGTGGCTTAGAACCATGAGTTAGCACAATTCTTTTTGTAACATAGGCCCTAGGATTGCACTTTCATTGCTCCTCTCTCTTAGTTCTTTTCTTTCTCCTGAGAACCTAGCTAGACCTTCCTTTCTGGGGACAAAGGACCAGAAACTGGTAGTTCAGTCCAAGTCACTCCCAGCAAGAATCACTGGAGAGAATGTGGTAGGAGTACTGGCTGTGGAGGAGCTCACTGTAAATTCCAGTTTTTGTGCCCCCAAGCCAATGTTTGGAAAGGTGTTGAAGTGCTGTCTGAGGTGCACTCACTGGTGGGCCAATGAACGTCTTGCAATTTCAGCTCCCATGCTGCTAAAATTCATTTTTCCATAGGTTTTCAGGGCACCAATGTATCTGAGTTTACCACCTCAATGAGAGATCCACACTGAAGCCCTAATGTAGCCTCTATCATGCCCTTATGTCACAGAGGTTTCAGCACAAAGTCTTGAAATTATTTTATAAATGCGTGAAAAAGAAAATGCCAGTTTTTTTTAAACAAGATTCCTCTCTAATCAGTAGGCAGTGGGTATCCAGTAAGCAAACATCTGTCAACAAAGATTTTTTGTTGACTGGATGAATGTATGCCATTTTGTTCTAATTAATTTTTCTGCTCACAGGGCACTTCCTGTACCTGCGAGCAGACAGCAATCAGACAGGTGATGTTGCGAGGGCTTACAGTGTCAGCCTGCCAGCCAGTCTTGCCAGTGGAGACTACCAGGTATATTGCTCAGTTTTAGCATCCTTGTGGGGCTAATCCTCAGTTTACAGGTCCCTTTGCCTGTATGATGGCTACCTTCCCTATCTCTCTGTATGCCAAACAGCCTGGGAACATTGGAAATTAGAGTGGCTGACCACACAGCCCACCTAACCAAGCATCAGACACCGAAGTGTGGGCATGCAGGTGCATCCCACCATGGGCAAGTGGCATCCCCAACCCAACCTCCAAAGAGAGACCTCAGAGATCTGAAGTGTTTTGATGGTCAGGGAACAAGGCACAAGTGGGCAAACTGCCCAAGGCTCAGATGCCAGGGGCCTGGCAATGCACCATGGCTAGCTAACATACAGATTGTCCAGCCCGAGGAGGGGAGGTGGGATCTGCTACTTGGCCACTGGAGGGAGTGAGTAACACAGCTGGCTCATTTGGGGCATATAGTGTACATGTGGCTGAGCTCACATCTCAGGCATTAGTACATTTGTCTCACTGTACCCTCATGGGAACAGAAACACCAGATTCCCAATGAGGGGTGAAGGCAGAAGTTAATACAGTGACATTCTGTGGTGGGGGGATACCAGCATGGCCCACACTTCTGTGAAGCCCCATCTGCTGAAATCTCATCCGGTGTTGGAAGGCAGTCAGAGTTGGCTACAAGTTCCAAGAGTAAGCCCCCCATTTGTCCACCTGTATAGATCCTTGTAAATACTCAGGAACGCTAAGGGTTGCTGGTGGTGGGAGTATTAGAAGATATTCCATCTGATATTTTAGGGAAAATTACATTGTAAGTTTGAGGCAGAATCCACTTGTACTACATTGTGAACAGGCGACTTTGATCACTTATGGAACAGGTGAGTGTCTGTGAGAACACAAATGAGCCTGTGTTGGGAGGAGGGAGGAATGCTGCTCATTTCCCTACAGGTGGAGTGAGCCAGGTGTGCTCAAGTGCAGACACAAAGAGGTCAGCTTCAGTTCCCTGCCTCCCCTTACCTTAGAAAGGGAGGTGTTACCACAGGGAACCCTAGCTCTTGACCCTCATGGAGATGGGGCAGAGAAAGGAAACAGTCCCCAGGAAGGGAAGTGGTTTCCTCATATACACACAGCCAACAGGTGAAAATCAAGACCCTGAGAAGGAATGCCAGAGCTGGGGAGCCCTGAATCCCTTCCCTACTTGAGATAGGGTAACCAGAGCTCAGGAGTTACTGCTTGCTTAAGACCAGCTTCACAGGCGGCTAGGTCTGTCTTGACCACCCAGCCTTTCAAGGGGGTGCTTCGTACACCACTCCAGTGGGAGAGAAACCCCAGCATATATTTTTGGTGGGTGGCACATTAAGGAAGGAAGGAGCACCCACTCTCTAGCAAATGAGAGGGAGGAGGAAGTGGCAGGTTCAAGTCTCAGCTTCAAACCCGGAAGTTCTAGGGCAATGGGTGTGTGTGTGAACTCCATATATATATCTGTCCAGTGTGCTCTGAAAGGGGAAGATATATGTGACAGATTTGGAACTGCTCTGTGACGTTTGATGAATACTATATGTTGGTTTGGTTATTGAGATATTTACTGTATGACATATGGGATGGAGGAATTTGCCTTGACGTATATAGTATTTTTAATGAGACTTGGAAGGACCATGTTTCCCAAGGGAAGGGCTTTAATGCCAAATTTCTAAAATGGAGTCTGGCACTCATGTTATGATATGGAGGTGATTCATGTCAAAGGGGATGCAAACATTATAGCAGATCCTCTTATCTCGTGAGGAGATGTGAGAAAGTTCCTCAAGTATGCCTTCTCCATTCCTCTTCAATGATGGGGGAGAGACCGGGAGTATGTCTTTGTCAAACTGTAAACTCCATATTGTTTTGGAAGCACCATTTTTTATTGTAATCTTCCTTGTAACCTTCACTTTGCATTGTAATCTCCATCTTGGGTTAACACATCCAGATGGTGTTGAAAACCAGTCAAATCCTGACAATCATTTGATAATTACCTGTTCTGTTCATTCTGAAGCACCTGACATTGGCCACTGTCACAAGACAGGATACTGAGCTAGATGGACCTTTGGTCTGACCCAGTATGGCCATTCTTATGTTCTTAAGAGCAGTGTATTCTGGATAATGGGTGCTTATGCCAGGGAGTTGGGACACCTCAAGAGACTCGCAAGGAGAGAGCTGTCAAGGGCTATCAATTCTGAATGAGTCTGAGAAGGGGGTTGGAATCCCCCAGTCTACGCACATGACTGGAAGAGCTGCAGTTGCCCGGCCTAACCACATAAACTAAAGAGGAGAGCATTTATTTAAGGGAGCTGCTTCTCGGGGGGGGGGAGTGGGCGCATTTTATCCCTGCAGGCCCGGGGAGCTATCTGGCCTAAGGACTCAGACCCAACCTAGCACTCACTGTTGTGGTCAGCACATTGAGGGAGAATGCATTCGGGAGTTTGTTTTCCTAAGATCTATAGTCCTAATGCTATTTAAGAATAAAAGTGTCTGTGGTTAAGAAATTCCTTTGTTAAACCTATTTCCTTATCTTACTGCGATGTTGTCCCTGAGGGGTATAATTGGGAAACCAGAGCTCCCATAGTGAGGTAGAGTCTGAGAGAACATCTCTATGCAACTGGGGTCTTGGGAAGGCTGGGGCACTAGTTCTGGGCTCCAGGCATCCAGACTACGTGGTCCCATTGCCCTGGGAGGGTGTCAGACATGGGGACTGCACCTGGGAGTGTGCTTGAGAGACTCAGAGCTAGAAACAGTGATCAGTTACTGCCCAGACACAGCAGAGCTTAGAAGCACATGGGATTCAGCAGCTGGATCCAAATACAACCATCCAGGACATGGGCCAAGGCCAGGAGGTGACATGAACCACAAAGATTCCCACTTTAAAGGCTGGTTTGCGTGGTTATTAAAGACAATCCGTCCTTTCAATTGCCACCCTCCTTTCACCACAGGATGCCATTATTTTCCTCTTATTTTATTACAGATCCAATTCTCAGTTCATATTTTTGGCAGTTACAATGGCACCATCTCATTCTCTGTCCAGGAAGAGACAGGTGGAGTCAGTATCTCCCCTCTGATGTGGGAAAGAACAGGGAGCTGGAGCGACCGCTGGTTTCTCATCACCCTGCAAATGCCAGTGCTCCAGAACAGGTAAGAATGCCATTGGTTAACTAATTTGTTTGCTGGACTGTTGTGGAGCATGATTTACATTCTTGACTTCTTCCAGTGCCTCTCTTACAGTCACATATACTGGGGTTTTGTAGGTATGGCTGTAGGAATACATCCTCTTAAATCATTGCTCTCATGGATACAGACGTTGTTATCACCACCTGATGGTGACATGTAGAACTGCCCCTGGTCCTTTCATAATACCAAAGAGAGGCAATGGATAAAATAACGAGAGGCCTGATCAAATGCCTGTTCTGAGATTCTTCCTGTTGATTTCAGAGAGCTTTGGATCAGGGCCTAGATTTACTGTTTGTTCAAGCTGAATTGTTGTTTTGCATTGGCTGCATTAACTGGGCTACATTATGGAACACTGTGTTAACTTTACAATTTGTTCTTATGACATGCAAAGTGTTTGGAAAAGGTAGGATGTTGACTGAGGGTGTGGTAAACAAAGTGATCCATAAAATGCTATTAATAAATTCTGCATTGTGAATAGGTGAATCAGTCACATAAGTGTATGAATAAATATCATTAGATCATTAGGACATAATTCACCCCATCTGTTCTGTGGATTCAGCACATCATCCAAATTACCCCATCTTTCTAACTGCGTGAAGGACTTTTATGTATCCATTGCTGTTTGAGATTAACTGATATTGGATACAAAATGACTATGTTAAGGAAAAGTCTGTTTCCAAAATGAAAAATACCCAGATTTTCAAAAGGTCACACACATGCACATTTACTAATGCACACCCCTCAAATTAGCTCAGCACAACACCCAATGGGCAGCATGCACATGTCAGTGATTTGCATGCATATAGATGCTTGTGTGCAGCAGCACTGTGTGCACGTGGATTGGAAACGTCAAGTATCTAAGACAGGCATGCACAATAGTGCTTGTGTACATTTGTGTTCACCCTTTGTACAGATGGGGCTAATGTTTATTTGTTTTTCTGAATGGACTCAAGTTTTAAAGTCTATAGAAACTCAAACCAAGTATTTTTTAATCAGACTTTTCTCATCCCCTTTCCCAGCCTCAATCAGTTTCAAACCAGGAGTAGTATATTGGCAGCTTATAGTTTTGCACAGAGAGAGTGGTTTTAAATTGCACTCTTCTGTTTTTGATTCTTCCTCAGCAGAGCCTCACCCAAATGACATTTCTGACCAAAAAAATTAGAGTCCATTTTAATTATTAAATGTTACAATGAAAGGAAATATCCTATTTAATTTTTACAACAACTAACGACTTTGAAACGTTATTGTCAAGAAAAAAGGGGACTCCATTTAACACAGAGATGGGCGCATGGATCCAGATCCAAACCTCCCCAGAGTTTAAGCATGTTGGTATCTAGGGATTTGGCTCAGCTTGAAATACAGACCAATTACAAAGTTTGGAACAAGATCCAAACTCCAGTAAAATTCAGATCCAGGATTTTTGTTCAACTCCATCTCTAGTTTAATATAGGAGCCTCAGGTTTTCCAACCCTTAGACCATAGTACAGATCTTTGTCCCAACCTATACTTAAATATAGGGTGGATCCTCATGCTGGCAATATGCCTAATGCTCGGGCATGTTTTTAAACTCCCCCCCTTTTCTTGGTTGTCAGCCAAGTTTTAGCTGTGAGCAGTGTTTTTGAATGGGGCCAGTGTTTTATTTTTAGCCTGAGCTTGCTAGCTATTTTTTTAGTTAATTTATTTTGGAGTTTTTTTGTTTTTGGCTTTTTTTAACCTACAAAGGAAACTTTTACTTTTTATTTATATTTTTATTTTTTTTAACAATGAATACATAAACATTGCCATTATACAGTATATTAGTTTTATTATTTAGTGTATGCTACATATACCCTTTTAGTAAAATAACTTTATTACAGATCTTTGGAGCAACAAGCCAGGACAAGCACACCCACTTTGAGGAGTTTACTTAATACAACCTCTGGTGTTCCATAGCTTCCCACCATTCCCAGCCCTTTGGCTAGAAATTTGAGGTAGCCAGAAGAATCCCATGTACAATATGGGGAGTGGGTTAACTTTTCATGTCCTTGCTTCCAAAGACTGTTGGTATGCAAATTTTAATAACAATTTTTAATTAAAAGATTTGGCCAATGAAGTTTTTTTTTTATTTAAGGAAATGTATTAGACTTAGTATATTACATTTTCCTGATTTATTTAAATATTTTGTATTTTAAGTTGAATAAAATATGTATTTGCATTTTAATGTAATTTTTTTTGTTTGATTTTAAACTAGACTATTTTATAAAAATATTAAACACAACAATTTTGGCCACGAGACAAACACCATAAGACAGAATATAGAACACAAAATATCATTTTTATTGTGCCAGTCAGTGCATGGTATGTTGAATGCTGTTTAGCTGGCATTAGTTTTTTTTTTATTATTTGAAAAACAAAAAACAGAGGTCTACCCTTCTTTGGCTTGACAGTAACAGTGGAGAGGGCAGCTTCAGAGTCTAGAAGACAAGAATAAACGGTTTCTTTTTGACATTTTCTTTTGAACACCAGGTAAAGGCCATTTATTTAGCATATAATTTAAAGGGCTATTTTTAGAGAGGTTTTTTTTGAGATATACCCATTTGTTTTTTGACACTTAAACAGAGAATTAAACAGAGAGCAGAGGGAATTATGGTTTAATTCAGGATTTTTTTACTTTTATTACATTGATCGCTACAGGGGACGGGACAGAGGGATCTCAATTTGACCTTAGAGCTTCATTGCACGCTATGGCTTCCACCCTGAGGAATTACGAACGAGAGGCTCAGTTCCACCCACACCCTACCACCCAAATGTATAAAGCAAAAAAACATTAACCGGTTAACCAAAACAGAACAGAGCCAGAACCAGATAGCATTTCCTTATTTTATTAGGGCTTACCTTATCAGAGCACAAACCCCAGCTGTTAAAGGGGGTCGCCAGTAACTTTCACAATATTGAGGAGCAGTATGGAACCTTGTCAATTTGCAGCTCTTTAGTTCTGATCATGTAAAAGTTTGTTAATGTAACCAATGAATTGGTTTAGAATTAAACATCTTGCAAGGAGCTCCTACTTGGCACTAATTGTTTGGAATCCTGGAAAGGAATTCCAAGGGCTGTTGAGATATAGTTAAGACTTTGTGTATTCTGCAACAAGCAGATCCTAACTTCTCTGCCTAGGGACCTTGGTTTCTGCATCATGGCAGTTCTGAATTTTGAAGCAAAATGGACATTCTGGGGCAGCATAAGATATATGGGAAAATGCTCAGAAAATGAGGGAAATGTGGAATGATACATAATATTACACACAAAAAAACCTCCTTAAATGAACATTATCAAGATTGCAAAGTCAAGAACTCAAAAGTTAAGAAATGCCACAGTTAAGGTTGCCTGTGCAAACCTAATTTGCCCCCCTTGTGAGTATGCATTATGATATAGTCTTTGATAACATGATTACATGCTATTTTTTCCACAGTACCCTGCCTCATTTAGAGCACAGGATGGATGGTGCTCACTTAATGAGCAGCTATTCAGTATTTTGTTTTATCCTCATTGTTCAATTTGTGGTGCCAGACTTTATTTACTGCACGCCAGTCCAGCCCTGCTCTGAAGACAGAATTATTAACTAACGTATGCATTTCTGTGGCACTCATCACTGTAGTATCTAAGGGTTTCACAAACATTAATTTATCTTCGCAATGCCCTGTAAGGTGAGGGGGTGGTATTATCCCCATTTCACAGATGAGGCACAGGCCTGGTCTACACTACGCTGTTAAACCGATTTTAACAGCGTTAAATCAATTTAACGCTGCACCCGTCCACACTACACTGCTCTTTATATCTATTTAAAGGGCTCTTTAAATCGATTTCTGTACTCCTACAAAACGAGAGGAGTAATGCTAAAATCGATATTACTATATTGGATTAGGGTTAGTGTGGACGCAAATCGACGTTATTGGCCTCATTATTTTACAGTAGCTACCCACAGTGCACCACTCCAGAAATCGACGCTAGCCTCGGACCATGGACGCACACCACCGAATTAATGTGCCTAGTGTGGACGCACACAATCGACTTTATAATATCTGTTTTATAAAATCGGTTTAAGCTAATTTGAATTTATCCTGTAGTGTAGACGTAGCCACAGAGAGATTAAGGTCAAAATTATCCACTAATTTTCGGTGCCAAATCTGAGATGCCTATGGCCTGGTTTTTCAAGTACTTGGCATTATAAAGCACTTTAGATATTAAAAGCACAGCTCCCAATGACTTCATTTGCAATTGTTAGTGCTCAGCACGTCTGCAAATCAGACCGTGGCTATATCAAGTCAGGAACCTAGATGAAGAACACAGAATTAGTGACCATATGTGAAAAGTTTGGTTCAAGTGACTTGCCCAGCATCACATAAGAAAGTCTGTGGCATAGGCAGGATAGAATCAGTTCTCCACAGCAGCATTCAGCTGCCTTAACCATGAGATCATCCTTTCTCTTCCTGCAACAAAGACATCAGGCATCCTATGGACAATGGCCTCCTTTACTACACAACTCTGATTCATCCCCAGTGTACAGTCCATCCTGTGCACAGATAAGGCAGGGATCCTGTGGAAATTATAGTAGGTAAACATGTAATTAGAGTGTTTTGTAACACAAAAGGGGGCCAAATTAAGGGTGCACAGGCAATACCTTCATTCTGTCTTTTCCTAAATTTTACATATTTGACTTTGCAACCTTGTTAACATTGTTTAAGGTAGTGTTTCATGTAATTACTAGGTTTTTTAAAAAGCAAACTGATTAAAACAAATATTCCATCATGTGGCATCATATTGACATCCACAGGGGTCATCAGCAAAGTTGGAACCTTTGTATCCACTGCACAGACCTCTGCTACTTTAAACTAAGGGAATAACTGATAACAGTAGCAGGTTGTCATCCTCTGTGTGGACCACACTAGTAGGGGATGGGACATGTTACTAGTGGGTTTCAAATATATTTGCTGACAACAGAGCTATGGTAAGACTCAGGAATCTTAGGTTCCATTCTAGGCTCTGGAGGGGAATGTGTACTAGTGAATAATGACCTTTTTGCCTGTTCCCACCAAGCCTGACTCTTTCTGCTCATCTTCTACGACTTGTCCTTGTCCCATTCCTTTTCTCCCATACTCTTAGCTTCTTATCCCAGTTCCATTCTGTTCACTTCCACTCCCCAGGTTTCTAATCCTAATTTCATCCTCCAATATCAGTGTTCCCCTGGCTCCTTATCCCACTTTCTTTCCTCCGCCAGTCCCAGTTCTCTCCCAACATGCTAGGTTCTTAGAATCATAGGACTAGAACGGACCTGGAGAGATCATCTAGTCCAGTCCCCTGCACTCTTGGCAGGACTAAGTATTATCTAGACCATCCCTGACAGGTGTTTGTCTAACCTGCTATTAAAAATCTCCAATGATGGAGATTCCACAACCTCCCTAGGCAATTTATTCCAGTGTTTAACCACCCTGAGAGTTAGGAATCTTTTCCTAATGTCCAATCTAAGCCTCGCTTGCTGCAGTTAAGACCATTGCTTCTTGTCTGATCTTCAGAGGTGAAGAAAACACAATTTTTCTCCCTCCTCCTTGTAACAACCTTTTAAGTACTTGAAAACTATTCAGAATTCTGCAGCAAGGACCCTTTGAGACACAACAATATTGGATCCTGCATTAAAGTGGAAAGATGGCAGCAGCCAGAAATTCATCAAAATGCAATTCACAGACCGCTCTGCTTCCCCTCCCCCACCTACACTTCCCTGCCCCACTAGTTCTCAGTCTCCCTCTCACTGTCCAACCGGCCCCAGTTTCCCTCCCCCAGCTCCTTGGTTGATCTCAATCCTCTCTCGTTGGCTTCTAGTCCATTCCGAACCCCCAGTTTCCCTTCCTGGCTTCCTGTCCGAGTATCCTTGCCAGGCCTGTCCCAGTTTCTTCCAACTCCCAGTCCCAATTTCCCCTCTCCCTCCATGTCAGCCTCCAGCCCCAGTCTTCCCCACCCCAAATTCCATGTCCCAATCTACTCCCTTCACCTCACAGATCTGTACCTTGTCCCCTCTGCGTTTGAATCAGGCCATTTTCTCTTCCATCCTCTTATTTGTGTGTATAGCACAGGAGAGACAGACTCCTTGCTGTCAGCTGAGATGCGTGGACTTGGCTCAACTCATAGTAGCTTATAGCAGCAATTACAGGGAAAAGCCTTCTCATCCCCAGGCTGGTGCATGCCAAATATAGTTGAAATCTTTGGAGATTTTAGCTGTTAAACTTTAAGAAGTCTCTACTGACCACATGCAAATTGCAGTTTTTGAAACTTTATAACTTGGCCAAATTTGAGCAGATGTTCACAAGGATGGCAAAAGGCACATCCTTGATACAAAGGACGTTTTCCTGCCAAATTTCAAGCCCTTTTTCCAAAGCATAGGGGTTCTAGATGGTGTCTTCAGAACTTTTTAACACAGGCAAGACAATGTATTTTTCCTCAGCCTCATTCTCAGAAATGACTGAGCCATTTTGGCTGAAGTTTAATAATAATGATATCAAAAATAATAATGATCAATGATCAGCCTGAGGTAGACACCCTGCATGGAAAATTTCAGCCCAAATGGCTAAAATTTGGTAAAGTTATAAACAACTAAAAGCAGGAGCTTATAAAGGCAACCTTAATAATAAGTGGTGCTACCAGCCCAGTCTAGACCAACATAATAGGTAGTGTTGTTCATTGTAATTAAATGGAAACATCTGTCTGTAAATTGCTTTTTGATGCATTTCTGGCTGCTGCCATCTTTCCATTTTAATTCAGGATCCAGTATTGTTGTGTCTCAAAGGGTCCTTGCTTTGGAATTCTAGGCCAGTATGCCATGCTCCTTCAGTCTTCTACAGGGAGACCTCTAGCCTCCTCCCTCTGCTGTTGGGTAGAGTTCCTGGCCCCTGGGACGGGGAATAGCCATGGGTATGGGCAGAGTAGGAGAAGACAGGAAACAGGAAGGAACAGTGTGAATTGAGACCCATATAATCAAGCCTGTGAGGAGTGAAAGCAGGTAAAAAGGCAGGAGCTGGTGGAGGCCAGAAGGAAGGAGTACTAGATAGTTGAGGGTAGGCTATGTGGAGCATGTAAGTAGTTTTTGGAAAGTTCAGCTTCCTGGTTGATCATTTCTTACCTTGAATGGGGAGAGGAGGATGACAGCCTAGAAGATTCAGTGCTCAATATCTTGATCAGAAGCTTCACCATCTATAAAGCTCCTTCTGGTTCTCATAACTATGCTGCACTCCCACTACAACCAGCTAGAAATCCTGCTTCTGTGGGGAGAGATGGGCAGACAGAAAACAAGAGACGCAGGCAAGGAGCACAAAAAGTCTTGGATTGCAGTAGAGTCAGCAAAACTGCCCTAATAAGCAGGAGATTGTGTTTACGAGGAGGGTTTCTGCAGCAACTGGCTCAAATGGCAAATTCCTCTGCTGATTCTCTGGCTCCAGGGCTGTGAAATTTGACAGGGCCCTGAGTTTATAGTACACCGATGCTGCACCAGCATTGTTCTTCTTGTATAGGTCTAGCTGCTGTAGTTGTGAATTTTTTCACTTAAACATACCTCAACTAGTATAAAGCAGGGTAAATCTAAGGATGTCAGTGGAGCTACACCACATTACATCATCTGCGATCTGGGCCAATGTTTGGCAGGTATATCTATTTTAATTTCTTCTCATTTAGGACAAGACTGTTCCCAAACTGTACAGTTAATATATTTAAACAGCATGCTCTGCATGTCAGTGCTCCATCTCCCATAAATCATGATGGAGTTTCATCAGTGGCAGTAGCTGAGGTTCTCCCCATGTGTTTTAAATGAGATCCAAATGTATTTAGATGTCAGACATCTATTTATTTATGATGGTAAATCAAAAACAGTTCAGTTTCATCCATTAGGAAGGGACCCTACAGCATATTTCCTCCCCTACTGAATTCAGAGTGTGTGACGTGATGTCTTCATGCACAAATTGTCTTCCTGGCATCTGTCTAGCGAAGCTAGTTAACTTATGGCTCCTGCTGAGCAAGCCTAAGAAGGGCAAGACACCAGCAAAGTAAACATGCTGGGGAGCTACTGCTAAACTTCTCAAGGGCCAGTCCCTCATCTGGTGTAAATTGGTGTAGCTCTTTTGATTAACCTCATTTATGCCATCTGAGGCTCTGGCCCAAGGTTTGTCTCTTGTTTTGTAAGTACTGGGAAAATCCTTGGGGTTTTGTTTATGGGTTTAGTTTTTGCCTTTTGTGCATGGATATTTTCCCTTCATCTTATGATGACTGAAATGGGGCAGTTTACTGGTCCCCCCCTTCCCCCCCCCCGCACTCTCGTTCTCGCTTTGTAGGTTGCATACTGCTTAGCATCCCATTAACTGTTGCACTGACGAAACTATGGTGAGTTCTTAACAACTTATGAAGTGTGGACAGGTGGTTTGCGGCAGCTCCTTGTGACTGCTTATCAGGGCTTCTCCTGAAGAAATACTCTGACTCAATGTTATCATTATGGGGTGGCTATTTTGCGAGTTTGTTTCTCTCGCTCGCTCGCTCTCTATCTCTGAAAGTTTTGTCTTGTTCCAAAGGTTTCACCTGCAGCTTCTAGCAACCTGGGGTTGGAATTCCCAAGCTGACATTGCGATGGACAATATTACTTTTGGAGTGAGCTGCTTCCCTGATGGTGAGTCACAAAGCATTCTGAGCCTCTCAGAGAATTTATATAGGATAATCAGCATACCACAGATCCAAGAGGTGCAAGTTATGGTTTTCCTACAGAAGGGACTCGGATTATCTGCGCTACATCTTATTGTGCTGTAGTATTTGGACATAGTGACTTTCAGCTCCTTCCCTGTGGAAGATTTCCTTCATTTACACAATTTTCCAGCATATCTGTGCCTTCTTAATGCTCTTTCTTTTCCCTAACCTGCAATTTCCCAGATCACATGTTTTGGGACCTTTGCCCATCTCAGCTGGAAGTACTGGCCTTGCAGTCAGTTCACAGGTAGAAAGATCATATTGCACTGCTCTTTAGTGACCCCTTTTAACCTACTTGCTCTGGAAATTGATAGGCTTCAGAGTCACATCTACCCTGAATCAACTAGTGGAAAGGTCACCATATGTATCACCTTTGAGGGCGAGGGCAGGGAAAAAGGAAAATAACAGGACCTTGAGAAATCCTTTCCTTCCCCTAGTACAAATGCTTTCTCTCTTTGACAAAAAGGCTAAGATTATGACTACTGAAACAACAAGTTTACTCCTCCCAGGTAGGAGAGGCTTCACATGTCACTGGTGGATGGGTAGTATGCAAGCAATCAAGCAAGGAAAACCACAAATACATGTAACTTATCACAATGTATTCTACCTAGAAATCCCACCAAATGCCTGGAAACACACGAAGCCACCCTCACTGGTCTCAGGAATGAAGTGGGCCTGAAGTGTCAGTGGACTGATGGGGCTCACACATTAGGATGTTGGGTAGAATGCGCAGAGGAGTTAATTTGCAATCTGCAGAGCTGGTATGTGGAAGGAGGGCAAGGATCACTAGCACTTGGAAACATCAGCAGCTGACTTTAGTTTTTAAATGCTGAAAAAACTAGCAGCTTTGTGAAAGAAAGAGAAAATAAGGAAAATACACAGTTCCTTTTCTAAACCCTGGCTTGCATTATAAGCAAAACGTGAAAGCTGTGTCTGAACCTGCTCCCCATTTGTGCACAGCACAAAATCACCAAGGAGTCTGTCATCATTCCACACAATTGACTGTCTCTGCCCTTGAGGGCTTCAGGCCTCTGATATCGAGGGTGATTGAGTTTGTGACTGAGGTGTGTTAGCGGAACTATGCAAGGGAAGTATATGCAGCACCCTGCCCACAGTGTGCCTGGCTCAAGTCAGTGCTATCAGTCCCCTTCTTTGTGCTCCATCGGGCCTGACTTTCTGAAGGGCTGAGCGCTTAGAACTCCAGTTTGAAAATCAACAGGACCTGCAGGTGCTTATCAGCTCCGCAAACGAGGCCATAAATCTACTCCAACATTTCTTCATTGCTAACTGCTGAAGGCACATGGGTGTAAACTGGACTTTGGGTTTGGTCTGTAAACATTTCTCTGCAGTCTTTGGAACATAGAGATGAAGGTTTTCTAAAGGTGAGACAGGAAATGAGATGGCAATATGAGATGTGGAAGGGACACAGATCTAGCCTCTCCTCTCATTCTTCTGCAAAAAGACGATGTTGGGAGCTCAAAGCATGGGCATGTTAAATATGTAGTTCCAGGTGTTCAGCGGGCATAAATCAGTATTGATTTCAATGGAGATACAGCCATTTATACCTGCAGAGGATCTGGCCTGGAAGGCACGATTCATGCAGTGGAAGGACAGAATGAAGAAACTGTGTTTCTTGCAAGACTCAGGTTTACCACTGTTCTTTGAATCCTTGTTGTGAGTTGACTTTTTCTTGCCTTTGAGAATAGCCTTCTATTTATCTTCTCATCCCTTTAATTCAGTTAGGTCGCGGAGAAGCCCAGCAGCTCTGCTGTATTTTCAGTAATGAAATTACTTCTCCCTGGCCAAGAGAGGCTTCACATATCACAAATGAAGCCAATTAAGATCCAAGCAGAGAGAACTACATTCTTCACAGAAAGGAGGTGCATGGCAGCCCGGAAGGCAGGATTTGCTTCTTGTTAGGATGTAAATATTAACACCCAAATCACAGAGATACTTAGGCATCTGAACACCATATTAGGCACCTAAATCTTGGGTGGTGCCTAAATCTCAGTTTTAGGCTCCACTGCAATCCACAAATCTCCCACCAAATCCTGTGGGCGCCCTAATATTCAGGATAAAAATTCCCTCAGCTTTTAAATTTCTGCCTCTGGCCATGCACACTGCTGCCTCACTCCAGGAATCTGGATACCTATCTCCCACCTAGACCCCAGAGCAATTAATGAACTGGGGGGAGGGAGATGTTTGCTTGCCTTTCTTTCATGTGGGGCCTGATCCAGTAGGTGGCCCCTGAGTATGCCTCCTTTGAATGGGGTCTCATTCAAAATCCGGCCAACTGCAGCAGCAGCACCTTTGCCCACTTTATGACTTTTAGAGTACTCATGTGGGATGTGGGAGACCCAGGTTCAATCCCCCCATCTCTGCCTGATGGGGAGAAAGGATTTGAACAGGGATCTCCCACCTCTGAGGAGAGTGCTCTAACCACTGGGCAATGCAGTATTCTGATGTAGGGCTCCTTCAGACTCTCCTATTGCAGCTGTTCCACTGGGACTAAATAATAGAAGAGTGATTAGAGCAGGGGGGCTGGACTCAGGGTCTCCCAACCACCCACCCACACACACACACACACACACACACACACACACACAAAATGAGAGATAGGCACCTAATTCAGACTTTGTGGACTCAAGTGGTGTTTCCATGAGTTTCTAGGTATCGAAAAGTTAAGTGTTGCGATGCCTAAATCCCTTTGTAGATCCAGGCCTAATTTCCTCATCAGTTCCAGTCCTCTCTCTTCTATAGAATGCAGCCCTGGCTTTAAAGGAATTGTCTCTGAGTGGAAGGGCTGGGAATGGCAGATGGGGCTTCAAAGCCCTCATCTCTGATCCAAGAGGTTAGTGGGATTTGAAAAATAGATGGTCTATTTCTGTGGATACTGAAAGCAGCTCAAGGGATACCAGTAAGGATTAGCAACAAACAGATAAGCGCAGAAATTTGGACATAAACCCTCCTGCTTCAGGGCATAAATCAGCCTCTGAAACATGTAGTTCTGGGCACTGGTGGAGCCAGGATATTAGATGAGTTGGACCTGGGGTCTGATTCAGTCTCCCAATTTCTATGAGAGAAGGAGAAGGTATCGTAAAGGGAAAGGGAACACTCTCCTGGCTAACTGGCTAGAGTTGTGGTTTTCAAACTTTTTTTCTGGCAACCCAGTTGAAGAAAATTGTTGATGCCCGTGACCCAGTGGAGCTGGGGATGAGGGGTTTGGGGTGTGGGAGGGTCTCAGAGCTGGGGCAGAGGGTTGGGATGCGGGGGTGAAGGCAGCCAGGTGGGGCTGAGGGTGAAGGGTTTGCAGTGCAGGAGGAGGCTACAGGTTTTGGGGGGGGCTCAGGGCTGGGGCATGGGGTTGGGGTCCAGAAGGGGGTCAGAGCTCTAGGGTGGGGCTGGGGATGAGGTGTTTGTGGTGCAGAAAGAGGTTCTGGGTTGGGGGGGCTCAGGGCTGGGGCAGAGGATTGAGGCACGGGGTTGAGGCGCGGGCTTACCTCAGGCGGCTCTGTCAGTGGCACAGTGGGGGTACTAAGGCAGTCTTTCTGCCTGTCCTGGCACTGCAGACCACACTGTGCCCCAGAAGTGGCCAACAGCAGGTCCGGCTCCTAGACAGAGGTGTGCAAGCGGCTCTGCGTGGCTCTTACCTGCAGGCACTGCCGTCCCCCAGCTCCCATTGGCCGGGAGCCAGTGCTCAGGGTGGTGGCAGTGCACAGAGCCCCATGGCCCCTCCTGCCTAGGATCCGGACCTGCTGCTGGCTGCTTCTGGGGTACAGCATGGTGTCAGAACAAAAAGGGACTAGCCTGCCTTAACTGGGCAGCACCACTGATGGAACTTTTAACGGCCCAGTTGGCAGTGTTGACCAGAGCTGCCACGACCCAGTGCCTTACATTCTGCGACCCAGTAGTGGGTCGCAACCCGCAGTTTGAAAACCACTGGGCTAGAGGGCCAGATGTTCAAAGGTGTTTAGGCACCTAATGGGATTACCAAAAGCACCTGGGCAGATTAGGCACCCAAATCCCATTGAAATCAATATCTGCATAGTTAGACGCCTGAATACCTTTAAAAATCTCATATTGCAACATACTTAATAGAATGTATCTTGAGCAATCACTGCCCTCTTGAGCGCTTAGAGGCTCTCTGCTTTTCCTCTCTTACCGTGCATCGCTCTGAGCTTCACTGTATCTTGTTCTTATTAAGATTGCAGTCTCTGATGTGAAATTCTGAGTTGTCTTGCCCTGCAGGATTAGATTTAATGCTGGACCTTACTTGTGCTTTCATAAAAGATTTGTTTTTATAATGGCTGGTTTGTCCCAGGGGAGCTCTGTATGGCAAGGGTTCGGTTCCTGATTTCCAGCCTACCACTCACCATGCTGGCATGGGGGAGAGGGGAAACGCGACTGTGGAGGCACTATGCTTGGCTCTTGAGATGAACAGAAGGGAATGCAACAATTTGGCTGATTTAGTAGCAGCGTTCACTGGAAAATGAATGGACCAGCAAAGAGGCTGTTAGGGAGCTGGCTATACTTCCTGATTCTCTGCCCCTGCTGCAACACAGGTTAGAGAGGCTTGGAGCTTACTTCATTTTGCACTGGCTAGGATCCCCAAGGGACCATACACCATTTGGGCCACTACCTCTCCCTATTACCAACACAACCTTTGCAGCAGAGGCTGTGTGAAAAGAGGTGTAGGAGAAAGCAACTTCATCTCTGTGCCTCCAGAAGACTCCCTTGTGCTGCAAGGATTCCCCGCAGCTCAGGCAATGATAAGAAGGCAGAACACAGTGGAGAATCTGCTCCTAGGGCTGCAGTATGGGGTATGTAGGGGAGGGTGAAGTCAGATGAAATGAAAAAGATTTCTGAGTAAGCAGCCTCACCTGAACATGGAGCTGAGTGATGGAGATCAAAGAGCCAATTGCTCTGCAGATCTCTCCAGCATACACATACCCCAAAGTGTCATCTAGCAACTCATGATCAGAGGCCTTTCGCCTTCCATATGTTTATAACCTCCCTTCCCCCCTCATACACACACAGAGTAGGGGACCAGACAGAAGATGAAATAGACTGAAACACAGACCTTTGGAGCTTACACCATCCTGTATATAGAACATGCCCTCCTATGCATTCATTTCTCTGTAGTCTATAAAGTGCTGGAATTCTGAATGCTGGAATTCTAAGGGGTAGCAATAATTAATGGGAGCAGCCTGATGCTCAGTGAGGCTAATGGATGTGGTTCTTGGTCTGGTGAGCAAGAAGGAGACAGAGAGTTTGGAAAAGGAGGAAAGGGTGTTTGTTTGGAAATGAAGAATTGCCCGAGGACATGCTGTTAGGATGCTGCTTCACTAAAGAGACAGACTGAGGCTGTATTATGGGGACTGATTTACATTCTTTCGCTCTGGCTAAAATGATTGAGTTTATTGTACATCTCTGGAGGCCAGATGCTAAGCTGGAAAAATGATCTTGACCTTCTGGATTCATAATTAATTTAACTCAGGCCCTCAGAGACCAAGAGCCTCTTTCTGACGGACCTTACAGTACTGTTACTTGGGTTTCTTTTGGTCTTTAATCCCCATAGTTTGTTTCAGTTAATTTCAGTTTTTGTTACAGCTGTTAGTTTGACAGCTCTGTCAGGTGAAGTCCTCTGTCTATCCACAGAACAGATACATTATGGAAAGAGTCAATACAACACTCTCCTTCATTGTCACTTACTAGTGTGCTTCGAGTCAGACCTGCAGAGAATACCACTAAGGGAGAGGTCAGTTCAGCTTTCATGGCTCGATTTGGTAATTGGCGTCTGCTGAGACTGCTAACGAGGGTGTTAATTAATGCTAAATGTAATGGCGGCTTTGTGAAGGGATAACTGTCCAGCTGGAACTGAATGAGCTCAGTTTATGTTGGCCACTGAACGGGCATTAGATGGTGTGATGGTGTGTACAAACCTCAGACTGGAGAGAAGGGGTAAAAGAGCTGCTGTGGGCCCAATTGGCTTCACCCTGCCACACTTGTAAAACATGCTGGTGTGTACAGTATCTGATCAATGGTGCATGTTACTGTTTCTGTGTTAAGTCATCTCTCCCTGTTTTCTCTCCACAAGCAAAATTTGTCCAAACATGGCTATCTTGCCACTTTATGAAATCTGGAACTTGCTAAATTATAAAAGAATGAAAATGCAAATTAGAAGGGCATTTCAGGAGCTGATCTGCACACACACAAAAATTGGGAATCAACATTTCTCAGAAAACAAAATTTTGAGAACTTGGAAATCTTGCAAAATGAATTAGCATAAAATGTATTTTGGAATATCATGTATGTTTTGCACCACTCTTGTTAGTCTATTATTAATATTCAGTCATTACTGAGCAGATTAAAAGCAGGATGTCCATTATCAATATGTAATATTCTATTGTCGATTTTCCTTTGCCATGCAATCCCTGAATATTTTTTGTTAATCATAGTCAAGTTTATGTTTAATACCCTTGTTTACTGCATGTAAATGCAAATCAAGGCCCTTTTCCTGCAGTTGGCTAAATGGTGATAGACCCCTGGGTCCATGCAGCATCCCATTGACTTCAGTATGGCTTCATGCAGGCAGGTCCCTGTGCCTGAGCAAAGCCAGTGATCAGGACCCAAATGATTTGTAAGGAAACTGAAAACAGAAGTTCTTTAAAATACTAAGTTTTCTTTCTCCCTGTCCCTTTCTCTGGCTTTCTTTTCTCTCCCTCTCCTCTTCTTTTCCATTCATTCTATGACACATATGCACATCACATGCACATGACAGAACTCTCTGTTCCTTTTACTCCAGTAATCCATGTGGCACAAGGGACACCATAGTCTCTTCTCTGCTGCCTTGCAAAAGGGACTTTTTTATTTAAATAAAAGCATTGTGCCTGATTTATTTATCTGCCATTTGGTTGAAAGTCTCTCTCTTTTTTGCCCCCATCTCCTTCTAATCCATCCCACACGTGGTGACAGGAAGAAGACAAAGCCATTCTGCTGGAAAGCACCAATACCCACAGGAAATCAGTATCATGGATGAGAATCTGTTGAACCCACTGGAAGAGCCCTCCCTTTCAGGTAGATAGCTCCATACCAAAGCCCTGACTCCTGAGTACAATAGATGGTCCTGGATCAAGTTCCTGCCTTGCAGATAGAAATTGCCATAGTTAATTACTGGATCCTTGTGTCTCAGGCAGATGGTCCATACTTGAGCTCTGTCTCTCACTCAGATAGACATTTCCATACCAGATCCCAGTCCCTGGTAAGTAGTCCTTGCAACAGCCCATCCTTTTTGCTTTATCCAGACTCCTGAATCTGGTAAACTGGGCCATAAATTCCACAGTGGCCATTGTTGAGTTTTTTCAAATTATTTTTCTGACACCAACCAGAGCATGGAAGTACAAGGAACACCAAAAAGTCTGGATCAGCTCTTATTTTAATCTAACTAGTAGACTCATCATTTCTAGTCAATGCATACCCAGATAGAGGTTAAATAATCATATGGTTAAACACAAAGGGCCTGATTAAATCTCAATCACCTTCTGTGAGGTGCTAAACACAACCAATTTCCAGCAACTTCAATGGGAGTTGAAGGAGCACAGCACCTTTCAGGAGATGATCAGCATCTTGTAGTATTAGGCCCAAAGGAATCATCAGAATGACTTGGTATTTTCTATATAGCCATAAAAATATGCAGACAACATGCCCTTCTTGTAAAAATAGTATATGCAAGAATTCCTATGGTGCTTAGACCATACCAAGGGCTCTTGCAAAGAATCCACAAACAGGTGCAAACATTGCATCACACTCCTCTTTTAAAAAAAATAATAATAATAGCAGGTTTTGAGCCTAGTCCTGTTCCAGTTGAAGTCCAAAATAACTTCAGTGGGAGCAGGATTGGACTTTTTACTTGGAATAAGATTTTTTATTAGCCACCCAATATTCTGCCTCTCTGGGCCACTTTGACATTATACAGACATAAACAGTCATTATCTTATATACAAGGCCTTTGTATTTCATAATTTGGTGATTCTGTTGCCTGCTCATTACCTCAGAATCATGCTTCATAATCAAATCTTTCTTCTTAAATAAAAATTTTGAGTTTAGTCTTTAATGTTGCAATGAAAATCCAGAAAGAAGGAATCAGATGCAAACCAATGCAGTGCTGTTTGCTTAAGTTTGCAAAAGCCTGGAATAATACTTCTGAGGGGTGTGAACTGCCCCATTGTTCCTGTTGAGACATGTTTCTGTGGATTTCTTAGTGACTAAACTAGGAGATTCATGAACAAACAAATGTCACATCACACCCCATTCAATAATGTTAGTAATATTTGTTTAGAAGCAAGACATTTATAAGCCAGTCAATGTTTCAGAAATATCTGCCTTCTGCAGGGTTTTAAAATCACCAAATACATTCACTTTGTCACACATATATAGATCAAGGTTTTTATTAACATAGTTATACAGTAGTTATGCACAAAAAATGTTAAAAGAATATTAATATTTCAAAGTCAAGGACTCAAAAGTTAGGAAATGTCAGAATTAAGGTTGCCTGTGAAACCTTAATTCAGTCCCCTTGTGCATATGAATTATGATACAGTCTTTTATTACATGATCACATGCTATTTTTTCCACAAGCCTCCTGCCTCATTCAGTGCACAGGATGGACTGTGCTCATATAGTTTTGTTTTATTGACTACAACCACATTTACTGCACATTATTCAAACCTTACATTGAAGACAGAATTGTTAATTTCCCTGTAGGCTTTTCTGTGGCTTTCATCACTATGGTATCTGAGTGCTTCATAAATATCAATAAATTTAATTTTACCACACCCCAGTGAGGTGAGGAGCAGTTATTATCCCCATTTTACAGATGGGGAGCTGAGGCATAGGGAGATTAAGGTAAAAAATATCCACTAATTTCACGTGCCAAATTTGAGATGACTAGGATTTGATTTTTCAGAGTATTTAGGATTATATAGCACTTCATAGGTTGAAAGTACAGGTCCCATTGACTAGGGTTGCAACTGTGAGTGCTCAACATTTCTGCAGATTAGACCCTCAGGTTTATTGAATGAGGCACATAGAAAATGAACATACAATTCATCACCACCAAAAGTGAACATCATTCTGGGATGTACTAGCAGGAATGTTGTAAGCAAGACACGAGAAGTAATTCTTCCATTCTACACAGCACTGATAAGCCTCAACTGCAGTACTGTGTCCAGTTCTGGGCACCACACTTCAGGAAAGATGTGGACAAATTGGGGAAAAGTCCAGAAAAGAGCAACAAAAATTATTAAAAATCTAGAAAACATGACTTACAATGAAAGATTGAAAAAAATAGGTTTATTTAGTCTGAAGAGGAGAAGATTGAGGGGGGACATGATAACAGTCTTCAAGTACATGAAAGATTGTTATAAAGAGAAAGGTGATACATTTTTCTCTTTATCCACTGAGGACAGAACAGGGAGTAATGGCTTAAATTGAAGCAAGGGAGATTTAGGTTAGCCATTAGGAAAAACTTCCTAACTGTCAGGATAGTTAAGCACTGTAGCTAACAAATTACCCAGGGAAGTTTTGGAATCTCTATTATAGGTTTTTAAGAACTGCTTAGGCAAACACCTGTCAGGAATGGTCTTAGATAATACTTAGTCCTGTCTCAGTGCAGGGGACTGGACTAGTGAGGTCCCTTCCAGTCCTACAGTTCTATGATTCTATGCAACCATCCTTTCTCTTCTTGCAATCCTCTTCCTCATTCACTGTACACCTTCCAACTTCTACAGCAAATTAATCAGGGACCCTACAGCCAACAGCCTCCTTCACTATACAGCTCTGATTCACCCCAAGAGCACCACTCTGCATGAGGCAGGGGTTCTATGGAAAAAAAAAACCCTGTATGCGATCAGGTAAGTAAAGTTTGTATCATAATGCATACGCACAAGGGGGCTGAATTAAGGTGTTACAGGCAACCTTAATAATTCAGAAGTTTCCTAATTTCGAAGTCCTTAACTTTGCAACCTTCATTGTCTTTTAACACAGTATTTGTGTCTGGTTATAACTATGTTAATGAAAACTTTGATGTATAGATTTGACAGAATTAATGTGTGTGATGGTTTAAAAACCCTGCACAAGGCAGATATTGCTAAAGCCTGGACTGGTTTATAGTTGTCTTGTATCTAAATTAACATCACCGAATGGAGTGTGATGTGAAATTTGTTTTTTCATGAATCTCCTAGGTTAGTCACCAAGGAATTTACAGAAACATGTATCAAGAGGAACAGTTGCTGCATTTCAATGTCATTTGCCCTGTGATTACGGAGGGGTTGTGTGGTTATTATATCTGACTATGAAAGGGAGGCAAACATCTCTAGGCTCAACTCTCACTGTTTTTGTCACAGGAAATGTGCCTAATGTTCTTTGGTGGTTCACAACCTGTGGTGCCAGTGGCCCCCGAGGACCAACTCAAGCACAGTGCGACAATGCCTATTACAACACCAACGTCTCAGTGACTGTAGAGAAAAAGGGACCACTCCGAGGGGTGCAAGTGTGGAGAGTGCCAGCAACAAACCAATACTTGTGAGTGTCGGTGTATGCTGGGGATCAGAGAGACAGTCAGCTAGCAACTCGCACTTACCATAGCACATGTATACCTTTAGTGCAACAACATCTGTTGAGAGTGGCTGAGTGTAGGGTAAATGTGAGTACCTCAGAGCCAGCAGGAGTCACAGTGGCGAGCTATGGTTCAGGAACAATGTAAGTGAGGAATTATTTGGAGGAGTGATGTAGCACTGACAATGAGGAACTCAGGAATGGAATGGCCTTGAAGCTGTGGGACTGTAGGGGTGCTGTCTGGGGGAACTCATTTTGGGGCTCTGACGGTGTTAGAGAACTGGCTGTAGGGAGCTCAGGAATGGAGTCACTTTGGGGTTGTGACCATGCCGAGCATTGGCATGGGGAGCTCATGGCTCGAGTTGCTTTGGGCTGTGGATGTAAGGTTTCTGTCTCTCTAACTGCTTCCTTTCTTTTTCAGAATATCTGCATATGGAGCAGCTGGAGGGAAAGGAGCCAAGAACCACAAGAAGAGATCGCATGGGGTCTTCATCTCGGCCATCTTCCAGCTGGAGAAAGATGAGCTCCTCTACATCTTGGTGGGGCAGCAGGGGGAGGATGCCTGCCCAGGGGTGAGGGACACACACACACTTGTCACTGAGCAGAACCACATTACAGATAAGCTGCAGAACCCCTCAGTGAGTGGGTTTAGCATTTGGCTGTACTGGTGATGAAGGGCAGGAGTCCCAGACTTGAGCGAGTAAAACTCAGAAAGGGAATTGGGAGGAACCAATAAGCTGAGCTAAAAAGAATCTTCTGAAAATAAATACAAGGAAATCTGAAATGAAAAGAGTCCTCCAAAAGCACAAGCATAAACTCTGCTTTAAAATCCCGGTGTTCAAAATAAAAAGCTGCCCCTTTCACTTGCTTTAACAGGGCAGTCACAGCCAGCTGCAAGGTCTGAGCTGCATGTTGCTGATCGCAGACAACATTTCTCCACAGTAGGGATTTTATCAGGCCTGCTAGGATTTGAGATCATTACACAAGGCCCTTGTTGGGATCATGGCCCCATTGTGTTAGACAGATATAGTAAGAAGTGGTCCCAGCCCTGAAGTGCTTACAATCTTACGGCTGGATCCAAAGCTTGTTAAAGTCAATAGGGGTCTTTCCATTGACTCCAATATTCTCTGCAAACACAAAGAAACACAGGGAAGAACAAACTCCAAAGATGTGTGTAGCTCAGGGTCCCCAAAAAAATCCAAGCTGCGACACAATTTTTCTGTATTTTCTCTGTGTAGTCTAGTGCTTTGTGCAGGGAATGGGGAGCTAGAACTCCTGGGTTCTATTCCCAGCCTTGCCACTGACTCATTGTTCAATCTTGTGCAAATCACCTCGTATCTCTGTTCTTGCATTTCCTCATCAAAACAATGAGTACGAATAACACTGACCTATCGAATAGCAGTATTCTGAGACTTAATTAGTAATTAGAAAGCATTTTAAGATCCTGGAATGTAAGGAGCTCTAGAGGTGCAATGTATTAGCATTTGTTATTAATAATAAAAATAATATGGGCTCATTGCCTTTCTCTGGTTCTGCTGTGAGCCTTTCTTATGTCTCTTGCACATGTGACGTGTTCCCAGCTCAGGAGAAGCTTGTCAGAGGCCAAGGGACAAGTCAGTTACCAAGCTGGTGGTCCCTCCACAAGGAGAACACATACTACGTGTACAGATCTGTGCATGCAGACTAGACGGTGTTGATCTCTAACTGCATCTGTTGTCTCCTTTCAGGGGAATGTTCAGACCCAGAAAATCTGCCTGGGAGAGTCGTCTCTCATTGAAGAAGATTACAAACTCAAAAAGGATCTGAAGGACTGGGCTGGAGGAGGGGGTGGGGGTGGAGGAGCCACCTTCATCTTTACAGTAAGTCTTCCCTCTTTCCAATCCCCTTCTGGACAGTGTCCAGGAGAAGAGCTAGCTTTCACTAGTGATCATGTGATATGATGCTGTCATAAACAGATAGCTAAGGGTTAATGTCTCTTTCACCTGTAAAGGGTTAACACAGGGAGCCAAACACCTGACCAGAGGACCAATCAGGAAACAAGACTTTTTCAAATCTGGGTGGAGGGAAGTTTTGGGGTGTGAGTTCTTTGTTCTTTGTCTTGGTTCGGTGATCCTCTCGGCTCTGAGAGTGATTTTTCTATCTCCAGGCTTTCTAATCTTCTGTTTCCAAGTTGTAAGTACAAGGATAGTAAGACAATAGGTTTATATTGTTTTTTTGTATTTACATGTGTGTAGTTGCTGGAATGTGTTAAATTGTATTCTTTTTGGATAAGGCTGTTTATTCATTTTTTTTCCTTTAAGCAATTGACCCTGTATATTGTCACTTTAATACAGAGACTATATTTTATGTCCTTTTTCATTCTTTGTATATAAAGCTTTCTTTTTAAGACCTGTTGGAATTTTTCTTTAGTGGGGACTCCAGGGAATTGAGTCTGCAGCTCACCAGGGAATTGGTGGGAGGAAGAAGTCAGGGGGAAAATCTCTTTGTGTTAGATTTACTAAGCCTGACTTTGCATACCCTCTGGGTAAGGGGGAAGAGAGATTAGCTCTCTCGGTACTTGTGTTTCCAGGAACCCAGGGAGGGAACACCTGGAGGGGAGGAGGGGGAAGGGAAATGGTTTATTCCCCTTTGTTGTGAGACTCAAGGAATCTGAGTCTTGGGGTTCCCCAGGGAAGGTTTTGGGGAGACCACAGTGAGCTAGGCACTGTATAATTCCTAGCTGGTGGCAGCAATTACCAGGTCCAAGCTGGTAACTAAGCTTGGAGGTTTTCATGCTAACACCCATATTTTGGACGCTAAGGTCCAGATCTGGGAAAAATGTTATGACAGATGCTATCAGCTGTTTCAGAGGATTGAAGGAAGGGACGGAATGTTTTACAGAAATGCAAATTCCTCATTCCCCCTCATTTCAGTCACCTGCTAGCTACTGCCTCCTCAGCACTGTCAGCCCGAGCAACAATACCAGTATGGGAAATCAAACCAGGGTCTGCTGCTTAACACTGAGACTGGTGCAGCCTCAACAACTGGTGTTTAATTGGACCTGCCTCAGATACTTGTCACGGTTGGCAGACTGCCCTGAATAATGGTGTCAGAAAACAATCTGTAGCGTTGCTCTGGGCTGTGGCCACTATTATATGAGCTGCTTTTATGCTTATTGATGCAATGAATAAGGTGGATTCTCTCATCTGAAAGGTTGAAGGGTTTTCTGGTATCTGATGGTTTTGAGCCTGCTGCACCTTTCAACTGTTCTGTGTATTGAATTGTATTTGTCCTTGAGCAGCTGAAGGATGGGGTTTTCGAACCGTTGCTCATCGCTGCAGGAGGAGGGGGGAAGGCATACCTGAGGAATCAGGACAGCTCCCTGGATGATGTACCCCTTGAGCAGTTTGAGAACAACACAGCAGTCCCTGGAGTCAATGGGAGAACTGGGGCAGCAGGTGAGGCCCTGGAGCAATACAAGGTCTGGATTTGATGGCTGAACACACAAAACTGACCTGCAGACATTAAGCAACACAAATCCTTTTGATTCATATTAACTTTTCTATGAGAGTAACCCACTCAGACATGAATGGTTCTTCTTCAAGTGCTTTCATATGTCCATTACACTGTAAATATGTGCATGTCCTGTGCACGGGTGCCAGACCGTCTTCCCTAGCATACCCATAAAGGTGGCCCCACCCATATCCTAGCTCCTTCTGCTCCCAAGAAGAGTATAAAATTCAGAACCACCCCTCCTCTCCTCTAGTTCCCTTTTACCATCCATGATCGTGGTCAGAGTGTCTTACTCATAAACTCATAGACTCTAAGGCCAGAGGGATCATCATGATTATCTAGTCTGACCTTCTGCTCATCACAGGCCACAGAACCTCAGCCACCCACTCCAGAAATAGGCCCATAACCTCCGGTTGAGTTACTGATGTCCTCAAATCTTGGCAAGTTACAGAGAATCCACAGTTTACTCTAGGGCAGACCAGCAAGTGACCCATGCCCCAAACCGCAGAGGAAAGCAACAAAAGCCCAAGGGTCTATGCCAAGCTGACCTAGGGGAAATTTCTTTCCTGATCCCAAATATGGTGATCAGTTAGACCCTGAACATGTGGTCCAGACCCACCAGCCAGACACCCGAGAAAGAATTCTCTGTAGTAACTCAGAGCCCTCCCCATCTAGTGTCCCATCTCTGGCCATTGGAGATCTTTGCTAATGGCAGATGTGGATGGGCCATATAACTTTGTAGACAAACTCATTCTGCCATCCCCCCCATAGACATATCAAGCTCAGTCTTGAAACAAGTCTTTGTTCCCTGTGAACAAACGTATTGCTGCTTGGCTATTTAGCTAGTGGTCTCTTTTTCATAATTTGTTGTTTGTTTTTTTTTTTCATTTTTCATTTTGTTTTAGTTCAATTTTCTACAGTCAGGTATTGGCATTATCTACTACCTGGGAAGCCTATGCCAAAGCCTCTGGGTTTCCAACCTTACTCGGGTTGTTGGAAGTCCATTTCTGTCAACAACAATAATTTGCACTGTCTCAAGTGCTCAGGCGAGGGCTGTGTTAGAGACAGGTGCTCCATTTGTTGCATCTTGAAGACCAGGACAGAAAAGCTGAGAAAGGACTGCCTTCATTACAACAAGGCAGCATTTAGACTGGTGTGAGAACCACTGTAATCATCCAAGGGAAGCTCTTCCATGACTCCTTCCTGGAATGCTCCCCCAGCTTTGTCTGCAGATAAAAGTCATCAGAGGTCCCCATCACTGGGCTTCAGAGCATTCCAGGCCTCAGAAACATACAAAAAATGTCAGCATCAGGTTCCTCGAAGATCAGGCACCAGGCTTCTTCCACAAGGTCAGCCCAGTACTGATGGTACAGCTTGTCACTCTCTGACAGTGGCTCATACAGTGAGACCTGAGCTATTGACTCTCATGCCCTCCAAGAGGCCGTCAAGACCAGCTGTTTCTTTGGCTATGACAAAAGAGACTTCTCTGATCACAGCACGACCAGCATCCATGTCAATACTGATGGTGCCGGAGGCTTATGCTGTAGCAAGGGTCAGGAGCGCCAGGGCCAGGGGGCCATGGCCCCATCACTTTTTAAAGTGATGGACACCAGTATGTGTAGTTAGCAAGTGCTTTTCACAGCTAGCTTAACAACAAATAATATAGACCCTGAACTGTGTTTGTATTGTGCAAGCTGCATTGATGGACATCCTCACTCCCTTGGTGAAGGGGGTAACTTGAATGCAAGTACATCTTAGACAACTCATAAGGGATATTTTCTCTCCCTTCACACACTTTCCCTGACTCCACTCTGCCCATAACCTGCTCACCTGATTTTCTCTCTCTTTTTTCTGCAGGTGGAGGTGGTGGTTGGAAAGACACCACCCTGTTTCCTCAGACTGGGAAGTCCCTCCTGGAAGGTGGAGAGGGAGGCCAGGCCTGTCCCCAGTCATTAGCCAAACTCCAGTGGGCCACCTCAGGTGGTTTTGGTGGAGGAGGAGGAGCTTGTACATCTGGCGGGGGTGGTGGAGGCTACAAAGGTAGGTCTGTTTGTTCTGTCAGTTAGGGGAATGGAGACTGTAGGGACTGGGAACATTGCTCTTTATCTGCAAGGATATTTAGCCATCCTTTAGCCTGCCTTTGATCTGTCTAGAGGGAATGGTCCATTTAATGATGATTCGTTCTGTTAAAAACTAACCTATTTGCACCAAGTTGAACCAAGACAGATACTTTTTGATTGAAGGGCTCTTCCAGCCCTGATGGGTCTGGGATGAATGATTTCATTGTCCTCTTTGAGGGCAAGAGATAAACACATTATCTCAGTAGCAAGTCCCAGTGGAACTCCATACTTGACGAGACCAATGCAAAGGGGGGGGACCCCACATCTTGTAGCCACCGCACCTTTGCTGCTGTTCAGCACTTGCACATGGTGACACCTCTCTTTATCCAGGTGGGCATGTATCAGATGTTGATGATATCACAGCTGATGGGCAGTATGGTGTTTCCTTTGTGAATCCAGCTGGGGAGATCTTCCTACATCCCCTGGCAGGTAAAACACACTTTTTCTATTCTCCCACCACCGTCTCTGCCTCCCTTTTATCTCCTGTCTCTCCTTTCCTTCCTTCTATCCCTTTCTATAACCTCCACACATACATGTTCTCTACGATGCAGATCCTCGGGTAATGTAAATTGTCATAGTTCCATTGCTTTCAATGATAATTTACAGTAGCTGAGGTTTTCCCCCTACAACTCTCCTAGGCTGAGAGATGACACCAATCTTCAGGTACAGTTATATGTATTCAGTCCTGGCCTACCCCATCCCTCTTCCCCATCGCACCTCAAGGTTAATCCAAAGGGGTCATGCTTTTGGGAGGTAAATTTCAGTGCCAGTACTCATTCACTTCTCCTGGCACTCCTCAAATGGGTGATGTCTGTTCTGTGTAATGTTGGGATGTGTGTTTCCTTAAGTAGGGAGACTGGCACTACAGCATCCTGCATTTGCTTTCTACTTTTACAACATGGGAGAAGATAAATTAAATCCTTCTGTTCCATCTGGCTCCTTCTCATTCAGCCATGGAGAGTCACGGGGATGTGGAGATTCAGGTCTACCTGAACTGCAGCCACTGCCACTCGGGCAACTGCAAGCGGCACCTTGACACCACTCTGCCGATCTGTATTTGTGAGATGGGAGCCGTGCTGGCCAGTGATAATGTCACCTGCATAGGTAATAGGTGGAGCTTTATACTCACAGAATTTCTTCTGTCTTCTTTGCATCTCTCCTCCTTCCAGCTTCTCAAGGTAAAGATACTTGACTCATAAATAATGATATCGTTCCTCTCTATTGCCTGCCATCAGAGATATTTCAAACATTAAACAACTTAATCCTCCCAGCATCTCTGGGCCATCTGCATATTATCTACATTTTACAAGCAGGCAAACAGAGTCAGAGGGACAGATTTTCAAAGGCACTAGGACACAGGTAGGCACCTAGTAAGATTTTCAAAGCACCTAAGCAAGTTAAGGGCCTAAATTCTATTCAAATCACTGAGAGCTATGTGTCTGACCTGGTTAGTGGGTGAAAATCTCACCAGGTGCCTATCTGCATCTTTAGGTGCCTAAATATTTTTTGAAGTCTGGCCCAGAGAGGTTAAGACATTTGCCGCAGAGCTGGAAATGGACCAAAGGTCTTCTGACTGCCATTCTTCTACTATAACTACTAGACAATGTTCCCTCATTGTAAAGTCTTAGAGCAGCAGTTCTCAACTGGGGATCTACAGCCCCCTGGAGGGCTGCAGTCAGGTTTCTGGGGGTCTCCCAAAATAAATCGGGCTTCAGCCCCAGGTAGCAGTGCTTGGAATGCAGCCCTGGGTAGTGAGGCTTGTGGGGTGTGCCACCTCCACCCCCGACTCACCTCAGCGAGCCACCCAGCGTGTGGGTCAGCAACAAGTTTCACACTATCAGAGGGGTAGCCGTGTTAGTCTGGATCTGTAAAAGTAGCAAAGAGTCCTGTGGCACCTTATAGACTAACAGACGTTTTGGAGCATGAGCTTTCGAGGGTGAATACCCACTTCGTCAGATGCATGTAGTGGAAATTTCCAGGGGCAGGTATATATATGCAGGCAAGCTAGAGATAATGAGGTAGTTCAATCAGGGAGCATGAGGCCCTGTTCTAGCAGTTGAGGTGTGAAAACCAAGAGAGGAGAAACTGGTTCTGTAATTGGCAAGCCGTTCACAGTCTTTGTTTAATCCTGAGCTGATGGTGTCAAATTTGCAGATGAACTGAAGCTCAGCAGTTTCTCTGTGAAGTCTGATCCTGAAGTTTTTTTGCTGCAGGATGGCCACCTTAAGGTCTGCTATAGTGTGGCCAGGGAGGTTGAAGTGTTCTCCTACAGGTTTTTGTATATTGCCATTCCTAATATCTGATTTGTGTCCGTTTATCCTTTTCCGTAGCGACTGTCCAGTTTGGCCGATGTACATAGCAGAGGGGCATTGCTGGCATATGATGGCGTATATTACATTGGTGGACGTGCAGGTGAATGAACCGGTGATGGTGTGGCTGATCTGGTTAGGTCCTGTGATGGTGTCGCTGGTGTAGATATGTGGGCAGAGTTGGCATCGAGGTTTGTTGCATGGATTGGTTCCTGAGCTAGAGTTCCTATGGTGCGGTGTGCAGTTACTGGTGAGAATATGTTTCAGGTTGGCAGGTTGCCTGTGAGCGAGGACTGGCCTGCCACCCAAGGCCTGTGAAAGTGTGGGATCATTGTCCAGGATGGGTTGTAGGTCCCTGATGATGCGTTGGAGAGGTTTTAGCTGGGGACTGTATGTGATGGCCAGTGGAGTCCTGTTGGTTTCTTTCTTGGGTTTGTCTTGCAGTAGGAGGCTTCTGGGTACACGTCTGGCTCTGTTGATCTATTTCCTTATTTCCTCATGCGGGTATTGTAGTTTTGAGAATGCTTGGTGGAGATTTTGTAGGTGTTGGTCTCTGTCTGAGGGGTTAGAGCAGATGCGGTTGTACCTCAGTGCTTGGCTGTAGACAATGGATCATGTGATGTGCCCGGGATGGAAGCTGGAGGCATGAAGGTAGGCATAGCGGTCGGTAGGTTTTCGGTATAGGGTGGTGGTAATGTGACCATCACTTATTTGCACCATGGTGTCTAGGAAGTGGACCTCCCATGTAGATTGGTCCAGGCTGAGGTTGATGGTGGGGTGGAAGCTGTTGAAATCGTGGTGGAATTTTTCCAGAGACTCCTTCCCATGGGTCCAGATGATGAAGATGTCATCAATGTTGCGTAGGTAGAGAAGGGGCGTGAGTGGACGAGAGCTGAGGAAGCGTTGTTCCAGGTCGGCCATAAAAATATTGGCATATTGTGGGGCCGTGCGGGTGCCCATAGCTGTGCCACTGATCTGGAGATGTATATTGTCATCAAATTTGAAATAGTTGTGTGTGAGGATAAAGGCACAGAGCTCAGCAGCCAGTTGTGCTGTAGCATCATCAGGGATACTGTTCCTGACAGCTTGTATTCCATCTGTGTGTGGGATGTTCGTGTAGAGAGCCTCTACATCCATGGTGGCTAGGATGGTGTTTTCTGGAAGGTCACCAATGCATTGTAGTTTCCTCAGGAAATCAGTGGTGTCACGGAGATAGCTGGGAGTGCTGGTGGCATAGGGTCTGAGTAGAGAGTCCACATATCCAGACAGTCCTTCAGTGAGAGTGCCAATGCCCGAGATGATGGGGCATCCAGGATTTCCGGGTTTGTGGATCTTGGGTAGTAGATAGAATAACCCTGGTCGGGGCTCTAAGGGTATGTTGATTTGTTCTGGTGTTAGTGTAGAGAGTGTCCTGAGTAGATGTTGCAGTTTCTTAGTGTATTCCTCAGTGGGATCTGAGGGAAGTGGCCTGTAGAATTTGGTGTTGGAGAGTTGTCTGGCAGCCTCCTTTTGGTAGTCAGACCTGTTCATGATGACAACAGCACCTCCTTTATCAGCCTCTTTGATGATAATGTCAGGGTGGTTTCTGAGGCTGTGGATGGCATTGCGTTCTGCACAACTTAGGTTATGAGGCAAGCGATGTTGTTTTTCCACAATTTCTGCCTGTGCACGTCGGCGGAAGCATTCAATGTAGAGGTCCAGACTGTCATTTCGACCCTCAGGAGGAGTCCATGTGGAGTTCTTCTTCTTGTGCTGTTGGTGGGAGGGTACCTGTGTATCAGTGCGCTGTTCAGTGTTGTCCTGAAAGTATTCTTTGAGTCGGAGACGGCGGAAGTAGGCTTCCAGATCGCCGCAGAACTGTATCATGTTGGTGGGGGTGGCAGGGCAGAAAGAGAGTCCCTGAAATAGGACAGACTTTTCTTCTGGGCTGAGTGTGTAGTTGGATAGATTGACAATATTGCTGGGTGGGTTGGGGGTACCACGGTTGTGGCCCAATGAGGCAGGTAGGAGTTTAGACAGCTTACAGTCCTTTTTCCTTTGTAGAGAGGTGGAGTAATGTAGATCTCCTGTCTTATTTTAGTGAAGTCCGTTTGTATGGAAGTTTGGTTATTAATGAGAGTCTCCAGGTTGGAGAGCTCTTTTATGATGTTTTCCTGTTTGCTGTATAGGATGCTGATCAGGTGGTTCCTCAGTTTCTTTGATAGAGTATGGCATAATCTCTCACTGCGGTCTGTGTAGTATGTAGATAGCAGTGGATTTTTTACCTTTAGTCCATTTGGTATGATGTCCATCCATTTGACTACCAAAAGGAAGCTGCCAGACAACTCTCCAACACCAGATTCTACAGGCCACTTCCCTCAGATCCCACTGAGGAATACACTAAGAAACTGCAACATCTACTCAGGACACTCTCTAAACTAACACCAGAACAAATCAACATACCCTTAGAGCCCCGACCAGGGTTATTCTGTCTACTACCCAAGATCCACAAACCCGGAAATCCTGGACGCCCCATCATCTCGGGCATTGGCACTCTCACTGAAGGACTGTCTGGATATGTGGACTCTCTACTCAGACCCTATGCCACCAGCACTCCCAGCTATCTCCGTGACACCACTGATTTCCTGAGGAAACTACAATGCATTGGTGACCTTCCAGAAAACACCATTCTAGCCACCATGGATGTAGAGGCTCCCTACACGAACATCCCACACACAGATGGAATACAAGCTGTCAGGAACAGTATTCCTGATGATGCTACAGCACAACTGGCTGCTGAGCTCTGTGCCTTTATCCTCACACACAACTATTTCAAATTTGATGACAATATACATCTCCAGATCAGTGGCACAGCTATGGGCACCCGCACGGCCCCACAATATGCCAATATTTTTATGGCCGACCTGGAACAACGCTTCCTCAGCTCTCGTCCACTCACGCCCCTTCTCTACCTACGCTACATTGATGACATCTTCATCATCTGGACCCATAGGAAGGAGTCTCTGGAAAAATTCCACCACGATTTCAACAGCTTCCACCCCACCATCAACCTCAGCCTGGACCAATCTACACGGGAGGTCCACTTCCTAGACACCACGGTGCAAATAAGTGATGGTCACATTACCACCACCCTTTACCGAAAACCTACCGACCGCTATGCCTACCTTCATGCCTCCAGCTTCCATCCCGGGCACATCACATGATCCATTGTCTACAGCCAAGCACTGAGGTACAACCGCATCTGCTCTAACCCCTCAGACAGAGACCAACACCTACAAAATCTCCACCAAGCATTCTCAAAACTACAATACCCGCATGAGGAAATAAGGAAACAGATCAACAGAGCCAGACGTGTACCCAGAAGCCTCCTACTGCAAGACACACCCAAGAAAGAAACCAACAGGACTCCACTGGCCATCACATACAGTCCCAGCTAAAACTTCTCCAACGCATCATCAGGGACCTACAACCCATCCTGGACAATGATCCCACACTTTCACAGGCCTTGGGTGGCAGGCCAGTCCTCGCCCACAGGCAACCTGCCAACCTGAAACATATTCTCACCAATAACTGCACACCACACCATAGGAACTCTAGCTCAGGAACCAATCCATGCAACAAACCTCAATGCCAACTCTGCCCACATATCTACACCAGCGACACCATCACAGGACCTAACCAGATCAGCCACACCATCACCGGTTCATTCACCTGCACGTCCACCAATGTAATATACGCCATCATATGCCAGCAATGCCCCTCTGCTATGTACATCGGCCAAACTGGACAGTCGCTACGGAAAAGGATAAACGGACACAAATCAGATATTAGGAATGGCAATATACAAAAACCTGTAGGAGAACACTTCAACCTCCCTGGCCACACTATAGCAGACCTTAAGGTGGCCATCCTGCAGCAAAAAACTTCAGGACCAGACTTCAAAGAGAAACTGCTGAGCTTCAGTTCATCTGCAAATTTGACACCATCAGCTCAGGATTAAACAAAGACTGTGAATGGCCTGCCAATTACAGAACCAGTTTCTCCTCCCTTGGTTTTCACACCTGAACTGTTAGAACAGGGCCTCATGCTCCCTGATTGAACTACCTCATTATCTCTAGCTTGCCTGCATATATATACCCGCCCCTGGAAATTTCCACTTCATGCATCTGACAAAGTGGATATTCACCCATGAAAGCTCATGCTCCAAAACGTCTTTTAGTCTATAAAGTGCCACAGGACTCTGCTACTTTTAAAGTTTCACACTGAGTAAGGAAAATAAAAATAATATTCAGTTTTTAATTTTTGTACCTATATTATCCTTTTCTTTTTATATATTATATATGTGTTGTGTGTAACTCCCTAATGATCAATTTAATACAGCTTTTAATCTACTGGATATGCAGAACAACAGTTGTGGTGACACAAGTGGGCCATGGAGTTTTTATAGCGTGCTGGGGGTGGGGCTCAGAAAGAAAAATACTGGGAATCCCCATCTTAGAGGGCAGAGCAGAAGTGTTAGATTTCAAGTTCAACTTCTGTCTGGCTCACGCACTTTCTGCAAGCACAAATGGTCATTTTTGTGTCTGTGGGAGACTGAAAATGGAATCGTCTCATGAGGTCGGAAAAAGGTTTTAGTTAGGTTTTTATAAGAAGGATTGATCATTCTCAGGCCTCCCTGGACCTATGTTTTCCAGCTGGAACTGGGATCAGATGTGCCAGAGCATTGAGGGATCCTGTCTCGCCAGTATTCCCAGCTCAGACAGAAGTAGGAAGTACCAGCAATCATAAAGCAGAAAATCATCTTTTTACAGAAATCATATGAAAGCCTGTACTGATGTACTTCAGGATTAGCTGTGGATAAGAAGTCAAACTTGTAGATGCTTATCTGAGCCAAACCTTCTAGTAATAGGCTCTTTCCACCGTCAGGCTGCCGATTTGGCCTACCCACTTAGCTATGCTTCTTCTGGTGTTCATGCCTCAGGTCAAGAAAGGGGGGATGAGCCAGAGAGTCTGCATAGATGGAAAGGGGAGCCTAGATGGAAGTGAGCACCCATCTTTGGAGGAGAAGGGGAAGACATCTTTCTATATTTCACTCTGGAGATGCAGGATTATGAGGAGTGTTGGGAGTAGATAGGACTGAAAACTCCAGACACCATCTCCTTGCACACCAGGATGAGTTGCACCACCCCACAGCCTCAAAAATTCAATGTTGTTTGGGCTGAAGGCACGACATCTATAAAAGAGCGCAGTGTAAATTCATCTGACAAGCAGACAATGCATTCTGAGAGAACTTAGCAGCTGAAAGTTCCCCAGTGGGGATTCAGGACAAATGATCATTTTCAGAAGGGATTGTTTTATCAGTAAGGCTACATTTTAGTTATGGGTATTTTTAGTAAAAGTCATGGACAGGTCATGGGCAGTAAACAAAAATTCACAGCCCATAAGCTGTCCATGACTTGTACTATATTCCCCTGACTACATACTGCGGGGAGGAATGTCTAGGGGGGCGCCGTGAGTGCTGGGGGGGACAGCCCGGGGACACTGCAGCTGCTTGGACGGGTGGCCTGGAGGATGCTGCAGGTGCTGGGCAGGGGGACTGGCAGCAGCAGGCGGCCCGGGACCCAGGGCCGCCCAGAGGATTCAGGGGTCATGGGGTCTTCGGTGGCAGGGGGCCCCCACTGCCGAAATGCTGCCGAAGACCCAGCACTTTGGTGGCAGGTCCCAGGACAGAAGAACCCCCCGCCGTGGTACTTCGGGGCACTTCGGTGGTGAGTCCCAGGGCTGAAGGACACCCCGCCGCCGAATCGCCGCCCAAGACCAGAGCGGAAGACGCTCCGGGGGCCCGGGCCCCGTGGGAGTTTTCCGGGGCCCCTGGAGCAAGTGAAGGACCCTGCTCCATGGCCCCAAAAAACTCTCAATTGCCCCACTTTCCACCTCCTCTGGGTGGCCCTGCTGGGACCCCTGCTGGTGCTGGGCAGAGGGAGAGGGCAAACAGACTCCCTACCCGACTCCTTGCAGCTCCCTGGAAGTGGCGACATGTCCCTCTCTCAGCTTCTAGCTCCACACACTGCCCCCACCTCAAGCACCAACTCCACAGCTTCCATGGGCTGGGATCCATGGGCAGCCCCTGGGCTAGCCGCACTGGCCACTGCAGAAGTCACAGAGGTCCTGGAAAGTCATGGAATCCATAACTTCTGTGATCTCCATGGCAAACTTGCAGCCTTATTTATCAGTACATCTTGAGTTAAACACATCTGTGATGTAACACCACCAAATAGAATGACTGAATCACATGGAGTTACACTAGAGATGAATTTGTCCCCTTCTTTTCACACCAGTTAATACTCGTTTGACTGATGTTCTTCATTCTTTTCTAACACTGTCTTCCAATTCTAAGACATTGAGCTTCCTTAGGGGAATTCCAGCTAGTGGGCAGTGCTATTTTCCATCTATCTGGAATCTGAAGAACAGAATAAGGGATATATTTGTTTTAAGCTGTTCATGTTAGGTAATTACATTGGTTGAACAGTGATTTATGAGTGTTTATGACTCCTGGGGCCCTAATGGAATTTGCTTTAACATGCAAATTATGGTTCTTCACCACCATCATATTATTTTTTGGAAGAGGGGAACCATGGCGGGTGAAGTTCTTTAATGGGGCTGTGGTTGTCTGGTGGTTAATGTGTCTGTGTCTTTGTTTTGGCCAGTTCCTCACAGCCCCATCCCAGAGGGACACCTTCCTCTTCCGCTCCTCCTAGCTGTGGTTACTGTGATTGTAGTGCTTGGAATGGCTCTGGCTTGTGGCAGCCTGTCCATCGGTAAGGAACATCTTTGGCTTGTATTAGTATACTCATTCCTGCTCTTGTATTAATTTATATGGAATATACGTGCCCTAAGAGTCAATGGTGTTACCACGACCCTGTCACTGTCCAATGTTAAACTGTTAAGCAAGGGTTAGAGTTTGGTATATAGAGACCTCGGTTTGCTTCGTTCCATGCCAAACAGACTAAGAAATGTATGCTAAAGTTTGGAGATTTAATGGTTAGGATACACGTGAGAGAAAGAGCTAAAATAAGTTATAAAGCAGTTTGAAATTGAATGATTATGTAAAACAGACTGGACCAAAATCTATTAAAAGTGCCTTTTAAAAGAAATAGAGTCTCTCTTATTTCACTAGACAACCCTTCTTGATGAGGAGGAAAGGGTTAGTTCTGTTGCTGTTCTGAGATGGGAAGGGTGGTGGCCTGTCTTGCTTTTGACAAATAGATGGACCCAAGGAGGAGAAGAGATAGGATAATAAAGGTGGGAGAAATACAGCTTTTGCTGATGCTGCCAGGATTCTGGGTGACCGGTCAGTCCCAGGCAGATGCTCTATATTGGTGGGTTGGCCAAAACAACATTTGCCCTGGGCTCAAGCTTCTCTTCTGGTCTGGGACATCATCAAGCTGGGCTGGTCCCCTCTCCTTCACCAGTCTCTTTCAGGCAGGACAGAGCTGGTTGGACTATCTTGTCTCATTGTACTGATACTGCGTGGTACAGTTGACCTCAGGATCAAATGGAAAGCCAAGAGAGAAGGAGAGAGACAGGACAGGAGGAAAAATAGCAGGGCAAAAAGGAATACACAAGGGAAAGGGAGACAAAGCAGGATCTCACGTGTCTCCAGTTGGAGTCTCCGTTGGTGCAGCAATGATGGCCAAGTGTCCACTGACATGCTGGGCTCTGGGTTTTACGATGATGCAATGACTTTTGGGGTCCACAGAAGAAGGGCAAAGTCCCTGGAGTGGAGCGGAGGCCTGTCAGCCCTCCCCCTCCACCGGGAATTGCTCAGTTGACCCGCCTGTCCTCAACCCCAAAAGTTTCTTTGTAAAGGCCTTGAAAGTGGGGTGCTGAGCAGAATAATCGATTTTCTCATTACTGTTGCAACACTGCTCAAACCCACTGTCCCCAACCTGGCTTTTACCAGCCTCTGAGTTGGCCCCACTGGAAGAAGGGAGCCCACCTTAAAGCTATATTCTACTAACCATGGGACTGATGGGGAATTGAGAGGGGCTCCAGCCAGGAGACTGGAGACTACCAGCCAAAGCCAGAGGAAGACTAGTCTGCCTGCGGACCACATTATTACTGCTGCTGCTAATAATTGGGACCAGACTGTGTTCTACCCTTGCGTAAGTCAAGTCATGGGGAGCCAGCAAGAAACATCACCATTTGCCTGGCCCATGTAAGAGCTGGACACAATGGTAGCCACATGAGCAGGGACTGCTCTGGCCTTGCTCCTTCTGGGGAGAAAACCACTTAGAAAGACCACTAGATCACTAAGCAGGCCCTCCTTTAGCAGCCACTAATCCATAGACTGTTGTCATTACCACTGGTTAAAGATAGAACTCATTTAAAGGCATGGCATGGTCTCAGTCTGATTGGCCACTTGCTTTGTTGTCTTGGTTGAGTTACAGCAAGTCCTCTTGCTTCTTGGTTCAGGGGAGGTTGCTCCAGAGAAAGGGAGATGGAGCCCAGGCCTACATATGGCCAATACTCCATGCTTGTGTATCCCATTCAAGATGCTGGGGATTTAAGAATATTACTTGGATTCATAACTGCTGACTTGGTCTCTTTGTGTTGTTGATTGTTCTGTGCTGTTGGCATTGTTTCCTCTGCTCTACCCACATGTTGACATTTCACCCTCTATTCTTTTGTGGTGTGCTTCCACAGTTTATCACCGTAAAAAGCAGCAGCTGGAAGGAGCCAGAGCACGACTGCAGAGCCCAGAATATAAACTGAGCAAAATCCGCACCTCTACCATCATGACAGATTACAACCCTAACTACTGCTTTGCAGGGAAGGCTGCCACACTGAGCGAGCTGAAGGAGATCCCCCGGAAAAACATCTCCCTGCTTCGGTAAGGCTTGCTGCTGGGCCTGCTCCTTCATTCAGGAGAGGAGTTGTAGCCTTTGGTTAAGGTGGCAGGGTCCCATATTTATTTTGTTTGAATGTATAAAATTTGCCATGGAACATGGAGAACAAGAGACTGAGGGCTAGCTGGCTGACTAACGTGGAAAGCTCACAGTCCAGCATGGTACAGCCTAAATGTGGCTTTCATGACAGCTGCTTATAACAGCTATGCCTCACTTTTATGTTCTTCAAGACACCATTTTGTAAGAATTAGGCCCTGACTTAAGGACATGTTTAACTTAAACTCATGAGTCATATGTGCCATTGACTGATTGGCTTCCAGGTAGAAGCAAGAAGATTCCCTGTACTGTTCCCTCCCTTAAACTTTTGGGAAGTCCTGGGTTACTGGGGCTGCCTGGCTCCCAACAAATCTCTTCCAGGTCCAGAGCAACATTTCATTTTCTGCATCAGAACAGAAACTCACATCACAGGGAAAGCCACCCTGGGCTACTCTCATGACCCCTGCAATCCAGCTGATGTCAGTGAAGAGGGCATAGGGAGTACAGGCAAAATTTGACTGCCTACTTGGCCTTCAGATATCAGCCCACAGCCTTCTCTCTCTGATGCCCTGATTCACTGTAACCTTAATATCATTGCTAGTAACTGAAAGCTCGTGCTGGTGCCTAGGTGTAATTCATGGAGTCACATGTAAAAAAGGTGAAAATGCCTGAGAACATAAAAATTGGATGGTAACAGAGTGATATTCTGAACAGAGACCCCTAAACCATGCTTGTAGCTGCTGCCATTGCTTCACACTGACTCAATAGACCGTCTAGGCTTCAGAGTCATGCACCGAGTGACATTCCTCAAATCTTATTATATAGATAAATCTGTCACCAAATCCAAGGGTGCTGGTGCCAGTATAGATTCAGGCGGTTACTTTGTCAGCATGCAATAGATTCCTGTGTTTTCAGTACCACTGAAGGTTCAACATTATAGCACCAGAATGGGTCCAGAGGTGATTCTGGACATTTTGATACTAGGCCATGTCTGGGACTGATTGCTTTGCCCTGGATTTCAGTTTCGAGAACAGGTCCAAAACCTATTCCTCAACTTGACACAGTAATACCTGCTTTTTCTCTTCCCTTCAGGGCCCTAGGGCATGGTGCATTTGGTGAGGTTTATGAGGGGACTGTGGTAGGAATCGCAGGGGATCCCAACCCTCTTCAAGTGGCTATCAAGGTCAGTACTTACAGCTAATGGTCTAATCTTTCCTGTACGGTAGCGAATACTGATGAGAGTAATATTACCATGTAAAAGTTCCAAATAGAAATGGATTGTTACAATTATCATATATTGCATGGTTAACAGTGTTACACATGCTGCTAATGTCACACGTGGGAGTTATGAGCTTTCCATTGTTTTGATTTTTAAGCCAGGTAGCAATAGCAGCAGATTGCAAATAAACAGTTATTGTTTGCAGCATGACCTTGTAGTGGCTACACCTGATGCTCTAATGAGGGTGAGAACTGTTGTGTTAATTTCAGTGGAATAACTGGGCCCAATGAGTCAAAGGCCTCTGCACGACAGAACCCGAAGAGAAGAGTGTGTCCCTCAGCCTTTGCTGCCAATACCAGGGAGAGAGCTCCTACTGCATCTAAGAGGAGGCTCTATGAATCTCAGTCACCCATCCATATAAAATATATTAGCTACAATTAAAACAAAGTGCTAAATCCTCTGCTAACGTCAATCGATGCAGCTCCACTGAAGTGAGGGAGCTCTGCTATTTGATACCAGCAGAGTTTGAATCGCACTTCCATGTTTGCTGAGAGTCTTTCAGTAAAGTCATAGTCATGTAAGTCACCTTTAGGGTTCGTCTACACTTGGAGCTGGGGGTGTGATTCCCAGCTCGAGGAGACATACCTGTGCTAGCTCTCATTAAGCTGGCATGCTAAAATAGAGTGCAGTGCGCCCTATGTAGGTGCCCTCAGATTCCCTAGGTGTATACTCGGGGAGGCTAGTCTGTCTCACAGCTCACACTGCCACAGCTGCGCTCTATTTTAGCATGCTAGATTGATGAGAGCTAGCTCCTTGAGATGGGAATCACACCCCCAGCTCCAAATATAGATGTACCCATAGACACTATTCCAGCAATTCCTGATACTCCAGACACCTCCTTTTTAAGAAAGGCTCCAGGCAATTCTGGCAATTATAGGCTGGTAAGCCTGACTTCAGTACCAGGCAAACTGGTTGAAACTATAGGAAAGAACAGGATTATCAGACACCTAGAAGAACACGACTTTTGGGGGAAGAGTCAACATGGCTTTTTTAAAGGGAAACCATGCCTCACCAATCTACTAGAATTCTTTGAGGCAGTCCAACAAACATGTGGTCAAGGGTGATCCAGTGGATATAGTGTACTTGGACTTTTAGAAAGCCTTTGACAAGGTCCTTCACCCAAGGCTCTTAAGCAAAGTAAGCAGTCATGGGCTCAGAGGGAAGATCCTCTCACAGATCAATAACTGGAAAGACAGGAAACAAAGGGTAGGAATAAATGGTCAATTTTTGGAATGGAGAGAGGTAAATAGTAGTGTCCCCAAGGGTTCTGTACTGGGACCAGTGCTCTTCAAGATATTCATAAATGATCTGGAAAAATGGGTAAACTGTGAGGTGGCAAAATTTGCAGATGAAACAAAATTACTCAAGACAGTGAAGTCCAAAACAAGATGGTGAAGAGTTACAAAAGGATCTCACAAAACTGGGTGACCAGGCAACAAAATGGCAGATGAAATTCAATGTTGATAAATGCAAAGTAACGCATACTGGAATCCGAACTATCCATATAAAATGATGGGGTCTAAATTATCTGTTACCACTCAAGAAAGAGCTCTTGGAGTCACGGTAGATAGTTCTCTGAAAACATCCGTTCAATGTGCAGCGGTATCAAAAAAGCTAACAGAATGTGAGCTGAGTTGGGGTTAGCACTTGAGTTATAACTCGAGCTAACTGTGTTGTAAAGACTCGGATATGTCTAGGCTGCAATTAAAAACCCATGGCTTGCTGGAGCCAATTGAATCAGGCTAATGGGACTTGGCTGCGGAGCTGTTTAATTGCAGTGTAGATGTCCAGGCTCTGGCTGGAATCCATGCTCTAGGACCCTGTGAGGTGGGAGAGTCCCAGAACTCACACTGCAGCTCGAGCTGAAATGTCTACACAGCAACTAAACAACCCATCAGTCCCAGCCCAAGTCAGCTTGCATGGGCCAGCTGTGGGTGTCTAACTCCAGGGTAGACATACCCTGAGCGAATGTGAGAACCCAGAACTGAAACTGACTAAACACTGCAAGTGAAACTGTCTATTCTAGCTTCACAGTCCGGAGTGACGTGCAAAAGTAAAAAGAGAGGAAAAAGTACATTCAGATGCTATTTATTGTTTCCATTTTAATGATCCAGGGCCAGACTGTGGCCAGCTTCTATGTGAGTGAGCAAGCACTGCTCCCTGTTAGTGCCCTGTCTGCAATCTTCCCAGGTATTCACATAGCCCCTAGCAAATGAAACTGCTGAGAATCTGCTGTACTTCCTTCTGGAAGATGATATAATGTCCACATGGTAGATGAGAGAGGGAGTGTTATTTAAGGTCATACGGGCTGCGTGCACATAAATCACTTCACAGTGCCCAGATTGGGCAATCATCACACAGAAGCTGGGTTCATCATGGTCTGGCTCTATCATCAGTCCCTTCTTTCACTGAGTTGGTCTTTGACAGAGCAGGTGGATGTAGAATAGAGAGCTTTAAAAAATACATCGAACATACTCCTTTTGTAAATGGTGCACACACCAATGTAGTAAATGGCCCAAGAGATGGTCTATTTCATTTAGTAAAATGCGGCCCCATCCTCCAAAGCCCACACTGCAAATGGCAGTAGCCATGTTCTCCCTCACAGCCTAGCCTGCATTCAGTAGTGGACAGCCAGTCCCCTCAAGTCTGCACACACAGATAGCTGCAGCCATATCATCGTCTACAGCGATGCCCACAGCGTCCTGCTCAGACCTGCACCTGCAGTTTGTATCTACCTGTCAAGGCCATTAGTACACACTGTTTTAAATCAGTGGCTCTTAACCTTTACTGCAGCCTGCACCCCTTTGGTTCTCAAACTATGTTCTCACACCCCTTAAACCTAGATATATTTTTGTTTGTATATTACAATAACCGTTAAAATGTATAATGTTAATAAATACATCAGTTTGAGGAAACAAAGTAGTTGTACTTACATGTTTGTGCTTAATTTGTGTTTTCGATGATTTACCTTCTAAAATTATCTGGCACGTCTCGCACCCCCCCAGGGGGTGCATGCAGCCCAAGTTAAGAACCACTATTTTAAATGAACTAAACAAAAGCACTGCATGTAGTTAAATGCACACACAAGGATATTCTTCACGTAGGTCAGTCGGCTCTTGTTTCTTTCCCACCTCTTGAGTCGTATATGACCCAATAAGTAGGGAATTGGAAGAGGAGAGAGACAGACACTCATACCATAGCTACCACTTAATCGTATTGTGTCTTCACTGGCTTCTTTATACTTCTCTTAAATATCTTTGTTTCTTCTGGGTGCTTCTCCCCTTTCGTTCCCTCTCAACAGACATTGCCAGAAATCTGTTCTGAGCAGGACGAGATGGATTTTCTGATGGAAGCGCTGATAATCAGGTACATTTCTAACCAGAAAATTAACTCACTGACTCAGGAGATTAATAACAGGATGGCGAGACTTTCACATTCAAATCACTGGTTCCAATCCAGCCCTGCTTGATATTAATTACAAATTGCTATAGCCAATGGCTGTTTGGCGGCCTATGAGTTAGTGACAGCTCAGTTTCTAATGGACATGTGTCCACTTTGTACATGAGACTCTTACTTTCGGCTTTACTGAAATAACCAGTAATTTCTCCAGTGGTTGTTTGGGAAATAAGCACTAAATTCTTTTAACTGTGTTACATGTATATTGTATCTTTCATCTCAGGAAATCCCAGGGCCCTTGGCCATGTAGGACTCACGTCCTGCAGTCTTTGTGTAAGGAAACTCCCTTTGATTGAATGGAAAGCTGTGTAATATGTGAACTACAGGGTTTGTCCCTATAGCCATGCAACCCTACTGAAATTCAGCCACCAATGGGGTGGAGAGCAGCAGTCAGCTGGCGCACAACATGCTGCATGCCAAGGAGAGAGTTTTCAGCCCAGGATATTGGGGCAAACCCTTCTCTTATTAAAAATGCTATGGGGTGTTTAGGAACAACCCTGGACCTGTCTCTTGCATGGATGGCTGCACAAAGAGATGGTGCATGAAGCTTCCCCTTTGTGCCCTTTAAGCAGTAGCCAATCACAACTGTAGCTCCTGTGCTCCCCTAACAACAGAGACTTCTCCCTCCCAATGCCTTCTGCAGCACTAGTCGCCCTAAAGGCCCCATGTCTCTGCCCCTCCTCTGCACCAGGCAGCAGAATGGGGCATGCTGAACCCTCGAGGGGTGAATTTGTGAACAGGGAACCAGTGTGTGCCGGGGAGCTCCAGGAGGTGTAGTGCAGCTCATCACCTCCCTCAGCGCAGGCCAGTGCTACTCAGGCACAATCTATCTTTTGATGTCTGTGCAGAGTAGATCAGACAATTGATAAGGTTGGATTTTAAAGACCTTCTCATAATGAGCTAGGTGGTGTATAATTTATCTGCCTAGGAAAGCTAGAGAGCTGAGCCATCCCCATAATTCCAGGCACTCTAGGTATTTCAAACCTGGGGTTTATGCCACTACATCAAGCTCCAAAAGGAAGTTTGAAAAAAGGGAGATGATCTGGAAGAACTCCCCTAATCTCTTTCACAGCATACAGCAGATTTACTGGGGAGGTGGCTGTCACTTACTGTGGCATTGCCCAGATCTTGCCTGGCAAAGCAATCACTGGAAAAATCCAGAAAGAGCCACACCTATTATAATTTCTTTTAAGCTTTTAGACAAAAAAAAGTGTCTGAAAGACATTGTGAAATGTATTGCTGGGAGTTACTTATTTTTATGGCTCTGCCCCTTCTTGAGTGTTTGGAATAAAAGCATTCCTGAAGGTGTTTGTATGTGGATGACTTCATCTCACAGCTAGGACATGCTGCTGGGACTCAACTATTGACATCAGTCCATCTCCCGCAGACTGTTGGAGTTCTGATTGGCAAGGCAAGAGGCAGCAGTGCTGATACATGATTTTTAAAAGCAACCCACGAGACCATTTCATAATGTTTTGATTTATTTAGTAGGGGCTACCCTCTCTGTCCTGCCACCCCTGCCAAAGTCCTCAGTTCATATCTAACCCAGGTTGGTAGTGATCAAAAGTCACAACCTTCTGATGATAGTTTGGCAGCATATGTTAAATGAGTTTATTGTCTCAACCCAGTTCCCTGAGGACAGAAAAAATTACAAAACCAATTGCTACAATTGGCATGAGCTAACCCTGTTTTTGGCAGACTGGACACTGAACTGAAACCCCCAGCTACACAGAAATTTATTTAACAAACACTGAAAAAAAACAAATCCCCACGATAACATTTCATTTCAAATAGCTGTAATATTTTGGATTTTAAGATATCATGTTTCCTTTCTCCCATGACCCTGTCACTGTTAAATCCATGAATCTTCTCTGCATTAGAAGATCATGGCAGGCGTGGGTGGAGAGAAGGCACTGTTGTATTTGGTAGCTTTTGCCAGTTTTCTCCCACTTTCTGAGGAAGTTCGATTAAGCAAAGCCAAGCAGAATCTCTTTGGGTTCCTTGTAAGCAGAGCTGGGCTGAGGGCACCATGCTTTGATTTAGCTGAGGTCAGGATTTGCTTTGACAGAGTGTTTCACAATCAGGTTGTATTTCATCTGAATCACCAAAGTTCAGGGGGGAGTTGGGTAACAGGTTTTATCCCCTCTCTGATTTTGTCTTCTCCTTTCCATGTTGCTGTGGTGGTTGATTCACAGTAAGTTCAGTCACCAGAACATTGTGCGGTGCATTGGCGTGAGCCTTCAAACACTGCCTCGCTTCATTCTGCTGGAGCTCATGGCCGGTGGAGATATGAAGAGCTTCCTTCGGCAGAATCGACCCCGGCTGGTGAGACCATCTTCCCCTTTCCACTTGTGTCTGTTTTCATTATGGCATTTTAATAGGGCTGATTTCTGATTCCCAACTCCTATAAACCTCTGGACATTTTCCACCCTTCCCTTGACTTGAGCAGATGCCAATAATAGAAAATGATACTTGATCACATATTTCAAAGGATCCAGCTTTTTAGCAATCAAGGAGGACACAGAATAAAGGCTGTTTTCCTGTCACTTCCCCTGTTCTCTGCCAGGGTCAGCTGGACAACAGCACTTGAGAATGTTCCCTCAGCCTTCGTCACATTGCTGTGTCAAGTGAAGAGCTGAAATTACAGCAAGGACCCTCGTTAATGGGAAGATGTTGGAGCAGCTCTTCAGCTGGCATAGATCAACACTGACTTCAGTGGAGCTATGTCAGTTTACACCAGCTGAAGACCTGGCCCTACATGTACCATTAGTGCTGAATGAAATAGCCAATGCAAATAAATAACAACCTGGAATTAGTCCTGGGTTTTCTGTTTGTGGGTTGATCATGAATCAATGCTGATTTCCACAGATGTATTTGTTATGGGCAAAAGGCTCCAGGAATAATTTGGATGAGCAGCTTTCAACGTATTGGCAGTTCACAAACTGCTAATTTCACCTATTTGCAATTGGTTATTCAGAGTGTATTACTGGTCATGTAACTCACATAGTATTGCTTCTGCTCCCTGAGTGGATGAGTGAAACTTTCTAAATAAGAGAATAAGGCCTACTCTACAACCATTTTTTTTTACTGGTGTAGCTATATCAATTAGCTACAACCCATAGTATGGACACAATTATAGCAGTATAAAGGTGTCTTTCAGATATATTAGAGACAAGGTGTCTGAGGTAATAACTTTTATTAGACCAACTTCTGTTGGTGAGAGAGAAAAGCTTTCAAGACACACAGAGCTCTTCTCCAGGTCCACTTGAAAGCTTATCTGTCTCACCAACAGAAGTTGGTCCAATAAAAGATATTACTTCAGCCACCTTGTCTCTCTAATATCCTGGGCCCAACACAGCTACAGTTACACTGCATAATACAGGTGTTGTTTATTCCCCTTCTCATACTAGAATAAATTATACTAGTATAAGTACATTCAACCACCTCCACAGCAAGGAGGTTGTAGGGCTTTAACTACGTCAGTATAGTGAAAGTAGTACAACTTTTGTGAGGAGACAAGGCCTATGGAACGATGAATAGTGATTAAACACCAGCGAAGAGCTAATGTTCTCATTTGCACATAGCGAATATGAGTAGTGTGAAGAACAGTCATTCCCTAAACATTTGTGTGAAAACAAACCTGTTATCAAGAATGTTTGTTAGCAACAAAATAAAAAGGGGCAAGAATGTAGTTGAACCAAAACAGCCCTTCCAAATTCAAAGAAATATGCCTAAAAAATTCAGCCAGCTCTAGATCTTGCCATGGGTTTGTTTTGCCACAGTAAAAATGAAACTCCATTGGCCTCCTGACAGAGGTATCCCAAAATATGCTGATCTCTGCCTCCCTGTCTTTCTTATTTACTCCTTCGCTTTCACCTTTATACGGAACTGTTTCTAACTGTAACCTTCAATGGCAAATGTCCAAGTGTTTTGTACAATAAAGACACGACCCATCTAACTGATTAAACACCAGCTGTCAACAGCTGGAGTACTAATTACATGGTTCCAGGCGGTGAAATGAACAAGATAACAGCATCCGGAAACAACAGGAGAAAAAAAGAGCAATTTGACCTGACATCTCCAGGAGCTTCACTGAGCTTGGTAGTAATTTCTCCCCACTTTGCCCTAGAGCACTGGAAAAGCACTTGTCATAACACCTTCCTGGAGACACACCAAGGAACTTTCCCTGCAGGGGAAGAAATGATTGCCAGAGAATAAGTGGGTGTCACAGGTGGAGGGGAGGGGGGTTTGGCCCAGTCTAAATAAAATGGCCAACACTTCTATCAAAGGTGTGAAGTAAGAACTGCCTGCTGCGGCAAGCAGTATGAAAATAACCACAAAAGAGCTTTAAAAAGTGGGAGAAGGGGGAAGTGGGCTTCTAAAGAATGATGCTGGAGATGCTAATGGGTCACACAACAAAAATTAGTGAGGTTTTTTAAAAAAACAAAAAACAAAAAACACATCCATCCAGGATTTTGAATGGAAGGAGAGTGCGGGAGAGCAAAGATGAGTGACTGCACTACTCTGTGCCAGCACCAAACCCTAATGACCTCCAGCCCTGTAACATCCCTTGTGACGGGGAAGAGGTCAGACTCAGGAATAATAAACACAAAGGGGGCTCTTTACATAGGCTGCTGTACACACACACGCACGCACGCACGTACATACGTACATGCTGTAGCTCTCCCTGGCTCGCTAGTGCACAGACTGATGGAAACACCTTGGGTCTGTCTAAGCAATCACGCAACAGTTTGCTGAATACACTGTAGACCCAATGCAGATTTTTTTAGCTCAGAGAAATCCCCACTCCCAGCACTATGGGAGTTAAGCTGTGCTGTTCTCAGTCAGTCCCACTGTGATAGGATGTCTACCCCACACAAGGCCTAAGGTGGCCAGGTGGGCCTATTAACCACCTAGGCTATACCTAGGAGTCACAGTCAAGGAACAAGAACTAATTAGAGATGAGGCTCAGCTGGAGAGGAATGGGAGGGGCCTGTATTAAGCCCAGTAGCTGAGAGATGGGGGTGGGGGTTGCAGTCAGTGTTAGGAGGGCAAGGTAGGAAGTAGCCCAGGGATACAGCAGTAAGGTTCAGGACTGTGCAGCCCTTGACTGTTTGTTGTAGGGTCCCTAGGCTGGAACCCAGTGTAGCGGGGGCTGGGTTTCCCTACCAACCACAAGGCAGTGGTGCTGTTAAGGCATAGTGAGAGGAAAGATTGCCTGGGACAGCAGGTCCCAAGCTATCCTAGAAAGGGAGGACTACAGTGACCTGGCCGGAGGGCCAAGCCATGAAGTGGGAGCAGTGAAGTCCCAAGCAAGTGAGACAGGGAGAATGAGCAACCACAGGAGGGACATTGGACTGGGAGAGTTAATCCCCAGATATGGCCAGAAGAAGGTGCTCCAGTGGTGACTAGTGACACCCTGCTAGCTTTGCATTTTTTTGTTGTGTGACCCATTAGCATCCCCAGAGTCATTCTTTAGAAGCCCACTTCTCCCTTCTCCCAATTTTTAAAGCTCCTTTGTGCTTATTTTCACACTACTCACTGCAGTGGGCAGTTCTCGCTTCACACCTTTGATAGAGGTGTTGGCCATTTTATTTAGACTGGGCCAACACTCACTCTCTCACACACTCTCAGGGGGGAATCTAATAGACTCACTTCCTGGGTCTGGCAAACTTCAACCTTAAATAGAAATCTCTTCTCTTCTTTGACTCTCCTCCCCTCACTTTTCTGTTTCTCTCTCCTTCCTTTGCTATCTCTCCAACTATTCTATTTTTCTTATACTCTCTCCCCCACCCCACCACATTTCTCCTCTTCTCACCTGGGTGCATCTGTCTCTTATCCAGAATCAGCCATCCACTCTGATAATGCAGGACCTGTTGAACATAGCCAGGGACATTGCTTGTGGCTGCAAATATCTGGAGGAGAACCACTTCATCCACAGGTGAGATGGGGCAGTCCGGACCAGTGTGAAAGTTGCTTGAACTCCACTGGGCTTGTACAAAGCCTATGGCTTTCCCTTTGCAATGGAATATGCACACGTTTTTCAGTATGGATCCATGTGGTTTTACGTTCCCCAAGATAGACTGATTAAGATCTCAAGGAGAAGCTCAATTGAACCCCTAGGGTTTTGACAGGTTTCACTGCAAAAAACATGTGGATACAGGAATTTCCCATGTTTCTGAAGCAAAAACCATAAGCAGGTTGAGATCGGACCTATCTGACTTGAAAAGTGGTCTGAAGTTAGCGCTTGGTCTAAAGCCAAAAGCAGGCAGGATTCCTTGTATACTAGGTAATCATTAAGATAACCTATTGCAGCGTCTTCACAAGTGACTGCCTAAGTGAACTGTCAATCAAGAATATAACTAATGACTAGGAAGGTCTTCCGGCGTTAGCTAATCACTGAACACAGCACAACTAATGATGTCACTTTAATAGCAAATATTATAGTGGTTTCCATGTTATAACATGACAAAATGGTGTGAACTCTGCTGCTTTGCATACAGTGCTAAAGCACAACATTATGAATAAAGATTTTCAGAGGCAAAAATGGGAGTTAGGTGCCCAAATCCTTTTGATTTTCAATGGGAATTAAGCTCTTTGCTGCCCTTCGTACTTCTAAAAATCTCTCCCTTGGCTGTGTATACTTCAGCAGTTCATCTACTGCAGGTGTAGGCAACCTATGGCACGCATGCAGAAGGCAGCACGTGAGCCGATTTTCAGTGGCACTCATACTGCCCGGGTCAGCTCTGCACTTTAATTTAATTTTAAATGAAGCTTCTTAAACATTTGAAAAACCTTATTTACTTTACATACAACAATAGTTTAGTTATATATTATAGACTGAGAGAAAGAGACCTTCTAAAAACGTTAAAATGTATTACTGGCACGCAAAACCTTAAATTAGAGTGAATAAATGAAGACTCAGCTCACCACTTCTGAACAGTTGCCGACCCCTAATCTACTGGATATCTATCGCATACACACTTGAGGTTCTTCCTGCTTTCCACTAGATGGTAGCATTACCCTATCCAAATGTGCATGAGACTAAGGAGTAGCTTATTTCTGGCTCTTCTGACCTCACTGTAATTGACTTGTTGATTGTTTTAGAGTAGCATCAGCACAGAATAACCTTTGACGTTAGAACCATTGACTAGGGAAGCAGAGAGCAGGAGATTCAGGGTAAAGCAAAGCAGGACTTGTGCAGTAGGATGCTGAACAGAGAGGAACGGTGTATCTGCACTGCAATCACAGGTGGGACCGAGGCACATGTAGTCATACCCAAGCTAGCTTTGATCTAGCTAGCTCAGATAGCAACAGCAATGAAGCGGCAACAGCCTGGGCAGCAGCCCAAACTGTGCAAACCAACCTGGGCCCCAGGGTATGTACTCAAGCAGCTAACCCACGCTGCCGCCCACGCTGCCATGCTTTCACGGCAAGTCAGTTCACCTCTTTGTGCCTCAGTTTCCTCATCTGCAAAATCAGGATCATGAGATTTGCCGCCCTACAATCTGTGGATGAAGTGCTAGAGATGAGCTAACAGTTGCTATGAGTAGCTTCTAAAAATTCCCAGTTGACTGACAGCATCTCTCAGTTTCAACTGAGAGCTGGTTGCAATTCATGGAATTCTGTCATAGCACCATAGTCACCGCCCTTGTTCTAAAGGCCACCAGGTGCCCAGCTCATGTCAGTGGAAGGAGCAGGGACCCACACCCAGGAGGAGGGAGTAGGTTTCAGATGGGATTGTACTCAGGATAGCTAGCCTGTCCCACTGCCCATGCAGCCAGAGCTACACTGCTCTTTTTCAGCAGTCTAGCTCAATCAAAGCTAGCATGAGTATATCTACCCGAGCTAAAAATTATACCTCCAGCATAGACATGCCCATGGTGTGTGTGCTACACAGTAACAGGGTGCAGCTTGCAGGTATGCCAGGAAGGGAAGGCTTCAAAGAGGCAGGCAGAGCAGAGTATCCACACCCAGGTAGAAGCACATGTGCACACACACATCCCCTTTCTGCAGAGCAAACAGGCTTAACCACTATACCGCTAGGCAAGAGTTGGAGTGACTGGAAGAAAAGGGGGAAACGAGGCAGGCAACAATCTGAGCAGGGAACTGTGAGGCTGGTGTTTGCTTTCCTCATGCTTAGCATTATAGGTGAGAATGTGCGCTTGTGGTTAGGGCAGTGGAAGAGATAGGATGCTGGGGTTCTTTGTTGTCAGTTCTGCCACTGATTCAACATGTGGCCTCAGTCAAGTCACTTCACTATGCCTCAGTTTTCCCCCACTGTAAACTGAATGTAATAAGGGATCTTGTAAAGGTCAACAAATAGAAAGCACTTTAAAATCCTCAGATGAATGTTGCTATAAAGGGATTATTATTTACTTAAGCACAATACAACATATGAAAATTCTAATAGTATCTTCTCAATGTAAACATTTCTAAAAAGGATGTCAACAACTCAGGACTGGGCTGGCTTGCCAGCTTACTGACACAGGGCAAAATTGTGATTGTGTGGGAGAGTGAAGGGATGTAAAGTCCCAACCCTAACCCCTTGCACAGTTGTCTGGGAAGGGAGCACCCGGTCTGTGAGCCCAAGCAGGCAGAAAGAAGCAGGGAGTGGGTGGATCCAGGACTGTGCTGCCCTCTCTCACCCCCCCTCCCATACTAGGCAGTAGAGGGACTAGTGGAGGGCGGTGAATGTTATGCCTGGTAATCATCCAACACAGCATATGCTACCTCCTGCACAAAGCAGGAGCTGCAGAAGAATTCTAACTCGGGGGTGGGGATGGTTCTGAGTCACACTTCCTTTCTGCAGCTCCTCCTGGGCTGATACAGGTATGTGGCACCCCTTACTCAGCATAGTCGATACAGTGAGACAAAGGAAGTGCTCATCAGATGCTGAATTACATGTGAGAGGCTGAGGAGTTTCATAGCTATCTTATAAACTGTTTCTCAGTCTCTTCCATGTCAGAAAGTCTCCACAGTGGGGTGTTCACCATCTCTATGATGAGTCAGATCTTTGCTCTGAGCCTTGTTTTCAGACTGGCCCTCAGGGAGAACTCCCCAGACTGCTTTGCTTCCAAGTGGCACATATGGTAGAATCCAGGACTCCCTCTGAAGCGGACCTGGCATAGGATTTGTGAAAGACTTTTCTCTGTGTCTTGATTTCTTCATTGCCCTCAAGGATTTTCTCCTCAAAGCTGCTACACTCAAATTCTTTTGGCTTTCTGCCCTCAGTAAAGGCAGGCAGTCGAGTAGCCTGCAGGAACCCAGCTCACATGGGGGCAAGGTCCAGACCGAGATCATTGAGCAGGTCACATGGAAATTCTCTCCATTGAGACCAGGTCAGAACCAGTGTCATGGAGTATGGGGCAATTTTTTTTTCAAACCCTCTCCCCTCCCCCAGACATGGGATCCCTATTCCCACAGCTTTCAAAGCAAGCCATGAAACATTCCAACTCCTGTGAATTCTCAGAGACCAATGGGCAAGTTGTCTCCAGTGGCTACAGCTCACTCTTCATTGGGTACAATTGGTCCCCACTTAGCCCAGACACAGCAGCAGGGAGTGCGCGGGTGAAGAAATTCAGATCCTGCTCTCCAAGAGATGGACCAGCCTCTAGGTGTCCCACCGGATGTCATGAAGTGGCTGCTGCTTTCCTTCGGGAGGCATGCAGGATTCATGCCTGCAGACTGTCCTTCCAGGCTGCTTGGTAACACACTAACCCATGCACAGGATCCCTACTCTCAGGTGTTTGGCCCAGGGACTGGTGAAGGATATTGGTCACAACCAGCTCTTAAAGAGACAGTGCAAAGTCTTAAAACCTCTCAGGAGAGACTCCCACTCTAAAGGAAAGGAGGAAATCGCTAAGGCTGAGGCTTTGAATGAGATACCTCAGACTCTCAACTAAACTTTGCAGAGTTAAGCATGAATGGGGGCTCTAGCTTCACAAATGCTTATGTTTTTTAGAAAATGAAACCCTAAAATCAAAGAAACAGGCAAAGCTGAAGAGCTGTGTAATCCTTCCTCACCTGCTTTGAGGCTGTGATGAAGCTGGAGTGGGAATTCCCTAGCAAGACCTACTTGTACCTAAGAACAAAAAAGATCTTCCTTACTCTGCCTAAGCTTAAGCCTGCTGTCCTCTACAGTGAAGTGTATAGTCATACCAACTAGGGAGACAGGACAATATGATCTTCACTCAGACTAAAATTGGATACAGCGGCCGCAGCCTGGGGAGTATTAGCTGCAGCCTCTTATTGCGCAGGTCTACATACTCCTGGGATGCCCTTGTGAGCATGTGCCCACACACACATACACTCCAAGTCCTCCATAAATCAATTTAAACTACCTTTCCCATGTAGCTTTTTCAGGCCTGGTGCTTCACCTGACTCTGATTTGCTGTACATTCAAAATTTCCAAAGACAGGTCCTGGGGGCAAGTATGACTCCAACTGAAGAAACTGGAACTGCGAGATAACATCTGGTGTCCTTCCAAATATTTTGTTGATGCTCTCTTTAGGGAGCGCAGAGACAAAGAAGTCACTGAGGCTGTATGCCAGGGACTAGTCCCTCCCTCCTTCCAGTGCGAGACTATTCAAGCTCTCTTATCTCAGCCAGTGTTCTCTTTGAAGCCATTGTCCCTCCAGGTTCCAGTATAGAGATTTATGCAGCAGGAAGAGGTCATTGCTACCTATCTTAAGAGTTGGAAGAATCAGGCTGGGATTCTCTGGAAAAACCATCCAACCCCAAACATTTCTTTTGTTTTTGAGTGTTCCAAGAGATTTTTCTCTCTCTGTGGGCCATCATATGGGGGTGAATCTGCTCAGAAAATGAGTGCTTGAGAACATCAGGGAAGAATATTCAGTAGAACTCACTCCTTATCCCAGGAACAAGTTTGTCCTTTTCACAAAGTATATTAAAAGAAACCAGCAAAGTCTCTTCATAGCATCAGAAGATGAAGGGCACAATAGTCCAACTCTTACGCACTGAAATGATAGAACCAGTTCAGTGGCAAGAGAGACATTTTGGAAGGGACACAAGATTCTTTGTGGTACAGAGAAACAATGGCATGCAGCCCATTTTAGATCTCAGGTCTCTCAACAAGTCCATAAGGAGATCAGTATTCCAGGCAGAAATATTGAAATTCATAATTATAGCATTATTTCCTAAAACTTCAGAATATGAAAATAAATCTCATGGAGATCTATTGAAGATATGATCAGGGAGAGTCACTCAGGGGATACTAGTATCAGAGGGTAGCGGTGTTAGTCTGGATCTGTAAAAGCAGCAAAGAATCCTGTGGCACCTTATAGACTAACAGACGTTTTGGAGCATGAGCTTTCGTGGGTGAATACCCACTTCCTCAGATGCATGTAATGGAAATATCCAGGGGCAGGTATATATATGTGTGCTAGCAAGCAAGCTAGAGATAACGAGGTCAGTTCAATCAGGGAGGATGAGGCCCTGTTCTAGCAGTTGAGATGTGAAAACCAAGAGAGGAGAAATTGGTTCTGTAATTGGCAAGCCATTCACAGGGGATACTGTAGCTTCTGCTACAAGAAGATGCATTAACAATATAGAGTACTTCCGTTTGGACTCAAATTCTACCTGGGTATTCACAAATTCCATATCATCCATCCCTTCAAGTGTAAGGGATACATGTCTGCTCTGGTCTGGCCAGCATTCTCATCTGATTATACAGGGCCCAGAAGACACAGCTAAAAGCCTTCGGAAACATGGCTTTGTGCGAACAAGTGGAAGGGCCAGTTACAGCTCTCACAAAATTTCAGCATCTAAGTTATCATCCAAGACTATCTTTATTTCAGAAGAATATATTGTCTGATTTGTCAAACATTAGCACACGTCTCCTAAGATAAAATCTCTGACTCAGCTGCTGTGCTACTTGGTCTCATGTGGATAATCAGTCCTATTCTTGCTTCACTTCCAGACAGCAATTGCAGCAAATATGAAGATCTTGGTACAGATCCAGTACTAGCATCACTTGGTGAATTTATTGTTAATATTATTTAACAGCTATCTGATCATAGTTTCCAGTGAAGCTGGTCTTAACTACAGATTCCGAACACCATGATGGCGGAACATATCTGGACTCCTATATGACTTGCGGGGTGGGAGGGTACATAGACCAAGTAGGAGACATGGGGTACAACCTGCCTCATGTTACGGACATCAAGATCACTCCTTTTCCAACAGACGATCTTTTTTAAGTGTGTATATAACTGCTAAGAAGGCAGAAAACCTTCAGCGCTGCTTAGAGAGGTAGCCTTGTTCATGTCAAGGACAGATGCTCTCAACTCTGTTCTTTAGGGTTCTATACCAAGAAGGAGAGTCAGGGTCAACTGGCTCAGCAGGGCACACTTAGAACTAAGGGAATGCAGTCTAGATCAGCTAGCTTTTTGGTGCATCTCTGGTCAGGTTGGAAGCCTATTGATGAACTTCTTTACACCCAAATCCCATTGGAGAACCAAAAGAGGAGAGGAGGAGATACTTGAAAGCAGAGGCTGTTGATCCTCTTGTGACAGGTTAGACCCCATTCTGGGATGCGACCTGATGTGGTGGGGTTCAGCTGAGCCTCCCCTGCTCAATCAGCCTGGGCTCCTTCTCCTTGCTTAGCTGAATTAGGCTCTCCCGCCTCTTTCAGCACACACACACACAGAGGTAGGGCCACAGCCCGCTGCAGACACAGACAGAAGTCAGCTCTGTATGAGAGGGCTCCCCAGCACTCACACGCCTACTCCTTTTGGGAGACAAACTGGAATGGGTTACCTAGGGAGGTGGTGGAATCTCCATCCTTAGAGGTTTTTAAGACCTGGCTTGACAAAGCCCTGGCTGGGATGATTTAGTTGGTGTTGGTCCTGCTTTGAGCAGGGAGTTGGACTATATGACCTCCCAAGGTCTCTTCCAAGCCTAATCTTCTATGATTCTAAATCCAGAATACTACTGTTTTGCATTGTATAGAAATATCTGTACAGCTCAAGTTCATAAAATTCTCCCTCTTCCTCAGTGTGAAGAGAGGTGTGCATGACTTCTTGCCCCCCAGCTAGACATTGCATAAACTGGGTTTAATGATAAACAAAACAAATTTTATTAACTATAAAAGGCAGATTGTAAGTGGGTCAAGGGATAGAAAGCAGAACAAAGCAGATTACTAAGCAAATGAAACATAGCGTGCAAACTAAGCTTGACACACTAGATAGATAGGATACAAATTAGCAAATTCTCACCCGGAGTGATAAACAGACTGGCAGATTCTTAAGGCACAGGTTGCCTTGGCTTTCCCAGGTTCTCATACACAGGCTAAAGATCTTAGCCTGGGACCATCGCTTCTCACAGTTCAGTCTTTGTTCCTCAGGTGTTTTCAGTTGTGTGGTTGTAGGGAGAGTGAGGACCCCTCCTGTTGTCATTGTCTCTCTTTTATGTCTTCCCCCCACTTGCTGGAAAGCTTTTTTGCTGTGACCTGGGTCAAACAGTTCCCACTGTAAAGACCTATCTGAGCTGGGTCAAACAATTCACATTGTGTAGAGCTATATCTGAGAGGTGTCTATTCACACAGTTCCTGGGTAATCCTTATGTTTGTGTGAATTTCTTCAATAAGCCACTAACAGTGTTTGGCCTCATCCACCATAGCACATTTGAAATACAGAGACATGGTCAATATTCCCAGCTTCAGGTACAAAAATGATACATGCATACAAATTGGATAAACATATTCAGTAAATCACAGCCTTTCCAATGATCAGGGCTGGCTCCAGGACCAGCGCACCAAGCGCGTGCCTGGGGTGGCAAGCTGCAGGGGGCGGCCTGACGGTCGCTGTGAGGGTGGCAGTCAGGCTGCCTTTGGCGGCATGCCTGCGGGAGGTCCGCCAGTCCTGTGGCTTTGGCAGCAATTCGGCAGCAGGTGGGACCGGTGAACCGGTGGACTTCCTGCAGGCACGCCGCCGAAAGCCGCCTGCCTGCCGTGCTTGGGGCGGCAGAATACATAGAACCGCCCCCGCCAATGATACCTTACATGAGCCATCTTGCATAAAGTATATCTTAGTTATACCACATTTGTATCATAACTATATTTCCATGAAGAATATGGGGTGTAAAGTCACACCTCTTATCTCAGAAGTGGGCTTAAAGGCCTACTTTATACCCTTCCTCCCTCAGCCACTGAAAGTAAAGATAGTGAAGATTGTGAAGGAACAGGCCACAATGATTATAAACCTCTTCTCATAAACCCTCAGGTCTTAGTTCTCAGACCTGATTCAAATATAGCTCAAACCTTCTCTCAGACTCTCAACTAATATACAAAACATAGCTCAAGAGGACCTATCCTGAACCAATATCCAGACCTGCCTAGCTCGTCAGCTGGGAAGCTGTGAGGAAAGATCTATAATCACTCATTCTGAGAAGCTGATACACACCCTCCTCACATCTGAGAGGACATTCACAGAAGATGTCTGTGGGTAACTTGAGGTTTAGATGTTGGTGTTACAACGGACGCACATCAGGGCAAAGTCAGCTGAAGCAAAAGACAGTCTAATGTTTTTACCAGATGGTTTGACCACGGGGCTCCAGGCAGCACTCTTTGGAAAGGTCAGACAGCAGAGTCAGGCATGTTGCATTGTAAGAAATTCATGAGAATCTCCTATCACTGTCACACAACAGATTCCTGAGGACCACTCCTCTTATCAGTCCTCTAGCAATACACACATCCTGTCATAATCTGGATCTGTGTGTAGGATCTACAGGTCCACATAAAACTACTTGTCAGCATCACAGCTGGTAGCTGTCTTCCTCTTCTCACTGAAACTGTCTTGTCTACTCACCACCTCCTTGTCCAAGGGACTGCAGAGGTTGGTTTGCTCTCAGTTATACTTGTTACATGTTCCACCAAACATGGTAGTTCTGTGGACTCCCCAGGTCTCCATCTCCAAGGTCACCACAGTCTTCTTCATGTAATAGGAAATGATATTGTTGCCTTTTTGAATGAAACCAAGCACTCTAAGAATGTAGAAATGCATAAGTTAGATGTGAAGAGCGCCAACAGAGGAATAAAGATTTCTATAACAAAGGCATTCAAAGCCTTAGTACAGCTCCTCTCATTACTATGCATGCTGTGAAAAGATCAGCGATTTTGTGGGCAGAGAAATCATATGTATCTTATGAGAAGGGCTGAAAGGCTAGTACAGGCTCTTCCAGCCACCTTTTCTCTAACACTCTAGACTTGACATTCCCACCTGTGCTGATGGCATTTGGTAGAGGAGTGTTTTGGAGCAGGGAGCCCCTGTAACCCATAAGTTCATTTTCAGTTCTACATGGGTAAATATTAATCCTCCCTTCCTCCTGCCCTAGGGATGATTTGTGTCTTTCTATGGCCCACTGTGAAGGCTGTCTGACACAAAGGGAACTGAGAAAAGGGAAATTCTGTCTTACCATGAATTTTCATTCTCGGACCCTCCATGTCAGACAGTCTGACCCTCCCTTGGAGGACCGCATTATATCTAAGGTTTTATTCTGACTTGTGCTTGCTTGTTGAGTAGTTTGAAAGGGAAGAGGTGTTCCTCCGGGAAATCCTTACATTTTATGTTAAGGTTCTGCTGCAAAGAGTTTGAGTTGAATAGTACTTGTATACAGTTAGTATTTCAGTTTTGGGTGCTGTCTTTCTGGAGAGTTCTTTCGGAGGGGCCATCATAATCCCAGCCTCAGAGCCAAAATTTGGTCTGCCTCCAGTCACCCTGGAATTGAGGAACACCCCACTGTGAAGACCATCTGACACAGAAGGTTCTAGAATGAAAATTCTCAGGTAATACAGAATTTTCCCTGTTAGTTATTTCTGCTTGATTTCTGCTTTTTAGATATAGACACACACGCATTTTTCAGGCAAATAACAGAACTTGCCTTAAAGTGCCCTTCTGCTCAGAAAAGTGACTATATAAAAGACACCTTCCCACTCAGCAGATCTGCCCCTGTATGTAGTCAGAGTCCTATCTGCTGATTTTACTGACTAAAATAAGCTTAACATCTACAAGGGAACAGTATGGATCCTATTCCTTTGTGTACAGCATCAATAAAATAATTGTGTACTAAGCTTCAATCTGTTACACCTATCTAAACCCACTGTAGACAGAGAGATTGCACAAGTGTCACTGAGGTTATAATTTATCCTGGAACAATTTTGTTACTGTGGTGATGAGGTAAAAAGGAAAACCCCAGCTTGTTTTTCAGATGCAGGCGGAGTTTTCAAGGCTGGCAGTGAGAAGAAATATTTTACTTGCAAAGTACGCACATTTTTCTGGCCATCACCAAGATACAATTAAACACGGACATGCCCCTCCCCCCCATTTCATTATTTTTAACAAGGTGCTTTTCAGAGCACAATGGTGCTTTAAAACAAACACAAACTCTCCAGCCTCACTCATGCATTCACCTCCTTCCTGTGTCACAAATTAAAGGCCCAGTCTTGCAAAGTTACTCTCAGATGCAACACTGTTAATTTAAATATGACTAAGGACAGATATAAGTGTAAGTGCAGGAGTTATGATTTGCTAGATCCAGCCCCAAGAAAATACAAACCTCTTTCTGGGAAATACCAGTCAAATGGCATTTTGCATTAAACAAGACACCACTGAGAGTTATGGAGAAAGTGAAGGAGTCAGAGGTCTTTCTTTAAAAAAAATCAAAGAGGAAAGGAGGCCATGTTAGCAAATGGTTAAAGCAGAACTGGGTTCTGGCCTAACTCTAATACTGACTCTCTGTGTGAGCTCTGATTCAGTTTCCCACTTTATATAATGGAGATGGTGCTTACCTTTATAAAATGCTTTGAGATTTTTGGATGAAAAATTGCATTTAGGTGCTATGTAGTAATTACCATTAATAAGAATTATAACAACATACAAATCATTTTTAATAAATGAAGGCCTAATCCTACTAGGGATTAATTTTCAGTGTGGTCACTTGTGGGAGTACGGATTACTCATGTAAGGCTCACCAGATCAGCTCCTATATATTTTTTTAAACCTAAATATGTAAGGTGTAACAGGAATGGAACTGATATGTAATCGTGTTATGAGTACTATAAGCTGTGATGTAAGAATCTAAGAATATTGATATGCAACCTAGTTACTGAGAGAAACTGTGTAACTTACATTGGTGTTATAAGACTTTCTTGTGTGAATATATTGATTTAACTTAATAAAGTCTGTGGGAAGAGCAAACAGGGAAGACCATCTAGGTATACACTAGAAAGACAATGGGTTTCAGCTGTTACCATCTCCAACACACTGTAAACACTGTTTGCCAGGCTGGGAATTAGAGATCAAAGGAAAAGCCTCTCTGCAGGGCAGATGGTATGGTTCACTGGTGAGCTATTGTCTAGCCCAGGGGTCGGCAACCTTTCAGAAGTGGTGTGCCGAGTCTTCATTCGTTCACTCTAATGTAAGGTTTAGCGTGCCAGTAATACATTTTAACGTTCTTAGAAGGTCTCTTTCTATAAGTCTATAATATATAACTAAACTATTGTTGTATGTAAAAAATAAGGTTTTTAAAATGTTTTAAGAAGCTTCATTTAAAATTAAATAAAATGCAGAGCCCACCGGACCAGTGGCCAGGACTCAGGCAGCGTGAGTGCCACTGAAAATCAGCTTGCGTGCTGCCTTCGGCACCTGTGCCATAGGTTGCCTACCCCTGGTCTAGCCAGTCAATCATAGAATCTCAGGGTTGGAAGGGACCTCAGGAGGTCATCTAGTCCAACCCCCTGCTCAAAGCAGGACAAATCCCCAGACATATTTTTATCCCAGATCCCTAAATGGCCCCCCTCCAGGATTGAACTCACAACCCTGGATTTGAGCAGGTCAGTGCTCAAACTGCTGAGCTGGCTGGCACAGACAGACTTTGCAGTGGGAGTCTAATGAAATTGGGCCTGTTCAGATCCAGGGGACGGTAAGTATTAGGGAAATGCAGGCTTTGCAGTTTAGGCTAGTTTATTAATTTTAGGATTTTTTTTTCTGAAATCCTTTTGTTCTAAATAAATGATACTTTACTTTAAGGAAGTTGCTTGGTCACTAATTACCACAGTCATCCTCAAGGGGCGGGCATGGATCGGAGTTCACGCTGCACTCCCTGTCGGTACCTGGCCCAAGCTGAGGAAACTAATGATCCAACCAGCAGACCAGTATCTGTGATTAATCCTGGTCATGTGCCACCTGAGCCACATTGCACACACACTAAGAAGATTGTCCCCAGGCAGGGGGGCTGGAACAATTTGTACAGTAAGGGTGCTAAGAGCCATTGAACCAAACTGTAAACCCTATATATGATGGAAACCACTTCAAGCCAAGGGGTACCACAGCACCCCTAGTTCCAACACCTGGTCCCCAAGGAAATAGTACTGCAAGGTCTGAGCCCAAGGCAGATCTGCTGCATTAATCACTGCTGATACAAAGGACTGCCACCTGGCCTGAGAATGAGAGAAATGCATGTTTCCACCCTAAATAAGCATGAGGCCTGACACCTAAAGTGGGGGTGGCACCTAGAGAGACCAATGTGTGTCGGAAGTGCAGTTATCCTGGTAATCATTTCATAAGGTATTATAATTCATAACTCCATTTCTCTTTTAAGGGACATAGCTGCAAGGAACTGCCTGCTGACCTGCACTGGGACAGGACGAGTAGCCAAAATTGGTGATTTTGGAATGGCCCGAGATATATACAGGTAAGGGGCAAGAGTGTTCAATTTGCTTGGAGAAAAGTAACTGAAATGACATCTCCAGAGTGTGGAGAGATCACATGTATGTCTGAAAAATAGGAGCTGTCCCATGACAGCTGAGCTAGAATCACCCCAATGGAGCCAGCCATTATCTCTAGGGGAGTTGTCTACACTAGAATATTTTCTCTAGTTAATCGCTTGTCAGTTAAGTTAGCTAATACAGTGGTTTTCAACTGTGATCTGTGGACCCCTAGGCTTCTGCACACTATGTCTAAGATTTCCAAAGGGGTCCACACCTCCATTCGAAATGTTTAGGGGTCCACAACTGAAAAGAGGTTGAAAGTCACTGAGCGAACACATTTGCACATGCTAATCTGGACATTCCATGTAGGTTTGTTCCAGGCAGGGCCTTGGGGCACACTACTAATGTTTCTGGTGTCCAGACTAGCATGCACAAATGCATTCACCAATTCCAGCTCATTGGCATTCAGTGCACTTAAGTTTTAAAAAATCTAGTGACAAATACAAGGTGTCTGAAATAAACACTGGACTGTTGCCCTGCACCTTGGACTAGGGTGACCAGACAGCAAGTGTGAAAAATCAGGACAGGGGTGGGGGATAATAGGAGCCTATATAAGAAAAAGATCCAAAAATCAGAACTGTCCCTATAAAATCGGGACATCTGGTCACCCTACCTTGGACAGTCATTGCACCTGCACAAAGTGGGTGTAAAATCCACCCCAGCTCAAAATAGCTGCACTTGAGACCTGCTCCCCATTCAGTGTGCACCGGTGCAGGTGACCACACAAAGTGCAGGCAACAGGAAAACCAGGCCAGGAAATCATTCGGGAACCAGTCTCTGTGGTGGAGTTTCAGTGATGGGAAAACAGGACACAGAGCCAAGCATTCATCTGGCCGTCTAAAAATAAGTGAATTCTTCAAGGCATCACGTTCTTCAGGAGGCCCTGGTTCAGTTGTTAGCCTCTTCCATCACTGAACCAGAGGCCAAGCTTCTTGAACTTGTGCAACGACCCTGTTTCGCCCAGGAATCATCTTTAAATAATTTGTTTTCGTCTCTTTTATCAATTCTGAGGGTTACAAAGTTCTTACTTATCAGTTCTCACACAGAATTGTCTAGGTTTATTCTGCCCCCAATTGGGGTGGAGTGGGAAAGGCTCATTATTCATCTGACCCATTTCAGCCCCATGGAATTTGATTCTAAGCCCTTAATTCTCCTTGCATTTCATCTTCCCAGAGCCAGCTACTATCGCAAAGGAGGGAGAGCCATGCTGCCTGTCAAGTGGATGCCACCAGAGGCTTTCCTAGAGGGGATCTTCACCTCCAAGACTGATACCTGGTGACGATTGCCTTTTACTCACCTCTGCAAGCCAGGGGCGGGGTTTAGGGAGTTCAATGCACCTGTGGAGATGTCAGCTGGTCATCAGAAATTGAGGTCTTCTCACCAATAAAAGCTTTAAACATTTCAAAGTTGCCCAAAGTCCTAACAGGAGAAATCAAGAAATCTTCACTTTGACTTAAATTAGTTTTTTGACTAAATGAGCCCTGAGTGAGAATTTAAGAATCTGGCTCAACATAAATAGAATACATAAAAATACGCAGACACACTCCTTTGGGTATGCAGCACTCCTTCATGTTATGCTATGAATGGCTACAATTTACAGCCTGGGGGACAGCTGTCCCAGAAGCAGAGTTCACTGCTGAGGGAAGATGCTGCTGCTCTTTACCTTCAAGGGACCGCACTGGCAGAATCTGCCTGGAAGATATGCTTAATCACTGTATTTCCCACGTGTGCTGACCCTGCTTCATCTCTGCCTTGCCGACTTTATGCCTTCACCCAGCCTTACCTACTTTATGGATTGCTCCAGATAGTTCTGGGTCATCTAGCAGACCAGGTCTTACAGCAGGTTTGCACCACTGAACCCCTGACCAACAGGAACCCCTTTCCACTGCCAGGGGCTGCAGCCTGTGGAAAGGAGGAGCTTGTTGACAGCATCTCTGTCAGCCTTGCAGTGCCCTAACACTATGCTAAGGTACTAGTGGTGCAGCATGTCCAGGTTGCAAAAGCTGGCTGCAGGACCGCACATTTGCAGTATGTGGCAGCAAAATGCAGAGAGGAAGGGCTGTTTAAATGCCTGATATTAAAGCAGTTTTAAAATCCAAACAAGCAGAAGCCTGATTTTCAATAACATCACTGTCAGAAGCTTCTAACTTGTCAACCCTCAGCATCTGTCACTCAGCATCCATAGCTGAAAGACTTCTTAGTTGCTACTATCTCCATAATCACACTGGATTGCTGAGACACTGAAATATAAAATGACAGTAGACTTATGTGGAAGCTCTAGCTAGCAGCTGAGGGAATGGTATTTATGTAAGTGCCTTTCAGATAAACTTTTTCTGTTTTAAATAAGTATCTCCATCAGTAGAGCATTTGTGAAAACACACTGGAAAATGGAAGGTGTTCAGTTTATCAAGAACTGTGTCTATCAGTGCAGTATCCTCTTAAAGCGATGCTGGCACATTGCTTCCAATGCCACGCTGATCCAGTTCCCTGCCAATGTATTTAATTAGCAGTGCCTGGACCTTCAAAAGATTAGGAATAGATTATCTGTCATATCAGAGCAGACCAGTCAGTGGCCAGCACCAGATATTTCAAAGGAAAGTGTGACAATCCCTGTACTGGGCAATTATAGATAACCTACCTTTAGCAGAAGTTTCTTCCTAGCTCCCATCAGACAAGGGTTGGTGAAATTCTGGTACGATTGAAGTCAGTGGCAAAACTCATATTGACTTCATTGGAGCCAGCATTTCACCCTTGGTCTCAATGATATCTTGTGACAGGGAGTTTGCTAGGTTAAATGTGTTGTGCAAAAAAGAGCTCCCTGTGATCAATTTTAAATGTTTGACCTTTCAGTTTAATTGGCTGTCCCCTTGTTCTTGCATTATGAACATTCAAATGTTTGGACACCTATGCAAACATCTTGAGTCTACAGAAAGTGGAACTCTCATGCAATGTCTGATACTTTTATGTTGCTAGTCAAGCCAGATATGCCACCTTAATGGTGCTTTGGTATTTCCACTTCAAGAGCCAGGTAGTGCAGAGAGAAACACCACTTTAAAAGGAGTTATTCTGACATTTTGGAACCTCACAAAATTAGGTTTGGGTGACAATCCAGATTGATTCTAAGGGTTTGTCTATACATGGAGTTATTCCGAAATAGCTATTGTGCTTTAACTTCACATCCCAACTTCATCCACATTATCTTTCCAGTATAGACAAACCCTTATTTTAGTCACACTGATTTTCCATCAGTATGATTAATCTGGAGCTTTAGGATGCTGCACCAAGATAGTATTGTCTGAAGACCTTTTACACCAAATTCTAAAGCCAACAGGGTACGAATCAAAGCCTAAGGGGCATTGTTGGCTGGTTTCTGTGGCAGGTCCTTTGGTGTGCTACTGTGGGAGATCTTCTCATTAGGCTACATGCCCTATCCTTGCAAAACCAACCAGGAGGTGCTGGAATTTGTCACTAGTGGAGGAAGAATGGATCCACCAAAGAACTGCCCAGGGCCTGTGTGAGTATCTCCTCACCCTTAGATATAAGTCAAAGGCTAGTAAACATTCAGATTGGCTAATCAAAGATGGCTACCACCCTCTCTACACCCAGAACGAAACAACTATTTACCCTAGGTTTTCCTCAAAGGTTAACACAAGTTTCCGTTAAGAACACCATTAATTGATACCCATTTAGCAGTCTCAGCAGAGAGTCCCAGGGTTCAATGGGAATGGGAGATTCAGTTACACACTTACCTCATACCAGAGAGTCCTTCCAAAACCTGATTGAGGCACATAAGCAGGGCAAAGCGAGGAAGGTTATATTGCTATTTCCATGTTATACTTGTTCTGTGAATAAAACGATGACTTCAATGTCTAGGGCTGGTAACCTGGCAACTTTCATCACCAATAAATTTCCATACAATTAAAAATACAGTCTCCAGTTCTGGGGTCTAGTACAGGCCCTCTTTGCCACCAACTACCAGCAGATTTCCTCATGGTGGTGAATACTCACCTGCCTTAGGAAGCATATCAGGTGTGTGGCCGGAGGACAGAAAGCATGACTGAAGCATGCACAGGTGCTCTCCAGAAATTCTCCATTTGTCAGAAAATCCCCTTGGAACTATTGACAGCTGGACACAAATTAGAGCTGCACTGAGTAATTGCACCTTCCCTTCCCCCCATGGCCCCAGGATCAGGGAACATGAAAATGACACATGGCTAATTTTGCCCTGCCTCTTGGGTCCTGTGCTGAGTGCAGTTCTTCTGGACCTGAAAACTGGGCCTAGAGACAGACCTGAAAAATGAATCCATATTGATTTGTGGTTTTGATTTATCATTATCTATTATTAATTGGCATAAATATGTATTTATGTCTCAAGTTACCGGATCATGACGCAATGTTGGCAGCACAGTCCAGAGTACCGGCCCAATTTCTCCACCATTCTGGAAAGAATCAAGTACTGCACACAGGTAAGTTTTTACTTGTTTATGGCACCAGATCATCCTATGATACAAACATCATTACCCAAAACAGAGGGAATGGATTGCTCTGATTGGCTAATTACTTTCCCAATTCCCTTTGTGCTTGGCGTATACTTCAGCTAGTATTTTCATTTGTGCTTCTGTACATCTATCTCATCTCACCTACCTCCACCCCACCAGCATGCATACAATCCCTTCCTATGAAAAGTGTCTGCTTCCACCTCCTAGTTCATTCAGTAGTGAAGAGTCTTTGATTTTGCGATGGACAGGTTTCCAGAGCCCATCACAATTTCTAAGGCCCTTACTTCACTCTTCAACAAGTTTTTTCAAACTTCCGTGAAAGTCACAGCTGAACTGGCATGGAAGATGGGGGTGAGAGGGCACAGGGTTGATAAGCTGCTCGCCTTTTGCTGCTGGAGACCTGGATCCAAGCCTAGTTTAAGATGCAAGAGGAAATTATTAGATGTTGATGATCTCTGCCTACTCATTAATATCAATAAGGCATCCCAAATGGCAGCCCGTGTTCAAAAGAAGCCCTAAAATGAAATGTGTTGGCAAATCATAAGTAAGGTGCACCATCAGAATGGTGCCTGGCAGCTTGCACAATGCATGGCTGCACTACACAATTGCTGGCGCTAACTACTGCTAACATCATCTCACTTTTCTGAACACTTCCCTGAAAAAGTGTGTGGAAAAGTCACAACTGGACATGCTCAGAATGTAAAATGTGATTACTGAATCCTTTGTTTCAGGACCCTGATGTGATCAACACAGAGCTGCCCATTGAGTGTGGACCAGCATCAGAGGATGAGGGGAGCTCTGTGATGTGCCCAAATAGTTCCAGTGGGATGGTCCCTTTCCTGGTGAACCCATCACTCACACCTCAGCTGGCTCCCATAACATTAGAAACCCATCATGCAGGGCATAAAGCTGGACAATGTCCACAGGAGCTGCTGGTGGAAAACCTTGGCAATTGGACTGGCAGAGGTCCCAGCCTACCATGCCTCACTGATTCCAGCAGTGGATCATGGTTCCAACAGACCTCGAACCAGAGGCTGGAATCAAGCAGTCAGCCGGCACACAGACCACACAAAACCAAAAACCTTTGGAACCCAACCTATGGATCCTGGGTGATGGAAAATATCTGTCGCTCCTGTCCCAACGCCAAACTCAAAGCAACCACAGAGCGAGAAGATTCAGGTTTTGATGGGAACTGCAGCTCCTCCCCTAGTTCTCGGGCATCTCCAGCCTCTCCAAGCAGAAGCCACTGTCCTCAAAGGAATATCGGTGGGATAGAACTGGTGAAGCTACAGACTTTCCCCTGCGGCAATGTGAATTATGCATATGATGATCTCTGCTATGTCACTGATCGGCCTTCGGCTTTGGCAGTGGGTAGAGCAGGGGTGCTGAGGAGCACCAGTCTGCACAGGGATAGGAAGCCTTTTTGTAAGCCAGAGAAAGCAGCAAGAGAGAGGGACTCTGGCCTGTCCTTGTCAGATGACCTGAATGTTACACCAGTATAATAGGAAATGTTCCTCCAAAGGTCAGGACCTCACACTAGGAGTGTATGTATCTGAAAGGGCAAACTGGAACTTCTTCTTTGGTCTCTTATTTCCTCCATTCAGCTTTCAGATCCTTTCAGATGGGTAATGTTTTAACACCAGAAGTGTTCTGCTGCATCCTCCGACACACTGGATTCTCAGTCTAATGAGGAAAATTGCATTTGCTACTTCATTCCATCAAGAGTGTTCCCTCCTATTGAGCCAGTGCCACTGATTTCAGGATATAACTAACAATGGCATTGCTGCACTGACTCAGAGTCCCGTGGTTCACGAAAGGAATCACTCTCAATCTGCTCAGGTGAAAGAAAAAACAAAACAAACCTACCATCCAATTGTTACAGTTGGCTGGAAATGACAAACAACATAACCACTCTTTTGATCTAACATACCAAAAATCATGTGCTGTGGCAGCAGCAGCAAGGCCATTGTGTTCCTCAGAGCTTTGCACATTCCAATCATGCTGGTGCCCTGACAGGGAAGTAACCAATACAGCCACGTTTGCACTTGCTTTATCGGCAGAAATACCAGAGGAACATTACATTGAAATCAATGCTGCAACTGAGAAAAAACAGAAGAAGTGGGAGGGGAAAATATTATTTCAGGCTCCTCAGAGCATGTTTTTAAAAACATGAAGAGAAAACGAATTATGCATTTTAAAAAACAAATAATGGAGTTGATTGCATCCCTTTGACTGGTGAAGAAAACTTGCTTCTTACCTCAGGGGCTAACTTACCTCACAGTTCCTGACCCTGGAGGTTTGGGGAAAAAGTTCTAATCAATGCCCAACTACACTACATTGTGAGAAATGGACTTTACCTGGGATGAACTTTATTTTTGAAAGGACTCTAGTATTCAGCAGTAATAGCCCTTATTACAGTGGCACCACTGCTATAAACTGAAGATTTAGGCTCATTACTGTAGAATGCTGGGCTCTTGATGTTGTTTATTTTAAATACATAATATAGAAACTCCTCTGAGGTGGACTTAACTGAGACGAGGACTGCATCTTGAAGGGAAACCACCAAGAAGTGTTTTATTTGAACATAAATCTTAAAATGCCTCTTCATAAAGCAGGATTGGTTACTTCAGCCACCTTGGAAGTCCAAACAACAGCTTGGTTTTATGCACCTGTCTCTCCTTGTGGGAAGTCCTTACAGCAGAATATAGTTTCTTCTTGACCTCTTAATATTGCAGCCCTGTCGGTTAAGGAGGCAGGTCCCTGTTCTGGAAGAAAGGCTTCCTACTGTAGTTTACAGATAATCTGATATTTACTGGTTAGAGCCTACCAAACGAAGAGACTGAAAAGGTAAAGCCAGCATTGGTTATATGCCCCCAAAACCTCTCAGAAGTGCTTTGCCCTGGTGCCATTTCTGAATTCCCAGCTGCCAACGTTCAGGTAACAGGGGAGGGTTAGCTGTGTGCAGGGAGGATGGAAAGGGTGCCCCAAAATTTTACTGATATGTAGAGTCTGTCCGAAGTGCAGCTGCTTCAATCGTTATCTTTGTTTAGTGTGAAAGGAGAGCCCCAAGGATACATACATGTTTCATAAAGAAGCTGTTCCCTTCAGACAGGAAACTAAAGTGTGAATACACCGAGTTCTCTGCCTTACACTTCATCTATGTTTCCTGAGTGAAGAGTGGCTGCTGCATTCATAGTGGTCAGGATCACTTCACACCCCGCATAGGCGTATAGTCTGTGTACGCAATTTTGCATAACAAGCAGTCTCCTCGAAGGAGATGGTTAACTGTAAGCACAGATTCCATTTCCTCTGCAACAATAATTCATGTGTGGTACAGAGAGGCATACAGCTGAAGTGGTTGCATTCCATTTCACACCAGCAAGAAGTGCCGGGTGTCTCCAACTCAGGGTTAAGGGCAGTCAGTGACTTACAGTTTGGCTCATAGCTTCCTCTACTTTTCCGAACCACTGGCTGTAGAATGGATAGTTTCAAACACCATCAGTTCTCAGCCCCTTTGGTGGCGATAGGTCCACTTCTACCAATGGAGCTTGCATTGAGAAAACCAAAATCGATGTAATGGAATTATAGATCTTGATGGCCAAAAATAATACCTCATTATGATCCTTGGTGTGAGGTAAATGGATGTGAGGATACAAGTAGCTCCCAGATGTGAGGGATTGTTCCAGGAGGAATGGGGCAGAAATGAAATGATTTAATAACTATTATTGCTTTTAAGAGGAACTTTTTCCTCCCTTGCCCAATTCTGCTGTGGTCTTCCTCTCAGAGCTCTATGCACCCTGTCATTTATTCACCTTCCACTCCCAGCTCTGAGGCCCTGCTTCCTGGCTACCACCCTTCCAGGTCGGGAGCAATGGACAGTGTCTATCCTGGGATCTCCTCAGTGCAGATCCTTAACTGACTAGCAGAGACACTGGTGAGCAATTCTTCCTCCTCCCAGAGCTAAGCATGTTTTCTGCCTTGCTTCCAGCTCTACATGGCCAGCCCTGGTGTATGCCAACAAGGAGCAATTACGCCTCTGTCACAACTGGCCTGAACCTATAAGCCTTGACTCCCCCTGTTCCACCTCTGCTCAGTAGCATGCCTCTGCCCTGCATTCAACTGTGTCCTAGTTCAGGTGACATTCTTACTCCCCTGGCTCACTCATGACTGCCTTTTTCCACGGAGATACACTATCAAAAGTTCTTTACTATGGTGCCAACAATTTGTGACTCACTCTCTGCTACTGCTTTATGTTTCTCACAACTGGGAGGGGTCAAGACCTATTGCAGTGCAGTTTCTTAAGCTTTAAGTCAGCTGCAGTGGAGGTTGCGCAGGGAAGGTATTTGCCCATGCTGGTGTGATTCAGATATTTACTTGCTGGTTCTCATCACACTTTCATGGGCCAGCTATGCCTACCCACTTTCAGATGGCACCGACCTCTATTATTCTGGTGGGATTGGTGGTACATATCCAAGGAGAAGGTGACGTATAGAAAACAGAGCCGGGGGGTGAGTGAGTGGGGTGGGAAGTAACATACTGTCTTCCCTTGCTGGACCTTTTCCTAGTACCAAACTGCCTAGGCACGAGACTGCAAAACTGACTATGGACTAGACAGTTCTGCTTCATTCAGCATTGCAGATGCCTGCAGGAGACATACGCACATTCTACCTCCACCCCACAATCCTCCAAAATTAATGCCTTTTAATGATGTGACAGTGAGGCTCAGAAATGAGCAAAGAATGCTGTGGAGTGCCTGTGTGCACTGTGGCTAGTTCACGCCAGTGCCATTCCCCTCCCCACCCCCTTTCAAATGTACTACATTGATTGCCAAATTTAGAAAGCGAGACAGCGATTAACAACAGGTTAGGAAGTGAGGTGGGCTAAGACTAAGAATGGGAACACTATCACCACCAGTGTTTCTCAGGTCCCCCTCACCACAGCATCTAGGTACCATTGTCTAAATGTAACAACATCCAGTCCTTCTAGGAATAGAACCAACCTCTCCTCCCTCACCCTTAGATAAAAGCCACTTACTTACACATAGTTGATTCTAGCTGGAACAGGATAGAACATGGAACTGCACAGATGGAAGTTACCCACAATAAGCGGGGGGCAGTTCAAATGCATCCAGGTTAAGCGCACCAGTCCTATTGAATTTCAATGGGCCTAACTCGCTTAGCTGCCTTGGAAAATCCCACCCACTAATATTATGTACACTAGAGGAGAGCTGTTAATAATTCCCCTCTCATGACATTGCATGTCCAATCTAAAATCTTGTTACTCTAGGCACAATTAACCATACCAATGGCACGTGCCACAGTCATGAGGGCCTAACATGCTGGGAGGAACTTGAGCCTGATAACTCATACACTCAGAATGCCCAAATTAGGATTACAGGTAACAGATTTTTAATTGCATTTATTTATTAAGACACTTTCAGTCAATAGCGAATGAACAAACCAACGTTGTCAGCATCAGGCTAGGTTAGCATGGTAGCTAAAGCCCCAAAGGATTTGGTTCTGGCAGAGGAAGTGCTTTAAAAATGGGACCCTTCCACACAGTCTTCAAACACTGGTGCCATGGGAATGTTGTATAAAAACCCTGCTCAGCTTGACAGGTCTTTTAATCTTAGCATTTAGCTCTGCGCTTTAATATCTTAGTGTAAATGACCAAAGTATTTTTTTAAGTAGACAGGTGTATATAAATACTCTTTTCTGGCATAGTCTTAAGGGCCCTACTCATCCCTCCTTGAAGTTAATGGGCATCTGTCCATTGCCTGAGAGTCAGATAATGTCTGAAGACATCAGGGCAGTAAAGATGTCCTTTGAGTTATGTGACAGGCACAAAGGAGACATTACACTAGCAGTACAGTTGTGGTCTGGAGGAGGTAATTTATAGCTTCCCCTCCACCCCAGGCTAGTGATTAAGACGGCTTCACACTGTGAGCGTTTAATACTGTCTTGAAATCAGGCCCTGCTTTTTTGCTCATTAGGTTTTAATCTTACACCCAACCCATTTGCTTTGATTGATGATTTATGTTGCTTTTTACAACCCCCTTATGTTACAGTTTCCTCTCTAAACTGTAACACAGAGAAACCAAATGAATCAGGAGTATAACTGGTCTCTCTTTTTTGGAATTACCTTTCTACCTTTGTCTGCTTCCCTCTCACAATACCTTTTATATCCACTTTCCTCGAGTCCCTATGCTCGTTCCCCAGCTAGTTTATCTTCTTCTGACACTCACTTTTAAATAAGCTTTAAGCTAAATAGGCACAGTTTAAAATACCATTGACTGAAAATGCCCTCCCCAGCCCTGCTATCATAACTCTTTCTTACGGTTGGTTTCATTCTCTCTGGTCTTCCATCTTGGGCCAGGTCTACACTAGGAGCGCTTTGCTGGTGTAGCTATACTATACTAGGAGTGTACTCCTTGTATGGATGCAGCTTTTTCCATTATAGCTACACACACACAGCATACTGCCAAAATGGCAGATATATTAGTATAACTGCTTCTACACTAAGCATTTTTGCCAGCAAAGCTATGTCAGTCACAGCCGTAACTGCCATAGGTATACTAGCAAGGGTTTGCCGTGTGAACCTGGTCTTCCTCTCTCATCCCAGCCTGTTTACCCTTCCTACCCTAATTTAGAAAAAAAACAAATCCCATCCTTGAGGGACAATACCATTGAGTATCTCTACACTGCAATTAAATGCCCACAGCTGGCCTGTGTCAGCTGACTTGGGGCTCAGTCTCTGGGAGTGTAAAATTGCAGTATAGATGCTCAGGCTGGAGCCAGAGCTCTGGGACCTCGCAAGGTGGGTGGGTCTCCAGCCCGAGGCCCAAACATCAGCCTGCAGCTGACCCAGGCCACACTGTTTAATCGCAGTGTAGACATACCGGTTGAGACCATAGAGCCTTGTCCCACTTCTTTATTTAACTGAATTGCTTTTGATTTGTTGTTACCACGGCTTATGGCAACACTGCGCTGACCTACCCTTTGGGTCACTGTAAATAAGTAGATACCAATTCTGCTTCTATGCAATTTCAAGCCAGATAAATGTATACTTCTATATTTACAATACAAAAATAAAGAGATGCTAACAGTGTCTATTTGGTCTCCTCTGTGTTAAAGCCAACACCATCTGGATACAGGGGAGAGAACTAGATCTCTGTGAAAAATTGCCAGCCCAGAGCCAGATGGTTGAAAAGACAGAGCACTGCTCTTCCTCTGGTAGCACCTAGTATGGGTTCCCTGCTGGAGTTATCAGCTGCTCTGAGTGTGGAGAGATCATCTCAGCTGCTGTGAATCATTGGGTTTTAGGACCCACTAGGGTCTACAGAAACAGCAGCAAACTCAGTGCTTCCACTCTCACCCCTTATGCTCATTCCAAAACAGCAGGATTCTTGGAGGTTGCCATTTCCAATATTTCCACCCTACCCCTTCCAGAGGCAGCAGGATTATTTGAGCAGACACGAGTGACTCAATGCCCCTTCCAGAAGTTGACAGAAATCATTCATTGGGGGAAAACTACTGACAGACAAGACCTTCCCTTGGGAGACAGTAGGATTCCTTTGTCACACACTTCCCAGTTCCTCCCAAGAAACCTTCCATTGCAAGACATGGAACATTTTCTAGATTGAGCTCAGTTTGAGTAGAAGTAATTCAAAATGACAGCACATGATGTGACCAGTTAAGGAAGTATTTGTTCTTTAGTGCTCAAGTCCTATTATATCAAATAGGTCTTCAGTAATGGGATGCACTCTTAGAATTCCCACATCAAACACCGTTCTTAGAATATTTAAAGAGCAACAATGACAACAAAATACAAGCTGTGGTGTGCTGTTGCCCTGCAAAGCCAATACAAAACATTTACCCATCCATCAGCACAACTACTGAACATTTCCTTATAGGAACTTCAAAGTCGTCCAACAGAAACACTTGGAGAAATAATCTCCTGCAGGATTTCTCTGTGGAGGAGAGAAAAAAAAAAAATCACACTTCAAGTATCAAACCATGTTGGATGGCTTTTTTCCCCCCCAAACTCATTTATTTGGTAACATACACACCTTGAAATAACAAGTACTTAAACGATACAGTCAGAATGTCAAAAATGACCTTGGTCATAATTGCATTGTAGTGTTCAGAACAGGATGCACTGTAGAGGATACAGGCCATTAGCTCTCAGTATCTTGATAATAACAAACAGTGGTAATAATAATACAAAAAATAAGCAAGGGCCCTCTGAATTGTTTAAGGGTTTGGTCCAACTCCCAGTGAAGTCTTTTCATTTACTTCAATAGGAATTGGATCAAACCCAAAGTGACTACTTCCTCTGTATAACATTATAAAAGAGATTTCAATTTGTACTTCTTGGGCTGAGTTTCATCTGAACTTGCATCCTTCAAGGATGGACAAAAAAAATCAGTTGTTTTTAATTCAGCTGAACTATTTCTTTGCATTTCTCTATACTGCATCTTCCCTCCCAGGATCTCAGAGCACCCTATGAACAATAATTAATGAAGCCTCACAACATCCCTGTGAGGTAGGTAAGTATTATTGTTCCCATTTTACAGATGGGAAAACTGAGGCAGAGGAAATTTGCCCATGAGTACAAAGCAAGTAAATGGCAGAGACAGGAAATAGTCTAGGAGTCCTGGCTCCCAGTTCCATGTTCTAATTGCTGTACAAAACTCCCTCCCCTTTCTTCTTTCATATAACTGACTCCACAGCTGACTACCAGCAAGTAGGAGATGGACTGTAGCTTCCTTCAAACTAGTTCTGGTATAGGCCAAAAAGCCACTTCAAAACGACTTTGCTACAACTATCGTTTTGAAATGGACCAAGTTTCACAGCTCTATGTCTCTTGTAATAAAGTTTCTCTTTCTGCTGTCCTCTCCAACAAGCGCACAGGAATGGATCCCTTTCCATGACAGAGCACTTTCCCCTGAGATTGTCTACTGCAAAATACCTTTTCAAATAAGAGCACTGCTGGTTTTGGAGCCATTGCTTCCGTGTTGCCTCCGACTTCCATTTGGAACTGTAGAACTGAATGGACTTGACATGAGTCCCAGATAGATCTTTGTTTCTAAATTCTGCTCAAAGGAAATTCGTCACCATTTTTTCCCTAGAGCATGAGATTGCATGAGTGCAGAATGCTGGCATATGTAATCACGAAAGAAAGAAATTTAACCCTGACTGCCCATTAAAATTAGACAGGACAAAGTTGTTAGATGAACCTTAAGTACTAATTTTGCACTTGCAGGGAGAATTGCTGCATGACCATCTCTAACTTCTGTGATTTTATTATTTTTTGTCCCTGACAGGACTGCCTGAAGTAACAATCATATACTAAAGGCCAGGGGTTTTCTCATCTAATTATCCCCTGTAAGAACTCAGATTCAAGCTGTAAAGAACAATTTGTGTTTTCTAGTCTATTACCCATTCTCTTGAATCACTGCAAGCAGGGTTGTTTTTATTAGGGCTATGGGAAAGTAGGAAAACATTTTCACCATATTTTTGGCAAATTTCACTGCAGGTCATTTTGCTGTTTTAGAATATTTCACAACTTAGGGGCATTTGGAATAAAACCATGCATGCTTTCTACCAAACACTGCATTTGCTTGAAAAGGTGCCTACATTTTCTGTAAGTCATGTCCTATTTCAAGCGAACTTGTACCTTTTCAGCTCAAAACCAGGGCCATTTTCACTGAATATAAACCCCAAACGATTCACAGAGAGAAAGTTTTGAATTTTCAATGAAATATAAAAACAAATTTCAGATTTTGAGCAATTTCAGTTTTGGTGTAAAATATTCACACTGCTCTATTTCAATTGCTTCCGTGGTAGTACCTTGTAGTAGTACCTTGTATAACTGATCTTCTAGGTCACTATTGGCATGGTCAGCACTATGAACATCAATGCTTTCTTTAATGTAGGTGAAAAATAACTGAGGTTATCAAGACTGACTGGGCTCCAACTAGAGTACATGAACCAAAGTTGCTTCCTTTAGAAGTTATCCTAGGCTCCTCAACCCTTAATACAACCATTACATGTACATTTAGCACCAAACAAGAATTGTACAGTCTCATTTATCTCATTTTGCAGTGATCATTGGTGTAGTGATTCCCGACAGAAGCAAGGAACTATTTTCAGTTATTCCAAAATTTCTGAAGTTTCTTTTGACTGCGGTTGTATTGGCAAAAGTGTGATTTCTGATCAACTGAGATTGCTTAAACATCTTTTAACTTCTAAAAGCAAGTGATTTTAATGACTGCATGGTCTTGTTACATGGCTGATGGCTCCAACTTGGAAACTACATTGTCAGATATCTGGATATGGGATGAGCACAGAAATGTTAATTTGTATTGTGGTAGCACCTAGGGGCCTCAATCAGGGGAAATGGCACAGCAATCAGACCTCTAGTCTAGCTAATGTAATACCTTGCTTTCAAAAGTGGTGAATACCTCATGCTTCCAAGGAAGAATGCCCATAATAAATATAGCCAACAGTGTAATGCTGTCTATGGGGATACAATTCCTTTCTGATCCACTCAGCCTCTGCCCTGACACTTTAGGTGTGGCAAAAAAAAAAAAAGAACATGGCACCACTAGGAAATCTGACCCACAAGCAAAAAGATGGAACGTCTAAGCCTTGGTGTAAAATGGCATGTTGCTAACTGGCTTGCTAGTATTTAGATGGATTTGGTTTTTTCTCTAAAATAACTAAGTCCTTGAAAAATAAAGTTTGTCCCCCAACCCACCTGCTACAGAGAGATGCCATTGACCTTCACAAATGCTGTCCAGCTGCAAGAGCAAGCCCTACCACGTCACCAGCCTCTCCAATCCCATACACAGTTTGAAAGTCACATGGTGCTAGAGACAACTGGTGCTATTTACTTAACGGGTTATCTATGGCCTCATTAGGAACTACCTGAAAATAGTTATGAATGTTCTTAGATAGAAAAGATAGGCCAGGGCAGGGAGTCAGAGAAAATGTCAACAGCAGCTGTCCTTTGCAGACACTAAACCGACCACTGCCATGAACTATAATCACCCTTCTCCCCATGTTTTCTGGGCCTTGTTCCTGGGCAAGTTCTCATCTTGCACACTCTTGTAATGTAATATAACAGCTGGGGCTGGCCTTGCCTAATCTGTAACATACATGGCAGCCTAGGGACTTGGGGTTAGGGAGCAAACACTCCTGTTTTCAAAGCAATGCTATCCAGTGGAGATTCTGCTCAACTCTCCCCATGCTCTCACACAAACTGCCATTTACTCTGGTTCACTAAAGGGTAATCTAGAGTCACTTTGGTTCACCTGAAATCAGAGTCACTCCAATTTACTGTACAAACCTCTTGGATTCATGCTGGTTTGGTTCCTGAGTTTGGAGACCCTGATTCACTGAGGACTAATCCGAGGTTAATCTGATTCACTAAAGACAATCCTGAGTCACTCTGGTTCATGGATGGCCAATGCAGTCACTTTGATCATGAACAGTCTGGCTCTGAAAGCAGCTCTATTTGCACTGCAATAACCCCAGGAGTTTGGAGGGAGTTAAAGGAGTTCCCCTCTAATGGAGAGATCCCAGTAGAGTGGAAGGTTACAAAGCAGCCCCATGAGTTTGTGCGAGTCTCTTCTCATCTTTCAGTGATGCTGTCTAAGATACTAATCAAATTGTCCAATCCCAGCAGGTACCCATCCTCCCGGTTGCCTTCCTGCCAGGGGATCCTGTGGTCCAAGGTCTGCCCATCAGGGAGAAGCGTGGTCTTTCCAAAATCAATCAGCCATACATTGGCATGTCCGCTGTCATCATGCACAAAAAGTAGTGAACTTCCAATGACCTGCAGGGTAGAGATTGGTGATGATATGCACAGGTGTTATTAATGTCTCCCTGACCCTCCCACAAGCAAGGCCCCATCAGCTATACCTGTACAGACAAATGATGGCTGCTGAGCTGCAAAGCATATACAATGACAAGCAGTGTGTCAGCTGCTCATTGTAACCGGACTGCACTGTACTGATAGAGGGGCACCGAGGAACAGGAGTCCGGCAGAGAGGGAACGGGGTGAATCTTTAGCTCACTGACAATGTATCTAGGTTATCTGGGAGGGGACAAGATGCCTGGAGAGAGATCATGGCCCAAACCAATTACTGATTAACAAAAATCCTGCCAGCGGCTAAGGGGGAATTACTATCAACAGTGTAAAATAAAGGGCCAAATCTCAAAGCTTCAAACACACACAGTCTGCTAAGGACCATTGTGCCAGTCACAGCCTTGCACCTGGCATCATGCAGTGAAGTTCCGAAATCTGGCTCAACCCTGCATACCCACAAATCTCATAGCTTGAAGTGTAGTAAATACACCAATAATGCTGTGTAACTACCAGTAACGTTACCTTCTCTACAACCGTGCCTGCTAGGGGAAACTAGGGAACTTATTTACACTGGTGTAAATCAGGAGGAACTCCACTGAAGTTGTTAGTCTGAAATCAGAATCAGGTTCTGCCACTGATCAAATGAGAGACCTCACGGCACCAGCACCCCTAGCCCGACTCCTTTGGGAATCAACCAGGAGTAGAGTAGCGGTGCGAAGCCAGCACTGGCAAACCATTCCTTACAGTGAACTCCTGCTGGGGAAAGCTGGGGTTGGAGGACTTGTCACCTCTCAGCTGGAACAGTATTCTCTACTCTTGGGAAGGAGACTTGGTGGCTCGTGATATTAACACGTATTAGTTCTCTGCTCAGCAGTACTCTCCTCGACCCCCTCTCTCACCAACAGGCTAGTCTAAAAGCTTATCTGAATGGCAAGCTGAGGCAGCAAGGAGTCCCCACACAGGCAGTGCTGCCCCCGGCCCCTATGTGCTCACCCATAGCTCACCTCATGTCGTTTAAAGAAGTCTGAGGACTCGAGGATGAGGTGGATATCATGCAGACGCTTGAGGTATTTTTTCTGAAACGAGGGGGAAAAAAATCCATGCACATTTTAAGGTCACTTTGGGGAGAGAAAAGAAATAATAAGAGGGAGCAAAAATCAATCGCTGGTGCAACTCCACTGAGATCAATGGTGTTATACCAAGGATAGATTTGCCACAAGCTTGTCACTTAACACATGCCCCTACAAAGGCTCACAGCTTTGCAATGCCTGAGCCAGTCTGCAGGCAGGAAAGGGGGGTCCTTGACTTACAATGGTCATTATAATGGGGAGATACCCTTTAGGCTCAGATAGTCCGAAACATGTTCTAAAAACTTTATTTCAGCAACCTGCATGTTCTCAAACCAACGCAGTAGTGTCGCATGAGGCAAAGGCTTACATCCCAACAAACTCAGCCTCCTGGCTCTGGAAGCAGCGGTGTCTCACCTGGCTGCAGAACCAGGATCTTAAGGCTTCAGCATCCCTCATTTCAGATAGAGGAACGGATATATTCTGACAATCCCCTCTCTCTCCCCACAGTGAGAAGTCTATTTTGTTAGGAGAGGGAGAATGTGGACCAAATTTGGGGCCTGTCAAACTGTTTTCCCACTGTCCAGCAGTTTTGATAAAGTGGGGGGAAAAATGCTCCTCAAATGCTACCCTGTGTTACCTGGTACATTGTCTTTGAAGTGCTGACGTTCCACTGAGGTGGCCTCTGTGTGTGTGACAGTGGAATGAGACAGCAACCCTTGAGGTCATGAGACATGTTATATCCTATCCATGGAGGCCACAGCACAGGCCAGCAGGGAAGGAGTTAATATTATCCATTCAAAGACCAGGGCATGGGAGTACAGAAGTTACTTTTCAAGCAAAGTTTCACACATGGCAACACAACGCATCAATCTCCCTCCTGCTCTCACTTCCTGGCTTTGTCTTCACTAGATTAAACCTGTGGTTCACATGTTTTCTTGCTAACATGCCTTCTGTTCAGACACCAATGCCAGAGTCATGACACATCACGAGGTAGCCACTGCACTCTGAGGCAAAGGGCAAACCGCTTGTTAGCTTGTCTTTTTGCTAACTCAAGGTGTCTGCAGTGAAAACACACAGCCACAACCAAATCACAATCACCGATGGATGATGATCTGCCAACCCCTATCCATAACCCACTCCTTCACCACTCCCACCCTCTAGATTTTCTTTGGAAGTTTCTGGTCACGTGTCACAAAGTGGTCTGAATGAACCAGAGACTAATACCACTCAAGACTCACCAGAATAGTTGTGTTGCCCTCAATGAATTCCATAAAAACCTGGAAAACTTGCTCCCGTGTCTTAGTTGTTTTGAAGTTTGTGTTACAAGTCCCATCAGCCCTCTGCACACAAACATGGAGAGAGAGAAAGAAGCGTTTATATCATGTATCATTCAGCCAATCAGTAAACCTTCCTGAATCATCAACAGCTCAGTCTATCTGTCATTAATCAATAGAAGTGGGTGGCTGGGTGGGAAGAGATGATAAATCAAGCAAGAGCTGAAGAGGAAGAGAGACAAAGACAGAATACCTTTGAATAACACTTGGTTTCCTGTTGACTGCACTTTCAAAAGACCTCTCAGATATTGTTAGCCTGTGGGAGGGTTTCCCTCTCACCTCACAAGGACTGCAACTTGCTAAGTGTAGTGGGTCAACCACAGGGTGCTCTTTGGCTGCATTCTCTTCTAGACTGACAGGTATACATACCCCCATGGCTGTGTGTGGGAGGGGATATTCTGTGTCTCTCAAACCCAGTTTGTGTTAATCCATCTCTTTCAGTGGGGAAACCACAGGGCTGTGGGTGGGACTCTTAATCCACAATAAAATATCTTTTCATATTAGCATGTCCTAAGTCACAGAAAAGAAAGTTATTTGCTGATCATAAAAACTTGGTATTTGCAACAGCGTGGCTGTGTTTGTACAAACATGCATACCAATGTACAAAGTATGTGAGTAAATTTGCAAGGGAAAATGTGTTTGGGAGCATGTATTTAATTGCATGTAGAAGAAAGTTTAGAGTATCTGTGCATTTGGAATACAACTATACAGAGCAATGGGATGCAGACACACGTGTCTGTGAAGTTGTATGTGTATGAGATGGGTGTGTGAATCTGGGCACATCTGTCAATGTGCACTCTGGATGACCTTCTGGATGTCACAATATCTACATATGAAATTAATACTTATTTATAGAGCATCCATGCATGATACAGACCAGTAACAGCAGCCGGTAGCTTACATTTGTAAGAAGGATCCAATGTTATAAAGCAACATCCCTCCTCATCATATTAATGAAATGAAATGCAGCATTTTCATTATAGGAGTAAATCAAGCACATAGAGACATTTGTCTTCCTCCTACAAGATAAAGTGACTGCACCAAAATTGGGTAAAATTCAGTTCTGGTCTAAGCAAGTGAAACACCATTTACACTACAGCAGAATATGGCATGTACTGTTAAACTTCTAGGATTATCATACAAGAAAGTTAACTGACTGCATGACAAAACTAGTCATAACACCCTCCCACTTCACAGACTATTTTACAGAAGAATAAACTACTTTTACTCAAGACTGTGGGCCAGATTTGAATGTGGTGGTGTAAGGCTGATCAGGCATGTGCATATTATGTAACTGAATGCAGTAGGTAGGCAGTGGAATTGAGGAGCAATCTTAAGTGCTGTACAGTGACACACCAATGTGTACAGAGGAGTTTGGAATTTCAATCTGCTGTCTAAAAGGCATGCTAGCTGTGCATGTCTGTGCTCCCGTGACACCAGCAAAATACCAATGGGAGGACACTTGTTCTGAACCCACATCCCACATGATTTTAATACTCTAACAAAGCTTTGCATGGCTACTATGTTCTAGCCAGGTAAAAACACTTATTTTAATTTGCGGTTGCACAAGGCACTTGCTCTCTTATCTTTCAGAAATGCCTTCATGATTTTGTTACCCTGCAGTGGCTAGTTGGGAAATACCAAGCGTGCTTGATGCCTTTATGCTCCCATTAAACACCTCCAACTCTGAGCTATACCATCCCTTCCATTCTAGATCATCTGGCTTGTGCCTTAATCCAAAGAGCAGCTGGCGTGGCCATGCTCAAACCACAACTGTCTTCCTTGAAGCCATGCCTCTGTCAATCACTCCATCAGTCCCTTACCATACCTCCAGTGTAAGGGCTTCTCCACATGGGGGGGTTACTGCACAAGCCAGGGTGTGAATCTACAGCATACAAAGGCTTGAGGCCCCATTCAAGTGCCCTCCATTACACTGCACGCCTCCCCAGTTGCTGTGCCACTCTTTGTACCTTCCATCTCCTGAGCCAATGCCATGGCTGATCATGCATGCCAGGGGGAGCAGACTTTGCCACCCTATGGGATGGTGCTGCTTGTACACTCTTCCTGCATGGCCTCTCTGCACTCCCACAGGGGGAGGTTCAGTTCTGCATTGCTTCTGCTACAGTGTTTTGGCTACATGCCACAATCTAGCCCTAAAACAATTTATCACTATTTTATTATGATATAACGCCTTCCAGGCAAGGATCTAAATCGCTTTACAAATATTAATAAATTAAAATCTCACAGCAACTGGGGAAGAAAGGAAGTATGATCATCCTCATGTAATAACTGCAGAAACTGAGAGGTTAAGTGACTTTCAGTATTGCAAAGTGAGTCAATGACAGAATGAGAAATACAACCCAGCACTCCCGATTCCTAGCCCTATATTTTAGCCAGAAGACCATCCTTTCACAAGGAGACACAGTATGATAGACTCCATTGGCGTTTACACTAATGGAGCCATCAGCCCTGCAATTGATCACATTGTTCAGACTGTCACTTGGAGAGAAGATTCTTGCTTCTGAGGCTTGCAGGCACACAGATCAAGGGCCTTGTGCTCTAAGACAACCAAAAGGCTCCACTTATCTTTCCTGCCTCTTGCATTAGAGACAAATCCAATACTGCAGTGAGTTAATAAAGGGCTGAATAAATCTTTACTTATTTCAGGGATATGGGTATGGTGTAGGGAAAGAAGATGCTGTGGGGATGGATTAACCACAAGAGTAGGTACACAGTTCAACAGGAAGGAACATATGTAGTGAATCAAATCTCATTTGGGGGTCACTTAACCAAAGGGCCTCTATGTTTTCACACTCATTGGTTTTCAAATTATTGGGTGATTGTCTCTCAGCCACCACTAGATGGCATCACTAGTTCTCACAGACACACACACACACACACCCACACCCTTTCAAAATGGGAACCTATGAGTTTTACAGCTCTGGGGACATACAATACCAGGACTGCTCACTTATTTGAAAACAGAACTGGGATGTCACGTGATGTAACTGTGCTCCATATGACAAAGTTGTAGTTCTGTAACATTTATTTTATACCAGTCCTGGTATTTTTTACACACACACACACACACACACACACACGCCAAGAGGTTAGGGCTTGAGGTTGCTGGTAGTTGGGCAGCCTGTTGTCCAAATATTGACTTGCTGTGTAGCCTGCACAACACAAACCCTTGCCTCAGTTTCCCTATCTGTAAAATAGGATAATATCACCCAGCTAACTGCCTCATAGGGGTGTTGTGAAGATAAAAGTAACGCCTGTGGAGCTCTGCAAATATTTCATGCATGATTTAAGTGCTAAATATTGTGGTCTAGATTGTGCCATTACAATACTGCCCCACACCAGGAGAAACTCCAGACAACATTGTGCAGTGGCCCTTAGGGCGGTGCATCATACTTCCTCAGCCAGCCAGATCTGGAAGAACCTGCTCCAGGATACACGCTATCATTGAGCATTTCCTGTGCAAGAAAGGGACAGGCTCCTTGCTCCCTCTCTCAGTCACACACCAGGCCCAGGGTAATCTGCCCCTGTGAGTCACCTGCAATGTCTAGGAGGCATTGGAATGTCTGCAGAGAGGACACGTATAGAATGCTGATTCCATCACAGAGAAGAACTAAAGACAGAGACAATTAACCTGGCATCATTACTGGATGGCTAATGGGTTAGCGAGGAAAAGCCAAAACCCATCAGAAGTGCCCAAGAGGGCTGAAAGTTCCCACAAGCAGCTGACTGCAGAGTTTGCTTGACAGGAGCCTGCGTCAAGAAGCACTCATCACCCAGTTTGTTTTTGAGAAACAGTGCTCAGTCCCTGCAGGTCAGGGCTGTGGGGGCAGTGTGGAGAAGCACAGCATTCATGAGCTTAGCCCTCGTCCAGACTAACCCGCGGCATCGGCGGGTTAAAATCGATTGCTCGGGGATCGATATATCGCGTCTAGTCTGGACGCGGTGTATCGATCCCCGAGCGCGCTTACATCGATTCCGGAACTCCATCAATCCGAACGGAGTTCCGGAATCGACGCGGAGAGCCGCGGACATCGATGCCGCGCCGTCCAGACTGGTGAGTACCTCGATTTTAGAAATTCGACTTCAGCTACGTTATTCTCGTAGCTGAAGTTGCGTATCTAAAATCGATTTTAATTCCTAGTCTGGACGTGGCCTTAGATACCTCATTCATCCTATAATACTAGGAGAAAGGGAAAAAGCAGCCTAAGGAAGCAGAGAAAAAGGGATAATTAAGAGAGACTTTGCTGCTACACCTGTGTGACAAAGTGGGAATGTTCTTAATGTTTTCTCTGAGTGCTGTGTGGGTGCCTGAGTTTCCTCTATGCATTTCTCGAGAGTCTAGGGGTGTGAGACTGTTGCAGAGCCCTAGGGGGGCAGTGTGATGCTGTCTGCACAGAGAATGGCCAACACCCTCCCTCCTGGCAGCTGATGGCCTGGACCCCTCCTCTGCAAAAGGTGCCAACTGAAGTGTTGGAGAACAAAGAGATCAGGTGATCTCCTGGCCCAGGAGAGAGACAAAAGCCGACAGGAGGGGCGGGAGAGTTTTCAGTTTGGACCTGGCTGGGAAAATGGAGGGGAGCCCAAATGGAGTTCTGGCCTCCCTGGCTCCCCAAGATGGACCTGACTGAGGGGATCCTGTTGTCTGTACCTGCAAGACCTGTCTTGGACTGTGTTCCTGTCGTCTAAATAAACCTTCTGTTTTACTGGCTGGCTGAGAGTCATGGTGAATTGCAGGAAGCCAGGGGTGCAGGGCCTTGTCTCCCCCAAACTTCGTAACACCCTGTACCTATCTCATTCACCTGGGCTTCCAGCTCTGTTATCTGACCCTGTACATGTCAACAGGCTGCCAGAGAGCTGAAATGTGCTTTAGTAAAAATCCTGAAGTCAAACCAAGCAACTCTGGTAACTAACTCTTTATATGCAGTCAGCATCCCATAATGGACACTCATGTTACTTCGTCACTTTAAAAACAAAGTAACGTTAGTGCTTTCACTAGGAGCTGGAGTGAGTCTCCAGAGCCCACTCAGATGAAACATCATCCCAGACCACACCTCTCCAAAGCCGTAACAAGGAATTTTTGCACCCAAGGCAAGGGCCGGCTCCAGGCTCTTCGGCGGCAATTTGGTGGCGGATCCCTGAGTCCCTCGCAGAGAGAAGGACCCGCCACTGATTTGCCGCCAAAGAATGAAGTGGAGGTGGCAATTCGGTGGCAGGTCCTTCCCTCCAAGAGGGACTCAGGGACCCGCCGCCGAATTGCCACTGATCGTGGTAGACCTAAGCCCCTCCGCTTTGCACGCCCAAGGCAAGTGCCTCACTCACCTCACCCTTGTTACGGCACAACTGTCCATAGGAAAGAAGTCAAACTAGGCCAGATAAGACCAGACCAACCTTGGGAGGAAAAGCCAAATCCATACCAGCTGGGTGGAGAAGCCAGCAGAGGCCTACCTACGGGTCAACCCTCAAGCAACCCTGACAGCTATCTCCAGTATCCGAAGGTCAGGATGGAGCCCTGTATTTTGCAGGTGGTTACTAATGAGACTCTGAGGCGGGATTTGCCCATGTGATGTACCCATTCAGGGTATGGGTAGGGCAAACAGGCCTGAAAAGTGAAGATCGTTGGAAGTTTTCTGCAACACTGAAGTAACATCATGAGATGTAAGGACCAACCCCTTCTTGCCCAAGGAGGACTGGAAGAGGGGTTAGAGCTGAGGTCTGAACATTTGGGGTTCTGGGTCTATTGTGATTCCCCTTCTCCACATACTGGATATCTGCACAAATTGAAAGCGATTTGCCTAGATACTGAGAATGCTACATGATGTTTCCACATTGCTTCAGAAATGTGCAGGGCTGGAATAAATCTGTTTTACTTCAATTCAGTCAGAATAAATCTGTGCACTCCCAGGATGGCTACTGGGTAAAGGTGAGTAGGAGGAGGGGATTATTCCACCAGTTCAGAATTTCCCCTTATCAGTTTCACTTTCTGTCTACACCATGATGTAGCTATTTGGTTTCTTCTCTCAGTGTTCCTGCTGCTGTTCTTAGAGCAGTTAGTGTGTTCAATGGGTTTCACATATTTCTTGCTTCACAATGTTCTTCTTATCATTGCCATAGAAGCTCTAGTCACAATCAAACAGACCACGCAGCTCCAGCTAGGAAGTCACATTGTCTTTTTGGAAACCAGGCTTATGACAACAAGTTGATTAAGCATCAAATCAGGCAAAGGAGTGAGTCCATTCAACAGGAAAGGACAGCAGTGGAAGTCGCTCACCTTAATCCCTTCTATCCTGAAGCCCAAGTTGGCACTGGAGCTGATGGTCTCTCTCCACTGCATGTAACGTGGCTTGGTCACAGCATGCTGCATGTTCTCCTCAGCTGTGGGCGCAAGAGGATCCACCTCAATCATCTTCTTGTACATGTCCTTACGCAGCTTTGGCTTCTCACGGGCTTTAGTCAGCTCCTCTTCCAGGTATGTCCTGCAAAACCACCAGCACCCAACAAGACAGTGAGAACCCCCTTGCAATCTGAAACAATAATACCACCTTGCATTTTGCCGCCATCTTCCAGCATGGGATCTCAAAGCACTTTACCAGCGATAACGGACTAAGCCTCACTCATTACATTCCAGCGAGGAAGCTACTTTTCATCACCACCCCCATTTTACAGATGATGAAACTGAGAAACAGGGACAAAGTGACTTGCCCAAAGTGACTTAATGAGTCTGTGACATAACCCAGGACGTCTGATTCTCCATTTTTGCTCTAATTACATCCTTACCTATAACTAAATCCTACAGCCCTCCCCTGGTTATAGGGATCGGGAGAAACACTGGATTCCCATTCTGCACCATGACAAAGGAAAGCAAAGCTCAAATAGACCAGCGGTAGTAAACCCAGGACTGAATGACCCTGATGGAGACTGAATGCCTCTCTCAGCTCAGGAGAGAGGAAAAAACTAACTCCAGGCATGGCTACTTTTTGAGGCCCCTGAAGCCTTGTGAGGCTACACACCCCACACATTGCACAGAACAGGACAGAAAATAACCCTGCAGTTGATTAAAAAGAGAAAACATGTAATGCAAATTATCTGCTGGACCAGAGCTCATAGCAAAGGGTGGCCCAGGGTCAGATTGAGAGGGTGGGAGGGGATGGGGGAAGCTCTGCCCATGTGAGTTACCACTCACTGTCGATTTTGCAGTTATTCAGAACAGAATTGTGCGTGCTTTCTGAGCTCCAGTGGGTTGCTTGAGCTAGTCTCTCCCTCACTGGGACTTGAATATGCCCACTAGCTCTTCTAGGCTCCTTGACTACGGAGAAATAAGTGGCAGCATCTCCCAAACGCCACCCCTGTGGGTCACTAAAATGACAGTCACCTTGTGCAGTGAAGACATAGCCTGTTAACCCAGGTGATTGGCACCCCAGTCTGAGCACCCGGGTTAGCCTCCCCCTCGTGAAAGCGTTCTTAGAGCAGAGCCCTTCTCATGTTACTGCATCCTCAGAAGTTTCTGCACTTGCCCGGGTGTGTCTGGGGGCATATCACCTGGTTCTTTGTGAGGAGATGCTCCAGGATTCTTCCCCAGTATTTGTGGGAGAACCTGTCTGTTCTGGGGGGGGAGGGGGGGGGCGGGAGGGGCGCATAGGAAGGCACTGAAGGGATTTAGCCGGCATCCTTACTACAAAGTGGGCAGGTTCCAGCCCAAGATAAAGTGGAGCTCGGACTTTAACCCCCAGCCAAGTAAGCTAGCATGATCTTAAAAGCATCACCAACCCCACATTTGCTGGGTTTACTGGGTAAATGGGAGTGGGGGGTTGGGCTGAGACCTGGATAAAAGCCTAAGCTAATTGTGCAGCGAAGACTTTCAGAGTAAACTATGCAGAGCTGGGCACAATTTCCGTCCTGTCTATACTAGACTTTTTTTTTAAATCTTGAGTTAACTGACTAAAAGTTTACATGAGATACTTAACATGCTTGTTATGGCTCATATGGACACTCCCTCTGCATTAAGAACTTGAGTTCACTGACAATTAACTCCAGGTAAAGAAGTCTAGTGAATCATCTGAGTCACCCGTTCACTGAGATGCATGGGACAGTTCACACTTCTCAGAGTCATTGTTCCAGGCTCTCTGCAGACTTGTTCATTTATTGGTGAGGCTTGGTCCATATTTTTTGAGGTTTTCTTCACAGCCACAACAACAACTAGACACTTAAAAATGCAAGCACAGATTCTGGAGAACAAGACAGCAGAAACAGAGAGGTGGTTACCAGACCCTGACTATTAGTCCTGTTTTCTCAGCCAGGAATAGCTGTACTCCCAGGACTCACTGGCAGCTTTGGAGAAGAGATGTCAGGTTACAATTCAGTTATCCATGTTTGGGAAGGGAATTTGACGCTTGATTTTTGAGCGATGTTTTGTACTCAGAATGGTTAATAAACTGGCCATAATTAAGCTATGTCACATGGGTTGTTTTTTTCTTTACTCTCCCTAAGTCAAGTCCTATCAGGCAGGTGCTAAGTAAGCTCACATCAATGCGCCCCACTAAATAAGTCAGACTTGACCAAGATAGCATTTAAGGAGGAGGAGGTGGTCAGCGTCCAGAGGCCAGGTAGGTCACACTACTCCAGGAATGACCCCACCCTTGACCTGGGTAGGGCCACCCTATGTACAGACTAACGCGGTTACTACTCTGAAACCTATGTGAGGAATCATCCTCCTTATGAGCTTCAGGAAATCTTCCAAGCAGAGATTTCCCACTGCACCAACGTCCATGTGATGTGTTTTGGGAATGACACCAACTAACTCATGTCACTAGTATGCCCTCTGCCCAGGCTTCAACCTGAGTCCCCAGAAATGAGTGCTTCATCCATCATGCACATCACCCCCAGCCCACCCATTCCCCAAATTAACCACATGTACTGTATATAGAAATCAGGATCCTTTTCATGTCTCCCACCTGATCCCCATCTTACAGTCCATGACACAAGGCCCTTCAAAGTCAGCGAGCAAGTCATCCAGTTGAATGTATTTCTCGCCATCTCTCTCTACCACCCCATGGAAGGCAGGGACACAGGAGCGCAGAGGATCTTTCATCAGCAGCTCAAAGCACTCCTTTTCATTCTCAGAGAAGCGCTTCAGAATCGTATCGCTGTCAGCTGCCTTGAAACTCCCTGCAAAAATCGACACATGCTGATAAGGCCAGTCTTTGTAAGAGGGAAACACCTGCACTCCCCTTTCACTCACTTCACTCTCGTGCACCAGATAAAGAGTTCCCCTGAACAGGAAAGATAACACACTCCTTGTAAAAAATAAAAGCACCCAACGCAAACACAGCTATTGGCTGTGAAAGTCCATTTGGACAAGTTCCCATACAGGAATTTATTGCTCCAAGGAGTATGGCTGGGCCAAGTTATGTTTTTTCCATGCTAAAGTATTCATAAGAGAATTAACATATCTAGCTGTGTTAAAACCCACAGGAAGTATAATGGGCCAGACTGCATTAATATGCTGACAGCTGGGCTCTTTTTAAAACTATCCAATGTTTCCAGTATGGGCTGTGCTCCTGAAACCAGCCCAATGTCGTACCTGCAGTGCTTGCGAGTAGCAAGGTGGGGATCAGTTCCTGATCATTAAACAGCAGCAATCCACAGCCAGGAGCCAAACACTGCCTCTTTAATATATACATCCCCAACACATACACCTCCATCTACTGTAATTCCTTTGGAGCCTTGCTAATCTACAGGTGCAAAGTGTAGCTCAATTGTTTTACAACGCTGGGTTTGCATGGTATACAGTGTAAACTATACAGTGCTTTCAGGTAGACAGTGGAAGTGATTAGACTACAGCAGAGGAAGCCATGCTCCAGTCCTGCACAATGGTAATAACATCCGAGGAGAGAGATGCGTTAGTCCACATGGCCTGAAACAAACTTGGGCCCTAAAGTTAGAAGCTTAACACCAGCTCTGCCTCACTTTCACTCTTTATCACACCATGACCCTGCACATTCAGCCATTACACTGGTCCTTCTCTGATGTGCCCCAGAATCCTCTGCACCAGTGCATCAGATGAGGTGCCTGGTGTAATGCTGACCAGTGATTCAGTTCATGGAGAACTCCTGGAATCAGAGAAGACTAGCTGCAATGATGGGTCAAATCCACTTCCGGAAACCCAGATACAAGGGAACTGGAGCAGATTCATATCCCTGCTCCTTCTCCAGACAAGTGCTAGCAACCACTATACTGGCTCCTCCCACCCTCACCCCATCCAGATTGCTAACCACTGTGCTAGCACTTTGGGAGTAGGGAACGTGTAGGAATCAATTGAAACAAGAGAGAAGCAAATCTGATGGCACCTCCTTGTATTTTGCCTTATGAATAACCTAAAACTTGACCTAGGGGCACCAAAGTAGACTCAAGCTGCCTGAGCAGACCCCTCGCCTGCTCTTCCCACACTTGCACTGATGCACAAATGACACAGACTTTCAACACAAACACCCACATGCTGGGCTTTTCTTTACCACCAGGTTCATTTTCCTCTTGAGGTGTTAGATTCAGAGGTGGTTTTGGGATGGATTTAGAAATGCTCTCATCACCCTGGCTGAAACATACACACATGTGGAGATGAATCCTTCTTCCCACTGCAAACCCAGACACAACCCCCAGGTAAGATTGGGAGAGGCCGCTAATGGGTTCACTGGTTACTTGAGTGAGGAATGAGACAGCAGAAACATTTTCCTAATCGACTGGGGAGGCAGCCGGGCTCCAATTTCCCCAGCCAGTCTCTTCCTGGTTCTTCCCTAATACAGATTTTCCCCATACCACCTTCTAAGGAATGCTTTATGTGGCCACTCCTTTCAGCCTGACTTTTCCCCAAATTACTGGCTTGCTCTCCTCCAATCCTGAGGTCTGACCCCACCCACTTGAGAACAGATTCTTCTACTCTGCAGAGGCACGTGGTGTCCAGACACGGCTGGCTTTCCCTGAACTGAACCAACCACCATATTACCCCATCATGACCGAAAAGAGCCTCTTCACAAAATCCCCATTCATACCAATTGAAGCTTCAGGAAGATTTGAAACCAGGCTGCTGTCTGACATCCTCCTGGTTCCAGAGCCAAATGACCTGAAATTGCACCTCTTACCTGTGTGCCCAGCCAGCTGCACCCATGAATAGCGCTTCTTGAAGGGGCTGATGACTGGCAAGTTGACCATCGTTTTAATTGTATGCCATGATTTTTTCTGTAATATAGAGAAGAAAAACAATTAAACAGGGCAACCTCTGAAATGCCCCTGCACCCACAATGTGCCAAGCAATCCGAAACATGTGCACTCAGCTCCACTCAGGGCCGGCTCCAGGCACCAGCTTATCAAGCAGGTGCTTGGGACGGCCACACCGGAGCGGGCCAAACTTGCAGATATTCAGCAGCAATTTGGCGGAGGGTCCCTCACTCCCGCTCGGAGCGAAGGACCTCCCGCTGAATTGCCGCAGATCGCGATCGCGCTTTTTTTTTGGGGGGGGGGGGAGGGCGGCTGCTTGGGGTGGCAAAACCCCTGGAGCCGGCCCTGGCTCCACTGCCCTCTGCCTGCTCCATAAGTGTCATAAATGCCCAAGGTAGATCTGGCCTACACCCAACATGATCACCACTGAAGAGATGGATGTCAAGCTGTGTGGGCTATTAAAGATACTTGATTAACTTTAAAAATAAAAATGACCCCTAAAATCCTGCTGGCCATAAGAAAACAGCCAGCAGGAAATTTAAAAGTGGCACTTTTTGATGCATATGGCATAGGCCTGTAATTCGCTGCATGGGTAAACCAAGGGTATGTCTACACTGGAAAAAAAAAATTCCTACGCTAGTAAATCTCAGAGACCAACTCACTCAACCTCATGGGGTTTGAGCTACACAGCTAAAAATAGCAGCATGCCAACAGGAGCCCAGGCTCTGAAACCCAGTGAGAGGGGTTGGGTCTCTGAGCCGGGGCTCAAGTCCATGTCTGAACGTCTAGACTGCTATTTTTAGCCCCTAGGCTGAGCCCCCTAAGCCCGAGGCAGTTGACACAGACTCTGATGTGCTTTGTGTGCCTTAACGTGCCTTGAGTGCCTTAGAATCATAAGATTGGAAGGGACTTCAGAATACCATCTAATCCAACCCCCTGCTCAAAGCAGGATCTTATCCCCAACTAAATAATCCCAGCCACGGCTTTGTCAAGCCTGACCTTGAAAACCTCTAAGGAAGAAGATTCCACCACCTCCCTAGGTAACACATTCCAGTGCTTCACCACCCTCCTACTGAAAAAGTTTTTCCTAATATTCAACCTAAGCCTCCCCCATTGCAACCTGAGACCATTACTCCTTGTTCTATCATCTGGTACTACTGATTCATTCTAGATTCATTCTCTTTGGAACTCCCTTTCAGGTAGTTGAAAGCAGCTATCAAATCCCCCCCTTTCCTCATAAGTCATGTGCTCCAGCCCCCTAATCATTTTTGTTGCCCTCTGCTGGACTCTTGCCAAATTTTTCCACATCCTTCTTGTAGTGTGGGGCCCAAAAGTGGAGGCCTTACCAGTGCCAAACAGAGTAGAATGATCACGTCCCTCCATCTGCTGGCAATGCTCCTACTTATACAGCCCAAAATGCCGTTAGCCATCTTGGCAGCAAGGGCATACTGTTGACTCATATCCAGCTTCTCGTCCACTGTAACCCCTAGGTCCTTTTCTGCAGAACTGCTGCCTAGCCATTCAGTCCCTAGTCTGTAGCAGTACATGGGATTCTTCCTTCCTAAGTGCAGGACTCTGCACTTGTCCTTTTGAACCTCATCAGATTTCTTTTGGCCCAATCCTCTAATTTGTCTAGGTCCCTCTGTATCCTAGCCCTACCCTCCAGCATATCTACCACTCCTCCCAGTTTAGCACCATCTGCAAACTTGCTGAGGGTGCAATCCACACCATCCTCCAGCTCATTAATAAAGATATTGAGCAAAACCGGCCCCAGGACCGATCTGTTGGGCACTCCACTTGATATCGGCTGCCAACTAGACATGGAGCCATTTATCGCTACCCATTGAACACAAGGATCTAGCCAGCTTTCTATCCACCTTATAGTCCATTCATCCAGCCCATGCCTCAGTATTCTTGCCAGCAAGTTAAAATCAAACGCTTTGCTAAAGTCAAGGAATGACATGTCCCCTCATCATAGAAGGCAATTAGGTTAGTCAGGCATGACTTGCCCTTGGTGAATCCATGCTGACTGTTCCTGATCACTTTCCTCTCCTCAAAGTGCTTCAGAATTGATTCCTTGAGGACCTGCTCCATGATTTTTCCAGGGACTGAGGCGAGGCTGACTGGCCTGTAGTTCCCTGGATCCTCCTCCTTCCCTTTTTTAAAGATGGACACTACATTAGCCTTTTTCCAGTCATCCGGGACCTTGCCCATTCACCATGAGTTTTCAAAGATAATGGCCAGTGGCTCTGCAATTACATCCACCAACTCCTTCAGCACCCTCGGATGCAGCACATCCAGCCCCATGGACTTGTGCTCATCCAGCATTTCTAAACAGTCCTGAACCACTTTTCTCCACAGAGGGCTGGTCATCTCTTCCTCATATTGTGCTACCCAGTGCAGTAGTCTGGCAGCTGACCTTGTTCGTGAAGACAGAGGCAAAAAAAGCATTGAGTACATTAACTTATTCAACATCCTCTGTCACTAGGTGCCTTAACGTGCCTTGTGTGGTCGCAGGGCAGCGCTGGGAGAGTTTCGCTCTAAAATAAATAAATAAATAAATAAAAAGCCCACCTCCACGAGGGGCGCAGCTCCCAGTGCCAGTGTACTGTCTACACAGGTGCTTCACAGTGCTGAAATTTGTTGCACTCAGAGGGGTATTTTTTCACACCCCTGAGCGAGAAAGTTGCAGCGCTGTAAATTGCCAGTGTAGACAAGCCCTAAGACTCACTGATGGCGGGGGGGGGGGGGGGGGGGAAGGATAGCTCAGTGTTTTGAGCATTGGCCTGCTAAACCCAGGGTTGTGAGTTCAATCCTTGAGGGAACTGGGGTAAAAAAGTCTGTCTGGGGATTGGTCCTGCTTTGAGCAGGGGGTTAGACTAGATGACCTCCTAAGGTCCCTTCCAACCCTGATATTCTATGATAGGGGTTGCCACATAGATATAGCCAGACACACACCAGGTCTGCTCAAGCTAATGCCTAAAAATAGCAGTGTGGACACAGCACCATGGAAGTCAGGCTAGCCAGCATGTTGGGCTAGCTGCTCCGAATACATATCCAGGGGGTTGAGCAGGATTATACTCAGGGGGTTAGTCTGAGCCACCATCCACACCACACTGCTATTTTAAAGCACTCATTCAAGCAGAGCTAGTGCATTTCTACCTATGTGCACTGGGAATTACACTGCCCAGTGGCTATGTAGAAGTACCATAGCGTGAGAACCACATTTTGCATAGGATGCAGATGCTCTTGTGAGTACATATGTATTCATACTCCTGCACACCTGAGAAATGGACACAGGAGGCCTAACACTGTAAGCACCACCATCTCTCACAGGCCTTCTGGCTTGTCTCACAGGCCTCATCCTAACGAGCAGGTGTCATCCGCAAAGTTTCAGAGGCACAGCTACCCTTATTTCAGTTCTGGGGCTGCCAATCTCCCTCTGGCACCCACTTAAAGTAGGATATAGAATCTTTTCCAGGTTGTGGAGTTTTTCCTTCTTCTCCCTCTCCCCCAACCTTGTTACATTTTAACAAGAGCAGTCATTGCTACTGCCACCTTGCTCTGTCACCTCTGTGCAGCTGCTCTGTTTGAATACTATAGCAGGCAGAAGGGGAAACGCAGCAGCTGCTGAGAAACAGCTGCTGAGTGGACGATCAAACGAAAATAGCCTTTAAAAAGAGAAGCCAAAAAGGTCTCACCCTCTGGAACTGAAACTGAGGTGAGTAAGAATAATAATCCATCATAACATTTACACATTTATATAGCACTTTTCATCCTGACGGATTCCAGAGTACTTTGCAAACAAGATGCACAGGAATCATTTCATCCAACACTGAAATGCATCCACTGCAGAAGTTGGACACAGCAGCTGTTTAACAACCCACAGCAAATCTATACAATATATGCTACTCAGCCTTTTGACTAAGATCAAGTGTAGCCTAAGCTTTGGGTGTGATGTTTTTTCAGATGGCTCCCAGTGACTTCAGTGGAAGCAGATTAGGTCTATGCCAAACACTTTGGAAAATCCTATCTTTAATATCTACTGTATCCTCTATCAGGGGATTTTAGCTTACAGTTGCAGGGGAACTGATCCATCTCTAACTTCTATGATCCGAGGAAGTTAAGAATACAAAAACTGACACTGCAGAAAAAAAGTCTGTAGGCAGAATGTACTTCAACAGCAAAATTTAGCCTGCCCATCATTTTCCACACATGCTCTTTTATCTTATTTATAATAAGGTCTTCTTTACTTATGTTGGTCAGCATGTGAATAAGAAAACACTATGGATGACTTACAAGTGCAGCAGGAAGTAATGTTGGTGATGCAGTAAGTGACATTTTCTTCAAAGGGTTTGCCTACACAGGAAAATTATACCAGTCTAAGAAAAGGTATGGATTTAAACACTACAGTTATACCAGTATAACACACACACCACAGACCTCTTATTCCAGAAAAAGAGAGCCCTTTCCAGGTTAGCTTATGTTGCTTTGGTAGCAGTTTAAGCTAAGCCCCACTTATTCAGAAGAAGTGTGTCCACACGGGGAGTTACATTGGCATAACAATAATGATTTAATTACGCCGGTATAATAGTAAAGTTACCCACATAGCAAGTCTTTAGTCAGTACTAAAGAAATGTTCCAGATTGATGTTAAGGGATTAGGGTGACCAGATAGCAAAAAAATCAGGACAGGGTAGGTTGTAATAGGCATCTATGTAAGACAAAGCCCTGAATCAGGACTGTCCCTATAAAATTGGGACATCTAATCACCCTAGAAGGAACATGGTGTTGCTGGAGGTGGTGTTCTCTCTCAGAGGATACATAAAACTGAGGTCTTGGACATTTCGGATCATGAAAAATCCAACAGCACTTAATGCAAAAGCAGGGATATTATCCAAACTGGAATTTAGCTAGGACACTCTGCAAGTCTAAATTCCCTTGCAATTTCCAGTGGATTTCATGTTCTTCATTATTTGTCCTAAACTATTCTGTAGCATTATGGTGTTTAACAGCTGCTGGACTTCCTCCCAGAGGCGGCTGCACTGCAGTGGTAGGGAAAATTATTCTTATATACAATTTATAAACTGTTGTGGAATCCTTCTGAATCAAAGGTACTATGTAAAGTAAAGACGTCTGATATCCTTCTTCAAGTACACAATATAGTATCTTTTTCTGTAGAGTCTACTTTCTAGCTTTAGCGGATAACAGAAACTCTCTCTCAAAACAGTAACTACTCTTCTGTTTTCATTAAACATGGCCAAGGTCCTCAAATTACCAAACAAGCAGTCAAAAATCAAAAGGGTCAGAAGACTCCCTTTGATGCGGCTTATACAGAAATCAGGCTTTTCAATCCTCCTTAGCTTTCAGTGTAGAGCTCCCCCTTTCTTATCTCATCCCTCAATGAGAAATCAGCTGTGCCCTGCACCCCTACCATATAGATCACATACTCATCTTAATATCCAACCTCTAACATTGAATGCTGTCTGCTAATGATTCATAATACACATTGTATCCAAAAACATTGAGAAGCAGAGCTTTTCTAGGAATGCACGTCAGCTTTCAATGTACACAGCACATTCCAGTGGCTTTCTCTCCTCCTCCCTCCCACCCAGCCTGAAGCAGTTACAGTGAATGCTTGCGTTGTGGGTGTGAAAGAGACACAGCAGGCCAAATTCAGCCTTAACATCAGCAGGCATAGCTCCCATTGACTTCAACAATAACTGCACCCACTTAGACTAAGGCAGATTTTGATCCGATGTGTTAGAGATGCTCCTGGAGCAGGGGCGGCTCAATGTTTTTTGCCTCCCCAAGCACAGCAGTCAGGCAGCCTTCGGCGGCGCAGCGTTGCTGCAGTCAGGCAGTGTTTCTGTGAGTGATCTGCTGGTCCGGCACCTTCGGCGTACCCACCGCCAAACTGCCACCCTCACAGCCACCAGCAGCCTGCTCCCCACAGCTTGCCACCCCAGGCACATGCTTGCTGCGCTGGTGCCTGGAGCTGCCCCTGTCCTGGAGTAAGCATTTGCCTTTCAATTTCTCAGACACTGCACAGACACTTCCCTCCGAAAGAGAAAACATGGCGATCAGGCCATCAAGGAAAGGCCTGCTGCTCTGGAATCCAGAGTGGTCCCTGGATGTTACTATCAACAGGGGTTTCCACAGATGAACTCTCCCCTCTATCCCCCATTGGAATTTCTAGAGTCCAGCCTCACTGACGTGTCTCTGCTGGCAAGCAATAAGGGTTGACTGCTCTTGGAGTAGTGCTGTTAGGAGGAGGATGAGCAGAGTGTGGGTCTGTTGGGGGAAGAATCTTTCTCACTTCTATTTCTAAAGCAGGATCTCCTCCTCTTTGTCAGCAATGGTTTATTAGTTTTCAAAGTGCAGCTTCATACAGCAATGGGAAAGGGGATTGTAGCAACTGCTTAACACGTGCTCTCTTGCACTATCTATGCTCCCTTATCCCTCTGTTCTTCTAGGTACTTAATCAGTATTCTATGCCACCTGTACACATCAGAGATGTTCCAGTTTCCCTACCCCTCTATGACCTGAAAAAGGGAAATCCTGACTCCACTGATCTATATTGATCCCATGAGGTAGATAAAAATGACTCATCAATAAATTAAAAGCCCCCAAAAACCAACATTAGAATTGGCATCTGTGAAATAATTAGCTACTCCCGTAGGGGGCCTAGATAGCCCTAAGCAGAATGCATGGTAAAATGGAGGGAAATTCCACATAAAAGTTTGAATTTTTTTCCATTTTTCAATCAATTTGAAACTTCCCAACCAGATCTAGTACCTAAGCAAGTTAGTCACAAGCAACACACAAGAGTTGGTAACTAAAGCAGTAGATCCATGATACAATTAAGTTCCACATCTTCAGCAGACTGATCTTACCAAAACTTAGCATGGTGATAGTAAACTTTAAAAATGGGGATTTGAAAAATAAAAAGGAGGAAGCCAGTCAAGATGACTCTAAAGGCAAACATGAGGACATTATAATTCTTAGACTCAGCATTGAAGCTACTGAGGAAACCCATAACAGAGACACAGATGGTATGCAAGATAGGAAGAAGGTAAAGAAGGGAAAATGCCATCTCATATCAGTATCAAGCATGGAGAGATCACCTCAAAAGACAACCTTTGCACAAAGGACATTCCAATGACACTGAGACTGGCTAGGAGTAGAGTGGAAGAGAAATTATGAACTTCATGGAGGGTGATACCTATGTAAGAATGAAGCTGGCAGATGGGCAGCAGTGAATTTGGGGACTCATGGTCTGGTATAATCCTTCTCAGCTGTTCTGGATCATCTTGAGCATTCTAAGCCCTTATTAACATGGAACATAGTGCTCAAGGGAGGCACGGCAGTAGCCCTGTTCCAGAGCAGGAACTATGGAAAGCTTGCTCTATCCTGGTGCTAAAATGCACTGGCATGACATTGGCCAACTAAGACAGGCAATTACATTGCCAACCTACTCATCGCTTGGTACACGCGGCTCCTGCCTAAATGCTTGAGCCACTCTGAAGCTCTGGAGATGGACAGAAATTTCTGGCCATTGGTTCTTGCCTAGATGGTGCCCCCTCAAGTGCTGCTTATGGTAGGTCCATTGCTTGTGTGACCATGTTTTCTGCACAGCATCCTAGGTTCAGGATAACCCAGTGTGTATGTATATGTGTGTGTGTATATATATATATATATATATATATATATATATATATATATATATATATATATATATATATATATATATATATATATATATCAAATCACTGAGTTCCCTCCCTCAATGAGTCTATACTAAAACTTTGGGAGGCAGATATACCCTCCCTCCAGGGGACAGAAGAGGAAAAAGAAGATTTCTCACACATACACACACACAGTTTTGTGAAAGGCTCACACAAATGAATCCTAGACTGACAAACACTTATGCCTGTATATAACTTTCCTCACGCAAACAACCTCACTGATTTAAAGGCTACACATATGCACAAGTACTTGCAGAATTAGGCTCTACTGAAACACAAAGTAACTATACAAAAGTGCTGGCTAATACACTAAGTAAACAAATGGAAAAACACTCCCCACTCCCAAGATCTGTCCGTCCTAATAATCTTAGGAGTTACTTGAAACGCTTGTCAGTTAAAAAAAAAAAAGTCACAAAAACATGACCTAAATTGACGGCATTCCTTAAACTATTCATTTTTTCCCCATTCTCAGCAGCAAGGTGGAGGAGTACTTTTGCCAGATTTGGTCATTTTTCACAACAATTTTGCAAGGCCGCAGTAAACACTGATCCTTGAATCCTTTTCCCAAGAAAGCCTCAGCAGCTCTTTTTGTCCGTGATCCTGCTGCTTTTTTTCCCCCTGGAGAAATCACGCTACATAATGCAAGCCTACACAAGCCTGTAAAGAGCTATTATGACAGCAAGAAACAAAAGGAAGAGGGAAGATTTTCTTTATAATCTTTTTTAAAAAAAACTTTTATAGAAAGAGTGAAATTAACTACCATCCATCATCACTTATACTCTGTTCCCCTCTTTACATCATTTGGGCTGCTTGTGTAACGTTTAGGCCCTGGTCCTGCAACTAGACCCATGCAGATGGACCTTGGTCCCACACAGAGCCCCACTGACCGCAACAGGACTATGTATAGGCATAAGGGTACTCATGTGGATTCAGCTGCAGGACCAGGACCTACAATTGTTAAAAGATTACAGTGTTGGTCTCAGGTTAATACTTAATATACAAGTGTTCACATGACACAAATCACATATTGTGAAACTGGCACTGAGTGGAACCCTTGCTGGAAAAGTCTCTGCACTAGAAGCTAACACTTGAATGTGCATGTAGGAGGCTAACCTATCTGCACATCATTGGAGTTGGCCCTAGGATTTCAAAATAACAAATTTTTGACATTAGAAAATGTAGGATAAAAGAATTGCTCAGACCATTAAAAGAAACAGCATTCTATGAGCAGGGAATGGGTAGGTAATCAGTTAATCATGAAGAATATGATTGCATTTAGGGACTAGTGCTGTGTTTCATGTATATGCATATTACTCATATTCCAGTGTCTTTTTTTCTTGTACCACTTCGTCTTTCTTTTCTGCTGTTCTCTCTCGTCCCTCGCTCTCTTCTTCCTTCATATTCATTATGGGCTAGACTCCACTACCCATATTCATTCTGGGTAATGCCTTATTCTGCAGGTAGTCCCACTGAAACCAATGGGGCTATTCATGAAGAAAGCTGCTACTCATTGTGAATAGAGTGGCAAGATCTAGCCCTGTATAATTTAGTCTTCATTAATATTTGTACTGAAAATTATAGTTCTTTTGAAATTTGCATACTTTTTGCAGTTTTAAGTTTTACTGTATGTACATTTATTTAAAAAAACAGCAAAGCTAATATTTATTTTTTAGAAAAAAGTTCATAAGCCTCAATAAAAATGATTTAACCATGTCTTAAAAAACCAAACTACTTAACTCTTTTGAGAGCATCACTTTAGGTTATTAAAAGTGGAATAATTCTGAAATCTACTTCATTTTTCATCATTCATACTGTTTGTTTACCTTTTGTCTGTAATTCAGTTTGGAGGTGAAACTAGTCTCATCAGTTTTGTTTTGCTTCTAAGCATTCTCTCTTTGTGGTTCTCATGTACTGTATTACCTGAGTGCTGCAATGTTGGACTTGCAAATGCACAGAACCTAATTACAGAGCCAAACTTACAGGGTTGGGGTTTGTTTGTTTTTTTATAAGAAATTGAAACTAACCAGGTCAAATATGGGCATTGGCCATCCCACTGCATATATGTCAATCAATTAATACCTACAGTCACTCCAAAAAGGTTTCGAGAGAAACCCACTGGGACTAGAGAGTTGCCAAGTCCATGCAGGCACTAATCTAATCTAAGTAAACTGCAACTATATCTGCTTACTTAAGAGTGACAATGACCAATTCACTGCAGCATTATACTGAGAGCTGGTCATAAAGATTGATGAAATAATTTTTTTCATTGGAACTTGCCAATTTGTCAAAAATGAAGTATTCCATAGAGACAGTTCAATTTTAAAGTTCCTCTGGATTCCAGGCGGATTCTAATGGTTTCCTGCAAGCTTACCCACCCAGCTCCTTGCCTGCTGGGGAGCCTGAGTTTCCAGAGTCCATGGCTCCAGGACAGCTGACCAGGTGGACTGCCTCAGAGCCTGGCTCCATCCCCTCTTGAAATATGGAAATCCGTCACATAGCAGAATAGCTTTCTCTACCCAATTCTAGTATAACAATGAATTTGTATTACCAAGGGAGATAGCCTCTACGTTCTTTCAATCTTGGGCTTACCCACATTACTTGTCATTCCACACTCAAGGGGTCACCTTCTCCTGCAAGACACTTCTTGTTTGCTCCATTTCAAGTTTCCCTATCCTGCCCTGCCAAGGTACCATCTTCTGCTGGGTAAGAAGAAAAACTATTCAGTGTAATTGCTAGTTCTTTCTTGGTAGTCCTGAACAGATTCTTTACAACTGTCAACTTTCATCCTAAATTCAGCCCTACCTCCCTCCTCCTCCTCCTAAGATTGCTCACCACCTTTTGCAAATATCTTTGTAAATCCCATCTCAACTGCTGTACAAAGATGTTTCTGCAATGTTCATAGTCATCCCAGTTCTCAAGAGGTCAGGGGAAAAGTGAGAAAGAAAGGCACTGAGCTTGTCCCTGAATCAAACCCACAGAGATAGACTGTACTGACAAAGTGCTGTCCAGCTGCAGTCATGCAAGTAGCAAATCCTACACATTTGCTTAATCCTGCTACACATTTGTCTGTGGCTTGTGCACTTGCACACAAGAAAGAAATGCAGCGGAAAGAAATGTAGCCACCTCTGGTTATGAAAAAATTACACTTATTAGATATTTTTTCCCTCAATAGGTACAGACCAGTTAAGTAAGGTGGCAAGTTTGTGAGGTCAGATTTTAGGACTGGGAACAGTTTTAAAATACCAGATATAATGAGTAAGATTTTGATCTCTCTTTGCAACTGAACTGTCTCAGATATACAGAAACAAGTTAAAAACACACAAACACACAAACACACATTCTCCTCACAGCCTATTAAGATTCCAGGACTTTGTCCTTTATTGCCCAAATCAAAAAAAAGTGTTTATTTATAATTAGGGCTCTCTCTATGCTCTGAGAACTGGAGATACCTACAGGACTAAAGTACACAATGAGGCAGAAATGGAGAAAAAGGATAGGGGACAATGGGGCCCTGGCCCTTCTCACATACTTGCTGGAGACCAGCATTGCTACTTCACATTTAGGGGGAAATTCTGCACTTGGATATGGAAGTGGGTCCCACAGAAGTCAATAGGGGCCCTGGGTGAGGAAGTGAGGAGTACAGTTGGCCCACAGCTAAAGAGCGTAATGTCCAAAACAAGAAACAAGCCTGCAGACACAATCTAGGGCACTGTTTTTTTCTGATTTCAGTAGCCAGTTTCCCCATTTTGGACCCTTATTAAAGGATTCCAGCATCCAGGGTTGAGGAGCTAGTAGCTTTCAAGCACACTGACCACTTGTTTGAATCAAATATGAATTATAGATTTTGAGACAAAAATCTTTTTGCGGAGGAGTAAGTCAGTAACAGGAGTGCCACCAGGGCAAGCTCTGACAAGAGACTGAACAAACATGCACACACCTCTTAAAAGTCAAGGCTACAAGCAGAACAATTGAACCAGTTCCCAAGGCAAGGCAGTGCTCTTCCCGCAAATAACATGTTTTTACCACAGCATGCTCCTTCCCCTCACTGGGGAAGAGAGGAGAAAAAAAAAAAAAAAAAGAGGGCTCTGGTACACAAAAGAGAAGACGATTATTCTTCAGCAACCCTTCCAGTTGAGCCTGTTTGACACCAGACAGCGAGGTAGGTAGGCCTAGATTCAAAGCTTAGTCTACTATGCTGACTTTCACCTGCATAGTCAGGCCCAGAGCCCTACAACAACCAACAACAACCACCACCACCAACTGGAATTTGAGGGCTGCAGTTGTAGATAATGGGCCACATCCTGGGCAGTCATATGCCACTGTAGCTCCATTGACTTCAATGAAGCTAGGCTGAGGATCAGGCCTAGTAACTGCAGCCCACTTTCTGCCATTGGATCAATGCTGCCCCAAGAGTGATTGCACTGACCAGAGAGGAAGTAAAGTCAGGGTGGCTGGATGATGCGCTGATTCAAGCATATCACTGAGCAACCTCTGCTAGTGGGACTCCTTTGGAGCCCTAACCCCACTGATATTGACACACTCCCCCCAACCCGTGGAATCCCCAAGGGAGAGGCAGCAATGTCAATACTGCCTGCCTTCCAACTGAGTGAATACTCCTGTGGTGCAGGGATGGCAGCTGCTGCAGGGAGATTTAATCTACACCTCCCCTTGCCAACATGGCTGATTTTAGCACAAACCTAAGGAAGAATGGATGGCATAGAAAAAAAAACCCAACACAATTGTGATTACAAGGACATCTCCCTGATCAGTGTCGCTAATCAGACCACTAAGCAAAAAGTGTTACTACAGCTCAACCTCACTCTCTCTCTCTTTCCCCTACTACCCAGCTTGTGAAGGTATTAACAGACTGCACCCAACCCTTGATGCTTCCGGTTTCTGCACTCAGCCATGGCTGAGGGACACAGATGCTCACACGTGCTTTGGCAGGTGTATCCTCTGTCTGCCGGGTTCTGATTTCCTGTTTGTACTACAGTCAGGACGGGCTGGCTAGTCCTTCCGAGTGATGAGAAAGATTCGGTGATATAAGCCAAAACAAAACAAAACAACCTTGCAAGACACAAACCTCGCGTCCCCACATTTTCCCCTCCACCATGACTCATAGTGCATTACTTAGCACAGTGCATAACCCCTTTGTTGTGCTCCTCTTAAGAATGCTTGGCAAATCTGCAGAACACTCGCAGTGACTAGGGGAAGCAGGACCTTCAGGAAAGAAAACCTGGGCGATACGAGGGGGAGAGGAATTGATGTTCAGCATGGGGCAGAGCTCCTAAGAGCACGTTATCTTCATTCCCAGCACACATCTGGATTCATTCCATGATTCCAGATGTGCTTTCCCTCTCCACACCACAGAGATAGTACAGCAGAGGCCTGCTTGCTATTTTGTAATTCTGGAACAGAACCTGCTAGGGGTAAAAATTTATGAATCTTAAAATTTAATTCTCTGTTTGCTGAATTATTTAAGTCTCTGGATGCATGTGTGGCATACAAATAAAACTGACAGGTTTTGACCACCTTCTCCTCCAAAGAAGAACTTCAAAACCACCAACTTCATTCACCCCACCACTACCCTCCTCAAATAATAAATGAGCCTTGCATCAGAACATGGTGGTCAGCAAACTAGAGTACTGTTGGTCCATCAGCGAAGCAAGCTCCAGAGCGGATGACCCTTGGTCATGTCTCTAGTCCCCCAAAGGTCAAACGTTGGGACTGTTTGCATAAGCACAGGAGTTTCTCTCAACAGCCTCAATGGTGCAAGGGGAGAGAGCTGGGCTCTGAAGTATCTTCTGAATACCTGGAGCAGATATCTTTGTCACACCCTCAAAATGCTTCCCTTTACCTATCATCACCACCTTCAAGCTGTCTGATGTGACTATTTCACTCAAGAACTGGGAAAGGAAAAAACTGCACTGTTCAGGTCCAAAGAAAAACACAGAACTAAGTGCCTTTCAGCCCAACACCTCCCACTGTCTCCCAAAGTGTCATCATGTCTATGTTGAAGAGGCGGGGTGGCAGAATGGGATCCTGTGGCATCCAGCATGAGAACCCTCAAGCAGCTGCCTTCATTGTCTAATCAATGCATTATAAATGGACAGATGTGCAATTTCCCAGCATCATGATCCAGGGTCCCTTAGAAGGAAAGAACAGAGCAAGACTCCATCCACCATTGCCAGTGCAAAAGGACAGTCAACAATACCTCATGAAATAGAGGCCATTGACTGATCTAAAAGCAATCAGCATGGACACTTGATTTCTGCCCATCACTAGAAGAAGGTCTACACTACAGTGGCACAGCTATGGAGCTGCATCTGTGCTGCTAAAGCACCGTAGATGCTGCCTACATGGATGGAAAAACCCTTTCCATCAATGTAGTTAACCCACCTCTCCAAGAGGTGATAGTTAGGTTGATGGAAGAATTCTTCTGTTAACCCGGCCACATCTACACAGAGGGTTAGGTTGACCTAACTAAATCACAGAGGTTGTGAAATTTTTCACAGCCTTGAGCAATGTAGCTAGGTCGATCTAATTTTTAAGTGTAAACCAGGCCAAAGTGTTCCTTAGCAAGTAAAACCACAGTTTCCATATCAAAACCCAGGCCAAAAGCCAAGGAAGTCAAAGGACATTATATGGCATCAAAGCTACTTAGTCACAATATTTTTTTTCAGTTTCATCACCAGGATATTAAAGACAGTGTAATAATTTGCAAGACTGTTGGACAATTGTTAGCCAGAGTGTTAGAAAGAGAATATTTCTTCAGCTGGGGCCAAGAGTTGCTCATTTGAGGAAAGCTGATACTTTTTCCTCCCATAGGAAGGCACAAGCAATCTCTACCAACAATCCCAGTACATCATCACCACCATGACACTTTGCTTTAACACTCTGTAAAAAGGCATCGGTCCAGTTGTACTGGCAGGATGAGCCTCTCCCATACCCACTGGAATCTCAGCAGAACTGAATAAAATTGATCCAGAGAAGCCCCCTCCTAACATGGTCCTGAGATGATCAGTTTCCTTCAGGATTGACAATATACAAGATGATAATGGAACATTCCTTACAGCCGGATACAAATTACTCACTTTCAAGGCAGAGGCAGTCAAGATTTAACCAGGCTGTCCACCACCTGGAACAGTTTTGCTGGTAAACTGATCATCATTTAGCAGATGGCAAATAAAATCTTTCCTATGCTTTAAAAATAGTTATAGCACAAGACTTCTGAGGTTGCCATGCTGACACAGAAAATGTCTTAACTTTATAACTTCTACGACAGATGATGTACATAGAGCACAGCAGATCATCTAATGCCACAGTAACCCAAGAGGTAAGGATGTTTAGGAGAGGTGATGTTGACAGTCAAGAACAAAATATCATAGTGTCCTTGTAGGCCATCAAAAGAATGGACCCCCAGCTATGTAGCATAATCCCTTAATGATGTCTGAAATCACAACAGATCCATCATTCTCCATGGGCAGACCAATATAATAGGTCCAATAGCCAACACAACCAAGAGTGGTCAGGGTGAAATTAACTATAGGCAATGCAAAATATAAATGTACTTACTACAAAATGCCAGTGTTGGCTCTGCATAACAGTCAGAGATATGATGCATGGGCAATGAGCCAGGAAAGATCCTAATTTGCCCAGGGGTGTGCACATGGCAGGGGAAGGGGGTGTGCTCTGCATTATTCATTAGGACAGTGCAGATAGTTAGCCCCGCTCTACCAGCTGGTACAGAGCTGGGGGCTAAGTCACAGTTCTACCCCTTTGGGCCACCCTGTGGGTGATTTGCTTACCCTGAAGAAATCTGTAGTTAAGGTAGAATGTTGATGAAAAGTGAGGAAATTCTCAAGTCTTAATACAGCCCCATTATCCTTGAACATACTTCTCCATCTGCCACTCAGATATCTGCCACATTCCAACATTATCAAAGAGAGAACTTTGCAGTTTTCAAGCCAATATGATCTCATCAGCTGCTTATGGACCGGAGATATTTGCCTTCTCAACCCAATAAGCATGGACCAGAAACCACATATTTCATATGTTAATTGTACCACAGGCTGCCTCCATCCATCCTCCTGCAATGAGCACTGACCACAATGTAGTTCAGCCGCCCCATACTGACAGACACACTAGAGGCTAACCACTACCATGTTCACCCAGACACACAGGCCATAAATACATATAGTACCAAATATACTCTCCAAATACCTGTCTGAGTTCCCTCCCCTGTACCTAAAAGCAGGGCAGGGGACATATGGGTTATAACATCATACGATGAAAGACAACAGTGTTGTAATTCATGTATGCAATAGGAAAGAAGGGGAAGGATGACAGCAGAGTTAGAGCTACGATAGGAACCTTAAATGTGATATTCCTAACATTCATATCATTGGTTTGTTTTGATAACTTCATGTTCTAAAATGCTGAAAATAAAATAAATTAATGATCCATTTACATTAACTCTCTCCAAGCAAGGTTTGTCTGTAAATTAGCATTTTTTTAAAAATAATTGTAAATATGTGAATCGTTCATGGATAAGTGCATCTTCAAAAAATTTAAATACATAGAGATGTTTTTTCTTCCCAAGCACAAGAAATAAACTCCACTAATGAGTTTCCAATAGTTATGGCAGGGGACCAGAAGTCAGGATTTATGGGTTTTAGTCAGAGCTCTGCCACCAACTCACTGTGTGACCTTGGACTAGTCATATATTCTCTCTGCACTCCAATTCCCCCAATTAGAGAGAAGACCACCTATTTCACAGGGGTACTGAAAGGGCTGATTCATTAGTGTTTGTAAAGCATTTTGAGACCTTCAGATAGAAGCCAGTGTATAGTGTAAGTGCAAAGTGTTATTCAAATCTAAAAAATAAATGCCGTGAAAGGGGCTGATCAAACATGCAGATTGTAGTAACAGTTCTCCTGCTGCTGTGCTAATCTACCACAAAGCAAAGTCCAATATTACATCTCACTTCTCCGCCTTTGCGTCCTCCAGGCCAACACCCAATACCCCTCTGAAAGGTTAAACAGTTACTGTTTCATCTAGTATGTACTCTAATGTATAGATAGGGCCCAGCCTCTGGAAAGGAATGCAACTGTCAACATACCATGACATCGTTACTAAAGGGGTGTGGTATTTACGTACAGGAAAGCCACATCCTTAAGCAATTGCTTTGCTTAATAACCCACCACTTTAAGGTCATCATTGTGTGAGTGTTCCAAACAACTGTATTAAAAGCAGGGTGGATAAAAATCAATGATTTTTTTATCAGTTTTTTTTATTTAAATCAGATTTTTTTGATAAAAGGTTCTCTTTTCCTCCAAAAGCATATCTAAAAGATAGTTTTAATTAAGATAGCTCAAAAATATCTCATCATGGAATAGGGATTATAAATTCTAATTCTATAGTATGAGACAATATATTCATGTAATGTTTAAGAAAAGTTTTGTAAATGAGTCCCAATAGTTCATGGATTAGGGACCCAATCTTATAGGGTTCCAGGCGCTTCTGTACAGATTAAATTAATATTTCTATCTACCCAATGGGACTCAGTGCTCAGTCTAGAAGATACCATCAGAGATGCTTAGTTTTGCAGTTCTCAAACTGTGGATTTGTCTCTCCAGAGATAACATGCTTGTTAACAACAAAAATGTTTTTAAAAATAAATAGAGAGGTGAGGAACAGACCTCAACCCTATTATCCCTCTACAAATTTGTGTACACAGAGTCAATCCCTTACCTCTCTCTAAAAGTGCAAACTTTCAAAAAGTTCAATGAATTGAAGATAGTTGGGGGCAGAATAGATCTGGACAAGGAGGAGAAGTCTGGAGATAAATGTGAGAAGGGAGGGACAGGCAGTAGAAAAAGTGAAGTTGTTTGAGCAGCATATCCCAGAAGTCTTGAGGTCTTTGAGTGCAGCCTTCATTGAGATCTACCACACCATTCTCTCACTAGAAGGGAAAACCTATAAAAGCACCAGGCTGTAAAAGAGACCGAGTTTGGGAATAAGAAGTATTCAAGAAATATACGTTTGCTGATAATGTTTTAAAGCAAGTCACACCAGTGAACTGGTGGAAGTCACTTAGGCACTTGGATTCAGAGACTGTTGAAGTGATAATCTCACTTTTAACAGCAGTAGCTTCTTCTGTCAGTGTAGAAAGAATATTTTCTTCCTTTGAACTAATTCATTCCAAATTGAGAAATCATTTGGAACCTGAAAAAGCTGGAAAACTTTTTTCTTTTCCAGATTATGAACAAACAGGAAAACGAAGGTGAAGATGGCTGAGTTAGCTGCAGAAGCCAATATTTTAAGCTTCTCATGTTGACCTGGCTGACATAGTTAAATATTATTAAAAAATAAAACAAAAATTAATCGACTATTTTAAAAACAATTTTAACAAAAACAAACCTGATTTTAAAAAACCTGAATGTTTAACTAAATTCAAAAAATTCATATGCTTGTTTTGTTAAAATATTGTATATTTACTGTGGAAGAAAAAAAGTCCAAACTATGTAATGTTGTTTTAGTTAAATAAAACAATTTAAATGTCTGCCCGGTGATCTTCTCCTCCTAATACAGCATGCCAAGAAAATCCTCCAAATATTAATGATTAGCCTGTTGAATTGGAGATAGTTCACCTCCCAATGACTTCATAAATATCTGCTTCAATTACCTTTGGTAAACGAAATAACCAAACATTCACTCATTTTCTGATATAGCTGTAAAACTAACCTGAAAAGTTCTCAAAATAAATCACTTTAAAAAATGTATCGTGTGTACCTTCTAAAAATGAAGCCTACATCTCTGAATTCTGCAGAATATGTATTAAGGTTATAACAACCAACAAGAATGCACTTTTATGTAGAAATCCATGATTAAATAGAGTCTTCCTGACTAGTGATTTAAATCATGATTTAATCAAATTGATTTAAATCAAATCCACCCTGATTAAAAAAGGGATTTATATTACTTACTCATACAGTAAGTTTTGGTTTTATATCAAAGCCAGGCGAGCAAGTCTGCTAATGCCAGTCAGGAGCTGGGCTTCATGGCTTAAGCATCACAAAGAGCAGGATAACCAGAACAGAATGAGTATGGAGAATTACAGAAGACAGCAGTTCTTCCAGGTCAGCAAGAAAGGATGTATGTATGTAGACCAGGCCTGAGTGTCTTTGTATAGCTGCAGACCTGATCCAGAAGTCTGTCAGCAACACACCAGTCACACTCTGGCTTCCACCAACCTAGGTTACTGCTTGCATAGTGACCCCAACACATTCCCAGTCCTGATTTTTCCCAAAAACACTGTCCAGCCCTCTCCTGCACAGTCCAGATAGTAAGATTCATTGCCCTTGTAAGGAGTCAATATTCAACAGTTTGTTACATTAACTAGAGCTATGCAAAAATTCAGTTTAAACACAGCACTGGATTGGTTTAGATTAGAGGTAAAACAAGTTTAACAAAAGAAGATTAAGTGAATTCAAGTATTAGAAAGTTAGAAACCATTACAAGAAATAAAAGTGAAAACATGCATCCAAAAGTCTAAAACTTAAATCAAACAAGTTTTCGTTCAAGCTTTCTTTAAGTTGGCCTTTCACACCCACAGTCTTCCAGGAAGATGGTGACTGACCCTTTCCTTGGTCAGGATCTCTCCCAAAGGCCCAAAGATGCTGGTCTCTTTGTCAACACCAAGTTTATTCAAGCAGTAAGAAGGTGACATGGAGTCTGCTGGTTAAGGAGGCTCCATGCTCTCTCTCCTCACCTGTGTTTGCTGAAATACAAATTTGGTTTCTCTCCTTCTATATTCTCCTGCTGTCTTGTGGACCTTATTTGCTACTTATACGTAAACTGAGGTAAATGCACTTTCCTTTGTTTAGGATAGACATGTTTAACAACTTTTGCCTAGGCAGGACTGTGTGGATTTGAACATGGGCTAAGATCATACGGGGGACTTCACACCTTCGCATATAATGTTGCTACATACATTTCATCGTGATGTTACTGGCCAGCGAGTTACCAGCATTCAAATGATATCTCAACAAGATGTATTTTGTATAAAGATTATTACAATGGTGCGTAGGGTGTGAATACAGTGGAGCTTTTGCTCACATACCCCCAAGGCAGTGTTGGGTCTGTTAGTGAAACAGAGTAGGAAATATATAGGATAGAAAGATTCCCCTCTTGCCCCAGGACCACTATGCTCAGGGCTATGTTCTGTTAATGGACTAGCATAGGAAAGAGAAGCTGAATTCCTCTCCTAGCCCCGGCAAATCAGGGGTTATTTAAAATGTTCCCTTCCAAACAATAGCCTTGATGCAAGAGGTTAATTCAGACCTTACGTAAGTGGCTGAGAGTCAGCTGAAGTCAAAGAAATCACACCTGCTTGCATCAGACTTGAAACTGACTCAGAGTGTCTGGGTTTCCGAGATACTGTGGATGTGTGTGCTGCGATGAGTAGTACTTTCTCTGCCCTCTAGGTAAACAAAGGGTTTTACCATCAAGATCCTGGGGATCCCTCACCTTTTACAAACACAAATGTCAATTGCAAATTATTAAGAAAATCTGTTTACCCTGCTAAGAAAGTAAACACATGCAGCTTACACGTGGTTACTACCTGTCATTCTGTACCTCACCCTTTCAATAAAATAGACAGACACAAAGACATACTTTACTATCATGGACTCCTAGCAGCAGAACTGCAAGCCAAACTTAGTCTGCCTTGCAGAACCATACAATCTAGTTGACTAAAAATTTGGAATGAGAAGCAGCCTCCATGCCAGATTGGAAACAAGACAGCAGAATCCAACAATGACCAACAACAGTACTCCAAAGCACAGCAGCTGAGGATAGGAAAAGTAAGATCACACATAAAATGTCCCCGCAGATTGATTATGGTTCATGCAAGGAATGAGCAGTTCACCCAGGCTACTTCGCAAGCCAAGATTGAATTTGCTGCCCTGTCTGTATCATTTTTCTTACTTAGTGAAACATACATAGAAAATAATTTGCTTGACTTCATTCATTCCATGCCATCCCACCTTCTACCCATCCCACCCCCTGACTCCTCTCAGACAGAATTGCTAAACCTGGCCTCACAATTTGAGGGCTTAAAGCAAGATTGGGAACACAATGCTTAAATATTTCTGTGATAAGTGGGGAATAAATTCTAGACAGACAGAGGCTGAAGGAAAAGTCAGGGAGAAAGAAGGGAAATTAGATCAAGAATTACTTCCCACTTCAGTCTGGCTCCCAGACTGGGAGAAAAATGTATCATTTGACCCTACAGTGGGAGTCTGGGCCCAGGTGGGATTTAGCAATCCAGTGAAGGATCACTGGGATCCTAAAAGTATGTGGCTTTCCCCAGTCTCTGGTCCCCTGGTTGGAGGGGGAACATCAGGCCTTGCCCCTTTGGTCCTGCCATGATTCGTGTGGAATCAAGTCATGAGTTGCTGAGACTGGCATAGGCCCCTAAAGCACAGGGCCTCAAGCAATCATTTGCATTGCTTATGCCTAAAATCCACCCTGATAGGCTGGAGAGATCCTCACAGACAGGCTCTCTGAAAGCATTTATAAAAGGTTTTATTATCTTGTCTGCACTGGGACACCCCAGCACCTGGGGTAATAGCCAGGAGAGGAGATAAGGGAGCCAGCGATTTCCTCCTCCAGGGTCTTCTCCTGCAGATTTTACCACAGGAAGGGATGATCTGACCTTAAGCAAGGACTACAAGGAGTAATTTTATTAATCTGTTTGGATTTTTACCAGAAGGCAAAAGAGGTATTTATTCCTGGACATCAGGTGCCCTTACCAAACAGCGAACAACCAAAGTGGATCAATTACAAATCCAGCATACCTGATGCCCAGCATTTCTCATTGTATTAAGCTGACAATTGGGAAGGTTGCCTCGTTTCTGCAGACTAAAGTCTCCTCTGAATAGAGCTGATCCATTGTGGAACCAGTATCTGTTTCCTTCCAGGACTTGTGTGGCTCGAAAAAGCAGGGAGTCAGAATCATGCCGGATTAGGAGCCCCCGATAGGCAATGCTTATCATGAATACATTTACCCCACCCAAGTTCCATGAACAACAGGACTCCTATTAGCAAACAGCCAATTTGCATGCACAGATGCTGTTTGCTCACCCAAATTCTGTCCTTTCCGTCTTCATCTGATACATGAGTGCACAGCTGTGGGGACAAATTCTGAGGCCATTTGTCTATATTTACCCTTTCACCATCACAGTATCGAACGTGCATAAAGCCAGATCATCCCTGGCCCTTGGATGGATGCAGTGAGGAAGACACAAGGAACCTTCCTGCCCTACATGTCTTATCCACATGGGGTCTGCACCCTGTGTGTCCCCTCACCCCCAAGGAGTGCTGACACCCCAAAAGAGTAGGATCAAGAAAGTGGTAAGGCCATGCCAATTTCCCCAGGCACCAGCCCAGCAAGCTGACTGTCTTAGGAGCAGGGTGCACCACCCAAAAGCAGGGGTAGTCAATAGGCAGACCACGGGCCAAATCTGAACAGCCAGATGCTTTTGAACGGATCTCAAAATCCTATTTACTTCCCTCCCTCCCCCCACCCCGGAATCTGGACCTCGACTATACCTGAACCAAGAAATCTGGACCTTGACAAAAAAAAAATTGACTACCTCTGATCCAAAAGGGTGCACTGGGGAATGGCTGTGCCTCTTTGAGCCCCCTGTGAGCCTCTTTGAGTTCCAGGCCCCCTTTTTAGAGCTGTGCTCAAGTGACTAACCTTGGAATCCCCATAAACTTTGGAACCCGCTTACTTTACTGATGGCTATTGCTGTTGAAGGTCAGTCAGAACATCCAGGGCACACTGGCATCTATTTGAAATGTGAAAGTGTATCAAAGGTTTTTCTGTGAGTGGGATAAAGCAGGATGTGAACCTGGCTTTAGCTTTATGTTGCATTTGAGCTTCAGGCTGATCTGACTGATCTCTGCATCTAAATCAAATATGGGCAAACTATGGCCTGGGGGCCACATCCGGCCCTTCAGAAGTTTTAATCTGGCCCTCGAGATCCTGCCAGGGAGCAGGGTTTGGTGCTTGCCCCATTCCACACATGCTGTGGCTCCTGGCTGCCCCTATGCATAGGAACCGGAGGATGACATGCCGCTGCTTCCAGGAGCTGCTTGAGGTAAGCACTGCCCGGAGCCTGTACCTCAGCCCTCTCCAACGCCCCAACCCCCTGCTCAGCCCTGATCCTGTAACCCAAGCTCCTCATTTCTGGTCCCAACCCAGAGCCCAACCCCCAGCCAGAGCCCTCACCCCCTCCTGCACCCCAACCCCCAATTTCATGGCCCACCATACAATTTCCATACTCAGATGTGGCCCTTAGGCCAAAAAGTTTGCCCACCCCGATCTAAATGAATAATGCTACTAGTAACACTGAACGCATACACTGGGATTTATATCTTTCCTAGGGTTTAGAAGAAGTGCCAGAAATGTGGATCCAGATCTGAACTGCCCCTAAGTTTGAGAAGGTTCAGATCCATTGTTCCAGGTCCCACTGATCTCAGAGAGTCTGGGCTAAGACCTACAAAGTCTGGATCCCAATCCAGGAGTTGTGTCCCTGACCATCTTGGCTAATCACCACACAGTTTACTGTGTGACTTGCCCAAGGCCACAGAGTTAGTCAGTCAATGTAAGCTTTTATTAAAGAGCTCTCCTTAATTAAAATCAGGGCGGGGGGGCGGAATATTCCTTTTTATACCTTTGTAGTTTGACCTCTTTTTATTCAGTACTTTTTCTTAATCAGGCATAATTCTGTTAATCCCTATACTTTGTACTGGGAATACTGCAAATGGAGCCTGATCTAACCCCCACTGACTGACAGTCTTTCAATTGACTTCACTGGAAACTGGATTGAGCCAATACTCAGGACACAATAATAGCTTGCAAGCAGCAAATTTGAAGATTTTTATAGTGACCACTCTAGGCAAAGCAATTAATCTTCGACATGCACTAATGGGAAAGGCAAGTTTTAGGTTTTACAACTGGAAAAGAACAAAAATTTGATTAAAGGAAGAGTAAGTTAGACTAAAATTTGTCTCTCTGTTCAAGTAACTAAAATGCTAGCCAAACCAACCTTCAAATTTCAAACTTTTATTTTAAAAAAGTCTCAGTTCTCAAAATAAGACCAGAAAATTTCAGCTTGAAACAACCTTACATTTTCTTTAAATGTATGCTTGAAAATAGAAGTCCCTATCCACCTTAACTAAAATAAGGTCTCCTATATAAACACCCCAAAACTTTAATAACTAAAGAGTCCTCAAGAGCAAAAATGTCATAAGCAAAACAAAAATAAATCTATTGCCATTTTCTCTTTTTTGTTTGTTTGTTTCATTTTCAGTCACATCTGAAGTGAAGCAGAAGAAGAACGAACGATCTCCAGGAATAATGCCTCACCTGTCTATGTAGCCTATCATATAAGGATCAGCAAAGCACTGTACATTCATTCAGTTCACAGCACCTCTGTGATTTAAAGATCATCATACCCATTTTACAGAGATTATGGACCTGAGGCATACTCTGAGTCAGTTTCAGAGTTGGGGAAAGAACCTAGGAGTCCTGAGACTCACAGTGTTCTGGTCTGACCATTGGACATTCCAAATGCAGAGGATGCTGAGTATATTTTATTATAGGCGGGGCTGGTAGCACTACCTATTATCAAAGCTGTCCTTGATAATCCTTTAGATCTCTTAGTGACCTGGAGCCAGCAAATCTAAGTGCCTTGAAAACGAGGACTGAGACCTTGACCCAGTGTGCTGTGGGAAGCCAGCATGGAGAGTGGAGGACAGGTTTGACGTGTCTGCAGAAGTTCTTGTTGCTGAGAAACACATTGCAGCATTCCGTACCACCTGGAGTTTCCTAAGGGCTGATGGCTTCACACCCAGGTATATTTACATTGCTGTAGGCCAGACAGGAGGTGACGAAGATGTGTATAACTCAGATCAGGTCATCATCCACCAAAGCAGGACAGGGTGTCCTAACCCTCAAGAGATGGTAGAAAGCATTACTTACAGATGCTACAGTGTGAGCACTTAGCACCAGAGAGGAACTCAGAAGCATTCCAAAACTATGGATTCTATTGCCCTTCCACCAAAGGAGACTGCACCATGGCTGCAAATGCTTCAAAGTGCTTTGCTTACCAGCATCACCTCAGTCTTACTCAGGTGCAGCTTCAACCAGTTGTTCACCAGAGAACTGATCTGATCCAAGCACTGAACCTTGGTGGTAGGAGTAAGGTTGCAGGAGGTGAAGGATATGTAGAGAAGCGTGTTATCTGTTTGTTGCTGATATCTGAGTCCATGTCATCTGACCAGTTCCTCTAGTGGCTCCATGCAGATGTTGAAAAGGACAGAAGAGAGAATTGATCCTTGTGGGACTAATGAAAGCAAGGGGTCTAGTGGTGGAGCTGCAGCTTCCCATCGCCACTGCTGGGTATGTTAACTTCAGTTAGATTAGCTTTGCAGTTGGCCTTCAGCTAGCTTCTCTATAAACCTGCTCAGGAATAGAAGGTTTGATACCATGAGATAGTTGGCTAGAACTGATGCATCCAGGATGGGTTTCTTCATTGCTGGATGTTGTCAGGGTTCCTTCACCACTCTGAACCTTAGGGTCCAGATGTGGGGACCCGCATGAAAGACTCCCAAGCTTATTTACCAGCACAGGTTAACAGTAAGCTATCGCCACCAAGAGTGTTCCAAATCTCAGGGGAGAGAGTCACTTGAAATGCTGCCTTCCCCCAAATATTTTCCAAGTCCCTAACCCCACCCCCTCTCCTGGGCAGATTTGAGACTAATTCCTCTTCCCCTCCTCCCCCGAAATCCTTACACCCCTTTTCCTGGGTAGGCTTGAGAGTATACCCTCACCAGTTAGTCCTGGTGAACACAGATCCAAAACCCTTGGATCTTAACACAATGAAAAATTAATCAGGTTTTTAAAGGAAGGATTTTATTAAAAGAAAAGGTAAACTTCATCTCTGTAAAATCAGGATGGAAATAACTTTACAGGGTAATCAGATTAACGAGCCCAGAGGAACCCCCTCTAGCCTTAGGTTCAAAGTTACAGCAAAACAGGGACAAACCTCCCTCTAGCAAAGGAACATTTACAAGTTGAGGAAACAAAGAAAACTAACACGCCTTGCCTGGCTGTTACTTACAAGTTTGAAATATGAGAGACTTGTGCAGAAAGATTTGGAGAGCATGGATTGATGTCTGGTCCCTCTTAGTCCCAAGAGCGAACAACCACCAAAACAAAGAGCACAAACAAAAGCCTTCTCCCCACCCTCCCCCAAGATTTGGAAGTATCTTGTCCCCTTATTGGTCCTTTGGGTCAGGTGTCAGCCAGGTTACCTGAGCTTCTAAACCCTTTACAGGTAAAAGGATTTTGGTGCCTCTAGAGAGGAGGGATTTTATAGAACTGTATACAGGAGGGTTGTTACCCTTCCCTTTATAGTTATGACAGACGTAAGAAGGGAAGATTCTGTCCTTACTGTAATATTCAGTTTATTGTGCAAAAAGAAGCTGCTGTTTTATCCCAATAGCATTCCCCATTAGTGACAGGGCAAATCAGTTTTACATAGGAAGTGATATATGAACCGAGTGAATAAATTACTAGAAAGTTACTGGATGGGTAGCTAGCCCAGAGTCTTCACTATGTTGTTCCTACTGCTGGTAGATAAATGCAAGGTGAAAGGATGAGGATTAACTCCTGCTCATCAAAAGTTCTCCCCCTGCCTAAATGTGTTACTATATGAACATGCAACACCTTTCTGTCTGGTATACACCTGTTAGAAGGGACACTGTTGATAGGATAAGGGTAAAAAGGGCTGTTCACAAATAACTGAAATCAAAAACTACCCTACCTGAGCTCCACCATGTAACAGGTGGACAGGTTGGTTCATTCTGTCTCTGTGAAATCATGTGTGATCCCTGGTTATTACACATAAATGTCACTAATTTCAAAAGCACCAAAGTCACCAAGTTTGGGCCTTAGCTTACTTTCATGGCGTGACAAATGAAGAGTCCTAAGAGCTGGGTCAGCACTCTGACCACTGTAGCCTCTACTAGTTTCCCCAGCAATGGCTGACCAAGGAAATAGGGAGGAATTAACTAATCAGATGGGTGCATTAAGGAACTAATTGGTCCATCAGCTGAGTAGCTTGATAAAAGGCAGGAAGGAAGCCTCCCTTTTCCCTCCAAAGGACAGAGCTAGCTGTGCCAAACTGAAGCAGATCCCAAGCAAGGAAGATCTTTTTCTCCCTGGGCCCTGATGAATAGGGGCTGACAGTAATACTGTTTGTAAGTATTGCACTGCGCAGTTGTTGGAGGAGGGAACTTGAATAAGTTATACGGAGTGGACACTAAAAGAAAGGAGTCTGGGCGGTTTCTGCAGTGATGGGGAGGGTTGGAGAGGAAGATACATTCTTAATAATATTTAAGAGGGTAGCCATGGAAGCTGGATAGGGAAGGGAAATATGGGCCCTCCAGTGCCACTCAATCTCAACTAGGAAGCTCAAACAGATTATACATCCCTGAGCAAGGAACAGACCTGTGACTATGACTGTCATGAAGGCTGCTGTTTTAGATCAGGTGGAACTCTGCACCAAAAAGCACCAGCAGAAATTTTTGGCCACTAGATGGGCTGAAGGGGTATGACCCAGGGCATAAGCAGAAAAGCTAATAGACTCAGCTACGCTTTGACTAGGGCCAGATATTTCATCTGTAGGTGAAATTATGGACCTGGTGATACTGGAACAATCTCTCCATAGCCTCCCTGAGAATACTAGAGTCTGGGTGAGGAAGCACCAGCCCAGCATCCTGCAGGCTGCAATTAAACTCTCCAAAGAGTTCCTAGAAGCTGACTTTCCCAGAAGAGAGGTCAAAGGGCCCAAAGCCAGGGAGAAGGGGTAGCAAACTGAAAAGCCCCAAGAAATTATTTCAGGGACTAGCATGCTATAAATGTGGAAGGCAAGGATATATAAAAGAGGACTGCTCCAAAATGGAACGAGGGTTTGCACAATTCTGTGGACAGACTGGGACTGGGCAGGGTTAAAGAGGAAAATGCCTAATGTCCCTATGAAGGCGAGAAGGAAGCATCTAAGGAGGGGATCATGGATGCTGGCTCAGGATGTTCATTGATCTGGGGGAGACTTAGTGAAGGTCCACCGGAGGCTCCCAAGGGAGAAGGCAGAGCCAGAACGCATTCATGGGGAGAGGAAACTCTGCCCAATGGCAGATAAGGTCGTAAGTATCAGAACTGTTGTACAGTACAGGCGTTGGTGGAGGGGACTTGAATAAGCTACATGGAATGGACATTAAAAGAAGAGTCTGAGCACTTTCTGCAGTGATCAAGGACGGGGGAGATGCACACTCCATTATACATGGGAAGCAAACTCCAAAGGGACTAAGTCCTGTGGCACCTTATAGACTAACAGATGTTTTGGAGCATGAGCTTTCATGGGTGAATACCCACTTCGTCGGATGCATGCTCCAAAACGTCTGTTAGTCTATAAGGTGCCACAGGACTCTTTGTTGCTTTTACAGATCCAGACTAACACGGCTACCCCTCTGATACTTGGTCCAAGGGGACTGACTCTTAGCTAAGGGAGACATAGACCTGGATATGGAAGACTGGATCCATGAAGGCACTAGAGTGACCAGATGTCCCAATTTTATAGGGACAGTCCCGATTTTGGGGTCTTTTTCTTATATAGGCTCCTATTACCCCCCACCCTCCGTCCCGATTTTTCACATTTGCTGTCTGGCCACCCTAGAAGGCACTCAGGCACCTAAGTCCCAGTTTTGGCTCCACTGTGAGCCATAATGCTCTCACCAAACCCTGCAGGCACCTAAACTCACTCAGCACTGAGGTTTTCCAGGCAAAAGTTCCCACCTCTGAACATGCATACTGCTGCCTCCCCTCAGGCATTCAGATGCCTATTTCCTGCCTAAGCCCCACAGCAATTCACAAACCAGGGAAAGGCAGCCATCTGGCCACCTAACTCACTCAAGCAGCCTGATCCTGTAGACATGTGCAGAGGCAGCCTACCAGCTCACATCACATTCAAACACCATAAATAGTGGTGGTGCCTGCCTTACAACTCTTAACCCATTGGTTACAGCACTCATCTAGGATGTGGGAGACTCAGGTTCAATTTCCCTCTCTCTGCTAAAGATCTGAATAGGAAGTCTTCTCAGGAGGATGATCTAATCACTGAGCTATGGGATGTGGGGTTTCCTCTCTCTCTCCTGTTGAAGCTGTTCCATTGTGACTAAATAGAGAGATTGGAGCAGCGGGACTGAACACAGGGTGTCTCACATCCCAGGCAGGTGTCCTAACCACTGGACCAGACTGTCATTCTCTCTCTGTGGCCCCATGGCTAAATCTGAATTACTGGAAGATTAAATGACTTGCTCAAAGTCAGAGGGATCTAGTGACAGAACCAAGAATAGACCTAGGAGTTCCTGGCTCCCAATCCATTGCTCTAACCACTAGACAGCGTTCCTTTTAGTTATAGATATTGCATGGCATCACATGGAGTATTCTCCACCTCCACTGTTAACCAACCCCAACCTACAAGAGATCTGCCCAGAGGATTTTTTTTTTAAAAAGAACTTACCCCTCCTTAAACATTGATACATCTCCTGATGATACAGACTTGTTTTCCTCTCCATGCTCCAGATACACCACACCTTGCAAACAGGTTTCAACGGCATTATGAAAGTACAAGGAAGAAAACAACCACACAGCCTTTCCATGAACAGTTATGCAACAGTGCTGCATCTGCTCGTCCCAGTTCATCCTGCGGGGCCAGGCAGGAACTGTGCCCTTTTAAATATTTAAAATAAAAACCGTAATAGGAGACTGAATGGCTCAGGAGACTAATGATGGGGTAAAGGGTCTCTTAACTCCTAGGTCATAACTTCAAATCCACCCCAGCTCAGAAATAACTAAAGGCTAATGGAACGGACGGGTATATAGAAGACTATCAGAAATTAGTTACTGGGTCTTAGTTCACTTCCTACTAGACAAATGTCTCCATTAAAAGTAAGAGGCCATAAATTAAGAATATAAAAGCAACCATACTGGGTCGAACTAATAATCCATCTAGCTGAGTATTCTGTTTTCACAGCGGCCAACACCAGATGCTTCAGAGGGAATGAACAGAACAGGTAATCAACAAGTGATCCATCCCTTGTCGTCCACTCCCAAGTTCTGGCAGTCAGAGGTTAGAGACACCCAGAGCATGGGGCTGCGTCCATGACCATCTTGGCTAACAGCCATCGATGGAGCTGTCCTCCATGAACATATCTGAGGGTATGTCCAGACTACCCACCTTATCGGCGGGTAGCGATCGATTTCTCGGGGATTGATCTATCGCGTCTCATCTAGACGGGATATATTGATCCATGAACGCGCTCTCCGTCGACTCTGGAACTCCACCAGTGCAAACAGCAGTAGCAGAGTTGATGGAGGAGCCACGGACGTCGATCCCACACCGTGGGGACCCAAGGTAAATCGATCTGAGATACTTCGACTTCAGCTATGCTATTCACGCAGCTGAAGTTGCTTATCTTAGATCAATTCCTCTCCCCCTCAGTGTAGACTAGCCCTAATTCTTGGAACCATGCAGCACCCATACTGTTGGCATGTCAGTATGGGGGCACCATTTAAAAGTGTGCTGTGAAAAGGGAACTATCCTCATGTTAAAAGACCCAACTCTGGGTTGAGGCACATTAAAAGGGTGACATGGGAAAGCTTGCACTGCTGCTGTTCACATCACACTAAGGGCTTATCTACACTGTCACTTTACAGTGCTGCACTTTACAGTCTTGCTATGGGATGTGAAAAAACACACCCCTGAGCGCTGCAAGTGTCAGCACTGTAAAGTGGCAGTGTAGACAGTGCACCAGTGCTGAGAGTTGTGCTCCCAGTACTGGGAGCTACTCCCCTCGTGGAGGTGGGTTTTTTAGAGCACTGGGAGAGAGCTCTCCCAGCGCCATGTCGCGACTACACAAGTCATGTTAAAGCGCTGTTGCTAGTGAAGACATGCCCTTAGACTGTGGACAAAGAGGAGACTTCAGAGTATAGGGATATCACTGTCAATCCAGCATCTTTTAGAAGCATGACATTCACACAGTAAAAAAAATAAATAAAATAAACCCCTTAGGGTCCCTTCCCATCTCAGTTTAAAAATAAAAACTCTTCTCTACTGGATTAGTTTATGTAATCAGCTCCTGAGCTGAAACTGTTCATACTTTTAGTCCTTAATTATGGAACATGTTTGTCTATTTTAAAGTTTTATTAAGGATGAAAAAGGAAGAGAGAGAGAAAGGACCAGCCAAAACAGATATGCTATAGGTTAAATACCCTGCTACTCCAAAAAAAAAAAATTTCTGGGCTACTATCACTGCAGGCAAGAATCTAATGCTTCTTTCTGGCTGTCAGCTGTTCTCATGGTTACAGTGACTGGAATATGTGGTTTGTGTATTTGGCACATTTCTACCTAGTAAATCACATTCCTCTAACATAGTACTGCAGCCGTTATATCACATCTCTTACTTGCTGAGCAACACTTTAAAGGGACACTGTCCAATATGAAGATCCTAACCTGATCTGTTTATTTTTCCTTATCTCTGTTTGAAAGCAGTTTTTAGAAATGCTAGTGACTCATGACTGAGAGTGGCTTGACTGGTCTCTCAGTGGAAATTACCATTGTACATATACTTCCCCAACAGGGATCTCCTATCTCATGAAGCAAAGTAGGAAAGGAAAACTGTAGTCGCCATCTGAATGCATGGGAAAGCAGAGACTTTTATAGCTGTCATAGGATAAGATCCAGCATGTATTTTGACAGTTAGTTATTTTAAAACCTATTGCTTAATTAACCACAAAATATAGCTGTCATGTAGCTGTGCAGTTCCATGTATGGCATTTTATGCAAATATAATAAATTGTACACAGCTACAAAGTCTGGCTAACAGGGCAGCAGTAGAATAAGGTTCCCACACATGCTACCCTAATCCTGACAGAGAACCTTCCCCTAGGGATCACAGGGATAATTCTGTCTCCATAGCCCACGCAGTTCTTGGCCTCTCTTTGGAGTTTGTCAATTAATACAAAGTGAGGTGGTGAGTTTGGGAGGTGGGCAGGAGTGGCGCCAGGGTTTTTGACACCCTAGGCGGGGGTCCTTCCGCGCTCCTGGTTGTTGGCAGCAATTCTGCAGCGGGGCGAGGGGGGTGTCCTTCTGCGCTCTCGGTCTTCGGGGCACTTCGGCGGCGAGTCCCAGAGCAAGTGAAGGACCCGCCTCAGAATTGCCACCTCCCCAAATCCTGGTGCCCTAGGCGACCTAGATGGAAGCGCCGGCCCTGGAGGTGGGAGTTGAAACTCAGATCAATGAAGTTCCACTTATGGTGGGGCCAGTAAACCTCCATTAGAAGGGAACAACTTTTAATCCCTAACTGACAGCCTACAGGCATAAAAGCCTCTAAAGCTCATTAGAGGTGCCCTGAGGCACCCAGTCCCTGGCTAAGTGCCATTACACCTTCAAGGGTGAAGCTTGTTTTCTGGAAAGGTAAGTTCAATAAATCAAGTTCTGACCTTTCTGGTGCTTACAGAGATAGTCTTCCCTCTGCACACACAAGCAAGATCTCCTCCAGGCACTGCTCTCAATGTGCCCTACCCTGCTCTTAAAAGGGCAGCTCATATTAACCAAAATACCAATACTAAATACAACAAAAAATAAATATTAACATCCAAAAACTCACCTCTAACTAACTATAAGGCCTGGCAAAATAAAGTCATTTCACTTATCTCAAGGCCCTCCCACTAACTTACATGTATTTCACCCCATGAATCACAAGCCAGCCTTGAACCCACAACCTTGAGATACACAACACAGAATCCTGCTGTTAGGGGAAGGGGGGAATCATTTTTCTATATAAAGAACAGGCCATAAAAAGGACACAACCCACACTTTGCACATATTTTCTATTTACTTACTGGTTCACAACTATTTGTGAACTAGCATTGGAGTGTTGGCTATCAGGATTCCTGGCCCTGGGAGTTAAGTGTGGTCTAGTGATTAAAGAGACTAATAGGGTCATTCTGCCAGGAGCAACCTGGGATCAAAAAGCATGCACTTTAACCATCTGAGCTAAAGGACAACAATGCACACTAAATTCATGTAGGCTGTAGCAGACTCAAACCGTTATATGTGGTCCAGCCCCACTGGGTACATCTACACTGTAGCGGTGAGATGTAATTCCCAGTGCAGGAAGATGTACATGCACTAGTTCTGTTCCAGCTAGTATACTAAAAATAGCAGTGTAGTGAGCAGCATGGGTTAGCTGCCCAAATACGTACCGATTATTTCCAACTGGATTGTACTCAGGCTGATGGCCTGAGTCGCCACCTGTGCCACAATGCTACTTTTTGCAAACTAGCATGTGTACGCTTCCCGAACTGGGAATTACACCTCTCAGCTGCAGTGCAGACATAGCCACTGTTTTAGGATCAGTTAGACAGACACAGAATTTGGCCCACTTTACCTGAAAGGCAGTGTGGAAAAGCTGATAAGCCTTGGGTCTGTCAAAATAAAGTCCAGGATTCTATTTTTAGCTTTGCCTACAAAGAGTTGTCCAGGCTCACACTTATCTGTAAAATGGGTTGTCTCCCCTACTGTAGGAGTAATGAGGCATCGGTTACTGAGGAGTGCAAAGAAGTACTAAACCCAATCATAAGAAGAGCTTGGATTAGAATGAATGGGCTCTCAGGTAAATAGCTCAATACCCCTTTCCCTAAGATACAGGCTCTTGCGTGTGGGTAGGGTCTCCCTCATAAAAAATGTGAGACTTTTGACCTGTTCTGCAGGAATGCATGACACTTGGTAGGTCTGCAAAAACATTTTAAAGAAACAGAACTTATCTTAATACTTGAAAAGTCCCGGATTTCCCATGCACTCGAATGAATGCTGTTTCTCTCCATCCTACCATAGCTCAAAACATTTAAGATGGCTGCTTTCTATTTATTTAAACACTTTTTTCCCCGCCATTAGTTAGTATTATTACATTTATTTGTAATTCGATGTAATGCCTTCTCTGAACTCTGTCTAGATTTAAATAGTGCTAACAAACTTAAAAGCATTTTAAATGGGTAACAGTTTACATCCAAAACATACACTTATGTTTTAAAATGTAAGTATATGGGGTAGTAAACTGTTCTGACTAATGATTTAGGGCCTGATACTGCACACACTGAAGTCAATGAGAGGTTTACCAAAGACCTCAGTGGTGCCGGACCTGGACCAAATTGCATCCAACAGGACACTTGGCTTGGAGGATAGTTTTGCTTCAGATTATTCTCAGGAGACAAGTTAGCCTGGGGCCAGCATGGATGGCATCAGGTTCTCTGTATTGATAAAGTGCTATTAACCACGCATCCAGCCCACAGCTCTCAATGATGGGCGTTCCAAGCTAACAGTGTTCCATCATCATACCTACTCACCGCCTGCAATAGCAGACAGGAATGAACTAGATGATCTAAAATTCCATCCCCACCCTGTCTTTAATTTCTATTATTCTGTAATTCAAAGCCAAATGTCATGGGCTATGGTAATTATAAAAACAACATTAAAACCATGTTCCTGTAATAATAATAGTTTGTCCTTCTACAGGGGATTCCATCTGAGGATCATAACTTTATCAATATTAATTAAGCCTTGCAAAACCCTTTACAGGATATTATCCTACATAATTGGGAAACCAAGGCACAGAAAAGTCAATTTTCCCCAAGGTGACAAAGCACATCTATGAGAATAGAACCAAGGTTGCATAATTCTTTGGCCTGTACTTTAGCCACTCAAACATACTTCCTCTAATTTAATAATCCTAAAACTCTCAGGAAAATAACCCAGCTGGAAGAATTACCTACAACACTGGGTCGCTTATTTTTTATCTTGTTTCACAATATACACTGTTTTTCCTGATTCAATTCACTGTCAGTGGCCTTGTAGTCATGAACAACCCTATAATTATAAAACATTGGGTAGTCTCAAGAATGGTGGATGGGGGAATTTGCTAAGGAAAACATTTCAGTTTCAAAGAGCCCAGAGAGTTGTTATAAACACAAAGTAAAATATGTATTACCACGGTGAAAAACAAGCCAATTGCATGTCTTCAAAACTGCCCTTTATATGTAAGAGCAGCTGGCAAATTACATAAGGGATTTACTGGGAAGAATGTATTACTGCCAAAATGGATAAAAGCATGCATGCTAATAATTCCAAGCTCCTCCCAATTTTCTGTCAAGATCACAGCACGAAGTAGCTCAAAAATTGACAACCAGAGACTCCCGGAGTGGGAGAGGTCGAAATACCTGCTTGTAAATGCCTGGAAAAAATGTTATTTTTAAAATCCCACAAGAGAGACTGAAAAATGACTGATCAAAAAATGCCAAAACAATTTTTAAAAAATCGTAATAGGTCAATGGCAATTTCATAGCAAGAGAAACAGTAGCAGCACTTGGCTGGGTTTCAAGAGCCTCAGGTCCCCAGCAATGTAACAGAGAATCATGTAGAATTATCACTGATCAGCATGGTGGATTTTTCAGTTTATGTGATTGGGTAAGGGGAAATAGTTTCCTTTTAGTTAGGTCACTGAAACCTTGCTTAAAAACACCAGACTGGTGAGCGCTCAATGACACCATGCACATTCCGAGACCATGGGACTGGAAGAATAGCTTGAATTGTGTATTTCTCCACAGCCACAGGCATGCTATGCTGTTTGCGGTACAGCAATACAGGAACACGAGTAACTGAGGGGGAGTAACTTGAGCTGACCAGTGACTGGATGTTGTTGGAGGACTGTTATCAAGTTGGTGTTTACCACGGAGTACAGTGGAGCTGAGAGCCTGATATCGTAGGCACCTAAGCAACAAAGAGCCCTTCGGCTTAGATTAGGGCAGACTTGTTTTCATTTTAACAGACTTCATTTTAAACTAACCCAGTGCCGATGAAACGTGCCAGATGGACAGTCCGGTGGAGACCCAGCCCCAGAAGTACAGCAGGGGCAGTGGAGGCCTCCCCTAAGCTAGCCCACAACACGGTCGTCCATCACCATGGTATCTGACCCCTGCTGTTATATCCCCAGCCCAGGCTCACAGCACTCGCTGTCCAGCACTGCCAGGAGGCGCCGCTTTTAGATCGGCATATGGACCTGCGGGCACGTGGGTGCTTCTCCCAAACGCCCGGCCGTGGGAAGCAGCGGCCCGCCCAGGATGGGCCGCTCGGCTAGTCTGCCGCTGGGTGGGGGGGGGCCTACCTGGTTGGTGTCCTCCCCGTGCTCCAGGTGCACGATGCCCTGGCTCCTACCCTCCGTGTCGCTCAGCAGGTCGTCCTCGGAGTCCTCCAAGACGGACGAGGAGCCGGTGGAGGACAGCGAGGAGTTGGAGAGCCGGCGGGACTGCAGCAGGTGCAGCGAGCTGCCCGTCCCCAGCCAGCCGCTCTCGGGGTCCGGCGGGAGCCCTTTGGGGCTGCCCTGCGCCTCCTCGCTCTCCTCGGGGGTGACCGTCAGCTGCGGGATGACAGGCGGCAGCAGCCCGTTTGGGGGGCGGCAGCTCCTCTTGGCCGGGTCCGGCAGCTCCCTTGCGGCAGCGGCGCAGTGAGCCTCGAAGAACGAGCGCAGCTCCCCGACGCTCAGCCGCTTTCCCCTGCCCAGCTCCGGGCTGCTCTGCCGGCCCCAGCTAGAGTCCATGGTGGGGCCGGTGCGGGGCGCTTCCTGGGCACCGCTGCGGAGCCGGGGGCTGTGCGTGTGCATGGGGGGAGCGCCCGGCCGCCGCTGCACCCGAGCAAACTTCCTGCTGGCTGCGTCTGCCGCGCGGAGCCGGGGGCCGAGGAGCGCCCAGAGTCATGTCCCAGCTCGCCCGCAGGGAGGCTCCGAGCCGGGGCCGCCTATCCTGCCGCAGCCAGGTCCATCTGGGCTGGCTCAGCCCGCCCGCCGCAGCAGCTGAGCGTAACCGCCGGAGGGAGGAGTCAGGCCCACGCCCGCTCCTGGCTGCGGCTTGGCCCCTTCGTCTCTTTTGCTTTCAGTTTCCACGGCGCCACCCAGAGACGCCTCAGGAGAAAGCTGCGGGGCAGCCAGGCCCACGCCGGGGTCACAGCCCGGCTCCGGGACCGAGGCCCGCCGCTCGGCTTCCTCCGGGGCAGGGCGCAGAGTGCAGCCTGGCGGGCGCTGTTCACGTGGTGGCGCGCAGGGCTCCAGCCTCCATCTTCCGCGCTCCCCTGTCCCGCCGAGAAGTTTCCCGGCCCAGCCTGTGCTGTGTCCCAGGCGATGGGTCTCTGGACGGCAGCCACACACACACCCCCGTTCTCGTCCTGGGTGATTATCGCTCACCAGTGTGCCCCCACCTCACCTGCCCGCAGCCTGGGGGCAAAACCATCAACAGACACACCCTCCCATCTTCCCCTTGTTCGCTACTCCCACTGTCCAGCCTCAGGCCAAATCCTGCTCTCACAGGCCAAGGGGAGCTCAGGATGGACAATGACAGGGTTGGCAGACCTGCCCCCAGTCTCCCAGACACATTTCAATAGTTCAGTACATGCCCTTGGGTCCAATTCTGTAAATTCAACAACCTGCCCCAATTCTAAACTTCTACAGACATCAATAGGAGTTGCAGGATCTCAGCAGCTTGCAGGAGCTGGTCCTGCTTTAATGTTTAAACTGGTCTCTTCTAGGAAAATACTTACTGACTGAGGTGCACAATGTTAATGGCCTAGTTACTCAGGCTGGCTGAACTGCATTGTTCAGCAGCTGAAGGTGCATCTGCTGTCCTGAAGGGGCGGTGCATTTTAGGGTTGAGCTGGATACTTTAGATGGGAGGTTCTCACATATTTTGCTAGTCAAGCATTCATCCGTAGCATCCTCAGGCTGTTTTCTGATGCACTAGCATACTTTTGTGTGTTGTGAAAGCTGAATAATATGTGGTTTGGGCTCATATGCACCAGAGCTTAGTTTGTATCACTATTTCACCTGCTGACCTGCACTTAGTTCAGTTTTTCTAACCCACGTCCTGTCAAGATATAATTCCATTCAGTAAAGGAGGGTACCCTGTTACATCAGAATCCTTTCTACCTCATTAACCTTGCCAGTTATCTCCCAGTCTCTTTTCCTCACAATACATAAGATGACAATTTATCTCCTACATTGTAAGACCTTTGGAGCTAGTAAGGTTATATCACTATAGAGTTGAGTAGTACAATGAATAATTTGGAGATCAAATGGTGACATCTTTAATCAGTTTTTGCTTATTAGTTACTTGACCTTTATGCCCACTGAAGTCAGCTGGAGCTTTTTCTGAGTAAGGACTTCAGAATTTGTTCTTTTTATTTCTCATGCACATGCAGAGAGAGAGGGAGAGACAACCGTGAGCCTCTAATGGAATTCCTCTTATTTTTCTGCCTTCCCATCCTCCAGTTCTAGCAAAACTTTCCTAGAGATCCCGCATGATAGTGCCTATCCTTCTGATCAAGGAAGAGTGGCAAGGAGACCTGCTGGAGCCCATAAAATACCTCTCCCTAATCAGCCACATGGGATCTTATTGAGTAATACAAAGCACTCCTCTGTTCTTCAATCAAGTGCACCATAACTAAATTGTTGCTTTTTCTGCCAGCCTAGGGAGCAGCAGCGCACATGGACTTGTAAAGTGTTACAATTGATTCCACTTCTGGTTGATTTATCTGATTTAAAAGTCAGAGGCTTTACTATATAAAAGTGGCAATAAATCTGACAGAGAACCTCTAAGGCAGAGGTGGGCAGCCCATGGCACAGTTGGTTTACATTAACAGCCCACAGGCACAGCCGCCCACAGTTCCCAGTGGCTGTGGTTCACCGTTCCCAGCCAATAGAAGCTGCGGGAAGTGGCATGGGCCACAGGGACATGTTGACCGCCACTTCCCGCAGATCCTATTAGCCGGGACCAGTGAACCACAACCACTGGGAGCTGCAGGCAGCCATGCCTGCGGATGGTGAATGTAAACAAACTGTCTTGCCACCTGCCAGTGTCCATGGGTTGCAGGTTGCCCACCACTGCTCTAAGGGGCATCACAGGGGATAATAGCTGCTGGTAGGCTACACCATGGTGATAAAGTGTGCAAGAAAATAGAATGATTTAGCTGACTGTCTCTCAGAAACAAGCACAGGCCAAAACTAAGGAGTCTGTGAGCAGACATTCCCTTATGATGGACAGAATTATGGAGGAAGTCTTGGTAGGCTGAGAATTGATATGAAAATATAGATAGATGCACAACATTTTTAAATTAATTTTTAAATGACTGTAACACTCACTCACTTCAGAGGAGGGAGGTTGCTGAAGGCTGGCAGTAGCCTGCCTCCACTCTTATCTCAGTTTAACTGGACCTGGGCTTGCAGGGCTCAGGCAGCCAGCAAACAACAGTCTCAAGGGGGCTGGCTATAGCCTGGGCAGGGCTCAGGCAGCCAGCAAAAAACATAGTCTTACAGATAGGCTGGGGCCTGGGCTTACAGGGCTCAGGCAGCCAGCAAACAACAGTCTCAGGGGTCTGGGACCACTCATCTTCAGAGCAAGAGTCCCTTGCAGAGGCACGAGGGTCAGCCACCCAAGGGGGAGGGGCAGACATAGGCACTCCCTACTCCACCACATCCCAGCCCAGGGCCCTAGCAAGGGTGGAATCAGATGCCCCAGGGTCAGCAGGGATCCAGCCGCAACACTCCATTGTAGGGGCTCAGGGTTTTGCAACTAGTCCTCCGGGGGCTGCCCCTGGGCCACTTCCTGCCTCCACTGGGGTGGGTACCTCTGGCATCCAGTCATCGTCCGGCTCCTCCAGGTAAGCGGCACAGGCACTCCGGACCAGTTGTCCACATCCGGGGCTTGGGCCAAGCCAGGTGAGGGATCCACTCCATGCTGCTCTGGAACCAGCAGGACATCCTTCCCTTCTACAGGCTTCCCCCTGAATGGGCTGCGGGTCTGGTCTTTTATTCTGCTGGCCACGCCCCTGTCCTTCCAGCGAGGGAGGCGGGGCAGCCTAGGCTCCGCCCTCCAAGAGGCATGTAATGCTCACTCACTCACTCTGGAGGAAGGTGGTCTGTCTGCCTCACCACAATGACATTTTAGTACTCAGGAAGGTGCCATATTGATATGCCTGCAGGCTCAGGCCTGGTCTATAAGCTGAGTTGTACACACTTAAATGAAGGTATGATTTTATACAGATTTAGTTAAACTGGTGTGGCTGTGTGTGTGGATGCTCTTGTATTAGCTTAAGCCTGGTTTATATTAGTCTGGCATGCATCTGAAAATTTACAGGCCCAGCTAAACCAATGTAACCAGTTCTAAACTGATGCAAGAGACACCACATACACAAGTTGCACCTATTTAACTAACCTGATTTAAGTTATATCAGTATAACTTGTGGTAATTCAGCCTTCTTCAGATCAGCCAGTCAATGTGCCACAATCTGCACTGTCTTCAAGGATCACCTTTGAATGTGAGATGGTAATTCAGTTTCCAGGCCCATGCAGTCCTTGACCTCTGCTGAAACTGTCAACAAGGCTGCTAGCTGTGATTATATGTTCTGTGATGTGAACACCTGGCTGCCAGAAATTGTACTCGGACCACCAGCTCATTTTACATAGGGTACTAAGCAGCCATCAGATGGCACCCCGTTGGAGGAGCTATTGATCTGTGTTAGATTTGAACAAACATTATTTTTACAAAATCTTTAGATCTAGGTTGAAGAGTTAGAAGACTAGCAGAAGATACAAGAGATTCTCCCAAGTCACACTATCACAGCTTCATTAAGTAAATGTGCACCCAACACAGGAACTTAATAATAATTAATAACACTTTAATAATATCTTCATGCATGGTTCCAAAGTGTTTTAAACATTCATTAATGAAGCATCACAACAGTCCTAAACTTCAATATGTACTTCCTTATTTTAATACTGGGTAAACTGATATACAAAAATTAAAAGTCTTGACTGAGGTCATGCAGTGAGTCAGTGCCAGAGATGCAAACAGAACTAAGTTTCTGACTTCCAGTGTGCAGCTCTAACCATGAGATCACGCTCCCCACCCACTTAGGGTTTTAAGTTTTGTTCATTTCAGTCATTATGATTCATTTCAGAACTATTTCTTACTGCTGTGGTTTTCAGTTTCACAGCGTCCTGCTACAGAAGGAACTTTCTGCCTTTGTTTGAATTTGCAAAAAAATTGCCACTGCATCCCCATCAACCCCCTTTCTCAGCATCATTACCTATAATGTATTGTTTGCTTTCACTCCTTTCGGTTTTTTTACTCCTACAAAAAATTGAAACACAACATTTCATTATAAAGATAACAAAGAAACCCCTCTTAGGCCTTATCTAAACTAGGACAAAAGATGTACTGTTAGAGTTCCAACTAACACATTTGACAAATCTAATGTGTACAAGACAACTTTTATTGTGTGCTAAATCTGTTGAGTTACCACTTAGAGGGAAGCATTGGCTTTAACTTGACCAGATTAGCACGTTAAACTATATATGCCATCTTGTCTACATTAAAGTTCTCAAACATATTGATTAGGATACCTTAGCCAATGCTTTGTGACATCACGTCTTTAAATTCTAGTGTACTTAGATTGTAATACAAATAAACAAATGATAATAAATAAGATCCAAGAGGATCTGAAAAGTCAGAGAATTTTAGTCCAGAGATAGTGTAAGGTTGCCCCCTTGTGGCAGGTATTGACTACATTTCCAACTGGAAAGTAAAATCTTATTTCTGAGAAAAGAGAATACTGGGTGTGTCTACACAGCTCAGGTGGACAGACATGGGCTCACACTACTGTGATAAAAGTAGCTGTGTAGACTGTTCTTTGGAGTTGCCCCTTGTGCTCTGAAGCCCACCTCCCTCTTTAGCTTCAGAGCATGAGCTGCAGCCCAAGCTGCAATATCTACACAGCTGCTTTTAGTATGGTAGCACAAGCCCCTGAGCCCAAGTCCGTCAACCTGGGCTGGGAGGCTTGCTGCTGCAAGGTGTGTAGACATACAGGGGTATTAATCTGGTGTAATTCTGTTGAAGTCAATGTAGTTATGCAGGTGAATAGCTGGTGTATGTGAGAAAAGAATCAGGTTCTGAAGCCATGTTATACTTAATTAAGGAAATTGTCCATTGTTGCAAAGAGGATTATGGAAGCAACAGATTTTCATTTGTATTATGACTGGATGAGGATGTATATAGTCATTTTAACACTGAATGTACAGTCATATGAACCCCATGTACACTACCTGCTGAATCAGTTGAGACACGGCTGTTAGATGCCAGCCATCTGCTCCAACAATTCAATAAAAGTGATCTGGAAAGTCACTTATCTAAACAGGCAATATGGCCTGTAATAGTTCTGCACTGAATAAGTTACCTGTATTATAGTACGTGTGGGTTACTCAATAGGAGCCAGTGGGGTTAAGTCCCACAAATAACATTTCAGCAGTCAGCTACACTAGAGACTCAGGACCAGAATCTCTGGGACAGCCAAGCTGCATAAACCACCATTATGTTCCTCAGTCCTGGTGTCAGCTGTGCGGGGCAGGGTGCATTCCAGCCATCAGCATAAGTTAGGGCAGCCTTAAGGTTGGTACAATTTTTCCTGGCTAGCAATGATTCCAAGAGGTGGGGAAAGTTTGAGCTAAGGAAAGAGGGGGACCGTTATCTGGTGGGGCAAAGCTGGAAGGATGCTTTGGGTCTGAGCCTGGAGAGCAAGGATAGGTAAGAGGGGGATTCTGAGGATGTAGGAGTTGGACTGGAAGGAGCCAAGGGGACTTGAGGAGATTCAGAGCTGGGAAAGGTCTAGCTTGGCAGGATTAAATGTGGTTGAATGGCAGTGAGACTAGGTGTACAGGATGAACTGGTGTGAGAGGATGAATTGTGTGTGAGAAAGGATGGTGGGTGGCAAAGAAACAGTATTTTGTACAATGACATCTGGGGCATAGGAAGGTAAGAGCTAAATTGGAGGGGGAGAGAGAAGAAGCTGGGTCTGAGCAAAAACAGTAAAGAGGTCACAGAGGGGTAAATATTGTTTCTGCCTTTTACTGTAAAGCATCATAGCTTTTCATTCTCAGTAAGCCCATTTCTTCTCATTCCTCACTGACGATCTACCAGCAAAACCTCTCTCCTTGGCTTCTCCCACCAGTGTCTAAACTGACCGCTTTGTAAACCTGCCCAGCTTTCAAGGGGAGGGGATGGAACAAGCAAGAATAGGATGAAGAAAGCTCTGATACCTGCAACTTCACCTCTTAGGGTATGTCTATTACATCGATTATTCCGATTTTACATAAACTGGTTTTGTAAAACAGATTGTATAAAGTCGAGTGCATGCGGCCACACTAAGCACATTAATTCGGCGGTGTGCGTCCATGTACCGAGGCTAACGTCGATTTCTGGAGCATTGCACTGTGGGTAGCTATCCCGTAGCTATCCTATAGTTCCCGCAGTCTCCCCGCCCATTGGAATTCTGGGTTGAGATCCCAATGCATGATGCTGCAAAAACAGTGTCGCTGGTGATTCTGGGTAAATGTCGTCACTCATTCCTTCCTCCGTGAAAGCAACGGCAGGCAATCATTTCACGCCCTTTTTCCCTGGATTGCCCTGGCAGATGTCATAGCATGGCAGCCATGGAGCCCGTTTTGCCTTTTGTCACTGTCACTGTATGTGTACTGGATGCCGCTGGCAGAGGCGGTACTGCAGTGCTACACAGCAGCATTCATTTGCCATTGCAAGGTAGCAGAGATGGTTACCAGTTGTTCTGTACCATCTGCTGTGCCGTTGTAAATTGGCAATGAGATGACCGTTATCAGTCGTTCTGTACCGTCTGCTGCTGTCATGGGTGCTCCTGGCTGGCCTTAGCTGAGGTCGGTCGAGGGCGCAAAGACAAAAATGGGAATGACTCCCCGAGTCACTCCCTCCTTTATGGTTTATCTAAAAATAGAGTCAGTCCTGCCTAGAATATGGGGCAAGTGTACTAGAGAACCAGTGTATCAGAGAACCAGAGAGCACAGCCGCTCCATGTCAGATCCCGCAGAAATGATGAGCTGCATGCCATTCACGGGGGGTGCCCCTGCAACAATACCACCCGTTGATTCCCTTCTCCCCCAACCTTTCTGGGCTACCGTGGCAGTGTCCCCCATTTGTGTGATGAAGTAATAAAGAATGCAGGAATAAGAAACACTGACTTTTTAGTGAGATAAAATGAGGGAGAGGCAGCCTCCAGCTGCTATGATAGTCCAGGCTGGACATTAAACGGTGGGTGGACGAGGAGCCCAGCATGCCGCTGTTATGATAGTCCAGGCAGTACAGAATCTTTTCTTTAGACATTAAAGGCTGGGGGGCTGATGGAACTCAGCCCCCAGTTGCTATGATGAGGATGGTTACCAGTCGTTCTGTATCATCTACCGGGAATGACTAGGAGTCATTCCTATTTTTACCCAGGAGCTCCCGGCCAACCTCACCTGAGGCCAGCCAGGAGCACTCACGGGCTGATGATGACAATAGATAACAGTCATATTGTACCATCTGCCACTGGGGAGGGGTGGGGAGGGGAGAGGATGCTGCTATTCATTGCCGCAGCACCACGTCTACTAGCAGCATGCAGTAGACATAGGGTGACATATAAAAAAAGGCAAGAAATGATTTTTTTCCCTTTTCTTTCATGGGGGGGCGGGGGGGTAAATTGACGACATATACCCTGAAATACCCGGACAATGTGTTTGACCCTACAAGCATTGGGAGCTCAGCCAAGAATGCAAATGCTTTTCGGAGACTGCAGGGACTGTGGGATAGCTGGAGTCCTCAGTTCCCCCTCCGTTCCTCCATGAGCGTCCATTTGATTCTTTGGCTTTCCATTATGCTTGTAACACAGCACTGTGCTGTGGCCTCTGTCTATCATAGCCTGGAGTTTTTTCAAATGCTTTCTCATTTTGTCTTCTGTAACGGAGCTCTGATAGAACAGATTTATCTCCCCATACAGTGATCACATCCAGTATCTCCCGTACGGTCCATGCTGGAGCTCTTTTTGGATTTGGGACTGCATCGCCACCCATGCTGATCAGAGCTCCACACTGGGCAAACAGGAAATGAAATTCAAAAGTTCACGGGGCTTTTCCTGTTTACCTGGCCTGTGCATCCGAGTTCGGATTGCTGTCCAGAGCAGTCACAATGGTGCACGGTGGGATACTGCCCGGAGGCCAATACCGTCGATTTGCGGCCACACTAACCCTAATCCGATATGGTAATACCGATTTCAACGCTACTCCTCTCGTCGGGGAGGAGTACAGAAACTGGTTTAAAGAGCCCTTTATATCGATATAAAGGTCCTCATTGTGTGGACGGGTTCAGTGTTAAATTGGTTTAACGCTGCTAAAATCGGTTTAAACGCGTAATGTAGACCAGGCCTCATTTAGGGCAGCAGCCACCACCAGAAGAGTTGGTGAAGATTATACCAGCATCTTTGGTTGCAGGATTCAACCATTGGCTCATTAGTTTGACATCAGTCCCTCTTGTTTAGGGCTGATGTACGTTGGTGGAACAGTGTCTGTGCTGTCCTGTGGATAAACAAAGGATTCAGCCTCCAAGACTTTCAATCCAGCACTAAATTCACTTTAAATGTAAAAACAAAAGGGGAAGTCTTGTTCTCATACAGACAGCATGATTAAAGGTCACACTTTATTCACAATTCCCTGTGAATTCTGCTCCGTCGGAATTTCTTGTGTTACCATTGTGATGATTTGACTTCAAGATTGTTCAGTATTTAAAAACAATCCCTCTTGTTGAAATTCCTATTAGCCCTACACTTTAAGTAACCACATTTGTTATTTTTCATAAATAACTCCCCAAAATCATTAGGCCATATTCTACTGTCACTTACACTGGTATAAGTCAGGAGTTGCTACAGTGGATTTATTCCTGGTTTACACCAGCGTAAACAAGAACAAGCAGAATATGGCCCATTATGTGTGTATATATAATACATGTCATACAGTTTCTAGAAGTTCATAGGGAGATTTATTCCTATCTCTTATCCCTGAAACCAAAGTAATTATGGGAGGAGAAAGATCAGTGCATCTCCCAATTAAAAAATATTAAAAGGGTGGTAGAGTTCTGTGTGAGCTGCATCTGACTGTAAGATATATTCCAATTTGAACATGATAAACTGTGAAATGGAGATAAAAAAGGGATTTCAGAGCAGTGAGAAAGCACAAGATCATAATTACCTTGGAATACTGAAATCAGAGAAGTTAGGTCTAAAACATTTTCTAATCCAGGGGATCTCAACTGTTTTCTTTCTGAGCCTCTCCCCCACCCCACCCCCCAATACTATAAAAAACTCTAGGGCCTCACAGAGGGAAGCGGGGGAGGGGGAGGCTCCAGGCTTCAGCAGCTGGGGCGGGGCTTGGGGATTTAGCCCTGTGGGGCACCAGGACTCTGGGCTTCAGCTGCTGGATGAGAGAGGGCCTTAGGCATAAGCATAGTTTGATTTCTATTTTCGGGAGTAGGGCCTAGCAGAGCCCAGGCCAGGTCAGCACAGCAGGGCCCAGGGAGGGAGTGCCATCTCCATCCCCTGATTCACCTCAGCAGGCCACCCAGCCACTCTGGGTTGGGACCTGGGGGAAAACAAAAATTATAACTCAAGGGTGGCAGAGGGGCTCAGCTCACAAAGTTTGAAAACTGCTCAGGGTGCAGAGAGGGGGATAGCTAAGGGTTGTGTGCAGAGAGGGGTAGGTCAAGGTGCAGGGAGGGGGGATAGCTGGGGGCTTTGTGCAACAAGAAGTGCAGGAATGGGGTAACTAGGGGCTATGTACAGCGAGGGTTGTAGCTCAGGGTGCAAGCAGGGGTTAGCTAGGGGCTGTGTGCAGTGATGGGTATAGTGAGGGGTACAGGAAGGGGGTATCTAAGGGCTGTGTGTGGGCAGGATGTAGCTCAGGGTGCAGAGAGGGGGGTAGCTAGCAGCTTTGTGTGGTAAGGGGTGTAGTTCAGGGAGGGAGGTAGCTAGAGGCTGTGTGCAGCAAAGGGTGCAGGGAGGGGGATATCTAGGGACTGTGTGTAGGCAGGGTGTAGCTCAGGGTGCAGGGAGTGAGTAACTAGGGGCTGTGTGCCAGGAGCATTGCAGTTGCTGCTACCCTACAGGCTCTACGGGCCCCGGAGCAGAGTTCACTCAGCTGGGCAGCTCTTACTGGCTGTGCGAGCAGTCAAGGGGGGCTGGGAGATAAGGAGCAGCCACATGCCCGGGCACCAGCTGCAGGAAGAGGAGGGGGGGCACCGTGACTGCCCACCCCATGGCACCAGCCAGAGCAGCAGATGCCCCACCTTGCCCTGCCTGGCTCCAGCTTCCTGCTTCCGACTTCGCCAAGGGTCTGGGCCTTGGTGGAATGGGGGAGAAGAGGAGGAGGTGGGGTGTGTGGAGCTGCCTCTGGGTCTGCCCCACTGTGGCACTGCAGTGGGGGGCAACACCCCCCCCATGTCCCCTCCGCCTCCGCCCATGAGCTTGGGGCTTATGGATCTGAAACCTGCACATGGCCCCACAGGGCATTGAAATCTATGCTGATTTACACCAGTTGAACATCTGGCCTGGTAAATTAACTGAACTGGTGTAAATCAATCCTTTCCATTAGGCATATTGTTTGGGGAAATGCAGTCAAGAATGGATATGTTTAGTCTCAAGAATAGCATTTCTCTTTTTTTAAAGAGAGAGAGATGGTGGGAGCTATTGGTGGATCTTCCCCTTTCAATGGCAAGACAACAGAATAGGGTAAATTAGAAGTTTTTATTGAAACAACTGAGTAGTTGTCTGATCTTTATTTTTTTTTAATACATGGGAAATAAAATAGCAACTTAAGGATCTTCATATTGGCATTCTAGCAGATCATCTGAACATGCCACTCCACTAAAGGTCCAGCTCTAGTTGTGTGGTCATAATTAGGCACTCTGGAGAGCATAATGATATCAAAGACAGAAGAGTAGGTCTTCAGGTAAAGAACAAACAGGAGCAAATTCATTCTTAAATAATAAAGATCCTGTTTTCATGGAAACGTCCCTGTTATATTCACAAGCAGAATTATTTCTAAATAGAATGTTTTATGAGGTTTTCTAGGAAACATCAGCAGCTATTTAATATTCACATTCTTGGATGTTACTGTCCACTTGCATATCCTAAAATGAGCACCCTTCTCTGCATATGCCTAACTACCTACTTGTACATGCATTTGTCCAATTTGTGCAAACAACTACATTGCACTCTGATGGTTTGACCAGTAGTTGACAGGAAAACTCGATTCTATTTCCAGCTATCAGAGGGGTAGCCGTGTTAGTCTGGATCTGTAAAAGCAGCAAAGAGTCCTGTGGCACCTTATAGACTAACAGACGTTTTGGAGCATGAGCTTTCGTGGGTGAATTCATCTGACGAAGTGGGTATGCATCTGACGAAGTGGGTATTCACCCACGAAAGCTCATGCTCCAAAACGTCTGTTAGTTCATAAGGTGCCACAGACTCTTTGCTGCTATTTCCAGCTCTTTCACTGATTTGCTGTGTGACCTTTGCAAGTCACTTGGGCCCAGATCCTCAATGATATTTGGGTACCTAACTCCCCTTGATTTCAATGGAAGTTAGACAGCTAAATATCTAGGCTTTAAACTCTTTCCACTCAGTTTCCCAGTCTTTAAAATAAGGATAATAATTAAAAATAGGATGCATAGTTTGGAAAAAATATAAACATTTTGCCCATTTTCGAGGGGGATGTCAAAATCTGAACATTTGTGACAAGCTCTAATATTAATATTTACTTGCCTTTGAAAAGCACCTAGACTGTTTTCTTCACTTGAAGTCACAGGAACAAATTCAGCTCTGATGTGAGCGCAATTCCTAGTATCTTCAATGGGAGTTGCAGCCATCTATACCAGGCCTGAATAGACTTTAAAGAAATAGAGAAGTATTGGATAAAACATTACTTTGGCTTCATCCCCAAGGGAATCAAATAGTTTCCAGGAATATAGGATGGATGGAAAATCTAGTAAAAGACTGAAGTTCACAAAGGGGAATAGCATGATTAGAAAGCGGTTGAAAAGGGATCTTGTACACAGTCAGCCAAATTCACTACTGACATAAGCTTGTGCCAATACATTGAGAGCAATAGGGTTGTACTTGTTTATGTCAGTGGTGAATCTGAGCCAATGAATGTCTCCTTGCTATAAAAGATATAAAGCTATTAAACACTCTGGATCATAAGATGGACACTTCATGGCACATAGTGGCAGGCCACATCCTATGGACTAAGCTGCCGTTTAAGCTGCCACTGAATGTTTTTTCCTTTACCACTGGATAATTATATCTGTTCTCTAAGGATCATAAAAAAAATAACTCAAGCTTCACTTTATCTAGCTCCACAGAGTGGTCTTTTTTATTCTGGCAGCCTTTTGCCGCTTCATACTCATGGAGCTTTGACCTTCATTTCAGCACCTTGGATAGTCCATGAGTGTCCAATATCAAAAGGGTGTGAAAAAATAAATGCTGCTATTCTAAACCAAAACCTAAGCCCTAGAAGAAAAAATCTTGAATGCAGCCAGCAATCTTCTGTCATACCAATTCTCTTAACACTGTGGTTTTCAAAGGAAAAGATGGCTAAGACAGAAAGAAAATGTACCAAAAGGTCAAGAATGGATTAACTTAGATGGCTTCTGCCTCTGTCCAAAGCAGAGATCACACAGCTCCGTGTCAGCTACAATACCATAGCAGCCACTGCTTTACCAGTGCAAAGCAGGCTTAGAGCCAGCCTACCCAGCTACCTGGGATTTTCCCTGGCATAGGTGAATCCCAGCATGTCATACAGCCAGCATGGATGGTTCTACATGACATCCCTCTCCACCCCTCTATAGTGTGGGGGAAAGAGCCAGGACCAGAGCACTGCATTATGGTGATCTCCTGCTGCTAGAACAGTTCCTTGGGAGCTGCTGCAGCTGGCGCACCTTGAAGAACCCCTGAGGCTGCTAAATTGCTCCTTGGGACCAGATGAGTGTCCAACAGCTAAGAGATCATGGAGATACAGCTGGCTCACAATCATTTTTGCTATTTTGTTGCCTCTCCAAGTTGTGCAAGGTACCAAATAGCCAATGCTGAGGATGTGACTCATTGACTTCAATGGTACTGCTCACATGAGTAAAGCCTGTAGGACTTGTCCTTATAATTAGCAATCACTATAACAGTCTTTCAGAATTTCCATGTAAACTTACAAGCCCCACCACAAAAATCTGCTCACCTGCCCTTACTATGATGAAGAAGATAGTGAAAAAACCTAAGGATATTTTACTCACCCATCAAAAAAAAGTCATTTGCCTTGGGTAAGTAAAATTTTGCAAGGCTGCACACACTATGACAAGAAGTGAAGGAGACTACCTGATCCTGTTAGGAATGCCAGAGAAAGATTAAGTAGGGAAAAAGTAATAATTCCCCAGTCAATGATGTTGCCAGCTGAAAAAAGTACCATATGTTTGGCCTGATTTCCCCTTCCCCGCCCCCTCAATCTAGTGATTTTAAAAACTCCTACCTGTAGTCTGAGTTTTATTCCATGCATAGCTGAATAGAAATGGAATCCCCCTTTATCCAAAAGTTATAAAATCAAACACAAATGGAGTTAGAATATATCTCCATATGTAGAGAACATACTTCACAAATGGAAATGTTGTGGCTGACATGGTTTTAGTAAAGTGAAATGCAGTTTCTCTGTTTTGTTCCTTTTTCATTTTGGTAACTGCAGATGCCTCACAATCTTCAGGGTCATTTTAGGGTTTGTCTTATTCCTATTGATACCCTTTTCCCTTGATATCCAGACACAGGGGTTCCTGAAGCTAACACATTGTTTGAACATAGCAACAGCAGTGAAATATTTATAAGATTAGTATCTGGTATATTGATGCAAATGATCACAAAGTTACAGCATAAACAGAGAATCAACAGGAGATATATTCAACTATTTCAACATGTTGCGTAACACTGAGGTGCAAGTTTACTTTCTAGCTCCCATGCAAGGATCTAGATGGTAAAGGAAAATTCAAAGAGAGAAAATGTTAAATATCTTTAAAAAATGGTGCTAGTGGTGATAAAACTCAGTGAATCTTTGAGCCTAAGCACACAAAAGAAAATTAGGGTGGGTAATTGTTAATCACTAGTTATTTTCAGGTCTTGCAGAACAGGTTTCCGTACAGGTAGGACACAATGATCATTTAAAAGCTTAATGAGTGATCTGAAATGGTCGAATTCACAGAAGACCTACTTACCTGTCTTGGGAAATAATCCCTTCATATGAATCAGAGAGTGACAAGCCCAGAAAGGCAAAGAGCAAACTTTAGAAATGGAAGAAAACAAGGTGAATCAGAAGTACAAGTAACCTAGTTGGAAGTGAATCCTAAGAGTCATAGCTCCGAGGGAGAGATCCAGTATTACATTCCTGTAATGAAAGACACTACAGACAAGAAAAGGTCAGCTTTGTGGGGAAAGAATTAAAGAGTTCACAGGTGTTATGTCTAACAGGTGTGTTAATTCCTGCAAAGACTATAATTCACCACCAGGTGGCTCTGTATGAATGAGAGTAAAACTGGAAAACTTGGATGTGGATCCTAATTTCAGATGCCTTGGACTGCTTGAATCTGGGGTTTTGGTTTAATCTATAACTGTAGGAGGTCATGTGCAGACCCAGGTTTGAATTTTGAAACCCCACATAGTTCAAGGTGTTTGTATCTGGGGATTTTGTTCAGGCCCATCTCAAGATATACGACCTATGTAATAGGGACCCCAGCAATAAAATCAAATTCAAAAAGGGCATTAAAGTGATCTCTAACTTCCTCCTTTTCAGGTTTGTACATTTCAGAGGCTGCCAAATTGCCAGTAAAGAAATACAGGATTCCCTTTGCCCTACCTGAGTCCAGTGAATCCAGAGTAATGTGGGTTCTTACTGTTAGCTTTCCTTGATAATATGAACCACTTCAAGACTGAAGGGGAAGGTCAGTGAACAGGATAGAAAAGAAAAATGGTTCTGTTTATATCAGCAGGTCTGGGCTGCTCTGTGGAGCTCAGAGGCTTTGTGAGCCAGCTTTTCACAGCCCACTTGGTGAATGTGAGAAAGAGGCCTGAGAGTATCATCATGGAGAACAATCTTGTGTCCCTGAAGAGATAAGTCAGAGTCAAATGCAAGTCAGAGATGTTGAGAAACGTTGGTGGATGAACCACGCATTTTCTAAAAGTTATTGTATCTGAACACAGTTCCTGCCCCCACGGCTCACCTTTCAGAGGTAGAATCTTACTGGCTGTCAGTTTTTGTCAACTATTACAGATAAGCTTGCTTGTTAGCTCCACATTGCAGCCCAAGACCAGATGCCTTAGACTAGTGACATGTCTAAGAGGTTGCAATGAGCAATCATTATCAAAACTTCTGTGTAATAGGGTCCTTGATGGACTGGGTGACGTACTGGCTAGGACTATAACAGCGTTTAAAAGAGAACTGGATAAATTCATGGTAGTTAAGTCCATAAATGGCTATTAGCCAGGATGGGTAAGGAATGGTGTCCCTAGCTTCTGTTTGTCAGAAGACGGAGATGGATGGCAGGAGAGAGATCACTTGATCATTGCCTGTTAGGTTCACTCCCTCTGGGGCACCTGGCATTGACCACTGTCGGTAGACAGATACTGAGCTAGATGAACCTTTGGTCTGACCTGGTACGGCCTTTCTTATGTTCTTACGTTCTTACTGGTTAGCGCCTACCCAGTCATGGGCACAAAGGTAGGGGAGCTCAGGCCCACTCGATCAACTGAGCTCTGACGGAGAGCCCTAGGCGGATCAGCAGCATTTGGTCTCCAGGGGGCCCTCTGAGCTACCTTCCCTGCATCACTTCCCAGTGTTGCTTCACTCTCTCAGCTTCTGGTGCCAGAAAATGAAAAAGAAAGCAAACTTTTTGCCCCAATTGAGCTGAACATATATTCCTGTTCCATCAGGGAGGCTTCTCTGGCCCTTGTGGCAGGATCCTTCTGGGTAAGTGTACACTTTTCCCCAGCCTCCCCCTTCTGAGCACAGAGGCTCATTTTTTATATCTGTCTCCAGTTGGAGAATGCTCTGCAGGGTTGGAGTGGTGGAGCTATTGGGCCTAGTACTGCCCTTTAACCCCTTCTGGTCCAGTATACCCCATCAGCTCAAGTCAGAGATGGAATTCCAAGCTAATCAGATAGAGCATTCATTTCTAGCCCTGGCAGTTTGCAAGATAGCTGCTCTTCAAAAATCACAACACGCAGATGTATTTTAGAGGTATTTTAGATGTTTCTCTGGTGCGCAAAGGAAAATATAAGAGTTTGAAGTCACAATGCAGTCTCCTTTGATTGAAAGTTCACATTCATAAGTGGTCAATTCAGTCCATAGTCTCAGAGTACTCTTGGATTGCTCACTGATGCCAAGCGCTCACATTGTAACAGCCATGACTAACACTTTCTACCATCTCTGATTGGCTAGGATATTCGTCGCATTCTGGCAGACAAAGACCTGGCCTCAGTTATTCAAGCCTTCATCCCCCCTCATCTGGACTACAGCAATGCAATATAGCTGGGCATGAACTCTTCCATGCTTAGAAAACTCCAATGAGTAAAAAAATCTGGAGCATATCGCCACAGACTCCCATGAGCACATCAGACCCATCCTCTGCTCCCTGCACTGGCTTCCCATAGAATTTTGAATCAAGTTCAAGTCTTGGTCCTTATCTTCAAATGGTCTATGGCCTGGGCTCAAAGTAACTAAAGGATCATCTACAGATGGACATGGTAAATAATACACCTTACAAAACTTAAAGGACCAGATCTTCAGCTATGTCAGTTATTACCAGCTGAGGATCTGGTGTCGCTAAGTCTCTAAAATATTTTTTAAAACTTGTACTGTGTAGCCAAATGTATAACGTAATATCAAGGTTTTATTATTATTAACTTAAGCATGAATCACTCACTTATGCACACAAACTGCTCTAATACAAAGAAGAAGAGGAAGAGCTCTGTGTAAGTTCAAAAGCTTGTCTCTCTTGCCAAACAGAAATTGGTCCAATAAAAGCTACTACTTCACCCACCTTGTCTCTCTAATACAGAGGATTTAACAGATATATAATATACAAAAAACATTATTTGTGCAGTTAGGGTTGGTTCACCTATAACATACCTGACTCAAAACCACAAAAGTAAATGACAAGTTAAACCATCTAAGAGTACATATGCTCTGCTCCTTCAGCCACAAGCCTTTATCACTACCACAACTATTATACATCCCAGACCATGCACCATGAACTTAACTTCCACTTTCAGCAGGCTCTTCCACACATACCTTTCCATCGAAATACCCCCTTCTAACACTATGAAGTGTGGATATTTGATGTAGCAATGTGTTATGTCCACATGCCTCCGTGTAAACCCAACATATGGGAAAAGTGTCCCCTCAGTTTATCTGTCATTAGTGTAAAATATTAAGCACTCTGGCATACCCTACAGAAAGAAAAAGAGTAGCATTCCAATGAACTTAATTAATATGGCTTCCCCTCATTTCTAGACATAGATGCAGGGGGTTTCTGTATCACGTTCACAAAGAGAGAACAAGAAATAGGCCTGTCCATTAAACAAATCATTTAAAAAGTACATTGTCCGGTAAACAATGCAAAGCCTCACAGCAATTCTTGTAAACACTCCAGACCTTTAATGATAAGTATTAGTTTTCAACTGTTATAGTTTTGACAGGGTGGAAACAAAGCAGTAAAAAATATATATCCCCCAACAACATCCTATACCTTTATACAATGAAAAGGTAAAACAGGCCATCTGTAGTCTACACAGTAAAGTTGAGAAAGAAAAAAAGTGGGAGTTTCTATATGTTTAACCTACTTCATCTGGGCAATGAAGGGAGTTAATTAGCCAAAGGTAGAAACCGTGAGTTAATGGACAGCTACAAGAAACTAAAGCAAGTCAGAACATTTTTACCTAATCAACTCTTGTGGAAAGGTTGGAAAGACTTTAGCCTACTAGGGACACGTAAGACTGATGATTAATGAGTGATTTTTGATACTTTTAGTGTGGGTTTAAATCTGTTTATTTTTTTTCTAATATGTTTTTTCTGTAACCTGTTTTCCCAAAGAATAAATGAACTTTTCTTTGGAAATGCTGAGTGGTCACTGGTGAAAACACTGTCGATCTCAGAGAGAGAGCACAATGCCCAGGTGATGGCCTCTAGGCAGACTGGCTTGCCAAAGATATCACAGTGTATGGTAGGGGGCTGTGTAGCCTTCAAGTGCCAGGTCAGGCATGAGAGAGATGCGTGTCTCTGCCCAAGAGAGGTGAGAGCTGTGAGCAGAAAACCTTAAATGGGTGCTCTTGGCAGACCATGGAAGGAGAAATACAGGTGCAGCTACTATGAAAATGGGACTGATCTATCTTATAATGATTTGTATTAGTTACCAAAGAGTGACTCTTGATTTATACATGTGTAAGTGAGAGCAGAATCAGGCCTAGTGTATACAGTGTTGCACCTTCTCTAGCGATTTTAGTGCAGGAAGTATTAAGTGTAGGACTTATCAAGAAATATCAAGAATTATCAAAACCTTAGAGAGCAAATGGTTGTATTAGGCTGTAGAAAATGCATGAGTAATTTTGCCACAAATTTCCCACATCGGGAAAATGCCATCTTTGACTTTTCTTATATATTTGGCAGTATTCAAGAGGCAAATTAACAATTATCCTCTTTGTGGATCAAATGAAATTATGCAAAGACCCAAAGGGCTTTTTGTTTGGCTTTTTTTGTAGTCCATGCCAAACACAGAAAACGTGGATTTCTTCTCTATTTGTTTTCATTTGCTTGAATGTGAGGTTCTTCTAAGCACTGGGTGAACCAGACACAACGTAAGCAGGCACTGTGCAAGCTCCAGCTGCACTGCTCTGCCAATACATCTCATACCTGGGGTTGCTATGTCCATTTTGGGGCTAAGTCAGTAACTGAATTCTGATGAAAAGGCTCTTTTTGGCCACACAAGGATGGCATCTTAGCTTTAAAACATCCTGCAGCTTGAAGAAAAGAGAACCCAGGAGTAGGACTAAGTCTCAGAAAACAGGGAGGAAAAGCTGAGAATTCTGGCATGGATTTCTCCCTACATCATACTTTTATGGGAGCAAAATTTCCCCTCAGAAAGCAAATTGCACTCCCATCCCGCACAGCCTGTAGAGCCCCTTATCTTAATTTTTTATACTGTAGCATTACTGTGGCATCTGAATACTTTCCACATAAATTCAATAACCATAGCAAAGTCCCTAGTGAACTTTATGGAGAGACTGGCACTCCTCCCTTTCCAAGGTAAAAAGCTACCATTGGAGTAGAGGTTTGGTTTTGATTATTTTTTAACTTTATTAATTTCCTTTTCATTTTATTTTATTTTACTGTGGGGTATGATCTGCCTCATAGTTCTGTACATTAAAAAAAAATGAGCAGGGAAAGATACAGCTGGGAGAGAACATAGTGGGTTTAAACCATCAGAAATGTACAATGACCAGACTGCAATCTGAATTTCTTCAAACATACTTCACACGTTAGGCCTCCACAAGATGAACAAAACAAGAGCAACTTGAGGTTGTGAACCTTGGTAGTTTTGGAAATATGTGAGCATCAGTGTTCTAAATTAAGAATTTTAGTAGGGGCAGGGCTAATTTCAAACCTTATCTTTCAAACCTTTTGCTTTCGTGCATTGAGGACTCTAGTTTTGTACTGAATATCCATAACTTGTATAGGCAAGACTTATTTAGTATTCTATTTCTTGGTCAGAGGAAACTTTTATGCAGTAATGAACAATCAAAACTGCTTCATTCAGACAGAACTACCATCCAGATCATGCTGATCACAGTTGTCTAGCTTTGGAAAGTTTCCTCTTTCCATTGAAGAGATTCTGAACAAGAAGTCATTATTCAGTCTTCATCTATTATTATTGTTGCTGTCAGATGCTACCAGTGTGGTCCTCTGCTCTATTCAATGTTGATATTTATCGGCTGCGTGCGTGTGTTCCCTCTGTGTGCTGTCCCAGCTCTGCGCAGGTTGCTGACACAGCAGACCCCAAGAGAACCCCCAATGACCACAGACTCTAGTAAGATATGAAGGCACTTCGGCCTGGTTTATTGTCAAACGAAGCACAATGATAGTTCCCTCTAGACTTTACTCTACAGGACATACTACCAATATGTGCCCCCTGGCAATGGACTCAGCTCAGTCACTGGCGGGACTTTCCACTGCCCCCTAGGCTGGACCAAGACACCGCCCCAGGGACGCATTCTTATACACAGGCACAAACAAGGTACATATCACTCCTGACATATTGAGGTGCAACCCCTTTACGTAGCAAGGTACAACTCCACTACGTAGCAAGGTGCCGCCTCTCACCTTGTACATGTTCGCTTGAACAAAACAACTCTATCCATCATATTACCCTTTTGGTCCTGTCATTGGGATGAGTCAGCTTGTTCCTTGTTATCTGTGTGGAATGTACAAGTATGCGAATGTTCTGATATCTGGTGTCCAATACCTTTTAGGTATGTCTCTTTTTGCAGCATCAGCCCTTTCCTTGCCAGCTTCTGTGAGCAGGGCCTGCCTCTGGCTCACAGCTTAACTTTGCTTTGTGTTAGCAAAGTCTTGACCATTACTTTAGTTCAGGCCTTAGGCCTCATACCGGGCCTCTGATACCAACGGTTTATATCTCAGGGCCTCCTCTTACTACAATTATTATTCCCACATACACAAATATTATTAACAATTAATTAAGGTTGCAGTAAAAAAGCAGGGACTCACCTCTGTGGCACCTCCTGCTGGTCTCTATCGGGAATTAGCTTGTCCAGGTTCCGGAGCGCCCTTTGCAGGCCAGTGATCCACCTTACCACTGGCCCTCGTGTCCCTCCCAGGACCCCGATGCCCCTTTCTCTGGGGTGCTGCCTCTCTGGCAGTAACCCCTCAGTCTCAGGGTCTCCCCACCCAGGGGAACCCCCACCCCATCCCCACCTCACCTCAGTCATAGGCTACTGCCAGTCCCCAACTAGCCCCTGTTCTCTGGACCAGACTGCAGTATAAGCCACTCATCACTGGCAAGAAGGATTTGGACCTGCTGCCTCTCTCTGCAGCCTAGTGCCTCTATGGGGCCTTGGACAAGGCCCTGCAGCCTGGAGCTCCCCAGCCCCTTGGGTCTTTCCCCAGCCCTGCCTCCCTCTAGGTAACCTGAGCTTCCCAGCACCCAGGCCTCTCTCTCTCTCTCTGAAGGCAGAGAGAGACTGTCTGTGCTCCTGGCTCAAAGCCTTTTTGTAGGGGTTGGCTGTGGTCTGTTTGGGGCATGGCTCCCAGCTGTGCCTACTTCCCCAGTCAGCCTGGGAGCTGCTTCGCCAGCCACAGCCCTCCGCTTCTCCGCGCCTTGGAGCTAAGGCCAAAGTGCAGTGTCTGTTCTTATCAGTTTAATTTCTTCTGATGGACATCTACAACACCTGTCCTGAAGATGGAGTCTCCTGCTGCCATTTTTGAAAAAAAATGATGCTGCCTTGAAGATATACTCCACTGCTGCTACTTTGGAAGAAAATTCTTTCTCACCCTCAACTACACTCTCATCAGCTGCTGCTGCTCCTACATCCTCTACTTCTCAGAAAGCTCAGCGGAAGCCTATCACAAAGACCACCCTTGGTGCCTCATGGAAGACCCGGACCACCAGCAAGGATGAAAAAAATCAGCACCTGGCCAAAGAAAACCCCTGTGGATACCTCTGCAGGGAAACATAGCACCAGAAGGACAGCTCTTCGGGGCCTCACATCCAGGAGCAAGAATATCTCACCAGTTCTTCAGGAAGAGGACCCCTGGAGAACCTCTCCCACTTCCCAGGACCCAGGATGCTGATCGTTGCCCTGCTGGGAAGGATGCTACCAGAGGAGCTCCCCCAACAACCCAGGACCAGGATGCTGATCACTGCCCCACTGCTCCAGAGAGGGATGCTCTAGAAGGAACCACCTCCTCAATCCCAGACCCCGAAACTACTTACCACCTGGCTGTCCGGAGGAGGGCCGCTCAAAGGGGAATGCACTCCAGAGCCCAGGATCTTAATGCTGCACACTGTCCTTCAAGGCAAAGAAACATCATGGCCAGTGAGTCCAGCCCTGCCCAGGAGCGACCTCACCTCCTCAAGTTTCCCTACCAGACCCAGAGGAATCACCTGGTGAGCCTTCCGGCACAACAGAGGAACGCCCCACAGAGGGTGAGGCACAGGAAGATGACTGCATCTACCTCTAGTACACACTCCCTACAGGTATCCTCCTCTGTCCCTTTTGCCTCCCCATCCATGAAGTCCAGACCCTCGGGGCCCTCAGCAAACACGTTTGCAAGACCTGCAACAAACAGATTGCTTTCCGGGGTAGACGCTGCGATCTACCATTTGAGACTCAAAAGAAATGTAAGTTCCATCAAACCACATGCAAGGGACCTCTCACGACTGCAAAGGTCAATCCCACTGACACCGTGAGGGTTCCAACCCTGACCCCCACCAATGGTCCGGCTTCAGCACTCCAGCCAGCATCCTCAGAGTCACAGCAGGTAAGGGGGGACCAACCGCCAACTGAGAGAAGCACCACCCCTGCCTCGAGGACTGACAATGCCACCAAAAGAACCAGCCCTGTCTCCAGAATCCCCACACTGGACCCTCCTGCAAGGGGGATCACCGCCACCTCACAAGTCAGCAACCTCACCAGACGTCTCAGCAACCTCATAGAAACCATCTGGCACAACACGGATACAAGACAGGGCAGTGCTCCCCCACAGGTAACCTCATGCCGCCCTGCCATAGGAGCAACTAGAACCAACCCCAGGCCACAAGGCGAGACCGAGCCAATGGAGCAGCCTCCTGCAGACTCCAGATCCTGTGGCCGGACCCCACCCCCGCAGGACCAACACCTCCTTCAAGGTTACCCAATGATCCTCCGACCGCCAAAAACCCCATGCCTCACCGAGGACCCCCCAGCTGGATACCACCCACAGAAGAACCAGAGCCATCCCCAGCACTTCCAGACATGACTGTAGCCCCCCAAAGCCCAGCACCGGTGCTTCCAGAACCCCACTCCGTCCCAGAAGATCCAGTGCTGCCTTAGAGACACCAAGAGCTGCCCTCCACACCGCACCATGACCCCCGCCCCAAGAACCCCCTGAACACCGTCCCCCAGTCTGAGGGACAACAAGGCCACAGACTATCCCCACAGCACCTGAACCTGTGGAGACGATGCAGCAGGAGGAGCAACGGACACGAGCGAGGGTCGCCACGCCGTGGCAATCCGCCTGGATGGACTAGCTGGCAAAGGCTGAGGACTTCGAGAACTTTGACACTCTGACGGACAGATTGACCGCAGAACTGTCTGCAGAAATTACAACCAGAAGGAGCTAACCCCAGGAGGCTGCACGGACCACTCGCGGATTCCCTGTGCCGAGCCGTAACAACACCACCAGAGAAGGTAGGAGAGGGGATGTCGGCCGCTGCTACGATTTGGTGGCTGCATCCCATATTCAGAAACTATACAGGATGAACAGGACGAAAACCGTGAGGGAGATCCTCAATGGGACCTCCTCCTACTGTGCCATCCAGCCCCAGGGGCTCTACTCCTACTTCAAGGATGTGTTTGATCACAAGGCCCAGACCAACTTGCGACACCCAGAGTGCCTTCTCCCACTACCCAGGATTGAACTCACAGAGGCCCTAGAGAGAGATTTTTCCCCACAGGAAGTGCAGGCGAGGCTGACGAGGACCAAAAACACTGCCCCTGGAAAAGATGGCATCCGCTACCACCTGCTGAAGATGCGAGATCCCTGCTGCTTGGTGCTTGCTGCCATCTTCAACAAATGCAAGCAGTTCCACCACATTCCCCGCTCCTGGAAAAAGTCCATGATTGTGTTCATCCACAAAAAGTGTGAACAGGATGACCCTGGCAACTGGAGGCCCATCTCCCTCTGCTCCACCATCTACAAGCTGTATGCCAGCTGCCTCACGGCAAGGATCACAGACTGGTCAGTGTGCGGGGGCGCCATCAGCTCAGGGCCTGCCTTCACTTGCTGACATGTTTCGACACCATGATAAGGAACATCGCAGTGAATGCCCTGCGTGACGCAACAGAGAAGCGGATCAGCAGAGGCCCCTCCAACCAAGACATCATCACCTTCCTGAGCAGCTCTCTGGATGGGGAATTCGGACAGGATGGGCGCGACATCGCTTCACTGTGGTCCTGCACTGGCAACGCCACGCGTCACCTGAAGAAGCACATCGGCTGCTGCTAGGAGTGGTGCAAGGAGCACCAGGAGCTGGGAGTCGGGGTGCCACAGATCAGGTCCATCGTCACCCCGAGCTCCAGGGGCTTGCTGGAGAGGTTCCTGAATGCTGCCATCCACTCGTTGTATGTGGAAACCCTGAAGCACAAACCGGACCAGGGTAAAGCCTTTGAGTTGACCAGCAAGTGGCACACCAGCAACCACTTTCACGCTGGGGGCGGCTTCACCCGCTTCGCTATCTGGCTGTTCATCCACCGTGCCCAGCTCAACTGCGTCCTGCTCAACGCAGCCGTCCACCATGGGAACAGAGGCAAGTGTTGCAGGAGGTGCGGCTACTCCAACAAGACCCTGCGCCACGTCCTGTGCAGCTGCAAACCCCACACCAGAGCCTGGCAGATGCGCCACAATGCCATCCAGAACCGCCTGGTGAAAGCCATCGCACCACGCCTGGGGGAGATCTCCGTGAACTGCACCATCCCTGGTACCGACAGCCAGCTACGACCTGACGTCATCGTCACTGATGAGGCCCAAAAAAAGATCATCCTCATCAATGTCACGGCATTTCATGAAGCCCGAGATCATAAGCTGGAAAAGTACGCCCCCCTGGCCGACACCCTGAGAGCAAAGGGCTACGAGGTGTAGATGGACACCCTGATCGTCGGAGCCCTGGGCACCTGGGACCCTGCAACAAGTGAGTGCTGCGGACCTGCAGGATCGGTTGACACTACACGTGGCTCATGCAGCACCTCATGGTCTCAGACACCATCTGATGGTACAGGGACATCTACATCGAGCACATCACCGGCCACCAACAGTACCAGGGAGAGTGAGCCAGAGTGACATTGTTCTTCAACTATGAGAAAGGGACCAAGACACTTTCTCCATTGGATCATATGAACTGGAACCATAAACTTCCTGAACATTAAATCTCACCAAATGAGGGTCAATCCGTTCTCATCATCATATCCACTCATTATACTCCACACCCAAACATAGCCACTTTATGAACGTCATACCCTCATATCTCAATGTCTGTACTTGGAACCATCAACCTTTTACCCCCAATCAGGGATATTACAGATTATGTATTCCTTATGCCACCCGATCTTAAACCAACTTTGCACCATCGATAATCTGTATGTTATTCCCTGACAACCAGAAACTTCTATGCTTAAAATCTGTGCTGTTCACTTTTTTTTAACATCATCTTAATACAATTTTTAAATGATTCTGTTTGGAGCACTGCACCTTTACTTGTAAGAAGTCTACCTTCCTACCTGCCTGCTAGAGGTTGGAGGGTCATACATGGTTAGGGACACACACACTGCTTTGGATTTTTTTTAATAACTGAAAATCAAAATAATCTAGACTCAAAGTGGACACTCTGGAACATCTGTCTATGGAAAGGCCTTATTCCCCATTCTTTACCCCAATCATGCCAACGGACTCTGTGCATTTCAGATACATTCAAGGCAATCAGATCAGCAGAAGGAAAATATCATACAGCTGGAATGTTTCTTACATTGATTCAATAGAGGAGTGCATATAACAAATAGCTCCACGAGCTACAAAACAATAACATTGCTTGATTGCTACGATCAACCACCTGTAATCATCTTTGTAGACAACTTCATGCGATTGTCTATGAATAAAAATGTCCCTCCTGTTCATACTGTATCAGTCTCATAAAGGTTCATTTTCAAATCATAAGGACAGTTGAACAAAGCAAAATCCATCTGGTACAGCTTCTTGATCTTTTCAATTTGCTCTGAGATCAGCTTTCTGAGATATTCTAAGGTGATATAACCACTAGTACGTTTCTCTGAGCTATGTGTTTTAAAGTTAGGGTAGTGCAGATCCTCTGGGGCTCCAATGTTCCTGAGAACATGTTCAGAATCTTGCTCCAAGGTCTCAAACTTCCCCAGGATGTCATAGTGAATGTTGCAAGGATCACAGAGTAGAAACATTGGTTTCCAATGAATATCCAAATGTTCTTGTTTTTTTGTCAGAATAAAGTTAAAAAACTCCTGGAGAGTCACCTTTTCAGCTTAATTTTTGTTTTTCCTGAACATGGCCTTGATCTCATTTACCACAGTGATACTATAGTATGGCTCAGAGTGCAGAAGCTTGTCTCTGTAAGCTGAAACCAACCGTTCCAGGGGATCTCTAGTGAACATCACTTTGGTGTAACTGGTCAGCAATTTATCCTAGTAGTCAGAAAAGTAAGAACTCAGCCTCTTTAACAGTGAGGTACGGTGGATGAGGTCCTGTTGGACTTTGTCAGCCTTTCTGCTCAGGTTCATTGTGAGGAGAATGATGATTTTTTTCCAATTGGAGAAGCCCACCTTGGGCACCTCACAGTAGATGAACTTGTGGTTATGTTCCACAAAGATCTGTTTTGCAACATTATGTTTCAGTTTGCTTTGTGAATGAGAAAGGTTGTTCATCACGCAGGTGGAGTTCAGCATGTCTCTGTGATAGACTTGACTCATCAGCCAATCTTCCTTAGGAACTGGAAAAGAAGAGTGTGCAAGAAAGGAAGATACACCATCAATTTAAAGTAATTTCGCGGAATTCTCTTTTCATTCAGAAAATGAATTAACTCAGATTAATCACTTGTGGAACTAAAATAGCAGCTCAGGATTAACACGAATCTCTGGTTCACTGTCACTTCTCTACATTGTTACAGGCATGCAACACAAGCTACCATGATTATTAAAAGCCTTGTTAGAAGGAGAACCTGGGAAATGAATAGCAGGAGCAATATTCTTAGGGAGAATCCTGCCATGCATCTTCAATCACTTAACTTCAGTGGCAAATGTGGCTTTTTGTGGGTTTCTCTTCCCTACACATGTCAGGATAACAAAGAATTTGACAGGACAGGCCCCTCAGATATTTTATTTGTGTTATTTGTACATGCACCTTCATTGTGCTACATATTTTATATGCTCCAAAAAGATGGTCACAGTTCCAAGAAACGAAAAATCCTTCTATCTATATATTCTTTACTTACTCATCATTTCTGTTTGCCTCCTGTAGAATACTCCAGAAAGAAGACTTCCAAAAATGAAAATGAGGACAAGGAAAATGAACACCTTCCGGAGCACCTTGTCCACCATGTTTTCCCAGGAAGGAGAAGGATGTGGCCTTTGTGTAAGGAATCTGTCTTCCTAGCTACAAGAAAATGAGAGACAGTTTATTGTATGAATTTTGCTACAAAAATGTCACATGCTACACAGAGTATAAGAGATCAGAGTCAGTGAGGTGCAGGAATGTGCTGTAGAGGGAACATGAGAATGCCCCTACTGGGTCAAACCAAAGGTCCATGTAGCCAGTATCCTGTCTTCCGACAGTGGCCAGTGCCAGGTGCCCCAGAGGGAATGAACAGAACAGGTAATCATCCAGTGATCCATCCCCCATCACTCATTCCTAGTTTCTGGCAAACAGAGGCTAAGGACACCTGGCTCATAGCCATTGATCGACCAATCCTCCATGAAATTATCTAGTATTTTTTTAACACTGTTATGGTCTTGGCCTTCACAACATCCTCTGGCTAGGAGTTCCACAGGTTGACTGTTCGTTGTGTGAAGAAATGCTTCATTTTATTTGTTTTAACCCTGCTGCATATTAATTTCTTTTGGTGACCCCTAGTTCTTGTGTTATGAGAAGGAGTAAAAAACACTTCCTTATCTACTTTGTCTATACCGGTCATGATTTTATAGACCTCAATTATATCTCCCCTTAGCCATCCCTTTTCCAAGCTGAAAAGTCCCAGTCTTATTAATCTATCCTCATACGGAAGCCGTTCCATACCCCTAATAATTTTTGTTGCCTTTTTCTGAACCTTTTCCAATTCCAACATACTTTTTTGAGATGGGGCAACCACATCTGCACATTGTATTCAAGATGTGGATGTACCATGGTTTTATATGGACGCAACATGATATTTTCTGGCCTATTTTCTATCCCTTTCTTAATTATTCCCAGCATGCTGTTCACTTTTTTGACTGCCACTGAACATTGAATGGATGTTTTCAGAGAACTATCCACAATGATGCCAAGATCTCTTTCTTGAGTGATAACAGCTCATTTAGGCCCCATTATTTTATATGTATAGTTGGGATTATGCTTTCCAATGTGCATTACTTTGCATTTATCAACATTAAATTTCATCTGCCATTTTGTTGCCCAGACACTCAGTTTTGAGAGCACTTCGCAGTTTGCCTGGGTCTTAACTATCTTTCGTAATTTTGTATCATCTGCAAATTTTGCCATCTCACTCTTCACCCTTTTTTCCAGATCATTTAGGAATATGTTGAATAGGACTGGGCCCAGTACAGACCCTTGAGGGACACCACTATTTACCTCTCTCCATTCTGAAAACTGACCACTTATACCTACCCTTTGTTTCCTATCTTTTAACCAGTTACCAATCCATTGGAGCACCTTCCCTCTTATCCTGTGGCAGCTTACTTTGTGTAGGAGCCTTTAGTGAGGGACCTTGTCAAAGGCTTTCTGAAAATCTAAGAATACTATATATCCACTGGATCCCCTTAGTCCACATGCTTGTTGACCTCCTAAAATAATTCTAGTAGGTTGGTGAGACATGATTTCCCTTTACTAAAACTATGTTGACTCTTCTTCAACAAATTATGTTCCTCTATATGTCTGACAATATTGTTCTTTATAATAGTTTCAATCAGTTTGCCCAGTACTGAAGTCAGGCTTACAGGCTTGTAATTGCCGGGATCACCTCTGGAGCCCTTTTTAAAAATTGGTGTCACATTAGCTATCCTCCAGTCATCTGGTACAAAAGCTGATTTAAATGATAGGTTACAGACTACAGTTAGTAGTTCTGCAATTTCACATTTGAATTCCTTCAGAACTCTTGGGTGAATACCAGCCGGTCCTGGTGACTTATTGCTGTTTAATGATACCTCAACCTGGGACAGTTCCTCAGATTTGTCACCTAAAAATGGCTCAGGTTTGGGAATCTACCTCACATTCTCAGCCATGGAGACCAATGCAAAGAATTCATTTAGTTTCTCCGCAATGACCTTATCATCCTTTAGTGCTCCTTTAGCACCTCGATCATCCAGTGGCCCCACTGGTTGTTTAGCAAGCTTCTTGCTTCTAATGTACTTAAAAAAAATTTGCTATTACTTTTTGAGTCTTTGTCTAAATGTTCCTCAAATTCTTTTTTCACCTTCCTAATTGTGTTTTTACAATTCCCTTGCCAGAATTTATGCTCCTTTCTATTCTCCTCACTAGGATTTAACTTCTACTTTTGAAAGGATGCCTTTTTGCCTCTCACTGCTCCTTTTACTTTGTTATTTAGCCACAGTGGCTCTTTTTTGGTTCTCTTACTATGTTTTTTAGTTTGGGTATACCTTTAAGTTGAGCCTCTATTATGATGTCTTTAGAAAGTTTCCATGCAGCTTGCAGAGATTTCACTTTTGGCACCGCACCTTTTAATTTCTGTTTAACTAACTTTCTTATTTTTGTGTAGTCTCGGTTTCGGAAATTAAATGCTACAGCGTTGGGCCACTGTGGTGTTTTTCATGCCACAGGGATATTAAATGTAATTATATTATGGTCACTATTACCAAGCGGCCCAGCCATATTCACCTCTTGGACCAGATCCTGTGCTCCACTTACGACTAAATCAAGAATTGCCTCTCCTCTGGCGGGTTCCAGGACCAGCTGCTCCAAGAAGCAGTCATTTAAGATGTCAAGAAACTTTATCTCTGCATCCCATCCTGAGGTGACATGTACCCAGTCAGTTTGGGGATTATTGAAATCCCCCATTATTATTATTGAGTTTTTTTATTTTAATAGCCTCTCTAATCTCTCTGAGCATTTCACTGTCACTATCACTATCACTATCACCCCCGCCTCTGCCCGATTGCTAGGAGAGCCAGGAGACTGCTAACGTCATCGCCGCGCTTCTTGCAGTTGATCAGACTGACCCTTCAGTTTTTTGTATAATAAACGGAGTGCCTACCTCTTGCTTAATAGATACTGGAGCCTCGCGTTCCACTCTTAGGGTGCAAGATTTCCCTTCAGCACCTCGTTCCTCAGAAGTTATTAATGCCATCGGTGTGGGAAATACTCCCATTCCCCACCCTGTTTCCACTCCTTTGTCAGTCTCAATCGGCCCTCTCACTGAGCACCATGCGTTTCTCCTCAGTCCTTGCTCCCCTGCTAATTTGTTGGGAAAGGATTTGTTGTGTAAATTAAGGTGCACTATCTATTGCTCCCCGGAGGGGGTGTTTCTGGAAGTGCCTGATCCCGTGCAGAACAAAGTTTTAGCCCTGTTACATGAGGAACAAGCTCCTGTAGGGGACATCGACTCCAGCCCTTCCTTGTTGCAACAGGAACTGTTGGCCAAGGTCTCCCCTACACTGTGGGCTGAACATGCCAACCAGGTTGGGCGTATTGGCTCTGCTCAGCCGGTTGAGATTCGTTTAAACCCAGCAAAGCCTCTTCTCAAAATTCGGCAGTATCCATTGTCTAAACAAGCTGAGGACGGAATCCGCCCTGTAATTTCGGCCTTGCTTGAGCAGGGAGTTATTGTGCCAACTGTCAGTAAATGTAACTCCCCAATTCTGCCTGTGCTTAAACCAGGCAAACAAACCTGGCAGTTTGCACAGGACCTCCGAGCCATTAATGCTGCTGTAGTTCCGACTTTCCCTGTGGTCCCGAACTCGGCCACAATTCTTTCGTGCATTCCCCCAACCGAGCAGTATTTTTCTGTAAATGATTTGTGCTCTGCTTTTTTTTCCATTCCGATTCATGAAAATAGTCAATTTCTATTCGCTTTTACTTATCAGGGATCCCAGTACACTTGGACCCAGTTGCCGCAAGGCTATACTGAGTCTCCTACCATTTTTTCTCGAATCTTAAAAAAGGATCTGGACGATATTCGATTCCCAATGGGCTCAGTTCTAGTCCAGTGTTTGGATGACTTATTATTGGCATCTGAGTCTTTAGAAGCCTCTAAAACGGACACGTTGGTCTTGCTCCACGCTTTAGCCCAAAAGGGGCACAAGGTGTCCAAAGCTAAATTACAGCTCTGCTCCCTTGTGGTGCATTATCTGGGACATGATATTTCTATGGGCAAGCGAGGCTTGTCGCCCTCGCGCACTCAAGCCATTTTGCAGGTACCCAAGCCACTTACTAAAAAACAAATGCCAGGATTTCTTGGCATGGCAGGCTATTGCCGGCAGTGGATCCCAGGCTATGCCTCTCTTGTTCGCCCTTTGCAAAACCTAACCCTAAATAAAATCTCTGACCCTATTCCCTGGGATGAGCATGCGGAGGAAGCATTTCAACAGGTTAAAGGTGCACTGGCTCAGGCCCCAGCCCTAGGCCTCCCTAATTATACCAAACCGTTTACCCTTTATTGCCATGAAAAGGAGGGTTCGGCTCAGGGGGTTCTTACACAATTACATGGGGATAAGCACAGACCCGTCGCCTATTTCAGCTCTTCTTTAGATCCTGTGGCAGCGGGTCTGCCCCCATGTCTCAGATCCGTAGCTGCTGCTGCAACGCTTGTAGAAGCTTCTGCTTCTCTTATATTGGGGAGCCCCTTAACAGTGGCTGTTCCCCATGCCGTTATGGCCCTCCTTACCAAAGGCAAGACTCAGCATCTCTCAAATTCCCGGCTTACAAAGTATGAAATGATCCTTTTAAATGCTGTAAATGTTAGCTTGGTTAGATGCTCAGTACTAAACCCCACCTCCCTCTTGCCCACGGCAGAGGATGGCGAACTGCATGACTGCCTTCTTGTAACTGCTGAGCTTTCTACCCCTAGACCTGACCTGCAGGATGTTCCCCTACAGAACCCTGACTTAATTCTTTTGTTGATGGCTCCTGCCTTAGAGACTCAGCTGGCTGACTTGTGACAGGTTATGCTGTGTGCAATCTACATGACACCATAGAGGCCTTCTCTCTTCCAGCAACTAAATCTGCCCAGGTTGCGGAGCTGTTTGCCCTTACTAAAGCCTGTCACTTGGCAGTCGGAACTACTGTTACTATTTATACCGACTCCTGATACCCCTTCGGGGTAGTGCATGATTATGGACAGCTATGGAAATACAGGGTTTTCCATACCTCTAGCGGGACACCCATCAGATATGGCCCATATGTTGATGCTTTACTATGTGCTCTTCAATTACCCTCGGCTATTGCTGTTGTTAAATGTTCAGCCCATCAGAAACCCTGCAATGACATTACGCGAGGAAATGCCCTGGCAGATGCTGCTGCCAGGCAGGTGACCCTTTCCGGGTCTCCGGCTCCCTTTGGAAACAGTTCTCTTTGTCTGCTTCAGCCCTTCCCTGCGGCCGGCTCCCTGTCAGACCTTGCACATATGCAGGAGTCGGCATCTGAGAAGGAGAAGAATAGCTGGAAGCAGGCAAAATGCCGTCCGAACCCGGACGATGCCTTGCGGCGCGCCCCTGACAGTCGCCTGGTTGCACTCCAGGCTTTGCTTCCATACTTTGCTCGCTTGGCCCATGGCTTAGCTCACGTGAGCAAGGGAGGAATGATTGCATCAGTAACACGGCATTGGTATGCCCCAAAAGTTTTCAAGCATGGCTCAGCAATATTGTAATTCTTGCCCTATCTGCCTGGCACATAACAGTGGAAAACCAGTCCGGACTAGCCAGGTGGCCCACCCTACACCATGGGGGCCTTTTGTAAATATTCAAATTGATTTTATCAGTCTACCAAAATGCTGCTCCTATGAGTATGTGTTAGTGTGCATCTGTATGTATTCTGGGTGAGTTGAAGCCTACCCTTGTGCAAAAGCTGATTCCATTACAGTTGCAACGAAACTGTTAAAGGATTTCATTCCCCTGTTCGGATTACCTGTCTCTAACAACAGTGACAGAGGCACCCACTTTACAGGTCAAGTCATGCAGCAAATTTGCAAGGCTCTCAATATAGTACAGCACCTGCACTGCGCCCACCACCCCCAAAGTGCGGGGGCAGTGGAATGAAAGAATGGGGAGCTGAAAACAAACTTGCCAAGCTTTGTGCTGAGACAGGCCTTAAATGGCCAGATGCTCTGCCTCTGGCTCTAATGCAAATGAGAAATACCCCTATGCGGAAACATGGCTTATCCCCACGCGAAATTCTCATGGCACGGCCCATGAGAATGCCTGTTTCCCCACCCCTGCTCCCCAGTCAAGTGAACTTACAGTTAAATGACTAAACTGTTTTAGATTATTGCAGATCACTAATTTGCCATGTCAGATTTGTTCACTTGCAGGTCCAAAGCGCCTTGCCCGATCCGGCGGAGACTGAGTGCCATCCTTTACAGCCTGGAGACTGGGTTTATCTCAAGGTCCACCAGCGCAAGTCTTCCCTGGAACCCAGTGGAAGGGTCCATATCAAGTTTTGTTAACCACCCATACCGCGGTGAAGTGCCAAGGGCTCGCCAGTTGGGTCCACGCTTCTCACTACAAAAAGATTTCAACGCCTTTGGACTCTACCAGCATACCCTACAGCCCCGCGAATCAGGACCAAGGTGTTAAAGAGACTCTTCCTCCACCTGAGCCCCTCGCAACACCTAATACACCAAGAAAGGAACTAAGATATAATCTCAGAACCCACTCGAAAACCTAAAGGAAGGGGGTTGTAGGGCCTCTGTTGAACAGTTCTTGCTATGGCTGGGCTAGAAACTGCAATGCAAAATCCCGCCATGGTATGAAGGTTGTTAATGCTCTCTTGTTGTTTTATCTGTGTAATCATATTTCTTTTGAATTGGTTACCTTTCAAAGTTCACAGTACCTTCATGTATCCCTGGATGCCCAGAGGGACCGGTACTCCGGGGCTTTTTTAGGGGTAGGAAGGAGTGGTGTGACCCTTCCTGCGCCTAGAAACTGCCCTAAGGTGCCCCTAGACCTCCCATGGCGTGGAACCAGACCGGTCTCAGCCCTGGAGAAAAGGACTGTGCGATCGGTAGCAAAGCAACAGGAGAGGAAGTCCCTGACTGTCAAGGACGTTGAAAGTTGGCCGTGGTATAAAAGATGTAACATCATCACTTGGCAAGGAAGTACTTGTGGCGGGGGGACTGGCAATGTGGCACGGATTGGTATTTGGGATTCATCCCTGTTCCCTCACAATGTAAGCCACCACAAGTGCCGTACCCATGTCAGACTATCCCTGAATTGTTAGATAGCCCTAAAACCCCGACCATCCCTCTCCAGTAATTTGTTTTTTTATTGTGTAACTAGGTTTTTTTTTCAGTTCAAAATCTCCTTTACGAACAGGTGGTGGAATGGGAAACCTTTGGAATGGTATATATCTTCTTTGTAAACATAACCACGAACTCTGACCGCAATTGGCGGACTTCGCATTCCTGTAAAACCATTTATTTCGTTAATTATTGGTGCAATAATGTAGATTATGTGCTCATCCCAGGTCTTTGCTCTACTCATGATACACAGGGTTCTACATGCTTTCTAGTCACCCAGGTAACCAGAACTTCTGTATACACACAAAGAGTTTGTTCTTCCACCGTTGCCTTCAGCTGTATGGAGGAACTTCCCCTTACCGAAAATATAACCTGAGCCTTAATTCAGTATACCCCTGCTCTCACAGCCAATGTCTCCTTATCTAAAAAAGGCATTCAGGTGCATGATCAGCAACTATGGTACGAACCTACGGGAAAACCAGACTCGACAGAATTTAAATGGACCATATTAAATGCCACTCTGGGAACTATTAGGTTTTCCCTTCCCCTAACCCATTTCCAAATTACTGCTACATACCCTAACTGTTCCCGAGGGGTGGCCCTAAGGCTGGCGCAGCAGCAGGCCTGGAGTACTACCAGGGGAAAGAGGGAAATAACTGACACCCTGTGGCTGGGAGCAAATAGTGCTGCTTCTGCTTGGAATATTTATAAAACCCAGCAACACGAGGGTAGACTAGGACAACTGGAACAGGCCGCAGGCTTTATTACTGGGGCACAGGTTGCCGGAGTACGGGCTGGGGTGGGTGAATTACATGTGGTCTCCACCCTTAGTGCCATCACCCAAAATGTCTTAAGACAAATGATCCTGCAAGCCACTGAGGCGGGAAAGGCATTGCAGTGGGACCATGCTTGCTCTGAGGTACAGGATTTCCTTAATGTTCAGCTGGCCTCCATTCAAGAAGATCTCAAGCACCAGACCTGGCCCACTGCCCTTACTGCTGCTTCAGGTGTACCATCACACTTGTGCCCATGGAGACACACTTGGAAGTTCTCAGGGTGGAAATGCTTGGGCTCCCAGTGCTTCTTCCAGGCCTATGGTCCTGTGAAGGGAGTGTGGGCTCCCACATTCTGCATTCTCCCTGGCCCTTGGGCCGGTTGTTTATGGGATTGGGTGATCCACCGAGACGTTTGGGAAATAAACCCCCCCCCCCCCAGGGCCCTAACCGCTTCTTGGTCAGTGCCACAGCAATAACACCTGATCTCTGGATAGGTCTGGGTAATCTATGGATGTATTGGCCTCTAGAACCTCCACAACTCCAATGCATGTGAAAACTTAGACCCGGTGAAATCGTTACTGTCCACCAACATGTGTGTTGGGAAGGTAGCGGAAATATAACAACCCTCGCCTCCCAACCCCTCAGTCGGGCCAACAACAGCTGTGTCACCATTAATTCATCTGTCTTGCAAAATACAGCCTTTAACTTAATCACAGCCACGCGCACTCATAATATGTTTTGGCCCACAGGCAAATCATACAATGTTTCCCTGCATTTCCAGGTTCCCTTTAATTGGACAGCTATAGTTCCAGATCGTTTTCATACCTTACTGTCCCTTCTACCAGAAGTCCAAATGATCTCCCGGTTACAGGAACAGTCCCATCTCATTGAGATTATGTATCAGGCCGAACTCAATGCCTTCCAAACAGCTCATAAGGTTATCACTCTCAGTGTGACTACAGATATTTTGTGTTTGGTTACAAGGGCCCTCCAGCCATCCCATGCTCATGATTATCTTCTGTGGGGATTAGTGGGAGGAGGGCTGTTATTAACTATTTGTTTTTGTTCCTGTTGCCGTAGAGCATGTTGCCCCTGCCCAATATCCACCCCATGTGCCCCGCCACAAATAGTTGCCCTGCGTTCTATAAGGGAAGAAGACCCCAGCCCAACAGACTGCAACAATAACCCTCCTTATGTAGAAATTCAAACTTTAATGGACATCCAGGTTTAAATATTTGATGCCGTAAGAGGCATCAAAAGGAGGGAATGATAGGGAATGTAACCCCCCACTCCAGCATTGTTAGATAAGATTTGCTATTATTTTATAGTTAAATGAACTTTGCAATTGTTTTTGCAGGCCCCTGTGTGTAGGCTCCGGGCTCTAACTAAACAAATGCTAAATAAAACTGGTTTTGTTTGTCTGGATCCCGAGACCTGCGTATGGGTTTATCAGCATACTCAGCATTAAGGTATGAAGAAATAGGGTATGACACACTGACAAAAGAGGAACTGGGAGGAGGACAGAAGATCCCTTGGGGGCCAGCACAGCTTTAGGCAAGTATAGTGTGGCAAATATTGCTTACTTAGGTAACCGCAGGGAGGGGACACAAAATGACCAGCACAATCACTGCCAGAACACATGAAACATGTTGAAATAGCTTGCTGATTTGCAATATTTTATACCAGATACGGTGCACATGAAACATGTTGAAATAGCTTGTTGATTTGCAATATTTTATGCCAGTTATGGTAAAATATTAATCTTAATTTGCAGTGTTAGCAATATTAACCCAAATATGGGCATGCTTATATGTGACGTTTTGCGGTTTTAACCTTTATAAGCTTGGTGAAAATTGTCAAGGGGAGAGCAGCCTACCTCTTGCGTGGGGTTACGCTGTCTCTCCCTGTATGCACACTTGTAATCTTGTAGTCTTGTTATAGGAATAAAGGTACCTCAGGCTGTCTGATCCAAAACCAACCGTGCTGTCAATTTTCCATGACAGAGCTAAGACGAAAGTGCAGTGTCTGTTCTTATCAGTTTAATTTCTTCTGATGGACATCTACAACATTTGTCCTGAAGATGGAGTCTCCTGCTGCCATTTTTGAAAAAAAATGATGCTGCCTTGAAGATATACTCCGCTGCTGCTACTTTGGAAGAAAATTCTTTCTCACCCTCAACTACACTCTCATCAGCCACTGCTGCTCCTGCATCCTCTACTTCTCAGAAAGCTCAGTGGAAGCCTATCACGAAGATCACCCTTGGTGCCTCATGGAAGGCCTGGACCACCAGCAAGGATGAAAAAAATCAGCACCTGGCCAAAGAAAACCCCTGTGGATACCTCTGCAGGGAAACATAGCACCAGAAGGACAGCTCTTCGGGGCCTCACATCCAGGAGCAAGAATATCTCACCAGTTCTTCAGGAAGAGGACCCCTGGAGAACCTCTCCCACTTCCCAGGACCCAGGATGCTGATCGTTGCCCTGCTGGGAAGGATGCTACCAGAGGAGCTCCCCCAACGACCCAGGACCAGGATGCTGATCACTGACCCACTGCTCCAGAGAGGGATGCTCCAGAAGGAACCACCTCCTCAATCCCAGACCCCGAAACTACTTACCACCTGGCTGTCTGGAGGAGGGCCGCTCAAAGGGGAATGCACTCCAGAGCCCAGGATCTTAATGCTGCACACTGTCCTTCCAGGCAAAGAAATATCATGGCCAGTGAGTCCAGCCCTGCCCAGGAGCGACCTCACCTCCTCAAGTTTCCCTACCAGACCCAGAGGAATCACCTGGGATCCTTCCAGCACAACAGAGGTCCGCCCCACAGAGGGTGAGGCACAGGAAGACGACGGCATCTACCTCTAGTACGCACTCCCTACAGGTATCCTCTTCTGCCCCTTTTGCCTCCCCATCCATGGAGTCCAGACCCTTGGGGCCCTCAGCAAACACGTTTGCAAGACCTGCAACAAACAGATTGCTTTCCGGGTTAGCTGCTGCCATCTACCCTTTGAGACTCAAAAGAAATGTAAGTTCCATCAAACCACATGCAAGGGACCTCTCACGACTGCAAAGGTCAATCCCACTGACTCCTTGAGAGTTCCAACCCTGACCCCCACCAATGGTCTGGCTTCAGGACTCCAGCCAACATCCTCAGAGTCACAGCAGGTAAGGGGGAACTGTCATAACCTAGTCCCAGATTTGGACCTTAGCGTCCAAAATATGGGGGTTAGCATGAAAACCTCCAAGCTTAGTTACCAGCTTGGACCTGGTAAAGCTGCCACCACCCAAAAAATTAGAGTGTTTTGGGGCACTCTGGTCCCCCCAAAAACCTTCCCTGGGGACCCCAAGACCCAAATTCCTTGAGTCTCACAACAAAGGGGAATAAACCATTTCCCTTCCCTTCTCCCTTCCAAGTGTTCTCTCCCTGGGTTCCTGGAGAGATACACAGAAGCAAGCTCCGTGAATCTAAACAGAGGGACTCCACCCTCTCTATTTCCAGTCCTGGAAACACAAGCAGAGAGAGCCAATCTCTCCCCCACTCCCCTCCTTTACCCAGAGGGAATGCAAAGTCAGGCTAGTAAATCTAACACACACAGATTTCCCCCTGACTCCTTCCTCCCACCAATTCCCTGGTGAGCACAGACTCCATTCCCTGGAGTTCCCCACTAAAGAAAAACTCCAACAGGTCTTAAAAGAAAGCTTTATATAAAAAGAAAGAAAAAATACATAAAAATGGTCTCTCTGTATTAAGATGACAAATACAGGGTCAATTGCTTAAAAGAAATATGAATAAACAGCCTTATTCAAAAGAATACAATTCAAAACATTCCAGCAATTACACACATGTAAATACAAAAAAACAAACCTATCTTTTTGTACTTACAACTGGGAAACAGGAGATTAGAAAGGCAGGAAACAGAAATCCTCTCATAGCCGAGAGAGAGATAGGCACAAGACAAGAACAAAAAACTCAGACACAAACTTCCCTCCACCCAGATTTGAAAAAGTCTTGTTTCCTGATTGGTCCTCTGGTCGGGTGTTTCAGGTTACTTCTTTCCAGGTGTAAGAGACACTAACCCTTAGCTATCTGTTTATGACAGGGACCAACCGCCAACTGAGGGAAGCACAACCCCTGCCTCGAGGACTGACAATGCCACCAAAATAACCAGCCCTGTCTCCAGAATCCCCACACTGGACCCTCCTGCAAGGGGGATCACCGCCACCTCACAAGTCAGCAACCTCACCAGACGTCTCAGCGACCTCATAGAAACCATCTGGCACAACACAGATACAAGACGGGGCAGTGCTCCCCCACAGGTAACCTCATGCCGCCCTGCCATAGGAGCAACTAGAACCAACCCCAGGCCACAAGACAAGACCGAGCCAATGGAGGCGCCTCCTGCAGCCTCCAGATCCCATGACCGGACTCCACCCCTGCGAGACCAACACCTCCTCCAAGGTTACCCAATGATCCTCCGACCACCAAAAACCCCATGCCTCACCGAGGACCCCCCAGCTGGATACCACCCACAGAAGAACCAGAGCCATCCCCAGCACTTCCAGACATGACTGTACCCCCCCAAAGCCCAGCACCGATGCTTCCAGAACCCCACTCCATCCCGGAAAATCCAATACTGCCTTAGAGACACCAAGGGCTGCCCTCCACACTGCACCATGACCCTCGCCCCAAGAACCCGTTGAACACAGGGAATTGGTGGGAGGAAGGAGTATGAGGGACAACAAGGCCGCAGACTGTCCCCACAGCACCTGAACCTGTGGAGACAATGCAGCAAGAGGAGCAACGGACACGAGCGAGGGTCGCCACGCCGTGGCAATCCGCCTAGATGGACGAGCTGGCAAAGGCTGAGGACTTCGAGAACTTTGACACTCTGACGGACAGATTGACCGCAGAACTGTCTGCAGAAATTACAACCAGAAGGAGGGAACCCCAGGAGGCTACACGGACCACTCGCAGATTCCCTGTGCTGAGCTGTAACAACACCACCAGAGAAGATAGGAGAGGGGATGTCGGCAGCTGTTACGATCCGGCGGCTGCATCCTGTATTCAGAAACTATACAGAATGAACGGGACGAAAACCATGACGGAGATCCTCAATGGGACCTCCTCCTACTGTGCCATCCAGCCCCAGGGGCTCTACTCCTACTTCAAGGATGTGTTTGATCACAAGGCCCAGACCAACTTGCGACACCCAGAGTGCCTTCTCCCACTACCCCGGATCGACCTCATAGAGGACCTGGAGAGAGATTCTTCCCCACAGGAAGTACAGGCGAGGCTGACGAGGACCAAAAACACTGCCCCTGGAAAAGATGGCATCCGCTACCACCTGCTGAAGATGCGAGATCCCTGCTGCTTGGTGCTTGCTGCCATCTTCAACAAATGCAAGCAGTTCCACCACATTCCCCGCTCCTGGAAAAGTCCATGACTGTGTTCATCCACAAAAAGGGTGAATGGGACGACCCTGGCAACTGGAGGCCCATCTCCCTCTGCTCCACCATCTACAAGCTGTATGCCAGCTGCCTCACGGCAAGGATCACAGACTGGTCAGTGTGCGAGGGCGCCGTCAGCTCAGTGCCTGCTTCCACTTGCTGACATATTCCGATGCCATGATAAGGAACATCGCAGTGAATGCCCTGCGTGATGCAACAGAGAAGCGGATCAGCAGAGGCCCCTCCAACCAAGACATCGTCACCTTCCTGAGCAGCTCTCTGGATGGGGAATTCGGACAGGATGGGCGCGACATCGCTTCACTGTGGTCCCGCACTCGCAACGCCACGCGTCACCTGAAGAAGCACATCGGCTGCTGCTAGGAGTGGCGCGAGGAGCGCCAGGAGCTGGAAGTCAGGGTGCCACAGATCGGGTCAAAATACACCACCATTGTCACCCTGTGCTCCAGGGGCTTGCTGGAGAGGTCCCTGAAGGCTGCCATCCACTCGCTGTATGTGGAAACCCTGAAGCATAAACCAGACCTGGGTAAAGCCTTTGAGTTGACCAGCAAGTGGGACACCAGCAACCACTTCCACGCTGGGGGCGGCTTCACTCCCTTCGCTATCTGGCTGTTCATCCACAGTGCCCAGCTCAACTGCGTCCTGCTCAACAGAGCCGTCCACCACGGGAACCAAGACAAGTGCTGTAGGAGGTGCGGCTACTCCAACAAGACCCTGCGCCACGTCCTGTGCAGCTGCAAAGCCCATTCCAGAGCCTGGCAGCTGCACCACAATGCCATCCAGAACCGCCTGGTGAAAACCATTGCACCACGCCTGGGGGAGATCTCCGTGAACTGCACCATTCCCGATACTGACAGCCAGCTACGACCTGACGTCATCGTCACTGACAAGGCCCAGAAAAAGTTCATCCTCATCAATGTCACGGTCTCCTTTGAGAACAGGACCCCGGCATTTCATGAAGCCTGAGATCGTAAGCTGGAAAAGTACGCCACCCTGGCCGACACCCTGAGAGCAAAGGGCTACAAGGTGTAGACGGACACCATGATTGTCAGAGCCCTGGGCACCTGGGACCCCTGCAACAAGCGAGTGCTGCGGACCTGCAGGATCAGTCGACACTACACATGGCTCATGCGGCACCTCACAGTCTCAGACGCCATCTGATGGTACAGGGACATCTACATCGAGCACATCACCGGCCACCAACAGTACCAGGGAGAGTGAGCCAGAGTGACATTGTTCTTCAACTATGAGAAAGGGACCAAGACACTTTCTCCATTGGATCATATGAACTGGAACCATAAACTCCCTGAACATTAAATCTCACCAAATAAGGGTCAATCCGTCCTCATCATCATATCCACTCATTATATTCAACACCCAAACATAGCCACTTTATGAACGTCATACCCTCATATCTCAATGTCTGTACTTGGAACCATCAACCTTTTACCCCCAATCAGGGATATTACAGATTATGTATTCCTTATGCCACCCGATCTTAAACCAACTTTGCACCATCGATAATCTGTATGTTATTCCCTGACAACCAGAAACTTCTATGCTTAAATTCTGTACTGTTCACTTTTTTTTTAACATCATCTTAATACAATTTTTAAATGATTCTGTTTGGTGCACTGCACCTTTACTTGTAAGAAGTCTACCTGCCTACCTGCCTGCTAGAGGTTGGAGGTTCATACATGGTAAGGGACACACACACTGCTTTGGATTTTTTTTAATAACTGAAAATCAAAATAATCTAGATTCTAAGTGGACACTCTGGAACATCTGTGTATGGAAAAGCCTTATTCCCCATTCTTTACCCCAGTCATGCCAACGGACTCTGTGCATTTCAGTGCATTCAAGGCAATCAGATCAGCAGAAGGAAAATATAATACAGCTGGAATGTTTCTTACATTGATTCAATAGAGGAGTGCATACAACAAATAGCTCCATGAGCTACCAAACAATAACAGCGCTTGATTGCTACGATCAACCACCTGTAACCATCTTTGTAGACAACTTCATGCGATTTTCTATGAATAAAAATGTCCCTCCTGTTCATACTGTATCAGTCTCATAAAGGTTCATTTTCAAATCATAAGGACAGTTGAACAAAGCAAAATCCATCTGGTACAGCTTCTTGATCTTTTCAATTTGCTCTGAGATCAGCTTTCTGAGATATTCTAAGGTGATATCACCACTAGTACGTTTCTCTGAGCTATGTGTCTTTAAGTTAGAGTAGTGCAGATCCTCTGGGGTTCCAATGTTCCTGAGAACATGTTCAAAATCTTGCTCCAAGGTCTCAAACTTCCCCAGGATGTCATAGTGAATGTTGCAAGGATCACAGAGTAGAAACATTGGTTTCCAGTGAATATCCAAATGTTCTTGGTTTTTTGTCAGAATAAAGTTAACAGACTCCTGGAAAATCACCTTTTCAGTTGAATTTTTGTTTTTCCTGAACATGGCCTTGAACTCATTTGTCACAGTGATACTATAGTATGGTTCAGAGTGCAGAAGCTTATCTCTGTAAGCTGAAACCAACCGTTCCAGGGGATCTCTGGTGAACATCACTTTGGTGTAACTGGTCAGCAATTTATCCTAGTAGTCAGAAAGGTAAGAACTCAGCCTCTTTAACAGTGGGGTACGGTGGATGAGGGCCTGTTGGACTTCATTAGCCTTTGTGCTCAGGTTCATTGTGAGGAGAATGATGATTTTTTTCCAATTGGAGCAGCCCACCTTGGGCACCTCACAGTAGATGAACTTGTGGTTATGTTCCACAAAAGTCTGTTTTGCAACATTATGTTTCAGTTTGCTTTGTGAATGAGAAAGGTTGTTCATCAGGCAGATGGAGTTCAATAAGTCTCTGCGATAGACTTGACTTATCAGCCAATCTTCCTTAGGAACTAGAAAAGAAGATGTGTGCAAGAAAGGAAGATACGCCACCAGTTTAAAGTAATTTCGCGGAATTCTCTTTTCATTCAGAAAATGAATGAACTCAAATTAATCACTTGTGGAACTAAAATAGCAGCTCATGATTAACATGAATCTCTGGTTCACTGTCACTTGTCTACACTGTTACAGGCATGCAACACAAGCTACCACGATTATTAAAAGGCTTGTTAGAAGGAGAATATGGGAGATGAATGGCAGGAGCAATATTCTTAGGGAGAATCCTGCTATGCATCTTCAAACACTTAACTTCAATGGCAAATGTGGCTTTTTGTGGGTTTCTCTTCCCTACACATGTCAGGATAACAAATAATCTGACAGGACAGGCCCCTCAGATATTTTATTTGTATTATTTATACATGCACCTTCGTTGTGCTACATATTTTATATGCTCCAAAAAGATGGTCACAGTTCCAAGAAACGAAAAATCCTTCTATCTATATTTTCTTTACTTACTCATCATTTCTGTTTGCCTCCTGTAGAATACTCCAGAAAGAAGACTTCCAAAAATGAAAATGAGGACAAGGAAAATGAACACCTTCCGGAGCACCTTGTCCACCATGTTTTCTCAGGAAGGAGAAGGATGTGGCCTTTGTGTAAGGAATCTGTCTTCCTAGCTACGAGAAAATGAGAGACAGTTTATTGTATGAATTTTGCTACAAAAATATCACATGCTACACAGAGTATAAGAGATCAGAGTCAGTGAGGTGCAGGAATGTGCTGTAGAGGGAACATGAGAATGCCCCTACTGGGTCAAACCAAAGGTCCATGTAGCCAGTATCCTGTCTTCCGACAGTGGCCAGTGCCAGGTGCCCCAGAGGGAATGAACAGAACAGGTAATCATCAAGTGATCCATCCCCCATCACTCATTCCTAGTTTCTGGCAAACAGAGGCTAAGGACACCTGGCTCATAGCCATTGATCGACCAATCCTCCATGAACTTATCTAGTTTTTTTTTAACACTGTTATGGTCTTGGCCTTCACAACATCCTCTGGCTAGGAGTTCCACAGGTTGACTGTTCGTTGTGTGAAGAAATGCTTCATTTTATTTGTTTTAAACCTGCTGCATATTAATTTCATTTGGTGACCCCTAGTTCTTGTGTTATGAGAAGGAGTAAAAAACACTTCCTTATCTACTTTGTCTATACCAGTCATGATTTTATAGACCTCAATTATATCTCCCCTTAGCCTTCCCTTTTCCAAGCTGAAAAGTCCCAGTTGTATTAATCTATCCTCATACGGAAGCCGTTCCATACCCCTAATAATTTTTGTTGCCTTTTTCTGAACCTTTTCCAATTCCAACATACCTTTTTTGAGATGGGGCAACCACATCTGCACATTGTATTCAAGATATGGATGTACCATGGTTTTATATAGAGGCAACATGATATTTTCTGGCCAATTATCTATCCCTTTCTTAATTATTCCCAGCATGCTGTTCACTTTTTTGACTGCCACTGAACATTGAATGGATGTTTTCAGAGAACTATCCACAATGATGCTAAGATCTCTTTCTTGAGTGATAACAGCTCATTTAGGCCCCATTATTTTATATGTATAGTTGGGATTATGCTTTCCAATGTGCATTACTTTGCATTTATCAACATTAAATTTCATCTGCCATTTTGTTGCCCAGTCACCCAGTTTTGCGAGCTCTTCGCAGTCTGCCTGGGTCTTAACTATCTTTAGTAATTTTGTATCATCTGCAAATTTTGCCACCTCACTCTTCACCCTTTTTTCCAGATCATTTAGGAATATGTTGAATAGGACTGGGCCCAGTACAGACCCTTGGAGGACACCACTATTTACCTCTCTCCATTCTGAAAACTGACCACTTATACCTACCCTTTGTTTCCTATCTTTTAACCAGTTACCAATCCATTGGAGCACCTTCCCTCTTATCCTGTGGCAGCTTACTTTGTGTAGGAGCCTTTAGTGAGGGACCTTGTCAAAGGCTTTCTGAAAATCTAAGAATACTATATCCACTGGATCCCCTTAGTCCACATGCTTGTTGACCCCCTAAATAATTCTAGTAGGTTGGTGAGGCATGATTTCCCTTTACTAAAACCATGTTGACTCTTCTTCAGCAAATTATGTTCCTCTATATGTCTGACAATATTGTTCTTTATTATAGTTTCAATCAGTTTGCCCAGTACTGAAGTCAGGCTTACAGGCTTGTAATTGCCGGGATCACCTCTGGAGCCCTTTTTAAAAATTGGTGTCACATTAACTATCCTCCAGTCATCTGGTACAGAAGCTGATTTAAATGATAGGTTACAGACTACAGTTAGTAGTTCTGCAATTTCACATTTGAATTCCTTCAGAACTCTTGGGTGAATACCAGCTGATCCTGGTGACTTATTGCTGTTTAATTTATCAATTTGTTCCAAAACCTCCTCTAATAATACCTCAACCTGGGACAGTTCCTCAGATTTGTCACCTAAAAAGAATGGCTCAGGTTTGGGAATCTACCTCACATTCTCAGCCATGAAGACCAATGCAAAGAATTCATTTAGTTTCTCCGCAATGGCCTTATCATCCTTTAGTGCTCCTTTAGCGCCTCAATCATCCAGTGGCCCCACTGGTTGTTTAGCAAGCTTCTTGCTTCTGATGTACTTAAAAAAAATTTGCTATTACTTTTTGAGTCTTTGGCTAAATGTTCCTCAAATTCTTTTTTCACCTTCCTAATTGTGTTTTTTCACTTCACTTGCCAGAATTTATGCTCCTTTCTATTCTCCTCACTAGGATTTAACTTCTACTTTTGAAAGGATGCCTTTTTGCCTCTCACTGCTCCTTTTACTTTGTTATTTAGCCACAGTGGCTCTTTTTTGGTTCTCTTACTATGTTTTTTAGTTTGGGTATACCTTTAAGTTGAGCCTTTATTATGATGTCTTTAAAAAGTTTCCATGCAGCTTGCAGAGATTTCACTTTTGGCACCGCACCTTTTAATTTCTGTTTAACTAACTTTCTTATTTTTGTATAGTCTCCCTTTTGGAAATTAAATGCTACAGCGTTGGGCCACTGTGGTGTTTTTCATGCCACAGGGATAGTAAATGTAATTATATTATGGTCACTATTACCAAGCGGCCCAGCCATATTCATCTCTTGGACCAGATCCTGTGCTCCACTTACGACTAAATCAAGAATTGCCTCTCCTCTGGCGGGTTCCAGGACCAGCTGCTCCAAGAAGCAGTCATTTAAGGTGTCAAGAAACTTTATCTCTGCATCCCATCCTGAGGTGACATGTACCCAGTCAATCTGGGGATTATTGAAATCCCCCATTATTATTATTGAGTTTTTTTATTTTAATAGCCTCTCTAATCTCTCTGAGCATTTCACTGTCACTATCACTATCACTATCCTGGTCAGGTGGTCTGTAGTCTATCTGTACTGCTATATTCTTATTATTAGAGTACGGAATTTCTATCCATAGAGATTCTATGGTACAGTTACATTCATTTATGATTTTTACTTAATTTGATTCTACACTTTCTTTCACATATAATACCACTTCCCCACCAGCATGACCTGGTGGCTATTTATTCTAACCAATATATATTATGTATTTTCTGTAACAAAAATACCTCATGAGCTGGTGTGCCAGGTTCGACCTACCTTCCAGATGGCACGGCCCTCTCCATCCTAAAGTAAATGTGAACCCACACTCCCTCACACCTGCTGTATAGTCCATGCGGTGCTGGAAAGTTCCACATACACCGATGAGGATCTTTGGCTATATCTACACTACAAACTGTGGCCAACGCAAGTCAGGCAGGGTACAACTGCTGCAGTTAGTATATCGCTCATGTGCGTGCATGCTTGGCACTTGGCACTTCACATGCTCACCAGGAATGCTTATGTCAAAGCAAAGTGTGGTGCACCGGGGACTGGTACCTGAGTGTCCCATGCACCATTCTCTCGTGTAAATCCTTCTGGAGAATTTTCCCAATGTGCTGGGGGTCACACATGAGTCACCAGGAGAGGCTGGAAGCAAGGGGGTCAAGTTCCCAGCATGCAACTTTCTGCATCCAGTAATGCCATCCCTATCCCATAATTTTTGCACCGCCTTTAAAAATCTCATAAACGTATGCAGCTGTTAGGGGCAGCTCCAGTCCACAGCACACCAAGCGCGTGCTTGGGGCAGCAAGCCGCGGGGGGTGTTCTGCCGGCGCCGTGAGGGCAGCAAGCAGGAACTACCGCAGGAAGTACTACAACAAGGGGGGACATGACAATTTCTGTGATTATACTTTGCTAATCAACATAGCAAAAAACAATTCAAGGTTACTGACATTCACAGAGCAGCTGCAGAGGGGGGAGCAACGCTTCTGAGCCTGAGAAGGAAATATTAACTGGTGGGATCATTTTGTAATGCAAGTTTGGGATGATGAGCAGTGGCTGCAGGCCTTTAGGAAGCACAAGGCCACATTCCTGGATCTGTGTGCTGAGCTCGCCCCTGCCCTCCAGCATGGGAATGGCAGAACGAGAGCTGCGCTCACAGCGGAGAAGTGAGTGGTGCCGCACAGTGGCGGCTTCCAGCGCCGCATTGCTGCTAGTCATTGGAAAATCGTTTTAGTGTTGGAAAAGCCACAGTGGGGCCATTATCACGCAACTGTGCAAGGCCATGAATTGTATCTTACTGTGCAGGACAGTAACTCTCTGCAATGTGCAGGACAATGTCGATGGATTTGCAAGCTAAGTGGTTTCCAAACTGCAGTAGAGCGATAAGTGATCTGCACATCCCTATTTTGGCACGAGCCCACCGTGTCAGAGAGTAAATCAGCACGAAAAGCTACTTTTCCATGGTTATGCAACTGTGGGTGGAGCAACTGTGGCTGGAGCACCATGAATACTTCCCTGGTATTAACACTGTCTGGTTGAGAAGGGTGCATGATGCTTGAAGCTTTAAGAACATAAGACTTTTCAGGAAACTGCAAGCGGGGACAATTTTTTTCCCACTTGCAGATTACCTTTGGTGATATTGAAATACCAGTAGTGATCCGAAGGGACCCAAGCTACTCACTCTCTTGACTCATAAAACAGTACACTGGCTACCTTGACAACTCAAGGATTCAACTAGCTGCTTCACAGGGGCAGAATGACAGTTGAATCTGCTTTCAGGAGATTGAAGGGATGCTGGCAATGTTTACTCACTGGATTAGATCTCAGTGAGAAAAATTTCCCAATGGTTATAGTCAGGGCCATCCCTAGACATTGTGGTGCCCTACGCAGGCCCCCCACAAGGGGGGGACTGGCCCCAGGCCTGTGCAGGGGGGTCCCCAGGCATCCGCAGGGGGGAGGGCTGTGCTCAAGGTCTATGGGGGCAGGAGCAGGCTTAGGGTTTGGAGGGCAGGGGGGAAACTGCCCCCCTCCAGCATGAGCTCCACTTCCTACCACCCAGTGATTGTAGGCCAGGCCCGACCTGCACTCACCGGGCAGCAGGAAGTGGAGTGACCCACACCCAGCCCACTCCACTCTGCTCCCCTGGCTCCCAGCCTTGGGACTTGGGGGTCAGAGGGGAACCGCCTCCCAGCACTCACTGGAAGCACAGCTGGGAGACAGTGGCTCAGAGTGGGCTGGGGCCGGGTCATTCCACTTCCCACTGCCCGGTGAGTGCAGGGAGCGCCCAACCCCTGCTGCAATCCCCCAGGGTGTAGCTCAGGGGAAGGGGTGGAGTGGGGGCAGAGCAGGGGTGGGAACTGGGACAGAGCAGGGGCTTTGGGAAAGGGGTGCAGTGGGGGCGGGGCTGGGCAGGTTTGGGAAGAAGCGAGGCGGGGCAGAGCAGGTATGGGGCTTTGGTGAAGAGGTGGAGTGGGTGCAAGGTAGAAGCGGCAGCAGCTTTCCTGGAGGATTGGGCTGACCACTGGAGTAGCATGCAGCTGCGTAGAGCACCAGGAAATTTGGTGCAATTTGGTGCCCCAAATTTCCTGGTTCCCTATGCAGCTGCATAGTTTGCATATGGGTAAGGCTGGCCCCGGATATAGCTGCCTTTTGTGTCCTGCATAATATCTGTGAGGCAAGGGTGACAAGTTGCTGCCAGAGTGGAGGTGGAGCAGCTGTCTGCTGGCTTTGAACAGATCAAAGGGCCAATTGGAAGAGTTTCACATGGAAGTAGTGGCTGAGCGAGGCCTTGGAAGAGCATTTCAGTGGTCCACACAGTAATGTGCCATGCCGGACTGTGCTCTACCTGGCCCTGAAGGGCGTTGGGTGTTGCTAGGAATTGTGTAGTGCAGGGGTAGGCAACCTATGGCAAGCATGCCAAATGCAGCATGCAAGCTGATTTTCAGTGGCACTCACACTGCCGGGGTCCTGGCCACCGGGCCGGAGGGCTCTGCATTTTAATTTAATTGTAAATGAAGCTTCTTAAACATTTTAAAAACTTTATTTATTTTACATACAATAATAGTTTAGTTTTATATTATAGACTTATAGAAAGAGACCTTCTAAAAATGTTAAAATGTATTACTGGCACTTGAAACCTTAAATTAGAGTGAATAAATGAAGACTTGGCCCTCCACGTCTGAAAGGTTGCCGACCCCTGGTGTACTGCTTGGTGTACATTTATGAATATCACTCTGTCTTTTAGTGAACCTATGAATTATGAGGTGCTCCCTGTACATTTATAATTGTTACACTGTGTTTAATACTCAACCTCTGAGTTCTGTGGACCTGTACAATTACAAGTAGAGCGTGCTTTGAATAGCACTAGGCATTCTGCAGTATGTATTATGAAGCAATAAAGATTAATTTATTTCCAAAAAATAAAAATGTATTGCATATCCAAAACAATGCAAAAAATAGTGTGCAATTAAAAAACAAACAAAATAAATTCACAGAACTCTACAATTAGAACAGTACAAAACTTTCATATCCATTTCAATCCATGCTGGCAGGACTGTTTGTCCACGATGGACTCTCGAATGGATCCTGGCTTGTGTCAGAGCTGGACCCCACTGCCACTTCTCCTCCTATTCTTCCTGCGCCTCCTCACTCTTCCTGTCAGGGATCTGTGTCTCGGACTCCTCAGAGGTATCTACAGTGCATTACGGGGTGCTGGTGGGGTATCCACCAAGTATGGTGCTCAACCCATTGTAAAAGCAGCAGTCTGTGGCCCAATACTGATTGTTGGCCTCCCTGGTCTTATGGTATGCCTGGCACAGCTCCTTGGCTTTCACCCGGCACTGCTGCTGATCTCTGTCACACCCACTGCCTGCATCCACCGTGCAATCTATTTGTAGATGTCCCCATTTCTACAACTGGTCTGTAGCTGTGCCCAAACAGCCTCTTCTCCGCACAGGCCTAGAGAGCCAGTACCTGCTGTCTACTCCAGGCAGGAGCACATCTAGAGCATGTAGCCAGCATAGTTGGGCAGTTGCACACATAATCCTTCTGCCAGGCAGAGTCAGCAGCAACTGGGGCCAGGTTCAATATCTAGGGGTCCATCTGAACAATACAGAACAGAATTGGCTCGAGCCCACACCCCATAACCTGGGAAACTAATCACCCCTCAGCACCTCTCAGAGGCAACACTTCCCCATCCACAAGCACTGAGTCTGTGTATAACAAAAGAAAGCTTTTATGAAAAGGGAAAAGGAACCCAGCATTAAATTGGCAAAAAATCATAAGCATGATTGGAAAGTGCCTAATCATAAGGAAACTACCTCCCTGCACAGTATTTTGGGCAGTCTCCTTTGCCTCAGTTTTCCAGTTCGCAGGGTGAAAGTCTGACAAACAAATGTTCCTTTAACACGCCACTCCCCTTCCCTCCAGGGCACCCCATTCACAGTTTGTCGTCCACAGGGGCAGCTCTAGACATTTCGCCTCCCCAAGCACTGCAGCATGCCGCGGGGAGCCACGGGACCAGTGGACCCTCTGCAGGTATGCCGCCTAAGGCCGCCTGCCTGCTACCCTCCCGGCCACCGGCAGAGCGCCCCCCGCAGCATGCCGCCCCAAGCACACGCTTGTCATGCTGGGGTCTGGAGCCACCCCTGGTTGTCCGCAGTGAACAAAGACCCAGCCTTCAGAGGTGTGTTCACATGAAGGGGAGACATCAAACTGCCACCACTACATATGCAACTGCTTCATTGTTCTGTCGCTGCCACCGCTTGCCTCCTGTGCCACAATTATCCCTGCTGCTGTAATCACTACTGGCCACACACTGCTGTGATGCTGTGTTGTGAGGTTCCACTACTGAGCCCAACTCTTACTGGTTTCACTGAGTAGAGAGGAACCTCTCTGTTGCTGCCTCTTCATCCTTGTTCAGCATAACTCTGTCCCCACACCAGGTCTAAATAGCATCAATAATAAAAAAATAGTTGGTGCAAAAGACAATTTGGAGGCATCTGTTTGCATTCCACCTGCATTTTCAGGCATTAGAGGAGTCCCTATATTAATGTAAAAATGGATTTCTCATAGCTTACAGTTGCTAAAAATCATATTTAAGGCTCTGGAAGGAAAGGACTGCTTTGTCCATAAGAGGCTTTCTTTATGTCTTCCAGCTATGCTTCATGTAGAGAAGCAAATTATGGATTAGAGAACAAAATGGAATAGTTAATAAAATGATGAGCACATTTTTAAATTATGTAGAAAAACAGAAATTAGTAATTATGGGGTGTGGGATCCAATGAAGTTTGAAGTAGTCTATATATCTTAGTGCAGTATTTCTTTTTGCCATGTAACTCTTACCAATTATTTTTTAAATTATATGCTAAAGACATAGAAGTCACATCTTTTCCCTATATCTATTTTTCATTTATATCCATGGATTATATTTTGAGGGGATACAAACTGTTCAGAGGACTTCTAGCTATAACATTATATGCTTGGGCTTTTCTTTTAAATGTAATTATGGTATCCTGTCAATATCAATAAAAAAGTATCATCTACAAAATTATGCCTGAGCCTGTGGGAACCTCTAAAAATCCTATCATATTCTCCCATCACAAAATCTAATGATAGAACTCAATGTTTGAAACACAGGTGACAGCGAATAAACTGTTCAGTTATTTAGAAAACCTGCAGGAGACAAAACAAAAATCACATTAAATTTTATATATTCAAAGAGCAGTAGAGAGAGAGCAAGTTTAACATACCTGTACCATTTCATTGGACCCAGCAAAGCCTGGACACAGAATGCCTCCCCTTAAAATTTTGCACACCTCTAGTTCAAATTTGCTTTTTGTTTGCTTAAGAAGTTAGCTCAAAAGAAAAGAACGTGTATCCATGTGTGATATATGTGCACTACAGTCTATACACTATAATACCTTCCTGTTACAGATGTCTATGGGTCTTATTCTCAGCTGCATTAAGACAGTTGGCAATGATAAAGTATGGATTAGCAGAAATCTTTGGTCTCTCTTTTAACCTTTTCCTTTACTGCATGTTCTATTATGCTTGCATTATGCAGCCTGTTGACTTCTTATTCAACTAGAGCAGTGGTTCTCAAACTTTTGTACTGGTGACGCCTTTCACATAGCAAACCTCTGAGTGTGACCCCCCTCATAAATTTAAAACACTTTTTTATATAGATTAATACCATTATAAATGCTGGGTTTGGGATGGAGACTGACAGCTTGCGACCCCCCCATGTAATAACCTCGTGATCCCCTGAAGCGTTCTGACTTCCAGTGTGAGAACCCCTGAACTAGGGTGACCAGATGTCCTGATTTTATAGGGACAGTCCCAATATCTGGGGCTTTGTCTTATATAGGCTTCTATTACCCCCCACCCTCTGTCTGGATTTTTCACATTTGCTATCTGGTCACCCTATATTCAACAAGGACCTGATTGAAAGACCACTGAAATCAATGTGAGAGTTTTCAATGACCCAATGGGTTTTGAATCAGGCGCCAAAATCCCCAACATTTGTTATTCTCCTTTTTAAAAATATTTTTAAAATTATAATTTCACTCTTTGTAACAATTAAAAGAAACAAAACATGAAAAAGACTCCTTTATAAAGGATGAAATGTGGGTGTACATTTACAAATACATTTTGTTAGATTCTAACAGTGACATTAAAATGAAATGATACAACTCCTGCACACTGCTGCTTTGATTGCAACCATTTAGTGATCTCTCAATCAAGCATAGGGAGTCTCACTCTGTGAAATAGGCTTTATGGGGCTGATCCAATGGCCACTGAAGCTAGTGGAATGTCTCCCATTGACTTCAGTTGTCTTTAGATCAGAGCCTGAGTCAAGACCACTCTGAGGAACTTTTCAGGGAGCAGCTCCAGCCAGGGCTGTATTCTAATTCATTTAACAGCCTATTAGTGTATTCCAGAGGATTCTCAGTGTCAGCTGAGCTAGACAGAGGGTACTTTTTTCAGAGGGCTGGTCTACAACACAGAATCAGGTCAACTCAAGACATCTTACATCGGCCTAACTCTGTAAGCATCTGCACTAAAATGTCACTCCTGCCAAGGGTAACTTGCCCATTACTCTGATTTAATAACTCCATCTCCGCAAAGGCAAAGCGCAGGGGTCAGCAACCTTTCAGAAATAGTGTGTTGAGTCTTCATTTATTCACTCTAATTTAAGGTTTCACATGCCGGTCATACATTTTAACATTTTTAGAAGGTCTCTCTCTATTAGTCTATAAAATATTGTTGTATGTAAAGTAAACACGTTTTTTAAAATGTTTAAGAAGCTTCATTTAAAATTAAATTAAAATGCAGAGCTTATCAGTTTAGTGCAGTGGTCTTTAACCTGGGGTGCATGCACCCCCTGGGGCAGGGCCGGTGCAAGGATATTTTGTGCCCTAGGCAAAACTTCCACCTTGCCCCACCCCTTTCACATCGGTCCATTGAGGGGCAAATCCCAACGAGCCTTTATAGACCCCAGGGGCCAGTCATGCCCTGGGGCCAGCCATGCCCGGGGGCTGCTCCCTAGACCAGATTTCCCCCTCCCTGCCCCCTGAACTCTCCTGGAGGGTGCACAGCCCCCTCATGAGCCCTTCCCACCCCACTCAAGTTGCCCCTGCCCCGAGTCCACTCACTGGTTTTGCCTGGCAAAATCGGCTGCCGTGCCAGAGGTGGCACGCATGCCAGAGGTTGCCGACCCCTGCTATAGTGCTTAGGTCAATGTAGTTAGGGCAACACAGTGTCAATGTAGACACTACATTACTTAAATCGACTTTAAAGGCCTCCAGGTAGTGTCCCATAATGCCAAGTACACTGGTATAAGCCTGCGACAGTCCCAAGGATACAATCTGGACCATGGAACAGCTGTGTCCCCAGGTCTCCAACAAAGGGAGCCTTCTATACTGCTTTACTATGAGATCAGCCACTCCTGGCCAGATAACGCAGTCTCCAACATGTAACTTGCTCTTAGCTGCACAATATTGAGTGCTACTAGCTAGCCTCATGAATTAAACTGCCAAGCACCACCAGCAAGTTCTGTAGTCTTAGACGTTCCACCACAAATGTGAGTCTGGTACTGCCCATGCTGCTCACTGTGCAATACAAGCTCATACAAAGTCCCTCATTTCTTCAAAAGAAAATGATAATGCATCAGCCTTATTGTCCCAAATAGAGTTTCCTATACACTTTAATCCAAACACACTGGTTAAGATAAAACAGTAAAACAAGTTTATTAAGTACAGAAAGATTTTAAATGATTACAAGTCAAGATGCATAAAAGTCAGAACTGGTTACAAAGTAAGTAAAAAGATAAAAACCAATCTACATTTACCTAGCTAAATGAACTTAAAAGCAAAAGGTTTGTCTCAACATAATCTGTGATAAATTTCAGCCTGAGACCCTTCCCCCTTAGTTCAGCGTCCTTCAGGTATTCCTAGATGTCTTCAGTAGAGAGAGATGGAAGGTGAAGGAGAGGTGAAGTGAAGGCCACCGTGTCTCATTTTTCTACTACCTACTCCTCTGTGAAGATTACCCCCAGCTGGGGTGCAGGCAGCAAGCAGTTTGTTTTGGACATGAGATCTGCATTATCTCTGCGACGAAATGTAAATTTCTTGTTTATACCTTTCCCCTGCTGGAAAATGGCTGCTAAAGCAAGTGCTGACTCTAACACCTGGCAGAAGCCAGTGTGTCTTTGCCTCTGAAAAAAACAGTTTGTCGGTGTTACCTGAAATTACAGCATATTTCAGTAAAAATCATACAGTAGAATCGTACAACGTCATACACAGTGTTGCTACACATATTTAAACAGGACAATAATATTCAGCAAATTATGAGCTTTCCAATGATACATTTTGTACAAAGTCTGCCATGTGAGGTATCACAGTCCTGTAAAAGGGATGAACAAAATGGTACAGCCTGTCACAACGCCGCTCCCCTCAGAAGCCTTGATAATATTTGAAATTCTCTTTCCTCTTTGGTCAGAGTAGAGAGCTCTCCTAGCAACTACCCAGCTGACTATGCCAGCTCCACATTGCAGACACACTCCTGACTGGAGTTACACAGAAGGAGGTGGATCTCCTGGGTCTCTGAGGTAAAAAGGCTGTGCAGGCACAGCTCCGATCCAGCTCTAGAAACAACGATATCTACAAACAGATCACGAGGGGCATGGAGGAGAAGGGCTACAAGAGGGAGGTGCAGCAGTGCCAAGTGAAAGTCAAGGAGCTGCAGCAGGCAAACCAGAAGGCAAGGGAGGCTAACAGTCATTCTGGTGGAAAGCCACAGACAAAGAGCTGCATGCCAGCCTCAGTGTAGCCATCCCTCTACCCTCCCCCCATCCCAAGAGCTCCAGGGATACTTCAGGGGAGCAGGAGTCGGAGCCCCCTGCCATAAACAGACAAGGAGGAGGAGGAGGAGTATGGGGGACCAGCAACAGGGAGAATCCAGTGGTGCAACAAGCCAGGACCTGTTTTTGACTCCTGGATAGTTCAGCTAGTCCCTATAGTCCAGCATGGGCGAGCTTGATGCAGGTGAAGGAACCTCTGGTAAGTATGCAGTTTGCTTTAATATTGCAGGGACACAACTGTTTGTTTACTCTTTTTTACTTATGCTAGAAGAGGTAGTGAAACAACCAGTTGAAGTAGAGTTGTTATCTGCTTCTCATTCCCCTGTACAGTTGGGCAGCAGGGGGCCTGCAGATCAGTTTGTTAATGTGCACCAGATGACCCGTGAATCCTCCATGGAGATCTCAAGGAAACGTTCCAGGAGGTAGTGTGCAATCCTCTGCTGAAAGCGTCTGGAGAGGGCTGCCTTACTTCTTCTGCCATGGCAGGACACTTTCCCACGCCACTCAGCAATTACTTCAGCAGGCACCATTGCAGCACACAGGCTAGCAGCATACGGACCCGGTCTGCAGCCAGACTCCTTCAGGAGCTGTTCCCTTCCTGCCTCTGTTACTCTCAGGAGTGAGATATCAGCTAAAGTCACGTCCACTTGTGGAAAACAGAGCCAGTATTCAGTTCAATTGCCCTTTGCCCTATATGGATATACTTATGCCCACGAGCTATCCCCCAATTATTGTCCTAACTCGCTCCCTTCCCACTCCCCATCCCCCCCACAGGCTCTACTCACCATGGCTGGGACTGCTGCTGTGCTCTATGAATCCCAAGGAGAAGTGAGAATATAGTGCTTGCAACTCATGTGGATCAAGGGGAGTGAGTTCAGTATACCAAGTTTCCATTTATCTTGTGAAAATACTTTCAGTAGTACCTCTGTGCATTGTATCATGTCTCTCCATCCACACCAGCAGAGCAGTTCAGCCAGATAAGGAGGAGAAGGAAAAACATGCTGGATGACATGTTCCAAGAGATGCAGCAAGCCTCTGCCACTTCGGATACCGAGCACAGGGCTTGGAGGATCACCCTCGCAGACAGCATGGACAAGGATGGAGCGGAGGGGAGAATTAGGCACAGGAAAGAGAGAGAGACATTGCAGCAGGAAATGCTAGCGCTTCTCAAGTGGCAAACAGACATGCTGGGGACTCTTTTTGACCTTCGGGTTCAATAGACCCATGCTCACCTCCCTCTGCAGCCCATACAGAACTGCATTCCGGGACCTCCCTACATATACACCTCATATTCCACGTGGCATCCAGGGCCACTGCACTCCACCTACAACTCCACCACAGGGAAAAGTGCAGACAATCACATCCGCACATACACCAGCCATGTCTCTCATAGGTCAGTGTATGTGTTTGTGAAATGGAAATGACTGTTCTTTCCCCTCTGGAAGTAGAGAAAGAACTGACAAGGATTTGAAGGGGATTTCAAATCCATGCAGTCTCCTTATGTGAGGAAGACTCAGGCTAGCTGTAACTCTAATAACGTGAGATTTGTAGAAGCGAGGATTGTATGAAGCAAGTGGGAAAGAACGTGTGAAAAGTTGTTGCGACCTTGTGTTAGATAAGTATAGAATGCAGACTATAGTCTAAATAGAGGTGAGAAAAAATAAGATATCAGGATGACCTATGTATAAACAAAATGCAACTGTTGCTCATTATTGTATGTAACAAAGGTATAAATGCTTGCTGTAATTGTTTACTGGGAGAGAGCTGTTTAGCTTTCTCCCTCCATGCAACTGCTAGAGATAATAAAGTATCTGACTTGCTGCATCCAACCAGAGAGTGAGAACTCTATTTTTCTCTGACACCCCATTCAAAAGTTCTTTTCCCTGTATTTATGAAGTTTCATTCTGTTATTTTAAAAAAGTCTGTTTTCATGGTTTCGGAACAAAAGTCTATTTTTGGAAACTTAATTCATCTTTATTAGTTCACAAAGTATACTGACTGGGGTTGACATCATTTAGAGATAATAGCAATGTTATATTTCAACACACTCAGCACTCACTACAAGGTTCATAGCAGGGTGCAAAACAACATTGTCAGGCACAACACATTATAGCAACACACATTACTGTGGCTCACTGTTAAAATGGTATTTCAAAGCATCCTTGAGCCATAGAGCTCCCCATTGAGCTCTTCTTAGAGCTCTAGTATCTGGATGCTAAAAATCAGCAGACAGCTGTTGCACATCCACCCTGGCAGAAACATATCCCCCTTTGCTTCACGGATACTATGAAGTACACAGCAGGCAGCTATAATCCATGGGATATTTTTTTCACTGAGATCTAAACTCATGAGAAAAAAACAACGAGGAGTCTGGTTGCACCTTAAAGACTAACAGATTTATTTGGGCATAAGCTTTTGTGGGTAAAAAACCCACTTCAGATGCATGGAGTAAAAATTACAGATACAGGCATAATTATATATTGGCACATGAAAAGAAGGGAGTTACCTTACAAATGGAAAACCAATGTTGAAGGACAATTTAGTCAAGGTGAGTGTGGTCCACTTCCAATAATTGGTGAGGAGGTGAGAGGGAAAATTGCTTTTGTAGTGAGCCAGCCACTCCCAGTCCCTAGTTAAGCCCAAATCAATGGTGTTAAGTTTGCAAATGAAACTTGTTTTTGTGGATCCAGACTAACACAGCTACCCCTCTGATACTTTAAACTCATGAGTAGAGAGCACCACAGCCTTTTAGACAGCCAAAGGCACGTTCAACTGTCATTCTGCACCTGCTGACCTGTAGCTGAAGCGCTTGGGGATGTCAAGGTGGCTGGTGTTTGGCTTCATGAGGAGCAAAGGATAGGCTGAGTCTCACAGGATTGCTACTAGCATTTCAACATCGCAATGATAATCCTCTGGTCTGGAAAGAGAGTCCCTACTTGCAGCTTTCTGAACAGGCCTGTGTTCTTAAAGATGCACACATCTTGCACTTTCCTTGACCATCCCCATGATCCACCTGCACTTGCAATACCTTAGAGAAGTAACTCTTTCTGTTGATGTACTCTGTGGCAAGGTGGTCTGGTGCCAAAATAGGGCTATGTGTACCATCCGTCAACCCACTGCAGTTCAGGAACACCAGTGCTGCAAAAGCATCCACTATGTCCTGCACATTGCTCAGAGTCACAATCCTTCATAGCAAGATGTGATTAATGGCCTGCACACTTACATCACAGCAACCCCCACTGTGGATTTCCCAACTCCAAATTGATTCCTGACTGATTGGTAGCAAGCTGGCACTGCAAACTTCCACACAGAAATCACCACTCAATTCCCCACTGTCAGCGTAGCTATCATTTTTTTGTTGCTGTGCTGAAGGGCTGGGGAGAGCTCTGCACACACATCCAGGAATGTGGCCTTGAGCATCAGAAAGTTCTGCAGGCACTGCGCATCAATCCCATACCAGCATAACAATGTGATCCCACCAGACAGTGCGTGTTTCTCAGGCTCACAATCAATGCTCCACCATCTGCAGCTGCTCTGTGAATGCCAACAACAACCTTGAATTGTTTCTTCCTATGTCCAAGCAAGGCTACAATGCACAGATGTTCCCTACATCTACTCTGGTGGCTCTGCAAATACTGCACTCATCACAAAAGTTCAGAGCTGTGCAGGGTCCTTGCTTCTCACACAGATGGTAGGTGTGTGGGTTTGCGAGGCTTTTGAAATAAGGCACAAAACATTATGGGATGCAGATAAAATTATGGAACAGAGAAAACTGAATGATAGGTCACTGAAATCATGTTCCCAGTCACCACTGTATTACTCATTTGCCCCCATGAGGCATTGCAAACCCTTCCCAAACCCCCGAGCGAGATGATGGTAGGTTGCACAGTGGGATAGCTACCCACGGTGCACTGCTCTCTGCATCGATGCAAGCATCTGAGGAGACGCTCCCATGACACAAGAAGCGTAGTGTGGACACATAAAAGTGATTTAATTACTATGGTGGCTGTATTGTGACATAACTTAAGTCAACTTAATTTTGTAGTATAGACTTACCATGAGGTGAAATCAGGCCTGATATACTGAACTAGTGGGGTTTCACCAAAAGATGGGGTGCTGGAACAATTTATATAGTGAGGCCACTGAGAGCCATTGAACCAAACTGTAAACTCTGTAGTATATTATGGAAACCACTTCAATCCAGGGGGTGTGGCAGCACCCCCAGAAACCTTAGTTCCAGCACCTATGCCAGAAGACCAAGATGTCTCATTGTGGCCGAGACATATTCCAAAGGACAGGACACTGCACTGAATTCAGAGCATTAATCTCTTTTATTCCCTTTCTTGCATGCACACAACAACAAGGCTATTTCTGCTAGAAGTGGGAATGTGCAAATTGTCTTCTTGCAGAAATCAGCTATATTTTATGCTTCTTGCTGTCAGAGCCACTATGAATGATATTGTTCTTTATGGTTACAGTGTGATTAAAAAGAAAGAAGGAGGAAATGGAGTCATAGGGACAAATTCACTGGCACTCATATCACTCTGTAAAAATTTAGAGTGATCAAACACACCCTCGTGTAATATTTTCTCCCCTTTGTGTATGTTCCAAGGGAGAGTAATGAAAAGATTCACTCACAGGCTGCACATCATTTCAGGCTATTTAGTTCCTCAATTTTAAAAGCGGTCAGCTTTCAACATTCAGGCAGAGATCAAAATAAATAAATAACGCAAATACAGTACAGAACTGTGGTAATGTAAACTATTAAAAAAGAGCAAGCAGCATTTTTCTTCTGCAGAGTAAACTTTCAAAGCTGTATTAAGACAATGTTCAGTTGTAAACTTTTGGAAGAACAAACATAACATAACATGGCCGAGGTGTTCGTAACTCTGAGGTTCTACTGTATTAGGCAGTTGTCACAGCACATTAACTTAACTTTGGGATCAAAGTAACTAGATTCTTGCTGTATCTTGTCCAGATGCCTCTGGGCATAATGATGTGGGGGATATACATGCTGTATAGTGTAGATATCCGCTCAAGGGCAGGAGTGGCGCCAGGGTTTTTGGCGCCCTAGCGGGGGTCCCTCCGCGCTCCTGGTCGTTGGCGGCAATTCTGCGGCCGGGGGGGGGTGTTCTTCCGTGCTCCCGGTCTTCGGGGCACTTCATCGACGGGTCCCGGAGCGAGTGAAGGACCTGCCGCAGAACTGCCGACGACAACCCAGAGTGCGGAAGGACCCCCCGCTGCCGAATTGCAGCCGAGGGCGGCCACCCTCCCAAATCCTGGCGCCCTAGACGACCGCCCAGGTGGCCTAAATGGAAGCGCCGGCCCTGCATAAGGGGTTTTAACATCCTTACATTTGGTAGTATTGAAAGCAACAGCAGTGTTACAAAACAGCAGTGTACAAACTGAAGAAAAACATAGTGCTCATTGCATAAAAATAATATCCCCATCTCCCCTTAATTTCTCCCTCTGCTTCTGTCCATCTCAATTCCCAGCTTCTAGTCCCTCTCCCTTCAGGCTCCTATCCTCCATCCCCTCCCCATTCCCACTCTTCCCCCTTACCCAACCATTCCTTACTCTGCTATATTTGAAGCAGGCAGACTCACTGGGTACCTACAGCAGGTGCCCTGAAAGCATTGAATAGACAGTCTCCCTGCTCTCAGTTCTGGCACTAGAGCAGCCCCTGGTATCTGGGAGGACCAATTTCAAGGAAAGTCCTGCTTAGCCCTTATAGCCGGGGACGGAGCATGCTCTTTGGAGAATTTAGCTGCAAAGCTCTAAGAAGACTCTACTGAGCATGTGGAAAGTGTGATTATTCTGAGTCTTATAATTTCTCCAAAGTTGGACAAATTTAATGGAGGCAGCAGATGGCACATCCACAATGATTATCCATCATGACACTCAAGCATTTTTCAGACTCCCTGCTTCCCAGGATAGAATCCTTCATCCTTTTAATATAGTCTACATTCCTGGTCCTAGATGTATGACCTTACATTGGCCATATTGAAACATATGTTGTTTTCTTACACCCAGCTTTTCAAACCAATACCAACTGCTCAATATCAGTGATAACTCCTCTTCATTATTTACTTAAGTTGCTGAAGTTTAACATCCTCCTTAGTTATTATTGAAATGGAAAGTATTTCATCATTAATTATAACCACCCAATATGAATACCTCATGTAGCTTTTTCCTTAATACAGGACAAAAATATATATTGAACATTCTGCTTTTTCTTCCTTATTATTGACAATTCTAGTATTTCCACCTAGTAATGTACCATTGTTAGGATTCCTTTTATTCCTTATAAACTTAAATGCTTCCTTTTTATTGTGCTTTACTCTGCTGGTTATAGATTTCTCCTTGTGTCCTTTTTGCTTCCCTTATCAGTTTTCTGCAATTCCTAGCTTTTAATTTATATTTAATGCTACTTTTTTCCCTTAAAATTTTTTTTTTAATATAGCTGCTTTCACTTCCCCTCTGAGAGAGGCTGTTTTTTAAACCAATGTAGCCTTCTGTCTTGATTGTGGAATCATGTTTCTTTGAGCATCTAGTAAAAGTGTTCTTAAATTATTCCAAATTATAATTCATTTTTTGGTTTACATACTTCCTCCAAGCTGATTTGGCTAATTATTGTCAATTTTGTGAAATTTGGCCTTTTCAAAGAACCAATTATATATATTCTAGTTGGGACTTTATTCTATTTACACATAGCAAATGTAATCAGCCCATGATCACTTGTGTCTAAGCAACCAGAAATTTTTAGTTCTGTGACCAATTCCTCATTATCTATCAACATGGGGTACAATATAGAATTCCTTCATGCTTGATGCAACACTTTTTGAATCAGCAAATTGTCATCTATAATTTTTAGAAATTCCAAAGATTGTTTAGCACTGGCATCATGAAACCTCCAGTACGTCACTCGGATTGCAATCACCCCATAATAATGCAGCTGTTTTTCCAATAGATAGATAGGTGCTTTACAAGCCAGTCATTGTGCTCTCTAGTCCAGTTTGTAGCAAACACCAACTAGTACCCAAACTTACATTTTATCTGTTAGAACATTGACCAATAGGATATTGTTCCCTAATCTCATTCTTACAAATGGCTGAACCATTTTAGCTGAAACTATTTTTAAAATTCAGCCTTCGGCAGACAGCTAACATGAAAAAAGATCAGTCCAAACAGTTAAAGATTGTTAAAGTTACAAGCCAATGAAAACAGGATGTTATAATGGGAAGTGTTGGGCAACCTTAACCAATGGCTACCTTTGCCACCTATAACACCCACACAAAAATTTACGCGAATAGAGAGAGACCAATGGTATAATAGTATTAGTTACGCTCAAATTGGTTTATTATTTGCTCAAAGTAAACTAATGAAAAAAAGTCAAAGGTATTTAAAATTTCCACATGATACACATAAAAATGCAGGTGTGTCTCAAACAAACCTTTGGTAAGGAAAAATCTTATTGCCATGAAGCACGAGGGTAATCCTCACCATTTTATCCATGATAATGGAGAGGTTCCAGGTTAAAAAATGAAATGACGTTAATCATTATATTCTTACTGATACGTTTGCGTAAAAATGCGTGAATCAGACTGTAGGTCTGAACAATAGAAGGCAGGAGAAACACCTAGAAACTGATATCAATATCAGTAGTTGGGTTCCATTCTCTCTGCATAAGCCTTGTTACTCCATTCTGAAGAGAACTATAAATGATCTGGTTTCAATTTTAGGACTGCCACATTGGGTCCTCTAATATGTGGACTAGAGGGAATTATATCTGCAGCTCCACATGAACAACGAATCACATCCCTTTAGAAAAAAAATAAAGGAAAAGGGATGTTTAAAGTAAGATATTCCCAGTACCTTTCTAGTGGAAAGGAAATTCCATAAGTATGTAATATGGCTACAGTTAGCAGAACAACAGCAACAAAGAACGACTTGAAGGACATCTCAGTTTTCCCTTTATTGAATGTTGTTAATACACCATTTCAAGTGTGCTTTAGCTATTTTATACACAGTAAGTGCCTGGTTTATATAGAATCAAAACAAATAGGTTGGAAGACATTATACTAAAGACATTATACTAGGTTAGTTTATAAAGGCCAAGAGGGACAACAATGTTAGCTGACAGTCATTGACTGTCTGTACAGCCATGTAACAAAATTACTCCTTTGTATTGTATTGCAAGTATGAACATTTATACTTGAGAAGCAGTCTATGATCACATAGTAAAGATTATAGCATAAAATATATGCACAGGGAAATAGAGAAAAAGTTGCAACTGTATTTCCTAGGAATTCCAGGCATTTGGTGCGTTTAAGGCTTTTTGTTGATATTTTCTAGCTTAGACATGCAACATTAACATTATCTTAACACCATTTTACACACATTTCCTAGGTTTATAAAAAAGAAATTCCATCTTCTGGAAGACGTAACACTGCCTCATTCAGTGTTTACCTTACTCTGTGTAACACAGATTCCTGCAGCTCCTGCGTCTCTTGGTGAACACCTTGTGCCACTGAAAATTTCATCCAAGAGCACATCAAGATTCAAACATCATGGAAAAATCACCAGTCTCTGGAACGTAACATTTCCAACTGTACTAGCTACTCACGCTAAATGAAACAGGTTTCTGACAGAGGCTTGCTTTATTCAGGTCTGAACTGTGACTGGCCCTTGCGTGAGTGCATGCAGCAAAAGGGCAGAAAGAACCATCCCACTTTGTTTGCCCTGCATAAGGGCCGCTCTTAATCCCAGTCCCAGCACTTAAGGAGCTGAGGACAATGGCTTCAGCCTGCCCTCCCCCCCCCCCCCCCCCGCCCACACACACACACACTCTTTCTCTCTCTCTGCTGCCTGGATCATGGAGAAGGCTAGGTACACCAGAGAGAACAGGCTGCTTCAATCCAAAGTATGATGCAAGCTGTGCACCTGTCTTGTAAACTGGGAAACCCTGAGGCACAATTTCTCAATCTAGGACTGTGTGACTTCCCTACTGAGACTGTGTCTGGCTGCTACAATCTAGTTCTTAATGACCAAATCTCCCCAAATTTTAGGAAAGTTTAGACATGGACTCCACAGCTCAAGTTCATCATTAACAGGAGCACACTGGTAGCCAGTGAGGACACCAAAATATGAGTGAGCACAGTGTAGCACAGGGGTGGGCACACTTTTTGACCTGAGGGCCACATTGGGGAGTAGAAATTGAATGGTGGGCCATGAATGCTCACAAAATTGGGGTTGGGGTGTGCAAGGGGTGAGGGCTCTGGCTGGGGGTGTGGGCTCTGGGGTGGGACTGGGGATGAGGGGTTTGGGGTGTAGAAGTGTGCGCTGAACTGAGACCAAGGAGGTTCAGAGGGCAGCAGCGGGATCAGGGCTGGGGCAAGGGTGCAGGAAGGGGTGCAGGTTTCAGCTGAGAGTGTCGGTTTTGAGGTGGGGCTGGGGGTGAGAAGTTTGGGGCGGCACATCGGGCTCTTCAGCAGCAATTCAGGGGCGGGTCCCTCACTCCCTCTCGGAGGGAAGGACCTGCCAATAAAGAAGACATCGGCATGGTGGAGCTACTGCCAATCGTGATTGTGAGGTTTTTTTTGTTTTTTTTTTCCACCGCTTGGGGCAGCAAAAACCCTGGAGCCAGCTCTGGTCCATTGGAGCACGTAGGAGCAGGAGGGTGGCCATGCCGGGGCTTCCAGGAGCCACATGGTGTGTCCCCTAACCCTGCACCTTGGCTGGAGCCCCAGAGCAGGCCAAGCTCCAGACCTCGCTCTTCAGCGGTAAATATGCCCAATGGTCTGTGATGGGAATTCTTTCCTGGGTGCTGGCTGGTGAGTCTTGCCCACATGCTCAGGGTTTACATGATCACCATATTTGGGGTCGGGAAGGAATTTTCCTCCAGAGCAGATTGGCAGAGGCCCTGGAGGTTTTTCGCTTTCCTCTGCAGTGTGGGGCACTGGTCACCTGCTGGAGGATTCTCTGAACCTTGAGGTCTTTAAACCATGATTTGAAGACTTCAATAACTCAGACATAGGTTAGGAGTTTGTTTCAGGAGGGGTGGGCGAGATTCTGTGGCCTGCACTGTGCAGGAGATCAGACTAGATGACCATAATGGTCCTTCTGACCGTAAGTCTATTAGTCTATGTGCTTAAAACAACCCACAGTTTGCCCACCCCGTGTAGCAATACTGATTTAAAGAGTGCGGGCTGCAGGGCTGCCCAGAGGATTCAGGGGGCCTGGGGCAAAGCAATTTTGGGGGCACCTACCATAAAAAAAAGTTGCAATACTATAGAATACTATATTCTTGTGGAGGCTCCTGTGGGACCTGGGGCTTGGGGCAAATTGCCCCCCACCCGGGCAGCCCTTGCGGGCTGGTAGCTCAGTCTCAGGAACCGCACCCAGCATGGAGCAATTACATATCCTCTTGGCTTGCTGAGCCACAGAGAGAACAATAATATCTAGCCACAGTCAATGGCCTATAGAACAGAAGAGCTTGTATCTTAGTTCCTGGTAACTATACCTTCATAACCTTGACATTCTAATTTGTCAAACTTCCTTTACTGTTAATCTGTAAGAGTCAACAACTTTAATCCTAAATAAATACAAAGATTCCCCTACTCAAACTTCCATGTCACATAGGGAATTCAACAAATAAATTATACTACCAAAACAAGGCGGAGGTAACAAGTAACCGTTGATAGTGGGAGGACACAAATTTGAACCACTCCCTGAAAGAGAGGAAATAAAAATAAAAATATAAATCCATGCAGAAATAGGGGGGAGGAGGGGCAAGGCACATGATCCACATGCTGCCCCCTCTCCTCCAAACAGATACACACATCTCCTCTGATGCACAGTATTTCATTAGACACAGAAAGAGAAACTCTAGTCTATGGTATATGTTAAAGGTATAAACTAAAAGAAAATGGCTGCACAGCAGAGCAAGGTGGAGAGCCCTCTTACAGGCTGCTAAGAGCCAAGGGACTATGACAAGTTACTGAGAAGCCCACTGCCTTCTCCTATCAGACAACCTCAAATGGAGAAGTCCCACTCTACTAAACTGTATTAGATAGAAAATAAACATTCAGAGAAGGGAAGGCCACACCAGGGGAATGGCACACTTCTATTTAATGCATGGTATGCAAGGGGAGAGAGGAGAGCGTTTGCCTTTCCCATACCTGGGTGTCTGGCCCAGGCAAAGGTTCTTTGCCCACATACAGATGCCTTTCAGGAGGAGTGTCTGGCAACCTTTGATATCAGGTCCTTCCTACCTTCCCCAACCTTGGGGAGTCAGGATCTCCAAGGAGGGGAGAATTAACCTGACAGTGGAGGGAAAAGGGGTAAAATCTGACAAGCAGGAGGCAAAGAGGGACTCTTGGCTGTGCCCATAGTGCTCTGATTGCTGGGGGTTTTGCTCCAGGTTTATTTAAAGAAAATGTCCTGTAGCAGCTCAAGCACTCACTGCCTTGGCACTGTCTGCTGGTCGTTCAGGAATTAGCTTTATTCCAGGCTTGGAGCGCCTCATGTTGGCCAGTGTCCCTTCCGGACCCTGGTGCCCTTTACCTTAGGGTTCTGCCCACCATAGTACCCCTACACTCTGGGTCTCCCCTCCCAGGGGAACCCCAACCCCTATGCCCACCTTGCTTCAGTGCTACTGCCAGTCATCATCTAGCCTCCTCTCTCTGGGGCAGACTGCAATCTGTAATGGCCATTCATCATGGGCAAAGGGGTTGGACCAGCTGCCTCTGCCTATCCGCAGGCTGCACCTCTGCCGCCCCAGTACCTGCTTGGGCCTTAAACGAGCAGGCAGCAAAGAGGGACTACTGGCTATGCCCAAAGTGCTCTGACTGCTGGGGGTGTTGCTCCACGTTTATTTGGAGAAAATATCCCTAGAAATTTTTTAAAACTCTGATAAAAAGGACTACAGTTTCTTACCTTTCCTGCTACTTCATCCACTTCCTCCCTTTTCTATTACCATTGACTATGCTTCCCTTTTCCTAGGCTCACAAACTCCATTTCAGTTCTGACTCCTTCTTCACCCACATCCTGTTTTTAAGGTAATAAGGCTGAATCACTTAGACATGCTAGTAAAAGACGGCACCTTGTTATATGTTATGGGCTACTCTCCACCAACTAAATCTCCACTCTCATTTACTCCTACTCTGCCCAAGAAAGCAACACTCTTCCCAAACTTCCCTCTCTATAAAGCCCTTCCTCACCTCTCACCTGTGGCTTTGCATCTTCTCTAATGCTACCACTTATTCTTGGATCATTCACCCCATTACTTCTCAGCTGGTCTATTTTTAAAAACCCACTTCTTCCATAGATCTTCCTTACCTGATCACTTCATCTGCTTCTGCATTTCCAACTCCTTAATGGTCTCCCCCATGTTTTTCCTTGTCTCAGTTCAAGTGTAAACTCAGTTCAGGGCAGTGACATTGATGTATACCATGTTTTGTAAAATGCCATATGCATTTATGATGCTACATGGATAATCAACAAAACTCTACAGTCATTACTGGTAGGGCCCAGAGCCAAACCAGAGACCTAGAGAACAGACCTTTTTAGAGACCCATGCCATCCTAACCCCGATTTTTCAGTTCTTGGTTTAAACTCTCATACCATCCAATTATGAGAGCAAAAAGAATGAACAATCACATCCCCTTCAAACACACCTCTTTATTACACAGTGACAGAGATGATGCATCACCCTTGATAGTGGAGGGGCACAATTTAAACATGCACTCACATATTTTGAACCCATTTCACACAAAAAAAGAGAAACAAATATATAAACTCTGGCAGAAATCTGGAGGGGGGGTCACATGACCCCCCCCCCATGTTCTCCCTCACGTCACTTCTCCAAAATCAATTCCTAAGAGGAAGTTTATAAACAGTATAATATATTTCTGCACAGAGAAAGAGAGAAGAGCAGCCTTTAGCTTTTTAAAGATACAGACTAAAAGAAACCTACAGTAAAGCACAGCAGTGTACTGGTAAGAGCCATGGGATCACAAGAGTTTACTAAGAAGCCTGCTGTGCTCTCCTATCAGACAACCTTAGATGGAGAAGTCCCGCTCCCCTAAACGATATTAGACAGAAAATAAATAATTCAGTAACGGAAAGAACATGCCAGGGAAAAATGCACCTCCGTTTTATGGACTGGTGTGCAAAGGGGAGAGAGGTGAGCGTTTGCCGTTACCCATGCAAAGCTTCTATGCCTGTGCACACCTTTTTAGGAAGGCTCATTTCTCTTTTCTGTTTTATTACATGCAGTTTAAATAATAAAAGGTTGCTATATTGCTCTGTTCAGTGGGCGCTGCACATTCTACATATTATCATACTCTGTGTTGTATCTCTATTCCTAGCTTATGTAGTAAATGTTTAACCCTTTTCTATGCCTGTGTGTGTGTCAGTAATAACCTTTTATAGTTTATCATGTGCTTCATCCTGGGTGTGTGATCGACTATTTGTTTCCTAGTCATTTCTCTACCAAAAAATAATATCATGGGAGTTTTAATACTGGTTCAAACCCAAATCCATATAGTCTTTTATTTTGCCTGGAGCAATGAACAATACTGAATGCTTTTAGAAGGTGAAATATTGTCACAGTGCACCTCGTTAGTTGTGTGATCCTTTCTCACTTTCCCTCATCCCCATTCAGTGCTTGAAGTGGAGAGGGGCCGCCAGGGGTCGCAGACCCAGCTAAAAATAATAATTGAGCTGGGTAACTGAGCAGTGCACTTTCAAGCACTGTCTTACCAAAACTGATTATGATAGACCCACTATTTTCAGACCACTTCAAGCACTGCCTCCACTTACCACTCCTATCACACACACACCTCTGGATCTCACATTTTGAGTATGAAATGTAATTGCCTATATCAACTTAGTTTGTATAATCATAATCATAAAATTATCCAGGCTACAGTATTTGATCGTGCTGGCCTCCTACTGCACTGAATGCCCCTGGGGACCTGTGAGGTAAGACTTCTTTTTATGTGTTCCAAATGTCCTAACGTTTACTTTCCTAACGTTTACAGATTCCACATTAGGTATGGTATTATGGGCCATAAAAAACAAGAAAGGACTGATCCATTTTCAGTATATTCTTTATACCTTTGTGTGCCTCAGTTAAATCTTTCTCTGTAACTTGTGTTCTTATACCACACCCATCACTGTGACGTCTTGAGTGTTTCACACTGTTCTAAGGAATACTCATAAAGATATAGTAATCTTTTTTCCTATCTACCATCTGGCCTTTTGTTTTGGCCTTGTGCAATTTTGTGGGCAGACTGTTTAAAGAAATGGGTTTTATATTTTGCTTTGAAGCTTCAAAAATTCATGGTCAATCTGATCTCTTCCATAACCGAGTTACAAATTCATGGGCCAGCTTCCCAGATAGCTCTCTGGCCTGCTGAGAGTGTCACTTATAGATGATTGGTGGGGGGAGGAAATTTGCAAAACTTTTTTTTAATTTGCCTTTTATTTTGAAATTCAAAATTGTATTAAATTATATACTGTACTTTGAAAACTTTTGACAAGCTCTATCATTAGTCAAAAATGGGGTTGGTAAATTATAAAAGTTTTACTGACATTTTTTCCTTTTTTTTCAAATTTTTACAAATTAAATTTCTTCAGAGTTTCAAAATTTGAAAAATTTCACCTGGCTCTATTTTCATTTTTGGGGTTGACAGTTCACTGTTCCAGGGCATCACAGCTGTCATGACCATGCAGAATGAGATGTTTCCCTGGGTAACTTGGGCCAGACCCCTGAAGTGTTTTGGAGATGAAGGCTAAAATCTTGACTATGACCCAGAAATTCCATTGTGAGCCAGTGAGGACAGCAGAGCACTGGGATGATGTACTCAATGTGGTCTATGTTGCTAAATAGAGAGGCTGCTGCGTTCTGAACCAATCGTATCTTTTATAAGGACATGTTCTCATCCCTAGATACAGAAAGCTGTAGTCAACTATGGAAGTCACAAATGCATGGATCATCTTGGCTAAGTCTGAACCTGACAGAAAAGGAACAAAATCTTCTTGCCAGCAATAAGGCTATTTCCTTGGCTGTGGCGAGATCCTCCAGTCCTTCTGTCTATATAATCTTAGCCCTGGTCTACACTTGGGGGGGAGGGGGGCGTCCAGCTAAGATACACAACTTCAGCTACTCGAATAGCATAGCTGAAGTCGGCATATCTTAGATCAACTTATCTGGCCATGAGGACGGAGGTGAGTCGACTGCTGCTGCTCCCCCATCAACTCCGCTTCCGCCTCGTGAGAGTTGGAGTTCCGAGGAGCACATTCAGGGATCAATTTAGCCACGTCTAGATGAGATGTGATAAATTGATCCCCGATAGATTGATCTCTACCTGCCGATCCGGCAGGCAGTGAAGTCCTGCCCATAGGATTTTGGGCTATATAAATGCTGCTATATCTCCAACTTTTTCACATTCCCAAGGCCTTTTCAGTCTCCATTCTATCATAATTATACTGAAGTGGTCAAAACTGGATGCTGCAGTGCAGGGGTCTCAAACTCAATTTACCTTAGGGCTAGTGCCAGTCATAAAATCCTCCCAGCGGGCCAACAACTTGACTGAAGATGGTGTTCAGAAAAGAAAAAGTTTATATTGTACTTTTTATTTTGAATTTCTTAGAAATAATAAAACTGTCATACTACTTTATACAATTCTTCGCCTGCCAGAGAATTTTAAGTGTTTGCCAGACACCTGGCAACGCTTCAGTTCTGTCAGTTTCTTGATATTTGGCTTCAGTGACTGAGCAGTTGAAACCTTCAGGATTGCTGTAAGGTTTGCATCAGAGAGTTGTGTTTGGTATTTTGATTTGTTTATATTCATTGTGGAAAAAAGTGACGCTGCTTCCATGGCTGACTCTGCCCCGTGACTAGTGACGGTATCTCTCTCCCTCTCCCCTAGCCAACAGAATCTGCAGGGGGCAGCGCCTACAGCAGATATTGCCAGCAGAATGGCTGCCTGCAACTCTCCTTGGCTGGCTGCAGTGGGGAGTAGGATGACCAGATGTCTCGATATTTAACCCTTTCTCCCGCATCCCAATCAATGTACCATCGGGATGCCATTTGTCCCAATATTCAGGTAAGGAGGCGAGTGGGAGGGAGGCACTGACCCTGTGGGTGCTCTGAGGCTGGAGCACCCACAGGGAAAAATTGCAGCCAAGCTCCTCACTTCTCACCTCCTCCTCCCCCTCTCCCCCCAGCATGCTGCATCCCCACTATCCCCTCTACCCCAGCACTTTGCTACCTCTTAAATCTAGGATAATGCAGACCTTCTGGGGCTCAAATACTATTGAGAACATGTTCAAAACCTTCCTGCAGGATCTCACATTTCCTCATGATGCCGTAGTGAATGTTGCAATGCACATAGAGTGGAAAAATCACAATGAATGTCGAAATGTTCTGACTGGTGGTGGTGATTATTGTTGGATTGTTTTTATGTTTTATGTTATTTTAGAATAAAGTTAACAACTTTCTGGTCACTTCTCTAGGAGAGAGGACTTGTTTGGAGTTTTCATTCTGGATCAGGCCATGGACCAGATTCTGGCTCTAGCTATTGCAGTGCAAAGAGTCTCTGACCTGCTACACATTTTTTAGCTGAGCATTCCCATGACCGGGGTGGGAGGAACCCAAGCTGGCACAATGCCAGCTTTCCTGCAGCTACACCAACACCTTCCAACATCCACAAGGGTAGGGTACTTGATGGGGTGTGGTGAGAGCACTCCTGTACTCACAATTTCCAGCTGTATATGTAGCAATGATTCTGTTTGGTGCCTTGCACCTTTACATGTAAGATGTCTTCCTGCCTGCTAGAGGATTCCCATTGGAGGCTCCTGCATGGTTAGGGACACACACTACTTTATATTTTTTTATTAATTGAAATTCAAAACAATCTAGACTAAAAGTGGATGCTCTGAAACATCTGTATATGGAAAGGTCATATTCCCCATTCCTTTCCCCCATCATACCAAGGATCTCTGTGAATTTCACATACATTCAAGGCAATCAGATCAGCAGAAGGAAAAATCTCATAGAGATGAAACATTTGTTACATTGATTCAGTAGACAAGTTGTGACTCAAGCTGCCTAGGGTAGCTCACAATGAAAATGCCAAGGTCAGGGCAGGTTTAAAAAAGAAGAGCAGATTTTCCCAAAACCGGTGGTTAACACTGATTATAGTTAGATTAATGAACCAGTCACAAACTGTGCTCCCAATCCTTCCCAGTGGTAATCGAGAAGCTAGAAAAAAGAACTAACATAGCCCCCTTTATTGCATTCCAGTCTCTGGCTCCCAATCAGCAAATAGGTCCAGAAAAGTGAAAAGTTATTTAAAACTCTATTCACCATATAAAATATTCTTCTGGTCCCCCAAGGGCCAGCCACATTATCAGATCAATACTAGTTAGGATAAAGAACAGAACTATTTGTGGCACCTTAGAGACTAACAAATTTATTTGAGCATAAGCTTTTGTGGGCTACAGCCCACTTCTTCGGATGCATAGAATGGAACATATATTGAGGAGATATATATACACATACAGAGATCATGAAAAGGTGGAAGTTGTCTTACCAACTCTGAGGCCTGGTCTACACTATGCGTTTAAACCGATTTTAGCAGCGTTAAACCAATTTAACGCTGCACCCGTCCACACAATGAGGACCTTTATAACGATATAAAGGGCTCTTTAAACAGGTTTCTGTACTCCTCCCTGACGAGAGGAGTAGCGTTGAAATCGGTATTACCATATCGGATTAGGGTTAGTGTGGCCACAAATCGACGGTATTGGCCTCCGGGCGGTATCCTACAGTACACCATTGTGACTGCTCTGGACAGCAATCCGAACTCGGATGCACTGGCCAGGTAAACAGGAAAAGCCCCGCTAACTTTGAATTTCATTTCCTGTTTGCCCAGCATGGAGCTCTGATCAGCACGGGTGGCCATGCAGTCCCTAATCCAAAAAGAGCTCCAGCATGCGCCGTACGGGAGATACTGGATCTGATCGCTGTATGGGGAGACAAATCTGTTCTATCACAGCTCCATTACAGAAGACAAAATGAGAAAGCATTTGACAAAATCTCCAGGTTATGATAGACAGAGGCCACAGCACAGTGCTGTGCGACAAGCATAACGGAAAGCCAAAGAATCAAATGGATGTTCATGGAGGGAGGAAGGGGGTACTGAGGACTCTAGCTATCCCACAGTCCACAGCAGTCTCCGAAAAGCATTTGCATTCTTGGCTGAGCTCCCAATGCCTGTAGGGTCAAACACATTGTCCAGGGTGTTTCAGGGTATATGTCGTCAATTTACCCCCTCCCACCTTTGTGAAAGGAAAGGAAAAAAAATCGTTTCTTGACTTTTTTATATGTCACCCTATGTCTACTGCATGCTGCTGGTAGACGTGGTGCTGCAGCAATGAATAGCAGCATCCTCTCCCTTCCCCTTCCCGGTGGTAGATGGTACAATATGACTACTATCCATAGTTGTCATCAGCCCGTGAGTGCTCCTGGCTGGCCTCAGGTGAGGTCGGCCAGGGGTGCCTGGGTAAAAATAGGAATGACTCCTGGTCATTCCCAGTAGATGGTACAGAACAACTGGTAACCGTCCTCATCATAGCAACTGGGGGCTGAGTTCCATCAGCCCCCCGACCTTTCATGTCTAAAGAAAAGATTCTGTACTGCCTGGACTATCATAGCAGAGGGATGCTGGGCTCCTCTCCCCCCTACCGTTTAATGTCCAGCCTGGACTATCATAGCAGCTGGAGGCTGACTCCCCCTCATTTTATCTCACTAACAAGTCAGTGTTTCTTATTCCTGCATTCTTTATTACTTCATCACACAAATGGGGAACGCTGCCACTGTAGCCCAGAAAGGTTGGGGGAGAAGGGAATCAATGGGTGGTGTTATTGCAGGGGCACCCCCCGTGATTGGCATGCAGCTCATCATTTCTGCGGGATCTGACACGGAGCGGCTGTGCTCTCTGGTTCTCTGATACACTGGTTCTCTAGTACAATTGCCCCATATTCTAGGCAGGACTGACTCTATTTTTAGATAAACCATAAAGGAGGGAGTGACTCGGGGAGTCATTCCCATTTTTGTCTTTGCGCCCCCGACCGACCTCAGCTAAGGCCAGCCAGGAGCACCCATGACAGCAGCAGACAGTACAGAACAACTGATAACCGTCATCTCATTGCCAATTTACAATGGCACAGCAGACAGTACAGAATGACTGGTAACCATCTCTGCTACCTTGCAATGGCAAATGAATGCTGCTGTGTAGCACTGCAGTACCGCCTCTGTCAGTGGCATCCAGTACACATACAGTGACAGTGACAAAAGGCAAAATGGGCTCCATGGTTGCCATGCTATGGCACCTGCCAGGCAATCCAGGGAAAAAGGGTGCAAAATGGTTGTCTGCCGTTGCTTTCACGGAGGAAGGAATGAGTAAAGACATTTACCCAGAATCACCCACAACACTGTTTTTGCACCGTCATGCATTGGGATCTCAACCCAGAATTCCAATGGGCGGGAGAGACTGCGGGAACTATGGGATAGCTACGGCCCGAATTAATGTGCCCTCCGATTTAATGTGCTTAGTGTGGCCGCGTGCACTCGACTTTATACAATCTGTTTTACAAAACCGGTTTATGTAAAATCAGAATAATCCCATAGTGTAGACATACCCTGAGAGGCCAATTAAGTAAGAAAAAAAACTTTTGAAGCGATAATCAAGATAGCCCAGTACAGACAGTTTGATAAGTGTGAGATACTTACAAGGGGAGATAGATTCAATGTTTGTAATGGCTCAGCCATTCCTAGTCCCTATTCAAACCTAAATTGATTGTATCTAGTTTGCATATCAATTCCAGCTCTGGGCTATCTTGATTATCACTTCAAAAGTTTTTTTCTTACTTAATTGGCCTCTCAGAGTTGGTAAGACAACTCTCACCTTTTCATGCTCTCTGTATGTGTATATATATCTCCTCAATATATGTTCCATTCTATGCATCCGATGAAGTGGGCTGTAGCCCACGAAAGCTTATGCTCAAATAAATTTGTTAGTCTCTAAGATGCCACAAGTACTCCTGTTCTTTTTGCGGATACAGACAAACACGGCTACTACTCTGAAACTAGCTTAGATATTACCCAAAACACCATGCTGCCAGACAATGATTTAGTATCCAAAATCAAAAGGTTTATTATAAAAGAAAAGAACAGGAAGAGAGTTGTTAGGTGGTCAAAGCAATCAGATACGTACATATGACCTCAGAATCCATTTATCAGGTTCTTAGCAACACTGGTTGGTTTGCTGACTTGTAAAGTCCCTCTGGAACACATCCAAAGTATGGCTGGGTCTATCAGTCCTTTATTCAAAGCTTCAGTTTGTGGAGAATCATAGACTATTAGGATTGGAAGAGACCTCAGGAGGTCATCTAGTCCAATCCCCTGCTCAAAGCAGGACCAACACCAATTAAATCATCCTAACCACGGCTTTGTCAAGCTGGGTCTTAAAAACCTCTAAGGATAGCGATTCCATCACCTTCCTAGATAACCCATTCCAGTGCTTCAGAAGTTACTCCAGAGGTGAAAAGCATGCCTGAAGATGAAATGGAGGTGATGCAGCTGCCTTTTTATAGTCTTTTCCATGTGGCTTATACATCTTTTGTCCCAAACACAAGCTCACAGCGCATGGGCATGGAAAAGTACTTGGAGTCCCCTGTCCATAGGCATATCCTGACATGTCCTGCTGGCTCATAGATGTAGCCCCCGGCTTCTCTCAAAGGGTTCATTGGACAGCTGATTGCCCTTGATGGGCTATCAAGGAGGCTGGATAGTGCTGATGCTAATCTGTCTGGGGGTGTCACCCAGATACACAGCATAAATTTGAGATATCAATGAACCACACATTTATAACTCATGATACAAAGATGATACATATATAAGAACAAACTTATCATATTTAGCAAATCATACCTTTTCCACTGATACTTTACATGGCATATCTGGTATAAGATTCATTGCAATTTTGTAATATTGGTACTGATAATATAATTAATGACGTCCCTTATTCCATACAGCATCACACAAGTGCCTACAACTAATAGCTTTATGAGCTACAAAACACCAAAAGTGCTTGACTGCTACCATCAACCATCTGTAATCATCTTTGTAGACAACTTCATGTGATATTGTATGAATAAAAACTGCCTTCCAGCTCATACTGTATCAGTCTTGTAAAAGTTCATTTTCAAATCATAAGGATAGTTGAATAAGGCAAAATCCATCTGGTACAGCTTCTTGATCTTTTCAATTTGCTCTGAGCTCAGCTTTCTGAGATATTCCAGGGTGATATCATCATTAGTACGTTTCTCTGAGCTATGTGTCTTAAAGTTAGGATACTGCAAATCCTCTGGGGCTCCAATGTTCCTGAGAACATGATCAGAATCTTGCTCCAAGGTCTCAAACTTCCCCAGGATGTCATAGTGAATGTTGCAAGGATCACAGAGTAGAAACATTGGTTTCCAATGAATATCCAAATGTTCTTGGTTTTTTGACAGAATAAAGTTAACAAACTCCTGGAAAGTGACCTTTTCAGTTGAATTTTTGTTTGTCCTGAACATGGCCTTCATCTCATTTGCCACAGTGATACTATAGTATGGCTCAGAGTGCAGAAGCTTGTCTCTGTAAGCTGAAACCAACCGTTCCAGAGGATCTCTGGTGAACATCACTTTGGTGTAACTGGTCAGCAACTCCTTCTGGTAGTCAGAAGGGTAAGAACTCAGCCTCTTTATCAGTGGGGTACGGTGGATGAGGTTCTGTTGCACTTCAGTAGCCTTTCTGCTCAGGTTCATTGTGAGAAGAAGGATGATTTTCTTCCAATTGGAGCAGCCCACCTTAGGCACCTCACAGTAGATGAACTTGTGGTTATGCTCCACAAAGATCTGTCTTGCAACATTATGTTTCAGTTTGCTTTGTGAATGAGAAAGGTTGTTCATCAGGCAGGTGGAGTTCAGTATGTCTTTGCGATAGACTTGACTCATCAGCCAATCTTCCTTAGGAACTGGAAAAGAAGATGTATGCAAGAAAGGAAGGTACACCATCAGTGTAAAGTCATTTCGCTGAATTCTCTTTCCATTCCGGAAATGAATGAACTCAAATTAATGCCTTGAGGAATGAAAACAGCAGCTCAGGATTAAAACGAATCTCTAGTTCACTGTCACTTGCCTACACTATTACAGGTGTGCAACACAAGCTACCGTGATTATTAAAAGGCTTGTTAGAAGGAGAACCTGGGAAATGAATGGCAGGAGCAATATTCTTAGGGAGAATCCTGCCATGCATCTTCAAACACTTCAGTGGCAAATGTGGCTTTTTGTGGGTTTCTCTTCCCTACATGTTTCAGCATAACAAAGAATCTGACAGGACAGGCCCCTCAGATATTTTATTTGTATTATTTGTATATGCACCCTAGTTGTGCTACATATTTTATATGCTCCAAAAAGACGGTCTCTGTTCCAAGAAACACAAAATCCTTCTATCTATATATTCTTTACTTACTCATCGTTTTTGTTTGCCACTTGTAGAATGCCCCAGAAAGAAGACATCCAAAAACGAAAGTTAGGACAAGGAAAATGAACACCTTCTGGAAAACCTTGTCCACCATGTTTTCCCAGGAAGGAGAAGGATGTGGCCTTTGTGCAGGGAATTTGTCTTCCTAGCTACAAGAAAACAAGAGACAGTTTATTGTATGAATTTTGCTACAGAAATATCACATGCTACACAGAGTATAAGAGGTCAGAGAGTCAGTGAAATGCCAGAAATGTGCTAGAAAGAGGCTCTTTATTCTAACCAATGTATATCATGTATGTGATATATTTTCTGTAACAAAAATACCTCATGAGTTGGTGTACCAGGTCCTACCTCCCCTCCAGATGGCACAGGCCTACCCATCCTAAAGTAAATCTGGGCCCATGCTCCCTCACACCTGCTGTATAGTCCATGCAGTGCTGGAAAGTTCCGCATACACCTATGATGGACTTTGGCCATGTCTACACTACCAACTGTGGTCAACACAAGTCAGTCAGAAAATAGCTGCTATATTTAGAGTATAGCTCATGTTCATCCATAGTTGGCTCCTTGCATCAGCGCGTCACATACTCACCAGGAGTACTTGTGTCAAAGCAAAGTGCGGTACACCATGAGTAGGTATCCCAGTGCACCATGCACCATACTCCAATCCAATACCTTTTGGACAATTTTCACAATTTGTTCTGGGACATACAAGAGTGACACAAAAGGGACTGGAAGCAAAAGGTCAAGTTCCAAGCATGCAATTTTCTGCATCCCATAATGCCATCCCCATCCCATAATTTTTTCACCTTTTTTAAAAATCCCATAAACGTATACAGCTCTTATCACTGTCAGTTCCCCCGACCTCTCACTGCAAAACAGCAAACCCACACCCCACTGCCAAAACCCATGATGGAGGGGACCACTCAGTGCACAGGAGGATCCACAATACTTCCCACTGCAAAATAGCAAAACACTTTGGAAGGGAGGAGGAAACCTTGCAGCTGTGCCTCTAGTGCTCCCCCAATCCTAGCTTCGCCTCTGAAAAATCCCTCTCTTCCAGGTGCATTGCAGGGTGCTGGTGGGGTCCCTGCCAAGTATGGTGTGCAAACTGTTGTAAAACCAGCAGGTCTGCAGCTAGCTACTAGGGGAGAGATAGCTCAGCGGTTTGAGCATTTGCCTGCTAAACCCAGGGTTGTGAGTTCAATCCCTGAGGGGGCCACTTATGGATCTGGGGCAAAATCAGTACTTGGTCCTGCTAGTGAAGGCAGCGGGGTGGACTTGATGACCTTTCAAGGTCCCTTCCAGTTCTAGGAGATGGGATATCTCTATTGATTGTTGGCTTTCCTGGCATGCATGGCACAGGTCCTTGGCTTTCATCCAGCACTGCTGCTGATCTCTGTCATACCCCACTGCCTGCATCCACCATGCAATCTATTTGTAGATGTCCCCATTTCTACAACTGGTCTGTAGCTATGCCCAAACAGCCTCTTTCCTGCACAGGCCTAGAGAGCCAGTACCTCCTGTCTACTCCAGGCGGGAGCACATCTAGAGAATGTAGCCAGCATAGTCTGGCAGTTGCACACATAATCTTTCTGCCAGGCGGAGTCTGCAGCAACAGGGGCCAGGTTCAATATCTAGGGGTCCTTCTGAACAACACAGAAAAGAACTGGCCCGAGCCCCTGCCAGGGGAGGCTCCAGCTTTTTTGCTGCCCTAAGCACGGCAGGCAGGCTGCCTTCAGTGGCTTGCCTGCAGGAGGTTCCCTGTCCCACGGATTCAGCATAGCTGCCGCCATATTGCCAGCAAATCTGCAAGACCAGCAGACCTGCCACAGGCAAGCAGCCGAAGGCAGCCTGACTGCTGCCCTCACAATGACTGGCAGGACGCCCCCCGCGGCTTGCTGCTCCAGGCATGCTCTTGGAGTGCTGGTGCCTGGAGCAGCCGCTGGCCCCCACCCAGTAACCTGGGACACTAATCACCCCTCAGCACCTTTCAGAGGCAACACTTCCCCATCCACAAGCACTGAGTCTGTGTATAACAAAAGAAAGCTTTTATGAAAAAGGAAAGGGAACCCAGCATTAATCTGGCAAAACACCACAACCATAATTCAAAAGTGCCTAATCATAAGCAAACTACCTCCCCGCACAGTATTTTGGGCAGTGTCCTTTGCCTCAGTTTTCCAGCTCACAGGGTGAAAGTCTGACAAACAAATGTTCCTTTAACACGTCACTCCCTTTCCCTCCAGGGCACCCCACTCACAGTTGGTTGTCCGTGGTGAACAAAGACCCAGATTCCATGGGTGTGTTCACATGAAGGGGGGGCATCAAGCTGCTGCCACCACCTCTGCAACTGCTTCACTGCTCCTATTAGCTCTGCCGCTGCCACCACTTGCCTCCTGTGCCACAATTATCCCTGCTGCTCTAATCGCAACTGTCCACTCACTGCCACTGCTGTGATGCTGTATTGTTAGGTTCCACTACTGCGCCCAGCTCTTACTGGTTTCACGGGGTAGTGGGGAACCTCTCTGTTGCTGCTTCTTCATCCTTGTTCAGCCTAACTCTGTCCCCACACCAGGTCTAATTTAGCTCCTGGACTTGCTTATCTGTGACTTCAGCTCTAGTAATCCCTGAACAGAACCCAGGGCTCTCAATTGAGTCCATGCAAATCTATTGTTAAACACCAGAGAGGAAAGGGGAGGTGAAGGGGAGGGGAGGGTGAAATGGTGTCAAGGGTTCTTTAAACACAGCTCACATCGCCAGGTAACACCACCAGTCTCCACTCTCTCTCTTTTTTTACTGGGATTTGGCATCCCTCCCCCCTGCTTAGCAAGTGAGGTGAGGTTCAGGCTGACATACTATCCTCCCAACCCTGGCCCTTCAGCACAGCTTCAGGGAACGCATCCCTGTCCGCTCGCCCTGCCTGCCAGAGCCTGCGTAGAGAGCGTGTGTAGGAGGGAGTTTGGGGGGAAGGGTCTACAAAAACTTCTTTGAATCTGTACGTTCAAGATGCTAGGGATTACCAAACAGTTATCAATCCCAAACTGGTTTGAAACTAAGTACATCAGATGGTACGTAAGAATGAATTATAATGAATCTGTCGCTGAAGTCTCAATACTGTAACCTTATGAAGGGATCTTTTTCACGTCTTGTTCCTTTTAATTGTTACAAAGAGTGAAATTATAATTTTTAATTTTTTTTTTAAAAAGAGAACAAGAAATGCTGGGGATTCTGGGGCATGATTCAAAACCCATTGAGTCACTGAAAACTCTCATATTGATTTCAGAGGTGTTTAAATCAGGTCCTTGTTATAGACAAAGTCAACAGGCTACACAATGCAAGGATAATAGAACATGCAGTGAGGGAAAAGGTTAAAAGAGAGACCAACGATTCCAGCGAATCCATACTTTACCTTATTGCCAGCTGTCTTATGCAGCCAAGAATGAGACCCACACACATCTGCTATGGAAAGGTATTGTAGTGTACAGACTGTGAGGTATGCACAGCATTCAAGAATAAATCTGCTTTTCGTTTGAGCCAAGTTCTTAAGCGAACAAAAAGCAAATCTGAGTGACAGGTTTGCAAAACCGCACTGAACTCTGTTGAAAGGAATCCTGTGTCCAGGCAGGAAGCTTTGCAGGACTTCCTCCCAGCTCCTGGCGTTCCTCGCACCAAGTCCACTGGTGGCCAAGTGAATTGTAATCCAAAACCAGAAGAATTGATCACTTTGACAAAGCAGCTCTGTTGGCTCAACATTGAGGCAGAATGGGGTGTGTTTCCATCCTGCTTACTCACATGACAAGGGAGAGTCACTAGGTATGCTCACAAAGCTGGGGAACCAGGAAAAGGCCTTTAAAAAATACACAGGGGTTTCAAAGTGGGCGGTGGCTTCTAATCTCCATGAACACGGGGCAGTGGAGTTCACATTTGTGACAAGAGCAGTCACTTTGGGGCATTGTGGGACAGTTGCTGGAGGACTGTTAGGGTCAGCATAGGTCACACAGTGTCTACATTCACTCTGCGTTTACCAGAGTACATCAAGCACGGCTCACTGTCGTTGATAGAGGTACCGTCACTGTGTAGCCATTACAGGGTTCTTATGTCAGCAAGTAACAGATGAGAGTGTAGACACATGCACAAGTAGGTCGACACAAGGCAACTTATGTCCACCTAACAGCAGCATACACCAGGCCTCAGAATCACCACATGGAGTGGATCCATTGAGCTCTATTACAAAGAATACATAGATTAAGCCCTTAGACAACACATTATGAGGACAGTAAAGAAAAGCAACCAAAGTAAAGCAAATCTGCATATTCCTTCAAAAAAAGCAGTATTTAACCTGTATAAAAATAAGTACAACACTAGCAAACCAAAATATGACTGCATCACTAATGTAAACTGCAGTATTTTGGATCATTATTGTAGAGTACTGTAGCACTTTTTTTAAGAATAGACTCATTCAATGAAATTATGAATTGGGGAATAAAGCTGGCCATTTACTGGCAAGTCAACCAAAGCAAATGGTACAACTAAGAGTCACTTCTGTGTACAGTCACCTAACAAAGAATCTCTTACAGGTCCCTTTCAAATTAATGACATTTTCCCGACTTTCTATCAGAATCTTATTCAGGCTCAGTCATTAAGACAGGTAATTGTGAGACTTTTTCCTCTAAAATAAACTTTTCATCCATTATTTAAGAAAAAAGACATAGCATTATATTTCAATCCAGCATAATCAGTGATGACTAATTAATTTAACATATAGAGAGGAACAGACAAAGATGGTTTCTGTCACCATTATTGCTTTCACCCAGCTTTGGACTCTTCAGTGAGTTAAAAAAAGAAGGAACTGCCCAGGGCCAAATTTTCAAAAGGGTAGAAACTGATGCCTCTGTGCAAAATTGTGTATACACGCCCATAGTCACAGGCAAAAATAATTTACTCTTGTTTGCAATGAGTCTTTGCAACACCCATTCAGTTATGAGTGTTGCAAAGCAGAGGGAGTTTAAAACTTCCATATATTGTAGCAGAGTCCATCCTGTAAGAATAAATGTTGGAATTAGCTGGAAATTTTAGGTGACTATAACTAGGATAGGAACCTAACTATCTTAGGTGCCTCTGAAAAATATGATTTACAATCACATATTTTAAGACTATAAAAGGGTTAATATGTTCTGGAAATGCATCAATAATGAAAATACGGTTGGTGGAAAAGAAAATGTGGAGGCATCTGTTTGCATTCCATCTGCATTTTCAGGAATTACAAGAGTCCCTACATTAATGTAAAAATGGATTTCTAATAGCTTACAGTTATTAAAAATCATATTTAAGGCTGTGGAAGGATAGGAATGCCTTGTCCTTAAGGGGCTTTCTTATGTCTTCCAGCTGTGCTTCATGTAGAGAAGTAAATTAAGGATAAGAGAACAAATGGAGAAATTAATAAGATCATGAGCCTATTTTTAAATTATGTAGAAAAACAGAAATTAGTAGCTATAGAGTGGTGTAAACTCCAGTGAAGTTTGAAGTAGTCTATAGATTTTGGTGCAGTATTTCTTCTGGCCATGTAACTCTTACCAATTTTTTTTTAATTATATGCTGAACATTTAGAGTTCACATCTTTTTCCTATATCTATTTTAAACTGATATGCATGGATTATATTTTGAGGGGTATACAAATTGTTCAGAGGATTTTTAGCTATGACATGATATGCTTGAGCTTTTCTTTTAAAACGCAACTATGGCATCTTGTCAATATCAATAAAAAAGCACTATCTACAAAATTATTCCTGAGTCTTTTAGCACCTATTAGAAGTCGTGTCATATTCTCCCATCACAAAATCTAAAGATAGAACTCATGATCCTATTTAGAAAACATGAAGGAGGCAAAACAAAAATCACTTTAATTTTATATATTCAAAGAGCAGTAGAAAGAAAGTAAGTGTATCATACCTGTGCTGTATAGTTGGACCCAACAAAGCTTCCTGACACGGGATGCCTCTCTATAAAGTTCAATGCAGTTTTGCAAACCTATGGTTCAAATTTGCATTATGTTTGCTTAAGAACTTGGCTAAAAAGCAAAGAAGGTGTATCCCTGAATGCTGTGCATGCCTCTGTACACTACAATACCTTTCTGTAGCAGATTTGTGTGGGTCTCCTTCTTCGCTGGATAAGATAGCTGCCCGACAATCCAATAAAGTATGGGATTGGCTGCAATCTTTGGTCTCTCTTTTAACCTTTTCCCTCACCGCATGTTCTATTATCCTTGCACTGTGCAGCCTGTTGAATTCTTCTATAACAAGGACCTGATTTATACACTACTGAAATCAACGAGAGAGTTTTCTGTGACTCAATGGGTTTTGAATCATGCCCCAAAATGCCCAACATTTGTTATTCTCTTTTTTAAAAAATATTTTAAAAATTATAATCACTCTCTTTCTAACAATTAAAAGGAACAAGACATAAAAAAGACCCCTTCATAAAGTTACAGTATTGAGACTTCAGTGATGGATTCATTATAACTCATTCTTATGTACTATCTGATGTACTTAGTTTCAAATCGTTTGGGATTGATAACTGTTTGTTAATCCATGGCAGCTTGAATGTACAAATTCAAAGACACTTGTATAGAAGTGTATGTGTTGCATTCATTTCGGTGCTCAACTCCCATCTGTGCCTTTGAAAACCTCCTCTGTGATCAGTCTATATTATAACTCCAAGTTAGTTTGCCATGTTAATACACCTACAGAAGGATGAAATGTGGGTGTACATTTACAAATAAAATTTATTAAATTCCAATAATGACCTCAAAATGAAATGGTACAACTCCTGCACACTGCTGCTTTGATTGCAGCCACTTAGTGATCTCTCAGTCAAGCACAGGGAATCTCACACTGTGAAATAGGCTTTATGGGGCTGATACAATGACCACTGAAGCTAGTGGAATTTCTCCCACTGAGTTCAGTTGTCTTGAGATCAGGCCCTGAGTCAAGATCACTCTGAGGAACTCTGCAGGGAGCAGCTCCAGCCATGGCTGTATTCTAATTCATTTAACAGCCTATTAGTGTATTCCAGAGGATTCCCAGTGTCACTCGAGCTAGACAGAGGGTACTTTGCTTCTGAGATGAAATCAGGACTCATATAATGAACTAGGGGGGGTTGCACCAGAAGACCAAGATGTCTCATTGTGACCAAAAGGTATTCCAAAGGACAGGACACCGCACTGAGCACTGAATTCAGAGTATTAATCTTTTTTATTCCCTTTCTTGTATACACATAATAATAAGGCCATTTCTGCTAGAAGTGTGAAGGTGCAAATTGTCTTTGTGCAGAAATTGGTTGTATTCTAATGATTCCTGTAGTTACAGCTGCTGTGAATGATGTTGTTCTCTACGGTTACAGTGTGATTCAAAAGAAAGCAGGGAGTCACAGGGACAAGTTCACTGGCACTCATATCACTCTATAAAAGTTTGGAGTGATCAGATACACCCTCATGTAACATTTTCTCCTTTTTCTGTGTGTTCTAAAGGTGGGTAATGGAAAAATTCACAGGCTGCACAGCATTTCAACCTATTTAGTTCTCATCTTTTAAAACCTGTCAGCTTTTTACAAATGGGACCAACTGTCCATAATTATTTATTACTGAGTTATCATGAGTGCCTAACAGCCTCAATCAGGGATGAAGAATCCATCGTGCTATAGTTTGCACATATATATACCAAATAGATGGTCCCTGCCCTGAAGAGCTAAATTGTAGTACAACTGTAAGACAGGAGAAGGCAGGTGGATATACAACAGACTGATGGAAGTAAACACAAGGTAACAATGAGAGTTATAATCAGTGTCATAAGGAGTTGTCACAGCACATTGAGTTAAGTATTTTTGGGGTCAAAGTAATTAGATTCTGGCTGTATCTTGTCCCAGTGCTTCTCAGTATAACAGTGTAGAGGGATATACATGCAGCGTGATAAAGACATCAGCAGAACACACAGGGAGATTTAACATCCTTACATTTGGAAGCGTTAAAAGCAACAGCAGTTGCTTTAATACTGTTGCAAAACAGCAGTGTATAAGCCGAAGAAAAAACATAATGTTCATTGCATAAAATAATATCCTCATCTTCCCTTAATATCCTGCTCTGCTCCTGCCCATCTCCACTCGCAGCTCCTAGTCCCTCTTCCCCCAGGATCCAATCCTCCATCCCCTCTGCCCTTCCCATTCTTCCCCCTTCCCCAACCATTCCTCATCCCTCTATATTTGAAGCAGGCAGACTCACTGGGTACCTACAGAGGGTGCATTGAAAGCACTGAAAGGATAGTCTACTTGCTTTCAGTTCTGGAACCACAATAGCCCCAAGCAGCTGGGAGGAGCAATTTCAAGGAAAGTCCTGCTTAGCCCTTATAGCCAGGGACGGAGCATGCTCTTTGGAGAATTTAGCTGCACAGCTCTAAGAAGTCTCTACTGAGCATACGGAAAGTGTGATTATTCTGAGGTTTATAATTTCTCCAAATTTGGACAAATATTCATGGGGACAGCAGATAGCACATCCACAAAGATTATCCATCATGACTCCCAAGGGTTTTTCAGACTTGCTGCTTCCCAGGATAGAATCTGCCACCTTGTAAATATGGCCTGCTTTCTTGGCCCTAGATGTATGACCTTACATTAGCCATATTGAAACATATGTTGTTTTCTTACACCCAGCTTTTCAAACCAATCCTGACTGCTCAATAACAGTGACCAGCTCCTCTTCATTATTTACCACGCCCCCAACCTTTGTGTCATATGCCAACTTTTCAGTAATAATTTTTCATTTTTCCAGGTCACTGTCAAAATATTAAATAGTGTTTATCCTTTTAAAATACTGGTACACAACATTAATTCTCTTACAGTCCTCTGAAACTTCCCCCATGTTCCAAGACTGATTGAAAATGAACATTAATGATCCCAAGAGCTCCTCAGCCAGCTCTTTTACAATTAATGGATGCAAATTATCCGGACCTATTGATCAAATAATGTCTAACTTAAAGAGCTGCGGTTTAACATCCTCCTTAGTTATTATTGGAATGGAAAGTATTTCATCATTCATCATCATCATCCAATATGAATACCTCATCTGGCTTGTTCCTAAATAAAGAACTAAAAGATATATTGAACAAAGCCAGCCACAAGTGATCATTTGGGCAAGCTATCGCATCATACTGAGTGCCTAGGCAGGGTGGGTGCATTCATGCAAATAAGATCAGCTCCTGAAGTCTTTTCCATATCTCACCACTAGATGTCAGGGGAGAGCTCATTCAGATTCTGCTTATATAGGTTTTTTAAAAAGAAATCCCGTCATCTTGAAGACGCAGACATGTGCCATGCAGATACGCTGCACTGCTTCATTCAGTGTTTACGTTACTCAGTTAAACACCGGTTTCTGCAGCTCCTGCATCACTTGGACTGCTGAAAACTTTATGCAAGAGCACATTAAGTTTCAAAGGTCATGGAAAATCACCTGCATCTGGAACGTAACATTTCCAACTGTACTAACTAATCACCCTGAATGTAACAGGTTTCTTACAGAGGTTTACTTTATTCAGGTCTAAACAGTAACTGGCCCTAATGTGCACATAAGGAACCTCCATACTTTGTTTGTCCTGTGTAAGGGCCAGTCATAATCCCAGTCCTAGCACTCAAGGAGCTAAGGACAATGGCTTCAGCCACACACACTCTCACATATATATCATGGAGCAGGTTAGGTACACCAGAGAGAGAACAGGCTGCTTCAATCCAAAGTATGAGGCAAGCTGTGCCCCGTCTTGTAAACTGGGAAACCCTGAGGCACAACTTCTCAATCTAGGACTGTGTGGTTTCCCTACTCAGAACTGTGTCTGGCTGGTACAATCTAGTTCTTAATGAGCCAAATCTCCCCAAACTTTAGGAGAGTTTGGATGTGGACTCCACAGCTCAAGTCCATCATTAACAGGAGCACACTGGTAGCCAGTGAAGACACCAAAATATGAGTGAGAACAGTGTAGCAATACTGATTTAAAGAGTGCAGGCTGGTAGCTCAGTCTCAGGAAGCAGCACCCAGCCTGGAGCAATTCCATATACTCTTGGTTCGCCAAGCCCCGGAGAGAAAATACACAGAGAAAATACACAGAACTATCCAACAAGACTCGACAGGCAAAAACCAGCCAAGACAATAAAATCTATTTTGGTCTAGTATGTCTTTATTGAGCATGCGTGAACTGCGATTTTTCAAAAGCTAACGACTTGGACAAATTTGTATTGATTTTCATGGGAATGGCAAAAGATGCATCCTTCCCCCTGCCAACATTAAAGTCCTTGCTCCACGGAATTGGGATGCTAGAATTTCTCAAAGAAAAGGTCAACAGAATTTTTGAACATGGGTAAAACAATACATTTTCCCTAAACTCATTCTCAGAAACAGCTGCAACATTTTGTCTGAAATTTTTCAAAAAATGAAGCCTGAGGCAGACAACTGGCATTTCAGTGCAAATTTCAGTGCAAACAGTTATAAGAAACTGAAAACAGGCTCTTGTAATGGGAAGCATCAGGAATCATCATAATATCCAGTACTACGTGTTCAGATTATAGTGATTTACAGTTATATCTGGGTGTGGTCAATGGCCTAGACAATAGAAGCATTTTTATCTTAGTTCCTGGTGTCTGTACCTTCGTAGTCCTGACATTCTAATTTGCCCAACTTCTTATACTATTAAGTTGTGGGAGTGAAAAGAATGAAAATCTTTAATCCTAAATAAACACAAATATTCCTCTACTCAAACTTCCTTGTCAGACAGGCAATTCAACAAACTAAGTATTCTAACAATACAAAGAGGAGGTGACACAAGTGTGGATAGTGAAAGACACAATTTTGAACTACTCCCCCCGCCAAATTTTTATATATATAAAAACCTGGCATAAAAATGGGGGGGGCACGTGATCCCACATAACCACCTCTCCCCCCATGCATCACCTCTGATACATGGTATTTCTTTTGGTGGGAGGGGACTCTAGTCTATGGTATCTTTTAAAGGTATAAACTAAAAGAAAATGGTTGCACAGCAGAACAAGATGGAGAGCACTCTCACACGCTAGTAAGAACCATGGGACCATGACAAGTTACTAGGAAGTCCCACGGCCCTCTCCTATCAGACAACCTCAAATGGAGAAGTCCCACTCCCCTAAAACATATTAGACAGAAAATGAACTATTCAGAGCCGGGAAGAACACACCAGGGGAATGGCACACTTATATTTAATGCATGGTATGCAAGGGGAGAAAGAAGAGCATTTGCATTTACCCTACCTGGATGTCTGACCCGGACAAAGGTTCTTTACCCACACACAGATGCCTTTCAGGAGGAACGTCTGGCTGGCAAACTTTGTGAACGGAGGGCTCATTTCCGTCTTCTGTTTCATAACATACACAATGTTAAAAGTAGGAATTTCCCTATGTTCCCTGTGGGCAGCCTCATCTGCAAATTGTAATGCCTGTTATTGCCCATGTTTCTGGGAAATATGGTCAACGTTTAACCCATTTCCATGCCTGAGTATGGTTCTATAGCAACATCTTGTAGCCTGCCAAGTGCCTCATACGCATATAATCTAGAGCAAGTTCACTGGGGTTTTCATACTGAATCAGACCATGGGCCAGATCCTGGCTCCAGCTATGGCAGTGCAAAGAGTCTTCAAACCTGCTTCACCTGTTTAGCTGAGTAGTCCCATAATGAGGGAAACCCAGGCTGATGTAATGCCAGATATACTATATCTGTGTACCGCCTCCTTCCACCAAGCCAAAGTTAATGGTATCTAGTTTGCATATTAATTCTAGTTTGCATATTAATTCAAGTTCATTTATTTGACCATAAGCTTTCATGGGCTACAGCCTACTTCATCAGAATCATAGAATGGAACATATAGTAAGAAGATTATATATACATATTATATTATATTATAATATATTGTGATGGGGAAAGGCCAGGAGGCTACAGTAAAGTACTGAGAAACAGGTATGTTAGCCCCAGGCTACACAAATCCCTAGGACCCTGGTAACCAAATGGCAGTTGCTCCAGGTTAATCAAGGCACCTGGGGCCAATTAAGATCTTTCTAGAAGGCAGTGGAGATAGCTACTTTAATTAGAACACCTGCAGCCAATCAAGGCAGGCTAATCAGGGCACCTGGGTTTAAAAAGGAGCTCACTCCAGTCAGGCAGGGAGGAGCCAGAGGAGAAGGAGCGTGTGTGGGGAGCTGGGAGCAAGGAGCTGAGAGTGAGAGAGTGTACTGCTGGAGGACTGAGGAGGACAAGCATTATCAGACCCCAGGAGGAAGATCCTGTAGTGAGGATAAAGAAGGTGTTTGGAGGAAGCCATGGGGAAGTAGCCCAGGGAGTTGTAGCTGTCATGCAGCTGTTACAGGAGGCACTATAGACAGCTGCGATCCACAGGGCCCTGGGCTGGAACCCGGAGTAGAGAGCGGGCTGGGTTCCCCCCCCCAAACCTCCATCAGACACAGGAGGAGCTGACCCAGACTGTGGGTTCCACAAGAGGGGAAGATCACTGAGGTGAGCAAATCCGCCAATAAGCGCAGGACCCACCAAGGTAGAGGAGGAACTTTGTCACTTTGTCACTATATATATATATATATATATATATATATATATATATATATATATATATATATATATAAGCAATAACAACAAACAACAAAAAAGGGTGACCGGACTGCTGAAGCAAAAAAAAACAAAAAATGCAACTGCAGGGAGCACATGGAGGGCAATCAAGGCAGCTCGTTGGGGAGTGAAGGGCCGTGCCCGCCCGCTCCCTCCACCCATGGGCAGCCAGGCACTGCAGCCTGCTCAAAGCAGACGAGAGGGGCTCCCCCCTCCAGCCTTGGGGTGCTTCTCCCGGGGGCTGCAGGAGGTGCTGGCTTAGCCGCTCCTTTAAAGGCAGCTTGGTGCAGTCAGCGGGGAGTGGCTCATCCCAGGAAGCCCGGCGGCAAGGTGAGTGGCGGGGATTGCTAGTTCCTGCGCCCCTGCAGGGCTGGCCTGGAACTGGAAGAGCGCAGGGAGCTGGTGGAGGGCTCTGGAGCTGCGGACCGGGCCAGAGGGCCTCCCCCCTCTGGCGTTGGGGTGCCTCTCCCGGGGGCTGCAGGAAGTGCTGGCTCAGCCACTCCTTTAAAGGCAGCTCAGCCGGGCCGGGCTCAGAGCGGTGCGGGAGGCAGAGACCGGTGCATGTGGCACGGAGTGGCGCATCCCAGGGAGCCAAGCGGCACAGTGAGCAGCGGGGATCGCTAGTTCCTGCCACCCCCAGGCCAGGGTTCCTGCCCCTGCAGGGCTGGGCTGGGACTGGCAGAGCGCGTGGAGCCAGCCAGGGGCTCCGGAGCTACAGACTGGGGTGCCAAAGCAAAAAATAAATAAATAAAAACAACCCATGGCAGGGCGACCGGAATATGCTGCCCCAAGATTGGCCGCAATGCCGCCCCTTACAATGTGCTGCCCCAGGCACATGCTTTCTCATCTGGTGCCTGGAGCCAGCCCTGGCTGGGTCATTACACAAACTGAATCTATTTCCCCATGTTAAATATCCTCACACCTTTTTGTCAACTGTCTGAAATGGTCCATCTTGATTATCACTACAAAATTTTTTTTCCCTTGCTGATAACAGCTCATCTTAATTAATTAGCCTCTTAGAGTTGGTATGGCAACTTCCACCTTTTCATGTTCTCTGTATGTATAGATATAGACATATCTTCTTACTATATGTTCCATTCTATGCATCTAATGAAGCAGGCTGTAGCCCACGAATGCTTATTCTCAAATTTGTTAGTCTCTAAGGTGCCACAAGTACTCTTGTTCTATTTTGCATAAATAACAGTGATCATCAAATTATCCGGGCTACAGTATTTGACCATGCTGGCCTCCTACTGCAGTGAATTCCCCTGGGGGACGATGGGTAAGACTTCTTTTTATGTGTTCTAAATGTCCTAACATTTACTTTCAGCAAATTCCACCTTACCTTTGATATTATGAATACCAATAAGAAAAAAAGAAAATTGACCAGTCCTTTCTCTATATCCTTCATACCTTTGTGCGCATCAGTTAAATCTTTCCCTATATCTTGTATGCCTATATCACATCCATCACCATGGTATCTTAAGTATTTCACACAGTTGTAAGGCATACTCATAAAAGATATTATCTTTTTTCCTAGCTACCATTTGGCCTTTTACTTAGTTTTTGGCATTTTTGCAGGAAAATTGTTCAAAGAAATAGGTCAGTCTGATCTCTTCCATAACCAAGTTACAAATTCATGGGCCAGCTGCCAAGATAGCTGTCTGACCCATAAGCGCCACCTTCTTCTGGCACCAGTGGGTGCTCGACCCCCCTCTGCTCCCAACCCCACCCTGACTCCATCTCATGCATCGCTGCCTCCTTCCCCCATTCCAACACCTTCCCCAAAGTCTCCACCCCAACTCCAACCCCTCCTTGCCCCTATTCAACTCCTTCCCCAAATCTCTGCCCCAGCCCTGCCTCCTCCTCCCCTGAGCGCACCACATTCCCACTCCTCCCGCCTCCCTCTTGGAGCTTGCTACAGCTGTTTGGCAGTGGCAAGCACTGGGAGGTAGGCAGAGGAGCTGGGACACGGTGCACTCAGGGGAGGAGGCAGAGAAAGGGGGCAGGGCCGGGGCGAGGGGTTGGGGAAGGAGTCGAACAGGGGCAAGGAGGGGGTGGAGTTGGCTGCCTATGCTCTGATCTGTTCAAAGACTGCCACTTACAGATGATTAGAGGGGGAGGAGGACAAAGTGGGAAATTCACAACTTTTTTATTTTCCCATTTTATTTTCCCAACATTTTATTAAAATGTCATGCTTTATCATCAGTCAATAATGGAGTTGGCAGATTAACATTTTGATTTTTTTTTTCCAATTTTTACAAATGAAATTTCATCAGAATTTCAAAATTAAAAAAATTTCAACTGGCTCTATTTTCATTTTTGTGGTTGACAGTTCCATTGTTCCAGGGCATCACAGCTGTCATTACCATCCAGAATGAGGTGTTCCCCAGGTAATCTAGGCCAGGCCCCCCTAAAGAGTTTTGGAGATGAAGACCAAAATTCCATTGTGAGCCACTGAGTACAGCAGAGCCCTGGGATATTGTACTCTATGTGATCTCTGTTGCCAGACAGAGATGCTGCTGTGTTCTGGACCAATTATACCTTTAATAAGGGTGTGGTTCCATCCCTAGATACAGAAAACTACAGTCACAAAAGGGTAACAAGCCTTGTGGACAGGGAAGAAGTGGTAGATGTGGTGTATCTTGACTTTAGTAAGGTTTTGATACTGTTTTGCATGACATTCTCATAAACAAACTACAGAAATACAACCTAGATCAGCAGTTCTCAAACGTCATTGCACCGCGACCCCTTTCTAACAACAAAAATTACTATATGACCCCAAGGTGGGGAGCTGAAGCCTGAGCCCCACCACTCCAGGTGGTGGACCAAAGCAGAAGCCCAAAGAATTCAGCCTTGGCCAGAGGCCTGTAACGTGAGACCCACTGCCCAGGGCTGAAGCCCAAGCCCATTGTCATGCAAGTCTAATGCCAGCCCTGGCAACCCCATTAAAACAGAGTTGCGACCCACTTTGGGGTCCTGACCCACAGTTTCAGAATCGCTGACCTAGATAGAGCTACTATAAAGTGGGTGTATAACTGGTTGGAAAATGTTCCCAGAGAGTAATCATCAGTGGTTCACAGTCAAGCTAGAAGGACATCTCAAGTGGGGTCCTACGGGGATCAGTTCTGGGTCTGGTTCTGTTCAATATCTTCCTCAATGATTTAGATAATGGCATAGAGAGAACACTTAAAGTTTACAGATGACACAAAGCTGGGAGGGGTTGCAAGTGCTTTGAAGGAAAGGGTTAAAATTGAAATCATCTGGACAAACTGGAGAAATGGTCTAAGAAAACACGATGGAATTCAATAAGAACAAATGCAAAGTACTCCACTTAGGAAGGAACAATCAGTTGCACACATACAAAATGGGAAATAACTGCCTAGGAAAAAGTACTGTGGAAAAAAGTATATGGGTCATAGTGGATCACAAGCAAAATATGAGTGAACAGTGTAACGCTGTGGCCAAAAAAAAAAAAAAAAAAAGGAAACATCATTCTAGGATATATTAGCAAGACTGTTGTAAGCAAGACCCGAGAAGTAATTCTTTTGCTGTACTCCATGCCGATGAGACCTCAACTTGGGTGTTCTGAGTATAGGACCTGAAAGAGATGATATGCAGAAGAAAGGAAGATAAACATTCACTGTGCAGTAGCCTCCTGGAATTGTCTTTGCATTCAGCCATTCACAGAGCTCAGGTTAACGTTCTGACGAGTTTAACCAGCAAATCAAGAATAAAAACTACCTACAACTGACTCTCCATAAGAGTTTTCAATGTGCAGCTGGTAGGGGGCAACAGCGCCTTCCCCCAAACACACTTTTGGTTGGGTGGGAAGAGAAGAGAAGCAGCAAAGGGGACAGAGGCTAAGTCTGCTGAGGGCAGCGGCGCTCAAAGCACTCCATCTTCTCACCTCGCTTCCCATTCTGGCTGCTGAGCAGCTTTAGCTGCTAGGTTCAACAGAAAGCAGCTGCAAGTGTACCCTTCCCATCAGCAGGAGTCACTGCTTCCTGCACTAGGCAGGCAGGAGCCTTCAGCTGTGGGTCCAGCTGGCTCAGCCTTTCTTGTGCTGGCCTGGAGGGCCTGCAGAGCAGGAGGGTGCTGGCTGGGGCATGAGGGAAGTGCCCTGGTTGGAACAGTACTGTCTTTTCTCTTCCTCTCAGCCCTCTTGGGGGCAGGCACAAGATCAGGGGAGAAGAAGGGGACCAGATACAGGAGAGAACAGGCACAAGGGGAAGGAACACAGGCACTAGAAGGCAGCTATGAAAGGAATTTGGGGGACAGGGATAGATGATGGAAGGATTTGAGAGGGAGAAGAGATGAGGCAAGAGGTGGCTTGGGGGGAGAGAATGGGGGTTTGGGGGATACTGAGATGAGTTTGGAGAAAGGAAGAGGGCAGACTAGGAGGAGGAGTGTTTTGGAGAAGGAGGTGAAATGTGACTTGGGGGAGAGGGAGGAGACCCTGGAAGAGTTTGTGGGAAGCAGTGGAGTCTGGGTCCAGCTCTACACTACAGACTTACATCAGTATAACTATGTCACTCAGGGGTGTGAAAAATCCACACAGACCCCAAGCAGCACAGTTATACCAACCTAGCTCCTGTGTGGACAGCCCTATGTCAATGGGACAAGCTGTCCACACACTAGGTCTAAGGCTTAGCCCCTGCACTTGCTCCTCAGTGACTTCAAAAAGCTCCCTGAACAAAACCAAGGGCTCTTAGTTGAGTCCAATCAGCTCAGTCTTTAAACACTAGAGAAGAGAGAGGAAGGGTAAAGGAGGGGAGGGTCAAATGGTGTCCGGGTTCTTTAAACAGAGTTCACACCACCAGGTAACACCACCTATCTCCAACCTCTCTCATTATCACTGGGATTTGGCATCTCATCCCCCTGCTTAGAAAGTGAGGTTCAGTTTAAGGTGACTCTCTTTATCGTCCAGCTCTGTTAAAATTATTTGATACAAATTGTCTAGACCTGTTGATCAAATATTGTCTAACTTTAGGAGCTGTGGTTTAACATCCTCCTTAGTTATTATTGGAATGAAAAGTATTTCATCATTCATCATCATCATCCAATATGAATCCTCTTCTGGCTTTTTTCTAAATAGAGAACTGTAGGGGACTGCGGAAGATTGTGTCACGGCCTAGCTAGAGTATTTTCGCTTTCTTGGCGGCCGGTCACTGTAGGACACGGCCCGCCAGTTATAACCCACTCCCTAACTGGTTAAAACCAGTTTGCATGGCCCTCAGCCAAAGGGCGTACACCGCCCATGGAAAGTCCCTGGCCTTTGGCCAAGGGGCGGACATAGCCTGTGGGACGTCCCCTTTTGCATATGTATGAGTTGCTTTTGTACTGTGTATATATAGCTGTATGCTCCTGGTCCCGCCCTTGGATTCCATACCAGGCCCGAGCTTCGGTGAACTGGGTTCCCCACCTCCATGACAGCAACGCCAGGAGTCCCCGTTGCGAGTGTGTCACTTTACCTTCATTAAAGCCAATAACTGTGTGTGTGTGGGCCTCATTCTTGCCGAGCACTCTGGGTAGGCCCGTAGCCTGCCACAAAAGTTGCAAGAACAAAAATCTAGATGGAAAAGTACAATTATTATTGACAATTCTATTATTTCCATCTAGTAATGGACCATTGTTAGCTTTAAAAACATTAAATATATAAATCTGTCACCTGCATACAGAGAGGGGGCAGTTTGGGTTTTATCTGGGCTGTGGTCAAATACTGCTTCCCATTTATGATGTTCTAGAAAAATCAAATAGGCTGAGTGAGTCTAACATTCCATCAAAGGCAAGTACTTGACAACTTTGATTCTGGTGCCATTTCCTGTGAGCTCAGCTTTCTGAGATACTCCATTGTGATAACAGCACTGGTCCTTTTCTCGGAGTCATACCTCTTAAAGCTAGGATAATGCAGACCTTCTGGGGCTCAAATACTATTGAGAACATGTTCAACACCTTGCTGAAGGATCTCACATTTCCTCATGATGTTGTAGTGAATGTTGCAATGCACACAGAGTGGAAAAATGAATGGTATGGTGGTAGTGATTATTGTTGGATTGTTTTGGGGTTTTAGGTTTTTTTAGAATAAAGTTAACAACTTCCTGGTCACTTCTCTAGGAGAGAGGACTTGTTTGGAGTTTTCATTCTGGATCAGACCATGGACCAGATTCTGGCTCTAGCTATGGCAGTGCAGAGAGTCTCTGAAGCTGCTACACACTTTTTAGCTGAGCATTCCCATGATGGGGGTGGGAGGAACCCAAGCTGGCACAATGCCAGCTTTCCTGCAGCTACACCAACTCCTTCCAATACCCACAAGGGTAGAGGACTTGATGAGGTGTGGTGAAAGCACTCCTGTACTCTTCCAATTTCCAGCTGTATATGTAGTAATTATTCTGTTTGGTGCCTTGCACCTTTACATGTAAGATGTCTGCCTGCCTGCTAGAGGATTCCCATTGGAGGCTCCTGAATGGTTAGGGACACACACTACTTTATATATTTTTAAAAGTGGATGCTCTGAAACATCTGTATATGGAAAGGCCATATTCCCCATCTCTTTCCCTCATCATACCAAGGATCTCTGTGAATTTCACATACACTCAAGGCAATCAGATCAGCAGAAGGAAAAATCTTATACAGGTGGAACATTTGTTACATTGATTCAGTAGACCAGTTGTATCTCGAGCTGCCTAGGGTAGCTCACAATGAAAATGCCAAGGTCAGGGCAGGTTTCAAAAAGAAGAGCATATTTTCCCAAAACTGGTGGTTAACACTATAGTTAGATTCACAAACCAGTCACAAACTGTGCTCCTGATCCCTTCCAGTGGTTATCAAGAAGCTAGAAAAAAGAACTAACATAGCCCCCTTTATTGCATTTGTCATAAACAGATAGTTAAGGGTTAATGTCTCTTTTACCTGTGAAGGGTTAACAAACAGGGAACCAAACACCTGACCAGGGGACCAATCGGGAGACAAGATACTTTCAAATCTCGGTGGAGGGAAGCCTTTGTTTGTGTTTTTTGGGTTTTGCTTTGTTCTCTCTGGGCTCTGAGAATGACCACACGTACCTACAGGCTCTCTAATCTTCTATTCCAATTTTGTAAGTACAAAGGTAGAAAGGCGGTATAGTCTTTATTTGTTTTTCTTTATTTGCAAATGTGTATTTGGCTGGAAGTATTTTAAATTGTATTTCTGCTGGAGGAGGCTTTTTCTCCAGTTTCTAGAAGCTGACAGGCCCTGTAATATTCCATCTTGAATTTACAGGGATTTTCTTTATTCTTTTTTCTTTTATTAAAAGTTTTGCTTTTAAGACCTGTCTGATTTTTTCCCCTTATTGAGGCTCAAGGGAACTGAGTCTGTACTCACCAGGGAATTGGTGGGGAGAAGGGAAAGGTGAATTTCCTCTTTGTTTTAGATTCACGGAGTTTGAATCTCTATTGCCTCTGGGTGAAGGGAAAAGAGGAGGGGGGGGAAGGTATCATTCCTCTCCGTGTGGTGATTCAAGGAGTTTGAATCACGGTGATCTCCTAGCGTACCCAGGGCGGAAAGGAGCTGGGAGGAAGGGAGGAGGGGGAAGGAAAATGGTTTATTCCCCTTTGTTGTGAGACTCAAGGAATTTGGGTCTTGGGGGTCCCCAGGGAAGGTTTTGGGGGAGACTAGAGTTTATCAGGCACTCCACTCTAAGTCCTGATTGGTGGCAGCACTACAGGATCTAAGCTGGTAATTAAGCTTAGGGGAATTCATGCTAGTACCCATATTTTGGACACTAAAGGTTCAGAATTGGGTATTATACTATGACAGCATTCCAGTCTCTGGCTCCCAATCAGCAAATAGAGTTTTAAGTAACTTTTCACTTTTCTGGACCTATTCACTATACAAAATGTTCTTCTGATCCCCCAAGGGCCAGCCACCTTAGCAGATCAATACTAGTTTGGATATTACCCAAAATACCATGCTTCCAGATAATCATTTTGTATCTAAAACCAACGGTTTATTATAAAAGAAACAAAGAAGAGAGTTGTTAGATGGTCAAAGCAATCAGATACATACATATGACTTCAGTGTCCATATATCAGGTTCTTAGCAGCTTCAGTCAGTTTGCTGACTTGTCTCTCTAGAACACATCCAAAGCTTGGATATGTCTATCAGACCTTTGTTCAAAGCTTCAGTTTGTAGAGAAGTTACTCCAGAGTTGAGAAGCATGACTGAAATGAAATGGAGGTGATGCAGCTGCCTTTTTATATTCTCTTCCACATGGCTTATACATCTTTTGTCCCAAACACAAGCTCACAGCACATGGGCATAGAAAAGTACTTTGAGTCCCCTGTCCATAGGCATATCCTGACATGTCCTGCTGACTCAGATGTAGCCCCCAGCTTCTCTCAAAGGGTTCATTGGACAGCTGATTGCCCTTGATGGGCTATCAAGGAGGTTGGATAGTGCTGATGCTAATCTATCTGGGGGTGTCACCCAGATACACAGCAGAAGTTTAAGATATCAATGAACCACATATTTATAATTCATGATACAAAGATGATACATACATAAGAACAAACTTATAGTTAGCAAATCATACCTTTTCCACTGATACTTTACATGGCATATCTGGTATAAGATTCATTGCAATTTTGCAATATAATTAATGATGTCCCGTATTCCATGCAGCATCACATGAGTGCCTACAACAAATAGCTTTATGAACTACAAAACACCAACAGTGCTGGACTTACCATCAACCACCTATAATCATCTTTGTAGACAACTTCATGTGATATTGTATGAATAAAAACTGAGCTCAGCTTTCTGAGATATTCCAGGGTGATATCATCATTAGTACGTTTCTCTGAGCTATGTATCTTAAAGTTAGGGTACTGCAAATCCTCTGGGGCTCCAATGTTCTTGAGAACATGTTCAGAATCTTGCTCCAAGGTCTCAAACTTCCCCAGGATGTCATAGTGAATGTTGCAAGGATCACAGAGTAGAAACGTCGGTTTCCAGTGAATATCCAAATGTTCTTGTTTTTTTTGTCAGAATAAAGTTAAACTTCTGGAAAGTGACCTTTTCAGTTGAATTTTTGTTTTTCCTGAACATGGCCTTCATCTCATTTGCCACAGTGATACTATAGTATGGCTCAGAGTGCAGAAGCTTGTCTCTGTAAGCTGAAACCAACCGTTCCAGGGGATCTTTGGTAATCACCACTTTGGTATAACTGGTCAGCAACTCCTTCTGGTAGTCAGAAGGTAAGAACTCAGCCTCTTTATCAGTGGGGTATGGTGGATGAGGTCCTGTTTCACTTCATTAGCCTTTCTGCTCAGGTTCATTGTGAGGAGAAGAATGAATTTCTTCCAATTGGAGCAGCCCACCTTGGGCACCTCACAGTAGATGAACTTGTGGTTATGTTCCACAAAGATCTGTTTTGCAACATTGTGTTTCAGTTTGCTTTGTGAATGAGAAAGGTTGTTCATCAGGCAGGTGGAGTTCAGTATGTCTTTGCGATAGACTTGACTCATCAGTCAATCTTCCTTAGGAACTGGAAGAGAAGATGTATGCAAGAAAGGACGATACACCATCAGTGTAAAGTAATTTCACTGAATTCTCTTTTCATTCAGCAAATGAATGAACTCAAATTAATCATCTATACTTGGCTGCTTGCATCAGCGTGTCACATACTCACCAGAGTATGTATGTCAAAGCAAAGTGCAATGCACCATGAGTAGGTATCTCAGTGCACCATGCACCATCCTCCAGTCCAATCCCTTTTGGAGAATTTTCAAAATGTGTTCTGGGGCACTGTCATAAACAGATAGCTAAGGGTTAATGTCTCTTTCACCTGAAGCACCTGACCAGAGGACCAATCAGGAAACCGGATTTTTTCAATTTTGGGTGGAAGGAATTTAGTCTCTGAGTCTTTGTTTTCTGGCTGCCTGCTTGCTCTGAGCTTTGGAGAAGTAGTTCTACTTTCTAGTCTTCTGTTTCTAAGTGTAAGGACAAAGAGATCAGATAGTAAGTTCTATGGTTTCTTTTCTTTGGTATTTGCATGAATATAAGTGCTGGAGTGCTTTGATTTGTATTCTTTTTGAATAAGGCTGTTTATTCAATATTCTTTTAAGAAATTGCCCTGTGTTGTATCATCTTAATACAGAGAGAATATTTGTACTTATTTTTCTTTCTTTTTATATAAAGCTTTCTTTTAAGACCTGTTGGAGTTTTTCTTTACTTCAGGGAAATTGAGTCTGTACTCACCAGGGAATTGGTGGGAGGAAGAAATCAAGGGGAGATTTGTGTGTTGGATTGCTAGCCTGATGTTGCATTCCCTCTGGGGGAATAGGAAAGTACTTTTTGTTTCCAGGATTGGGAACAGAGAGGGAGATTCACTCTGTTTGGATTCACAGAGCTTGTGTCTGTGTATCTCTCCAGGAGCACCTGGAGGGGGGAAGGGAAAAAGGATTATTTCCCTTTGTTGTGAGACTCAAGGGATTTGGGTCTTGGGGTCCCCAGGGAAGGTTTTTCAGGGGGACCAGAGTGCCCCAAAACACTCTAATTTTTTGGGTGGTGGCAGCAGGTACCAGGTCCAAGCTGGTAACTAAGCTTGGAGGTTTTCATGCTAACCCCCATATTTTGGACGCTAAGGTCCAAATCTGGGACTAAGGTTATTACATGAGTGGCAGCTGGTGGGAGATAGACAGAACCCAGAAGCCAGTAGAAATATTATATTTTTCTTTTCTCTGCTAAGGGCTTTTTAGCAGAGAGAAGCAGTTGGTTTTAAAAGGGAACCAGAGAGAATTTTTTTTTCTGCTCTCTCTCGCAGTTTGTGGCTTGCATGTTAAGGGTCTTTTGTCATGCAATAGCCCTCCCATTAGGAGTCAAGTACCAGCACTTATAGGCATGCAAATAAAGTGGTTTTTCTGGTTTCCCTTCATTGAACATTAGCTAGAAAGAGAAAAGAAAAATTAGCTAAAGGCACTGTTGCTAGGCAGACTTCAGGAGGCAACAGAGAACCTGCAGTTCAGAAGATAAACACCGGAGGGCACCCCAACACAAGAAAACAGGAACCATGACTTCTAAGGCAAAAATTGACGCCGAAGAACAAATCAAAGAAGCTGAACACAGGCGACAACTGGAAATAAAACAAAAAGAGATGGAGATGAAAGAAAGAGAAGAACAGATCAAAGAGGCAGCCTTCCAAAGAGAACAGGCAGCCCAAGAGGCAGCACACAAAAGAAAACTAGAAGAAGAAGAGGTGGCCCACCGCCGAGAAATGGAAAACCACCACCGAGAAATGGAAAAACAACAAAAAGAAAATGAAGAGAAGGAAAAACAGAGAAAACATGAACTGGAGTTGGCAAAAGCTGGGCTGCCTGTGCCAGCCAACCCTAACAACCCGGCGCCAAATATTGCTCCACAGCACAGGAAATTTCCCACCTACAAGGCAGGTGATGACACCGAGGCCTTCTTGGAAAATTTTGAAAGAGCCTGTCTTGGGTACAGCATTCCCGAAGACCAGTACATGGTAGAATTGAGGTCACAGCTCAGTGGACCTTTAGCAGAGGTGGCAGCTAAAATGCCTAAGCACCAAATGAATGACTATAAACTTTTTCTAACCAAGGCCAGATACAGGATGGGGATAACCCCAGATCATGCCCGTCGGCGCTTCAGAACCCAAAAGTGGAAACCAGAGGTGTCATTTCCCAAACACGCCTACTACATTGCAAAAAACTATGAGGCCTGGCTAACAGGAAACAACATTCAAACCTTGGAAGAACTGAACCTCCTCATACAAATGGAGCAGTTCTTGGATGGTGTTCCTGAAGACATCACGCGGTACATACAAGATGGAAACCCCAAGAATATCGCTGAGGCGGGGGAGATTGGAGCCAAATGGATGGAACTGGCAGAAAGCAAAAAAGCTACTGTCAAGGGGAACGATTACCCCAGGGGGCACACAGACCATAAACCCTACAACCGAGGACAGCCAAAAACCCCACATACCACCCAAGTAAAGCCACAGATACCCTACCCTTCAACCTCACCAGTCTCCAGTAACTCACCTCGGCCCAGTGACCCATCAGATGGAAGATGCTTTAAGTGTAATGAACTGGGACATATCAAGGCCAAGTGTCCCAAGAACACCATGCGAGTGCAATTCATTACACCACCATCACACCAAAGATCCCCAGGCCCGGATGCCTCTCAAATACCCTTGGAGCGAAGGGAAAATTTGAGAGTGGGCGGAAAGAAGGTTACTGCGTGGAGAGACACGGGGGCACAAGTGTCAGCTATCCACCAATCCTTCGTTGACCCCAAATTCATCAACCCAAAGGCCAAAGTTACAATTTACCCCTTCATGTCACAAGCTGTAGACTTGCCTACAGCTCAACTGCCTGTCCAGTACAAAGGCTGGTCAGGAATGTGGACTTTTGCAGTCTATGACAATTATCCTATCCCCATGCTACTGGGGGAAGACTTGGCCAACCAGGTGAGGCGGGCCAAGAGAGTGGGAATGGTTACACGTAGCCAAACCAGGCAAGCTTCCAGACCCATTCCTGTTCCTGAGCCGTCCACAGAGGCCCCGTCTGTGTTACCAGAGACCCAGACAGAGGTAGTGGACCCGGATTCCATGCCTACCACTAAAACAGCCACAGCATCTCCAGTCCCAGGCCCGGAACTGGAACAACAACCAGCACCAGCAAGTGCAACTACATCTTCAAACTCAACGCCAGAGGGCGCCAGCGAGCCAAAACTGGCAGAAGCGACAGACAGCCATACCCAAAAGGCTCAGCCAGAGCCTGAAATACCCTCAGGTGCACCAGCGGAGAGCGGTTCACCAGCAACGGAAACAACCCCATCACCTACATCGCTTCCAAAGGGACCAAGCCCAAGTCCACAGTCTGAGGAAGAACTGGTGACCCCAGCCTCAAGGGAGCAGTTCCAGACTCAACAGAAAGCGGATGACAGCCTTCAGAAAGCGTGGGCGGCGGCACGGAGCACCCCACCGCCTCTCAGCTCTTCTAATCGATCCCGGTTTGTTATAGACCAAGGACTTTTATACAAGGAAATTCTTTCTGGTGGACACCGGGAAGAATGGCAGCCGCAAAAACAGTTGGTGGTTCCAACTAAGTACCGGGAGAAGCTCTTAAGCTTAGCCCATGATCATCCCAGTGGCCATGCTGGGGTGAACAGAACCAAGGACCGGTTGGGGAAGTCCTTCCACTGGGAGGGGATGGGCAAGGATGTTGCCAAGTATGTCCGGTCTTGTGAGGTATGCCAAAGAGTGGGTAAGCCTCAAGACCAGGTCAAGGCCCCTCTCCAGCCACTCCCCATAATTGAGGTCCCATTTCAGCGAGTAGCTGTGGATATTCTGGGCCCTTTCCCAAAAAAGACGCCCAGAGGAAAGCAGTACGTACTAACTTTAGTGGACTTTGCTACCCGATGGCCAGAAGCAGTAGCTCTAGGCAACACCAGGGCTAACACTGTGTGCCTGGCCCTAACAGACATCTTTGCCAGGGTAGGTTGGCCCTCTGACATCCTTACAGATTCAGGGTCTAATTTCCTGGCAGGGACCATGGAAAAACTGTGGGAAACTCATGGGGTGAATCACTTGGTTGCCACCCCGTACCACCATCAAACCAATGGCCTGGTGGAAAGGTTCAATGGAACTTTGGGGGCCATGATACGAAAATTCATCACCGAATTCTCCAATAATTGGGACCTAGTGTTGCAGCAGTTGCTGTTTGCCTACAGGGCTGTACCACATCCCAGTTTAGGGTTTTCACCATTTGAACTTGTGTATGGTCACGAGGTTAAGGGGCCATTACAGTTGGTAAAGCAGCAATGGGAGGGGTTTACGCCTTCTCCAGGAACTAACATTCTGAACTTTGTAAGCAACCTACAAAGCACCCTCCGACACTCTTTAGCCCTTGCTAAAGAGAACCTAAAGGATGCTCAAGAAGAGCAAAAGGCCTGGTATAACAGACATGCCAGAGATCGGTCCTTCAAGGTAGGAGACCAGGTTATGGTCTTGAAGGCGCAACAGGCCCATAAGATGGAAGCATCATGGGAAGGGCCCTTCACGGTCCAAGAGCGCCTGGGAGCTGTAAACTACCTCATAGCATTTCCCAATTCCTCACTAAAGCCTAAAGTGTACCATGTTAATTCTCTCAAGCCTTTCTATTCCAGAGACTTACAGGTTTGTCAGTTTACAGTCCAGGGAGAGGATGCTGAGTGGCCTGACGGTGTCTACTACGACTGGAAAAAAGACGGTAGCGTGGAAGAGGTGAACCTCTCAACCACTCTGGAACGTCTGCAGCGGCAGCAAATCAAGGAGCTGTGCACCAGCTTCGCCCCATTGTTCTCAGCCACCCCAGGACGGACTGAACGGGCATACCACTCCATTAATACAGGTAATGCTCACCCAATCAAAACCCCACCCTACCGAGTGTCTCCTCATGCCCAAGCTGCTATAGAACGGGAGATCCAGAACATGCTACAGATGGGTATAATCCGCCCATCTACCAGTGCATGGGCATCTCCAGTGGTTCTGGTACCCAAACCAGATGGGGAAATACGCTTTTGCGTGGACTACCGTAAGCTAAATGCGGTAACTCGTCCGGACAACTATCCAATGCCACGTACCGATGAGCTATTGAAAAAGTTGGGACGTGCCCAGTTCATCTCTACAATAGACTTAACCAAGGGGTACTGGCAAGTACCGCTAGATGAACCTGCCAAGGAGAGGTCAGCATTCGTCACCCATGCGGGGGTGTATGAATTCAATGTCCTTCCTTTCGGCCTTCAAAATGCACCCGCCACCTTCCAAAGGCTGGTAGATGGTCTACTAGCTGGCCTGGGAGAATTTGCAGTTGCCTACCTCGATGATGTGGCCATTTTTTCAGACTCCTGGCCCGAACACCTACTACACCTGAAAAAGGTCTTTAAGCGCATCAGGCAGGCCGAACTAACTGTTAAGGCCAAAAAGTGTCAAATAGGCCAAAACAGAGTGACTTACCTGGGGCACCAGGTGGGTCGAGGAACCATAAACCCCCTACAGGCCAAGGTGGATGCTATCCAAAAGTGGCCTGTCCCACGGTCAAAGAAGCAGGTCCAATCCTTCTTAGGCTTGGCCGGATACTACAGGCGATTTGTACCACACTACAGCCAAATCGCTGCCCCATTGACCGACCTGACCAAAAAGACCCAGCCAAATGCCGTTAAGTGGACTGATGAGTGTCAAAAGGCCTTTACCCAACTTAAGGCAACGCTCATGTCTGACCCTGTGCTCAGGGCCCCGGACTTTGACAAGCCATTCCTAGTAACCACAGATGCATCTGAGCGTGGTATAGAAGCGGTGCTCATGCAGGAAGCAACAGATCACAACTTCCATCCTGTCGTGTTTCTCAGCAAGAAACTGTCTGAAAGAAAAAGTCACTGGTCAGTCAGTAAAAAGGAATGCTATGCCATTGTGTACGCCCTGGAAAAGCTATGCCCATATGTTTGGGGACGGCGGTTCCAACTACAAACTGACCATGCTGCACTAAAGTGGCTTCATACTGCCAAGGGGAACAACAAGAAACTTCTTCGTTGGAGTTTAGCTCTCCAAGATTTTAATTTTGAAATTCAACACATCACAGGAGCTTCTAACAAAGTAGCTGATGCACTCTCCCGTGAGAGTTTCCCAGAATCCAGTAGTTAAAAAGTGTTCTTAAAATGTAGAAGTCTATTAGTTATATACTTAGAAGTATATGTAAAGGTGTATGTGTTGTATTACTCTGTTTATTTTCAAGTTCTAGAAGGAAATCGCCGCCAGTGAGCTTCCCCACTGTCTGCAATTTGGGGGGCGTGTCATAAACAGATAGCTAAGGGTTAATGTCTCTTTCACCTGAAGCACCTGACCAGAGGACCAATCAGGAAACCGGATTTTTTCAATTTTGGGTGGAAGGAATTTAGTCTCTGAGTCTTTGTTTTCTGGCTGCCTGCTTGCTCTGAGCTTTGGAGAAGTAGTTCTACTTTCTAGTCTTCTGTTTCTAAGTGTAAGGACAAAGAGATCAAATAGTAAGTTCTATGGTTTCTTTTCTTTGGTATTTGCATGAATATAAGTGCTGGAGTGCTTTGATTTGTATTCTTTTTGAATAAGGCTGTTTATTCAATATTCTTTTAAGAAATTGCCCTGTGTTGTATCATCTTAATACAGAGAGAATATTTGTACTTATTTTTCTTTCTTTTTATATAAAGCTTTCTTTTAAGACCTGTTGGAGTTTTTCTTTACTTCAGGGAAATTGAGTCTGTACTCACCAGGGAATTGGTGGGAGGAAGAAATCAAGGGGAGATTTGTGTGTTGGATTGCTAGCCTGATGTTGCATTCCCTCTGGGGGAATAGGAAAGTACTTTTTGTTTCCAGGATTGGGAACAGAGAGGGAGATTCACTCTGTTTGGATTCACAGAGCTGGTGTCTGTGTATCTCTCCAGAAGCACCTGGAGGGGGGAAGGGAAAAAGGATTATTTCCCTTTGTTGTGAGACTCAAGGGATTTGGGTCTTGGGGTCCCCAGGGAAGGTTTTTCAGGGGGACCAGAGTGCCCCAAAACACTCTAATTTTTTGGGTGGTGGCAGCAGGTACCAGGTCCAAGCTGGTAACTAAGCTTGGAGGTTTTCATGCTAACCCCCATATTTTGGACGCTAAGGTCCAAATCTGGGACTAAGGTTATTACAGGCACACAAACCTAACGCAGGAGGGACTGGAAGCAAAGGGTCAAGTTCTTAGCGTGCAACTTTCTGCATCCCATAATGCCATCCCTATCCCATAATTTTTGCACCTTTTTAAAAAATCTCAAACATGTGCAGCTCTTATCACTGTCAGCAGTGGTGGATTAGCCACTAGGCCAACGGGGCCCGGGCCAAAGGGCCCCAGCCAACTGAGGGGCCCTGGAAAAAATGCCTCATACCCAGGACCAGATTAAGATCTTTAGAGGCCCTAAGCACTGAAAAGATTATGGTGCCCCCCCCCCCTCATTTAATTCAAAATAAAAACAATACTATACCGTATTTCTCCACAGAGATCCATGTTCAAGTCAGCAGGGTATGAGTCAACTAGCTTTTGGGAACCTTGTGAATATTGTTTGTCAGATAAGTCCATATCATTTAGAAAAGAAAAGAAAATCTACTTGATACTTCTTTGTACACTTCACCTCTCCTCTTCATATGAGCTTCAAGTGTATCAATTATAGCATAGTAAGGAGATATGCGCAGGAGCTCCACCAGTTTTTTTGCTGCCCTAGGCAGCGGAAGGTCCCACCCCTGAAATGCTGACGATGACCGGGGCAGCGGAAGGTCCTGCCCCCGAAATACCAACGACAACAGGCGGGTGAAGATCCGGCCGCCGCAGTCGCCGCTCTCCAAATGTTAGTGCCCTAGGCGACCGCCTAGGTCACCTAATGGGTTGCGCAGGCCCTGGATACGCAAAATTTGTCTCTAGGACTCAATGCTGTTTCCGTTGCACTGCTATCATTTGCTTGTTTTTTCCTGATTCAGTTGCAGAACTGAGCTTCTTTGTAGTTAGAATCAGGCAAGATATATTTTGGTAGGCCTTCAAATCTTTCTAAATCATTCCTCAAAGTGTGTAAGTGGTCTGCTAATGATTGACAGAGGTCTGCACATGTTTTCAAATCCCATTCTTTTTCTTGGAGAGCTTGACTTGTGTGGTAAAAGTGTAAAATTTCATTCCATCAGCCTATTATATTTTGCATGCTTGAGTTTTGATTCTAAGGATAACAACCTGTCTGACTGTCTCATTTTGTGTTCTTAATTAGTATTCCTTTGTTTTAAGTCTTTTCAGCATTTGTGTACCATTCAGCATTTGTGTACATGTTTACAGTAGAAGATTTGAAGTGTAGATAAGCTACTTATTTACAGCTTGTGTATGGAAAAACAATATCTGTACTGTGCACCCTGGTTCATTTTGAACAACAGTGCTGCAAATGCATCACTTCTCTCTGACCAATCAGGATGGAGCATCTACAGAGCCTCAACAGAGGTTGGAGGAAGTTGAAAGACTGAATACCATCACATGAGAGTTCAATGTCACACAAAGAAAACTATGTTGCATGGAAATCTGCCAGTAGGGCAGCATCAGCTGAAAGTTCAGTTGAGAATTTACTCTTGACTCAATTCTTTACCGAAACTAATAACTGGAAAAAACTTCTTGAGCACATCCTGAATATCATTCTTTTTCTTTCTGAGCAGGGATTGGCTCTCTTTGGTTCCAGTCAACGTATTGGTAATCGTGAAAATGGAAACTTTCTAGGCATCATTGAACTCCTCAGCAAATATGACCCACTTTTATCACAGCATGTTAAATATGTTTGAGACTCGCAAGAGAGTCAAAAGTGCATGCAAGATCATTAGCTCTCCTCAGCATGCAAAATGAGTTTATTGAGCTAGGTCGGTCATTCATACAAACAACAATTCATTGCTGAGGCCACTCCAGATTGTTCTCACAAGGAACAGACTACAGTGGTTATTCGATATGTTAAAATTGTAGACAGCTCAAAAATTTTTAATTGAAGAAAGGCTTATTGTGCTTGATAATTTCATGAGAAAAACTGGAAAAGAAATTGCTGCTCGAGTAGTAGCAATTCTAGAACGTTTTAAGTTAGCTTTTCAAGTCTACATTGGTCAAGCCTATGACAATGGATCTAATATGGCTGGGAAGTACAAAAGTGTACAAGCAGTTCTGTCTGAGCATAATTCAGACTGTATTTTCTCCAGCTGAAGAAACCACACACTAAACCTTGTAGGTGTTGACTGTGATGAATCGTGCAAGGAGGAAATTACTTTGGAATGGTTCAGAAAATGTACAATCTCTTCAGTAGCAGTCCACAAAGGTGGGAAATTCTGAAGCAATATCTTCCTGTTTCACTGCATGGGATGTCCAAAACTCGATCTGCATGGATTGATGTTACCACCAGTTGCGAAACATTTGAATTCAGTGAGAAAGGCTTTAAATTAGTTTGAATCTCTCAATCTCATTGCACAGGCTTGAACTGAACTTCAGTCTATTCAGAAACATGTCCAAATTTGAATTCATTCTGATGTTATCTGTGTGGATGAAGCTACTTACAATGATCCACCAAACCTAATTGTTAATTGAAGCACACAATGATACACTTGATATCGTGAGGGATAACATTGAAAGTCTGATCAATAACGTTCAACAGATTTGTGAACAATGTGATGCGATCCTGACTAAGTCCAAATTAGTAGCATGGAGTATTGGCATTTCAACTGAGTTCTCCACCAATCGCAACTTACCTACTGAATCTGACGCTGAGCAGCACTATAGAGTCAATGTTTTCCTTGTCGTCACTGACTGTTCAATCAGGTCTTATACGTCGATTTGAGTCACTGTGACTAATTTGTACCCGTTAAGGCTGATTCCTCACTCTGGCATTTTGAGTGCAGAAGGTGGGATCCCACAAGGATTTTAACAAATACTGGCCACTTCAGGCTTGTATTACACTTCCAAGGTTACAGCTTCTCTCTCACCTTGGATGGGTAGATACTGCGACCACCCAAATGCAAAAAACCCTTTGAACTCAGGAAGGCGCACTTGGGAATTCCTTCCTGTGGGGCACCCTCAAGCCCTTTCACCTCCTCTCTGGGAAAGAGCTGAGAAAGAAAACAGAAGGAAGTCAGCTGTTGCCACCAGCTAATTAAACAGCATATGCACAAACCTCTTAGGACACAAAAACCCAATTCTGTTCTTAAAAAAAAAAAAAGAAAAATTTTATTAAAAACAAAAAAGAAAATACATCTGGAACTTAGGCTATTGCTATATTTAAGAAGAGCAAATATAATAATTAAGCATCAAGAATGGTTTTCTTGAGGTCCAGCTTAATGGTTACAAGCAAAATAAAAGGATTTGGGGTTAGCACAGAGAAGTCCACAAGCCACAAAAAAATAAAGAGATAAACCTAATCACGTTTTCCTAGACATTTCCTGATCTATTTACATATCTGGGGGGTTAAATTAACAGTTTCTAGGTATGATCTGATGATTTTCATACCTGGCAAAAAGCTTTTTACAGCATAGTTCAGCCCAGTCCTGCCCTGTCCCCTCTCTCTGGAGAACAGACAGACAGAACTACCAAAGGGGAGTTTTGTTTCAATTTTTAAAAGTTCTTGCCTTCCCATTGGCTTTTTTGGCCAGGTGCCCACTCAATTCCTTTTACCTATGTATGCAGTCAGACTTTTTAACCCTTTACAGGTAAAGCAAGTAGAGAACAGCTACCAAGAGGGATTTTATAGCTAACTGGCTGGCTGGATGTCCATAAAAGGGAGCTACCTCCTCCCTCCACCCTGCTTCATTTGTCACAGTACCCTTTTGGGGTTTCTTTGGCAGTTCAACAGACTGGGTAATGAAGATCTACTTTCTGCAGCTGGACAATTTCAGCAACAGTACAACAAAGAAATCTCAAAAGATCTCATGCCAGTTTGTATAGGAGGGATTTGATATGTGCATGTCTGTTTATTAGGAAGTGGACAGAAACCACCAGTTAGGTAATTGGTGTCTATGAAATTATCACTGTTGACCACTAACAAACTGTGTAGTATTTGAACCAATGAACTACAATGAAAAGTTTCTATCTCATTACCAGTCCTCCAAACCAACCAGTCCCTGCCTTTCCTATGCATTTTATAGGAATCTCTCCTGTCTTCCGTGACTTTTCGAAGATAATCTCTAATAGCTCAGATACCTCCTCAGTCAGCTCCTTGAGTATTCTAGGATGTATTTCATCAGGCCTTGGTGACTTGAAGACATCTAACTTGTCTACATAATTTTATCTTGTTCTTTCCCTATTTTAAGCCTGTGATCCTACCTTATTTTCTTGACATTCACTATATTAGACATCCACTCACTACTAACCTTTTCAGTGAAAACTGAAACAAGTCATTTAATACTTCTGCCATTTCCAGTTATTGTTTTTCCCCCTTCATTGAGTAATGGGCCTACCCTGTCCTTTGTCTTCCTCTTGCTTCTAGTGTATTTATAGAATGTTTTCCTTTTACCTTTATGTCTCTAGCTAGTTTAATCTCCCTTTGTGCCTTGGCCTTTCTAATTTTGTCCCTACATACTTGTGTTATTTGTTTATATTCATCCTTTGTAATTTGACCTAGTTCCACTTTTTGTAGAACCCTTTTTCGAGTTTTAGACTGAAGATCTCCTGGTTAAGCCAGCGTGGTCTCTTGCCAGACTTCCTATCTTTCATATACAGTGGGATAGTTTGCTCTTGTGCCCTTAACATTTCTGAAAAACTGCCAACTCTCTTGACATTTTCCCCTTAGACTTGCTTCCCGTAGAGTCTTAGCTTCCAACTCCCTGAGTTTGCAAAGTCTGCCTTCTTGAAATCCATTTTCTTTATTGTGCTGTTTTCCCTTCTACCATTCCTTAGAATCATGAACTCTACTATTTCATGATCATTTCCACTGAAGCTGCCATCCATTTTCAAATTTTCAACCAGTTCCTCCTTATTTGTCAAAATCAAATCTAGAACAGCATCTCCTCTCTCCTAGTAACTTTCTCCCCCTTCTGAACTAAAAAATTGTCTCAATACATTCCATGAACTTGTTAGATAATCTGTGCCTTGCTGTGTTATTTTCCCCAACAGCTGACTGAGTAGTTGAAGTCCCCCATCACAACCAAGTCCTGTGCTTTGGATGATTTTGTTAATTGTTTGAAAAAGCATGACCCACCTCTTCCTGGCTAGGTGGTCTGTAGTAGACCCCCCCAATGACATCACACTTGCTATTTACTCTTTTTATCCTTACCCACAGACTTTCAACAAGTCTGTCTCCTATTTCCATCTTAACTTCAGTCCAAGTGTGTACATTTTTAATATATAAGGCAACACCTCCTCCCTTTTTTCCCTGCCTGTCCTTCCTGAGCAAGCTGTATCCTTCTATACCAATATTCCAGCCATGTGTATTATCCCAAGTCAATCTGTGATGCCAACTGTATCATAGTTGTGTTTATTAACTAGCATTTCAAGTTCTTCCTGTTTATTCCCCATACTTCTCGCATTAGTATACAGGCATCTAAAATACTGATTTGATTTCCCCACAATGATCTCTCTTGTCCTTCCCTTATCCCTGCTACAACAGCCCCTGCTCCCCTCCTTCTCGGTCTCCATGTTTTAGATTTACCTGTGGACTTTTGTCACCTGCCCTGTTGAACCTAGTTTAAAGCCGTCCTCAGTAGGTTATCCAGTCTGTAACCGAACATGCTTTTCCCCTTCCTCAGTAGGTGGGCCCCATCTCTGCTTAGAAGTCCTTCTTCCTGGAACAGCATCCTATGGTCAAGGAAGCTGAAGCCCTCCTGGCGACACCATCCCTGCAGCCAGGCATTCACCTCCAGGATGCATCTGTCTCTGCCTGAGCCCCTTGACTGGAAGGATCAAAGAGATCACCACCTGTATTCCCAACTCCTTCTCTCTTACTTCAAGAGCCCTGTAGTTACTTCTGATCTGCTGATGGTCATACCTCACAGTACCATTAGTGCCCTCATGGATGAGTAGCATGAGGTAGTAGTCAGAGGGCCGAATGGTCCTTGACAATCCCTACATAATGTCTCGGATATGGGCCTCTGACAAGCAATGTATTTCCCAGGATGCCATGTCAGGATGACAGATGGGTGCCTCTGGCCTCCTCAGAAGAGCATCACCAACCATCACTACTCTGTTTCTTCCTGGGAGTGGAGGCTGTGATCCTCCCGGCCTTGGGGGTGCATGGCTTCTCCTTCTCCACCTTTAGGGTGATTCCTGATCACTTGTTGACAGGGCAGCATAATGGTTCTTCATCACTATGGTGGGTGGTTTGGAAGTAGGGGTGGAACACTGCCCGCTGCCAGAAATAACAGGCAGCCAGTATCATCCCTGTGACAAAGCCATATTCTCCTCCCACAGTGGCACAACAACAATTGTCTCTAGCTGGCTAGCTTTCTCATCCTTGGACATCTCCACATAAATACTCTCAATTCCTTGTGTGCACAGATGCTTCTTAGCCTAGCCACCTCTTCCTGTAGCTCTACCACTGGCTTCCTGAGAGATTTCACCAGCAAACACCTTTCACACAGGACATTCCCCCCAGCCTGGCTTTCTGAGTGGGAAATACAGGACACTCCCTGCAAATCCATACCAGGATCTGGGTAGAGGCATCCATGGTCAGGTTTTCTGTCTGGATACAGGTGCAAGTGGAGGAGACAGGAGCAGTGCTGGAACTGCTTGTCTTGTTTTTGATAATTAAACTACTGAACACTTTAACCTCAAAACAGTAAAATATCCTAGAATTTTTTGGGAAAAGACCATCTCTACACAGTACGTCTGTCTCTAGTTATCCTTGAAAAAGAGAGTGAATGAAGAAAGAGTAACTACAGCATTCTGTTAAAAGATGTGAAATAATGCAGTGAGGAATGGGGACCACACTTTCAAAACAGCTATATAAGAGACAACAGGAAGCAATTCAATAAACTATTTCATTCTCTCTAAGAGAGATAATGCACAATCTGTTAAACAGCATTAGACAGAAAAATAAAATGTTTTATAGGTGGAACTCAGAGGGAATTACACTAATTTTATATATAAAAGTGAGTAAAAGAAAGGATTGCTAATAATATACTGTACCTATACATCTAGATCATGCATAGTTTCTCTGCTTGTAAGCCTTTCAGTTAAGGATTCCTAGAATTTGGCATTCCTGTTCTTTTCTCCTAAATAACCCCCTGCACGTGATGTTACAATTGATAGGTTTCCCGCTGTCTATTCAGCAATGGATTCTTGTGCGACCAGATTGGTGACTAACCTCAAGTTGATGATTAGTTTCCATAACTATGTTTCGGATTTATAATAGTACCCAGAAACATTCTGTACAAGGGTCATGCCTTCTAGAGGTTTCATGGGGAGTTTTAAGCATAATGGACTGTCAGTTGGTAAAAACCTCATAGATCAAGTGGAAAGGAAGATTGAAGTTATGTAATGAAAAAAAGTAAAGATGAGCCTTAGCTGCAAAGATGAGCATGGCATAAATGCCTAGACAGACACCCAGGGTTTAGGATTGAACTTTCAAAGGTTTGGAGTGTGTTTGTCTTCAGGGTCCTATATTGGGTTATTCTACTATATCCAATCCCTTCATCGGTGGGATATTTGTATGGCCAAGATGCCAGTTAAATAAAATTTCTGTTAAAAGTAAAATGAGCAAACTCTCAGGGTAGATTTGTTTTGTCACCACCGAAGACATTCAATAGGAATTGGAATAGATGGTGACATTCCTCCTTTGAAACCTTCCTGTTTTGGAAAACAGGTGGCTCATTGGGCTTCTTATCTCTATTCTGATCAATTGTTGAAATTTGGCTTTGTTCACCGGTGACTTGAATTCCTCACCAGTTGACCTCTTTTTAGAGGTCTGTATGGAATAAGTTGGTGGGTCTCAGCACAGTATCTGCTGACCAAATATCAGCATCTGAGAAAAGACCATTATTATTGGCATGCTGTGACAATTTAGAAATATGTCCGTGTAGTTTATGAATTGTGTGAGATTATGAGTATTATGTGGCTGGGCTGTGCTGAAAACTCCATTTTGAATGTGTTTCCCGGACTGATTTAAACACCTGCCCTGTTTCATGGATGAAAGTTGTCCTTTGCTGAAAAAACTTGGCAGCGTAGACAAGGCCTAACTTGTAAAAGCAGCAAAAAGAGTCCTGGGGCACCTTGTAGACTAACAGACGTATTGGAGCATGAGCATGAGCTTTCATGGGTGAATACCCACTTCGTTGGATGCATGAAGTGGATATATTCAGGGGCAGGTGTGTGTGTGTGTGTATATATATATATATATAGATAGATAGATAGATACACACACACACACACACACACACACACAATATATATATATGCAAGCAAGAATCAGGCTAGAGATAACAAGGTTAGTTCAATCAGGGAGGATGAGGCCCTCTTCTAACAGTTGAGGTGTGAACACCAAGGGAAGAGAAACTGGTTCTGTAGTTGGCAAGCCATTCACAGTCTTTGTTTAATCCTGAGCTGGTGTCATCAAATTTGCAGATGAACTGAAGCTCAGCAGTTTCTCTTTGAAGTCTGGTCCTGAAGTTTTTTTTGCTGCAGGATGGCTACCTTAAAATCTGCTAGTGTGTGTCCAGGGAGATTGAAGTGTTCTCCTACAGGTTTTTGCCTAACTTGTAATTACTCCTCAGGGGAAAATATAGTTGCATTATATCAAATGTTAGTACCTAAAGTGAATAAATCTGCTATAGCATTCAAACCACCAAACATTTTTCTAAAATAAGCTTGAATGTTTCTATGGAGAAGATAATGCAATTTTCAGACAAAAGGTGGACTATGTACTTTAGCACTAGAGTGGACGGTTGAGAGAACATATTTCATTCCAAAATGTTATTTTTAGGTAGTTATTAACATTACTGATCACAACTTTTTTGGGGGGGGGAGGAGAGGAGTATAAACATTACCTGTTAGTTCTTTGAGAGATTGTCCACACAAATGCTACTCTAGGTGCCCATGTGCCTGAGATCAGACTCTTTTGAATAGCAACGTTCATTGTAGTCACAGCTGCAGCCCCAACATCTCGCAGCTATGGTAGCTGAGGACATAAGGGGCAGCTGCATTCAATAGTCAGGTCTTTCTTATCACCCATGGTGCGAAAAAGTTTCAGCAGCATCTGTGGCTTCATGCAACGTAACAGTTTCCATTCATTTTGTGAATTCTTTCCTTATTTACTTTTCTTCATTATGGCACATTGCTTTCATTTTGGTGACCTTCAAATCTCCCAGTTTTAATTCCACCATGGCCATTCATGAACACTCCAGATGCTTTGTCTGCCTGGAAGACATCGTCATGGACTGTGGATCTGAAACCCCGATCCACAGGGCACTTTAGAACTAGCAGGTTCCAACCTGCCACCCAGGGACCTGGTAAGTGTTGTCAGAATAGGAGCTGAACTCAGCCAGCCAACCCCAGTGCTGGGAGCAGATTGGCAGAATGCTGGCGGTTCTGATTGGTCCACAGCCCCTATTTAAATCTAGCACAGGAACAGGAAGTTGTCCCTGCAACTGGACTCCACCTTGCTGTGGCCTGTGTGCCTTGTGCTTCCTGTTCCTGCTCCCCTGGCTTGACTTCCTCATATCCCAGCGTGGTCTGACTCTGGTTATCAAGCCATAGTTCTGCTCTCAAGTTTGTCTCCTGCTTTTTATCTTCTAGTAACCTGACCCCACCTGCCTCCTGACTCTTGGTTTGCCCCCTGGGCTATCTTGGACTCTGACCTTCTAGTATCTGACGCAGCCTGGCTCCCAATTCCTGTTTTGACCACTAGGTCAGACCATCCATATCTTGGCCTTGACAGAGGAGCACATTCCAGGTCGCAGCTCCATATGCTACTTCTTGAAAGGTCCTTTTAGAAAAGGACACAAAGGTGAGGCTGAAATTGTTCTTGATGGAGAAATCCATACAACCTCAGCTCTCAGCCACCAAGAAGTCCAGGAAAGACACTCAGCACTGGCTACCTGCACTACTGCCTACACTTCTCATGCAGTATCCTTGCATAGATCTCACTCGGCTTCCATGTCTGTACCATGAGAGGGAGGGAGGGAGAGAGGAAGGAAGGAAGAACTGCTCTGGTCAGGACTTCAGACCCAGATCACCCTTACCAATTCTGAGTAAGACACAGCTCCTTGGGTGTCCTTTCTGAGAGCTCGCAGTCTAAACATTCTCCCTAGCATCTCAGTACCTAAGGGTAACTCGACAGTGACAGCTTCTTCATACTGGAAGGATTGCACTGCGTCAGCACAGAATGTCCCGGTGCCTACCCCAGCACCAAGACCTATGGACACTACCACCTAGCCTCTGGTACCAATCACTTCCTCAGCATCCATCCCTACTCCGTACCAGATCTCAGCTACAAAGTCATTTATAGTACCAGCAGACCTATCAGTCCAATACCCAAGTCTCTTTTTCTAGATCATTGAACAGAGGTGACCCTTAACCAGCTCCCTCCTTCGGCTTCAGTCCATCCCATACTGTGCAGATCCCATATCCTGGACAGGACTGCTCCTCAGCTGGAGGAAAACTTACTCCTAGATGTCCTCCACTCCTGAATGCACTGGTGGGGGATCTCCCTCCGCCAGGCCCCAATCTCCACTCTGGGTGACCCAATGGAGATTAGCAGGGAGATGAGAGAGGTCTAAAAAGAAAAGACAGGCAGACTAACACATACCCTAAGTACCTGTGTGCCCACTTCCAGTTTCGCTTCCAAATGGAGCAGTAGTGATCTCTCTGGAGTATAAAAACTCTTATGCCAGAAGACCTACTCCTAAAGTTTCTTAACTGACATCCCCTTCTCTGAGGAGACAGCTACAACCTCCTCCATCTGCTCTGCTTCCCCAACATTAGCAGGTACAGGAGCAGTACATCAGGGTGGATGAGCCACCAACTTCTCAAGAAGCCACTTTCTCTTCTCCCCATAAGGCCATAAATCCACCTTCTTCAACATCTCAGGATGAGTTTAAGATTTTTCATGATCTCCTCAAGCGGACTGCTCAGACTCTGGACATTCCTCCTAAAGTTATTCAGGACAAACAAATTGTTGGTGATTATCCATGCTGCAACATTGGGCAGAATAGCAATGCCCATGAATAGGGGTCTTCTTCAGCCTGCTAAAGTGACTTGGCATACTCCCACCTCCATCCTACCAATCTCAAAGAAAGCAGACAGGAAAATATTAGGTCCCTGCAAAGGAATTTGAATATTTCTTCCAACAGCTGATTGGTTAAGGCTAAGGAGCAAGAGGCTGCTCAGAAAGCCCATCAAGAGACAAAAATACTGAACTTTCAGCTACAAGGTGTACTTCTCCACCAGTCTCCAAAGGATGGTGGCAAGTCACTAAGCCTTGCTCTCAAAGTACGTTTTTCATCTTTGGGACAGGCCATTGTCATGGATAATCTGCCACAGGGACAGCAGGGAGAGTGGAAGACCCTGATGACAGAAGACTAACTGACAGAGAATCTCCCTGCAGGCCATGTTGAATGCCGCTGAGACAGCAGCAAGCACAATGAAATCTATCACCATGAGATGTGCTTCCTGTCTCTAGGCATCTGGAATCCCCTGGAGGCCAGATTACCTTTGCGGATCTTGCATTTGAGGCTACTGATATCTTTACCAGTTCTACAGATGTAAGACTAGGTAGTGCTAAAGACACCAAGGCAATTCTGTGTCACTGAGACTTTACGTACCTACATCTCAGATTTAAGCTGTAGTGTAGATCTGCCCTATCTAGCTTGGGTTTCTTGTTGGGGGGAGTATCTTTTTCACACCCCTGAGCAACACAAGTTACAGCCACTTAAGTGCTGTCCACACCAATGGTACATCAGCAAAAGACTCTCTCCTGCCGACAGTTTCCGCCTCTCCCATCAGCATAGTGTCTTCACCAGATGCGCTAAAGCGGCTCAGCTGCATCGGTGCATCTGCGCCGATTTTGAGCTTCTAATGTAGACCTGCCCTCAGAGGAGCCTACTACAAGTATAAAAGCACTTGTCTGAATCCACATGAGAGACCAGTTCCACGGACACCATCGCAGTAGTCTTCCATCCACCATGCTGCACCTCCTCCCAGGATACAGCTTTGACGCAAAGTGTTGAGAGCCCAGCAGGACAGCCTATCAATTTAAGAATTGTCAGTGATGGAGAATCTACCAGTACCCTTGGTAAATTGTTCTAATGGTTAATTACTCTCACTTAAAAAAATTACATCTTATTTCCACTCTGTATTGGTCTAGCTTCAACTTCCAGCCATTGAATCACAATATACTTTTCTCTGCTAGACTGAAGAGCCCTTTATTAAATCTGTTTTCTGTATAGGTACTTATAGACTAATCAAGTCATCTCTTAACCTTCTCTTTGTTAAACTAAAATAGTCATAGATTTCCTTGAATCAATCGATCTATAAGGCATGTTTTCTAATCCTTCAATCAATCTCAGGGCTCTTCACTGAACCCTCCCCAATTTATCAACATCCTTGAATTTTGAGCACCAGAACTGGACACAGTATTCCAACAGCAGTAACACCCAAGCCAAATACAGAGTAAAATAATGTCTTTACTCCTACTCGGGATTCCCATTTATGCATCCAAGGATCACATTTGCTCTTTTGGCTACAGCGTCACACTGGGAGATGCTAACAAGGCTTACAGGCAAGAACAACTTGACCAATAGACTGAACATTACAAAGAACTCTATTCAAAGGATGCCATTATCTGTGATATTGCCTTAGCTGCCATTCCCCATCTTCCTACAATGCAGGAGCTGGACCAGACGCTAACACTTGAAGATGTAGAGAAAGCTATCAGAGATCGCACCTGGGAAAGTAGCAAACAAAGATCAGATACCTCTTCAGCTCCTAAAGGCAGAGGACAGGAAGTTTGAAAGTGACAACTATGCACTTTTCTGCACCTGTTGGGAAGGAAGCCACATAACCCAGGATCTGAAAAATGCAAAGATAAATTACTCTATATAAAAATAAAGGGGACAGAGCAGACTGCAACAACTACCAAGTGATATTTGCTCAGTGTGGTCAGCAAGATGCTTAAAAGGGTCTTGCTGAAAAGATTAAGTCCTTGCTGAGAGAGTCTACCGAGAGCCGGAGTGGGTCCAGAGCTAGACGCTCGATGACTGACATGTCCTTCACATTGCACTTGTTGCAAGAAAAAAAACTGTGAACAGGCATCTCTCTACATAGCATTTATTGACCTACAAAAGGCCTTCAATACAGTTAGCAGGAACAGCATCTATAGGATTCTGTTGAAAATTGGATGTCCTCAAAAGGTCCTCTCCCTATTCAAGGGGTTCCACGAGGGAATGAGGACAATCATACAGTATGAAAATTAAACAGTTTAGTATTGATACTGATATGCATCAAAGCCACCAGCTTTGGCATCTTCTCTGTTCTTAAGTAAGCCTTTAGAAATGATCAATCTGGCATACTAATTGAATCAAGGATGGACAGCAGCTTGTTTAACATCAGATGGTTCCAGAGCAGAAGGCATGTCACCCAGCTCATTATTCAGGATCTATTTTTCCACAGATGATGCTGTATTTGTCTCTAATTCACCTGTTCAACTGCAGGTCACGATGAACATGTTCTCTGATGCATGCACCAAGTTTGGCATGGTAATCAGTATCAATACACAGTTGTGTCACAAGATACCACCTTTCCACCTAAAATTGATGTCAATGAAGCTCTGGATAACGTGAGTCTTCTGTTTTCTCGGCTCAATTCTTACCAGCTCACTTAACCTTGATAGAGAACTTGATGCTAGACTCAAAGCTTCTGTCACTTTTGGCAAACTTACATCACGTTTGGAGCAACAAGTTGCTAATCCTGAACACAAAGGTGTCCATGTATCAGGCTTGCGTCCTTTGTACCCTCCTTTAGGATTGTGAAAACTGGGTTACATACTCCAAGCAGGAGCAAAGATTGAACCGCTTCCATCTCCGCTGTCTTAGAAAAATTCTTGGAGTTACTTAGGACCAGTGGATCACCAATAACAAGATTCTTGAGAGAATCTGCCTACAGTATATGCTGGATGTTCGCAGGCTTTGCTAGTTGGGACCCATGGAATGCAGGCCAAAGGCTGTGCTTTTAAGAACTGCCTGCAATGCATAGGAAGGCCAAAGTGCCAATACAGCAAGGTCAAGCAAGGTCTCAAGAAATTCAGCATTCCCACTGGGAAAATCCTGCTCACAGTCACTGTTTGAAGAAGTTGGATTAAGGCTGGTGCAATCACTGTGGAGTGCCATCATAGAGCCCAGGCTGAGGCCTGCAGGCAAGCCAGGAAGCAGAGTATGCTTCAACCTCCATCTGGCAAGTGGACCTGTAGCGACTGGAAGGTTTGCTGCTTGTGCATTGAGCTCTTTCCCATACCAAACACCACTTGTGGACTTTGTTGCATCTTCTTTAATCTGTCAAGATGTTGGATGGCGCACTGGGAGCTAGTGTTCAGCTGATTATCCACCAAGACCCCTAAAATCTTTCAGATCACAGCTTCCCAGGATAGCAACCCCTATCCCCAGGCCTATATTATTGGTTCCTAGATTAAGGCATTTATATTTAGTGATGTTAAAATAGGTTGTTTGTACTCAATTTACCAAGCAATCCAGGTCACTCTGAATCAGTGACCTGTCCTGTTCATTGTTTACCACATCCCCCAATTTTTGGGTCATCTGAGAACTTTATCAGTGATTTTGTGTTTTCTTCCAGGTCATGGATGAAAATATTAAAGTGTCGGTCAATGCCTCTGGGACCCCACTGGAAATAGATCCATGAAGGAAGGCCTCAGCATGTCTTTTCACATATGAGTGGACATATGAATTTGCATACCTTGGGGAGACTGGCTTAGAAAGAGAAAAGATTTGGAAACGTATGGTCTATTTCTTGACCTGTATGATCAGTGATCCATTGTTGTACACTGTAGCCCTCTTATTTCCACTTTACATATGCTATTCATTGAACACTTAGTTTGTCTTCTCTATTGCCAGTTCTTTTTTCAGGGAACAAGCACCCCCCATTTTTACCTACTTAAGAAAAAAAATTATCTATCCCCCCCGCCGCCCAAATATTGCTTTGATGAAAACTTCCAGAAGTCCTGTGACCCTGCAAGATTCCACATAGCATTTTAAAAGTGCATTTAGTTAAAATTCAGCAGAAAAACAAAAGCACAAATGTATTTTAAAGTGTTCAACAGTGACCTATAGGTATATACCTACCTAAAAGTGACAAGACAAACTATTATAAATAGCACACTTGGCAGATGATCCAGACACACTGAATTTTCCCAATGGATTTAGTGAGATGGGGTCAGTTTCTGCAGATTTGTTTTCTTCAGAAAAGATTCCTTGATGAGAAGTCTCTAGACCAATTTAGAAAATGTTAGGAAAAAAACATGCTATCAAAACAATAGCGTGTCCACCATATAAGCCCAGTTTCATGACAGCTCTCCTCAGACTAGGACCTGTGTGTATGCAGGCAAGCCAGGAGACAAGCCAGAGAAAACTGAAGGAAGTTTAAGTGATGTGGGATCCATTTCTTTAAATAGCTTCTCTGATCTCAGTTTCATGTTTCAGCACTTCTGACAAATAATGAGGTGGGAGAAGAGCAGCTCAGGTTTCTGTGGAATGAACAGAGCTAAGTTTGGGTCTGCAGTGAGGGACAATAGAAAGGCATAAATCATAGTGAACTATCCTTCCCAGTGGCTCTTACTTCACTCAACAGCATCATGGAGCCCACACTTGATTTTCCTGTACTTAGAAGTAGAGAGCTGCTCAGAAAACAATTGTCCATTTTCCCATTAATAACAGCAGCACTTTTCAATAAGTTTTTTTTTATAATGGTGATGTTTTTTAATCATTTCAGGTCATGTTATGGACAAAAATGCATAGGAACATGGGAAAAAACACAGGTTCCAAGCATGTGGAGATTGGAGTGTCTCATATCAGGGATTAAACATGATCAACCTTATTAAACCAACCAACCAAGTTTATTTATAGAAGTCTGTACATTTGTAATGAACTCAGCTAGGACACCAATGAAACAAAAACAAATAAACCCATCCCTTCCCAATGAGCGGGAGGTGTCACTCACCTTTACATGCACTTAAAAAAGCAAAAATATGATTACATCTTCATACACAATTAGTTCTGTAACTAGTCAAGAAATGGAGTCCCTTGATGCATTATTCTCAACACAGAGAGTGGTTTGCATACAGTAACTCCTTGGCTATTGCCTCTGTTCGACAGTATTTCTGCAGAAACCATTGAGGCTTCCAGAAGGTGGCAAGTAGTAGCTGATAACTGGGGATGCTCAGGACATAACCACTTCACAAGTTCTGCACACTAAATTCAGTGTGTGCACCTGTCTTTTTAATTTGATAAACTCCATTAATTAATGTGGGAAAACAGAGCAGATGTACTATTTACAACACTATCAAGGTCTCATCACGGTGTTTATTATAAAACCTGTTTCTTAGTTTGTAACTCAGTTGCAGACGTTTACTCTGGGATGAAAAGCATGTAAAAAGAATTTAGGAGTAAAAAGTTTCTCTGTAGACATTATAACCCAAAATAGTTTTTAGTAATTGTTGTAGGCAATTCAAGTTTTGCCTTGCACAATTTTGCAGTTATTCTTTAGTAAATCGTCAGAAATTTTGATAGCTGGGAAACTGTCTACTGCAAATAAAGTTTTTTTTTTATTACATATCTGTAACATCATTGTAGTTGCCGCAAAACCAAAATGATATCAAATGCACATCTATCCAGTGGATCATGATGTCTCCTATGAAGTGATAATGGCAGATTCCATAAATCCACTTTAAAAAAAAAAAGTCAAAAGGACATATGTAAATGAGAGCCCACGATAGCTCCAGGGACGTTGCTACAGACAGACAATCAAGGAAAAAGTCTATGATTACATATTTACACAATAGTCCATAAAGGAGTTCCAAAGCTATGGACTACCTAGTAAATAAGCTATTAAAAAGTCCACAATTTGTTTACACAGCAAATATGAGCTGCTTCAAAGGTGGAATTTTTTTTATACACAGTTCATTATATCAATTTTCACACAATTACATGACATTTCTTTAAAACTACTGTTAAAAAATTAACACAAGGAAATTAAAGTAAGAGCTAGATTAAAGTTTCATTAAGGATCCAACAAGCAAATCACCAAGAGTCAGACTCAGGTTTAGATATCACCACTATATAGGCTCTTAGAAAAATCATGCTACAACACTCCATGAGGTGGTGTCAGGATCTTCCACTCCTTCAAGCCTCAATTTAGCAGAGCATCCTTATTTGTTCAGCACTTAACCTCATGCTTTGGTGCTTAACTCAATCAGGGCCTCTGAACTGTCAGACCTCTAATGCTTTTTTTAATTTAGTTCTTAATTCAGTATATTCAGTTGCATTTGTTTTGAAAAGCTCTTTGTTAAATGCCACTTATATTTACACTGGATTTTTACACCTGAGTGATTATCAAGCAGTCATCTTGTTTCTAGTCAAACATTCCATAAAGCCACACAATCCTTGTGCTAGTGTTTTACTGCACCTGTACCAGTTATATATAGAAAATATGCATCAGCAACTGCCCTCATACATTTTCAGTACAGTTTCTACCTTGTCCTTCCCCTTCCACACAATATGAACTGATTTTTTTTTTTTAAAGCCAAGTTTAGAATTGCTCACAAAGCAAAAAAACCAAAAACCACAAACAGGTTGGAGCCCAGTAAAGACAAGGTGACATGAGAAAGAAAGGACATTGAATGATTAGTTGGATTTGTAGAAGAAATATAGGAGCCTGCCTAATGAGTGCCCAGGGGCATCCCAGAAGGATCTACTTCATTCAGTTACAGCAAGAGACTCAAGATACACTACAAATCTACAGAGGACGAGTCTCATACAAGAGTTGTTTGTGGGACTCTCAACAAGTATGTGTGAGTAAAAAGGGGAACGTGAAGGTATATCAGCCAGGCCTGTTTATTAAGAATCACATTTAATGAGTTTCTTTCTTTCAATTTCAGATGCTCAAATACAGCTGGTAGAAATTCAAAACAGCCGTAAAGAAATGTGACAGACTGATACAAATAGTACTGTAGCATAAAAAATGATAAAAAACACCTGAAAAAAAGTCACGTAACACCCTCCCCCCAAAAATTTACACTTTGAACCTAAGCCAGTTTTTGAAGTTTCCCTTCTCCAGAGCTAGGAGGAGGAAGAAGAGAAGGAAGAAAGTGCAGATGACCTTCAAGCCACAAAGGTCTTGTGCCAATGTTTACTCGCCATGCCTGGTGGTGGTATGTAAAGAGAGATCACCGAGTGCCGATGCTGCCACCACCAGAGATTCCTACAGAAATCCCAACTTGAGGCTAATACTGAACACTTAGAGTAGACCAACGAGCTGCATCAACAATAAAAAAAAAATAATAAAATCAAACTAAAAGAAGTGGGAGAACCCCAAATAGCACAGATCCACATTTGTGAAAGGGCAAGAAGGGAGGTCTATACAGTAAATAGTCAAATGGTTTATGTTACAGATGACTGGCAGTTTTAAAGAGTCTCTTCCCAGCTCCATTGCTGCTCCAACCCAGAAGGGAAACTGAAAAAGGGAGGAAGAAGAGAAGTTGGGACATCATCGTGGAGCATGCAGGATTGGAAGCAGCAGAGTGGGTATGCTCAAATAAGCCCCCGCCTTTTCTTGTAGTCTTCCAGGTTCAGTGATCGCCGAGGGGCACCATCTTTTGCTGGTGGAGCTTTGGAGGTGATGGCAAGCGTCTTAGACTCTGTAAGGAAATAACAGAAAGTCAGTACTAGAAGACATGGAAGTGGAAGTTCTTCTGCTTGGTGGTAACGGTAGGAGAGAAGAGATTTCAGCCTTCCCTGCCACAAAATGAACCAAGCTTCTTTGTGACAACTTCACCTTGGAAGTATGTTTAGCTTCTCTGCTAAACATAAATTAATAGTACATTGAACTAAAGGTATTTCCAATTATGTGACAAGCATGTTCTATTTTGACTTTGCACCTCTTAAACTTGCTCTCTGCCACCAATGTTTCCATCTCCGGAAGAAACTACTCTGAAGTTACCAATGTTGCTGTCTCACATGCTGCATTGCAGTGTTCTGACAATGAAGGATATTTGTTACATGAGCATAGCAGAGACACAGGACAGACCTCACAGGGGGGTAAAACCAGTCAAGTTTTCTATGCAACATTTCTTTCTTTACTTGCACAATAAAAAGCTTTATCTAAGCCAGGTTTTTTCATGCTGAGTAGTGCAGCCTCCCTGACTGCCATCTCACTCTCCTTCAATCCATCCAACACACTAATGTCAAGATGCAACTTTACAAAGAATCTATCTGCTCTGAGCACATACAGTCACTCTCAGATCCCGATACTGGTTCTCGCTCAGCAGTAAAAGCCAAATTTTGCAAAATCCCAACTTGTCACCCACTCTTACATTAGATTTAAGCTCCCTGCCATGGCATACACTGCGTTCTTCACCTTTTGGCTCTTCCCTTTGGATTTGCCTCCCTTGCTCACTTCATTCCTCCAAAGCCCTTCACTCCCACTACCGCCTTGTGTGTCCTTCAACTGTTGTCCTTCTGACTGCTTCCACACTGAGTCTTACGCCTACAAGGCCCATCTTAGCCTGTTCTGCCACAACTTAATGTTCTCCTTCATTTCCCTCCTGAAACTACTACTTGGGAACATAGGAACTTCCATATTGGATCAGCCCCACGGTCCTCTTCAGAGAGGCCTGCTAGCTCTAGTACTCCAAGCAACCTGATGCAAGTTAATCTTTCGTTATTCACACTGCGTTACACTGCCACCCACTCCCTACATTTATCAAGTTGTCTGTTTAGACTGCATGCTCTTTGGGACGGGGGCCTTGTCTTCCTATGTGTCTCAAGCCCATTGCCGGCACTGCATAAACAAACGTCACCATCAAAAAGACTATGTAGAGAGGTAGCTTTCATGGGTGAATACCCACTTCGTTGGATGCATGTAGTGGAAATTTCCAGGGGCAGGTATATATATGCAAGCAAGAAGCAAGCTAGAGATAACAAGGTTAGTTCAATCAGGGAGGATGAGGCCCTGTTCTAGCAGCTGAGGTGTGTAAAAGCAGCAAAGAATCCTGTGGCACCTTATAGACTAATAGACGTTTTGGAGCATGAGCTTTCGTGGGTGAATACCCACTTTGTCAGATGCAGCCTCATCCTCCCTGATTGAACTATCCTCGTTATCTCTAGCTTGCTTTTTGCTTACATATATGTACCTGCCCCTGGAAATTTCCACTACATGCATCCGACGAAGTGGGTATTCACTCACGAAAGCTCATGCTCCAAAACGTCTGTTAGTCTATAAGGTGCCACAGGATTCTTTGCTGCTTTTACAGATCCAGACTAACGCAGCTACCCCTCTGATACTCAACTAAAACTGGCAGCCCTGGTCCATATACTTCTGTAATCTAGCAAAACTGGAAAATCACCTCCCTGCACATACATAAGAGACACCCACCTGAGCTGGGAACCTGGAGATCAATCTTCACATCAAAGTCATGCACTTTGAACAGGTCCTCTGAGAGGTCACTAGCTGATTTCGAATTCACGTCTTTGTCCTTCCCCTGACCCTGAAATTTAAACAAAGTTTCAGCAGTAGCAGCAGCACAAATCTGACAAAGTAGAGTCAAAGCCAGAGATGAGAAAGTTATTAGCTACCATCATGTTCAGTCTGGTCCTTCTGTTGTAAGAGAGGCTACACATTTATCCTAATTATGAGCTTAATTGTAAAAAGTGAGTGAAAATTCACAAAATGTCACAATAACCTAGAACACCACAGATAAAAAGAGTTCCAAAATGGAGACAGACTGAATTAGTCCAACCTAAAAGGCCTGCTGATATAACTCTAGGCCAGTGTTAAGATCATGCCAGGTAAACAAGAGAAGTAGGGAACTGGAAATCAATTAACCAAAATGGGTACGTAGAAAATTAGGCCTAATCGGTGAACAAAATAATGAAAGGATGGGGTATTGCCCCATCACTCCCTTTTGGGGGTCTTTAAAAGACTTTGGGGGAAAACAATTGAAGGACGAATATGGACACTGGCTAAAAGACTGGCGAACAGGAAAGAGTGAGCTTCACCATCAGGACTGCCATTCTCACCATCTCTCAGACCTTGCGATCTACCGTGAAACCATTAGTCTTCATCATCCTAATCCTGAAAATATGTCCTAACCAGACTAGGGGCTGGGAGGGAATGCAAAAGGGACTCAAATGACATTACCATCTCCACCTGAATCCTGACCACCACCTGGGGTACAAGACAGTCTTCCCTGTCCCTCTGTGTGTCCTTTCCCTCCCCCACTTCATTTTCTTCTCTTTTCTATCCCTCTGCTTTTTCCTTCTGTCTAATAAAAGCCTGGCTTAGCTGGCTAAGACTGTTGTGAAATAAACACTGCTGTAACCAAAAGGTAAATAAAAGCAGCTCAACTAACTTCTTTTCTTTCTTCCAAAAGTACAACTATTTCCATCTTTATGTCATGTAATAACTTGCCAATTAGAGGGCGTGGAGAGGTTTCTTTTTGAAAATGCTCTCCAGCAAAAAGGTACAAGGAGAGTTAACATGAAAACCTTAATTAACAGTTTACATTACAAATGCTTTCTCCCCCTCCCCCCCGTTCTGTATTTGTAATAAAAGGTTAAAGGACATTTCATGGTGTTCGCGCCATGGTACTAAGCAGGCTGAGGTCTCTGTACCCCGAACTTTGTGTAACACTGTTTAATACTGGACAGTAACAGGGTCACGTTAACACCTTTAATTCTTTGGGCCCATTCATTCCATCTCAATTAATACAACACTTCTCTATAGCCATGACTCCAAGGCACTATGATAATACAAATAAATAGTAACGGTACCTTAAAATTAAACTGCAGGATTCTAAATAAAAAGATGGAGGAACACAGCAGAGGACGGATGCAGTACTTGCCTTGCCCATGTCCTTTGGCGCATCCGGTAAAGCACCAGATCCATATTTTGCATTTAGTTGGGCGAGGATGGCAGCTTGGACAGCAGGATCCCTGGACTACGAGCAAGAAAGACAGTGAGCAACTGTATTTCCTCGGTGATACCCATGCAAGATCTGCCCTGACATTAAAACTCAAAATGCTCAGATTCAAAGAGCTTAAGGCCCGAATGGGCCATTAGATCATTTTGTCTGACAGGGGTAACTGATATAGATATGTCAGTTACCCCTGTATTGAGCCCAATAATTTGTGCTTGGTGAAAGCATAACTTCCAGGAAAGCATCCAGTCTTGATTTGAAGACATCAGGAGAGGGAGAATCCACCACTTTCCTTGGTGGTTTGTTCCAATGATTAATGACTCTTACTGCTAAAAAACCCCCCAAAACTCTGTGCCTAATTTCCAACTTGAATTTTTCTGGCTTCAGCTTCCAGCTATTGGATCTTGTTATGCCTTTCTTCTCTACATTAAAGAGCCCTTTAGTATGGGGTATTTTCTCCCCATAAAAAGGTACTTGTGTCCACTGTAATCAAGTCACCTCAATCTTTTTTGATAAGTTTAAGTCTCTTCCTGTAAGGAATCTTCTCCAGTCCTCCAGTAATTTGTGTGACTCTTCTCTGCATCCTCGTAAACTTTTCAACATCCTTTTAAAACTGTGGACTCCTAAACTGTATGCAGCATTCCAATGTGCTAAACAGCGGTAAAAAAACCCTCCCTACACCTACTCCCATTTACACAAGGATCACATAGCCCTTTTTTGCCACAGCACTGCACCATGTTGAGCTGCTTGTTCACTGTGACCCTTAAATCCTTTCAGAGTCACTGCTTTCCAGTCCACAGTCCCTCTCTTCCCCCTCAGATGTTTTAGGAAACTATGCACTTAACTGAATATTTTAAGTGTTAAAATATATATTATGTTCCACAGTGAGACTTTGCAGCTATACCCACACAGAGCAGGTTGTTGTCCCAGAGCTGTTCTATAAGAATTTACGTAAGCTCCGAAGCGCCATCATCTCCCTGCTCCTCCATGCCCATGCCTGGATCACTACATCTCCAATATGCTTCACCAAGAATGAGCTGTAACACCTTTTCCTTGTGGTGGATGTACCGATCCTGGCCTGAGTATGTATCACCATTGTATCTGGACAACTGTTCCCAATAGCCCTTCCTGACTGTGCCACTAAGTATATTTATTCTTTTCCTTTCTATTCCACACATGGACAGTGTGCACTATTCCCTACCATCCTCCACTTGCCTTGGACTGACTTCAGTGTTATACTTACATTGGACACTATTGTGGGCTTGCACTGCCGCCTAGTAAAAGGGTCCATTTGCTGGTTTTTCATATTGTGACTTTCAGCCTGCAGAAGAAGCAATGAACAATCTTACACAGCTCACTATTTTCATCTGTCTTGCCTTTGTCAACCCCCACACAGACACCATAGCCATCTGCAGCATCAAGGTTAGAAGGACAGCAAGCACCACCAATAACCTCTACTAGGTCATATCCACAAATTTTAAACTCCAATCACTCTACTCCCTGAAAGACAAAGTGGAGAGACTACTTGCATACCTCTCACGGATGTTATGAGACTTAGTGTTTGTTAAAGTCCCTTGAACGAAAAGCACTACAGGGCAAAGCAGTATTTCCCTCCATTACTGTACCTCCTTAAGTCTGATTTCTGACTCATGCAATGCCTAGTATGCCAATATTACAACCATCACGGAAACCAGCTGAGAATGCGACTGGTCATGGGAGGGGCAACTAATTTCTTTATAAATACCACTTTCTGAGTTTTGTTTTGTTTTTAAAGAACATCTTGTAGGATAAAATAAAATGTGGTAAACCTCACCATGTAATCAGCTACCCGCCACTCCCCTACAAATTCCATTTTTTCTGGTAGCCCAAGTATTGCTTCAATATTCCTTACCACTAGAGCCTTCTCGGACTCCACAATGTTCCATTCTCGATTCCTCTGGTTGATGTAACTACAAAAAAGAAGGGGGGCAGAGAGGAGGGGAGAGGAGACAGAGTACAACAACAGTGTTACGTAATGCACACTACCCAAAGGCAGGAAATCATAGAAACCCAAGACTGGAAGGGACCCTAATAGGACATCTAGTCAAGTCCCCGTTACAGAGGCAGAGCTGTGTATTATCTAGAACAGCGGTTCTCAACCAGGGGCCCGAGGCCCCCTGGGGTGCTGCAAGCAGGTTTCAGGGGGTCTGCCAAGCATGTCTGGCATCAGACTTGCTACAGCCCAGGGCAGAAACCCAAAGCCCTGCTGCATGGGACTGCAACCGGGGCCCCCAAGCCCCACCACTAGGGGCTGAATCTGAAGTCTGAGCAACTTAAATTTGTAGTACCCCCTGTGGTGTGGGGCCCCAGTAAATTGCCTTCCTTGCTACCCCCTAATGGCGGCCCTGGCTTTTATATGTTGAAAAAAAGTCATTGTGGCACAGGTGGGCCATAGAGTTTTTATAGCACGTTGCAGGGGCTCAAAGAAAAGGTTGAGAACCCCTGATCCAGAAGACCATCCCTGACAGGTATTTGTCTAACCTGTTTTTAAAACCTCCAGAGGAGATTCCACAGCCTCCGTAGATAATTTGTTTCAGTGCTTAACTACCCTTGCAGTTAGGAAGTTTTTCCTAATGTCTAACCTAAAGCTCACTTGCTGCAATTTAAGCCCATTGCTTCTTGTCCTGTCTTCGGTAGATATGGAGAACAATCCCCTCCTCTTTATAACAACCTTTTATGTATTTGAAGACTGTTTTCTCCCCCCTCAATCTTCTCTTCTCCAGATTAAACAAATCCAGTGTTTTCAATTTTTCCTCGTAGGTCATATTTATCAGACATTTCATCATTTTTGTTACTCTCCTCTGTATTTTCTCCAATTTGTCCACATCTTTCCTAAAGTGTGGTGCCCAGAACTGGACAAAGTACTCCAGCTGAGGCCTTACCAGGGCTAAGTAATCCTTTATGTCCGTCCCTGGCTAGTTTAATTGCATTTTGTGCCTTGGCCTTTCTAACTTTTTCCTTTATGCTCTTTTTTTAATAGTCATTTTATTTAAATGATTGCTCTCACTGGCAATCATTTTCTGGCACACAACCCTTTATTTGAGATGGTTGGGAAGAAAGACTTCATTTTTGACAACAGGAAACTTATTCTGGTGCATATGATCAGATGGAGAGAAACAGCAAGTGAATAAGTAGCATAACTAGCAACCAAGGTATTCAGGCCATAAGTACATGTACAGGAAAGAAGTGCCAGAACTTGCAAATAGCACTAAATTTTTGTTTAATTGGTTTCTCTCTTCTGTTGCCTTTTTATTGATGTGCTTTGAAGGGACAATGCCAACTTCAGCTACCTACCTGATTGCAGAAATGTTCTTTGTCCGCTGGCGGTCCAGGGCCTCTGCTCTTTCTTCTAGTTCATTAAGCTGATCTTGAATCTGTTTTGCCTTGTCCTGGTCCCCCAAGTCCTCTGCCATAGCCTTCAACCAACCAGTAATTTGTTAGGCATAATTCTCCACCACAGGGCCAGTCATAGATATTAGGGATAGACCTAGAGTCATCTAGCCTGTTTTACTTCAGTGGCGTTCTTACTTTTACCACTAGAATAAGAGGATCTCATTTTTCATTCCTATACAGAAGACTGCTATAGTTTGATTAAAACTCATCTTTCCCCTGCCCGGTACAGGAAAAGACTGATTATTATCGCAATTGTGAATTTTAGTTTAGTTAATGCAATGGGAGTTTAAATCAGCCTCCTCATTCAATGAGATATACAATACAACCTTTGTCTAGCGTGCCACCTGGTGGCAGCGATCAGACATTCTTTCAACAAGTCAAAACTCAAAAGCTTCTCTCTCACCAACAGAAGTTGGTCCTATAAAAGATATTTCCTCACCCACCTTGTCTCACTAAAACTGAACATACATCATCACATAACCCACAACTCTGCATAAGTGAATTTCAGTAAATGATGGCTTATCTATAGTTAAATCAGTCCAAAGTGTGCAAGAGCAAAGTTAACAGGATGCTAAATCCCTTGTTTTCTTGGGTTTGTATTTTCTAGTACACTTCTACCTCGATATAACGCGACCCAATATAACACAAATTCAGATATAATGCAGTAAAGCAGTGCTTCGGGGGACTGTGCACTTCGGTGGATCAAAACAAGTTCAATATAACGCGGTTTCACCTATAATGCTGTAAGATTTTTTGGCTTCCGAAGACAGCGTTATATCAAGGTAGAGGTTTATCAACTTAATGAGAAAACCAAGTGTAGATTTTTCCTTGGTGTGAGAAGCTACGGCAATTTTTATTCTTCAAAAGGTATATTAAACTGTTTGACTTTTAGGCCTCTGCTATTCACATGACCAAGTAAGCCATTCAAGGCTCTGCATATTCAAGTCTCTTCACATGAGACGTTGACATGGAAAGAAATCACAACAGCCAGTAAACGGCTCAGCCATCTATTTCTTTCAATAGGAATTTGAACAGCAGGCTGTAAAAAACCAATATAGGCAAGCAATTCTCGAATTCTCCGAAGAGCATATAGCAGCAATAACGAGGAAAGAAAGTGAACTTCTACAGCCACCAGCTAGAAGCGCCTCACCCTGAGAACAAGAAAGGACAGCTGAGACAGCTGCTGGCTGTTGTGCCTCATCAGCAGGTGGCAAGTGCCCTCCAATGGAGGAGAAATTTAGTGATTCTGACTGGGCTCCAGATGTTCTGGAACCCTGCAGTTCTCTGCGTTCTATTTGCTGTAGAACTTAAGTCAAGTTGCTGCTTAAGTCAACATGGTGCTTTGGTTATAATGAGCATCCAAATAAGCTTGGATTCTTCAATCAAGAGAGCTTTGCACTAAGCAGGCGAATATCATCTCTTACCTTCTCCTTTAGTAGCTGAGTTTTCTTCATGGCATAGTTGGGAGGGGCTTTTCGGAACCTCTCTTTCTCTTTCACAATCTTTCACATGAGCAGAACAGAAGAGAGAAGTAATAACAATACATTCATTTTATAATACCTGGAGGAGCTACAAGTGACAGGCCAACTGGTCCCATTAAACATACGACAATATTTACTTCTACAGAACTTTTTTTTTTCAGCTGTAACTGACCTTTGCATTCATTACTCTACCAAAACACGAACTAACAAGTTACAACTTTCACTGTATATATGGCCTATAACAGACTAATGACACCAAATTACACTTAGTAAATCCTGAGCTAGTAAAGAGCTGAAGAATTGATAATAGCCAACTTTAATATGATGCCAATAGCTACTTAGGACTCTGTACTGTTTAACTCTGCTCAGAAGAGTAACAAAGCAAAGGAACTCTTTGCAAGGCTGCAGCACAATCCTGAGATTGGGCACAGAACAGAGAATATAATAAAATAGGAGTGGGTATTAAAAATCAGGCCTAATTAGACCCCAAACTATTCTTTCCATCTCTGTCATTTATTCCACTTAATTTTGTTACTTGTACCTTTCTCATTCAGCACCACCCAGGGCCGGATTTAGGTACCAGCAAACCAAGCACATGCTTGGGGCGGCACAATTCCAGGGACGGCATTTTTTGCTTTAGCAGTCCATCCTCGTCCTGGTTTGGTTTTTTTTTTGGTTTTTGGCTTGGGGTGGCAAAAAAACTAGAACCAGTCCTGGCCCCACCTCAGTGAAACCAAGCACGTCTGAATTCACAAGCGCCAGAGCTCTGTTCTTGTGAATTCCTGCTCCTTTTGAGCACTGCCCTAGTGTCATTCTAGGAGACACTACTTACAGGGCCACATCTCAAAGTACAGTCAATTCATTTACCTCCTCAATGTCTTGGTCATTAAATTTGTAGTTGAGGGCTTCTTTGATGGACACTTCCTTCTTGTTTATCTCATCTAGTGTAGGCAACTGCATCCCAGCAGAGAACATCTAGATACAAAAACAGAAGGAGTCAAGATCATTCTCCACTTAGAGTATCTCTGGCAGAGAGCTGCTGCAAAGAGGAAAAATTCGGGCAAACTCACCGCTTCCTTCCACTTCATGAACTCACTTTCAGTAAATTCCTGATTTGAGACAAACTCCAGACGAAACACACGTTGGTCACTGCCATGCCTGCAACAAAGAAAAAAAGTTACCAGGAAAACTCATATGCCAACCAATACAATAACGTGCCCATCTGCTGGATACAGGGCAATGACTTGGGTCTACAAAGAAAGACAAAGGTTCAATGCACTCTAGCCAGTTGAGTGACTATTTAGGCTACTCTCATTTTGTTCACTACGTCTACCTCCATCCCAAAATTCCTGCACACGCTTTGGTGAGTCAGTTCTGTTCCATTCTGCATATGAAAGACTGTATTGGGGGGGAGAGAAGAAGCATACTGCCAGATAGCCGAGTAAGGCACACACAAGAAGCTGAGGAGAGGAAAAGCCACATAGGCTGCAGTGGGTGGTGGTTTCTCTCAGGCACCAGGAGAAAAGCCTAACCTGATTCTCAGACTTGGGTTTGTGGACTTGTTTGGAAGCTCTGAAGCAAGGCCTTGGTGAACTGTTTGTTATGATTCCTGTTCTGTAACCTTCTTGAGAGGGGAGGTGGCATTTGGTCAATGTGTGTTAGTTTCTCCTGTCCTGAACTATTTAAGTGACTTTACCTTGGGAAATTAGTGAGACAGACTGACAATATCCTGTGATGTTGTGAACAAGCTTAACAGAATTAAGATAAATTTAATTCAATAAAGTTAAACCTCACTGAAATAGGGTTAATACTCTTGGTGTAAACTGTATTAAAAATGCAACTGTGTGTTGTTGTGGCATTGTATGCATCTTCTCTAGCAGCAGGGAGGATGCTAAATGAACTTCCTCCATCATCAGCCTTGGAAGCCAGACCATCCCTCTCCTTCCCCCCTTCCACTTCCCCCAAGAGACATATATTCTAGTTCAAAATGGATTCTCCCGTGACCAACAGACAAAGAAAATACTTTCTGATAAATAACCTGGGTTTAGATGGACTCAGGGCCGTCTTCCTGATCCAGCCAATGGACAGGACCTCTGATCCATGGAAGGTCCCAATCCTTTGGGGAGGGCTGGAAGAACTCTGTCTATTAAGGCCCCATAGGACTGGGTGCTTGTTCTGAGCTGGAGCTGTGGTGAACTGTTAAACACAAGGACTCCCCTAGAGTGGGCGGTTAAAGGATTTATGCTGCCAGAATCCATGTTAGGACTGGGGTTCCCGGTAAGCTTATTAGTGTGCATGGAGATTTTCTCTGTAATGTGTATACCTTAAGTATAAAGTAGGGTTGCTTAGAAAGCACTGCGTGGTAACATATCTACAGCAATTATACTGTTTATCCATCTCTGAAGAGAGAGTAAAACACGTCTGTTTCAGCAGACTGTCTTGGCTAGCAAATTAACATGGAAAGCAGGGAACTGTGCAGCCTGCAAATACCCTGATCACAAGGGGAAGAGACATGGGTCTCCACCCAGAAATGCAATGACTAGGAGCATCCACAGAGATACACATCTCAAAGAATCATCATTACTGCACAAGGCGAGTAACTTCCTCCTCGTCTTTGAGTAGTGTCCCTATGGGTCCTCCACGCCACATGACTCCCGTGCAGTATCCCTAATGGGAGGCTGAGGCTTCAGAATCTAGTCTGTTATGAATGACAATGCTGCGGAAGCAAAGACAGCATCAGAAGCACAGCACCTGGTAATCGCATAGTGTTTTGAGAAAGTATGCTCAGATGCAGAGGTTGCTGCCCTGCAGATTTCAGGGATACGGACATGCCTGAGGAAGGTGACAGAGGAGGAACCCGATCTCGTGGATTGTGCATGGATTCCGGATGGAGGTACTACATTATGAACCTAATAGCAGTGTTTGATACAGTTCAAGTTCCATTTGGAGAGTCTCTAGGATGATATCGCTGCGCCTTTATAGGAGAACTCCTAAAGGCCTTCAGCCTGTCCAGGTAAAAGCCCAGGGCTCTTCTAACGTCTACTGTGTGCAGTACAGCCTCCTTGTTTTCATGGTGAGGCTTTGGGTAAAAGGTCAGGAGATGAAAGAGTTGGTTTATGTGAAAAGATGAGATCACCTTGGGAATGAACTCAGGTGTAGCGTAAGAGTAAGCTTGTCCTGAAAAAATATTGTATAAGGGGTGTGTGCCATCAGTGCCGCTATTTCCCCTATTCTTCTCACCGAGGTGATCGCCAACAGGAAGGCTGTCTTCATAGACTGGTATGTGAGCAAAAGTAGCCATAGGTTCAAAAGACTGCCTAGTCAGGCTCTTTAGTACTAAGTTTAGGTCCCATGTTGGGGTAGGATGTCTGGGTTGGGGAAAAAAGTTTACTGTACCCTTGAGGAATTGATTTGTGGTTGGGTGTGAGAGCATTGAGAATCCCTCCATTTGTTGATGGAAAGCTGCTATGGCAGCTAGGTGAACTTTGAGTGAACTAAGAAATAATCCTGATTTCTTCAGAGTCAGTATATCATCTAAGACCACTGGGAGAATAGCCAATGTCAGGGAAATTTGTCTGGAATTACACCAAACTTAAAACATGGTCCACTTTTGAAGGTAAAGTACAATGTGCAGCCGATTTTCTACTGTGTAGTAATATACCCTGTACCGCCTCAGAGCAGGATCTTTCTATGATCAGCTGGGCAAGACACAAGCGCACCAACAGAGGAGCACCCATAGGGACACTATTCGAAGACAACGACTAAATTAGAGTGTCATTAATGCTAAGTGAAGTAGACAACCTCCATCTAGTTTCTAAACAGTATCAGAAGTTCTCACCACCAGCCAGTCAGCATTCTACTTCTGATGAACATCTCACATGGCTCTCAGATTACCAGAGAATCCTCACTGTCTGGGGAAGCTAGCTGCCCTTATGAACATTCCCTTAGAGCAATGATTTATCTCCTTAAACTAGACAGCAAAGACTATTACCAGCCATCAGAGGTGTGAATGATTAATAAGGCTTTTTCAGAGAACCTATCAAGTTATTGCAGACCTGCACCAAATGCATTCTCCAAACATTTGGGAGAATTAAGAAAGCAGGTGTCTCATTTTCCTACCTCACCAGGATGTTGTGAGGATCAGTACATTACCATGCTGAATGCCTCACAGTCTATAACGGGGTCCATATAGATACGAGAGAGAGAGATTTCATATTATGTCCACCTATCCACCATCTAGTATTTAAGCAGCACTGTGCGCCGGTCCCTGTTCTGCCTCTGCCATAGGAAGATACATTTCCCCATTGCCCTATGTGGAGGCGATGAAGAGGAAATAAAAAATACAGATGGCTGACATCGCACAGCAGGAATATACAGACATCTGCTCTGGCAATCTCCAGCTGAATTTCTCAGACCACAAGGGACCGAGGTGGCCATTCTGTGAGCTATTTACCTTCTCCCTATTTAAGGGGGAAGAGTGTTCTGACAAGCGTGTTGTGATGGTAGAAAAAAAAAAAATCTGCTTTATGGCTCTTGTCTCCATACCACACAGAAAACATTACATCCCATAAGAAGGCAATGCACCAATTGATAAAATTACTCTGTCACCTTACCGTAACTGTAGTCCTTTATTTGTCCTGGTACCCCCAAGCTGGTAAACTTTTGCAGTTTCTACAACACCAGTTATTTCAGCAACCTAAACCATAAAAAAGATGTGCAGAAGAACAGACTGTGAGGACTAAGTTCATGCCATTTTCTGAACACTATCCATACTTCAAAGTCCTCTCCACTTGAGACCAAGATTAGTCTGATTAATAATTTTAACTAAAAATCATCATCTAGAGCAAAGAAAGTTACACTGAAGACTAGTCCCTGCTATGTTAGCAGATATTGTACAAGTTACTTCGTATAAGTTTGTACTTCACCTTCAGCTGGCAAGCAGCTGGCAGTTTACAATGCCAGCTGAAATAAGTATGGCATTTAAATGGTCTCAATTCTTCCCCAGTAACATGGTGTGTATAATCCTACAGTAAAATAGCTGTATCTGGTATGGGGAGGAAATAAAATACACCTTCAGCACTGCCCCATGTGTTAAGCACAATCACTCAGAAGTACCAGTTTTTGACTGGAACTTCAGAGGATGCTGCCATATTGTTTCATGTAGTCACTGTGATGAACAGCAAGGAAATGATAAAATTATCTCGCCAAGAGTAGTCAGATGTGTCAGATTATTTTATTTTACACAATTACCACAAGAGAAAAAATGGATCTATGTTCTTGCTCATCAGTACACAAAACCAGTTTGACAGCACTATCTTGCCTTCACTGTTGAGCACAGCTGGTGTTAAATCCTTTACCAATGTCCTCAAATTCACTAACAGTTTTGAAGCAGCAAAGTATTTTTTCCCCAATTACTCTTCTTCTGAAGAGCACAGGCAAAGTGGAAATGTCTGGTACTGTAGTGAATACTTTCTGATTTCTCAAGAGATGAAGTGGTAAGAAGTTACGGGAGTGACCACAAATTACAGGAAGTGGGAATCATACTGATCCTTATTTGGTCACAACAACAACAACTCAAAAATTAATTTTCAATACAGAACAAAGAGAAGGAGAGCAGCATCAGTCAGTGTCGGAAGACTAGGTTTTCAATATTGTATTAGTATGGCCCCAATTTATCACATTGATTTAGAAACTAATAAAAGACGGTTACTCACCTTTGTAACTGTTGTTCTTCGAGATGTGTTGCTCATATCCATTCCAGTTAGGTGTGCGCGCCGCGCATGCACGTCTGCCGGAAACTTTTTACCCTAGCAACTCCAGTGGGCCGGCAGGTCGCCCCCTAGAGTGGCGCCACCATGACACCAGATATATACCCCTGACGGCCCGCCCGCTCCTCAGTTCCTTCTTGGCGGCTACTCCGACAGTGGGGAAGGAGGGCGGGTGTGGAATGGATGAGCAACACATCTCGAAGAACAACAGTTACAAAGGTGAGTAACCGTCTTTTCTTCTTCGAGTGCTTGCTCATATCCATTCCAGTTAGGTGATTCCCAAGCCTTACCTAGGTGGTGGGGTCGGAGTGAGAGGTCGCGGCCTGGAGCACTGCAGATCCAAAAGCAGCATCATCTCTGGACTGCTGGACCAGGGCATAATGCGAAGCAAATGTATGAACAGATGACCAGGTCGCTGCCCTACAGATTTCTTGAATGGGCACTCGGGCGAGGAAGGCCAGCGAGGATGCCTGTGCTCTGGTAGAGTGAGCAGTCACACGGCCCGACGGAAGTTGGGCCAAGTCGTAGCAGGTCCTGATGCAGGACGTAACCCATGACGATAACCTCTGAGAGGAGATCGGCAGCCCCTTGACCCTGTCCGCCACTGCCACGAATAACTGAGGGGACCTGCGGAAGGGTTTTGTCCTGTCCATGTAAAAGGCTACCGCCCGGACATCTAGCGAGTGGAGCTGCTGCTCCCTGCGGGACGAATGGGGCTTAGGGAAGAAAACTGGGAGGAAAATCTCTTGGTTGACATGGAAAGCTGAGACCACCTTGGGAAGAAAGGCAGGGTGCGGCCTCAGCTGTACCTTATCCTTGTGGAAGACCGTATACGGTGGGTCCACCGTGAGGGCCCTCAGCTCTGACACCCTTCTAGCTGAGGTAATGGCCACAAGGAAGGCGGTTTTCCATGAGAGGTAAAGTAGGGAGCAGGTAGCTAATGGCTTGAAAGGAGGGGCCATGAGCCGGGACAGGACCAGGTTGAGGTCCCATGAGGGGGCCGGAGGGCGAATTTGGGGATAGAGCCTCTCCAGCCCCTTCAGGAATCTCACCACCATGGGGTGAGAGAAAACAGAACAGCCGTCCACGCCAGGATGAAAAGCGGAGAAGCAGCGAGGTGAACTCGTAGGGACGACAATGACAGCCCCTGGGTCTTAAGGGACCAGACGTAGTCCAGAAGAGTGGTGACGGGAACCTCCATAGGACGAAGAGCTTTCTCTGCACACCAGCAGGAGAAGCGCTTCCACTTGGCTGTATAAGTCGCTCTGGTGGAAGGCTTTCTGCTGCCCAAGAGAACCTCGCGGACCGGGGTGGAGCACCGCAACTCAGAGTCAGTCAACCATGGAGGAGCCACGCCGTGAGGTGGAGCGACGGAAGGTCCGGGTGACGGAGCCTGCCGTGGTCCTGTGTGATGAGATCCCGATGAAGAGGTAGGGTAACTGGGTTGTTCACTAAGAGGTCCAACAACACGGGGTACCAGTGCTGTCTGGCCCATGCCGGAGCTATGAGAATCAATTGGGCTTTGTCCCTGCGCACCTTGATTAGAACTCTGTGAATCAGGGGAATGGGCGGGAAAGCATAATGGAGGTGTGTTGTCCAAGGGATCAGGAATGCATCCGCGAGAGACCCGGGCTCCTGACCCTGGAAGGAGCAGAATGTTCGACACTTCCTGTTCACCCGGGATGCGAAGAGGTCTATCCGGGGACGACCCCACCTCTGGAAGAGTGAGAGGGCGACGTCCGGATGGAGGGACCACTCGTGTGAGAGGAAGGATCTGCTCAGCCGATCCGCTAGAGTATTCCGCACTCCGGGAAGGTAGGAGGCGGAAAGGTGAATAGAATGGGCTATGCAGAACTCCCAGAGACGTATCGCCTCCAGACAGAGGGGAGAGGACCTGGTGCCGCCCTGCTTGTTGATGTAGAACATGGTCGTCGTGTTGTCGGTGAATACTGCAACACAACGACCGTGGAGGAGATGGACAAATGCTTGACAAGCAAGGCGGACCGCTCTCAACTCCCGTACGTTGATGTGGAGGTTGATCTCTTGCGGGGTCCACAAGCCCTGAGTTCTCTGAGTGCCGCAGTGAGCTCCCCAGCCCAGGTCAGAAGCGTCCGTGGTTAGGGATGCGGAAGGCTGGGGCGGATGGAACGGGAGCCCCGCACATACTACGGATCGGTCCAGCCACCAGTGTAGAGAGTCCAGCACCGCCTGAGGGACGGTGACGACTGTATCCAATGACCGTCTGGTCGGTCGATATTGGGTAATCAGCCATGTTTGAAGAGGTCTCATGCGGACACGGGCATGCGCTGTTACAAACGTGCAGGCCGCCATGTGGCCTAATAGGGCCAGACACGTTCGGATTGAGGTCAGCGGGGCCGCTCGCAACCGGAGAATAATGTCTGACAATGACCGGAACCTGGGCAGGGGTAACAAGGCCCTGGCGAGGGCAGAGTCTAGAACAGCTCCAATAAACTCTATCCGCTGTGTGGGGAGTAGAGTGGACTTGTCGGCATTGATTACAAGGCCCAAGGCAGCAAAGAGGGTGCTGATCCTGGTGACATGATCTCTGACCTGTTGCTCCGATGTACCCCGGATCAGCCAGTCATCCAGGTAGGGGAAGACGTGGATATGGCAGCGTCTGAGGTGAGCGACGACTACTGCCATACATTTTGTAAATACTCGTGGGGCCGTAGAGAGGCCAAATGGGAGGACCGCAAATTGATAGTGCTGGCGGTCGGCCACAAAGCGGAGGAAACGCCTGTGATGGGGGGTGATAGCAATGTGAAAATAGGCGTCCTGCATATCGAGGGCGGCGTACCAGTCTCCGGGATCCAGGGACGGGATGACAGTCCCAAGGGACACCATGCGGAACTTCAACTTCACGATGTACTTGTTGAGTTCCCGCAGGTCGAGGATGGGCCTGAGACCGCCCTTGGATTTGGGGATCAGGAAATAGCGGGAGTAAAACCCCTTGCCCTTCTCATTCTCTGGAACCACCTCTATGGCTCCTTTGGCCAGGAGCGTGTGCACTTCCTGACGGAGGAATTGCTCGTGAGAGGGGTCCCTGAAGAGGGACGGGGAAGGAGGGTGGGAGGGCGGGGGTGAGGAAAACTGCAGGCGATAACCGTCCTGTATCGTGCGTAGGACCCAGCGGTCCGATGTTATTTGGGACCACGCCGGGAGGAAAAAGGAAAGGCGGTTGGAAAACTGCGGGAAAGGATCTGTAGGGGAAACTGGTACTGCGCCCTCGGGTGCACCTTCAAAATGAAGGCTTAGGCCCTGGGGGGGCCTTAGCGGAGCCCTGGCTTTGTCCCGCCTGACCTCCCGACTGCCTGCGGCAGTTGTTCCTGCCCCGGCGTCGCGAGGGGTCCTGTCTCGGGCGGAACGGGGGTATGGACGCCACTGCTGCTGCTGGTTTTGTTGTCTGAAGGACCTGCGCTGGGTCGCCGGAGTATGCATTCCGAGCAACTTTATGATGACCCTATTATCTTTTAGGTCCTTCAGCCTAGGGTCAGTCTTGTCCGAGAACAGACCCTGGCCTTCGAAGGGGAGGTCCTGGATCGTGTGCTGGAGCTCTGGCGGAAGGCCGGAGACCTGCAGCCATGAGAGGCGCCGCATGGTGAGCCCGGAAGCCAGGGTTCGCGTGGCCGAGTCAGCGGCATCAAGGGAGGCCTGGAGTGATGTTCTCGCCACCTTCTTGCCCTCGTCCAGGATGGTGGAAAACTCCTGGCGTGCGTCCTGTGGCAAGAGTTCCGCAAACTTCTCCGTCGCTACCCAGGTGTTAAAGGAGTAGCGGCTGAGGAGGGCCTGCTGTTTGGATACGCGGAGCTGTAGAGCCCCTGCCGAATAGACCTTGCGGCCCAAAAGGTCCATGCGCCTGGCCTCCTTTGACTTAGGCGCCGGGGCCTCCTGTCCGTGGCACTCCCTGTCGTTCACCGACTGGACCACCAATGAGCAGGGAGTAGGGTGAACGTACAAATATTCATACCCTTTAGATGGGGCCATGTACTTCCGCTCCACCCCCCGAGCGGTCGGGGGAATGGAGGCCGGTGACTGCCAGATGGTATTGGCATTATTTTGTATAGTCTTTATGAAAGGCAAGGCAACCCTGGCTGGCGCATCGGCTGCCAGGATGCTCACCACTGGGTCCTCCACTTCCTCTACCTCCTCCGCCTGTAGGTTTAGATTTTGAGCCACTCGGCGGAGGAGATCCTGGTGAGCCCTTAAATCCAATGGCGGGGGGCTGGAGGAAGAGGTACCGGCCACCGCCTCATCCGGGGATGAAGATGAGGAGATTCCGGGCAACAGAGTATCCACGGGGGGTTGTGAAAGGGGCTGCACCTCGGTATCCTGAGGGAGCTCCGGGTCCCGGGAAGTGTCCTCCGTTTGCGGAGAGAGGGGTGGCCTGGACACCGTAGCCTCCGGTGGTCTACGCTCCGCCAATGGACGGGGGGTGATGTGATGAGGACCTTGTGTCTGGGCGTATGCCCACGGGGTCCAGAACCCCCACTGTGGATGTCCTCGATCTTGCTCCGGGAAGCGGTTTTCGTGCCTGTCGAGTGTCTTGTCACAGGCACTATCATCGAGGGAGGAGACGGAGGGCTCCGTAGCAGGCCAGGGAGGCGCTGAGCTGGAATGGTACAGCGCCGCCGGTGCCGCGACTGATGTTCCTCTCGGTGCCGTAACTCATACCGGGACCGGAACCAGGACCGAGAGCGGCGTGATGACCTGCGCCGAGATCTCGACCTAGAGCGGGAGCGATGTCGATGTCTAGAGCGGGATCGCGACCTTCTGGAGGCCCGGTGCCGAGACGGCAATGGAGACCGGGACCTACTACCAGCGCGGTGCCGGGAGGTCGACCGGGTTCGGGACCTGCCACCGGTTCGGTGCCGGGAGGTCGACCGCGGTGCCGAACGCCGAGGCGAACGACTCCTGGAGGCTCGGTGCCGATGGTGTGATGAAGCCGATCGGGACAGGCCAGATGGTGATCGGTGCCGCGAGTACGACCGGCACCGTCTGGGCGATCGGTGCCGGGACTCCGAGCGCTGCCCCGAGCGTGAGCGGTCGCACCTTCGGGGTGATCGGCGTCGGGACGCGGGAGAGGACGGACGAAGCATCGGCTTGCCCTTGGATACGATGCGTCCCGTGGGTGGCAGCTGTGGTTGAGTTGGCTCCGTGAGAGCAATCAAGTCCTGAGCCGAGGTGAAAGTCTCCGGCGTTGACAGGACCCTTAGCTCGACCCCTGATCATATTGGGGAGCTAGGAGGAGCTGGACTCGACGGACCCTCTGGGCCCGGAGTCGACAGTCCTGCAGGCGGTGCCACGGCTAAGGTAGGAGCCGGGCGGTCCACTCGGGTCTGCCTGGGTGTGGAGACAGACGTCGAGGGACGTAGGTCTGTCCCCGGTGCCGGAGATGGTCGGTGCTGGGGAGTCTTGCCGGTGCCGGCGCGGTCCGGTGCCGGAGCCGAAGCCGTGGACTGAGCTGCTGGTGCCGGAGAGAGAGCCGCTTCCATGAGGAGGGCGCGGAGACGTTGGTCTCTCTCTTTTTTAGTGCGCGGCTTAAAGGCCTTACAAATGCGGCACTTGTCACTAATGTGCGATTCCCCCAGGCACTTCAGGCATGCGTCGTGGGGGTCGCTTGTAGGCATCGGCTTCTTGCAAGTTGAGCACTGTTTAAACCCTGGCGAGCCAGGCATGGGCCCGGTGCCGGGTGCCAGGGAGGGCAACAGCCCACCCACAGGCAACGTTCAATAACTATTTACAAAAACTTAACTAACTACAACTACACTGAAAAGGTAACTATAACTAACTGAGAAAAAAGGTTTTAGAAGCTAAAAGACGAGGAGAGCTAGGGATGTGGAGGTCAGCGAACCGCACTCCACAGTTCCAGAAACCGACACGGCGGTAAGAAGGAACTGAGGAGCGGGCGGGCCGGCAGGGGTATATATCTGGTGTCATGGTGGCGCCACTCTAGGGGGCGACCTGCCGGCCCACTGGAGTTGCTAGGGTAAAAAGTTTCCGGCAGATGTGCACGCGCGGCGCGCACACCTAACTGGAATGGATATGAGCAAGCACTCGAAGAAGAAGCTGCAGCTCCCTATTTGGCCACCTTACCCCTCGAATTTTTATTTTTTTTTTAAAAACAAGCCATCTCCACTACTCTAACAGCAGCAGGCTCCTTCAGTACATAATGAAGGATCTTTTACTTGTAACCACCCAATAATTATGAGCTCTTTCTCCTGAGAGACCAGACAAATAATGGCAGCTGTGAATATTGCTGTGCTACTAAATGGGAATCAAATCCCTGGAAGACAAACTCACTCGATAGACAGGTTTACTGTTGTGGTTCCCAATGCCGATACGCACAAAGCAGCCGGTGACTGTCTTGGCAAAGAAGGGCATATGACACCAACGCTCCAGCTTATGCCGAGATAACCGTACTCGATTCAGTTCTTCAGGTAAGGAGACTGGCTGGGATTTGGGAGGAATTTCTTCTTTTCTGGTTTGGAAAAGACAAGGAGGACAAAAGAAATGTAAATCCATTAGCATCAAACAAAGGGGTTTCAATTAGTTATCTAAAGCATTTGTAAAAGGATTCAATTTGTCAGGATGGAAGAGTGTAGTTATTTGAATTTAGTGCTCATGAGAGGTGTCCAATGGAAAGCTCTGGAGATAAAAGCCCTATATACATAGGACAGGTACAGCATGGGCGGTAGTTTCTCTTACACTTCTCAACTATGAGCCATGTTCTTCAGGGTGCAAGTACTGTTGTCTCCAAATCACAAAGCAATGGTAGTAAATTTCAGTCACTACAAATATGGGCACAATTTGAATAGTGATGTAGGATTCTTATCCCACCATTACGAGGCTCCTCAACCAGTCAGTTTATACTCAACATTTTTCACAATGCAAGCGTGCAGCTTCAATTTTTCAACACAACTGAGGCTATTTCAAAATGTTTCCCCAACTGGTTTATCTCTCAAGGGTTAAGTGCAAACTCTGGTGCCAACAAGCAAGAATTATCTCATCTTCCAATCACTGCAGACAACAGGAAAGAACACACTTGGGTCACAGGAGAGTGTTAAATCCTAGCTGCTGATCCAGTGGTGGGAAGCTGGACTACAAGAGGGAATGCAAATAAATCCCAAATCTAGCTGCACATAGAAGCCCGCAAATGACATTGCCAAGAGGCAGAGCCACCTCTGATGCACCAAGTTGCCCCCACTTAATCCTCTAAACCAAAACATGGTCAGACAGGTATTTTAAACACACACACACACACACACACGACAGCAGTTTTCTATAACCTGTGTTCAATACTTACTCTTCCTCCTCATCAGATGAGGATGATCTGGATGTGCGATCACTCTTCTCACTAGACTTATCATCCTCTTCTTCCTCTTCATCATCTGAGTATACTTCGCTAGTTTTTAATGGCTGTTTTTTTTGCAAGCAACTCAGCTGAAAAAGGAAATAATTGAGCTTTTATTTTTGCTGAAAGCTTCTCCTTGCACTTGGAACCTTCAGTTGTAAGAGACAGGATAACCAGGTAATAATGTGCTCACAAGCGGAAAACCAGCTTCATAGCATGCAGTTACACTTACATCTAAGCATTCACTTACTCACTGTAGGTTTACTATTTGAAACAGACAAACAGGAGTATGCAAAAGTTTCCTAAATCTCAGCTGTGCTCATTTGAAACACTGGGTGGAGCACAGCAATGTGATAAGGAAACAGGATTCACATATGCATACTTGAGCTTATTGCTACCTTGCCAGTCTATCTGCTCATGACAACAACTTTTGGAAGAAAAGGCACAGACCCCTAAGTGTCTTTTTAACCATTCTAGGCAAGGACCAAGGAAGGCCAAAAAGATAGTGTCACAACTTCAGTCTGCAACAAGATGCCTGGGGCATATGGTGGAAAGAACAAAATGTGTTCTGTTTACATGTACAGAAACAGATGGCCACAGACAAAACATTACTAATAAATTAACAGAGTCTAGGTGGTTTAGGGGTTCAGAAATGGAACCTTTCACCTCTAGGTAGCCACTTCAACCACATCTCAAGCTGTCAGGAATGAAATGTTGCCAAGTGATCACTAATCAACAGACTGTGTGAAATTATTTGGTGGTTTCAGTCCACTCTCCAGTGAATACACATCCCTGTCTCACAAGCCACCACCAACAATTGGTACCCTTGTTAGCAATTTCAGTCAAAAAACCAAGGAATGAGTGAACATGGAAATGGCAATTTTGGAGTGAACAAACGTCAAGACTGGAGCATATTGGGGCGGAATATGAGTGGGGAAGCTTGATTAAAGATTTTGGGCTACGTTTACATGAAATTGTATTGAAGATTTAAAAAAAATTAAAAACTACACAGTTCAGAAGATATTACAGGGCTTAGAATCAGTTCAGCAGGCCACTAAAGAACAAAATGTACTGGCTTTTAAAATGGTGGAGGCAGCACTCTAGGGAGAAGTGGGTTCAGGAAAAAACTCTGCCCAAAACAAGAATTGGGAGCAAACAAAGAGGAAATGAGGAACAAGAAAACCACCATTAGTTTCAAAACCAAATCAACCCACTTAACTGAGCTTTTTGTATTGACATCAATTTATACAGATTAGTGCCCCAGCATCACCTGTTACAGTCGTATTACATGATTAGGAAATGCACTCCAAATTACGTTCTTTGCAGGTCAACAACACAAATTTTCACACTCACCTGTTCTGTTCTTCCTTTTCTCTCTCTCTGCTTTCAGTTCCTCCATGGCCTGAGATTTCTTATCCAGTTTCTCATCCCGCTTTGACCGTCGTTCTTTGTTGTGTGACATCACCTAAAGGGTGTGCACAGAGAACACTTCACTACCTAGCCAAAGCTCAGAGACTGAAATAAAGAACAAAGTTAAAAGTTCTCTATTCTAGAATTCAAGCTGGTTGAAATTTTTCATTCAAACCATTCAATGAAGTCCCTTTTCCCTCCCCCGAAAAAACCTGAAAATTTTCGGAAAAGCCTTTGAGACTCCTAAGCTCTGTGTCAAAACTGAAGATTGATATTTCAAAGTTTAAATTTTTGTTTCTCTCTTCTTGGCTTTTTCCTTCTTTTTTTCTTCCTTATTTCTTTCTGCCACTGAGTGTTGCCTAGTGTGTTTTTTGGCTAAATTTCAGAACTTCAATTCTGGAAGAATTACAGAATGGCAAAAGCAAAAATGAAACTCATTTTGCGAGTCTCAAAAGTTCTGAAAAGTTAAAATAGCAAAAGAAAAATGGGGAGATCAAGGTAAATAATCCTGGACATCATTCATCTTATTGCACGCAGTGACAAAAGGGAAAAAGGGGGATGAGGAGGGAAAGTTATACAGTTTTCAAAATATATTTTGCACAGAATTTCAAAAAAATACTGTTCCATTTCAAATTCTGCAAGATGGAAACAACTTGAAGACGCCATTTTTCACAAGAGATTTTTTTCCATTTTGAGCACCTCTATCTCAAATGCCTGGTAGTGTAGTATGGAAGGTTCTATCAGCATAAGTTCTGAGCGACTTACGCAGAATATTCTTGGACAAAACCTTTCTAACACATGACAAGCTGGGTGTTCTGTTTATGCTGTGTGTTACAGAACTACTATAGTAAAAATGATTTGGATTCAAGAGTTCCTATTTTCCCCCCTCCAGACTTTCTTGGTACCACGAGCCCAACAGCATAGACATCAAGGGCGAAACCAACTAAAATTTTTAGATGTAGCTGAATGTTTCCTAAAATAGCTCTACTACCATCACTGTAAAGTCTGATCTTGGAACTTCCCAATGGAAAACAAGTAGGAAGCTCAGGCCCTTGCCTTTCCAGTGGTATAAAGCTCTCATTTCTAGCCCTCCTGGGTTATGAGATCTGTCATTGGCGCAAGAGTGCATATTACATAACCTGCACTTCAGGCCAATGACATTCCTTTGCAAGGGCAAAAAGACCAACAACAACAACAAAATCATTTCACTGGCAGGTTGTTTTTCAAAAAAAGTGTTCAGTTGTTGTTTGAAGTTGTTCAAATGTTTGGAATTTTAGAGGTAGCCCCTAGGAAAGATGGAATAGTTGGCAGAATATACGAGTCAATTAACGATGCAGAAAAAAAAAAGTAACACGTGGCTCTGCCATTTATCACATAAGTAAAGTATGTACTTATAAAGTAAAGTAACAAGGGATGTTACCCAGGTAGGAGATAAAAGACTATATAGACAAAGCGGGTTCTTTCTTTATATTTGCTAGAAGAGTAAAATTGTGTAAATTAAATTTCACACAGAAAGCTATATTAAGAGAGCATTCAGGTTGCCAAGTGAAGCACTCAAGAGGCAAGAAATACCAAAGTATTCTTGCCTAATTAACTCCTACCCTTTATGCATGTGAAATACAACACAGTCCCTCATGACATGAACACATTCCTTCAGAGCCCTACCTCTGGCCCTCCTAGAACATTGCCACATGCACTTGCACGTGTAATGAGAAATTCAGCTCAATTTCCTTATAAATGCAGGTAATAGAGTCATCAGAATATTCAGAGGTTGTTTTTCCAAAGAGAACTCTTGTATAAAGTCTGGACACATGCACAAACACAGGTTTAAGAACTCATAATTCGACTTAATTCTAAACAGATTTTCACCAGACTATAGAAAGTCTCTAGGTTGCAGATGTGCTTATGTCCCTACCACCTTTTACACACCTGCTCCACACTAGAGGGGCACTAGGAGCTATTAATTTTTTTTTTAAAATAGAAAAAGTATTATTTATTTTTTGTGCTCAAAAATGGCTCAACTGTTTTCAGTCAAACTCCCCTAAAAAATATACCTCCACCATGGGACCAATGTGGGAAATTTCAGCTTGAAAGGTAAAAGTCTGACAAAAAGATATAAGCAACAACAAAAAGCCCCTTTAGACTGAAAACAGTTAAGCAAATATTATATAATAAAAGAACAAATATGGCTATATATTTTCTTTAATTTATATGCTCTTTGTGATCTGAAAACTCAAGACTGCATTGAGCACAGAAGTGACCTGACTTCCCTGCCCCCTACCAGGTTGCTGAGAGGGGTATGGAAAGTGGCAGGAAGGAGGGCAAAAGGCAGCAGCATTCCACTGTGGGATAAAGTGACTCTAGTAGTGCGAATTGCTGTGTTTCTTACCTGGCATTCCTGGATCTGTGAGAGCTTTTTCTTCTCCTGCTCTTCCTCCTGCTTTTTCTTTTTCTCCTTTTTTTCTTTCTTTTTCGCCGTTTTTAGTTTCTTCTTAATTTCAAATCTGGGCATAAACAAGTGGGGCAGAAGAAAGTAGATGAAAGGGCTGAAACCAATTTCTGGCATGACTCAGATAAGGACAGGCATCAGATTCAAGAAGCATTATGGATTAAAAACTGAGATGGACAGTAAGTATAAAATATTGAGTTCTCAATCACTGAAATAGTGCCTGAAGTTAAAGAAAATGGATACATGCTCAGAATCTCACAGCTGAGCCACAGTTATGCCATGATAAAGTGGGAATTGGAACAGTTAAGCCAAGTACAGTAAGAACCAGTAGTTGAAGTTTGATAGTAATCTAGAACCCAGACACCTACTACTTGGAAAGGTACATGTGATGCCATGTTATGCCTAGGGGAACAGACATACTAACTTGCAAATTTTGTTGTTTGTTACATTGCAGAACAGTACCTAAATATAATCAGGTTCTTTAGATTTCAACCTAAAAAGCTTGTGAAGTTTCTTTTTCAGCACCCATACAAACCTCAATGTTCAACTCTACAGCTATAGACCTTTCCAAAAGAACCAGAAAAAGCATGCCTCTAGTATTCATAAGCTACAAGAACAAAATTGTATTTCAGACTTGGTCCCAGTTCTATCATATATATAATTCACATTATAAAACAGCCAGAGAACAAAGACATGGCTTGACAACATTATAATAAAACTACAATCAGGGTTTCCATTCAAACACCAGCCAACTTGGGAGGAGACATGCACAGAATGGGTAGGAGTGCTGCAGCAGAGTGATTGAGCCTACAGCGGAGAAAAGCAGCATATTGTTGATGCCTGCATATACAAACTCAATGCTGACCTGTATAGCATCATTTATGTAGATGGGTCTTCCAGTGGGTTTATGATCAAATAAATTGGTTAGTCTCTAAAGTGCCACAAGTACTCCTGTTCTTTTTGCAGATACAGACTAACACAGCTGCTACTCTGAAACCTGTCACAGAAACAGTTTTACCTTTTTTTTTTTTTTTTTTAAAGGAAGCGAAGAATCTAGATTTTCTGGTTAGAGAACACCATCTCTACTCTAACAGCCCAATCCTGCAAAAGACTGAGCATGTAAATAACTTTACTCAAACAAGTAGTTCCATTGGAATACTTAGCCTCCAAGAAGAATGTTGACAAATTTTTATTAATGTGCTCTGTTGAGGGACCAGAGCTGAGTAAATTAATTAGTTTCCAGTTCTCATCAACCTCCTTTCAAGAGGCTCAGTCAATGATGGCTCTCTACCACACCACTAGGAATCTCCAAAAACCCACTGCTGAGCTCTGGAAGAAGGTATTCTGTTCACTCAAGAAGGGTACCACTTGCCAGCCACTGGCCCCAGCTCCCAAGATGTTATCGGAAAACCATAATTAGTGTTTCCAGAGTTTCAAAACACCAGCTCCATGCTGGTTGGGGGAGAAATTAATGGATTCCCTTTTCTCCTACCCTCTGATTCTCTGCACAAAGCCTGCATCAATTCACCTCAATAGAGTGTTAACACAAACCTAGAGACAATAGATTAAATTCTCACCTTCAACTACTTCCTCTGCTAATTGCTTTAGCAGAAACATCCATTTCAACTGAGGCTGCGAATGCAGAGTGGGTAGAATACCACCAATTTTTCACCCAAACTGATTCATGAACGATCTTAAGACAGAGTCTGTTCAGAGAAGACTTGGAAGAAACTGCTAAAAGCAGACTCTAGTAACAGCCAGGCTGGGCCAGATTCATGAAGATCCCATAACTGATCATACTGGCATGGGTAGTAGGCCAGAACCCTCCCCTCTACAGACCTGCCAGAGGAAAGGATGGAAGAAGAGATGAAAACCATTGAGAAAAAGTAGAATAGAAGGGAAAAATCTGTTTCATGTAAACCATAATTTTGTCGGTTACACGCAACAGCACCATCTTTAATGGAAAGAATTTTATTACTGAAATAGCAAGTTTGACAAGGGAGACACAAAAACCACCTCAATCTAAGGCCTTGTCTACACTACAAAGTTTTGTTGACAAAAGGTAGTTGTTCACCACTTTGGAGGTGTCTAGCCAGACAATGAACCATCACTTGGTTAAGAAGCCATTCTTTGGCAGGAAAAAGGGATGAGAGCAAAAAATTTGTATCTTGACAGTGGAACAGATGGAAGTTCTCATGCAACCAGACTTGCTGTCACCTGAATCCCAGCTGGAGATGATTCTCAAAGAAGAGAAATGCTAGAAGAAAGGGGAACATTCTCCCCTCATCTCTAACTCATGACATTAACAACATTTGAAAGACAAGGAAGCATCGCTGAACTGAAGGAGTCGTCTCTCACCACTGCTTACAGCAGTCTGGCTGGATTAAAAATCCAGCCAGACTGCTGTAAGCATGTGCTGAGAGAAACCTTTTTACTTTAAATTCACTTAGCTTGTTAAGTTAGGTATTCACTTGAATTTTACCTTTTATATCTTTGTAACTAATTCTGACTTTTATTCCTTATTACATGTAATCACTTAAAATCCATCTTTCTGTAGTTAATAAACTTGTTTTATTGTTTGGACAAGTCTGGGACTGGGAATTTGCTGGTGTCACTCTGCAATATAATTTAGGAGTGAATGGGCGAGCAGGCCAAAAGTGGATGCTCTCACAGCAAAGCAGTGTAAAAGGTACCCCAGCTTGAAGAATTGAGAGGACACAGCTGTTTAGCAATCCAGATTGTACCCTGAGTAACGTCACATGGTCTTCTCATGGATCAGTAGCTAGTTGGAAGACAGGAAACAAAAGGATAGGAATGCATGCTCAGTTTTCACAGTGGGGGAGAGGTAAATAGCAGGGTCTCCCAAGGATCTGTACTGGAACCAATGCTGTTCAACATGTTCATAATAAATGATCTGGAAAAAGGGGTAAACAGTGAGGTGGCAAAGTTTGCAGATGATTGCAGTTAGCTTTGGATTTAACTAAGAATTACAAAGGGATCTTACAGAACTGGGAGACTAGGCAACAAAATGCAGATGAAATTCAATGCTGATAAATGCAAAGTAATGCATATTGTAAAACATAATCCTAACTATACCTAAGAAATGATGGGGTCTAATAATTAGCTGTTACCACTCAAGAAAGATATTGGAGTTGTCATGGATAGTTCTCTGAAAAACATCTGCTCACTGGTAGCGGCAGTCAAAAAAGCTAACAATGTTAGGAAGCATTAGGAAATGGATAGAAAATAAGACAGAAAATATAATGTTGCTAGATAAATGTATGGTATGCCCACACCTTACTACTGCATGCAGTTCTAGTTGCCCCGTGTCAAAAAAAGATATTAGAATTGGAAAAGATACAGAGAAGGGTAAGAAAGATGATTAAGGATATGGAACAGCTTCCATACAAAGAGATTAAAAAGACTCTCTCTGTTTATCTTAGTAAAGAGAAACTAAGCAGAGATATAACAGAGGTCTATAAAAGCATGAATGGTGTAGAGAAAGTGCATAGGGAAGTGTTATTTACCCCTTCACATAATACAAGAACTAGGGGTCACTCAATGAAATTAATAGGCAGCAGGTTTAAAACAAACCAAAGCAAATGCTTCTTCACACAACGAACAGTCAATCTGTAGAACTCATTGCCAGAGGATGTTGTGAAGGGAAAAAGTATAAGTGGGTTTTAAAAAGAACTAGAGAAGTTTATGAAGTATAGGTCCACCAATGGCTATCAGCCAAGATGGTCCAGAACATAACTCTAGGCTCTCGGTGTCTCTAAACCTCTAACTGCCAGAAGCTGAGACTGGATGACAGGGGATGGATCACTTGATAACTGCCCTGTTCTGTTCATTCCCTTTGACACATCTGGCACAGGCCACTGTCAGAAAACGGGATCCTGGGCTAGACAGACAATTGGTCTGACCCATTATGGCCATTCTTATGTTCTTAATAATTCATAAACTTACCTTCTCTTCAGCACTTCCCTCTTCTCTATCCGGTTAAATAGCTCCTGTTCCCTCTCCTTCTCTGTCATCTGTTCCAGCCGAGCTCTGTCTTCCTCATCTCCCATCAGGTCCTCCCCATAACCATCATGGAACTCCTCATCTTCAGATGATGAATCTGAATCTGAGCTGGAGGAGGAACTGTTGCTCTCAGAATCAGACACTTCACCTGAAATGAAACCATGAGACAGTTATGTTATGCTGTGATAAAACTAAATACTCCGGCTTGGCCCTACCAACAATGGATGGGGAATATGGCAGCCGTATTAGTTCTCCACTACGCTAGTAACAGTAGTGAATAAGAAGGAATCAGAATAAAGCCAATTAAATTGAAAGACAGTACATTTAAAAACTCAAAATGGAATATTTTGCTTTCACCCAAAATGCACTACTATCTACAACATATCATGGAGTCCGAGGACTTTACAGAATTTTCAAGAGATTATGGTGTCACTACTGTTCCACCATAATGTCCACTCAAAGATGCAAAGTAGTTTTCATTTTGATAGGACTGTTAACATAATTTTTCGTGAAATGAAGTAGTAACAAAAATATTGAGTGACAGAGTATGTGAATTTTTCACATTGTTTTGATGCAGATCAGGCTGACACACACTGAATATAAGATATCAAAAGTGACTCTACCATTTTTGAATTTTTCAGTCCTTTTTGACAAGAACGTTAAGGTTCTGTGATCTGATTTTTGCCCCACATATTACTTTACATCTGCTAAATAGGACACAGTACCACTTAGAAGTAGGTTCCAAGTTTCCTACAAGTTAGTTTTAATACACCAACACGAAGCTGGCAGCTTAAGCACTGTCAACATGATCATTCCCACAGCTGTTTAAATAATAGAATGTTGTTTGCATAGGACTTCAGGTGACAACATTGCTGAGGGTACGTCTAGAGTACTCGCCGGATAAGCAGGTAGTGTTCAATGCATCGGGGAATCGATTTATCATGTCTCATCTGGACGCAATAAATCAATCCACTAATCGACGATCATATTCCACTTGGGCAGGAGGAGTAAGTGGAGTCAAGGGGGGAGCCACAGCAGTCGACTCACCGCCGTGAGGACAGCCAGGTAAGTCGAACTAAGATACTGAGACTTCAGCTACGTGAATAGCGTAGCTGAAGTTGCGTATCTTAGTTTGAACCCCTCCCACTAGTGTAGCCCAGGCCTAAGCTACAACACAAGCTAGAGCTGAGACAGACTGCCCCAAGGGATAGTTCCTTTAGACACCTTAAGTTCATCTCTCAGCTCAACTTATGGTGAAGGGTATGGAACTATAAACTACCACCTTTATTGCTAGACAACCTAAGAAGGCAATCAATTATAACTGCCAGTACCTCCCCACCATCACTTTACAAATAAATTAGCTTCAGGCACTGCTGAGAACAGAGCTTAGGCCTCTGATAGGACCACCCAAATATTACCCAGCCATATTGCATCTCAGATTGATTGGTCCACATTGTTATTTTAATCAATACACCATATTGCCCTCCCAGAGTCATGGATGGAATCTTGGATTCCTGACCCCATCCTCAACAGGTTTAAAAGTTTATTAGAAAATGTTTAAAAATAGATGGTACAGAGAGTTTGAAACGTTAGTTATTGGTCATCGGGGGTAACATACAGAGCACAGGGGGACGCTAGTATTTTGATATTGGACAGCACATAACATATACAGTCTGCAATGTCCCCAATGCGGGGTGTACGGTGGGTGAGATCAAGATACAGTCCAGGAGCAGTGAGGGTACATCACTCATACAAAAAGTTACAGACAGTCGTGGGTATAAATAAGTGGGCCGGATAATGGGGATAGGATGACCCTCACATGGTGGAGTTCAGTTTGGTTGGTTCAGAGCTCAGGGGATAAAATCCAACAGGGGAGCTTTACAGGTTTCCTTCCCCTTGTGGGTGCACGAAGTCACGCCGGCTCACTCTTGGTATTGGTGGTGGCTAGTGATGCGCTCTGTGTAAATAAGACCATCGAATAGTATCCGAGACCATTAGGCATCTCATGAGCTGCGCGTAGCGATGGCCTACCCCACAGGTCCTAAGTACACGTTCATTACAAGGGTCCCAGGCACCCAGGGCCCCAACGATCAGTGTTGGTGTAAACCTTGTACTAAAAAGCAACACAGCCCTAGGACCCTATGAAATCTGTTTTATTATTGTGGATTTTCAGATTTATTATTTTCTGATTGCTTTTTTCACCTTTTTTTAAATTCTGTCTTTATGAGGGTTTTTTAAATCAATTTTTTTGATACATTGACTACAATTAAGTAGTTAAAAATGTTCAGAATTGGATTGCAATGGGAAAAACTGATTTTACAAAAAAAAAAAAAACCCTACAATTTAAACCAAACATCCTGCAGATACAGCATACAGTAAAAGTAACACATTTTAAATCACTTTTTAAAGTAGTGCTCAGTAATGTGACCAAACTAACATGGCTGAACAGTAACACAAGTACACAGAAGTAAAAGCTCTTACAGTGTCAATTCAAGTGAATTAATATTTGAATTAAAAAAGTAAACACAAAAATGCACTAAGCATCAAATATTTCATCCTTGCAGCAGTCATTGTTGCCATTTTAAATTCAACTCAGTACTTTCAAACTTCCTATATGCTGAAGGAATACTTAAATTCATTTCAAATTTGATTAAATAATTTCAAACTATCACATCAGTTTGTTGCTGAGTAGCATTACAAATTGACAAACTTAAATGTCATTTTTGCCATCTTTGGCAGACATCTCCGCTGTGGCACAACATGGTTAGCCTTGCAGTGTTTCCTTTAGAAAGTGATTCCCTCTTGGCTGCAAGTAGATTTTTTATATTTGCTAAAGCTTCTCTCTGTGTCTACAGAGCTGACAGGAAAAAAGACTTAAGGGTAAGACAACCCCTGCTATTTTAGGCACTCATCCTTTCATAACCTTCCTGTAAGTACAAAGATACAGTGGATCTGGGATGGGCTCATTTTGAGTGCTGCACAGAAATACCAGCCATTGTTCATACAGTTCTGGTGAGAGGTGAGCAAGAGGTGGTAGCCTGCTGTACTGATCAATGTTTTGTTGCATGGCTGGAGTCTGCCTGAGAGCCGCAACTCCTGTGAAACTAACACAGCAAGGAACGGAGTTCTCAAAAGCTGCACTTAAATCCCAGATGCTGGCCCTTCTCCCATAGCCCTTGCACTCCCTGGTGGCCCTAGCACCCCGCAGTTAGCTCAGCTGTGTAGCCCGCACTGCCCATCTGCCACTGTAGTCCTAATGCTAGGGAGAGCCTGGATTCTGTATTATTTTGATTCCACGATTCCGTCCAAGTTCTTGTTGGAGATTTTATAGGGCCCTACATCCCCCAACTTCAATCTTGCAATCTAGCACAAATCCTTAAACTCATATGCTCTTATATCAACAGATTGGCATATCTGATTGTCACACAGTTCATTCACTTAGGAAATTATTCTGCCTTAACATTGCTGAGGTCACTGTTAAGTTTTCCAGTCAGAGTGTGTTTGATAAAGCTAGGGAACATATTGCTTTTCAGTATTTGTTGGAAATGGAAGTAACAAACCTAAACTTCTCAGAACGTTATCACCACTACAGCAGGCATTACGAAAGTGGCAAAGAATATGGGAGAGTTTTCCCTTAGTTTATTTTAATGCTTTTACATTTTTGAGTGGGTGGGATGTACCTGGATGCAACAAGAACTGTCATTGTAAGTTTTGATTTGCATTAACATGGATTACAACACCTTCCTCTGAAATCTGTTACCAGCCACTGTTCAAGACAGAATAATGGAATAGATAAACAATGGGTCTAACATCTTCCTAGATCTATTCCATTACCAGATACCTGCCTCACATTTTAACCATAAACAAAGTTACACTTGACTTTTCTTCTACAATTTCAGAAACATATAGTATAAGAATTTTGATACAGTGTATAGGATAATTAGCAGTCTTATATGAATACATTATTAAGTATTCCCCATATAGCACAATACCTGTAATGACAGTCAAAGGAAAAGTTTATGGGAATGCGGGAAGGGAATGAGGGGGAACATCCATCGGAATAACAGACAGTGGACCCTAAAGGGGAGGAACAAACTAGAGGGCCTAAAAACTCTGCCCTCCCCATCTTTAATTTCTAACAAAGACAGATAGGTTTAACATTTTTCTGTTGAAGTACTATTTAGTATTTTTAATAAGTGCTTTCAGCAATACTGTACTTAACTACATGCAGTTTGAGGTCCGTGCCGAGCCACCGCAAGTCTAAAAATCATTTGATGAGACCATCTAGATTACTAGAAGCATAAAACAAGTATTTTGAAGATGATTTGGAGTGTCACTGACATACTGAATAGCACATAAAATGAGATAGCTTCATTCTGAGTAGCACTGTCAGCTGGTGCACAAGGAGTGTTTTCTTACCCTCTTCAGGTGCTGAACTCTCAGCTGAGCTCTCTTTGTCTGAGCTGCCTGAGGAGGCAGCTTTGTTCATCTGTTTCTTCATAGCTCCCTTCTTCTCTACTTTGCCAGTTTTTCCCTTCTTTTTGTTTTTGGAACCTCCAACAGTCCACTGAAAAGTAAAAGAAAAGGGCAAACATGAGACAAGGAACGGGAAGACCCCACCCACTATCCTCAAAAATAATCAAGACCGCACCACTGTGTTAGAAATAGTTTTTGAGAAACATCCCAATATACAGACAGCTGGAAGACAAATCAGTGCTACAAGAAAACTGAGGCAAATGGTAAGCCATGCATTTGTCAAATCAGACCTAACAGTCACATAAAAAGCAACAGTCAGGGCTACCTGGGGGGGGGGGGGGGGGGAGGGAGGGAGAGGCAAGTGGGGCAATTTGTCCCACGCCCCGAAGGGGCCCCCAGGACGAGAATACAGTATTCTATAGCATTGCAACTTTTTTTTTTTTTTTTTTTTTTTTAAACAGAAGGGGCCCCTGAAATTGCTTTGCCCCAGGCCCCCTGAATCCTCTGGGCAGCCCTGCAAAAAGTCCTGTGGCACCTTATAGACTAACAGACGTAAGCTGCCACAGGACTCTGTTGCTTTTTACAGATCTAGACTAACAAGGCTACTCCTCTGATACTTGATAATCATTCATAAGAAAATCATCCAGATTTTTACTAGCTGCTAATGGATGGCTCATATTGATAGGACAAAAACAGTTTTAAGGCACAGAAAGGTCCCCAAACTCTAAAATCATTGTTTTGCAATATTTAACAGCAAGTCTGAGTATTGAGGGCTTTTACTCAGAAAAAAAAAAAAGTTTACCAATATAGCTGGACATTTCTTATTCAGTGTTTTAGCTTTAGCCTCTCACTATTAAACTGATTTGTTTCAAAATCAAGTTTATTCAAGAAGCATATTTTAGATTCCACTAAGGGAAAGAGGTATAGAGAGAGTCCCGCAAAAAAAGTCCTCATCCTCAACTCTACCAGGAATACACAGAACAGACAAGTATCATATGTGCAAATAATTGCAGGTTTTTTTGTCCCTAGATTAATGCATGGAACACCAAATGCAATAATACAAAATATTTCCATATACGTAAGACACACAGTAACCGCTGCAACGGGAACTATAAACTTAGTTTGACTTTTATACTTAAAAGGCTCAACTTCAACATTCTCTTAACATCCTTCTCTGGTTGTTATGATGTTTAAATCAAAAGCTTCCTGGGGCAGGATTGTACCATCTTGTAAGGGGGTGGGTCAATGAGATTCTGTAGCCTGCAACATGCAGGAGGTCAGACTAGAGGATCATGATGGCCCCTTTTGACCTTAAAGTCTGTAAGTATGTATGGAGAGCCCCTAGGACATGGTACGAAAGATTAACATTGTGTCCCTGTAGTTGCACAAATTCCTTTTATCTTCATTATACCGTATATTTTCTGATAAGGGCTTTTCTTCATCCTTTACCACTCATCACCCAGTCACAGCTGATCGACCCACAAGAAGGGTCAACGATCATTCAGTAAACATATAGTGTTGTTCATATGTTCTGGTCCCTTATTAACTATCAGTAGTCTTGTACTTTTGGGAATTCCCACTGGATATGAAAGAAGGTTCTATTTCCAAAAGGGGTAAGAGTTTTAAAATTTTTGTATCTTCACACCATGCCATTACATTAACCTCATTCCCGTGACCACCCACAGTCAGGGTTCAGTCCACCTGACATTATTTAAGCAACTAGTCCCTTAAATAGAAAATCCTTGTAGTAAAGCAACAGATATCCTTTTGCATGAATGAGAACTTGCATTCAAGACCATTCCCCCAGGCTATTTTAAAAAGAGAGGAGACACAAAACTACTGCCTAATTAATAGGTCTGTCAATTAATCGCAGTTAACTCACACAATTAACTCAAAAATTAATCACGATTAATTGCACTGTTAAACAATAGAATACCAATTGAAATTAAATATTTATGTTTTTCTACATTTTCAAATATATTGATTTCTGTTACAATACAAAGTGTACAGTGTTCACTTTATATTAATTACAAATATTTGCACTGTAAAAATGAAGAACAAAAGGAAGTCTTTCAATTACCTCATACATTGTACTGTAGTGCAATCTCTTTATTATGAAAGTGCAACTTAAAAATGTAGATTTCTTTTGTTACATAACTTCTCTCAAAAACAAAAACCAATGTAAAACTTTAGAGCCTACAAGTCCACTCAGTCCTACTTCTTGTTCAGCCAATCACCAAGACAAACAAGTTTTTACGATGTCACCTGAAAGTGAGAACAGGAGTTCACATGGCACTTTTGTAGACAGCGTTACAAAGTATTAACATGCCAGATATGCTAAACATTCATATACCTCTTCATGCTTCAGCCATCATTCCAGAGGATATGCTTCCATGCTGATGATGCTCGTTAAAAAATAATGTGTTAATTTAATTCTTGACTGAACTTGTTAGGGGAGAACTGTATGTCTTCGGCTCTATTTTACCTGCATTCTGCCATATATTTCATTTTATAGCAGCCTCGGATGATGACCCAGCATGTTTGTTTTAAGAACATTTTCACAGCAGATTTGACAAAACGCAGAGAAGATACCAATGTGAGAGTTCTAAAAATAGCAACAGCACTAGACCCAAGGTTTAAAAATCAGAAGTACCTTCCAAAAATCGGAGAGGGACAAGGTGTGGAGCATGCTTTCAGAAGTCTTAAAAGAACAACACTCAGATACGGAAACTATAGAACCCGACCACCAAAAAAGAAAATCAACGTTCTGCTGGTGGCATCTGACTCAGATGATGAAAATGAACATGCGTCAGTCTGCATTGCTTTGGATCGTTATCGAGCAGAACCCAGAATGGATGCATGTCCCATGGAATAGTGGTTGAAGATGAAGGGACATATGCATCTTTAGCACATCTGCCATGCAAATATCTTGTGACACTGACTACAACAGTGCCACGCAAACTCATGTTCTCACTTTCGGGTGACACTGTAAACAAGAAGCGGGCAGCATTACCTCCTGCAAATCGTAACCAAGTTTGTCTGTCTGAGCGATTGGCTGAAGTAGGATTGAGTGGACTTGTAGGTTCTAACGTTTTACGTTGTTTTATTTTTCAATGCAGTTATTTTTTGTACATAATTCTATGTTTGTAAATTCAACTTTGATGACAAAAAGATTGCACTACAGTACTCGTAAGGACTAAAAATACTATCTCGTTTTTTACAGCGCAAATATTTGTAATCAAAAATATAAAGTGAGTACTATACACTTTGTATTCTGTGTTGTAAATGAAATCAATATATTTGAAAATGTAGTAAACATCCAAAAATATTTAAATAAATTGTATTCCATTCTTTTTTTAATCACGTGATTAACTGCAATTTTTTTTAATCGCACGATTAATTGCAATTATTTTTTTAATCGCTTGAGAGCGCTACTAATTAAGTATTATTCGGAGTCAGTGTCAGATCTGAATGTAGTCACATGTATACCTTAGACCACACCTGTTATTCCTTTTGGCACATATTAACTCCCATCTTCCCTGCCTGCAATCAATGGTCACGTTAATCAAACCTGACTTTGTTTTCCTTCAGCAAGTACCCTTTTTCATTTGGTTAACCTGACATTCCTAGAATGCCTGGACACCACAGCTTTCTGAATTAACTCTCCTGATACTCAGTTATAGACCTCATCCTCTGATCTCTCAACAACTTTTTATTTTTCCCTAGCTTTTGATTTTTATGTTCCCTCTTTCATCCGCTCCACAATTGAAAGTTACTTAGTGCTGCGCAGTGCGTTCTCTTCCCATGTTTAAATATCCTTTGCTCATCAGTTTATGGAGGCTCCACCATTTCCATAGTTTTTTAAATGTATACAAGTACTATAGATTGATCAAACAGCTAAAGTATATTTGTCTCAAAACCCACTAGAGCAGCTATTATGAATATTAACCACCAATGATCTTGTGAGATCTCGGGATGGTGAGATTTGACAGAGGACTAGCAAGGTGTTTATCGGTGTATTCTATGCTCTCAGCATCCCTCTAAGTGTTCCATTTATTGTCACAGATGTTAAAAACCTGCAACCATCATGCAATTTCTTTATGGATTTTTTTCTCTTTTAACATTAAGCTCTGCCCTGCTTCCACATGGCTGTTCAGGAGGGAAAAAAAAGCAGAGAGGGAATGAAGTAGAAGACGACAGATATCTTGTGAGGTAGAAACGGGAGGAAGGAAGCTATCGATATAGCAAAGATGCTGCTGCATTTCACTTAGGAGGCGAATGAGTTGCTAAATCGTTAAAATTACATCTGCTACAGATCACTGACTTAGAAGCACACTTCTCACCAAAGCAGAGCAAGCCCCAGAGGAGTCACAAGAGCTGCAAAAATAGTTAGGTGACAATAGCGTACTGCTGATTCTCAGCTGGGCTAGTTTACAAATCTGGGGATGCAGTACACATGCAACCGGATAATTGACTGAAGGAGAACAGCCATGGCCCTGTCCCTCCCTTCTCGCAAATCCTACCATGCCAAGAGCACCAAACACTGCGGAATTCAGCCATAATGAAAGAAGAGGAGAGACGAAGATGATTTTCCACGGTTACCTTCTTGCTAAGATGACTTCCATCTGTTGCATGCAAGATATTTTAAAGTCAAGAGTCTTCACTCATGGAAAAATCTACTGCAATGATCAATGTGCATGAAGAGCACATGGTGGAGCACAAATATGTACTTCATTTTAAAAATCAGTGTGGGTGAAAACTGAACACTTTGCTTTATTTTTTCTATAATTTATAAACCTATTTATAGTCATTTTGTTCACAGTGAATATGGAGGTTTGCAGATTGAATCATAATGCAATCAAATCCTAAATTATAGTTCAGAATATGTATGGACAGGTATTTTTATTTGTATTTATTCAGAGTTCAAAAACTGAATATAAATACTTGTGCAAGGTGACGAGACAGTCAGTGACTACGAACTGAATTTTTCACATCCATCTATTGATGTAGTTTTAAATGCAATGTACATCTTGGGGTTTAGAACAAATCAGCTGTGTGCCAGAAAATCAAAATGCATAAGGTGAGTGATTAAAAGCCAACAGTCATCAAACAAAACAATTTACTTATTACTAAAACCACCTTGCTCTGATATAGCATTTTTCATCTATAGATCTCAAAGATGTACAAGAATAATAAAAAGTCACTGGAATGAAGCTTCACCCATCATCTCCTTCTTTAAAGACTTTACACCACAGTTTTGTTTCAATCCTTGTTTTCTATAAATGTCTCAGCAGAAGAACTATAGCCAATCGCATTCTTCCTATTCAGTTATATTTATTGGAAAAACACTGTACTACATGCTAGAAATTTGGGAGAATGGCAGTTTATCATTGGTCTACGCTAGTGGTTTTCAAATTGTCAAAATGTTCTTTCCTGCGATTGTAGAAAGAAGAATTCAAACAGCTCCTGGTGTGACCATTTTTAAGAGGTAGAATGAACCATCAACTCCACTTCCTGCAGAAAGATGTTTGCAAAGCCAACTGTAACATTGCAACAGAATATTTTTACTGGTGTAGTTGTGCAAACAGCTTGTTAATTTCTCTCTGTCTTACTGGGTCATTTTTATTTTGAATAAAAATGAAATTAGAAGACATCGATCCCCACTTCTAGAATTCCTAGACACCAAGACCAAACCAAAAAAACCCAAAGCCAACAGCCAGGCCTTACCATATAACAGAAATAGCCAGATAAACCCTTAGAACATGAAAGATCAGAAATATCTTGCTCTCTCCAGGCATTCCCACTTCCTCAAAAGCTCTGGTAAAAAGATGTGCTCTGCAGCATGCTGATGATCATCAAATTTGGGCTATTTCAGACAAGATTTTCTGGAGGAGGTTAGAGGGAAACAATGCAAAGGGAAGTTCTAATGCCAAGCCCCTCAGCTCCAAAGAATACTCAAGTTCTAAAACAAGCAGTCCCTCAAACTGAAGGGCTGTCAAGCACCTCCACAGATCTCACCTCTAAAAATATCATATGGGGAAAGCAGTAGTTTTAAGCAGGCAGGTGAAAAACCATTTAGGCCATTTTCTCATAGCATTAAACAAGTGCTGAATTTTCTCAAGATATTTGGTGTATTGAGCATACAATTACAATTCTGCATTTGGTGAATTCCAAGTGAAAGGAAGACAAGTTCTTTCTGAAGCCATTGTCTTTAGGCTTAGTTATGCCTCTAAGAGAGGCCAGCCTCACTTTACACGTGTCTATACACAGGGGTTCTGAGTATACTGTATAAAAAAAAAAATATTATCACTGTTAATAATGTCAGAACTTTCAGACAAACAAGCTGTAGCATCTGAGATTTACCATGTCAGACTTACCTCATCATCACTGTCTGAGGTCTCGGAGTCTGAAGAAGCTGTTGGTTTGCTAAGAGGTGGCTCTTTCTCCTCTGAGTCGCTGCGTTTCCGTTTGGCCAATGACAGGAGCTCCTATACAAAAAAAAGTTTACAGTTATTTTAAAGCCAAATAACTGAATCTGCTAATCCATGTTCTTATATTTGTGCCCTTTTCTACAGTATCCAAGTACTTTCCAAAAGCAATAGGTCTCTCAGTCAGTATCAGTCATCAAGTTTGTGTTTGTATTGCATGAAAATAAAAACAGGTCAATGCTGGAAAAAGATTTTGAAGATGACAATCCGTAAGTGCTAAGTATTATTATTACTGTTTACTTTGTAAAGAGACACGGCATCAAGACAGATAACCTGTTGGTGATGCCACATGGCAAGCTGCGTTACAGATACTTTAAGTGCATTGTTGCGTGACCCAAAGGCCAACTGCCTCTAACTAGTCAGGTAATTCCTAACTAATCTAATTTTTTGAAGTATGTTAGTAGTTATATACATTTTAAATAAGTTATTTTAAAGTTACAAAGGCATCAAGACATACATGATTCAAAATCCTAACTCGTCTATTCAATCCCTCTTCACATCCCATAACTATAATAAAATGACACACTCAGTCTTTGGATAAACACACTGATATGGCAGGCCTCAGGCTGGAAGACTGTAAATTAGCAGAGTCACGCTCCCACAATTCAAAGGCCTGGTCTACATTACGCGTTTAAACTGATTTTATCAGCGTTAAACCGATTTAATGGCGTACCCGTCCACACTACGAGGCCTTTATATCGATATAAAAGGCTCTTTAAATCGTTTTCTGTACTCCTCCCCAATGAGAGGAGTAGTGCTAAAATCGGTATTACCATATCGGATTAGGGTTAGTGTGGCCGCAAATCGACGGTATTGGCCTCCGGGTGGTATCCCACAGTGCATCGTGACCACTCTGGACAGCAATCTGAACTCAGATGCACTGGCCAGGTAGACAGGAAAATCCCGGCAAACTTTTGAATTACATTTCCTGTTTGCCCAGCATGGAGCTCTGATCAGAACGGGTGGCGACGCAGTCCAAAATCCAAAAAGAGCTCCAGCATGGACCGTACAGGAGACACTGGATCCGATCGCTGTATGGGGAGACAAATCTGTTCTACCAGAGCTTCGTTACAGAAGACGAAATGCCAAAGCGTTTGAAAAAATCTCCAGGCTACACAGTGCTGCGTGACAAGCATAATGGAAAGCAAAAGAATCAAATGGACGCTCAGGGAGGGAGGGAGGGAGGGGGTACTGAGGACTCCAGCTATCCCACAGTCCACAGCAGTCTCCGAAAACTATTTGCATTCTTGGCTGAGCTCCCAGTGCCTGTAGGTTCAAACACTTTGTCCGGCGTGGTTCAGGGTATAGCTCGTCAATTTACTCCCTCCCCCCACCATGTGAAAGAAAAGGGAAAGAAATCGTTTCTTGACTTTTTCAATGTCACCCTATGTCTACTGAATGACGGTGGCAGACTCGATGCTGCAGCAGTGAAGAGCAGTATCGGCTCCTCTCCCCTTCCCGGTGGCAGACGGTACAATATGACTGCTATCCGTCGTCACCATCAGCCCGTGAGTGCTCCTGGCTGGCCTCAGGTGAGGCTGGCCGAGGGCGCCTGGGTAAAAATAGGAATGATTCCTGGTCATTCCCAGTAGATGGGACAGAACGGCTGGTAACCGTCCTCATCATAGCAACTGGGGGCTGAGCTCCATCATGTGTAAAGAAAAGATTCTGTCCTGCCTGGACTATCATAGCAGCAGCATGCTGGGCTCCTCTCCCCCGCACCGCTTAATGTCCTGCCTGGACTGTCATAAAATGAGGGGGAGGCAGCCTCCCGCTGCTATCTCACTAACAAGTCATTGTTTCTTATTCCTGCATTCTTTATAACTTCATGACACAAATGGGGGGGACACTGCCATGGTAGCCTAGGAAGGCTGGGGGAGGAGAGAAGCAACGGGTGAGGTTGTTGCAGGGGTACCCCCCGTGAATGGCATGCAGCTCATCATTTTTGCGGGATCTGACACGGAGCAACTGTGCTCTCTGATACACTGGTTCTCTAGTACACTTGCCCCATATTCTAGGCAGGACTGACTCTATTTTTAGAAACCATAAAGGAGAGTGACTCGGGGAGTCATTCCCAGGTTTGCCTTTGCGCCTCCAGCCGACCTCAGCCAGGGGCACCCATGATAGCAGCAGACAGTACAGAACGACAGATAACTGTCATCTTACTGCCAGTTTACAATGGCAGCAGATGGTACAGAATGACTGATAACCGTCTCTGCTACCATGCAAAAGCAAACGAATGCTGCTGTATAGCGCTGCAGTAACGCCTCTGTTAGCGGCATTCAGTACACATACGGTGACAGTAAAAAAAAAAAAAAAAGCTGAACGGGGCTCCATGGTTGCCGTGCTATGGTGTCTGCCAGGGCAATCCAGGGAAAAAGGGTGCGAAATGATTGTCTCCCGTTGCTTTCCCGGAGGAAGGAATGAGTGATGACATTTACCCAGAACCACCTGCGACAATGATTTTTGCCCCATCAGGCACTGTGATCTCGACCCAGAATTCCAAGGGGCGGGGGAGACTGCGGGAACTATGGGATAGCTACAGAATAGCTATCCACAGTGCAACGCTCCAGAAATTGACGTTGGCCTCGGACCATGGACGCACACCGCCGAATTAATGTGCTTAGTGTGGCCGCGTGCACTCGACTTTATACAATCTGTTTTACAAAAACCGGTTTATGTAAAATCGGAATAATCCCGTAGTGCAGACGTACCCAAAGTTCTAGTGAGCACTTTCAAAAACTGGAACTGAAAAAAAATACACAAAAATACATTATCAAGAGGAGTAAATCTATTAGCCAAAAGTAGATGTCAAGTGTCAAGAATCAAGGACTCCACTAGTAGGTCCAGGCAAGGCCAGCTCCAGGGGTTTTGCCACCCCAAGCAGCCCAAAAAAAAAAAAAAAAAAAGCCGCTATCGCAATCTGCAGCAATTCAGCAGGAGGTCCTTCGCTCCGAGAGGGAGTGAAGGACCCTCCGCCGAATTGCCACTGAATACCTGAAAGTGCCGCCCCGCTCCGGAGTGGCCGCCCCAAGCACCTGCTTGATAAGCTGGTGCCTGGAGCCGGCCCTGGGTCCAGGGCCAATAAAATAAACTCTTGCTACCTCAGCTAGGTGGGGCTGGGATTCTATGTTCTGGTTTATCAGACGCAAACTAGTCAAAGGCTGCTGCAGAAGCGTCAACTCTCCCTAGTTGTTAAAAGGAAGAGGAGCTTTTTGCCTTCTGTTTGCTGTAAGGATGTGAAGTGCCACAACTTCTCTACCCTTACCTTACTTATGGTCTCTCCCACCATGAATATTTCCATTCCCTGGTATCATTCCTAGCTTTTTCAAAGAGCACAAGCAAGAGCATGAAATTGACATGATTCGAGAGTTTAGCTGTTGCCTACATTGTTCTGAACAGCAGATTCTCTAAAATCCTTCACTACTGCTGTTGCTGAACTATCAGTAGCAGCATCACCGCATGGGAACTTCTGCAGTCCTGGGAAGATAACACCAAACTGGTTTACATTAGTTTGTACAAATGGAAGCTTGACTTCACAACCATATTTTTTAAATGCATGTAAATTCTGCAGAAATTGATGGCTTAGGTCCGCACTCTTGCTAGGGAAGATTCCACTGGCAAGTGTTTTTTTCAAACCTCTCTCTGAAACAAAGGCATGTAACATCAGAAGATTAAGTTATTTTTTGAAGCAGGGATTCCCAACCCTTTTTGTTGGAACTCCTAACCACTTGCACAGAAATGGCTGAATGGCATCCCTCACCCCACCTCCCTGTGTATCCCCTCACACTGTCACCATTGTCCTTTTATTCTTGCCTGTTTTCCTTCTTCTGTCCTACATGTAGTTTGTTTGTTTTTCTTTTCCGAGTAACTATTCTCAAAGATTCCTCCTTCTCCAATTTACCAAAAGACTATATGCTGCAAGGCTAGAGGTGAGGCACCAATCAGGGCCCTATTTGGCATATGCTTTCCCAGCTCAGCCATGTTTTCCCAGTGGAGTCACAGAAGACAAAACTGCATCTCTCTGCTACCTTGAGCCTTAAGTCCAGTACATGTGAGCTGCTAATATGGTTGTCTCAAAGGCCTCTGTGGAACAGTAAGAATCAATGGGTAGCTTTGATGGAGCTATCCACAACTTCACCCACAGCTGAGAACACGTTTACAGTGCATGGGGAGAGGATCCACAAGCTACCCTCACCCACAGTGTTCCTCTTCTCTGGCCTATGCCAGCCTGCTCTAGCCCTGGCTTGTGGTCACTCTCAAGCCATTTAACACTGTGAAATTTGTATGAATTTAGTGATGGTGAAGAGCTGACAGCCCTGGAGACTAAAGTTCATTATTCGTGCAAAGAACAGAGATAAAACCATCACATCTATGCAAGTTTTCTCATCACTGCTCCACTACTGTTTCTCAAACTTTCCTGAAGGAGCCACCTGCCTAGGTCAGAGTCAAATTCAGTCTCTAGGCGATGTTCATTCTTCTTCATCTTTCTACCAAAACTCCAAACAACAAAAGTTTGTTTAAATTTGTTTTATTTCCCAACATCTCAAAAACGTCTCCCATGAAGTTACCAGTTAATGACCCAGTACCTGCATCTGCTTCAGATATACATACGCTTAAGAATATTTAGCCAAGATACCCAACTGGATGACCATCCTTATGTGATTTATAATATATACTGTACAGAAATATATCACATCACCAGTGACTGTTAAGATTACAGAAAATTAAAAAGACACAAAGTCTTTTGAATAAAGTCCACTCCACAGAGCACAAAAAGTGGAGTCTAACTTCTATGCCCTTTTTGAAGCTCTCATGCACTTTAATTAACGTCATGTACAGTATTTATCTTTGGGGTTCCTCTTGGGATGTACAGACACTCTACCTCACCACCATTTTTTGGGCTCCTAACCTCAGGTAATCTCCCACCAATTGAGCTCCCCAGATTCACCACTGAGGTTCAGTGGAAACTAATGAATGTATATTATTAATTCCCACAGTAACCTGTCTCAACCCTCTACGGGAATACTGTGCTAGAAGGTCTGGAGAGAGAAAGGGGATCTGATTGAATTTATCTCCCCCTAATTGGTCTCCTAGCATCTGAAATACCACCAGAAAAATAACTGTTCCTTTAAGGATAGGCACAGGCCACCTGAACCCTCAGTGTGAGAAGCATCAGCAACTGAGTGACACTTTTCCCATGGAGCCAGCACCAGGATCTAAATCCAGGGGATTAAAGCATTTTAGAGCATCAATCTTTCTTCAACTTTTAGCAGCCTATAGACCCTCAGACCTTCACCTCTGAAAGAGAACGCTAACACCTTTTCCTAGCAAGTAAGACAAGCTATGAGAGAGAACTTTACAAAGGCTCTCTTTCCAGGGCCTGGATGAAAGCAGCCACCGTTCTACACCACAGACATGTACCCTCTGCCCCACATCCTAGTCCAAACTGATGTCAAGGTTTCCATGGATCCTTAGATTATCCCCAGGGGAGTTGTACCTTAATTAGCACCTGTATCCAGGGCTCTAGCGTTTCTGTTGGCACCCCCACCGCCCCACATTCATTTCACCTCATGCCACCCCCAGGTGCCGGGCTACTCTCTACCAGCACCCGCTGCCTCCCCCCACCCCACATGCGCTGTGCCCGGGGGTCTCTCCCGCGGCCCCGGAAGCCAATCGGGACCCCATCCCCGCACGGGGAGGCGGGTCCGAGGCCTCCCCCGGCAGGGCGGAGCGAGCTCCGGCCGGCCCCGGAGATTGGACAGCGGCGCCCAGCCGTGTGCTCCGAGCGGGGAGCCCGAGCCCAGGCCCCGGCCCTGCCTCCCGCTCAGCTGCGTACCTGGTCCAGGTTCTCCTCGCTGCCGCTGTCCTCGGTGTCGGAGTCGATGAGGACCCGGCCTTTCCGCTTCTTCACCATGGCGGGGCCGGCTCCGCCGCGCTGAGGGGCCCGCGGACGGTGCGGCACTGAGAGCGGCTCGGCCTCCCCCGCGCCGCCCGACCGCCCTGGACACAAAGGGCACCGAGCATGCGCCCCGCGCCGCCCCGCCCTCCGGGGCGGGGCCTCCACAGACACTGGCGGAGGGGGCGGGGCCTGGGCCGGGTGCACGTGCCTGTGTGGGGCTGCTGGGACGCGGTGTCCCCCGTGGGACCGGAGTGTCTCTGTCACCGCTGCGCGGCGCCTGCTGCCACGGCCCCTCGGCGCCCTGGATCGCCCGTGCGCTGCAGCTCGTGGCTACCGGGTGACTGCGGCCGACAGGGAGTGCGGAGAAACATGTCTCCGTTTTCCAGCGCGGGCTGATGTCTCAGTGCATCTGGCAGCGCTCTGAGCGCAGACACGTTCACTGCCGCCCCGGAGAGTCAGGCCGATTGCCCCCGTGTCGGGGTGGGGCTTTCATACAGTAACTGGGGAGAAAAACATTTAAAACGCGGGAAAATGTGACTCTGAAATCTCCAAATTGCAGAGGAGGGGCGATTACAAAGGTGTGTCTGTAATACACAAAACTAATTTGAACTAAGTCTTGAAATGTACTAGATAGCAAAGTAAGCACCGACACGCTGGGCAAAGCCCCACTGACGTCAGTAGGACTCCTTAGGGGTGCAAAAGTCAGTAGTATAAAAGAGCTTGTTTCAGGATTAGGGCTCAAGGGTTCGATCCTGCTTCCACTGAAATATTAAAGTCAGCGATCTAACTCCGACGGACTTCACTGGTGCAGGATCAGGCTCGAAATGAGGACAAAATGTATCCTATTGTTTTTATATTATAACTGAATGGGTTCAATCATGAGAGCGGATTTGCAGCACGCTTTATAAAATCACCTTTTAACAAATACAGCTATAAAGCATTGCAGCTTCATGACCACACAAACATCAAAACAGTCAGCTAGCTATACGTATGAGAGTACAACCTGAAGTTTTTATTTAGGTTGTACTTGGTAAAATTTCCCATTGAGCTCAGAGAGATTTGACTTAGCGAATTACTCAGATATATGATAGGTACCATATAAGAAATATTATAGAATTCAAGATTTGCCCCTGAAGAATAGAATATAACCTTCTTTTCTAAAAGCACAGATTATATACTTCGTCCCCGATTCTGCATGAGGCTTTGCGCAGGCACAAGATCCACTTGTATGGAGCTCATTGTCTCTGTAGTTGTCGAGACATTTTCTTAGCTGTACATAGCTTTAGATAAGGACTAGCGGTTGTAATTAATAATCATTACTTTTGTAGTCAAGACAAAAATATTCAATAAATGATAGTTAAGATTGTAAATCAGTATATATTAAAATACCATTGCTATTGGAAAGCCATGAACATTAAGGTAATGTTTAAAACCCCAAACAACAAATGTTGAGATGTATCAATTATATAGTTAAGGTACTCTAAACAGCCTTAACTCTGACCTTCCCTAACACCACAGAGTATCCTCGTTACTCTGGATACTTTCAGTGAACAGTAGTATAAATTAGCCTGTACTGTACTAAGTATCACACCCCTAACTAGTTAACATTTCATATAATGAAAAAAATCCTTAAAGCTGTTCATAGCATACAGAAAAAAAACCCTTTTAATGTTCCAGTAAAACTACATGTAAACATTAAATACTTTGCACTTACAAATTTCATTTAAAAAAATTCAGCTGAGGATCTCAAAACACTTTACAAGCATTAATGATTTAACCTTAACAACTTCTTTGTGACGTATGGAAACCTGACGCACACAGGTGACTTGCTCAATGTTTATCACACATGGAGATAGTGATACAGTTGGGACTAAAAACCAGGAATCCTGATCCCAAGCCCTTGCTCCAACCAGAAGGTGATGCTGCCTCCTGGCAGAGGGATCTGTATCCTGGAGGGACACACACACGGGAACCCAGCAGCAGACAATGACATGAAGGCTGAGCGGGGAATGCGGTGGGCATAACTGTGAGCACTGAGATTCTAAGTGCCTTGCTCCCACATGAAGCTAGACCTACAAAGCCTTGCAACGCCTCAGGGTTTGCGGAACCTTTGCGACGCGGCCAGGGTTCCCCTAACGGGGCCTGAATGCGGCGGACCCGGTCGCCAGAGGCCGAGCGGCCTGCGGTGAGGGGGAAGTCTGCGGTCCCTGCTGTCAGGTGAGGCGGGGGGAGCGTGGCTGTCCCATGGCGGGCTCACTCGGGAGCAGCGGGTGGCCAGGCTACTCCCGGGGAGGGGGGCTGGTCTGTGGGGAGGAAGTTCCTGACTCTGGCATCGGCCCGTCTCGCCTCAGCAGCGATCAGCGCCCCCAGCCTGGTGTTCCCCAATGAGCTGGTCTGGGGAGGCCGGCCGGGCGCTCACCCTCGCAGATGTGTCTTGCTGCTGCAGCTGGGCGCCTTGGGACAGTCCCCGTGTCGTGACACGATGCTGCCGAGCTAGCCCTAGAGTAGCGTCTAGGGCCGCTGCAATCATAGGCGGGCGCCGCACATTTCATGAGGGTGTGCACCCAGGGAATTGTATTTGTAAAGGCGAACATTTATTGAATACTCAATCATAAAGGACGTTATATTTATTTATTATTTTTACTGCATAATACAACAATCCATACTTTAAAAGAGCATATCATGTGATTAAATTAAAATGCAAATCTACTTTCTTTTTTTTTTGAGACATTAGGGTGTGCCTGGGCATGCCTGGCACACCCTGTATGCACGCCTATGGCTGTAATCGTGCCTGGAAGGGTTGACCCCTCAAAGGTAAATGTCTGAAATTGTAATAGCCAGTACATGTGGCCATGAACATTAGAGATGTGAAATAGAGGGAAAAGTGTGTGTGGGGAGAGTAGCAGTTTAAAAAGACTACAGATAACACCCTTTCTTCTCCTAAAGGGAAGATTGTCATACTTTTTTTTGGGGGGGTGAGCGGGGGAGGCTTTAAAAGCATCTTTGGGGATTTCTTTTTCAGATGCAATCTGCCATCTTAAATCCTCCAGCCAATTTAACTCTTCCTGACATTTCTATGGTGCTTGCCTAAATGTGATCTGTTAGGCATGCAAGGTGAGTGAGTGATGCTTAATGACAGGCAGAATGAGGGAAGGTATGGTATGATGGCTTAGACTTTCTGCGTATTTGCGTCTGAAAGGTAATAACTGAATGCAAGATGAAAGGACCATAGTAGTCCGTATGGCATTATGGTTAAGCTGCTGTGCTTTTCCCTATGGACTGAGCTCACTTAAAATGCTACAGCTGCGCTGCTGTAGTGCCTCAGTGTATGCCAATACCTATGCCAATGGGAGAGATGCTCCAAATCCACCTCCCCAAGAGGCAGTAGCTAGGGCCATGTCTACACTAGAGAACTTACAGCAGCACAGCTGTAAGATCTCTTGTGTAGCTGCTCTATGCTGGTGGGAAAGAGCTCTCCTATCAACATAATTACTCCACCCCCAATGAGCAGCAGTAGCTATGTCAGTAGGAGAAGCTCTCTTGCCAGCATAGTGCTATCCACACCAGTGCTTATGTCAGTGTAACTTACATTGCTCAGAGGTCTGAAAAAACATGAGTGGCATAAGTTATGCCAATATAAGTGGTAGTGTAGATATAGCCTAGGTCAACAGAAGAATTATTCCTTCAACCTAGTGCTTTCTACACAGCGGGTTAGGTGGGTATAGCTACATTTCTCAGGGATGTGGATTTTCACACCCTAAGAGATGTAGCTATACTAATGTAAAATTCTGTGTAGACCAGGGCTATGCCTCTTACTGAGTCCGTCACTTTCCCCCCAGGGAAGAATATTGTGCAGCTGAATTCAGGGCTTTTCAGTTTTTCCATGTCTGGCATTTGGTACTGTTGGAGACAAGATAGAACAGGGCTTTTCAAACTTCATTGCGCCGCAATCCCTTTCTGACAACTAAAATTATTACATGACCCCTGGAGCGGGGAACTGAAGCCTGAGCACCACCACCCTGAGTGGGAGAGATGGGTTGAAGCCAAAGCCCAGGTCCCACTGCCCCAGGTGGGGAGGCCAAAGCTGAAGCCCAAGGGCTTCAGCCCCGAGAGGGGCCTCTGGCCCCAGGCCCCAGCAACTCTAAGCCAGCCCTGGCAATGCCATTAAAATGGAGTCACAACCCACACTTTGAGAACTGCTGAGATAGAAGATGAGATGGACCATTGCTGTCCTGTATGGAGGTCCTGTTTTTTCCCCCACATTAAATGCCAGATTGCTTCAGTTACTGTAATGGCCAACACTGGATGATATTGTCAGACAAAGATCACAAGAGATGTTGGACTGAATCTGGTCTGTCTTAATCTTTGTTCCATGTCTTCTTTAGATGAGAGTTCCTTCAGCACTGTCTTTTAACTAGTGCCTAAATAAGGAATATAAAGCAGGGGCTGAGCTATTGCATTATAAAGTCTACCTTTGTCAAGTGACCTTCTCCTGTCCTGTGACAGAATTCAACACACTGTGGTATCTGGGTATCACGGAACTTAGAGTCTGAGTCCCAGTCTTCATGTTAATAGCTAGGCTGTGAATATTTCTATGGAGTTACATATCTGCAATTCTCCTTTCACTTCCTGTCAGATTATGGTGCACATATGTAGTGATTGTTCCCAGATATGTAGTTATCTTGAAATTGTGTTCAGATTTGTTAATTAGAATTCAGGAGTCCTCTAACAGTTATGGTAGGGTATTTAGGAGCTATTTATACAAAGAGATGAAATGGGTATTTTTTGAGTAATGTGACTTTTATTTTTTGCTTTCTTCAGTTTTCTCTTTTGCTTAGAGTATTCCCTGCGCACTAAGTTCCATCTAGTTACAGAAACTTTGCAACTTTTAAAAATATTATATAAGAAATTCTGTGGTTAGGTTATCAGACTTGAGCATCTTTCAGTCTGTGAGTTTCTAGTGGGATGCCTTTGATATGAACTCTAAATAAATACAGTAATGAATTGGAAAATTAATAGTCATTGAGCTGGATAATAAGATGCAGAAGCCCAAAAAAAAAAAAAAAGAGGAGGAAATTCCTTCTAAATTACTAGGTTTCATGCAATCTGTACTTAGTTGTCCTAAAAACACTTAACTATGCAATGATTCCATAACTGGTTTGGGTCAAAATTGTTCACAAAATTCTCTTCACACAATGCTTTAAAGCAGGGGTTCTCAAACTGGGAGCTGGGACCCATCAGGGGGTCATGAGGTTATTACATAGGGGGTCGTGAGCTGTCAGCCTCCACCCCAATTCCCGCTTCGCCTCCAGCATTTATAATGGTGTTAAATATAAAAACGTGCTTTTAAATTATAAGAGCGGGGGGGGGGTTGCACTCAGAGGCTTGCAGTGTGAAAGGGGTCACCAGTACAAAAGTTTGAGAACCGCTGCTTTAAAAGTACACCATCAACTTTTAAAATTATATATCTCTTTGTAAAAGTTGTATCTATTGTTCTTACAAGTAGCACCTCAATTTACTGTAATGGAAAGAGACTCAGAAAACATTTTTCAGTTGATTTCCTTTATGCATTTGACAGTACTTTGTTTAAGTCAGTCAGTTTCTCCTGTTTGTGGGTGTCTTTCACACAACAAGGGCAGACAAAAAGTGTTTACAAATTAGGAAAATGTCACTGTAAATTCACAGGAGGACTCAGCAGGTGTAGTACCTGAAAGTACTTTTAACTCATTTATTTTTTAAATTGACTGGATTTCAAGTTGGTGAGCCTTTTAAATTAAAGTTGCAAGAATGCCTCAAGTGTAGCTTCTCTAATTGTTTCTTCTCATTACAGGTGGAGGCAAGCTACATTAACCAAAATAGGATATATCTATTTATTTATTTTTTTGAAGAATTTGTTTCAAACCTGATAGTTATCTTCCTCAGGGAATTCTGATTATCCTTCAACCTTGTTTATCATTATGGCTTTATCTTTTAAACTGCTGGACGGTGTCTTTCTTTCTAGTAGGTGCCATAGGCAAAATGCCTTGCATCCTTTGCTTGGACCTCTCCTCACTGATTGCATCTCAAAATTGTACAGTAGCTATAGGAGACCAGGGACAGCCCCTGATAACACTCCACCTTGGAAGATGAATTTCAGCTTTGAGAAGGGAGTGGATGGAATTAAGAAACATTTTGGCCTCCTAAAAAAGGAGTTGGTGGATCACTGGAGAGGGCCTGAGGGCTATCCTTTAGATGAGTACTTGTTGGCACAGACTAGAGTGGTCTGGGAGTTTCGCAGCCAGAAAGATTTAGATGAGTGGGTGGTTTCTTCTGATGCCGAGATCGGAGGGAAAAGTGAAGCCTACCTAAAACTGAGTAAGAATAATCAGACTGCTCTGCTGTATGGGACCCTCAATACTGAAGCACCTCGAGATGGGGAGACAGGATACAGTGGATATTGTGCAATGAGATCCAAAATGCCAAAGGTGAGTATAACTTAGTGACTTGAGTTATTAACATTCAGTGTTGAATCAGTCAGCATTTCTCTGCAGTCAGGACTGCAGCAGTAGAGACTTGGGTGGCGATTCTCTCTCTAGAAGAATACCTTTTTGTGTCATGTTTGTTTTTTCCTCATTTAAATTAAATTCTTCTGGATGCAAGAAAATAGAAACAGGCTGAAGTTACATACTATGCATCTCAATCTTATTGCACAAAATTAACTTCACTCCACGCACAACTGGAGAAAACTCTACCCCTTGGGTGTTTATTCTTCTGAATATGAGTAACTGATGTAGTTACTTGGCATGGTGCAGGGAGCTTACAGATGAACTTTCATTAGTTCACACATCTCACAGTCTGTCCATTGAATAAAAAATGCAAAACTCATACTATTGCTTTCTATTGGTGTTAACTAATAAGGTTTCTTGAATTTAAATTTATAACCACTTAATGTGTCAATCTGGCCAAAACAAAGGCAGCCTTTCCCCTAAACTCAGAAGCTCCTGAGACTTTCACAGGAAAATCTATTGCCCTGTTTTACAGCTGTACAACTGCTTGTCATACCAGCCAGAATAAAGTGGTCTTTTACTTGTTGCAAATGTATCAGAGCATCTGAGGGAATGAGACATTGCTGCATCAATCCAGTCAGTGATGTAATCGCTGCCCTGCTCTGTGAGCGGACTCAATGAAACCTTAGCTCAGGGCTAGATCTTCGTTTTCAGGAAAGAAAAAAAAAAGTCATTTGTTTATCAGTATAAAGTGGGTTTCCTACTACACCTTGATAACTGAGTAAGAGACAACCTTGTATATGGTCTCTTCACAAACCAAAGATCTCCTGCAACAAGTTCTGTATCCAGAATTGGTTTGTTTTAAATGACTGGTTTAGTGTCTAATCTGGAGTTAGTGTGTGTATACATATACAGCCAAATTGTCTAGGCCTTAACTCTCAGGATATGCATCCAAACTCAATTTTAGATCAGAGAACTTCCTATTTTAGTGGAGTCAGGAGGGAAACAATCTATATTGGAATATGCCTCTTTAAGATCTGCACTTGGGTTCTGTAGTGTGTCAGAATATGCAAGGGACAAATCTTTTTCTGCCAAGAGACTGAACCTAGTTCTAAATTGAACAAAAACCAAAAAAGGTGTGAAGTTGATATGGTTTACTGTTGTCTGTTTCCTACGCTCAGTGAGGAACTATTGCCCTTCCTATTTTACATTTACAAAAAAAGGTGGACGAACACCCAGTCAGAAAGTAAAGCTTAGAGTCAAATGTATAAATAACACTGCTTTTGTAAAGCAGAATAAAGAGGGTACACAGTTAAATCACTTTCTTAGGACTAGGGCCTTGGGGGATAGAAAATATGTACAGGTCAGTCAAATGCCATGATGACAGAAGCAATATAAGAACTAGAATAGGTAAAAATGGACCAAATTAAGTGTACGGGTGAACACTTAAGAACTCATTCAAAGGGAGACAGCAAAGTCCAAAGAACAGAACACAAGATTTTCAGACATGGATATATTCCCGCATCTGCCACTTACCTGCTGTCTGAAGTTGGCCTTGTTGTTTAACCCCTCAGCTCCTCAGTTGTAAGAGTTACCCTCCTTTCCAAAGCAGTTTGAGGGTAATTAATGAGGCATAAGGGCAAGGTATAATTTTTAAACTAAAGAAGATGCATACCACAGCATTGGCACAAGCATAAAAAGAACAGCCCCAGCCTTCAGGCTAGAGTTAATATTATCTGTTGTCCATGTTACCTGAAAAACTAGTAAGCAGGAAGAAAATTGCTCTTAATAACTATGGAGTATACCTCAAAACTGAGGGAAATTTAACATGTTTCTTTGGTACTGTTGTAAGCCCTGAGTGTGCAACTGTTCAGCAGAGGGAGGCTCTGTTTCCCCAGAGCCTCATTAGTCTCAGTGGGGCTTCTTGTAGGTGCTTGGGTCTGCCTGTGTGGAACCAGTTGCAAGATCAAGGCCCTATCTTATAAAATAAAGGCGATGAGGTAGGGACGTGTGCAAGATTGAGGAATTGGACATTTATATGGATAACAAGCTTGTTGGCATTAACACATTTTGGAAAGGATGGTAGTTATATAAAAGCTAGTTTCAGGGCTTAAGCCAATTTTTATTAGGGATAAGAATGTGACTTTCATAGGGGGCAGATTGTCCCACATCTGCCATCTGTGAGGTTTCTTGCACCTTCCTCTGAAGCATGCTGAGCTAGATGGAGCATTGGTCTGATGTGCTATGGCATTGCATTTTATGTATGGAAGTAAAAACAGATGGTAGGCCTGCTACCTTTGAGAGGGTAATCTGATGCTGGGAATGAAGTCTCATTTGTTGTTGTGATTGAAGAAACAGCAAGTATGAGCTTCTAGAGCAGTGGTCCCCAACTTTTTTGTGTGGTGGGCGCCGGATGACTAGCTGCAGAGGAGCATGGTAACCAGACAAGCAGCCACCAAAATGCCACCAAGAAGTGGCATCAAGAGGTGTCGCCACTGAAAATCAGTGGCATTTTGGCAGCGGTGCTTCTTGACGACGACGCTTCTTGGCGGCATTTTGGCAGCAACGCTTCCTGGTGTTGTCACTTCTCGGCGGCATTTTGGCAGCTGCTTGTCCGGCGGCCAGTAGGCGGACACATAGATGCCCCGCCGTTGAGGACCCCTGTTTTAGAGCATGCAATCCCATTTGAGGCCTCAACACATTACTGAAATTTTGTGTGACTGATAGTGTAGTGAAAGCCACTCACTCTTACTTTCCTTATCCTCTAGTTTCCAGTAGGTCACAATAAATAGTTGGGATAAGGAGTGTCCAGAAAGGGAAACCTGATCAAAGTAGTAGTTACCTGTGATCTTCGTAGTAGTACTTCTCATTGAAATATTGAGCTGCAGTAACATGCTTTGTTTATACCTTCTAGGGAGCATTTGAAACTAAGAAGTATTATGATTGGTCAAACTTTAATAGTCTGTATTTACGCATTCGTGGTGATGGTCGACCCTGGATGATAAACATCTATACAAACCCATACTTCTCCCATCAAAAGGATGACCTGTACAATTACTTCATGTTCACCCGAGGGGGTCCATATTGGCAGGAAATTAAGGTAAATTTGAATATTTCCTGGGACCTGAGGAAGATTAATTCTGTTCAGTACTGTATTGCTTTAAAGATTGCTGCATTTATGCATACTTAGTTCTTTGGCTTCAATACTGACAGAAGTTCCCCAAACAGCTATTCTCTGTTTCTATTGAGAAAACAGCTAGCTTATATAATTTTGTCTAGTCACATGGTCAGATCACGGAGTTCCAAAGAGCTACCAGCAACAGTCACCACAGAATAATACAGGGCTGGAGTGGACTTCAGAGGGAAACAAAGAATAAGTTTGATCTGGTCCATCTTCTGCGTATTAACTCCATGTATGTGATTGGTACTATTGAAAGAGCCAGACAGAGCATAAAATAGGTTATTAAGCTTTATGGGGAAAGTAGTTCTCCTAGTATTGTATGTATACATGTAAAACTAAAGTCCATATTTCTTATGGTCAGATTCCATTCTCCAAGTTCTTTCTCTCAAGTCGGGGGAGGATCCAGGATGATCAGCACCCACTCTGGTTAGATAAGGTAAGTTGTTTCTGCACCTTACGCTACTGAAATTCTCATTAAATGATAGTAACTGTATAAGGGAAGACCATTTAAAACTCTTAAAGGTATCTAGAGTTACCTTAATTTGAAATTGCAGTATTTTTCTCCACACATTATATTTGGTTTCTCACCTTTCCTCTTAATTTTCTAAATTTAATTAAAATCTCTTATCAAAACAAATTTGAAGAGATGTAGTTACTGAGAATCAGTTGACAATTTGAGGTTTTCAGAGAGTCCGGAAAGAAACTACTGATGAGAGGAGGCGAAGTCCCACACTTAGACAAAAAACTGTCAAAGAAAAGTAGATTTAAATGGTCAATTATGGCAAGAAAGTGGGATCTACTAGAAGAGATTAAATGTATTAGCAACATCAAAAGGGTAAGAAGTGAGGTGATAATTTGTAGCTAACAATTCTTTAGGATAGTCAAGGCAGAAGAAACCAAAAATTAGATGAATGGGTAACACTGTTGCATATGAAATTCACTGTTGGCAAATGCAAGGTAAAAAACATTGGAAGCAATGGGCTATTTGTGCATCTTACTGGATTCTATGTTAACTAACTCAGAATACTGGTCATAACTGAGGACTGGTCAACATGCAGTTTCTGTCAAAAGCAAACAAAACAAAGTTAAGAGAAGAAAAGTCATTTTATGTAGTACTCATTACATAAATCAATGCTATGTATTCACCTGGAATACTGGGTTCAGTTTAAGTACCCAGTTAAAAATATATAGTAGGGGGTTCAGAGAGGAGTGATGAAAGTGATTAACAGCATGAAACCACTTCAGTAGTAAGAATGGAGAAACTGGAACTGTAGAAGAGACATGGTAAAGATTATACAAAATAGCAATTGATAGAGTAGGTAAATCAGATACAAGAACAAGGGGAATTCAATGAAATTTAAAGCTTAAATGCAAACCTAATAGAATACACAACATTACCCCATCAGACTCATTACCACAAGATACAATTGAGATTACAAGCTTAAGGTTTAAAAAAGGAGTATACCTTTTGTATAGTTAATGAGAACATCCAAAGTTACGTTAGTGAAGATTAAAAATAAAACCTAAAATGTTGTAAGAGGCCTCACATTTCAGGGCATTAGCCACCCACTGTTTGTGGGCCAGGAAGAAACTATCAGAGTAATGTAAGCTATAATTGGCTACTACAAAATTTCATGTACTTTCCTTGGTCTGATTGGGTATGGGAATTTTTGTATGTAATACCTGACATTCCCTCCTTACACACCCCCGACTCCCCCCAATAGCCTCCATCCTTTTACCAGTTTTCTTTGTGAAAATCTTTAGTAGTCTACTTAAGTCTGAAATCCTAAATTACATGGAAAGTCATTATGTCACATGGGAAGTTTGCCATGGATAAAATAAGTCTGCATTTTTAGCAGTATACTTAAAGGCAGAAACACAGAAATTTGCAGCATTGAAGAATTTTCCAGGTTAAAAATTCCAGGGCTTTTCCAGGCTCAATTAGACACTCCTTTTTCCATACAGCTCAACATCATTCAGAGACTTAATTGTTTAGAAAATACACAAGGGCACATTATATCACTTTTAATCACTTTCTGTAGTATTAATCCAAAGAGTTTCAGGAGTTAATTTTGCTGTCGCAGTGTTGCACATTTGGATAGATTCGTGTTGTAACATGACTATGCCTGTGTGGTCAATGCACTGTATGGAGAACAAGGAAAAGTTTCCTAGGTTTTACTACCTTTAATCTCACCATTACTTGAAACAGTATCCAAATGAATAACCAATTTCTTTTATCAGATTAGTACTGTTGGATTCACATTGGGAGACAAAGCAGATGGCCCTTTCCAGCTGGAGATAGACTTTATTGGATTGCTGAATGACAGAGCTCACACAGAAGAATTCGCCTATGAAAAATATGAAAGAAATCCCAAGGTCTAGATGGACCTGCAGTCCTGTGGAACATACTTCAGTAGCTCATTTTATTAAATATTTATACAACACCATGTTAAACCTGAGTTTCTTCATGCATGGTGGGAGAGGGAGTTCATGTAAATATTAGAGTAACTGCATGAAGTGAGTGGGATGGACTCCATAATAAACTGAGCAGACTTGCAGCTTAAGAACATATAGTATTAACGGTTTCTTGTGGCTTCCACCAGCCTGTTGCAGAACTCCACTTTGAAAACAGACCATGTGAGATTATTGCTCTGTTGCTGGGGAGATAGTTTCGAAGAGAATCAGGGTCCAGTAGTGCAAAGTTACGTTTAGAAGCCGCTGTCTGGATCTATTGTCCAGGCACGTGCCTATTTGTTAGAGGCAGTTTTTATCCCAAAACTGACAAGGCACAATTCATAAGATAATAGGGGCTTGTAATGCTATAAGATTTCCTGGTTTGTACTTTATCTCACCTTTAAAATTAGAATAACCTTCCCTGTTTAATACTCTCAACAATTGGCAGGGACTATAAGCAGGTACACCTCTAACGTGTTCAAAATAGTGTTCAAAAAGTGCTCAACTTAAAATCTAGAGTTACAACAGTTCAGAAGGTGTACCTGCTTATAGTCCCTGCCAGTTGTTGAGACATATTTTCGTATTTAAGTGTCTTTCTCCCATTTGTGTCAGACTCAGACAGTAAACTGATAGAACCATACACAATATTGTCAAAAACAAAGTAAAAGATATTCTGTAACATTATCCCTCTGTCCCTGCTAAACACTATCAGTAAGTGTTTCAAAATTCTAATTTAGGACATCTCAACAAGTGGACTGCGTCAGTAAAAGTGATTAGGTGGACCAGGAAGCCTGGCAAATGGTAATACGTTCCTTTTCTTTAGTGGAAGAGAGGATATGACCTGTATGTATGAGCACATCTGGCAATTGCATATAGTTAAACTTTGAGTGTCTGCCTGTCTTACCCACACTTAAGTCATCATCAACAGCATTAAATACAAAAACAAAATTTATTTTCCCTAATTAAACAGTATAACATTTTATATAAAAAGCTTTTCTATTTCTGAATCTAATGTTTCAGCAAATATCACGTGAAAGGTTAAGCCTAAACACAAAAGTGAACCTATTACTTTGTAAATATTTGCTCAGAAGTCCAAAGAGCTGTAATGAAATAACTGCAGTGCCTCCTGCGCTTCCAGTCTATTCCATGATGTTTAATGATAAAAATCAAGGTAATTTTCTTTACAGATTACCTTTGGGAAATTGCTGATGTTGCTGCTACAGGCTTTCTAAATCTACTCTAAGTATATCATACTTTGAAAGAACTTGGTTTACTAATAGAGTACCTTGTAAATGCTGCAGGCTAGACAACAACTGTTCTATTATGCCAAATTTTATCCTGTAATAAATGTGAAGAGGGACAAAAAACTAATGAATTGCTCTTCACATATCCAGTTAGCAACCTACCAAGGTTTGTGTTAACTTATTTTTTTCCTATCCCATTCTAAAAGGGTACCATTATTTAGGGCTTTTACTTCTCCAGAAAGCCCTTATAAGATGGTTTTCCCTCTCCTAGAGATTGCTGTTTACTTCACAAAGGACTTAAATATAGGAAACCACTAACTGCTGCTACACATACCCTACTTAGTCAGCGAAGTCTCAGTGTCTTAAATTCCTTGATAATGGAACATATTTTGAAGTTATTTCCATCTAGAGAAATATGCCCAGCTGATAAGTGACTCAGTGTGAATAAGCTTCATGATTATCCCTTTAACATTTCCTCTTTTCCCCCCCTCCCTTAGTATCTCATCAGTCTAATAGTTTTATGGAATCTGCTGACTTAAAAGGCAGCTTTTGTTCAAAATTTACAACCAAGAAAGTCCAGCCAATCTAAAAATCTAACTGGATGAATGGCTCCAAGTAATTTGAGATACTCTAGGCCCTACTTAAAACATATAAGATTTAAAGTTTCGATATTTTATCCAACTTGTAAAATCACTAACAATGTTAAGCTCAACAGCACTAAGAAAGCCTGCCCTATATGGCTAGTAACATCCAGTCAACTCAGGTGACCTGACTCATCCTTTAATGCACACATATAAACAGAAATATTTACAAAGGTAGGAAAGATTTTTCCTGAGAACAGTATTTACAGTGAGTCCTTAAGAAGTTACTTAATTCCTCAAGCCATGGATAGTCCTCTGCGAGTTCCAAGCAGCTGAGCCTTTTTCTGCTTTCTCTCCAGCAAATGCTTCTCACGCCTCCCTTCTCTGAAAGTGAAAAGAAAACAAATCACACAAAACTGGAGCAAATGAGCAATTAGTTATCTCTATGACTATGCAACTATATGCATAAGCAATTAGAAGGAATCCTTTAGGTTAGGTAGAGGCTCCCAGATTCGCTTAGTCAACATGTTGCACAGGCCATCTGCTCCATTTTTTACTCATTAGATTCCATTTAGAAATGTATGGCAGGAAGGAACCTCAAGGAGTCATCTAGTTCAACCCCCTCCACTGAGGAAGGACCAAGTAAACAGAGGCCATCGCTGACAGGTGTTTGTCTAACCTATTTTTAAAAATCTGACTCTTATGAACTCGTTTGCAGAAGCACAACCCATAAAGCATACTGGTCCCACCATACAAGGCTATAACTTGAGCTGATCAACTACCTGTTAAAATCAAGGTGGGGCCTAGCATACTGAGACCTGTACTTTCCAGCAGTCAAATTTAGCCCAGGTAGAGGGGAGCTCTGAGCTATACTTTGGCCATCCCGATGCTAAACATTTTGATAGAGAAAAATTTCTCTAACATAAGTATGGTTCAGGACAGAGCATTTATTTAAAGGTGTTGGCTTGTCATATATTTAAGTCTTAGTGTTCTCCTACAGAGTTCTAGTGTTAAAATAGCACCTAACACACTCTTGTACTGACCTGGTCTGGAGATGTGGCTGTTTGTAATCTTTTGTGTGTGAAGAGACACTGCTATTCATAGATTTATTCAGGACAGTGTTTTCTTTTGAGTCACCCCAAGGTTTCAGTCTTCCTACATTGTAAGAAGCAAAAAATTAAATAAATAAATATAAATAAATAAAAACAGACCAGCTAGTTATTAAAATTTAGTAATTATGTGTATTTATGTTGTTAATACTGACATTCTCATCCTCTACAGATAAAAGACGGTTACTTACCTTTGTAACTGTTGTTCTTCGAGATGTGTTGCTCATATCCATTCCAGTTAGGTGTGCGTGCCGCGCGTGCACGTCTGCCGGAAACTTTTTACCCTAGCAACTCCAGTGGGCCGGCAGGTTGCACCCTAGAGTGGCGCCGCCATGGCGCTTGATATATACCCCTGCCGGCCCGCCCGCTCCTCAGTTCCTTCTTGCCGGCTACTCCGACAGTGGAGAAGGAGGGCAGGTGTGGAATGGATATGAGCAACACATCTCGAAGAACAACAGTTACAAAGGTGAGTAACCATCTTTTCTTCCTCGAGTGATTGCTCATATCCATTCCAGTTAGGTGAATCCCAAGCCTTACCTAGGTGGTGGGGTCGGAGTGAGAAGTCGCGGCATGGAGCACTGCTGAGCCGAAGGCCGCGTCATCTCTGGACTGCTGGATCAGGGCGTAATGGGAAGCGAAAGTGTGGACCGATGACCAGGTCGCCGCCCTACAGATCTCTTGGATCGGCACTCGGGCAAGGAAAGCCAGTGATGACGCCTGCGCCCTGGTAGAGTGCGCAGTCACACGGCCCGTAGGGATGTGAGCCAAGTCATAACAGGTCCTGATACAGGATGTTACCCACGAGGATATCCTCTGCGAGGAAATAGGAAGGCCCTTGACACGGTCCGCTATCGCCACGAAGAGCTGGGGGGACTTGTGGAACGGTTTGGTCCTCTCCACATAAAACGCTAGTGCCCGATGGACATCCAGCGAGTGGAGTTGTTGCTCCCTGCGGGACGAATGGGGCTTTGGGAAAAAGACGGGAAGGAAGATCTCCTGGTTAATGTGAAAGGCTGAGACCACCTTAGGGAGAAAGGCAGGGTGCGGTCTCAGCTGCACTTTGTCCTTATGGAAGACCGTATACGGGGGGTCTACCGTGAGGGCCCGGAGTTCCGACACCCGTCTAGCTGAGGTGATGGCCACTAGAAAGGCGGTCTTCCAGGAGAGGTAGAGCAGGGAGCAAGTCGCTAATGGCTCAAATGGAGGGCCCATGAGTCGAGACAGAACGAGGTTGAGATCCCATGAAGGGGCAGGGGGACGGACCTGTGGGTAGAGACGTTCCAGCCCCTTCAGGAATCTCGCCACCATAGGGTGGGAGAAGACAGAACGGCCATCTCCTCCCGGATGAAAGGTGGAGATGGCCGCTAGGCGAACCCGAAGGGACGATATTGCCAGACCCTGGTCCTTGAGGGACCAGATGTAGTCCAGAATATTGGCGATAGAAACCTCCATAGGGAGATAACCCTTCTCCGAGCACCAACAGGAAAAACGCTTCCACTTGGCTGAATACGTAGCTCAAGTGGAAGGCTTCCTACTGCCCAGGAGAACCTCCCGAATCGAGGTAGAGCAGCGTAACTCGGAGCTGGTCAGCCACGCAGGAGCCACGCCGTGAGATGCAGAGACCGAAGGTCTGGGTGACAAAGTCTGCCGTGGTCCTGGGTGATCAGATCCAGGTGAAGGGACAGGGGAACTGGGTTGGTTATTGAGAGGTCCAGCAACATGGGATACCAATGTTGCCTGGGCCACGCCGGGGCTATCAGAATCACGCGAGCTCTGTCCCTGTGCACCTTGAGGAGGATCTTGTGGACCAGCGGAAATGGAGGGAACGCATAAAACAGATGGGTCGCCCATGGGATAAGGAAGGCGTCCGCTAATGACCCGGGCTCCTGACCCTGAAAGGAGCAGAATGCCTGGCATTTCCTGTTCCCCCTGGACGCGAAGAGGTCCATCCGGGGACGACCCCACCTCTGGAAGAGTGAGAGGGCGACGTCCGGGCGAAGGGACCACTCGTGTGAGTGGAAGGATCTGCTCATGTGATCCGCCAGTGTGTTTCATACTCCAGGGAGGTAGGAGGCCGTGAGGTGAATGGCATGGGCTATACAAAAGTCCCAGAGCCGCGTCGCCTCCTGACATAGGGGAGAGGATCTGGTGCCACCCTGCTTGTTGATATAGTACATGGTCGTCATGTTGTCGGTGAACATCGCGACACAGCGACCTTGAAGGTGATGGACGAACGCTTGACAAGCAAGACGGACCGCTCTCAACTCCCGTATGTTGATGTGGAGGTCCAGTTCCTGGGGGGGACCACAGGCCCTGAGTCCTCAGGGTTCCGCTGTGTGCCCCCCAGCCCAGATCTGAGGCATCCGTCGTCAGGGATGCCGAGGGTTGGGGCGGATGGAACGGGAGCCCTGCACACATGACGGACTGGTCTAGCCACCACCAGAGGGAGTCCAGTACCCCCTGGGGGATGGTGACAACTGTGTCTAACTAATGTCTGGCCAGCCGGTACTGCGCGATGAGCCAAGATTGGAGGGGCCTCATGCGGAGTCGAGCATACGCTGTCACGAACGTACAGGCCGCCATATGGCCCAGAAGGGTCAGACATGTTCTTATGGAGGTCAGGGGGGGCCGCCTGCAAGCGCAGAATGATGGCCGATATCGACTGGAACCTGGGCAATGGTAGCAAGGCCCTGGCCAAGGTGGAATCCAGAACGGCCCCGATGAACTCTATCCTCTGCGTGGGGAGCACAGTGGACTTGTCCACGTTGACAATGAGGCCTAGGGCAGCAAAGAGGTTGCTGATCCTGCGGACGTGGTCGCGGACCTGCAGCTCTGATGTGCCTCGGACCAACAAGTCGTCGAGGTAGGGGAACACGTGAATGTGGCTGCGCCGAAGATGTGCGACTACGACTGCCATGCATTTCGTGAATACCCTCGGGGCCGTAGAAAGGCCAAATGGGAGGACCGCAAATTGATAATGCTGGCGGTCGACCACGAAGCGAAGGAAACGCCTGTGCTGTGGGAATATGGCGATATGAAAGTAAGCGTCCTGCATGTCGAGGGCGGCGTACCAGTCTCCAGGATCCAGCGATGGGATGATGGTCCCTAGGGATACCATGCGGAACTTCAACTTCACCATATACTTGTTGAGTTCTCGCAGGTCGAGGATAGGCCTGAGGCCTCCCTTGGCCTTGGGGATCAAAGTATCGGGAATAAAACCCCTTGCACTTCTCGCTCTCTGGAACCTCTTCTATGGCTCCCTTGTCGAGGAGCGTCTGTACCTCCTGACGGAGGAATTGCTCATGAGAGGGGTCCCTGAAGAGGGACGAGGGGGGGGGGGGGCGATGAAAACTGCAGGCGGTAACCGGCCTGTACAGTGCATAAGACCCAGCGGTCTGATGTTATTCGGGTCCACGCCTAGAGGAAAAACGAAAGACGGTTGGAAAACTGTGGGGAAGGATCCAAAGGGGAAACTGGTACTGCGCCCTCGGGCGCACCTTCAAAATGAAAGCTTGGGTCCGGGTGGGGGCCTTGGAGGAGCCCTGGTTCTGCCCCCCTTGGCCACCCAACTGTCTGCGCCTACTGTTCCTGCCCCGGCGCCTATTAAGGTCCTGCCGTGGGCGGAACTGGGGATATGGCCAGCGTTGTTGCTGCTGGTTCTGCGGCCGGAAGGGTCTGCGCTGCGTCACGGGCGTGTGCATCCCCAAAGAGCGCATGATGACGCGATTGTCTTTAAGGCTCTTTAGCCTGGGGTCTGTCTTGTCTGAAAACAGGCCCTGGCCTTCGAAGGGGAGGTCCTGGATGGTATACTGGAGCTCTGGTGGAAGGCCAGAGACCTGAAGCCAGGATATGCGACGCATCGTAAGCCCTGAGGCAAGGGTCCGAGTGGCCGAGTCTGCAGCGTCCAATGAGGCCTGCAGCGAGGTCCTTGCGACTTTCTCGCCCTCGTCAAGAATCGCCGCAAATTCTTGACGTGTCTCCTGCAGCAACAGCTCCTTAAACTTGTCTGCCGCTACCCAGGAGTTAAGAGTAGCGGCTAAGGTGGGCCTGTTGGTTGGAGACCCTGAGCAGTAGCGCCCCCGCCGAATAGCCTTTACAGCCTAGGAGGTCCATCCGCCTCGCCTCCTTAGATTTGGGCGCTGGGGCCTCTTGTCCATGGCGCTCCCTCTCGTTCACCGACTGTACCACGAGGGAGCACGGTGTCGAGTGGACGTGCAGGAATTCATAGCCCTTGGAGGGGGCCATGTACTTTCTCTCCACGTCTCGTGCGGTAGGAGGGATGGAGGCCGGTGACTGCCAGATAGTGGTGGCGTTGGCCTGAATGGTCCTAATGAAAGGCAGGGCAACTCTGGTGGGAGCATCTGCGGAGAGGATGCTGACCACTGGATCCTCGATCTCAGCAACCTCCTCCGCTTGTAAATTCAAGTTTTGCGCCACGCGCCTGAGGAGGTCCTCATGTGCCCTGAGGTCGAGAGGGGGAGGGCTGGAGGACGAGGTGCCTGCCACTGCCTCGTCAGGGGAAGATGACGAGGAGACCCCTGGCAGCAGAGCGTCCACAGGGGGTTCCGTCTGGACCCGGCCCTCCGGCTCTGGAGGGAGCTCTGGGTCCTGGTGGCTGGACCTGTCCTCGCCTTCTGGAGAGGGAGGGGGGCGAGACAGCGTTGACTCTGGTGGTCTTCGGTACGCCGCAGGCTGGGGAGAAGTATGTTGCGGACCCTGGGCTTGATGGTACGCCCAGGGAGTCCAAAACCCCCACTGCTGTGGCCCTTGGTCTTGAGGCGGAGGGTCCTGAAAGAGGGCCGCGTGTCTGTCCGGGCCCAGCGTATAAACGCTGTCCGCCTGAGAGGAGACCAATGGCTGCCTCGAAGGCCATGGAGGTACCGAACTCGGCTGATAGGCATCCCTCAGTCCCGACGCCGACGATCCTCCCGGTGCCGAGGATCGGTACCGGGAGCCATACCAGTGCCGGGACCGGGATCGGTCTGGTACTCGGTGCCGGGATCTGGACCAGGACCTGCCTCCAGCTCGGTGCCAGGATCGGGACCGCGATCTACGTCCGATGCAGTGCCAGGATGGCGCTGGGGACCGGGACCTGCCACTGACGCGGTGCCGGGAGGTCGACCGGGGAGTTGATTACCGATGCGAACAGCTCCTAGAGTCCTGGTGCCGGTATGGAGAAGAGCCAGACCGGGACCGTACCGACGTCGACCTGCGCTGCGAGTGCAACTGGTACCACCTAGGAGAGCGGTGCCGGGACTGCGAGCGGCGCCGAGAGCGTGAGCGTCCACGTCGTCAGGGCCTCGAAGGCGATCGATGCCTGGATTCCGGAGACGGCGCTCTCAACATCGGCTTGCCTCTGGAGATGACCCGTACCGGGGGTTGAGGCTGGGATGGCTCAGTCAGAGCTATCAAGTCCCGCGCTGAAGCGAAGGTCTCCGGCGTGGACGGGACTAATGGCTCGACCCCAGATCTTAAGGGGGAGCTAGGAGGGGCCAGACTCGACGGACCTTCCGGGCCCGGAGTCGACGGCAACCCTGCAGGTGGTGCCGTGGCAGAGGTAGGTGCCGGGCACTCCACTCGAGCCTGCCGAGATGATGTCGCAGACGTCGAGGGTTTTTGATCGGTTCCCGGTGCCGGGGATGGGCGGTGTTGGGGTGTCTTTCCGGTGCCGGTGCGGTCCGGTGCCGGTGTAGAGGTGGCCGGCTGCGCTGACGGTACCGGATTCAGTGCCGCTTCCATCAAGAGAGTCCGCAGTCTTTGATCTCTCTCTTTCTTTGTTCGAGGCTTAAAGGCCTTGCAGATGCGACACTTCTTGGCGATATGCGATTCCCCGAGGCACTTCAGGCACGCGTCATGGGGATCGCTAGTTGGCATTGGCCTCGCGCAGGCCGAGCACTGCTTGAAGCCCGGCGAACCAGGCATGGGCCCGGTGCCGGGCGCCGGGAAGGGCAACGGCCCAACCTGCGAATAAGTTCTATAAACTATATACAATGACTACTAATTACTATACAACTCTAAACTGTATTTTTAAACTATTTACAACTACAACTATTGACAGTAATGAAGGAGAGCTAGGGACGTGGAGGACAGGAAGCCGCACTCCACAGTTCCAGCAACCGACACGGCGGTAAGAAGGAACTGAGGAGCGGGCGGGCCAGCAGGGGTATATGTCAAGCGCCATGGCGGCGCCACTCTAGGGGGCGACCTGCCAGCCCACTGGAGTTGCTAGGGTAAAAAGTTTCCGGCAGACGTGCACGCGCGGCACGCACACCTAACTGGAATGGATATGAGCAATCACTTCGAAGAAGAACATAAGTTGCCTGACTGCATCTAAGATCAAGCACAAACACTCCGGTCAATTACATCAATCTGGATACTAGCTGACTATTTGGGGAGAGGGCTTTCTGCTGGGAGTGGCAAAAGCCTCCCCTCAGAACCCTGCCTGTGGGGCAGCATAATGGAGCCCTCTCTGCTATCGTGGAAGGCAGGGATCTGCCACCATGGTCTTTGGCTGACCAAATCCTTCCTGTTCTTTAATCTACTGTGCCCTGTTTTAAGGGGAGAGGAAGTGGCCTGGTCCAAGAGAAGAGCAGCCTCAGCTCCCTGCCATCTGAGTAGAAAGCTCTGAGTGGGTCTGTCTTGACAACACAAAAGCGGACTCTAGGGTCAGCAGAAAAAACTAACCGTACTAACCTTTCATAACTGTTGTTGTTCAAGATGTGTTGCTCATGTCATAGAATCACAGAATATCAGGGTTGGAAGAGACTGCAGGAGGTCATCTAGTCCAACCCCCTGCTCAAAGCAGGACCAATTCCCAACTAAATCATCCCAGCCAGGGCTTTGTCAAGCCTGACCTTAAAAACCTCTAAGGAAGGAGATTCCACCACCTCCCTAGGTAACCATTCCAGTGCTTCACCACCTGCCTAGTGAAAAAGGTTTTCCTAATATCCAACCTAACCCTCCCACACTGCAACTTGAGACCATTACTCCTTGTTCTGTCATCTGGTACTACTGAGAACAGTCTAGATCCATCCTCTTTGGAACCCCCTTTCAAGTAGTTGAAAGCCACTATCAAATCCCCCCTCATTCTTCTCTTCTGCAGACTAAACAATCCCAGGTCCCTCAGCCTCTCCTCATAAGTCATGTGCTCCGCTGGACTCTTTCCAATTTTTCCACATCCTTCTTGTAGCATGGGGCCCAAAAGTGGACACTGAGGCCTCACCAATGTCCAATAGAGGGGAATGATCACATCCCTCAATCTGCTGGCAATGCCACTACTTACACAGCCCAAAATGCCATTAGCATTCTTAGCAACAAGGACATACTGTTGACTTATATCCAGCTTCTCATCCACTGTACCCCCTGGGTCCTTTTCTGCAGAACTGCTTCCGAGCCATTTGGTCCCTAGTCTGTAGCAATGCATGGGATTCTTCCATCCTAAGTTCAAGACTCTGCACTTGTCCTTGTTGAACCTCATCGGGTTTCTTTTGGCCCCATCCTCTAATTTGTCTAGGTCCCTCTGTATCCTAGCCCTACCCTCCAGCGTATCTACCACTCCTCCCAGTTTAGTGTAATCTGCAAACTTACTGAGCATGCAGTCCATGCCAACCTCCAGATCATTAATGAATATATTGAACAAAACTGACCCCAGGACCGACCCTTGGGGCACTCCGCTTGATACCAGCTGCTAACTAGACATGGAGCCATTAATCACTACCCGTTGAGCCAGACGATCTAGCCAGCTTTCTTTCCAACTTATAGTCCATTCATCCAGCCTATACTTCTTTAATTTTCCAGCAAGAATACTGTGGGAGGCTGTTTCAAAAGCTTTGCTAAAGTCAAGGACTAACATGTCCACTGCTTTCCCCTCATCCAGAGCCAGTTATCTCATAATAGAAGGCAATTAGGTTAGTCAGGCATGACTTTCCCTTGGTAAATTCATGCTGACTGTTCCGGATCTCTCCACTGTAAGTGCTTCAGAATTGATTCCTTGAGGACCTGTTCCATGATTTTTCCAGGGACTGAGGAGAGGCTGACTGGCTTGTAGTTCCCCGTGTAGTGTCCATTCCATTGTAGGTGGGTGTGCTCACAACATGCACCGGTGCTGAAAGTTTTTCCCTCCGTGGTATTCATAGGGGACCAGCTCTGGTGCCCTCTGGAGTGGCCCACGTATTTGCCAGTATAAGGGGCACCGCTGGCTTCTCCCTCCCTCAATTCCTTCTTGCTGGAACTCAGAGAGGGGAAGGAGGGTGGGTCATGGAATGTACATGAGCAACACATCTTGAAGAACAGTTAAAACAATTACTAACCTTTTGGTTTCTTCGAGTGATTGCTCATGTCCATTCCATTATAGGTGACTCCCAAACAGTACCTCTGGAGGTGGGCAGGAGTTCATGGTTGTGTCAGTTGCAACACAGCTCTGCCAAATCCAGCATCATCTCTGGCCTGCTGGGTAATGGCGTAACGTGTGGTGAACACGTGTACCCAAGACCAGCTCGCAGCTCTGCAGATGTCCTGGACAGGGAGATGCACCAGGAAGGCAGCCGAAGACGCCTGAGCTCTAATAGAGTGAGCCTTCACTATCGGTGATGACACAACCTGTGCCAACCTGTAACGTGCCGATGCAGGTGGTAATCCAGTTTGAAATTCTCTGAGTGTACACTGGAAGGCCCTTCATCCTGTCAGTGATCACAGTAAAGAGATGAGTCGATCTGTGGAAGGCCTTGGTGCACTCCAAATAGAAAGCCAGGGCATGCCTGAAATCTAGAGTGTGCAGGCATCATTCCTCACTGATCATGTGAGGCTTTGGACAAAACACTGGGAGGAAGATATCCCAATTGACATGGACGTGCGACACCACCTCCAGCAGGAAGGCTGGATGGGGTTGCACCTGAACCTTGTCCTTGTAGAATATTGTATACGGGGGCTCTGAAGTGAGGGCTTTAATCTCTGAGACTCAATGTGCTGAAGTAATGCCTACAAGGAATGCAACCTTCCACAACAGGTAGAGAGGAAACAAGAAGCCATAGGCTCAAAGGGTGGACCCATGAGCCTGGAGAGGACCAGGTTAAGGTCCCGTTGGGAACTGAGCCCCAGATTGGCAGAAAGAGTCTTTCAAGAAGCTGATTGTCATCTCATGTGAGAATACAGATCTACCCTGGATGCAGGTTTAGGGGGAGGGATAGCTCAGTGGTTTGAGCATCGGCCTGCTAAACCCAGGTTTCCAACTTCAATCCTTGAATGGGCCATTTAGGGATCTGGGGCAAAAATCTGTTTTGGGAGTAGTCCGGCTCTGAGCAGGGGGTTGGACTAGATGACCTCCTGAGGTCCCTTCCAACCCTGATATTCTATGATTCTAAGGCCAATATGGCTGCCAGGTGACCTTGATCGAGGAAAAGACAAAGCCCTGGTGGTTCAAGTGAAGTAGGTAATCCAGGATGGATTGCAGAGGCGACTGGGTCAGGGAGATAGTCCACTCCGAAAGGGAGAAATGGTTCCACTTTTCCACGTAAGCCACTCTGGTAGAGGGTTTTCTGCCCTTCAGGAGAACCTGCTATACCTGACTAGAGAACGTTTGTTCCTCTAAAAGCAGCAAAGAATCCTGTGGCACCTTATAGACTAACAGATGTTTTGGAGCATGAGCTTTCATAGGTGAATATGCACTTCATCAGATACAAGTGGGTATTCACCGACGAAAGCTCATGCTCCAAAACATCTGTTAGTCTATAAGGTGCCACAGGATTCTTTGCTGCTTTTACAGATCCAGACTAACACAGCTACCCCTCTGATACTTTGTTCCTCTAGGTTCAGCCATGCAGCAGCCAAGCCGTGAGGTGGAAGGAGGTGAAGTTCGTGTGCAAGAGCTGACCATGATCCTGTGAGACTCTCTCTGGGCGGCTGTAAAGTGGCCACAGGGTCAGGTCCATGAGCATGCTGAACCAATGCTGGTATGGCCGTGACCCACGCCTTGTCCCTCCTGATCTTCAAGAGAACCTTGCTCATGAGTAGAAATCGACAGGAAGGCGTACATCACGTCTGTGGACCATGACAGGAGAAAGACATTGGAAAATGAGCATCTGCCTAGGCCTTGCAGAGAGCAGAACTGATGACACTTTCTGTTCTGTCTGGTGGTGAACAGGTCCACTCGGGGAGCTCCCCACTTCTGGAAGAGCATCCTGACAACTTCTGAGTGAAGGGTGAGAGAAGAAAGGCCTGCTGAGGTGATCCGCCAATGTGTTCAGGGTGCCAGGGAGGTGCGAGGCTTCCAGGTGGATTGCATACTGAATGCAGAAGTCCTATAGACATAGGTCTTCTTTGCACAGAGCCGACAAACCACCTCCCCGCTGCCTGTTGACATAGAACATGGAGGCTGTGTTGTTCGTCAACGCTTGCACCACCTGACCAGACAGCTGGGGAAGGAAGACTCCACAAGGTAGGCAAATGGCTTTGAGTTCTCTGACATTTAATTTTAACACAAGCTCCTCCCGAGACCATAATCCCTGCATCCGCAGAGATGCACTTCCCAACCGAGGTCAGACGCATATGAAATCAGGGAGACCGTGGGTCATGGGCTTACGAATGGCACACCTTCTACTACCAGAGTTGGATCAGACCAATGCTGCAGGGAGGTAAATACATGTGGGGTGGGATCGTGACAATCTTGTCCAGGTGATATCTGTCCAGGGAGTAGACTGATGCCAGCCACATCTAGAGGGGACGCAGCCTGAGTCTCACATGACAGACAACATACATGCATGCTGCCATGTGCCCCAGTAGTCTGAGGCAGACCCAGGCAGTGGCAAGCGGATGGGCTATGATACTGGCAATCAGATCTGCCATTGCCCTGAACCTGGTCTCCAGCAGGAATGCTCTGGCTCGGATAGAGTCGAGTACCGCTCCGACAAATTCTATCCTTTGAATCAGAATTAATGTTTATTTTTGTTCGTTTATCAACAGACCTAAAGCTTGGCAAGTGGTCCGCAACTTCTTAACACTGCGCTGGACCTGGAGTGGTCCTTGATGAGCCAGTTGTCAAGGTATCCAAATCTACCCATACTTCAACATCTGAGGTAGGTCGCTACCACCAACATGCACTTCGTGAATACCCTTAATGCCTTTGCTAGGCCAAAGGGGAGCACTGCAAATAGGTAGTATGAAACGTAGGAACTGTCTGTGTCCCTGAAATATTGATATGTGAGTAGGCATCCTTCTGGTTGAGGGTGATGTACCAGGATCCAGGAAAAGAATGATGAAGACCAGGGAGACCATGCGGAACTTCAACTTCTTGAGATACTTATCGAGGCCCCGCAGGTCGAGGATGGGTTATAGACAACCTTTGGGATCAAAAAATAGCAGAAATAAAAAATTTTTTCCCGTAAGTGCAGAGGAACTTCCTCTACTGCTCCCATCCGCAGAAGGCCTTGCACCTCCTGAGCGAGTAGATGCTTGTGAGAAGAGTCCTTGAAAACAGACAGGGAGGGAGGAAGGGAATAGAAATAAACTCAAGGGTATACCCCCCTGCAACTGTGCTGAGGACCCACTGGTCCGATGTTATAGAGGCCCAGGCAGGGAGGAAGGGAGACAGGCGATTGGGAAAAAACAGGGATGCTGGATCCAGGACACAGGCTGGAAGTTCACCCTTGAACACACCCTCAAAATGCCTGCTTATTACCCAATTAGGTGAGGCTAGAGCTTGAGTGAGCTGAGGAGGCCAGCTGATGGCCTTGCCAGGCCTTGTAGCCCCTGCCCTTTTTAAGGAATGGCTCTGAACGGGAAAGGCCCCTGAACCTGTGGGACTGTTGCGGCTTGAACCACTTCCTTGTGGGCACCTAAGTGTACAGGCCCAGTGAGTGCAAGGGCCATGCAACTTGCTGTCTGTTCTGCAAACAATGCCAAGCCATCAAAGAGAAGGTAATGGATGGATTGCTGAACTTCTGCTGACAAACCCGACGACTACAACCAGGATGCCCACCTCACTGAAATGGCCGAAGTCATAGACCGGGATGCAGAGTCCGCTGCATCCGAGGCTGCTTGCCTGCCCTGACTACCATTCTGCCCTCCTCCAGAATAGAACTTGACCACAGACTGCCAAATGTTATAATCATAGTGGCCAAGTAGGGCCTGATGGTTGGCCACTCTTAGTTAAAGACTGGCCATAGAACAAATCTTTCTACTGAAAAGATCGAGCTTCATCATCTCCTTATTCTTAGGGGTCGATCCCCGTTGGCCTTGTCTATCGTGCTCATTGGCTTCTGACACCACCAGCAAGCTTGGAGCAAGGCGTTTGTACAGGTATTCAAACCCTTTAGTGGGGATATAGTATCTCCTGCTCCACCCACTTAGAGATGGGGGGCAGGGAGGAGGGGGTTTGCCAAAGGGCTTTTATCAGTTTCACAACTCCCTCACGAACTGGTAATGCCACCTTTGAGGGGGCTGCTGCACTCAGCACATCAAACAGGGAGTCCCAGGGCTCCACCCGCTGCTTGGCTTCCAGCCCGAGGTTTGAAGCCACCTTCTTCAAAAGCTCTTGGTGGGCTTTTGTGTCATCCTGGGGGACTGTGTGAGAGGGCCCCGCTATCGCCTTGTCGGGCAGAGGAGGCAGGTATAGGTGGGCCAAGTAACTCTACTCCCTCTGCCAGAGGAGCCTTGGTTGCAGCTGGCTGTCCCTGTGAAGCTTTTTCTGACTCCGCTTCTGAGTCAAGGGGCGGGCAGGAGACTGTGGCTCACTGTCTTTCCGATGACCCTGAGACCAACTGATGCCCCAGTGATGGTTGCAGAAATGCCCAGGGATTCCACAGATGCCAGGGGGTTGGCAATTGGCCTGGGGGCCATGCAGCCCCTGGGGGCCCAGAAGGAAATGCCAGTGGTCCTAGTGGGTGGCCTTGGCCTGCGGGCACGTCTTCCTCATTGCTTTCAGAGCCTGAAGAGAGGAGACTTGTCTGGGGGACCGGACAGGACTGATGTCACCTGTCTACCCTGTTCCTGTTGGCTCTCTCTGCGGATCTCCACTGGAATGATGTCTCGGTGCCACGATTCCGGTGACTGGCGGCTGCGTTCGGCGACAGTACCCTGATTACTGAAGCCTCACGCTGTGAGAGCTGTGCTGCTCCATGGACCAGGAGTGATAATGGGAGCGAGAGGATTGATATCTTGGAGACCATCAACATGCCCATGGAGATCAGTAACAGTGAACTGGAGGGAGACTGGTAACAGGACTTGGGGGACCAGTGTACCAACCCTCCGGAACGGTACCGTGAGCCTGGAGACCTATTCAGATGCTCTAAGCGCCGGAGTTCTGGGGATTGATGATGCGCCTCCAAGGGTCTGTGCCAGACAGCCGGTGATTGATGCCGGGATCCCAGTGAACACTGCCTGGAAACTGGAGAACAACACTGGGAATTCTGGTAGGTAAGCTGACCCACATCTGGGGGCTGGTGGCACTGTTCAGGTAAGCGCTGCTGCACTGACAAAGACCACTGTAAGGGTCCCAGGGTGGGTTTTTCCCTGGAATGGTGCACCTTAGTAGCAGGCATGGGCGGCACCAGAAGGGACAATATATTCTTAGCAGCCTCTGCCATGGACAGCACCATCAGGTGCTGAGTGCCTCTGCTGCTTTCTGGGGTGGTGGGCAGATCTCAAAGAGGGCTCAAACAGCTCTGTAGGTGCTGGAGCCTGGCCACCATCCATAGAGAAAAAACTGCCCCTCATAGGTCTTCGCTGTCCTCTGGCTCTCTCCTTCCATTTACGGAATACAGGATAATGCCCTCTCCTGGCCTTTCTTTGCTTTTCAACTGGTACCAGGGATGGGGATTGGTGCCAGTCTCAGGTCGGTGCTGGTAGCACGCTCTACACCGAGGCTGCAGTGCTTGGAGCAGAGTCTGATCTAGTCGGCTCCGATGCCAGTGCGAAGGCTGACTCCATAAAGAACACTCAATGACAAACGTCCTGCTTCTTTTTCATTCGTGGTCTGAAGCTCTTACAGATGTGACACTTGTCACTCACATGGGTTTCCCCCAAGCACTTCAGACATCTTTTATGGGGATCACTGACTGGCATAGGTTTCTTGCAGCAGTCACAAGGCCCCGTCCCTAGGCTAAGTCCCATCCAGGACTAACCAACTATTAGTAACTCTAACACTAGGGAACTGTAAAACTATAAAAGTTTTTAACAACTATATACAAAAAGTTCATAACTAGACACTGTTGAGAGAAGTAAGCAAGCCGAGGCAAGGAGATGTTCCAGCACTGTCACTGGTGGTACGAAGGAACTGAGGGAGGGGGGAAGACAGCGGTGCCCCTTATACTGGCACATACGTGCACCACTCCAGAGGGTGCCGGAGCTAGTCTCCTATGGATACCACTGAAGGAAAAATTCCCGACACCAGTGCATGTGGCAAACACACACACCTACAATGGAATGGACATGAGCAATCACTCAAAGAACTTGATTTATTGGGGGACATATGTTGTTGTAGAGGTGTCTCAGAACTGACTTGTTTTGTGTGGTGGTGGTAGGAGGGCAGCATTAATAGGCAGCAGAGCTCAGTCAGCAGGAATCCAGCATCTATAGGCTCAACAGGAGAGTGTTTTTTTCGGCCTGGTGAACAGGTATTAGACAGGGCTTGGAAAAAGTTGCCTGTTAATTTGAACTTGATATTCTGACACCTAGAATGCAGTGTGTCTAAACACTTGAGAAACTAGAATTCCTCTAGCAGCAAACAGAAAGAACCAGTCCAGCTGTTAAAAGCCCAGATTGTCTTAACAAAAGTCTCTCTGCTAGAGAACGTACTTTGAATGGTTTAACTTCAGAGCACAAGTGATCATTTCTAAGTCTACATCCCCATGTAGAGTGTGTGATCAGATATGTGATATGACAGAGGTGCTTTGTTGCTGCACATAATGTAAGAATGCCCTCTTTCATAAGCTCAGTGCTTTTGTCTCCCTCATGGAAATAGCACAAAGTCACAGTACCTTTGTGTGGCTGATATCCAAGTGGCCTTGACAGACTTGCTTTCAGATCAAATGTTGGCTTCTTGGTACTTGTGGGTTCTGCAGTCTGAGCTGCAAATTTGAATGGTGTAACAGCTAAAAAGAAAACCAGGGTACCATGTTTAGAGAGAGGGCACAAGAATTTCCACTCCTAAAAGCAAACAGTTGGGAAACTACACAAGGAGAGCACTACAACAGCCCAATTCTATAAGCCAGTCAAACCAAAGTACCATAGGGTCTTACAAACTACCAAGGATCCACACACTATACAATGTATTCCACTGAAAACACATTTAACACTTTGAACAACAGGGAAGAGGTTGAACAATATGGGGCAATAGCGTACAAAGGGCAGATGTGGAAGGTCTCACTCTTTTGGTTTGGTTTTAAGTAGATAGCTCTGGTGTGTATCAGATCTCCTAAGCCATATATCTAGTTCAGCCTTTCTCAACTGCCCTGTGGTCTCCCAGTGGTCTACGGAGAGCACGCTGATCACATGATGCTTATTTCCAGTTGTCACCTTAAATCACAACTAAAAATACATTAAGTACTATCGCTATTTTTTCATGTAAGCAATTACTGTAGGTTACATAAGGAGGAGCAAATCATGAGGAGCATGGAAGGTGGTCCACAAAACTATGACTAGAAAGGGAAGTGTCTGTGACACAGACTAGCACGTGGTCCACACTGGAAGACACTGAGGGTACAGGATGGCTGTTAACAGTTCTACTTGCACACCACTGAGCAAACTCTTAGTACCAAGTAAAAGTTGTGATTCACATGTATAATGCAATTTACATGGTCATGTAACTTGCTACAGAACCAGGGATTATTTTTAAAATGCTATATAATTTACTCCAGAATCTAAGTCTTCATTTAAAAAACATTAATTCCCTAGCAGTTCAAGAGTCTCTATGTCTTAATCTCACGTTTCAACAGAAAAAACAGATAACCAACAAATGGATATTGTACTGATTGGCATAAGTGCCTGCATACCATTCTTAGGTCCTTGACACATACGTCCTATGTGGCACATAGGATGTGAGGTGTCACTAGTGAGGAGTTCAGTCCTTTCTTAAGATGTTTAAGAAAACAAGACTACCTGGGGTACCTTATTCCTTATATGTAGGCCAGCTACTATCCCATACAAACTTTTATCAACACTTCCAAGAAATGTTGAATTTAACCCTAATCCCGAACTACCCAAAACAAAGTAAACCACTCAAGCTGTTCTAATACTGACTTCTTGCTCAGGATTGATTTATTTTAGCTATCTAATTTATTTCTACCTCAGGACATGACCTTCACATGCTGTCCCAACGCTTGGTTCCCTGCTCTCAACTTCAATACTCCGTAGGATATGAACTGTTAGTTTTATTATCAGAAGTGGGACTTCTATACAATTGTATGCATATATTTTGAGACTAGTAAGTCATGCATCACACCATACATGGTTTTCCACTTCTCCTGAGCAAGTATGATAGCTCCTTCCCTATTCCATTGCATGGTTATTTGGTGGTCCAGGGAGCTTTTCTACAAGGACACTTAAACCTCTTCTGGAGTACTCTAATACCAAGTCTGCAATGGTGCTTTTATGTTTCCTTGAGGCACTTTTATCTGCTAATACAGGGGTGAGCAAACTTTTTGGGCCGAGAGTCACATCTGGATGGGGAAATTGTATGCAGGGCCAGGACAGGGGGTCGGGGGGGTGGGTGCAGTGTGCAGAAAGGGGCTCAGGGCAAGGATTTGGGGCAGAGGAGGGATGCAGGGTGTTACAGGGGGCTCAGAGCAGGGAGTTGGGGTGCAGGAGGGGTGCAGGGTGTACGAGGGGGCTCAGGACAGGGAGTTGGGGGGCAGGAGGGCTTCGGGCTCCAGGGTGGCAGTGGTGCGCACCAAAGCCAGAGCAGGCTCCCTGCCTGTCTGCCCTGTTCCTGTCCCCATGCCATTTCAGGAAGTGCTGCAGCTCCTGGGGGGGCGGGGTGTCAGAGGGCTTCATGTGTGCTGCCCTTGCTGCACCTCCAGGTACCTCCCCCGAAGCTCCCATTGGCCACAGTTCCCTGTTTTCAGCCAATGGGAGCTGCGTAGGGCAATGTCTAGAGGCAAGAGCAATGCAGAGAGCCCTCTGCCCGCCCCCCTCACCCCGCCCAAGGGCTGCATGGGTGTGGTGCCACCACTTCTGGAGAGTCGTGCGGGACCCACTGCGCCACAGGGGCAGTCCCGCGGGCCAGATCCACACACAATAAGAACAGCTAGACTGGAGATAATTTCCTCGCCTTTTATCTTATCCAAAGATTTTTAGCACCTACCCTTTTCAGGTCAAAGGATTGAAAGAAAACATAAATTTAAAAACAAGATATTGCAGTCCCCTAAAGAATCACTCTAGTCTTGGGAAATAATATATTCCCCCTTGCCCTTTGCTAAAGCATTAAAGCTTGTTTCCAAATATTATGTACATTTTATAGCATCAGTTTCTCAGAAGATTACCATTAGGGTTGGTCTTTGATGCAGTCAGCTCATGGTTTGTTCCATTTCCATTAGTGCTCTTTCTAATTGTGGGTTTGCCACTTTTATGACTATCAGGTGTGCAAATCTCCAAGAATGGTGACTTTCTAGATGGAGTCTTGGTAAGGGAGCGCTTGTGTTCATTATCTTTTGTAGCTTCTGAGAATCTGAAAGGAAGTAGTTATTAGTCGGAATAAAGATCTGAACCTTCCTGCATTAACAGGTGCTCATTAAAAACATTTCAACCAATGTAAGTCTCTTATCTATTGGAGAAAACATGAAATGCTGTAATACATAATCCTATGGCACATTCTTTGTCATGAACATGGAACAAGAATTTGAATCTGCATCAAGTGCTATCAACAACTAATGCAACAATCACACAATGTTTTTATTGCAATTTAATTTTCAAGTTCAATTTTTAAATTTCATGATTTAGTTCACTGTGTTGTTCATATATTATACCAAATGCTTGACTGATGTTTTTGGTGAGTCCTTTTTACCTGACATTCATTTTGGTTGTTGAGAGAAGGGAGGGATTGAATGAAGATTTCTGAGATAAAATACTCCGATTTGCGGTGCCTACAGAGATGCGTGGGGAGCGTCGCAAGTTGCCTGGAGTACAGCTGGCAGAGAACCTTCCTCTTTGGGGATGTGGGCTGAATAAAAACACTCTGCCACCGGAGCGTTTCTAGAAACACAGAATTGGGCATTTAGCACATTCTACGAGAGTTTAGCATTCGGATAGGCATAACATAAGAACGGCCGTACCGGATCAGACCAAAGGTCCATCTGTCTACCGACAGTGGCCAATGCCAGGTGCCCCAGAGGGAGTGAACCTAACAGGCAATGATTAAGTGATCTCTCTCCTGCCATCCATCTTCATCCTCTGATGAACAGAGGCTAGGGACACCATTCTTTACCCTTCCTGGCTAACAGCCATTTATAGACTTAGCCACTATGAATTTATCCAGTTCCCTTTTAAACATTGTTATAGTCCTCGCCTTCACAACCTCCTCAGGTAAGGAGTTCCACAAGTTGACTGTGCTCTGCGTGAAGAAGAACTTCCTTTTATTTGTTTTAAACCTGCTACATATTAATTTCATTTGGTGACCCCTAGTTCTTGTATTATGGGAATAAGTAAATAACTTTTCCTTATCCACTTTCTCAACATCACTCATGATTTTATATGCCTCTATCATAACGCCCCTTAGTCTCCTCTTTTCCAAGCTGAAGAGGCCTAGCCTCTTTAATCTTTCCTCATATGGGACCCTCTCAAAACCCCTAATCATTTTAGTTGCCCTTTTCTGAACCTTTTCTAGTGCTAGAATATCTTTTTTGAGGTGAGGAGACCACATCTGTACACAGTATTCAAGATGTGGGCGTACCATGGATTTATATAAGGGCAATAATATATTCTCAGTCTTATTCTCTATCCCCTTTTTAATGATTCCTAACATCCTGTTTGCTTTTTTGACCGCCTCTGCACACTGTGTGGACATCTTCAGAGAACTATCCATGACGCCAAGATCTTTTTCCTGACTCGTTGTAGCTAAATTAGCCCCCATCATATTGTATGTATAGTTGGGGTTATTTTTTCCAATGTGCATTACTTTACATTTATCCACATTAAATTTCATTTGCCATTTTGTTGCCCAATCACTTAGTTTTGTGAGATCTTTTTGAAGTTCTTCACAATCTGCTTTGGTCTTAACTATCTTGAGTAGTTTAGTGTCATCTGCAAACTTTGCCACCTCACTGTTTACCCCTTTCTCCAGATCGTTTATGAATAAATTGAATAGGATTGGTCCTAGGACTGACCCTTGGGGAACACCAATAGTTACCCCTCTCCATTCTGAGAATTTACCATTAATTCCTACTCTTTTTTCCCTGTCTTTTAGCCAGTTCTCAATCCACGAAAGGACCTTCCCTTTTATCTCATGACAGCTTAATTTACGTAAGAGCCTTTGGTGAGGGACCTTGTCAAAGACTTTCTGGAAATCTAAGTACACTATGTCCACTGGATCCCCCTTGTCCACATGTTTGCTGACCCCTTCAAAGAACTCTAATAGATTAGTAAGACACGATTTCCCTTTACAGAAACCACGTTGACTATTGCTCAACAGTTTATGTTTTTCTATGTGTCTGACAATTTTATTCTTAACTATTGTTTCGACTAATTTGCCTGCTGCCTGGATTGTGCTGGAGCTACAGAACATAATACATTTAATCATAAGTGCACAGATCAATCTGCTTTAAAAGAATAATATTTCAAAAAAGAGAAGCTCTCCCTCGTAACTAGACAGACAAGATTATCGGGGGGGGGATATTATCGGTGAGGGGAACTCACCTTAGAATTGCTGTGCGGAGTTCCTTTCTCACATGCTTTTGGGTGGTTAGTTTTTTTAGCCAACATCTGCAAAAACAAAATGTATGGAGTCTTAAATACTCATCCACAAACTTGGTATCTATCAGCAAGATAAGAAACGTAACATTCAGAATAAGTTTCAATGTTCTTGTTTTGACCATATTCATTGGAGTACACTGCTGTAAATCTTGGCATGTGCACACATTTGTCACATCTGAAAATGCCATTATTTTGGAATTCTCACACATTTAAGTTTAGAATACAGAATTTGAGAGAGATCAAGGGCCATGAAGAACCATTTACATGTGACGTCTTTTGAAGGTGAGTCGAATGCCTTTCCATAAAAGGTATATAAAAAGCACTTAAGTTTTCCACCTTGGATGGGCATTAACAGGTCAAGACCACCATTTAAATCCCACTTTTTAAGATGCTCAAGTTCCATGGCAACCCAGACACAATTAAGAAGGTAGACAAAAAAGCCAAACAACCCCACCAATGTAATTAGTAGTCTACTTTTTTTTCCTCTTTTTTTAGGAACTACTTATAAAGTATTTATGCTACCACAATAGAGTCAGAGAAAGGTTAGTTCTGTGGCAGGCAGAAACAGGCCTGGAGGTACAGCAAAAGTACTCAGGATAGACTTATATCCTCACAGTCTATGGGATGTTAGGATCGTTGAAATTGCAGGGGCCCCCTACCAGTCAACTACTCCTCAAAAATGATTCTTTAGCCACATGCATAAATGTATGACTCATACTGAGCGTCTGTGAGGAGATAATGCAATAATGAACCCTCTCTAGATTTTAGAAGAATGTAAGGATGAGAGATATGATCCTCTATTGATTCCTACCTTGACCTCATTGATAGAATTGCTGAAGTTTTCAATCAGTTTATTTTTTCTCTCAATGTAGGCATCAATAGACTCCATTTTCTCGAAGTGAGCCTCATGCAGCTTCTTGAAATCTTCAAAATTCCAAAAATATGAAAGAGAAATTGTCAAGATTGCTCATTTATAGGCAAGTTTAAATGATCAGAGGATGGAGCAAACCTGGAATAATTGTCACTAGGGGATAGGAGACAAAAGAAAAAAACAAAACTAAGTGCACAATTTTTCCTGACTGTATCCTGTGAGTCTAAGTAAGTGGTTCTCAAACTGCGGCCAGCTTGCGGCCCAACCAGCCCACAGGTGTGGCCCATGTGACAGCCTCAGGGCCATACAGGCTGTGTATAGATATATATATTTTAGTGTAGATGTGGTCTACATAACAGAGCGCTTCATATGTGGCCAGCAATGGTAAATAGGTTAAGAACCATTGGTCTAAGTGATTAAAAACACATGGAAGTGGTCACCTATCTCTGCCTTGACTAATCCTAAACTAATGGCAAGTCATTATTTATTCAGTTACTGGGCATCCATTTTAGAGCAGATCATTAGTTCAAAGAAAAAATGATAGTAACTTAATTTAGCATTCCTGTCTGATGTTAAAAAAACCCTTACATATATAAATGTTTTTCACCCAGAGGGTTTCAAAGCACATTTATCTACTACCAACACACAACTAGCTCTTTGGAGAAACACAGGCAGATATACACCACATTGGAACACTTCAGAGCCACGACAATTGCTTTATAAAAGAGCAAGATGTTTTCCCCAAGCAAGCCCTATGAGATTTCGAGCCCCACATTAAAAAAAAAGAATGAGATTGGATTCATTTAGGCAGTAACAGGCAAGTGTCCTTTCATACATGGACAATAAGCCTGTTTTCAGAGATAGTAAATAGCTTACTTGGTGTAATGGGTTTCACTCCTGTTCTTCCGGTTTTAGACAGACGGTTTACATATCGAGGGATCTTCCCAGCTGGAGGATGGGCTGGGAGAGTGTCATCTGGTACAATCAAATCAAACAAGTCTGTTAAAACTACTGGAAGGTTAGCTTAATGCTACTAAAACTCAAGTTATTCTTTTGCTTCATGAAACTCTGGAAGCTTGTATGCCAAAGAAGTATTCACTCCCTTAAATTGGGCTCTAGTACGAGAAGTAAAAACAAAATTGTGGAGTTCCATGTTTATAGTGTCTCAGAGGCTTCCATATCAAAGGTGTACCCAAGTAATAGGATGACTTTGCCAACTGCAAGCTCAACATGGTATCGGAAAGTCAAGGCAGGTTATTTCTTTCTCATGCATCTCCATCAGTAAAGGTTCTGCAGGCCAAATTCTGCTCTGGGTGGCAACCAATTGCCTGGACAAAGTGTAATTGGATTGGCCCTGTATGAGTAGTACTCCATTAGAATGAGTAGTATTTTGTTGATTATGCATAAAGAAGGAACAGAACCCAACTCACTTTCTCCTAGCGGTGTTGGCTCTGCAGCACTAATACAAGTAATAATAAAAGCTTCCATGACTATTGTAAGCAGAGATACCTGAATGCACATCTGGGAGCTTATCTGTTTCAACAGAAGGTGACATTTTTACTTAGAGACTTGAGAGCAGAACCACACAGTGACTAAAGATTTAGCCAATAAGTCTTTAATCTTTTCCTAATTTTTATGGTTTGAATTCAGCTTCTTTTGTATCATGTTTACACCGATATTTCTGTTGAATTCAGTTAGTCTTCTTTCTTCATTTTAATACAATTCACAAACAGCTGTATTTTTTAAAAAGACATTCAATTAGAGTATGATAGCATTTGTAGACTGAAAGCGAGTGCTCAGTTATTTCTTATTTGAGGTCCATGCTGAAGTCAGTATAGAAAAGCCCCATGATGTTGGGGAAAAAACGCAAACCACCACAATGGGACCAAAGGATGGGAATATTAGTGATTTCTTTTAACCCATGTGTGTAAGTTTCTCTGTAAGCTTGTAACAGAACACTTGTGTCACTAGAAGGAACCATTGCTTAGACAGAAGGCAGCAAGTGTAAACTCAAACAAGAATTATGATCATGATGTAAGAGAGGGATACTACAGCTGTTTCTCAATCTGAAAGCTCAAATTGTTGGGTCAAACAGATGGCTCTTATATTGTGTGTTGCTTGAAAAACTCAACTGGGTGTGTTGAATGGTATATCTAACTTGCAGCAAAACATTAAAGTTGGCTTCCCATAATAGTTTTCTTGCATACTCTACTGAACAGCAGTTATGCCCATGCTGCAAATCAGGGACTGTACATACCTATTGTGCCATCTTGCTGGAGCAGAGCATGGGATTGTGTATGGCTTAGTGCTTGGGTTCTCAGCTTTTTTCTTTCTGAGCCCCTCCCCCCAGCATGCTATAAAAATTCCATGGCCCACCTGTGCCACAACTGTTTTTCTCCATATCCAGTAGATTGAAAGCCAGGGCTGGCATTAGGGGGTAGCAAGCAGGACAATGGCTCAGGGCCTGACATCATAGGCGACTTCATAAAGCTAAGCTGCTCAGGCTTTGGCTTCAACTCTGGGCAATGGGGCTCAGGCTTTCTGTCCTGGGGCCCAGCGAGTTTAACGCTGGTCCTGCTCTGTGGTTTATTTTGGCAGATCCCCTGAAACCTGCTCATGACCACGGCCACACACACAAGTGAGGAAGACACCAGTTCTGATTTTCAGCATCACATCAAACACAGCAGGCAGGTAATGATGAAGTTTCACTTGCCTGGACATGTTTTTTTGCTGTCTAAGTTGCCCAACAATAATTTTTTTTCTAGCCTGAGTATAAATTTATACTAACTACACATCGGGGAAAGTTGAGTCATCTGCAAGCAGAGGCCAATGAAGTACAACACATGAAGTACTCTTCCCCACCTCTTTCCTCAGGAAGAGAGTGCCACATTTATGATAATCCAAGAGGCACTGAATTTAAAGGTGACCTGCAAAGGAAAAGAGTTGAGATTGTGCACCCTATCTTCATCTTCTTCTTCTAAAAAATATATAAAGCAGGCCTGAAAGGTTTTTGGTTTTTTTTTAAATATTCAGCTTGCTTTTCACATAAGAAATTCAGGTCTTGTCTACCCTAACCCTACCAGCTATGGTAACTGGATTTAAATAGTTAACAAAAAAAGGTTTTGAACAGCCTGACCCAAAATCCTTTCCATTCTCAACTGCTCACCTTTCACTTGCTTTAAGCTCGTGAAGGTTATTTTACTAGTTCTCCAAGAAGTAATGTTTGGGAAATGGACCTTTGCTAAAGATTTGATACATTGGTTTATTTAAGTAAGGGCATGTTTGGATCCCCAAGAAGTTCTTCACCAAAACTATGGAAGACCAGACTTGACATTCCCAAGGAAAAAACCCAAGCAGAATCCCCACCCTCTCCCAACTTTCAAGCCTTCTTTAAAATTCATAAAGAAAACAAGTGCACAAGTCCAATTTTAAAAGTTTCTTCACATATCACCTTTAAGTGAAAGGTGTTTCTCAAACAAACGATCTGTCATGGGCCAACGAGCTGGGCTATTAGACCACCAGGACATTCCACAATATTTTTACAGACATAGTATATAAATCAAAATTCCTGTTTGAAGTACTGTAAGTAACCAAACTAAGAACTACTTGCAGTTTCCCCTTACTTTCAGCTCCATTTCGTTTAGCAGAAACGATCTTCTCCCTTTGCTGGCTCTGCATGGGATGCATCGCTGGGTTCACAGGAGCTTTGTTCTTAGCTACAGGTTCTTCATTTTGGCGTCTTTTCAGTCTCTTGCTGTGTCCATCCTGGGGTACTTTTTCTGTCGTATCTGAATAATTCTGGAGTTCAAAGATGTTTCGGTTAGGCCTTTTTTTCCAGTGATGTTCTGCCTGTTCTTTAGGACAAGTTCTACACTAGAAAAGGTTTGCTGGTATAGCTATACCATCAAACCATAGTAGTGTAGACACAATTTATACCAGCAAATAAGTGATTTTTCTGATGGCTTATATTTGGCAAGCAAAATAAGCCGACTGACAGTCACTTTGTTGCCACTATACCTGCATGTACACCAGGGGTTTTGCTGGTATATGTGTTGCAATCTCTTACCCCTTATAAACAAAACAACACCCCCCCCACTGACATTGCTATCGTCACCGTTCTGGGTTTAACTGCACACCTGCCCCCTTTGTGGTCTCCTCAATAGCATCTGTCAAGGTTCCTCCCCGACTCTGAACTTTAGGGTACAGATGTGGGGACCTGCATGGACACTTCTAAGCTTAATTACTAGCTTAGATCTGGTAACACTGCCACCATCCAAAAATTTCAGTGTCTGGAACACGTCCTGACCCCCAAAACCTTCCCCTCCCTGGGCAGCCTTGAGAGGCTTTTTCACCAAGTTCCTAGTGAACACCGATTCAACCCCTTGGATCTTAACACAAGGAGAATTTAACCATTCCCCCTTTCTTTCCCCCACCAATTCCTGGTGCATCCAGATCTAATCCCCTTGGATCTTAAAACAAGGAAAAAATCAATCATGTTCTTAAAAAGAAAGCTTTTAATTAAAGAAAGAAAAGTAAAAATCATCTCTGTAAAATCAAGATGGAAAATACTTTACAGGGTAATCAGATTCATATAGCCCAGAGGAACCCTCTCTAGCCTTAGGTTCAAAGTTACAGCAAAAAGAGGTAAAATCCTCTCAGCAAAAAGGAACATTTACAAGTTGAGAAAACAAAAATAAGACTAACACGCCTTGCTTGGGTGTTACTTACAAGTTTGAAACATGAGAGACATTCAGAAAGATTTGGAGGGCCTGGATTGACGTCCGGTCCCTCTTAGTCCCAACAGCGAACAACCCCCAAAACAAAGAGCACAAACAAAAGACTTGCCCCCACCAAGCTTTGAAAGTATCTTGTCCCCTTATTGGTCCTCTGGTCAGATGTCAGCCAGCTTTACTGAGCTTCTTAACCCTTTACAGGTAAAAGAGGCATTAACCCTTAACTATCTGTTTATGACAGCATCCCCTTAGGTGTCAGGCTGGGAACCTCCATGTTCTTCTCCCTCCAGATCAGAGTTTTAGGGATGCAGTCCCCTTGCCATTCACTGTGCTTGTCCCAGCAGCTCTGACTTTAGTTTAACACTTGCAGTTCTGCTCTCTCAGGAACAATGAGAGTCAGTGACTAACCAGCTTTCGCAAAGTACAGTACGTTTATTTAAGTCAAAAACATTACAGAGGAAAAAAAAAATCTATCTATATGCATACTAAGCTTACGCAGATATGACCAATCATCTGCATGAGATCCTGGTAGGTCCATAAGTTTGTTAGTTCTCTGTCCAGAGTGACTCTCTCCATGAGTCAGATCAGACTGACTCTACATTTTTTTGGCCTTTGTCTCTCAGCCTCCTAAACCAGGTAAAACTAGTTAATTTTACTTCTCCTATGGGGAGAAGCTTCCAAGGGCTGGGTATCTGCATAGTCAGCACTGGAAATTTGCATTAAAATCTCCAAATAACAGTCTTCCATGTTTCCAAGGTCTCACATCTGTCCCAGCTATACCAGCAAAAAAGCTTTTCGTTTAAGACCTAGCCTAATATGCTATACCCATTTGGCACCTTTCAAACAAAACAAAAACCAAACCAAACCATTCTCCTTCTGCACCTTTTCTCCCCTCACTTTTTTTTTTTTTTTTAATAAACCAAAAGTCTCACATTCCAACCTAGAGAGAAAGTCCTGCACAAAGGGAGATCTACAGTCTATACAAGGGAAAGTGAAACATTCCATACACCAAATGCTGTTAAATGCAAAAGCAAACCAACTGAAGAAAGTTTTTATTTCAATTCTGGTCATCTTAGGTGTTGCTTGTATATACTAGTTAACATTTCAGAGAACGGCATGACTTAAACTGAAAACGTCCTTTATTCTATTTTTCCAAACTGACCAATGCTCTTTAAGCTTAGGCTAAAGAGTGAGATCATCTAGTTATCTGAGCAATTACATAATGTTCCAGGAACGCTAGGAAAAGATTTTTACCATGTTATTTTAATTAGATGGACTACTTATAAACAAGGTAGGACAAGCAAAGTTCTCCATCTTGCTAGAACTCCCTTTTCATCAAAGCTAGCCAGCAGAGATAGAGAGTATCATAGAAGCATGGAATTTAATGCAAACTGATTGGTTGGATGATGAACCTGCTTGACGCCAGTGCTGCTGGATGTATTAGGTACAGCACAGAGTTCCACCCTTTTGTTGGAATATGCAAGAATGTCACAATACACAGATGTGGGAGAGGAGAACACAGAAACCCTTATTTATCTGAAGAGTACAAACATGAAGGAAAATATTTTAACAAAGATAACAGATGAGAGAAAAAATTCTTGATTGTCATTAGTTGTCATTCTGCCAGAGTAAGGGGGGGAGGTGGAGGAGGAGAAATTCAACAGCTGCAAGATAAGTTAAGAAATAGTGATGTCTCTGCAGCCTTAGTGCAATTGCACCTGGAATACTGTGTACAGCTGTGCTTCAGACTGCACAAATACAAGCAGAAAATTGGCTGTTTCCTCAACAATGACATTTCAAAAGTTATAAATAATTTAAAAAACTGACAAAAGGGGGATCATCATCTTTCTTTGAGGGCAGCTTGGTTTTAATCCCACCAGGGACAATGGGGACGAAAGGTGGTGGCCATTTTAAAAGAGGGCAGTTAATATTCAGAATTCTCTAAAGAACAAGCTTCGTCAACCTCTGCTGAAGAAACCTGCAGTTATGAAGAACAAGAAAATAAGTCTAAAAAATGTTTCTTCAAATTTAAGACAGTTTCAGCAAGTTTAAACTATATGAGAAAATTGAAGAGTTTGCCCTATTCCATTACTAACTAAAAGAATGCCTTCAAAGGCAAGTCAAGCACAAAGTATAATTCTGTCTTGTTTATGATTATATAGAGAGATATTGTGGCTTTATTCTATAAAGCAATCGAAAAGCCATACTTAGAATATGGTGTCATATAGAGTACAGAAAGGAAGAGGATATTTCAATGCTTGAAAAAAAATGGAAAGATGGCTGCTTGACTCATCTGGTGATCAGAATGTCTATTAAGAAAAAGCCTTCAAGAGCTGAGTGTATTTAGCCTGAAAACAGAGTGAAACATGATTATAGTATCCTGGGACTTAATCTCTAATGAGGTGCTTAAACTGTACCCACTGTGGTATTTGAGCACTTAAAGTCAAATTAATGACTCTGGGAAAGACCCATGCAGATTACAGGTGATCTGAAGTTGATAAGCTTAAACAACAGGAATAGTTGATCGCAGCTAGCAGTTGACACAAGTTTCAGAAAAGTAGGGTACCAAAATACAAATCAACAACATTATTGGTCTCAGAGTAGCAGCTGTGTTAGTCTGTATCCACAAAAAGAACAGGAGTACTTGTGGCACCTTAGATACTAACAAATCCCACCTTTTCATGTTCTCTGTATGTGTGTGTGTATAATATATATCTATATCTATATCTATATATCTCCTTTCTATATGTTCCATTCTATGCATCCGATGAAGTGGGCTGTAGCTCACGAAAGCGTATGCTCAAATAAATTTGTTAGTCTCTTAACGTGCCACAAGTACACCTCTACCTCGATATAACGCTCTCCTTGGGAGCCAAAAAATCTTACCACGTTATATTGAACTTGCTTGGATCCACCAGAGTGCGCAGCCCCACACCTTCCCCAGCACTGCTGTACCGGGTTATATCCGAATTCGTGTTATATCGGGTTGTGTTATATCCAGGTAGAGGTGTACTCCTTAATATTACGGGGTTTTCCTACTGAAAGCAAGCATTTCCTGCCAAGTGGTGGCAGAATAGACCAAAGGTTTATTTAACTTGCATTTCTCTTAATAAAGGAATAAAACCTGAAAAACTTGAGTTACCTCTTTCTCAACAGGAAGCGCCATGTCTTCTTCATTAGTATTTATTTCCTCCTTGGAGGCCATCTTTGCAGTTGCTACCTTCCTCCCTTTCCCACGCCTTTTTGTGACAAAGGACACTGGAATAGGTTTGACCTGCTCTGGACTGCTGAGCTGCTCTGTGTCTGTGGAGGAGGACGCGCTCCTTCCAAAGTCCTGTATAAGAGAAATGGAACCATTGTCTAACATCTTTACATGTGCATATTCATGCCAGATGCACTAACGAGAGAGCTTCACAAGTTATTAAAGGAACACAGATACATCACACCCACTGTTCACAAACAACTCTGTTGGCTTTCTCACTGTTCACTGGCATCACAATCAGTGTGCTGATGCCAGCTTTTTCCTCAAAATACTGAAGTTAGGTTTTTGAGGGCAGTTTGTTAGCATTCCATCTGAAATCCTTTCATTTAATTTTTATTGTATGCATAGCATTCCATCAAGGTATTTAACACATGCAGCATTTCGCATTTGACATGTGACTGGGAGAATCCTGGGGCTCTCCAAGTTTTTAAGATCTCAGAGATCTTTTTAAAATCCTGCAAAAGATCATGTCATCTGTGGTCCTCCTACAGGGCTCCTCTGATCCCTAGCAATGGGAAAGCATACCTGTGCTGTTGCTACTGCATACACCACAGTTCAAGGACTCAGCAGAGGAAGAGTGAATCTGACAAGGATCATATCAGTTCTTAATGGTTTCACAAAAAGGGCTACAATAGAAGTATATGCAATACATAATGACAGAGAAAAAAAGCTTCTGATTTACCTTGTTTTATAACATAAAAACAAGGGGACATTCAATGAAACTGAAAGGCAACACATCTAAATAAAAGAGGAAGGTTGTTTTTGTTGTGTTTTTTTTAAATACATACAGTGTAACAATATATGAGGATAAAAAAAACAACTAAATAAACTTTCTGTCTGGTATGTCCTTTGGTTATAGCATCCTGAGGAGTAACTTGTAAGTGTAGTAGGCACAAACTGGCTAGACAAAATAGGATTAGACATTCATAGAGGTGAGAATCTCCAGTTAGAGAATATAAAAGATAGATAGGATAAACAAACAAAAAAAGGAAGGGACACTCCCTCCCATCCCAACTGCCTAGGTTTAGCAAAAGGCTTCCCATACAAGCTGGTTTATTCCATATAATAATTGTCTATGGGGTTTCTTATACCTTCCTCTGAAGCTTCAGGTATTGACCACTATCAGAGAGGATAGATTCTATGGACTACTGATCTGGCATAGCATTCCCTGTTTGTAGGCTATCCTGGGAAAGCATTATTTGCAGAAGCAGCACAGGTGTTCCCCGGAGGTGGGTTCAAACCTTCACAGCTAGTATTTAAAATATTGAGATCTAGGTTGTCATTAGGCTTGGTTCAGCTCGTGAAGATGATCTTCTCTCAAAGGACACAATGGAGAATTTTATATGTTTCCCATTGCTCATGTCTGGAGCTGAACAGATCAGAGCAAATTAGAACATTAGCTTATCAGTTTCCATTTAACAACATTTTAAGTTCACACTAAAGATAAATCTGTGTAGGTACTGGAGCACAAGTTTTAACTCCAAATTGTTTTGTCAGAATTCCATTACTAGGATGGATGCTGGCCTGGTCATATATGGAACCATTTCTAAACTGAATACCAAAAATGTCAATTTCCAGCAGTGGGTGAACACATTAAGCACGATGCACTGATTAAGTAAAAATTTCAATTTATATTACCATGTGCACTACATGAGAAGCACTTTTCATTAAACGCAATGCACTGCAATTATCAAAATAGGAGCAACTTTCTTAGAAAGAATGGTTCTGCATATTGTCTTTCATAAGATTATAAGAAGTCAGCAGACATCTGTTCTTACCTTACTTCCATTTTCTTGTTTTGGCTCATGAAAGTGCTGCTTCAGAGTTTTCAGCAATTTGTCTGCCTGCAGAGGAGTCAAGAGTATAAAATGTGACCCAAAGAAGACACTAGTCCATTACATAAAATGTTGCATATGCCAACCCTGTATATCAACCAATTCAGCAAAGCACTTAAGCATCTGCATAAGTCCATTTCTATTCAGCAAAACACATGTTTGAGGGTATGTCTTTTGGCAACATGTAGAGTACCTACCTGCCCAGCTCCCCAGCACAAGTATAAATAAGCAGTGTAGCTGGTGAAGTATGGCTTAGGCAAGCAGAGTAAAAGACATCTCGGGGGAGGTGGGTCTCTCTGCACATACCAGCCTACACACTGCTGGCCCAAAGCTGTACCTCCCCGTCTACACTGCTGTTTTTATCAGTGCAGTGTCCTGCTGCTGGAACCTTTTCCCTCTGCAGGAAAAGACTCCCACCGCGGGGATGTGGTGAGGAAATCTCTGCCAGCTCCCTGCTGCTACAGCTCTTCCTTGCCACAGGAAAACATTATGGAAGCTATAAAAGGCTCTGGCAGGAGGGAGGCAGCAGGGAAAGACAGACTTTTCCTGCTTCCTTCCCCCTGCCAGAACTTTTCCTTGCTGCATTGACAGGTTCCAGTGGCAAGGAACTGCTGAAGCCTTTTCTTGCTGTCTCCCCTCTGCCAGGGCATTTCACTGCAGCATGTAGCTACATGTACACTACACACTGTTGCCAGTGGCATTTAATGTAGACATAGCCTAATTTTAAGAAGGTACTTGAGTCTCATTAAAATCAATGGGACTTAAGAGCTGTTTAAGTACTTTGGTGAATAGCTCACTTGCTTCATTGGAGCAGAGATGTAGATTTTCCTGACCAGAGATCTTACAATCCATCCGTTTTCCAGAGAAGCCAGTATTTTGACTCATCTAGTTAAACATAACCCAATTAAAACTTGTATCTAATTTCTGCAACAGCATCACTTACTTTGAGCCATGCTCACATGCAGATCATACTTTCCTAAGTAAATAATGCCAATAGGGAAAACACTCAATACAAAAAAATTGCATAATGGAATTTTTAAGCTGCTTAATGGCAATTTTCCAATGACCTAAATGGGAAAAATCAGCATAATACCAAAGTTTATCTCCTCCCTTATGTAAAAGTCCTTACTGAATGAATGTTAAGGATCAATCATTGATTTATATAGTTCTAAATCTGAAAAATATGGCAATGTGCCACTTTTGCAGCACTGTAAATGAGAACATTAGTACTTCCATAATAATTTTATTTCATTTGTTTTAACCTCTGAAAATTAGTTTAATTAACCCTAACTCAAATTATTCAATTTTATTTTAGGCAACTTGGCTGGTGAAGTCTCAGTCCAACACAAATTTGAAGACATTATGGCTCAAAGAAAACTATAAGCAACTTGAAAACAGTAGCCATGCATAGTATATCCTGTAGCCTTTTAAAAGCCTTTGCAGATTTCATACATATATCTTTTTTTTTTCAAAGTCAAGGGTGCTCATTCCAGTTGGAGATGAAAGGATAAAATTCAACTTTGATTTGGCATGACTTCTTTTTTGCTCTAAATACACAGCTAGTTTAGCATTTTAAAAAACAACATTAGTTCCAAACACATTATAGGAACAGCTTATTCTCTATTCCTTATTGGTTGTATAATGAGACAATCAAGTGATTGGTAGAAGCTTTCCAAGATATTAAACTGAGTTTGAAGTTTTTAGGAAATTCCAAAGTAAAGAGACAGCTTTGGAAAAAAGTTTGAGAGATTTTTGAAAGGAGTGACTATTTTCAGTCCAACACCATGTTTAAAGTAGTTGTGAAGCCATTCATTCTAGCAAAGGTGCCAGAAGTCAGTGCAAGTTTCTCAGAATGTAAAAAGTTCTGGTCACAAAAGGCAGTTTACTCCAATGTCTTCCTGGGTAGCATTCTGACCAAGCTTTCCCTTCCTCAATACCTTCTCCCACTTTTTCTTTGTCTAAAATAATAGTTGCAAAATGAAATACTGCAAAGGTTCTCAAACTTGATTACTGTACAAATATAGATTTTGATACACAAATGGTCTAATGGATCATTTCCTCTCTCATGTGCAGTCACCATAATATCCGTGAGGCACCTATAGCACTTAGTGCATAGGAAAGTAATATTAGGAAAGTATTAATTTTGTTTATTTCTTTTAATGCAATTTAGTAAATGAAAACAAGGCAAATCAGCATCATGAGAACAATGCAGCCTCCATGGATTACAATTTAAGAACTGATGTATATTGTATTTAACTTTGGGGATGGGTTATTGTCACAGATCTGATTGGGCTCTCCCTGCTGGCAACTCACCAAGTTGCTGTGAAGGGACCCAACTGCTCAATCCTCAGGTTTTTAACTATGTTAAGACTCCTGGTAGCTTTACAACTGTTATCATAGAGAGCTCCTGTGTCAATGTATATCAAGCTATGCACTGGAGCAGAAAGAAAGACTCCAGATGGGCACAATGGCCTCTGACCCCAGCCCTCAGAATACCCTGGAGTAGTAAGGAAATGGAGGCAGTGAAATGCATGTAGAGTTTGCTTGTATATAGTTCTGTGCATTCCTCATGTGCTTAGGTAACAAGAAATAATGTGGTATAATTCTGTGCAAAGCATCTCTGTGCTATATTCTCCAATTACAATGTGGCCCCTTGAAGAAGGGAACTAGAAAGCTCACTCTTTTGGGTGGAGTTTTGGGAGAGGCTTTGTTTAGGGGAGTCCAGGAGTCACCAGGGTTTCAGGAACTGGACAGAGGGACCATGTTGTCACAGCTCTGAGGATGAGGTGATAGAGGATCCAGACCACAAGACAGGGATAGTGACTGGAGTGGACTCTAGGTAAGATAGATGTGTGTGTACACTATTGTTTCAGAATCCTCTTTTTCTTTAATGCTTTGTTCCTAGTAGTAAATACTACTTTTGCTTTAAGATGGGTGTTTAGGTCACTATATTCCACTGATCACAGACTCCTGAAAGGAAAGCGGCAGATGACTGAATTCAATTGAAGAAGCATGATAATACATGGTGGATATGTGGAGTATCATAGCCTAGGTCCCACTTAAAAGTAGAAGAATTGTGAAATTGGATACGTAAAGACCTGATACCTAAGCTAAGATGATGCACTACGAGAGGCCAAAAAGAGGACAGAGGTGCAGCTAGCCCAGTAACCATGATGGTCCACATCCTCTCTCCTTGTGTCTTTAGGGGAAGCATTAGTATACCTACGGTTTAGTCTACAGCTTTGAGCTGCTCACCAATAGCTGCCAAGTTCTGTGCACTGTAGTTCCTCCAGTGATGTTTTCCATGGAAGTCAGCTAGTGATGAGAATGTGTGCTTTCTGGATAAGCTTACCACCCACCACAAGGGGTCACTATCAACTGCAAAAAACCAACACACCCTGCATGTGCCTGATGTTATCTATCACATAATAGTGGACAGGTAGGAAGAAATGCTTCCCTCCAGATTACATTGTGCCTTTGACAGCACCTTCTTTATAGCCAGAAATACATCTGGCATTGTGTTGCAAGTTACTGACATGTAGGGGGTGGGAGGAATCAGAAATAGCAGAGCAAAGAATTCTTTAAGGGGAGTCAACAAACATGCGGACAAAGAGAATCCTGTGGATATAGTGTACTTTGACTTTTAGAAAGCCTTTGACAAAGTCTCACACCAAAGGGTCTTAAGCAAACTAAGCAGTCATGGGATAAGATGGAAGCTCCTCTCATGGATCAGTGACTGGTTAAAAGACAGGGAAAAAAGGGAGGAATAAATGGTCAGTTTTCTGAATGGAGAGAAGTAAATCGTGGTGTCTCTCAAGGATCTGTACTGGGATCAGTGCTGTTCAACATATTCATGAATGATCTGGAAAAAGGGGTAAATTGGGAGGTGACAAGGTTTGCAGATGATAAAAACATTACTCAAGAGAGCTAAGTCCAAAGCAGACGGCAAAGAGTTACAAAGGGCTCTCATAAAACTGGGTGGCTGGGCAACAAAACGTCATATGAAATTCAATGTTGATAATTGCAAAGCAATGCATATTGGAAAATATAATCCCAACTAAATATACAAAATGATGGGGTCTGAATTAACAGTTACCGCTCAAGAAAGAGATCTCGGAGTTATTGTGGATAGTTCCCGGAAAACTATCTACTCAATGTGCAGCAGCAGTCAAACAAAACTAACAGGATGTTAGGAAACATTATGAAAGGGATAGGCAATAAGAAGTAAATATCATGCCACTGTATAAATCCATGATATGCCCATACCTTGAATACTGCAGGCAATTCTGGTTGACCCATCTCAAAAAACACATATTAGAAATAGAAAAAGTACAGAGAAGGACAACAAAAATGATTAAGGATGTGGAACACCTTCCATATGAGGATAAATTAAAAAGGACTTTTCAGCTTGGAAAAGAGATGACTAAGAAGGGCTCTGATAGAGGTCTATGAATGGGGTGGAGAAAGCAAATAAGGAAGTTGTGGAAGTGGACAAAGGGAATTTGGATATAGACATCTGAGTTTTCAAATCAGAACAGAGCAAGAGTCAGGCTAACTCTAACTATGCAAGACTTCAAGGCAGGGCCTGAGTGAGTGAGAAAAACTGTAAGAGATGCTGTTTGACCTTGTGTTAGATAAGCCTGGAACACAGACTATAGCAAGAACTAGTAGAGAAAAGTAAGATATCAGGGAGGAATATATATATGAACCAGACGCGGTTGTTGATCATTATTGTATGTAACAAAAGGTATAAATGCTTGCCCTAATTGTTTATCTTGCAGAGACCTGCCTAAGAAGGGGGAATCCCTGTCCCTGCCACACTCTCCCCGTTACAATTGCTTGAGAATAAACTGTTTCTGACAAGTTGCAAACAACCTAAGAGTGAGGACTGTGTTTTCCTTCCACAAAGTGTTATTTACCCATTCACATAACAACAGAACCAGTGGGCTGATTAAATTAAAAGGCACCACATTTAACAGTAATATAAGGAAGTACTGCTTCACACAAAGCAGAGTCAACCTGTGAAACTTGTCAGCAGGGATGTTGTGAAGGCCAAAAGTATAACTGGGTTAAAAAATTAGATAAATTCATGGAGGATAGGTCCATCAATGGTTTTTAACAAAGATGGGCAGGGAGACAAACCCATGCATGGTTGTCCTTAGCCTTTGCCTAGCTGGCCCAGCCAGGGAATGGATCACTTGAGAATTGCCCTGTTCTGCTCATTCCCTCTGAAGCACCTGGCATTAGCCACTGTCAGAAGACAGGATACTGGGCTAGATGATCTGTTGGACTAACCCAGCATGGCCACCCTTATGTCCTAGAAGTTCACATGGAAGCTTAGGGGCTGTGGTCCCACCTCCACCCCCTGTAAACCCACGTTGGACAGGGATCAGACTGTAAGCTGGTCACCTCCACACATAGCAGAGACCCTGTGTCCTCAGGGCGCTCGCTGAGCCGCACAGGGAACTTGAGCACAGCTAGGGCAGGGACCCAGGCCTCAGCCGCGCCCGCTCCGCCACCCTTAACCCAGATCCCCGCTCATACCTTTGCTCGGCAGTCTCAGCCCCCGCTCAGGGAGCAGACCCCTGGCCCAGTCCCCGGTGCCATTCCCTCTCCCTGGGTACCCCCATCTCCCTTCCCAGCGGCTGGGGGACTCTCCCTGGCCGGGGCGCCGTCCTCTCACCTTCAGGTTGGCCCGGAGGCCGGCAGCCTTGGCCACCTGCTGTAGCTCGTTGTATTTGAGAGACTCCAGCTGCGGCAGCGAGGGCGGCTCCATGGCGGCAGGACTATGGCAGCGATCGGTCTGTGAGCGCGGCCCGCGGTAACCGCCGTGCCCGTGCTTCGAATCTCGCGCTCAACTGACGCCAAACTACTTCGTCCCACCCCTCCATCATTCGAACTCACCCTTCGCGCCCTGTCATTGGCTGAGCCACTTACCAGCGGATAGACGTGAGACACACCGACAGCCAATGGCATCCTGAGGAACGGGATTTGTTTTGTTTAAACTCGATTGGCATATGTAAACAGTCTATCAAATTAAAGCCCCGCCCTATCCCAAATTATCATTCTCTGATTGGGAAGGAGAATGATTGGTATCCAAGCTCTTCCAATGGCCGGAGGAAATTATTTTCCTGTTGCGAGCACCCAGTGAAGTGATTGCTTCTATTTCACCCAATCGGAGCTCATATTTTAGGTAGTACTCCAATTGGAATAGCGAGGGGGCGGGCGTTGGGTTCGAATCCGGGCGGGAGCGGTAGGTCAGGCACCTTGAGAGCAGAAGATGGCCGTGCGGAGGTGCATCCAGCAGTTGTTCCAGGAGCCTCAGCTTGACGGCGCCATCACCTTCGAGCGGCCGGACCCTGTTCTGCGGAGCTGGGGCTGCCCCCCGCGGGAGGACGCGGGCATGCCGCGCGGCGCGAAACCCCAGCGGGAGCCGAACAGCCCGGGTGGCGGGACGCTGCTGCGCCGAGGGCTCCGGCTGGAGGAGTGCGCCCTCTTCCACTGCCGGGGCTGCCGCGCCGTGCTGGGTGACTCGCTGCATCTCTGCGCCCAAGAGGACCGTTGGCTGCGGGTCCTCGTCTGCTTCAGTGAGTCCCCGGAGCGCCAGACTCTGCCTGGGCAGCGGGGCTGCGACTGGACGGAGCCTGGGCCTGGATTCACCAGCGCTCCCTTGGCCTGGTTGCTCGTGGGCGCCCCGGGTCAGCCCCGGGGGCTGGGTAGAGCAGGGCAGGGCAGGGCTACCTGGCACGGGCGCTGACGTGAGCCTCCGGGGAGGGATGCGGCTGCTGCAGTTGTGGTCCCCGGTGGTCTAACTGCGCGCCTAGCATCCCCTCCGTGGAGAGCAGCGTAATCAGGCGGTTATCCCTGCCTGAGTGTGCGGGTCTTGCAGCGCCTTGTTTTCTATGGGCCACCAAATGGCCTTAATGTGTGCTCGGAAAGCACGAAATGTTGGGGGACTTCATAAAACGTGGCGTCAGTTTCGGTTCCGCTCTGAAGTGACATTAAAACAGTAACTCTCTCATCTCTACTCAGTTTGCAAGTGAAACAGCAGTCCTGTAAACTCAGTCGGGACATATGTGGCTGTAAAGCTGCTCCCTTCCCCTCAGATTGCCATTGCCCAGCGACTGTTAATTTCATTCCCACTGAGATCTGCCCCGCTGTCTGCCAGCTGTGAGCTGTCCCTTCCCTTTTCCTCGTGCTCCATTACAGGATACTCACAGTAAAGTGGAATTTGCATGCTTCTTTAAATAGACCCGTTTTTGTGTTAGTGGCTGGCACCAGCAAAAAGTCAGTATTCTATTATGCTTACACAAATTAAAAATTACAAAACATTTGAATCTGGGATTCAGTCACATATAGTCTGAATAACAGCATTAGAGGAATTTAATTTTCGATGAATGCAAACATTTAAGGCAACACAAACATTAAAAAAAAATCTACTAGGATTAAATTTTTTTCTATTAAAATAAATATAAAACAAAAATGAATCCTTCCAAGCCTAAAGATAGAAAGTTCACAACCTTAGTGTTGGGGACAATTAAAAATATTGGTGAATGATCAGTGGCGTATGACTATCTATGGGTTTATCTTCTCAGAAGTCACAAATGATGTTGTTTTGGACGATTCTTTAATGATCGGTATTGAAGGACCCCTTCTAGGATGGTAGGTACCTCAGATGTTGCTTTTTTGCTTTTGGTATTAGTTCTCAATTTGAGATGTTCACAAAGTAGAGCAGAAAGGGATTAATGTGTTGCTTCTGAATTTTAGAAATGTGTTTGTGCTGGAGGGATTTTAGAAACTTATTTTCTTCTAACTCCCTCTTAGAGGTGTCTCATAGAATTGACAAATAATCTAGTTTGGTTTTGGACTTGTCCACTGCTTTTTCAACTGAGAAAGCCTTTGTAAATCGACAGCCTATATTCACCCCCCCCCCCTCCCAATACAACTAAGCTTTTGCCCTATTTACCCTTGAGATGGAGGGGGAGGGGGATCATTTGAGTAAATCAAAAAAGGAAGCAATATCTATCCAAAAAAAAATAACGGTTTATATACCTGTTAAGATGGAAAGTCTTTTTATATTATTTAATAGTGAAAGCGAATAAGTGTTTAATTCATTACTAGCAAAAATCAGTAGAAGTTGGTTCACCGAGATATGATAATGCTTTTTCTTTACCTATTATGGGGTGAATCTAATGGGAAGGAAATAATTTGAGTTCATCAAAACGCTGCAGAAAGGGAAGTGGCTAGAGGAGAGTATCTTTGTCAAGTATGGTTTACAGTGTTTTTATTAGACTTCACAGAAGAAAATAAGAAACTAAGTTTGAATCAGGGGTTGCTACTTTCAAAGTTGAGTAGCTGCAGTTGCTTGAGCTGCCCCCAAATTTGAGGAGGCAGCCCTGTATCTGTATTGTGCTTGATTCATCTTTGGAAGGTTTGTCACAATTATAAGGGTTAGAAACTTTTTCAAGGCAAGTTTGTATTCTGCAGAAGGTGATGGCACTTACTTTCTGCTCCCCATGAGGAAGTGAATTTTTCGTAGGCATCTTACACAGTTTGTAATTCTTACCTGTTAACTTAGGTACTATATTTGTGTATCCCAAACCACTCTTGGGGCCATTTTTAGCTTTTCTACTCTAGTGGGGTAGAGGAGGGACAGGACAAAAAGGAAAACTTAATGGTTGTATAGCTAATGAGTTGATGATGTTATGGTTTCACATAGCTCAGTTTCCTCTGTGCATCATTTGTAGTTTTGTTTTCAATTTTAAGTCTGTCTGAAATAATTTTCTCTTTAAAATTCATAGATGTGTTTCAATAGCAGCAGGGTATCCTGAACTGACCTTTTAAGTTAGATTTCAGTTTCCATATTTTAACCTCAGCTTCTGGGGTTTTCCAAACTTTTGAGTGGGTAACTGCCTTTAATGCAAAGACCATCTTGTGGACAGCCTAGCCCACTACTTTGACACAGAGGTTATGGGACTCCTATTATAGTGCTTGCTTATATGGAGAAGTAATACTACATTTATTGTTATGTGCTGATGGCACCAGTAAGCAGTGTTTGGACTAGAGTTTGGAAACTTCTGCTCTGCTGAAACCTTTTCTCTCTCTCTCTCTCTCTTTCAGTGCTTACTATGCATTGTACTGTCATTCGTGTGGATTAATGGTGGGCTTCAGCCTCTATTCTGCCTTCGCTGCCCTGGTTCATCTGCGAGGCCTCTTTTGTCTTTTCAAGGACAACATCCTCTGGTTAGTACACACCAATGTGATGGAGAATGATCAATTAGAAATTAAGTCCAGAGCAGAGCTCTTCATGGGAAGAGAAGAATACCAGTATAAGGAATAATATTTTGATTGCTATAAATCAAGAATAGCAAATGCAGGTTTGTGTTATTTTCTGCTGCCAGTGAGAACTGATAATATCAAAGCAAACTCTGAACTGCTTGTTCATAGTTTCTCTTTCTGGTAGTAAATGCAGATCAATCAAAAGCTGTGTGAATTCTAGTAATAAAAATGCTTCCTGTGGAGCCCTTACTTTGTCCATAAATAGCAAAATCCTCAGCTACCAATCTACTCTACATTTTTTTAATGTGCTGAGAAGCTTATAGGAAGGCACATGAAACTTGTCTTCTACAAATATTGCAATATCATTACAAGCCTTTTTCTTTAGAATGACACTGGCTAAGTTTTATAATGTATTGATTAATGTACGTTATATTACTCTGTCTTATACCACTATTAGTATGTAGCCACTGTTGTGCAACCTCCACCTCCAGCATCTGTGTAAATTCTTACCTTGGAGAAATTATTTTGCCCTTGCTTTCTATTGCAAGGGTAATAGAAGTAGAGAGAATGCAACTTTCCAAATTAATACATCTCAGCTAATACATCTGTACTGCTTGAAGACTATTTCTAGCCAGCTTAGTCATAAACACTGTTTTGTTCCTCACAATACAAAAATACACCTCTACCCTGATATATCGGGTCGCGTCCTAACACGAATTCGGCTATAACATGGTAAACCAGCGGGGAGCCCCAGGCCCTTTAAAGCGCCACCCGAGCCCTGCTGCTTTACTGCATTATATTCAAATTCGTGTGGAGCCCCGGGGCCTTTAAATCACCACCCAAGCCCCACTGCCAGAGCTCTGGTGGTGATTTAAAGGGACTAGGGCTTTAAGCTGGAGCACCGGGCCCTTTAAATCCCCGCTGGGGCTCTGGCAGCCAGGCTCGGGTGGTGATTTAAAGGGCCAGAGGCTCCAGCCGCTGTGGGAAGCCCTGGGCCCTTTAAATCACCACTGGAGCTCTGGCAGCGGGGCTTGGGCAGGGATTTAAAGGGCCTGGGGGTCCCTGCAGCATCTGGAGCCCTGGGCCCTTTAAATCACCACCAGGGAAGCCGGTCCAGTCCGGTACGCGTACCGGACCAAACCCAATATAACACAGTCTCACCTATAAGGCGGTGAGATTTTTTAGCTCCCGAGGACGGCGTTATATCAGGTAGAGGTGTATATCACAATTGTATATCACTTAACTAGAATTGAGTCAGACTTACTAATTGTTATAATAGCATGCTAGTTGTCAAGTAAAAGTGATCTTTTTAGACTGAGGGTCTATCTGTGGCAGCTATAAATTGTAGTTGGTGAAAGAGAGATCAAACAATTGAGGAAAATGAAAGCTTTATTCTATTTTAATATTTAATTATTACATTGACTATTTTTGGTCATAGTTTGGCACCTGCATTAGTTTCTGCATAAACTACCTTTTTATACAATGAATGTTTCTCTGGTTTTTATTACTATTCTCTCTCTTTTGACTTTTGTTTTTCAGTTATCTCTTAAAAACTAAAGCCATGATAGAGGCCTCTGAGATGAACTTTCCTGCTTTGAGCCTAAAGGAACACCTGGGAAAAGTAAAGTTGCTTTGTGATTTTGTGTGTTTAAAACGGGTGAAATGCAAATTTCATACAAATTAAGTTTTCAGCACCACTGCAAATACACTAAACTATTAGAACAGTCATGCTTAATAATCCCATGAACAAATGGATATGTATGTTCTTCTGGCACAGGACAGCAACTTATCTTTAAAGGGGATTAAAGGAACACAAGCACGTTTAATTTAACCTATAGTTCTTATCTGTGTCAACATCCTGTTATTGAAATTTGTTTTTCTTCAATTTATTCTTCATCGCTGACATTTACCTTCTGCATCAAACTTAGGATGGACAACAATTAGTCACAGTCTTATCTAATTGACTTCTATGTTCTCATATATTGCAACGTTTGGGCTGTGCTAAATGTAGAAGAATGCTGCTACTCTAAAATTTGATTCTACTCTCTTTCAGTTTCATGGGGATACTTCTATTTAAATCCTGTAACTGCTTTTACAGTACCCTATATTTTAGGCCTATATTAGTTTGAATATCGCTTTTTCTCCAACATTTATTCTTCCTAAGTTGTAAACCACTTCTGCTTTTGTTTTTGTCTTTGTTTTCTGGTCTGAATATGAAATTGGGTCTCATATGTTTTCTGAAGACTTCTCTCCTCCTACAAGTCCTCTTCAGGCCTTTCTGGGTACATCTACACAGCAACTAGATACCCCTGCAGCTGGCCTGGGCCAGTCAACTTGGGTTTGGGCTGCAGGGCTGTTTAATTGCTGTGTAGACTTCCAGGCTTGGGCTGGAGTCTGAGCTCGAGGACCATGCGAGGTGTGAGGGTCCCACAGCTCAGGCTGCAGCCTGAGCCTGGAAGTCTACACAGCAGTGGAACAGCCTGAGCCCCATGAGCCAGAGTTGGTTGGTCTGGTCCAGATGCAGGTGTCTAGCTGCTGTTTGATCAGAAGTGCAAACAATGTTTTTGAAAGGTTTGCTTACAAGGGATGTTGCTAGAATGATCATAGGATTGAGCTCTTTATGGAATGTTTGCCATTCATAAAATAATGATGTGTGCAGGACTCTGTTTACAGTGGTAACCTGATGGTATCTCAGGTTGTCCTTCAAATAATTGTCCACACAGATTCCGTTGGGGAGCGTTCACTTGTGTGAGATCAGACACTGCTATTAAAAAGAATCCTTTATGACTGCACCTATATCCTGGATGGCTTATTGCCCTCTGTAGTTGGGTACAAAAAGAGTGGAGAAGTCTCAACCATCACTCAGTTCCTTATTACCACCTGTGGCTAAAAGACAGAACCCCTTTTTAGTGTCTGCATCCTATGTGGCTTTAGCTTTAGCATTTCAATAGTTACTACTTATTCTGTAGGTTACTTTTACCCACTGGTTTTATTTAAAAACAAAAAAAATACCCCCATATCATACCTTAAAATGCCTGACATCAAATCACCAGGGTTCAAAATGTGTCCCTCTTATGATACAGCAATGCCCATTATTAATGGATATTTCTAGGTGTCTAATTTGCCTAGCAGACGGATATGTCTCTGAGTGCTGCTCTGTATTCCACTCTTTTTCTAAATGTGCTTCAGCATACGAGGGAGGCAAGGCTTAAGCTCTTCCTCCTGGAAAAGTTGATGTAAGCCTCATTGGATCGGCAGACCCCTGGCATAACTTCACCAATTAGGTCAGTCACATGCCTCCAGAGGCCCAGTGAGCCAAGACACCACTCTGAGCTCCTGGGCCACCTTTTAAGTTCGTCCACCACATTCACATCTACTTCCAAAATGGGGCTTCAAGGAGAGCCACTCCTGGGATCAGGGCAGGTACCACCCCCTTTCCAAGCAGGAGACAGAGACCCTCTCCTAAGACTACTTCTATTAAAAGCTTGAAATCAGAGTCCTGCTTCAGTACCTCCATACTGAAATCAGAATGATGGTTCCTTTTCAGCATAAGGACCTGTCAGCACTGAGTGCCCTATATGCAGTACTGGCCTCTTCAGTACAACTTCAGTGCTGGGCCTAAAACAAGGTCTCTTGGTGCTGTGGAGTCACCTCTTATTGAGAAACTTGGAAAGGTGATCACCAAATCCACAACTTCTCACCCAAAGGTTCACTCCTTTTTGTCTTACTCAATGGAATACACCAGGCCTCTTCCTCTGAGCATCCCTTTCGACCCCCTGTGGGTAGCACAGTGGGAATTGGGCTGGGAGTCTGGGGATTAATCTCTGAAGGGTGTCAGGAAGTCATTGGGGTCCTGCAGTGAGCATTCCATTGATATCCACCCATGTGCCATCCGTTTCACTGCTCTTACCAGGTCTGGCCATATTTGTCCCTTTCAGCTGGGAAACCATATTCTAGGAAGTCCAAATCCTTTGCAGTCTACAATGCCAGAGCTTTATCACCATAGAAACAATTCCAACCTGCACAAGTACCTATCCTAGCCATAATTTATGAAAGTTGAGGAAGACTATAATGGAGACAACCATGCTCCTGAACAACCACTTTATGCCGTATCCTTGTGCTCCTCCAGATGAAGCAATTAATCCTCTATCTGTTGCCTCACTGGATGAGCTAAAAGTCTTCCAAGACCTGATGAGATGAATGGTGGAGATGCTGGATACCATGATATCCTGCAAACTTCATCTTCAAGGAGATGGGTTAAAATAAGTGCTGGACTGCTTGAACCAGCCAAGATAATTTGGCATACACATGCCTCAGTTCCACTTACCTGGTACCCTCCTATCAGTTTTCTTGGAGGTATCAGCCATGAGATTTGAATATTATCAGCATCCTACTTTAGGCACTCTGATGGTATAGGCATTTCAAGTAAACCTAAACATCAAGGCCAGCTGAAATCTACCCCTCAAGAGATGGACCCCAAAAAACAATATCTGGTAGAAAAATCTACTTGTTGAGCCTCCAGATGAGAATAGCAAATTACCAGATGCTACTCAAAATATGATTTTTTGATTTGGGATCAGCTTTCCAACGTTCTCAAATTCTTGAAGGAGACCCAAGAGAATTCAAAATTTCTAATGGCAGAAGATCAGCTTATGGGCAGCCTCATATTTTAAGCAGCATTAGATATATCTGATATGGCAGCAAGAACTGTGCCCACTGCTGTTACAATAAGAAGGTCCTCTTGGCTGCAAGCATCTGGAATCCTCCAAGTTACCACTAAGGACCTCCCATTTGAGGGAAACTAACTATTTAACGGTGGCACAGATGAGCACTTCCCACTCAGAAAGACTTGTGAGCGATCCTGCAATCCTGGGGACTGGAACATACAGCCTCAAAGAGAGAGCAACAGAAGCATCAGCTGTTCTATGGTCATTTGTCTATCACAATATTATTCTCAGACTTTCAGCGCCCCAGAAAGAGGCAGAGACACCTGGTCAAACCGCTGTCTCTTCTTCAGCTGCCTCACAGTCTAGGGCATCAGACAGGAATCAAATTGGCAACACTGTCAAGGGGCTGCCTGGATCAACTTCAGATCCTTCTTTTTTCACCCCTGCCTGGCAACTGCCTTACTTCCAAGAAGCCTGGGTTAGAATAACCTCAGACTGATTGATTGGTCCTCGAGATAATCATCAATGGGTATCACTTCCAATTTTAAACTGCTCCAATGCCCTCCTAATTCTCCTCGTCTCACTTCAGGAACCCTTCCCATGCGGGAATCTAGTTCCTGCTTCAACGAGTTTCTCATATGACTGGGAGCGGTGGAGGAAATGCCCCCAGATTTCTGTGGTAAGAGCCTTTATTCCCATTGGGGTTAGGAAGTGAAGAAGAGAATGGGTCTCTATTTCCCTATCTTTGATGTTTTAATGCTTTCATCTATCATTTCATGTTCCACATGCTTGCCCTAGATTCTGTAATACCCTCTTTGGATCCAATGGTCTGTAGTTCTCAACTTCAGGATGCCTATTTTCACACTTAGATTTATTCAGCTTACAGAAAGTAGCTGAGATTCATAGGAGCATTTCATTAACAATACAGGGTTCCTACCCTTTGGCCTCTCCACTGCCCCATGAGTCTTCAAAGTTCTTACTATGGTGGCAGCTCATCTGAGAAGGCAAACAATCCAGGTATACATCTGTTTAAACTGGAGCATTTGAGGGAAATCCCCATAGCAAGTGATCAGCTCTTTTCATGTGTCTTTTAAATCTTCATTTCGCTGGGCCTCAAGGTCAGAGACAAATCCACACTAGCACCAACTCAAAGGATAAGAGTTCATCATGGAAGTGATTAGATTTCACACTTGTTGGAGCATACCTCTCTCAGCAGAGATTCCAAACTATGACAGGTATCGGACAGCTCCAAGCACTCTCCAAGACATGAGTGAGGACCTGTCTACTTTATATACTGTGTTGTAATTGAAATGTAGAAAAAACATCCAAAAATATTTAATAAATTTCAGTTGATATTCTGTTTAACAGTGTGATTAAAACTGTGATTAATCACAATTTTTTTGAGTTAATTGCATGAGTTAACTGCAATTAATCGACAGCCCTATTATTTACCTTACAGTAACACAGCAGATTCCATGCCTTGCCCTCCTTCCCTGCTAATTCAGAGTCCTGTTATAGGATTCTTATTAGTGAAGGGTGGTTGAGGCTGCTCTCCCCTTTATGCCCTCTGCTGTAGGGGCGAGAGGGCACTCAGAGTGTAGGCACAGCTACAAAAAACACTGCTGTTAAAAATAATTTGATCTTTGGCACAGGTGCACTAACAGTGGAATCTGGACAACACATCTCAAAGAACCACAGTTACTGTAGGGCAGTGGTCCCCAACCTTTTCGGCTGGCGGGTGCCAGCCGAAGGACCACTGCGGCGGTGGAGCACCCGCCGAAATGCTGACGCCTCTTGATGACGCTGCTTGCCGGTGACAAGCGATGTCATCGAGAGGCGTCCCTGCCGAAATTCGGGAGTGACGCCTCTCGATGACATCACTAGTTGACGGCAAGCGGCCTCAGCGAAATGCTGGCGGGTGCTCTCTCGGGGACCAGGACACGGGCGCATTAAGATGCCCCTGCGGGCGCCATGGCACCCACGGGCACCGCACTGGGGAGCACTGCTGTAGGGTATGTAACTGTTCTTTACCTACCCTTAATTTTTTTTTTCTTCTAGCTGAAAGAACAACTTGTGGGGGTCCATGGGCGCCTAGAGTTACTGATTAAGAAGCTGGAAGAACTGAACCAACAGATCACCATGGCTGACAAGCAGGGCTATGCATCAAGGACAGTTGGCCTAAAGCTAGGGTTTGCAGGAATCAAGTCAAGCAATTAATATGCCATCATAGAATACGGAGCTATTTTTGTATCATTGCAGGTTTCTTCACTGAGGTGAACAAAGTGGTTTGAAATCACCACCACCCTGAAAAATGTCAGAGAACGCTAATTTGCCACTTTGTTTTATGTGTGAAAAGCTTTTGCTGAAATATAGCTCAGACTAGTGAAGTGGACTGGATTTTTGAGAAGCAAGAAACTGTTTCCTCCTTCTGAGGGTACGGCTACACTTGAAACTTCAAAGCGCTGCCGCGGCAGCACTTTGAAGTGCGAGTGTGGTCGCAGCACCAGCGCTGGGTCTCAGGCCTTGGCTACACTGGCGCTTTACAGCGCTGCAACTTTCTCCCTCAGGGGTGTGAAAAAAACACCCCCCTGAGAGCTGCAAGATACAGCGCTGTAAAGCGCCGGTGTAAACAGCGCCGCAGCACTGGGAGCACGGCTCCCAGCGCTGCAAGCGAAACCCCATCAGGATGTGGAGTACGTGCAGCGCGTACTCCATATCCTGATGGGGTTTAGCTTGCAGCGCTGGGAGCCGTGCTCCCAGTGCTGCGGCGCTGTTTACACCGGCGCTTTACAGCGCTGTATCTTGCAGCTCTCGGGGGTGTTTTTTTCACACCCTTGTGCGAGAAAGTTGCAGCGCTGTAAAGCGCCAGTGTAGCCAAGGCCTGAGACTTCAAAACAAATACCTCATCCTTCAGCACTTCCACTCTTGGAGGGGTAATACAGCTTCTACTGTGGTTCTTCCTGAGCAATATATGGTTTAAAAACCAGCTGTTGGAAACTAAGATTTTAAGTTCCTGAGAGTGATTCAAAATATGCAACCATGTGGTGTTATTCAAGATCAACCATTATACAATGTTCTTAGTAGGGGCTGAAACCCTGGTGGTATCTTTTCTGTAGAGGAAACGTTCACAGGAGCTAGGCCTTGATCCAGATGTTTTCCTGTTGAGTCTTGAATGGGTTCTTTCTCTTGCTGTGAATTTTTTTTATTATTATTTATTTAGTATGTGTGAGAGAGAGAGCGAGAGGGCTCTTCTTCCTTCCTGGCTCGGGGGGTAGAAGCTTCTCTCTATACCTGGGAAGATGAAATGAGCTTCCCTTTTCACTCCCCCTCCACAGAAGGCATACTTACGTTTTAAAGCCTCCAATATGTTGGGGAAATTATGCCTGAAATTTTGTATCAGACAGAGGGGAAAGTACTTACATGCTCATTTTAATTCCATTGAAAAGTGATTCCTCCCTCCCCCCACCCCCCCCATGCCATGAGCAAAAGACTATAATCAGTATTGGTTCTGGCCTGAGTTGCTGATCTCAGCAACCCTAGTACCTCATGCTTTTTCAGTTAGTGGTTTGTTTGATTTTTCTCAAATCTGAGCTATGTAGGGAAAATGCAAACTTCTAAACGAGAGAAGGGAGTCTGGGACTGCTGGAAAATAGCCCATTCCATGATACTAGAATGGTCTGGATCAGCAGCTATCACATAATAAATCATGTGGAGTTTTTTGGTTAATGATCATAGGAAGTCTTTTGAAGTATCCATTCTGGTTACACCAAATACTTGGCAATAACCTAGAATAGCAACAGCTGTGTTTTGAGGTACTCAGACTGAAATAGGAGAACTTAATATCTCCTAAACTAGTGCTAAATTCAAATCTTGTAAATTACTTACTGCATTTTTAAGCTGTATAATTGTGTATGCTCCACAACCATCACAAGAGCTGATACTCAAATATATCAGAGCACTTTTCAATAGTAACAGAATTAGTAACTAAAGGTGAAGTAAAAAACTAGGTGTTTGATGTAAACGTGAGATTTTTGTATCCGTATTTTGCATATCAACCTATTTGTTTGAGACCAGATAGGTGCAGTAATCTCTTTGATTGGACCAACTTCTGCTGATGGAAGGTACAAGCTTTCAAGCTACACCGAGCTCTTCTTCAGCTTAAAAGCTTGTACCTTTCACCAGCAGAAGTTCATCTAATAATTTCCTGACCTACCTTGTCTGTATCCTATCCAGGGACTAACACAGCTACAGTAACACTGCAAACAACCTATTTTGTTCATACTAGCAGATTTTATTTCCTCTTCTGTAAGAGCTGTAGTCGGAGCCTCTCAGAACAAATTGTTCTTTTAAATAGCAAATACTTCAGAAGTCCTTATTTTTGTTAAAGGTCCAAAGTTACTGTATACTACTTCACTAGTGTAGGAATAAGGGAATTTCTTGGGTGTTGTTCAAGCAGTGGAGATGACCAAATTCTATTTTAAGGTCTAGGCTATACTTCCAGTAATACATAGTTGATCTCCTTTTGATGTGAATAGACTATGCTTGATCTTTAGACAAGAGTATGATCTTAATATTGTAACTTAATTTTGCAGTTATTTGTTCAGCCTCTTAACTGTTGCATTCAGCATTAGTCTTGAAAAAATGCCTAACTGTGAGACCAGTTCTCTCCCTGCTTCTCCATTTCCCCTCCCTCTTTGTCTCTTGTCCCCTCTATCTCTGCAGTAACTCCAGTTACCTCCCATGGGCTTTAGTCCTACCTCCTGTCTGCTAAGATTAAATAAATGGTTAATGTTTATAAAAAGTGCCATGTTTTAGAATCAGCACCCTAATAGGGGAGCAGGGGTATCGACACACTCACCCACTGTTTCGTTGTTGTTAACTTGGACGAAAAGCCTCTGTCAGTTACATTTTGTTCATGTATTCAGCACTATCTTTGCCACGGTTAGGGCTAGAATTTATTTTTTTTCGTTTTTTGAAAGCTGAAATTCGGTAGAATCTGATTATATTCTACAGCTCATGTGTAAATCAAACGGGGTTGATCTGATCTCTGGAGTAAGTCTAAATCCCCTCTTAGGCCAGTGGCTTTCAATCTTTTTTTAAATTTATTTGCAGACCCCTGAATTTTTAATGGCGGTGCGGACCCCTTTGAAAATCTTAGACATAGTCTGGGGACCCCCAGAGGTCTGCAGATCACAGGTTGAAAGCCACTGTCTTAGGCCATGTCTACTCTGCAGCTGTAGAGCCATAGATGCTTCCTACATCGACAGAAGGGGGTTTCACTTAGAGAGTTGAATTAACTACATACCAAGAGGTGGTAGCTAGGTCAATGGAGGAATTCTTCTGCATGTACACGGGAACTGGGGGGTGCGGGAGGTCAACCTAACAATAGTGCAAAAATTTTCACCGCCCTAACGTGACTTAGCTCAACCTAGCTAACTTTTCAGTGTAGAGCAGGTTTCAGATACTAGCTCTTTGGGGCAGGGATCATCTGTTTGTTCTCTGTACAGCAGCAAGGGTGACACTGTCCTGGTCCATGAGTAGGGCTCCTAGGTGCTACAGTTATAGAAATAATGCACTGTTGCAATATTTTACTACTACTTCGAGTGATTACTCATGTGTATTCCACAGTAGGTGTGCGTGCTCACCATGTGCACCAGTGCCGGGAGCTTTTCCCTTAGTAGTACCAGTACTAGGGGAGCGCCGCTGCAACCCCTGGAGTGGCGCCTCTATATTGCTTTATAAGGGGAGCTGCGCATTCCCCCCACCCTCAGTTCCTTCTTGCCACCAGTGAAGGCAGTAGGAACTTCGTGCTTCAGCCTTGCTGCAGCTTCGGTAGTTAGTCTTTGTAGTATAGTTCTTCCAATAATTAAATAGTTTTCTTCAGTTAGTTGTCTGGGCTCAGGGCATTCCCCATGCCCCAGGCTTCTCAAGTCATGCGACTCCTGTCGCAGTTCTATGCCAAGAAGCGACCCGCACACTCACTGTCCCCATTGCTTGGGTGAGACCCACGTAAGTGAACACTCTAGGATCTGCAGATCATTCAAGCCCCGAACTAAGGAGAGGGACATTAGGCTTCATGCTCTCCTAATGGAATCAGTGCTGGCCTCAGCACCGGCACGCTGAACGGACTCAGCGCCTGGCACTGCGTCTTTGGTACAGAGTGAAGTCCCCTCCACTAGCCGGCACTGCTCCCCCTTCAAGAAGCAGGGGAAAACTCAGTGGCACTGAGACAAAGATAGGAGTGAGGCCAGACCTGAGCTGGGCAGCCCCCAATCCCCCTGGGGACCCAGCCCTCTGATTCGCGTTGAGCAGAGCAGCCTGATCCTGTCCGCGCGTGCCTCCCCTGCAGTGAGGATGCCATCAACTCTGGAGGCTGCACAGGCCACGCGTGACGCGTGACATCTTAACCCTTCCAGTATCTGAGGCACTGCCTGAGATGGGCCCCTGGTCTTGAGGGAAGCCACCACTGGGAGCACAACAGCCCTACCCGACGCGGTACTGTCCCCGCTCTAAGGACCGCACACTGCCTCGCTCGACGCGGTCTTCCCACAGCCTGCACCAGCCCTCTACCTCGCTTAGACTGACAGGGCTTGCCGCCTGTGAAAGAGCCTCAGGGCTCCTCCATGCGCAGCGACCGGGGACGCAGGCACTGAGATAAGCGGCGCCGACGCTCCTCTTCATGCCGCAGCTACTGGAGCCGATCCCGATGCCACCAATGTAGCCACTCCAATTCGAGTTCCTGCTCTACCAGGTATCACACGTGGCACTCCTCTTGAGATTCTCCGGCACCGAAGCATCATAGCTCCGACCGCTGGGGCGAGTACAGGAGCAGCACCTTGGATGGGTACCGATCGTCGTCGGTGAGATCCCGGTCACGTGGATGGCACCATTGCACTCGCTGCTCCTACGGAACCGTGTGGTTGATGGTGACCTGAGCATCAGCACTCAGCTGCCCGTCTCCAAGTCATGCGGCTCAGTGAGAACAAACTGCGCTGCCCGGCCCCCAAGTCGGTCAGTGGCATAGCACGCCATGACAGGGGCATTGGTGTCAATGGGCACCGTAGCCGCAGATGCCTGCCCAGGCAAGATCTCACTCGGTGGCTGGAGCATCTCAGGCTCCTTTGGCCTCCCCTCCTCGGCAGAGGAAAAAGTCAACAGGTCTTGAGCCGAGGGCACCGCAGCCGTACTCAGACCTGGGCATCAACCCATCGGTAGCCCCTGACGCCCAAGGCACCATGCTGGTCTCCTTGCCAGCACTGGAGGAGGCCATAATGGCACCCCTGCCCATCCCACAGGAGGACTTCAAGCCTCACCAGGAGCTCCTTAAGCAGTTGGTGTCCAAGCTCCAGCTCCAGGCTGAGGAGATGGAGGAGCCGTCTGACTCTTTTTAATGTGCTCTCGTCCCTGACACCGGGCCGGGTAGCCCTGCCTCTCCACCAGGAGGTAGCCAATATCTCGACTACCCTGTGGCAACCCCAGCTTCCTTGGCCCCCATCTCCAAGAAAGTGGAGATACTTCATGCTAGCTAAGGACCATGAGTACCTGTAGTCCCAGCCGGCATCTAACTCCCTAGTGGTGGAATCAGTGAACCACCAGGAACATCATGGTAAACCCGTGCCCACCCCCAAAGATAAGGATGCCAGGAGACTGGACACGTTTGGCAGGAAGGTTTATTCCTCAGCGAGTTTCCAGCTCAGAGTGGCCAACCATCAAGCCCTACTGAGCCGGTATGACTTCAACCTATGGGGGTCCCTGCCAAAGGTTGAACCTCTCCTCCCTGAGCGGGACAAAAAGGAGTTCAAGGCCCTGATAGAAGAAGGAGCAGCAGCAGATAAAGCAGCCCTCCAGGTGGTTGTCAGACACGGCAGCCCGCTTGATGGCCTCCGCCATATCCATAGACAGGACATCGTGGCTTCTCCTGTCTGGACTGTCTGCAGAGTCCCAGTCCTTAATGCAGGACCTTCCCTTTAACGGGAAAGCGTTGTTCAGGGACCAAACTGATGTCCACCTGCATGGGATGAAAGACTCCCACACCACCCTGCAAACCTTGGGCCTGTATGTCCCTCCGGCGAAGGATAAGCCCAGGCTGCAAGCTTCGGCTCCCCCTGCTAAGAGCAGATACGAGCCCCTGCCCAAGAGACCGCAGGAACAGAGCTGTGGGTCCCAGCGTCAGTCCCGCTCGGCCCCATGACCAGGCCACTCGAAGGGCAAAAGGCAGGGAAAGAGGTGGTTTTGACTCTTGGCAGGGGGCCACCAGGCCTGTTGCCAGGGAAGCTCCCCAGTTAATAAAGTTTGTGTTCTGCAACCGTTTAGCTGCCTTCCGTGTGGAGTGGTCCCATATAATGTCAGACCAATGGGTCCTCAACACTCTCTCTAAGGGCTACAAGTTGCAGTTCACCTCACACTCCTGAGCCCCGGGGACCTGGAGCATGCTCACCTTCTAGACCAGGAGGTGGCACGCTTCCTCCGCCTGGAGGCGGTGGAAAGAGTACCGGTAGAATTCCAGGGCAAGGGCTTGTACTCCCGGTGTTTCCTGATCTCAAAGGTGAAAGGTGGGCTCAGACCCATTCTAGACCTACAGGATCTCAAGATTGTTATGGTCCACTACAGGTTCTGAATGGTATCCCTGGCCTCTGTTGTTCCCTCCCTGGACCCAGGAGATTAGTTCATGGCCCTGGACCTCCAGGATGTGTATTTCCATATCCATATATTTGAGGGACACAGGCGCTTCCTCCGATTCCTGGTGGGGGGACAATTACCAGTTCATCGTCCTCCTATTTTGCCTTTCTACAGCTCCCAGGGTTTTCACCAAATGCATGGCGGTGATAGCAGCCTACCTCCGGAGGAGAGGGGTGCAGTTCTTCCCATATCTGTATGATTGGATCTCAAGGGTGCCTCCTGGTCCCAAGTGCAGGCCCAGGTGGGACTTCTGTTTGTGCGTGCAGATCTTGGCCTAGTGGTGAACGAGACCAAGTCTACTTAATTCCGGTTCAATGCATAGAATTCATAGGGGCACTACTAGGCTCATTAGAGGCCACAGCCTCTCTTCCCCGAGATAGGTTCAAGACCCTCAAAGGTCTCAGTCCCTGGGTCAGGGCCTTCCCTGTTACGAGGGTGAGGGCATGCCTTCAGATCCTTGGGCACATATGTGGTTTGCCATGCCAGGCTCAGAATAAGGCCCCTCCAGCTCTGGCTGGCCTCCTAGTATTCCCAGGCCTGGGATGGGCTGGACAAGGTTGTCATGATACCGTCCCAGCTAGTTGTTGCCCTTCAGTGGTGGTCCCACCTGCGCAATCTCCCCCGTCACTAGACGTGGGGTCAGATACCTTAGACCTGGGCTGGGGAGCCCATATGGGGAACATTCAAACGCACGGGAGATGGTTGGCCTTGGAATTATCCCTACACATAAACGTCAGTGAGCTCAGGGTAATACGGTTAGCATGCGTAGCTTTCAGCGGGCACCTTTGCGGGAAGGTGGTCAGAGTCCTCATGGACAATACGGCTTCAATATATTGCATCAACAAACAGGGAGGAACGCACTCCTGAGCCCTGTGCCTGGAAGCCCTGAGCCTGTGGGAGTTTTGTGTAGCCCATGATATCTCCCTGTGAGCCTTCCACCTACCCGGCATCCACAATGTGTGAGCCGATCATCTCAGCAGGGTTTTTTCCCACCAGTACGAGTGGTCACTCCACTGGGAGGTCGTCCTCCAGCTCTTCCAGGAGTGGGGAGCTCCCTAGGTCAACCTCTTTGCAACCAACCAGAACTGACGCTGCCCCTAGTTCTGCTCCAGGGGAGGAGCGATCTTGGATGCTTTCTTCCTTCAGTGGTCTGGCCAATTTTTCTATGCCTTCCCACATTTCCCCCAATAGGCAAAATACTGCAAAAAGTAAAAGCAGACAGGACGTGGGTCATCCTCATAGCCCCGGACTGGGCCCATCAATACTGGTACAGGACCCTCCTGCAACTCCTAGCGGCTCCCCCGTGGAGGCTGCTGCTTTGCCGGGATCTCCTTTCCCAGGAAGGGGGATGCCTTCTCCACCCCAACCTGGCTGTGTGTCACCTGACAGCGTGGTTGCTCTGTGGTTAGATGAAGAGGAGGGGAGGTGTTCAGAAAATGTCAAATGAGTTCTGCTGGGAAGCAGAAAGCTGTCCACATGATGGACGTACCTAGCCAAATGGTCCAGGTTCTCTACGTGGGCAGGGTAGTGGGGAACCTCCCCATCATCTGCATCGCTCCAACTCGTTCTCGATTACCTCTTGTCCCTTAGGACCCAAGGGCTAGTGCCTGCCTCTGTCAGGGTGCATTTGGTGGCCATATCAGCCTTCCACTCCCCCACCCCTGGTACAGAACCACTCGGTCTTTTCCTGCCATATGACCTCCCGCTTTTTAAAGTGCCTGGATCATTCATTTCTGTGTGCCAGGCCCCCTGTCCTGCAATGGGATCTAAACCTAGTGTTCTCCCGCCTCACGGGTCCTCCCTTTGAACCCTTGACCACGTGTTCCTGGTCCAAGCTGTCATGAAAGGTAGCATTCCTTGTTGCTATCACATCAGCTCGTCATGTCTTGGAGCTTAGGGCCTTGACCTTGGAACCCCCATATACAGTCTTCTACGAGGATATGGTCCAGCTTTGCCCACACCCTGCTTTTCTCCCGAAGGTGGTCTCTGCCTTCCATATGGATCAGGACATCTTCCTACCGTTACTCTGTCCTAAGCCCCATTCCTCCAATGAGGAACGCCGCCTACACGCTAGATGTGCACAGGGTGCTGGCCATTTACTTGGACCGTACCAAGCTGTTCTGGAAATCCTCGCAGCTGTTCGTTGCGTTGGCTGAACGTATGAGGGGGCAACCGATTTCAACCTAGGGTCTTTCCTTCTGGATCACCTCGTGCATATGCACGTGTTATGACCTGGCAGGGGTTCCCCTGCTGCCTATTGTTAAGGTGCATTCTATGAGAGCTCAGTCCTCGTCGGCCACCTGTGCAGCCCACATCCCTATCGAGGACATATGTAGAGCTGCCACATGGTCCTCTGTCCACATCTTTTCTTTGCATTATGCAACTGTCTCCCAAACATGGGATGACGCCAGGTTTGGTAGGGTGGTACTCCGTCCCGGAAACCCTTAAACTCCTACTCACCTCCATCAGATATAGCTTGGAGTCACCTACTGTGGAATATACATGAGCAATCACTTGAAGAAGAAAGGACAGTTACCTGTTCCATAACTGGTGTTCTTTGAGATGTGTTGCTCAGGTGTATTCCACATCCTGCCCTCCTTCCCCTCTGTTGGAGTTGTCTGGCAAGAAGGAACCGAGGGTCGGGAGAGTGCACAGCTCCCCTTATAGCATGATATAGAGGCACCACTCCAGGGGTTGCAGTGGTGCTCCCCCTGTACAGGTACTGCTAAAGGAAAAACTCTCGGCACCGGTGCACATGGTGGGCACACATACCCACCATGGAATACACCTGAGCAACACATCTCAAAGAATGCCAGTTATGGAACAAGTAACTGTCCTTTTCCTGGGGAAGAGTAACTGCTCAATGAACAAGTAAAACTAGCTTTTTCTTTCTTTCTATGGTGAATAGATATTGTGCATGGACTAGTAAACTCATGACTTTGTAACAATGCTGTAATGGGAAATGCCTTAAATAGTAGAGGATGTTCTGCCATGCTAATTCCCCGTTATAGTGCACTGGCCTCCAGTGCTGAGGAGAAACTAATCTTGCTTGATTAGACTGCAGTCCTCTTTGAGGACTGTCTGTTTCAACCTTAACATTTTCCTTCAGTTCCAATTAAAGCCTGCTGTATTCTATAGCACATTCCTGTTCTAAATTTCCACTTACAAAATCCCACTCTCCTGTGTGAAGAAATCCTTCTATAGGTGAAAAGAATGTAAATTAATAGATTCAGGCAGTCATTATTGCAGACAACTTAATACAATAGCTGTGAGGTATGAACTGCCCCATACATCTTAATAGGATGTTGACACTTTTACCTAAATACTGCACTGTGTCAACATTTAAATTATTTTATCAGAAACATCCAGTGCTTTGTGCTTGTTCCACAATGCTGAGCAGCCCCTGCCACGCAGGAACTCTAACTACTATATGCAGCTTATTTTGAATGTACAGTCAATCTGCTATTCCTTGTTTTATGTAGTTTACCGTGTGAGAGATCTATTGCAGAACTAAGTCTGTTGTAACAGAAGGCTTGCTAAAGAATTCTTCTTCTGCTTCTCAGAGTACAGAGAGCCCTATTAAGTCTATCTGTAATACTACAGTTACAATGTTTACAGTTTCACTGTGCAATGTTTAGTCAGGGCTGGGAGATATTATACTGCACATTGCTGAGATGTTAATTCTCTACTTCTAGAGTTGAGACTAATGCATCTGCACAGGGAAAGCTTTGAAAGGAGCTATAACTTTTCTTAACATGCTATTTGCATGTTTAATGCTGCCTATGAAGGTTAAATAACTGAAAGGGAGAATGACAGTGACAAATAAGCTTAATTGAATGTTTATCTCCAGCCCTCTAGCATAAAAGGAGCAACAGACTATTGGCATTTTTCAGAGGTGTTAAGCACCCCTATGTCTGTTTGAAGTAACCTCTGAAAGTCAGGTCGTACAGGTGTGTGTTTAGTGTAAAGGGCAAACAGGTAGACTACACCTTACTGCTACAGCTTGGTAGTTTTATCCCTAAACACAAAAGATGAGAAGAAAATGGAGCAAGGACAGTGTAGTAAAAGATGACTGATAAAGCAAACAATCAGACTAATGTTTCTGGTACAACATTTTTCATAAACTAGCTGTTTTGGAGTTTCTAAGCAAAATTGTATCTCCTGTTAGCTTTGTATGAGGAAAATATAAATACAGAGGCATGACTAATGCTAGCTGAGGCCATAATTGCACATTCATCTGTTTTTATGGAGTGGCAAATGGTCATTCTATTTCAGTGGTTCCCATACTTTTTGCCAACCTTTGACATCTGAAGAAGTTTCCTGGACTCTTCATTTTTTATACATAAGTTTCATGTTATTCTATTAGGTTAGTTTATTTTTAAAACATTTTATAATTAAGACTCCCAAAGGAACAAAAAAACAAACCTGTAATAATTGCAGAGTCTTTTTTATCACATCACCCTTTTTTCACTTTTAACTACAATTTTATGGTGTAGTCTTGAATGGGCAAGTACTGGTAATATCACAGTGCCCCTCCCATCAACATGATTTCTTGTGTGAAAGAGGTAACTCTGCGAAGGATGTACTAAAAGTGCCTGAATGCCATTCTGGTTCCACTGCAGTACTCTTTAAGGGACAGACCCCCTGCATAACACATGGTGGGACCCCACTTTGGGAACCACTATTCTATTTTGTATATCACATGCATAAGCTACATTAAAAGAACATAGGCTGCAAAAGTCAAGCTCTCAAAAGTTAGGAACTACCACTTTTAAGAGGGCCTATGCAAGGAGAGGTTACTTGTACAGTAATAGTTCTTTGACATGTTTGGTCCATTGGGGTTCTTCACATGAGGGATGTGCACAATCCTGTGCACTCAAACGTGTTAAGGGGATCTCCCTTTGCTTGACTACAAGGGCATATAGCACCATTCCAATTCCTTCTCAGCTGTAGAGCATGGTAGACTATGAAGCAGAGAGGAAAGAAGTGGGATAGTGGAGCACCTCATAGGGACAAAATATATCCAAAAACTCCAGTTATGGTACAAAGTAAGTAACCTTTTTTGGTTATTGTCCCTTGGGGGGTGCTCCATATGATAAGACTCCTGAGCAGTACCTTAAGGAGGAGAGTACCAAGGAGAGGGATCCAGGACACAGTGTAGAACAGCTTCACCAAAGGCCACGTCCACTCTGGAAGCACAGAGTAAGGTATAATGCTGTGAAAACCTGTGAACTAAGAGCCAGGTGGCAGCCTTGCAAATGTCGTTAATAGGTACCTTCCTAAGGAGGGCAATGGAAGTGGATTGAGCCCTAGTAGAGTTAGCAGTGAGACTCTAGGAGGTGGGGTGCACACCAGTGGACTCATAGGATGCCAAAATGCAACTTGAGGACCACTAAATCTGAGAGGAGACAGGTGACCTCTCAGCAAAGGAAACAAAAAGCCTCCAGGGGGAACTCTGAAGAGCTCAGTTCAGTGAAGGTAGGAAGCCTAGGCTCATCTTCCATCCAGCCTGGTCTTTTCCCTGAGCAAGTACGGCTTAGGGAAAAGGCCAGCAATTGAATATCCTGATTGATGGGGGAACTCTGACACTTTAGGGTAGAGGTGAAGGTGGACATTCAATATAATTGTCTGGCTACAACTGTATATAGAGGAGAAGTCAGCTTGAGGGCTCCTAGTTCCACTAGCCTGGCTGAGGTGATTGCCACCAGGAATGAAGTCCTGAAGGACACATAGAGCAGTGAGCCAGTCACCTTGGGCTCAAAAGGAGGCCCTGTTAGGTTATGTCGATGCAGACATTGAACACCCATGGCTAGCCCAGGTCAAGTGGCTCTGGGGTGGGGGAGGGGGTGCTGCAAAATTGCTGTGCAGCTGTTAGGGCTCAGGTGGGAGCCCAAGCTCTGGGGCACTGCAAGTGGGGGAAGGTCTTGGAGCCCAGGTTCTAGCCTGAGACCAAACATCTGCATAGCAATTTTTAGGCCTATAGCCTAAGCCCCATGAGCCTGAGTCAAGCGATCTGGGCCAGCCACAGCCTGGGTCTTTTATTCTAGTGTAGATGTACCCTTAATATGTAAGGCACTGAACTGAGGTCCTAGGGTGAGGTAGGCTACCACACTGAAGGCAACAGGTTAAGGAGTCCCTTGAAGAATTTTGCTGTTGTATGATATGTGAAGACTGAGAAACCGTCAATTGACAAATAGTGTGCAGTGATGGCAGATAAATCAATCAAGTTCAGGGACAACCCTAGTAATTTCAGGTCTAGGAGGTAGCTGAGGACGGATATCACAGGAACACAAGTAGGAGATATGGAGTGTTGGGTGCACTTTCTGGAAATGCTTCCACTTCTGCAGGTAAGTCTTTTGTGTGGTAAATTTTCTATCTAATAGCACTGACCTGGACTTCAGAAGAACATCCTTGCTTTAGGCCTGAGAACCATCAGGGAGCCAGGCCTTGTGGTGCAGGGATGATAGGTTGAGGTGGGTTATGGAGTTCAACTCCTTGGGTTGGTGGGGCTGTCACTAGAGGGAAGCAAAGAGGCAGACGTGTTGCCAGATCAGTCAGGATTGGGAGCCATACCTCAGCCACAAATGGTTACTGCTTTCTCATTTCAGTTTGAGCCGGGCTTTGTGGATCAGTGGAATTAAGGGGAAAGTGCATAAGAGACCCAAAGAGCAAGGAGGGTGCTCCCAGGGAATTGCAACCATGTTCCACCACCTTAAGAACTGATGACATTTAGTGTTGGAAAATATGGCAGTAGTCTACCTGCAGAAGACCCCAGGTAAGGCAGCTCTTACCTGTGGTCTTGATGGAAAAATCTGCTCAGCAAGTCTGCAATCAATGTTCTATAATGCCATCAGAGAGACTGCTGAGATAAGTATTCATGGAGCTATGCATTAATTCCATAACCTTGGCAGATTATATAGTACATGCTCGTTCAGTTGTCCAACATCACTGTGGTTGGCCTTGAATGAGATGTTGGAAGTAAAGCCTAAGATACTGCTGAAGTTTGAGGACACTGATGTGTAGGAACCACTGTAGTGGAGCCTATCTGTATGATCTTTTAAATGAGTGCCCCAGCTGAGAAAGGAGGTGGAGGTGAGAAGGGGATTCCCATGCAGACTGACATCCTTGCACCTAGGTGTCTCAAACTGGGTACCCAAAACCACGTTTGAGAAGTTTTTGGTTTAGGGACTTGCCTAGCATCACAGGAATGGGACAGAATCCAATTCTCCAGAAGAGCATTCAACTGCCTTAACTATAAGGCCATCCCTTCTCTTTCTGCCATCCACTGCCTTTTTCAGTGTATACTTTCCATCTTCTGCAACAAATGAGGCAGGGTCCTATTGGCAATAGCCTCCTTCACTACACAACTCTGATTCATTGCCAAAGGACGTCTATCCTGTGCACTGATGGGAGGCAGGGGTTCCTGTGGAACAGAATGTGATCATGTAATTAAAAGACACTCTCAACGCATGCACACAAGGAGAATTAACTGACATTGCACAGGAAACCTTAATTCTGGCATTTCCTAACTTGAGTATGACTCTGCAAGGTTAATGTAGTTTGTGTATGCAGGTTCCTAGGTTTTTAAAAATCAAAATTCCATCATGTGGCATGATACCACCACCCACACTGGTTGTCAGCAGTGTTGAAACCTTTACGTCTACAACACCAACCTCTGCCAGTTGAGCTAATACAGTAACTGATTAGCAATAGTAGGGTCTCATCCTTTCTGTGGACCAGTGCTAGATGGGGACTGGACACTCAGGCAGTGGATTTCGCAGATATTTGCTGACAGCTGAGAAAAGCAATCTTGGGTTCCATTCCTGACTCTGGAGGAGACTGTCCTCTAATAGTCACAGACTCCTTTCTATTCCTTGTGTCCCAGTTCCATCTCTTCCCTGCTCCTAATCCCACTCCCATCTTCCTTACTTAGCCATTCCCAGTGTGCCCATCACCTCCATTGTCCCAGTCTCCTTGTCCAAACCGTCCCACTTCTCCCATGTATACATGCTAGTTCCTATCTGACCTCTTTCCCCAACTCCACTGATCTTCAGTTCCATTCTCCCTCACCACTCCAACCCCCAGTTTCAATTTCCCTCTCCCCCTTCAGTCCCAGTTTCTGTCCCCCTCTCCTCAGGCTACCTGTCCTAATCACACTGGAGCTTTTGTTCCCTCTGCATTCAAATCAGGCAACTTCCTCCTATGGACTGGTCTGGGGATGGGGGTGGGGGTGCATGGTGTGAGTACAGAATTACCCAGTGCAGTCTAGAGCTACAATTGTATAGATAATCCTGCTCAACACTGGGCTAGAGTATGCCCAATGTGGACTGAAGCATCAGGGGGTGTAGCTGCTAAAATCTACTGAAACTGAGCAAACTGATTTTTCAAAATGATTTAACTTGAACAAATTTGACAGACTTTCATAGGAATGGCAAAAGGCACATCCCTGACAAAGGCCACCTGCCAAATTGGGTGCTGGAGATTTTAAAAGAAAAAGTCATCAGAAATGTTTTAAGTGTGTGCAAAACAAAGTACATTTCCCTAGCTGTGTTCTTGTAAATGGCTGAATCATTTTGGCTGAAGTTTTTCAAAATAATTCAGCCTGAGGCACATTAAAGTTTTGGCAGAGTTGTTTATAACTCTGAAAACAAGGTCTTATAAATGAGAAGGGTCAGGTAACCTTATTAGGCAGAACTACCAGTTCCACCTGAAACAACATGGCTACCTTCTAACTTGTCTTCTTTTCCTAACAAATGACACACAATGAGGTTTCAGTGCATTCTCAGCCCGTGCTGCTTTATTGCTAAAAAAAATTGTATACAGGTGCAGAGTTTCCAAGTTCATTTTTAAACAGTTCCTCTTTACAGTGTCAAAAGAATAAAAGTCTTTTCTTCAAATCCCCAAAATGCATAGATATAAAAGCAAGCTGCCTTTTGGAAAACTTCAGCTATATACAGGGAGAAATTTTCAGTATTACCACATAAAACATACTATGCAATGGAGTAAATGGTTTCCAGTGTTATCACTAAATTCCTTCACTAATCTTTCTTGTGCATGGTCTATTGAGTACAATAAAAATGTGATCATACTATCAGAAGTTCAGTATTCTCTAACCTAGTTTCCAAACTTAAGGACAAAAAATTATTTTTAAAGGCATCTACTCTATCCCCTTCCTATGTTGGAGCTGAAGACCACCTTCAACACTTCTCCTCTGCTCTTCCACCATGCGCCTCACAAAGATTATTTACAATGAAGTTTTATTTCCTTTTTGTTTAGAAGGGAAATAAGTGTATATTTGTAAATACACTAACTGCTTACCCCTCAGGCAATGTCTACACTACGAATACTACAGTGGCACAACTGCAGTGTACATTACAACAATGGAAGAGGTTTTTCTCTCACTGTAGTAACTCCACCAACTTTAATTCTTAACCTAGCTACTGTTACTCTTCTGTCTACCTAGCCATAGGGGGTTTATGTCAGCACAGCTGCAACATTCAGGGGTGTACGTTTTTCACACCCTGAATGCAGTTACTATGTTGACCTAAATTTTAAGTGCAGACCAGGCCTTATTTGGAAAAAAAAAAAATGAAAAAAAAAAAGTACTAATGCAGGATTTTAAACTGAAGAGTAGTCCTGAAGGATGTCCAGTAGGGTTTTAGAGGCATGGTTGAACACTTGGGTTAAACATGTTTTAACCATTCCTTTTTGCCTACAGAAGTTGGCCCAAAGGAAAAATTTCAACCATATTCTGATAGTATAAAATACAGTCACCAGAGAGTAAACCTTAATATTCCCTTTTTCATTTGACAACTACTCTAAATCTAAGGAAAGAACAACAAGAAAAAAATATATGGCCCCCACACCAAACCTGCAAGCATGGGTGTGCTTGTATTACTCTGGCTAAGAATGTAGACAGGTGTTAACTTGATCCATAAACCGTTCCTCTTGCCCCATTCTGTTTGTTCAAAGAAACAAGGGAATTTCTGACAGAGGGATTTTCACATATACTAGGTCCTCCTGCAAAGTTAGATGTAGCCGTAATAAGATAGAAGGAAGGAATCTTGCAGGCTAATTGTCTCAGTCTGAGAGCTTCTATGAGTTTACATGCTTCAGTCTAGGAAAAGCAGCATTAGTTCTTGTGCTCTGCTACAGATACCATAACATTTTTTTTTTTAACACTCTCAGCAGAAATTTTCCCCAAACACCCACAAAGTGGCTCGAGAAATTTTCTTTGCAGAAAACATAGTAAAAGTTTGCAAACAAATAGATGGCACCAGATTTTCATTAGTGTTCTCATGTCAAGCATTTTTTTTCAATCAGTGAAATTAAGAACAAAACATTGTCACCTATGTTGCTAGAGGTCAGGACATCCACTGAGCAAATCTCATTTTATAACTTTTAAAAAAAACTTAGTCACAGAGCTCAACAAAATAAAAACACAAATTTGTCAAAAACTTCAGGTTCATTCTTACAGGGTGCCATTACTGCTGGTTCATACCAGTATGCTTCAATACAGTGGCCTATGTGGCTAAAGAGTGACCTGAAAATACTATTAAAAAGCTATTCAACACCTGAAATATGTGGACTGTGCTTATTGATTTCAACCCTCTCCAAAGAATTTACCTCACTAGGCCAAGACCTCTTTCACCTATTGTCAAGCAAATCCTACACTCAGTTTACTATGAGTCAGTTTTTATGTTATCCAACTTGGATTTCACCTGCTGCCCTCCCCACACCCTGGGAAACTCTGCACCTTTCTGTTTGCTACAATTGCAGCAGCTGAGAAACCTCATCTCGCCACTAAACATGCTTAGTTCATGCCCTGTTTTTTACATGCTCAGGGCCTAATGTGAACCAGGCAAGAGGTTAAAAAGGCGAGTTCTGATGATCCTTGTTCCTGATATGCAGTTTTGGTGCCATGCTTCTGTCCCTATCTGTATAATCTGCCCCTTTCTCTACAGAGGCAGTGCATTCTCTAAAAACAACATTTGAGAATCAAAGCAGTAAGTTCAAGCTATTGGTATATTAGTTCCTATTGCTTCATTATGAATAAATGCATATCTGAATTTACTGGTAATAACTATGTAACACTAGACATTTTGAATCATGCATAATTAGAATACTAGCTCTATAAGACTTGATTTGTGGGCCTGTGCCATTCTTCCTCATTTTGTCCATGCAGTTCTTTGTGCCTAGAGCTTCACAAATGAACATTCTCTTAGTTGCCCTGCAAACACACATTCAGTTTGGAGAAAAAACAGAATTTACACAGGACATATGCTACAGCAAGTTAGAACATCTGACAGTAAAGATAAAAGGTAAGCCTTAGAGAATTTGGGTATACTGTGACTGCTTTGTATGTAGGTTTACTGCCAGACATATCCTTTACTTATGCTGTGTATGTATTCACATTATTCTAAAGTCAAACTTCAGGAAAAAGTGCAAAGCAGACTGAAGGAAAATGTGGGAAAGTGGGGGGTGTCCATAGGTAGCATTCTGCACTGCTATGTAAGACACCCAGGTTCCACTGGTGGCCCTTGGTGCCTTAGCCTGGCCATACCGTGGAGGCAACATGCTGAACCTTTGGGAGGAAAGGCTGCACCTGGAATTGCCCAACATATAGCCACTCTGGCTCAAGTAAAAAGCTGTACGAATGGGCTTGGAAGGAAATCTCAGCTAGTCTCTATTCACAGCTGAAAGGATGGTCACTGCAATGCAGGGGAAAAAGGGGTCTCTAGGAGCACTGACAAACTTCCACAGAAAAGGTTCTGTTCTCCCATTATTACGGAGGAGTACTTCCATAAAACCCTGAAAATAACCTTGACAGCAGAGCTGGCAGTGAAGCCCTATTTAAAATATCATTGTCCTGAAGCTTGCCACAGCTCTCTATTCCGAAAAACTTGCCACAAGGATTTCTTAGTGCTGAGAAGGTCTTTAACAGCCAGCTGTATTGCACAAGAGCTGCAATTCACAGCACAGGTACTGGCTAGAACTTCTCCAGCAGCACCAGTGAACAAAACAGCAGACCACAGGCTTCTGCACAGTCCATACACTTCTGATCTAGACTTAGCGCTGCTTAGACCTAGTATTAGCATAGCACTACTTGACAACCATCACATTATCTGATCTTTTCCTTGCTTGCAAAACAAAGCAGAATCAAGGGCTTGGGAGGGAATCATACCACAGCTCAGTAGCCTTAGGGTCAGCAGGATCTCTGACAGTGCTGCTGTGAGCAGTCCTTGGAAATTTAGTCACCCCTGGAGAATAGTACACCAGAAAGTCTGCATTGGCAGCAACAAGCCAATAGCCTTAAAGTTTTCATTGTAACTGTGTAACACAGTCTTGCAAAAAACTCTACTCAGCTAGGAAAACTACATATTCTGGAAATATGAGCAAGACAGTGTTTTCATTAGTATGGTAAAAGACTGGCAATTAGACTTTCGTAATTGTATATGGCTGGTCTAATACCATGTAGTATGACTAAGACATGATCAAGTTAAGGTCTCCTCTTGGTACGTTTCCTGTTTTAATAATAATGTAATGGCTGGAATTTATTTCAAATCACTATCTTTCAGATCACAGGTTTTCATGTCCAAGACTATTATTGGATATGCCCTGCTTGCTAACACTTAACTACTTATCCATACATCCATCTTGGTTACATTATATCAGGGGTGCCCACATTTTGGCTCAACACGGGGTCATGTTATCCACTTGCCAGGGGACAAATGGCCCCACAAGTTTATTAATTAATGAAGCAAAGTTCAGCCACTCTCTGACACTACAGATGGTAGCATGCAATATCCCATCCTGATCAAAGAGATTAAGCCACCACATGGATCAACACACACTTTGGTTTAATAATTCAACTCAGGACAGAACATGGCATGCTGAGCTGTATATTCTCTGCAGGCTACACTTCTGTACTGAAGACAAGGTCAGCTGTGGGCTGTATTTTAAAACTCTATGGGCTCTTTTGAATGCCCCTCTAATAGTTGCCAGGGACAAGTACCACAGCAGCAGATCAATTCTCCTCTGCCTTACCAGAGAATCTACTGCAACTGGCTTTGCAAAACTCAAAAGGTGAACAGAAAACAGTTTTAATCTTAAATGGAAGCATATGGCCAGTTTGTACTTAAAATTTTAAAAGAGGAAGTAGGATAGTCTTTTGAAATAAATCCTGCAATTCTGTCCCTGCAGAACAAACATTTGGGTTGTCAACATTTTGCAATACTTTCTTTTTAGGACCTGTCACAGCTCTACTTAGTTTCTTTTTACAAAAACAAAAACTCCTCTCTCCAATAAAAGCTTGAATTATGCTTTCCAACTGTGGGAAACGGGTCTTCTTCATATCTCAGCACTTTCCTCCCAGAGGCACTGCACATGCTACACTACAAAACAAGCAATAGGGAAACCAGTCACTCATACACAACTGCCCACTCTTCCCTCACATGCACTAATTCCGATGCATGACCTATAGTTATCCAGGTTTTATACCAGGCTCATCACCATGGTATTTAAGCGCCATTTCCCCTCTTTTGAGGGAATCAGTAAGAGGAATTCTTCTATCTTCTTAAAAAGAGACACTGTTCTCTTCATGCAACTCCCTGCAGCACACACCACAAACTTATTTGGTTATTACCACTTATTCTACTGTACAATCTTACTAATGCAAGTTAGTTACTATTACATGCAAAACAGTTATTGCTACTAAAATTCTAGTTTTATTTAAATCTTTTTATGGCTTTGTTTGCATCAGGGATATTTCCCCCTACATACTGTGCTATTTTGCATTCCAGTTTCAGAGGTATTTTTTAATCAATTGATTCCCCCAAGCACTAAACTACTTGATTCAATGGTATAGCTACTTTTGTTCAGAACTGAACTAGCTTTGAGCACAGTTCCCAGAGCTCTACTGTAAACAGCCCACCTGCCCAATATACATGGAGAGACGGAATATGCAGAGACTCTGTCTTTTATTACATAATTAACTCTGCAAGAATCACTGGTTTTGTATCTCAATACATTTTGCCCATTTAATTAAACTAGATCAACTCAGAAACCCAAGCTACCCATTTTATCCAGGTGGCCATTTACAGGCAGGTCTCAAGAAAAGATGCAGTATCCTCTTGTAGCTGACAGCAGTCTGTTATTTTTAAAGCAGAGGTGAGTGAAAAACAATAGCGACAGCAATAAAAAAGCTATTTCAGGAAATCAGATAGATACGATACAGATTGTTGCAAACCTGGGTTGGGAGTCATTTCCATCTCTTGCTTCGGTAGCCTAAACTGCCTGAGAAAGTGATAAAGTTAAGATTTTGTCACAGTTATTTTTAGTAAAAGTCAGGGACAGGTCACGGGCAATAAAAAAAATTCAGGGAAGCCCATGACCTGTCTCTGACTTTTACTAAAAATAATGGGAATGGGGGAACTGACCGGGGGACAACTGAAGCCCAAGCCCTGCAGATGGAGGAGGGGGGAGCTCCAGCACCCACTGTGGTTGACAGCTCCAAGGCTCCTGCAGCTGCTGCTGGCTCCAGTGGCAGTGACTGAGAGCTCTGGGGCCCTCACTGTCCTCAACGGCTGACAGCTACAGTCCCCTCTGCTCACAGTGGCTCAGATCTCCGAGGCCGGTGGCTCAGAGATGCGGGACTCCACTGCCTGCAGTGGCTGACGGCAGTGGGGCCCCTGCACGCGCAGTGGCACAGAGCCCCCGCCAGCTGACAACTCTGGCCCCACCACCTCAGACGCAGGGCTGAAACTGAAGGGAAAATGTCACAGAGGTCTCTGAAAGTCACAGAATTTATGACTTCCACAACAAAATATTTTCCTTAGTGATAAACCATTTGGATTTCACCTAGCTCAGCTTTCCATTCTCAGAAAGTAGAGGGAGAGGCATTGTGGAGAGAGAGAGAAAATTGCCATGCAGTTAAAAAAGAAATCAGATAGCTAGGAAAAGTACTGGAAGTGTCAATCTATAATTTAGGACTCTAAGTGTACAAAATAGACAAAACTTGTAGACAGCAATTTGAATTTAATAATTTAACTAGTCTTACTAATTAAGATTAACAATAGTATCATATTTTTTAAACAGTTATTTCTGCAAAATTACTCTGCTCAATAGTTAACAGAGCTCACTAATTATACCCATGTGAGAAGGTGGCAGAGTTGCCTATAAAACACATACAGTGGCTCTTCAGCTTCTGTATGATGGATGGGATGGGTAGTAATGAAGCGGTCTACATGAAAATAAGAGTCTGCAAGAACAGTTTAGGGTGTTTCATTAAGACTAAAAGGAAACAAATGCCATTGTCAATCTGGTGTGTGTCCTGGATCTGTCTTGCAGTTCACTTTATATGGACGAAGAGATGATTAGCCTGGATGCTCACAGTCTACTGTTTAGCCTGGATAGACTTTACCAAAAACAATACAAAAAAAAGTCAGCTATTATTCCACAAAGCCCATCAATTTAATAAATTCTGGTTCCAAAGATAGCATTGTCACTACGACTGCCTAAGAAGGATACTGCATCTTTAGACCACGTTCATAACATCTGTTACTGTCTACTTTCTACTGTTAGTTACATTATTGTTTATTATTGTCATCAATAATTTGCCACTCTGAAATTGTAAAAATACTACTAGGCTCATGCACTGATCCTAACATGGCACTACAGTTTGCTACGAAGCACTAATGCTTATGGAACTATACACATCTCAAAATGGAAGACATTGGTGATTTTGTTGTTTTCAAACAACTTGTAACATCATTTTGTCCACAAGTATTAAAATATATATATATGTATATATATCTATTGCACATGCCCCTTATTTATTTGTTTAACCTTTCATACGGGAAGATTTCCAACCAACATGGAGAAACAAAAGCGGAGCAAAGTCTAAAGGCTGAGGCAGTATTGCCTGGCACAGTAGTTTCATAAAGAAGCTGGCAGGAAGCATACTGGGGTGGGTTCTTTTGCGCATGCACAACTGCATCCTGTGACACCACAGAATATTAGCCCTATCTTAAAAAGTAATCAAGTGGTTACATGTTAGGGGGCAGGCAGGGAAAGTCAACATTTGTTTCCATTTTTTCATTATAAGGCAGAGCGCAGAGACAATTATTCCTATCAATGTGGCAAAGTGGGCTAAAGTGTGTCCACCTTCTTCAGAGTCCATTCTCTGCCTTTTACAATATATGGGAAACAATATCAAATTTTCTATCAAGCTGTGCTAGAAACAGCTGCAAGTGGTTATGTCAGAAGGAGGGCAAATGGAGTCACGAAGGTGAAAAGAAGAATCACCAGGCTTAAGAACACACATTTGCCATAACGGATGCCTTCTAATCACATCTAAACCTGTGACATTGACAGCAGAGATTTCCCTCACTAACAGCCTGATCCTGCCTCTACTGAAATCAATTCAAAATCTCACTGACTTCAGTAAGAGGCGGCCCTAAAAGGGAACGTATTTTTCTAGTTGTCTTTAACACTCAAAAATCCAAATTCTGTTTGGCAAGGGACTGCACTGTATTTAAACGAAACCAGCCCAACTGCCTACCCAGGACGAATATAATCATTTCTCCAAGTGAACAATAAACGCAGCTGACTGTGCTGCATTGGTGCTTATTATATTCTGATGCCATTACATCTTGTGTTGTTTTCAGCATGAAATGTATAGCTCAACATTTCCTACCCAATGAGACTGATTTTTCTCTCCAAGAGAGCACAAAACAGGAAAAGATGTAATTAAACCTTATTGTCACAACACAAGTTCACTGTGGCTCTATACAACTTTATTCCCAGGAGGGAAGAGCAGGACCAAAGCCAGTGCATGAGTCTGTTCAACTCCAGAATTTGTTCTCCTTCAACTTCCACTACGATAGATTAGACAGATATAAGAAAAAGTTTCTTTAGAGATTCTCTCTTCCCCATCCTTCTATAACCCCTTCCCTTCTCTACCAGTCATAAAATGTTGCTCTCGCTACTCATCACCAGAAGCTAAATAGAATTTCAGCTTTTTTTTTTTTAAAGGCCATTTTTAGGCTGCCTGACTCTCTCCAGTGGATTTCTAAAACAAAACAAAAAAAGAATATAAACAGAGCCTATACCCCTTTTTTGGTCCAGATTTGAAATTGTATTTTTTTTAAATCAGCAAATCACATTTGCTAAATTCACATTAACACAAGCTTGGAATAAGGTGCACTATGAAGAGGTCCAGGTTCAAGCAGAAGAAAACAGATAAACCAGTTATGGCCTTTCCACCAAGAAACCTCATTGACCATACAGGCAACCACTGCAGAGAGCAACTAAACAACATAAAGCTTCTATCTAAAATGGAAGGAAAACATCCCGTATAAAAGTCACAAGTGATGAAGACAAAGAATCTGGTGTAAACACGTGAGAACCATGATCTCCTCCTTAGTTTGGGATGGAGATACAGGAGGAGCCAGAAAAAGAGCACACTTCCTTCAGCATTTCTGCTCTCTCTGAACTTGTTTCTCCATCAGACCTCCCATCTACACCCTGGAAGAGTACTCTTCCCAGTTCTCCAGTAGCCAAAGGGAGTTAAAAACCAACTCCATCAGCTGTATGAAGAAGTTATAAACTGCACTCAGGACCCTGTGGGGATGAGTTGGAGCATTATATGTGTAGCCTCTCCCATCCTACCAGAGGCCAGTTCCTTTATTAAAAAGAAGAAGTTCTGTCCCATCTCTTGGATCACAGAGAGTTTTTTGTTCCTTTTGCTGCTGAAGCTGCTGGAGAAGACTGGAGGTACAATGTAAACCGAACACTATAGGATCAAATTTAGCACTAGGAAGTTCTCAGATTCACCTTCTTAGGGAAGGGGCTTGCTACAAAGAGAGACAGTGCAGAGCAACTTCTTTTCCTGGTGAAAGCTCTTCACATTCACTGGTTACGTGGATTTACACATGCAAATACTTTTGATCACAGAATGTGATGATTCATTCATCCATGATGGACAAGGTAATTCTGTATATGTTTCTGTGCATTAGCTGCTTCACAAGGTGACATTGAGATATTTATCTACAAAGTCAGTTCTTTGTTCTGGATTAGGACATCCTCGTTATGGGTTTTCCAGGATTGTGGATTTTTTTTTTTTTTTAAGTTTGTTCCTCATTTCAGGGTGGAAATGTATTCTTGTTGCAACCTTTCACACATGTTGAAATAGCTTGGCACAGCATCACATGCAGATGCATTATCCATTTACTTGGTTCTCCAATAGGACACAGTGGGAGAAGATGTTACCCTCCTAAGATATAGAAAGGAGATACCATTCAAGAAGACTGGTTTCTGCGTGAGCATGCTTGTAAAAATCTTCTCTAGGGTGCAAAACAGAGCTCAAAAACTCTGAAGACATCATCTCAGGAACATATTAAACATTGATTTCAGTTGCTTACTTGTAAGGATTGGTAAAATGCTTGCAGTGTGCTCCTACGGGGGAAGCCAGCTGGTGCAGGCTCCATACATCAAATGCTGGTTTAAGAAGTTGAAACATAAGAGAAGAATACTTCCTCATTACACACCATGGAGATAAGGAAAAGACTTTTCTTCACCAGTAGTGGAGCATCCACCATTTACTGTCTATGATCAGTTTCTAAGCAAAAGTAACAGAATAATTTCTTCTGGGATGCCAGGAACAGACCTGAAAACACAAAAGGAAAAACAGAAGGAATAACAGAGAACAGAATGAAATTAACTCAATTAAATTGCTCAGAAGTTCACTTCTTCAAAATCTGATTTCAGTTTACACAAGATCAGGACGTTGCACAAACAGCAATGAAAGCTAGACTTGAAGTTCTTAAGCGTTCTAACTAAACACCACAGATATACTGAACTAAAAACTTACTTGCTCACACAGAAGCAGTGTGTCCAGCAACAAATATCACACTGTTGGGAAAGTGGTAGGTAGCTATGTCATTTCTTAATTGTGACACAGAAATATACTGTAGCAAGGGAAGTGTGGTGCTGGGAAAAGAATACACACACTGCACCTTGATTGTGTATTTGGCCACAATTTCAAAACAAACAGGTACCATAAACCAGGAGCTAATTAACCACAATCTACAAGTCTATGAATACCACAAGTGAAGAAAGATGTTCATAGTGGTTGTAAGAACACACAAGTTAGGTACTTTTCCTGCTCCCACTTGCTCTTCTTCATTCACTCAAGAGCGAGAATCCCAGTGTGACTACACCTATGCTCCTGCACCACTAGAACTTCCTTGGCATCACTGATCATAGTGGCAGTTTGAAATGAAGTCTTTGTTTTAAACTGATGATGCCAGCATTACTGGCAAGATCAAACTGTGTAGGGTCACAACCATGTTGCTGCCAAGAGATCATTTTTCTCTTCTATAGCAGGAAGCCCATCAATCACCCTCTCTATGGTGCAATGTGGGAAAGGGGGAAGATTTCATATACACACCAGTTTTTATTCTTCCTCCATTATCCTCTTCCCCCCTTTATCTGGTTTTTCCTTGCCTACGTCTCCCTCCCTGCTCTATATCACCTTCATTCCTTCCTTGGCAAATAGCTGAAATTAATCTTCTAGTTAACATTTTAGGGTCCCATATTGAAAAGGAGTGGATGGATATTAGGTGGATAAGAAAAACACAACTAGTGTACACATCTCTCTAACTTTCTCACCAAGGAGTTCAAAGCACTTCACAAATATTAATGAATTTCACATCATCATCATACCCATATGTGACGTTATGAGTATAATATAATATCTCAGTGAAAGGTGACAGGGCCAGAAAGAGTTAATTAACTCACCTCACCAACTGACCTGACCCATGGGTGAACCTTAAGGACTGGTTAGAAAGATATGTAAATGAATAGAGCTTTGAAATGCATTGTTAGAGGTAGAAGGGTAGATGTTTGCTCAGGTCTTGGGATGTCAGCAAACAAGTCTTGTCTATTGCTATAGTTTTAATTCAAAGATCAAAAAAGGAATATTAGCATTTATGATGATACTCGAATGAAATAGTATTATTGTCTATGTGTCTTTTTGAAGGTTGTGGTAACCCGTATCTGAACTGTTTAATGGATAAATTACTCTGTGCTAATTGCCAGGATGTTTGGAAGAAGGAGTTAAGCCTATTGTTTTCTCAGGCCGAAAGGCTGCTGGAAATGTATAAGAAGCCTGGGACACGATCCTTCTTCATCTCAGATCTGCTTTGGGTTTCAAGAGGGGGAAACCTTAAGCCACAAGGATTGAGATCCCCAGTCATTGACTGGAGCCACCCTGAATATGGACATTGGACTATACTCTATGGACTATTTCTAAAAGGACTTTTGGCTACTACAAGCTCACCTCTACTATATATCTGAACCTCAAGAATTGAATTCAAGTCTGTATGTATATTGATCTTTCAACCAACACACTCTCTTTTCTTTTATAATAAATTTTAGCTTAGTTAATAAGAATTGGCTGTAGCGTGTATTGTGGGTAAAATCTAAGTGATAATTGGACCTGGGTATGTGGCTGATCCTTTGGGACTGGAAGAACCTTTTCTTTTATATGATGAAGTAAGATTTTTAGGAATCATCATCATATCTGATAGGTGTGTCTGGATGGAGGCCTGAGGCCGGGCACTTTAAGGAAACTGCGTGGTTTGGACTTCTAAGTAACCAGTGAGGTACTATAGAAGCTGTTTTGTGCTGGCCGGTAAATCTAAGTATTGGAATAACCACTGGCGTTTGGGGTTTGTCTGCCCCGTTTTGTTTGCAGTTAACCCTGATTGAGTGACCTCAGCTGGCTCCCACAGGCAGCACCGTCACAGTGGCGTAGTTAGGGTCCCATATTGAAAAAGAGTGGATGGATATTAGGTGGATAAGAAAAACAACTTTTGTACACATCTCTCTAACTTTCTCAGCAAGGAGTTCAAAGCACTTCACAAATATTAATGAATTTCACATCATCATCATACCCATATAAGTAGGAAGGTCTTATTCTCATTATACAGATGGCGTAACTGTGGCAGAGAGGATGAGTGACTTGCTTAATGTCGCACCAGAAGTCTATGGTGACCTGGAAACAGAATCCAGTGTTTCCTGACCCCCTGTTTTTTGCCTTAACTGCAAAAACATCTTTCCTCATTGCAAGAGACAAAAATGAAATCAAAGCCCTGGAATTTGTTAGTCAAAATGTCAAATATTAAACACCAGCATAAAAGAGAATGCAAATAGCATTTATTCTTGCTGGAATAAATAATTAAATCAGGCTCAGTTACCAGAGTGTCTGCTTGGGTTGCTCCTGATAACAGTCCAGTACCCCTATAGCATCCCAAGGAAAGCCAAATCCCCCTGGGACTCACTTTAAAAAAAAAGAAATCAGAAACCAAAAAGAAACAGTTTATACTTACCCTTAACCTCATGGCCACATGTGCCATCATTTTCCACCCGGAGCCCTTCCTTTTCAGTTTGCTGATTGGCACTCAAAATGGAACACAGGTGAACCTGATTGGCACAGCAAGGTTGATAATAAATACATAAAACAAACAAAAGAGCAAAGCAAGAACAAAATTTCTGTATGAGGGCAGATGTGCCTGACTGAATGGGAGAGGCTAGGGGTCAGCCAGGATCTGCTGGAGGAAGCTCCCTAACAATCCTTCCCTGCCCTCCCCCCCCCCGCCCCCCCAAAAAAACTGTTCCATACTTTTCCACCCAAACCCAACAGCTCTCCAAGTTCACACCGAGGCTCTCTCTCAGCAATTTACTTCCCTCTCCCTCAGCTCCTTCATTACCCCTGACTCCCCCAAGCCTTTGCTCTGCTTCTGAGGGGTGTGGGAAATATGGTTCTATATTGTTGTTCAAATAAATTATTACTCATAGTTATGTATTAAATATGCCTAGTAAGGAATCTATTTGTCAAAAAACATTTCCTGAATCTTTTTTGTTGTCTGTATTGTTACAGACATACTTGCTGACAGGTATTTTGAAATAAATAACCAAAAATAATTGAAACATGGTGTGATTATATTGTGTTATCTTGACAAATAAAATATACAGACTTTTGCAGAATTTTTAATTTTTTGGTGCAGAATTCCACCAAGAGTAAACACTGTACTCCTCAGCCTCCTAAAATGTACATATCCATACCTTATTAAGAACACCAGTATATCCATGCACAGAAGAGCTCACTTGGAGAACTAGGTATACACTACATTACTGCCCACACTGCTTTTAACTGGAATTGTTCTGTAAGAAATTTTTTTTATGGTGATAATTGCTCAACACACTGGGAGTGAGATTTCTTAGAAACTGAGGTGAATGGAATTATTGCAGATTGATAAAACAAACATATCTTCAATGCCTGTCTAAAGAGTTGTAGGGGGAAGGAATAATATCAGGCCTCAAGAATGTGATGCTGACAACCCAACTGGTAGAATGATGGATCACTTGTAAGCAGGGTTGCTTCATTACACAGAGCTTACACAATTAAAAAACACTCCCAACATAACCCAACTCCCAAAACACGAAAGCATTCTGATCCTTTTATTCTCCTCCTCCTGCATTCCAGAACATTTTCACAGGCAGAGAAGAGCCAGAATCTTTAGCCAAGATACAATCCACTGTGATCTACTGTGATTTCTAGCTCTATTTTCTCAAATTAGTCCTCACATTTTCACATTGTAAAGGTCAGAATTTGACACTCTCAAATCCAACTAAATATACAATAGATAATTTTGAGAGCACGGAACACAACATTAAGTCCTTTATAGAAGGATGATTGATTTGATAACGAATGGTGAGCCTGAGCTCTCAGAAGCCTATGCATCATGACCAAAGGAAAGAGGAGACAATTTCCAAGAGATGTTAGAATGAGCAAAGTAAGACCCGAGACTACGAGTGAACTACATATTAAAATAAGTCACATTTTTAATATTTCACCTGCTGCTGCCACCTTTTCATAATTACATAATGCAAATCAGCGCCTCAACTAGTAATGTATCAGAAAGGTAGCTGCGTTAGTCTGGATCTGTAAAAAGCAACAGAGTGTCCTGTGGCACCTAACAGATGTATTGGAGCATAAGCTTTCATGGGTGAATCTAAACATCACACTCACACAGGTAGCATCAACTAGTAATATACCTCAATTTGCTACGGACAAAATTTTCAGACATATCCACTAACTTCATATTTAATTTTTAGGATGCTCAGCTTGACATCCTTTCTACTTGATTTTCAGAGGTGATGTGGAACCATTAATCACACTAACATCAATGGAAACTGCAGGTGCTCTGAACTTTTGAAAATCAGACACAAGTGAATGAAGTTTACTTAAAATTAGTGAACACTTCTTTAAAACGTTGCTACTTACAAAAAGAGGATTGTTTGGTCATAAGATTAGTAATTTACAGGTATGCAGCGCAGGATTTAATTTTAGTTGACAACTGTCAGTAAACATCCAGTTTAGCTGACACCAAAATCAATGGAGGAAAAAAAAGCCCTCTGCACCCCTGGTGTCACACAGGAGTAAGAGGTGCAGAGGAATCCCTGTGCTGCCTCAGGGCCTGTGACACCTGATCCTTGCAGGCATAAGGTGTGGGGGGAGGCTGCAGACCTGGCAGGGCAGAGCAGAGACTAGGACTGCAAGAAGGAGGACTCACCTAGCTGAGGGCGAGGTCGCAAGGTGCTGAATGGCTTCTGGGGCAGTGCAGGGAGCCCTCTGCCCCGCTGCTACAGACCCACTCTCTCACTCACCATCAGGGAATGTCAGAGGTCTCTGCTCTGCCCCGCCAAGACCACAACCTTCCTCACAATTTGCACCTGCAGAGATTGGCAGCTCCCTTGTGGCAGAAATGTGGCCATGACATGGGAGGTGTAGACGGCTCCCTGCATGGCTGCAGGGACGTGCTGCCCAATCCCTGCAGGCACAAGGTACGGGACAGGCTGTAGTCATCCTGGCCTAGCGGATCAGAGACCACCCAGCCAAGGCTGCAAGGAGCAGGAGGAGGAATTGTCCCCATGACAGAGGAGCCCACTCCACTGCTGAATGTCTCCATCCTCCAGGCAGAAGCCATTTCAGCAACAGTGTGATCTCAACCTTGGATAGGGACTCACGGAAGGGTGGGGGGAGGGGAAGGGTGGTGTTGGTTCTGCTCCACCCAGTCAGGATGCCAGCCTCCCCCGCACCTTCTGCCAAAGGGATTGAGTGTCACCAGCCCCGCTGCCATGCAGGGACCCCTCAGCAGCTCCATTGTCATGACCACACTCCCTCACTCACGTGCCAGGAAGGTGGGAGCCATCTCTGGTCAGAACTGCTCAGCAACAGGGTGACCTTCCTCACAGCGGAGGGGTTCATCCTCCTTGCAGCTCCAAACTTGGAGAATCTGCTCCACAGGCCAGGACCACAGCCTCTCCTGCACCTTGCACCCTCGTGTCTTGGACCCCTCAGCCACTCAGGGAGGCTCCTGTAGCCCTGCTGTTAGCACTGCCCTAATCCTAACCCCAGCCTTACCCACCCCAACTGTAAAAATTAAAATACTTAAAAATGGGAGGAGGTGGGTGAAGGTTCAATTGATAAAAGCTGTCAAAATATGAAAAAAAATTCTAATTTTGCCAAGCCTATTTACTGGAGTTTCTTCCCATCCCAGCCAGCATTCCTATTGACGTACCTATTTACCATCATGAGGTTAATGTGCTATTGGCAAAGGAAAATGGGATTCTAAAAGTGCATTGCTGTTCGATACTAGACTTCAATAGCTTCCACAAAAAGGTGCTTAGTTTACAAGACAATCAGATTTTCCAGCTGCCAGCACTGAAAACTTAAGGTGGTTTCTAAAATACTACAATTTGCATGCAAGTGCTCTCACTCTGCCCTCCATACAGCATCATTAAAAATTAAAGTTAGCCAGCACATACGGAAGCATGAGGCAGAATAAGATACAGTTCACCTTTAAATTTAAAGACTTATTTTGTTGCCAGTAAACAAAGCAATTACAACTTTAAAGCTTTGTATGGAACACATATAATATTAAGGTGTCCTTTTGATAATTACTTTTCTGTTATTTATGGAGGTGTCAGTAACAACTCCAAAGTTAAGATTAAGTAGCATGGGAAAATTTACCAGCATAATTATACTGGTATAACTTCGTGTGGACACCCTTATTAAGGTGAAACATTGCACTTTTCCAGTTAGTTTATGTTACTTTGGAAATGGTATAAGCTAAACTGGAAAAAGGCACTCAGACTAGAACAAGACTGTCCACACAAGCAGTTATACTAGTATAACTACAGTGGTATAATTATGCCAGTGAATTTCCCTGTGTAGACAAGCTCTTAGTCTCCTAATTCAAGATAATTTGAGTTTTGTCCAGATTAGCCAACAGAACTGTTCAGATCCACCAGGTACTTGTTTTTCCAATACCACCTGCCTGACCAGCTGTGCTTTGCCAAGCAGGGCAGCAAGGGCTGATATCTGGAGAAGAGAATGGGTTTGGAATGGATGGGGGTGCAGAAAAGAAGTAACATAGGTTTGTGAGTGCACACAAAGGCATAGTGATTGAAGGTCATGTGTGATGGATGTAGGCAAGGAAGCATGGAGAAGGCAAAAATCAAGATTACAGATTACAGGAGACTACTAACTATGGATTTCCTGTTTTTCATGGTTGCACCGGTGGCATGCTCACGTAAGCAAGTTAAATAAACCAGGGGTGGCATGGTATTTATGAGAGGTGGTTTTTACCATCATGGGAAAAACCAGTTAGTCTCAGTTTAAGGCATTTTCTATTTCTATTTTGTCAATGCACACCTCATTTCAATTAGTTTTAGTTACATAGTCAAACTGTGGTTACATAAGGCAGTAGATTTGTAATTAATTTAGGGTAATACAAATAAAGTAAAACTACAGTGGACATAATACAAATACATATAATTATAATACTAAATATTGGAAGGTCTGTATACAATTTAGTTTGATATTTTCTCAAGGAATTTATACATGTTATCACATATTTCAGTTTTCAATATTATATAAACAAAAGTAAAAAACATTTGATTATATGAAAATGACAATAATGCAGGGTTGCACACTTGAAGCATTAAGCGATCAGAAGCACAAAAAGTTGCAGACTACCAGTCTAGATCCATTTGGCCAGGCACCATTTTGTAGCAGAAGACTAAATGATGTAGTGGACAGACCAAGTCTATTCCTCTATTTTTAATGGATGTATCCATAGTTTCAAAAGATTCATTCTGTGTTTGCTGAACTTGCTAGACACCAGTACAATTATTTTTCCAGTTCAAACCAAGTTTAAGACAGTATTTACCAGCACCCTGTCCTAAACTAGTTTTTCCAGGAAATTGCCAATTAGAGTTTAACTGCTTTTTAACCATGTTTTTGATTTGAGGGAATATACATGAGAGCTACACTACCTGCTAGGCTCTAATGGTTTCATAAGCAATGGTCCCGAGAGTTAATTTTTCCTTCAGATCCTCCTTTTCTATCACAAGTATTGATTTAAAATGCAGTTTTGGTCAGAAAACTGAGCAACTAAAAATGGCAGCTTCTTGACAGATCTGCTTTTTGTATTGCTTCTAGTATTTTCTTTTGTATTCTTTGATAAAAGATTTTGCTCATGTTCTCCAGCAGCATAGGTTGGATTCCATTCTGCCTTCTGCATCAGCAGCAAAAATGTGAACAAACTTCTAACTGCAGATTTATTTATTTTTACTGTCAATTAGGTAAGAAGGAGTATCTTGATTTTCACATCAGTGCGGAATAGAAACAGAATAGTAAGGGGAAAGTTCGTGTAAAAAACACCATCTGAACTAGGATTCCATGTTTTCGCTGAAGAAGTTAATGGCACCTTAAGCACTTGAAGCCTGGCCACAAAATGCTCCAATAGGAGCTTACAATCAGTCCAGAAATGAATGTCCTTCACTCTCCTGCTATTGTATTCTAGAGAGAGGTTTTAAAAAGAAGCTAGAACACCATGCTATGCAATAATGAGGAAAAATAAAACAGAATCAAGGTCAGAAAAATTTATTTCAGAGAACTTCCCTTTATTTTTCCTTCTCAAAGACTATGTTGACCTATGAAGGTAGAGGGATGGACACAAATAATCTCCTGAGTTCCTCAAACAAATCCTCCTGACAGGGAAAGGAAGATAGAAATTGCTCAACAGCAACTCTTCAGATTCAGGCAGCATTTTTAGCCCCCGCTGGACAAGGGAGTTTAGAACATTGACAGTCAGGTCCTCAGTACCCACCAGCCCCTCGCCCACGGGAACAAGATTATTAGGTTTTATTTTCTGCAGCTTTTGGGGAGCCAATGCAGCTTAATGTAATCATTAATCCATGTTCAATGTACGTACTCCTATCATGGGCTGAGTAGATGCGGTGAGTGCAAGCATGTGAAGGAGGAGGGAGTTACTTGGCTTATTATTCTGTTCATTCTAGTCAGAAGCATGTCCATATTTATTCTGGAATATCCTAGCAACATATTCACCTCTTGCAGAATCGAAGAGAACAGAATTTAAGCTTTAATTTGAAAAAGAAAGATTTCTTGTAAGAAAATCTTCCTAATACAAACTGAGAGAATATGAGTGCAGTCTTCTTGAATATGCATACAACCTAAAACAACAGTTAATTCGAACTTAAATATAGTATAATTTAATTATGGACATCGATAACTATTTCACATCTAGTTATTTTATCAGTAACATGCATCTAATTTCAAATATCCTGCCATGCTTTCCACAGGTGTCCGAAACTTCAAATGTCCTCTACCTACCTACCTACCTTCCTCCTGAAAAGTACAATGTAGTGATGTATTTTCAACATCAAATTCTACAGCAAACTGAAAATTTAATGACAGCATTACCAAATTAAACACCAAGAATTCTATACTTATTGTATTAATCATTTACAGATTTAACTGAGTAAAAATTGTGGAAGTTCTTTCGCTGGAAGTTTTCAAAAGGAGGCTGGATGGCCAACTGTCATGGATGGGTTACACAACAAATCCTGCATCTCAGGCAGAGGGTTAGACTAGATCAGGGGTTATCACACCATTTTTGGGAACCTCAAGAGTGTGGCCACCAACTCTTGCTGGTGGCTGCTCTGACAATTTTTCCTAAAATAATTAACTTTAGGAAAAACAAATAAATATGCACATATACATGTCCAAATTGTAATTTATTTACGTAGGGTGTTTTTTTTTTTTTTTTGCAGACTCAACAATAAAAAAAATGTACAGTTGTCTCTATTCTTTACTGGACCTAAATAAAATAAAAACTCAAATAAGGTGCTTTTCATGTTCTTGTCTTTTTTTTTTTTTTATTAAAAGACTTGCTAAGTAGTAAATCTGCTGCTGTGAAAAGTGATATTTGTATGTTTGTTAATATCACCTTTCACAGCTCTCAGCTAGCTACTGAGTCTGCTGTGAAAAGTGATATTAGCAAACCTAGAAATATCAATTTTCACAGGAAAGTCTTCTTAGACCTGGCAAGTCAAGGAACAAACTAAACTCTAGATGGGGAGGTGGGCAGGAGGCAGCAGGGGCCGGGGTGATGGGGAGTGGTGGTGAGCCTGGGGCTGGTGCCTGCTGTCTTGTGGCCACGGTCACAGCCTGGAGCCTCATGGCTGTAGCCCAGAGCCCTGCAGCTAGGGCCTGGAGCTAGCTACCCTGTGGCTGGAGCCTGCAGACCATCACCCCCAGGCTGAAGCCGGATGCCTGAGCACCAATGCCTCAGGAACTCATACTGGTTGCCTGCTCCTCTGGCATTTGTGGCTCCAGGAGGCTGTGGCAGAAAGAAAAAGCTCCTGGTGGCCACGTTTGAGACACGCTGGACTAGAGGACCCCATGGTCCCTTCTAACCCTATGATTCTATGAAAAACGTTCTTTTACCACATCAGAGCAAAGGCCTACATGCATAATTTAGTAAGTACATTGACCCTGGCAACAAGTTACAAATCTGGAAAAGGGGAAGCCTGTTTTTAAATAATATTGTATTATGTGAATTTTCCCATTGTTTTTAGAATACTTTCCTGGTTGCTGTCTTCAATAATCATTTGGTAACTTGAAACTGAAATCAATTTTCTTGTTAATATTTCCCTCTCTCCAGGATGCATACAATCACCTTTACTGCTGTAGGATTGTTTGTGAATCCTGACTTTGAATTTTAAACATCTGAAATCCATTCTCTTGTGTGCACCCCTCACCCAATGCAACACACTCACAGAAAATAGAGGAAGAAAAAGTAGGTGGTGAAGTCATCAATTTAACAGAGTTCCACTAAGATCCAGACTTCATGTATAAAAGATACAATCTTTTAATAGTGTAATTTTCAATCCTCTCTATTTTTGTAATCTGAAATATTCAGCACTCTTTTCACCAGCTGAATAGACTAAATTCAAATTATGTGTTTTGATTTTTCTGCCACATGCACATCAACAGTTGCAGCTGTTCTCTGAACATAAATTGCAGCTGATTTACTAAGCAGGAAATACGTTTTTCTAACCATCTGCCGCAGCCTACTAACAACTCTGTATCTAATGCATCACTCTGGATTATCCATACTTCCAGCGTCTCTAAAGTTATTCAGACTTCTTCAGTGTGTATTCGAGCTCTCCTCATTCAGACAGACTTGAATTCAGCGCCCTTTAAACCAGCACTCCAAACTATTTCTGCTATGGTTTTCTACGAACCCTTGAACTACATTAGTATTAAAGTACAACAGCGATAAGGCTAAAGATAGGCGATATAAACCACAGCAGCCGGGTAGCTTCTGGAGGAGAATTATTAACTTGAGTAAAGTAGCGTGTGTATGTGAGACATTCAGATGCGGGGAATCGAATTAAACACTCCCCCTGGAATGCTGAGGCGCCAGTTTTGGAGCATCGCTAATACACACAATCTGCCAGGCCCAGCCCAATCCAGGGGGCTGAGGAAGTGGGGATGAGATGGCGAGGAGGGGGCACACAGACACCCAGCCTAGTCAAGGGAATAACAATCACACAAACACACACGGCGGGGGAGGAGACTGGAGACATCGCAGACGTACGTGCCTGTGACCGGGTCCAGCCCGCTCAGGGATTAAGAGAGGTGAGGTGGGGCAGGTACTTAACCTGAGCGAGTACCAGCCGGAATTCGTACCCGGCCAGGCCCAGCCCAATCAGGGTGCAGGAAGGGGAGGCGGGTACATAGATACCCGGGCCCAGCCCAATCAGGGAGCGGTGAAGTCCCGCCGCTAGCCAGGCTCACTCCCGCTCCTCAGGCAGTCGGTTCCCGCTCCGTTTACCTGCCCCTGGCCGAGGCCGCCGGGCCGGGGCCGGCCCTCTCCCTCCGCCTCTTCCTCTCACTCCGCCATCTTCCCCCGCTCACTCGGCCACCCAGCTGGGGGCTCAGGCACCCACCGCCTCCAGCCCCGCCCACTCGAGAGCCAACCTATCGGGCATCGCGTCGTCATCCTTCCGCCTTCGACGAGCATTTGTCAGTGGATGCATCCGTCAGAAGTACTTGGCGCCAGCCTGCACAACTCTCTCCTCTGATTGGTCAGAAGAGGAGCACCTTTTTGCGAAGGTATTGGTTACCCCGTGGGATAAGACCTCCCCTCTCCCTCAACCTCCCACCCCTCCCCACACCTATATTTAAAGGGGCCGTTTAGAATTAAACGTGTGTTCGTGTGACTGCGCGGGAAAGGCAGTCGGGAGGGGGGCGGCACTGCTACTAGGGAGCGAGGCCAGGGGGTCAGAGCCCAGACCTTACCGAAGGCGTCGGAGGTTGTGGTGCCCACCTCACTCAAGGCTGTTTTAGCGGGAAAGCCCCACACTGCCTGAGGTGATCACCCCATTCGCCCGCATGGGACTGGAGCCTGTTGTGCCAGGGAACGTGTAGTACCACCAGCAATGCCTGCCCCGCCCTATCAGCTAGGACAGGCATCCCAGAGCCGGCCTGGCAGCTAGGCTAGTATCCCTCTCAGTATTCGTACAAGGGAGGGGGTAAAACTTACGTGCACTTGTGCCCCATTCCCACCTTAAAGGAAAAGCTAAAGCTAAATCCTAGATTGGCCCCCTTTGAGTTTTTCCACAGGAACCCCCATGTGTTTCAAGCCTTCACACATTGTCTAAAATACAGTTGTCCTAATTACGCTAGACAAAAAAAAGTGGTAGTTTTTCTAAGTATATCAAAAGTAGGAAGCCTGCCAAACAATCACCAGGGTCGCTGGACAATCAACACACTAAAGAAATACTCATGCAAGATAAGGAAATTGTGGGAAAGTTAAACTAAATTGTTAGCTTTGGTCTTCACTGCAGAGGACCTAAGGGAGATTCCTGTACCTGGCTTTTTCTGTGACAAATCTGAGGAACGGTCCCAGATTGAGGCATCAATGGAGGTGGTTTTGGAACAGACTGATAAAGTAGTAATAAATCACCAGGACCAGATTGTCTTTGAAGCATCTTCCACTGGTCCCTATCAGAAGGCAAGATACTGGGATAGATGGACAATTGATCTGACCTAATATGGCCATTCTTATGAATCCACTATTGTCTGTGGTAGTTTGTTCCAACAGTTAATCATCCTTACTGTTAAAAATTTGTGCTTCCTTTCTGATTGGAATGGGTCTGGTTTCAACTTCCAGCCAGTGGTTCTTGTTATATTCTTCTATATTAGATTAAAAGAGCACTTTTAGTATGCTGTACTCTCTCCCCATGAAGATATTGCTACACCACTCAAGCCCTACCACCCCTCAATCTTTTTTGATAAGCTAATCAGAAAGAGGTGGTGGTTTCACTATAAAACATTTTCTCTAGCCTTCAAAAATCACTTGAGTCTTTGCATTTTAAAAAAGGATGTTGAAAAATTAGAGACACCAGAACTGTACATGCTATTCTAGTATCAGCATCAATGCTGTAAACAGAGAAAAAATCTTCCTACTCACTACTTCCATTTATACATCCAAGAATTATTTTAACCTTTTGGACACACCATTGCAGTGGGGTCTTACGTTGAGTTACTTGTCCACTATGACTCCTAAATCCTTTTTAGTCCCTGCTTTCCAAGATTCACTTCCCCCTTTCTGTAGGTGTGATCTGCATTCCTTGGAATACAATTTTGTATTTGGCAGTATTAAAATGCATTATTTGAATAGGCCTAGGTTGCCTAGCAATCCAGATCACTTGGTATGACTGCCCTGTCCTCAACATTGTTTACCAGTCATCTGCAAATGTAGTGATTTTATATTTACTTCCAAATCATTGATGAAAGGGATGGTGTATCAGGCCTAGTACTGATCCTGCATAACCCCACTAAAAACAGACCCATTTAATGATTCCCCATTGACAACTATTTGAGATTTGTCAGTCAATTCTTAATCCTTTCAGATGTGTGCTTGATAGTGTATTGCTAATTTTTAATCAGTGTGTCATCTGGTACTAAGTAGGTACTCTCAAGAATCTCAGTATATTGTATCTATGCAGTTATCACCCAAAATTGTCATTCTTCACAGAATGAAACCAGGGTAGACGAGATCTTTTTCCCATAAAATCATGTTAACCAGCCTTATATTGCTGTCCTTTAATTATTGAATCTCATTTTTTTCCATTATTTTCCCTGGATTGATGTCAGACTAACCTGCCTCTGGTTACTTTGGTCATCTGTTTAAACTTTTGACTATTAGCACAATAGTAGCACTTTTCCAGTGTCCTGCAATAACACTGGTATTCCAAGATTAAAAATAATCAGCAAGCCTCAAAAGTTCTTATCCTTCTTCTGGTAAGGATAAACAAGGATGTTTAAACATCCTCTTTGGTTACTAGTGGACTGGAAAGTACTTCCTTATGGTAAGTGCAGCATCCTCTCTTTAACTATAAAAGTATTTATTGAACACTCCTGTGTTTAAATTGATAGATGCAGTCACCCTCTGAGATCTCAACCTTCACTGACAGTTTCAGTTCTCAGCTATAATTAAACAGTCTGTGGGGTAAAGCCCATTAATATTACAAACAGGGCTTCTGTTGAGGTTTTCCCACAACCAGGGGACTCTTGTGATGGATCTAAGATCCTACAAAAGTCCATATTCAGATCAAAACTCTAATCTTGCATCTTTGGCATTGCTTTCCCACACAACTTATCACACACCAAAATGCTACAATAAAAAAAAGGTTAGATTGCAAAAATTAAGCACACAGTAGTTCAACACCCCCTCCTCCCTGAATTTAAGGTTGTACAAGTAACTTCAATTCTTCCCTGTTATGCAAATGCATTATGCTAGTCTAGTTAAATTAGTGCACACTACCTTTTCCCTCCTTAAGGATCCTGCTTCTTTTGTTACACTGTAGATATACCTTCACTTCTCAATTATAGCTAGTAAAAAAAACAAAAACCCCAACATCCTACACCTCTCCCACCAAACTGCAAGCCCTGCATACTCCACCTGGTATGTAAAAGTCAAGCTTAATATTCCCCCCCCCACACACACACACTCCCTCATGCATCAGCCCCACACTAAGATGTTCTACAGGCTCAAATTGGTCCTCAATTATACCTTTGCACTCCAATTGTTATTAATGTGGTTGCATAGCTAGCAGCAAAATATGGCCCTGAAACAGACTTTTTTAAACTCATGCATAAGTCAGCATAGCAGTTAGCTCCCTGTCCCAAATCTGTGTGGACTCTAAAGTATCTTGGAGTACAGCTAGATATGACTGTGTATGCAGAACATAATCTATTATATTATTTGTTAAAACCAGACTAGAAGTGCACTTAACAGGAACTAGTGCAGGTGTGGGCAAAGAACTATAGCCTGTGGGCCACATCCAGGCCATCAGACCATTTAATCTGTTCCTCAGCTCCAGCCAGGGAGTGGGGTCTGGGGCTTGCCCCGCTCCATGTGGCTCCCAGGAAGCAGCTGGCAAGACAACTCCCCCCATTCCCAGTTCCTATGTAATACACGCAGGCGCAACCAGGCCATTCTGTGCAGTGCCCCGTCTGCAGGCACTGTCCCCCACAGCTCCCAGTGGCCATGGCTCTTGGCCAATGGGAGTTGCAGGGGTTGTGCCTGCATATGTGACAGCATGCAGAACTGTCTGGCCATGCCTCGCAGCTGGAGAGGGGACATGCTTCCCCTCTCTTGCCCCCCAAATCCCTCATCCCCAGCCCCACCCAGAGCTATCACCCCCCATGCCTCAATAGCCGGTTCCCATCTCTGATCCCCCCTCCCACCCTCTAAACCCATTGGTCCCAGCCCACAGCTCCCTCCTGCACCCCAAACCTCTCATCCCAGAGCCCTCACCCCCGCAGTAACCCAACCCAGAGCTCCCTCCTGCACCCTGAACTCATTTGTACTCCCACCACAGATCCCACACCCTCAGCCGGAACCCTCACCCCTACCACCAATTTTGTGAGCATTTATGGCCCGCCATACAATTTCCATACCCCAATGTGGCCCTCAGGCCAAAAAGTTTGCCCACCCTTGAACTAGTGGGATGATGACAGGAAGGAACAAACGATAGTTTAGAACAGTGGAGAGATTATAAAGCAGTAGGCTCAAGTTACTTACGGACTCATGGGTAAGTACTGCAAGTCTTCCCTTAACAGATGCCCTATTATGGAGCTGAGACTTAGCATAACATTTCTCTCAGTTTGAGCTTCCTTGCAGGGAGGATAGGATGGCAAATTACAGCTTGTTTCAAAGTCATAACTGCTTCAGTTAGTTACAGGATTTTTCGTAGATAATCTTCTTGAAGAAAGGAGATCACTTTAGGTTGCTTTCTGAAGTGTGTAGAATCAGACTAATTGTAGAGCCTAACAGCAGCCTTAAGATTGTTCTACAGTGAACAGAGACCGTCACCACCACACAGGCACAATTTTTACAGTGAAGAGGTTTATTTATGCATTGATAAATACAGTATCTGAACTCATTGGGACAATAAGGCACAACTATTGACTACAACTACACAGGCAGAAAAAAAAAGAGAAACATCTACTTTTAAATAAGCAAATCAAAGCCTATAACATGGAAAGGTACACAAGATTTTAACATTGTCACATTCCTCTCCTTTTTACAATTCCTATTTTACATAATATGGTCCTAAAACCAAAATGTTTCCTTCTTGTACAGAGCAGAAATCTTTTACATTTCTCTGGCCTTACTACTAAATTGCAGTCTGAAAATTTCAAAGTGCAACATTTCTTTCTGCAACTCAATTAAAAACAGAGTGTCTGAAGAATCCACTGAAAGATTTTTTAATACCATTGAGTAAAGGAACTAAAGAAATCCATTTGAGGGTTGAATCTTAGCTCAATACTTACAGAAACTTATGTTAACACATGATGTAGAGGTGGGTGGAAGCACTTAAACACTGATTTTTCAATAGAGAAGGACCTCCAGGCCAATTCAAGACACTCCACCTGTACTGGTTGTCAGATCATTTGTTGACTTATCCACATAGTGCACAAGAAGCTGTGCAGCCAATGAATTTGGAGGTTTACAGCTGGACACATTCATTGCTTTTGATTCCTTGATTTAATATAGTCTTGCTGTTAAGTTTTTAATTTAAAAAAAATTATCCTTTCAGTTGTTTTAGTTTCATAAAGATTTGTGCCAAGTATCTGATCAGATTATATTCTAAAGTCTCACTGTTTAATCTGAACTAGGATATAGTAGGCAGTTCGCTAAAAACGCTTGTATCTAAACTTTCATGAAAGTGTACCAAGTGCAGCTAAACTAACACCTACAGGGCAGATCCACCAGCCAGGGTGGGGCTCTGATAGATGTTAAAAAAAATCATTGGTTTTCAAATTATCCAAGGATTAGTATGAAAGCAGCACAAGGTGTCACTAGTGCTATCACCATTGGATGGTGACAACAACATGAAATCAAGAAAACTAGCCATCCACAAAGTTTGAATTATAAACACTGGTAAATAAATCTGCACTAATGAAAGCAAGAAGTTGTGATGGTGGAGGTATGAGTGCCCTGTGGGAAGGATCAGTCATACAGAAAAGCAACCTAGGGAGGAGTGCTTTGTGGTCCACTGGCAGTCAGAGCCTGCAAGCTGCTCTTAAAGAAAACACCCACTTCTGCACCTGGTACTGGGGTCGTTTGAGGGTTATGAATTACAGCGTGGAGTTCAGTTTGTTCCACAGAAGTTGCAACCTGCAATCATGACAGATTCCTCTCACCTCTATGAATTAATTCCTTGGAATTAAGCATTTGAGACTGCTCAGAACTGCCACTACTCCCAATCCTACAGTCCTGCAAAAGAAGCCACAGGACTTAAATGATTAATTTAAGATAGCTCTTAAGGGCAGATCTGGAAAGAGGGAAGAAAGGTCTTGGAAAAAACCAAGTGAGGAGCAAAAAAAGACAGCTCTGTTGTACTAGTATGGGAGGGAATGAGGCAGTGCTACATTGACACCTAGCACTTACTGAAGGAATGATTTAGCTGAGGTTTGTTTCGCACTATACACTACTCCCAGTTAAAAAAATTCAGATGGCTTTTCTGTGGGATATTACCCCCTCTTGGCTTCCCAGATGTAAAGTTCCAGAAGAATAAGTCTGCAGCAGCAATACATAGGAGGGAAAGGCAATCGCAGTCATACAGCAATGGAGAGGAAGAATCTGAAATAGGGACTTTTTAATGCTTCATTCCGAGCTGCACTGCAGCCACTTCCCTTTGTTCCTGCTACACAGGGAACGTTCACCTTGGTGGAACAAGCTGGTGAGGGGTTGCAGATGTGTTTTTCATGCACCAGTAGCAACACACTAAGCAAAGATGATGGGGAGAAAATAGTGTTCTAGTCCTTAGAAATTAGGAGTGGTAAGGAATAGGTCTCCCATCCATCAGTGAAGAAATCGAATGCTCATTTTCTGCTCTACATCAACCTTCTCCAAAACCTGCAATAAAACCCAGAGGCAGCTGGTTAAGTCACTTATGTACACAGTTCTGTTCCAGTTAAAGTGCTGAATGATATTAAAAAGCAAGCAAAAGGAGTATGGGGCAGCCTGGCAAGCCATTCATTCATCTGGAGGCTGCTAATGCTGTGCCCCAGCAGCTAAGCTTTTCTTTTAAAAATTAAGAAAACCACAATGTGAACCAAGTGTAACTAATATAGTAATGTCAATCTCCAGACAGCCAGAAACAGCTAAGAGAAGTGTGGACTATCCTCATTTGTTAGGAGGTTGTTAACCTTTAACTCACATGACAAGTATCAACACTGCACAATAGAACCTGAGAGTTACGAACACCAGAGTTACAAACTGACTGGTCAACCACACTCCTCATTTGGAACCAGAAGTATGCAGTCAGGCAGCAGCAAAAACAAGCAAATACAGTACAGTACTGTGTTAAACTACTAAAAAATAAAGTTTAAAAAAAGATTTGACAAGGTAAGGAAATGGTTTCTGTGCTTGTTTCATTTAAATTAAGATGTCTACATGCATTTTTCTTCCCCATAGTCAAGTTTCAAAGTTGTATTAAGTCAATGTTCAGTTGTAAGCTTTTGAAAGAACATACCTAACATTTTGTTCAGAGTTATGAACAACCTCCATTCCCGAGGTGTAAGTAACTGAGGTTCTACCGTATTTCACTACTGGACAAGGCGTAAGGGCTTGTCTACATCAGGAATTTGACTGGCACAGATAGTGTAGAAGAATAATTACTCTGCTTTAGTTATGCTAGTATAATTCCCCTGTGTGACTATTTAAGAATATGGAGTAATTATTCTGCTATAACTGTGCCACTCAATTTCACCATGTAGGCAAGCCTCAAGGAAGGAAGCGGATCATCATTTTCTAATCTACTGTGATTGGAGTATCATTCTGTGATCTCAAGTGGACCTTGGAAGACCACCACTATTTTTTCCCTAGTTTGACTCCTGGCAAAGGCTATTTAACTCTCTCCCACAAGGAAGTTACCCTTGTGGTGGGTCTCTTCCTTGCAAATCTATTTGACTGAAAATTCAAAACAGATCCAGCTACATAACCACAGAAGAAAAAGTTTGCAGAAGAGGTATATAGGTGGATTATGAGTGATTATATGCTGGCAGCACAGCCCCAAAAGTGAACCCTGCCCTTCAAGAGGCTATGATCTCATTCCCTCTGCTAGGGCACAGGGGAACTGCAATATACTGGGAAGGGCTGCTACAATAAATGCAAAAGTGAAGAGTTGTATCTTTTTGGCTCATTTTTAACTGTTTGTGACTGCTCAGTGATGACCACGTTCAATCACTTCCTATTATTCAAAAGGTTAAATTCCCCAACCTTAACAAACTCTGTGAAGGAGATGGCACTATCTCCGTCCTGATCGGCCTCCTGGATTGTCCTGTCAGCAATACTGCCCAGCTGCTCGTCTGAAATGTTTACACCAACCATCATCCGCAATACCTGCAAGGTACAAAAACCCCAGGAACTCTGAATATCACCTTTAATAATCTTTAAGATAAGAGCATTATGGGAAGAGGATTCTGAAAGTCTTGTGCAGAGTTTATTCGCAGTACTCGGAACAAGGATACCCTCCAAGTACCAACCCTGTGTAGGTGGAACTCAGGAAGACCCTTATTACTGTCTGGAAATGTCTTCTATGATCAAGATTTTCAGTTCCTTTTGTACACCAAACCTATTGACCAAAACTGCCTCCATACAAATACAGGATATACAAGGATGCCTTTGTGCGCCCCTCCCTCCCGAACAGAAGTGCAAGCTTCTTCCTCATTCCCAAAAAAAAGTGGAATTCAAAAGGGCTCCTACAAAATAAGTGAATATGATTCTTGGAAGTTTCAACTATTTTTCACAAGATTGACAACTGCTTGATTTGACCTTTCCCTGTTTAGGATTGTTTGGTTGTTTTCTGAAGCCTTACAAGTTGCAAATATGCAGTCAAAACTGGACTAGTCAGGTCTTCTCCTTCCTGCCAGTTTGTAAGGTGCCTTTCTGTGCTGCACACAGAAGTGAGCACTTTTGATCAAATGCAGTTCCTTGCTCAAGGTGAGCCACAAACTATTATGTGTATTTGGCAGGATTAGTAGAATGCAGTTACTCTCAACTCAAATCTAGCCTGATACGTACATCCATGCCATTACAGTAATGATTTCTTGTTGCTTTTCTCCATCCAGGATGAAGCAACAAAAGCTTTATCCCCATGGGAAAAGAACTGGTCAGAAACTAATCCACCTCAAAAAACAGACCCATATCTAGTCTTCTTGTCCCTGCCATAAAAACTAAGTATGGTGTTTTTTTGTAGTGGCAGGTACCATCTGCTGATGTCTTTGTTCCAATGGAAGTATAGTCATCCATAAATAATCAAACATGTTAAAAGTTAACCTAATGCTCTGTTGAAGTTTCTGATGGAGTAGGAAGTCTATGCTCTTAAAAAGAGATTGAAAGACAAAAGTCACCACATATTTGAAGCTATGGGTAGGCAGAGTCCAGTCAGCCATACATTTTTGAATGGTCTGTAAGACGGGTCTAACCATAGTCACTAGCAGATGCAGTAACTATTGGTCAAAGGCCGCCATTAGACATCTTCCATATTCTGAAGCTGTTTTAGGTCAACAGCACATTTTTTTTTGAAAGGTCACCCAAGTACCAATAAAATCTTTCACAAGTTATCAATGCAATGAGCATGTCAACTTCATTCTTTTACAAAAAGCATTCCCAGGGAAAGTTTTTCTTTAAGGGTTAAAGTTGCAAGCTAGATCATCTAAAGACCAACAGATTCATTTTAAGTCCCACATCAGCCAATAGTGCTCTTTACCTGAAGCAGCTCATCTCGGGATATCTTGTCATCTTTATCCAGGTCATATAGTCGAAAAGCAACTAGATGGAAGGTAAGAATGAGTCAAATGAGTTCAGATACTATTTGTTCACCTTCCTCACCCACATATATAAAACTTAAATTTCATGCAGTCAAAAACACTTTTGTCTCAAAGCTGGCAGCAATGTAGGTGTTGGGTCATTTTATAATGACCATTGGTGTAAATATTAGGCTACAGCTTTTATATGATCCTGTTAAAAAAGTGTTTTATTGAATTATATAATTCAGAGTTCCCACCTACCATGAAAATCAGTTTGCTCCTGCAATTTGCCAGTGTCTCAATATATACAGTCCTCTTCAGAGGATTGCACATTATTGTCAAGAGACAACAGCGACTTAGAAATTACCTTTCAAGATCAAACCAGTAGTCCATCTAATTGAGTATCCAGCATGACAGTGGTCAGTACTAGATTTACAGGAAGACTTAGGAGCCTCCCTAATGGACAATTCTATAAATAGCCTGCTTGCAGGGGAAATTTCTTTCTAACCCTGAAGCATGAGAGTTTATCTATCCCTCCTAAATGTACTTAATTCCATAAGGAATCTTCTTTGCACTGTCACTTCTCTGACTGGCCTACACTTTGCTTGAAGTATATGGTCAAATCACAGCCTAGAATGCTGATCAGAAGACTGCTGCAGACTACCTAGGAAAGTGATTACTCCTATATACTTTGAACATATGCTTCAAGCAGAGTACGCTACAATCATGAGGGGGAGAATGGGATGGAGGTCTGAAGCTGAGTGGCAATATCATACCACATGAAGGACTGGAGAAATAGCAAGAGGTATGAGGAAGGGAAATGGAAGGCTCATTCCAGGGAGCATCTCTCAGAACTGCTCTGACACACAGCATCCTATCATAAGACATTTAGGAAAGAGCTGAAATTAGTCCAGTATAATCAAGTCTCCAGTGAGCTATGAGAATCCCTGTATGTAACGCCCTTTTACTGAGCTTCAACATATCCCAGTAGCTTCTGAAATGTCTATGGCAGCCTCTGTTACCATCTACTACTTACAGGTTTTAGTAAGTCAGTGTGTGTTTAAAAATAAGTACTGCAGTATGTCAGTTCAGACAGTGTCTTTGTGTAGGGTCACTCTTTCAGGAAACATAAGGGTAGACCAAAGAGGCAGGAGGCCAAGGAATGGAATTGTCCAGGTAGAGTGTGAAGTTTCTTACAGTGCAGCTTGTTACTCCTGCTGTTGAGTGGTTCTGGTCCATTCTGGTCTTTGCTTTTTTCATTATCTTCAATGGGTCGGAAGTGGGCCAAAGTCCTCATGAATCCACGGAAATTCACCTGGTCCTCTCTGCATGGTATTACAACAGGTCAATTGTCTAAAATTTAGCATAATACATGTTATCTATTCCAGATGTGAACACAAGCTTCAGTGACCAAACATGTCCCTTCATGACATTTCTGTAGGGGCAAGTTAACTGAGTGTTCTATAGAGTTTTTATTTACATCCAGCAACCCCTTGTCTTCTTGGTCTCTTTCAGTAGAGGGTGACCACAAGAAGTTTCCTTGTGGTCATCCAGGAACAGTAAGTATTTTCAAGAGCGGTAGCAAAATTATTGGTAGATACATGATACAATGTAGAGAGGAGATGTGGTGTGATGTAGTAAAAAGAAACAAGATTTCTTAAGGTAAGGTTTGATAAGACACATCGTTTCTATAAAATAGGTATATTTACTCACCTCAGAAGCATTGTAAGGGGTTTAAGGTTTCTAAAACATTTCCAAATTTCTTAGATGAAGCACAAAATGAGGAACCAAAATTTAGAAATGAACACAAAGGCTTCTGAAGGTAGAATCTCAAAATCTCAGGCACTGGTTCTTAAAAATAACTACTAGCTTTGGGTGTCAAATTTGACACCTTAAAAGAACTCTAAATTCAGGAAGTGTGAGCTCCCACTTTCTCAAAATTGTGCCCCTTTAAGGTGCCTCAAGTTGGGCAGCTCAGAGATTTCAGATCCCCAAAAGAGTTTACTGAAGTTTGTCTAAAGCTTTTTACTGTAGGAAACCACACTACCTATGACCACCTCTTCTCAAGCCCTTTTTATCCAACAAAAAAGGAAGAAAGGCATAAGTCAGTCAATCTTGTTTTTCCCTTAGTGGGTCAATGCTGAGGAACTGGGGAGAAGGGTGGAGATCTGACACACTGGACCGAAAAGGGAGTTCCAGGTGCATGAGACAGCTTGGTAGGAGAAAGATAGGAGAACACAGAGAATCATGCAAAGGTGCTCTGAACAAAGTGAAGTGGAGAGGAGACAGATGAAATGCAGTTTATGCTAGACATTCGAGGCAAGGAGCTTACTGAACTGGAGGGTGAGAAGCCAGTGAAGCAACTACAGCCTGTGCAGAGGAGAACACCAGTGAGCCCAAAGGAAATTACAAAAGTCAAGGCAAAAGCCATCCAAGGGCTTGGACAAGGGTCTTGGCAGTAGCAATAAGAATGGATAATTTTGGAGATGTAAAACAGTTTGAGGGGAAGAGAGAGTCTGGTTTTAGTCATGTTAAATTTTAGCTGGTGGTATGGTATCTAAGATGTCAGATGCAGATTTGAGAATCAGTATTCAGGTGGCAGCAGAAGCCACGTAGCAGGTTGACATTACCTATTGAGAGAAGGCTAAGGACAAACTCCTACAGAGAAAGGGAAAGAGCAGGAGCCCCCAAAGAAGATACTGAAGGATCAGAGACACCGAAGTAATCTAGAAGAGCAGTATGTCTGAATCCCAGAGAAAGTGTCTCTAGGAGAATCCGACTGACTATGTCATGACAGCAAGAAGAATGAGGACAAAGAAGAGGCCTTATAGCTGATGGATTGACAGTCTGCCAAGCTGGAGACTGGGGTGCAGGATAAGGCAGCTTACACTTGAATGTCACTTTTCATTGACGTTTATGATTCTGGGAGAAGGGTAATGTGGTTTAAAGAAAGTCTAAAGGTGAAGAACCAGACAATTAGGGGTTAAAGCTGCTTAATAAGAGATACTAGTGCTAGAAGTGCGTTTGCAGCCGATAAGTCTCTATTGGCTCCTCTATGCAGGGTTGTTGTTGCCATATTGGTCCCAGGATATTAGAGAGAAAGTGGGAGAGGTAATATCTTTCATTGGACTAAACTTTTGTTAATCAGAGAGAAGTTTTCAAGCTTACACAGAGCTGTTCTTTAGGTCTGAGAAATGTACTCAGTGTCACAGCTAAATACAAGATGGAACAGATTGTTTAATCTAAGTAGTTAACACATTTCAAGGCTCCTGGACTTTCACCAGAGGCATTCAGCAGCATGACAACAGGAATGGAGAAAAGGTTGACATATGAACCAGAACTGAGTATTGATTAAGGATCATAACACCCTGGTATGGTAGGCAAGTGTCCCCATATTACAGATAAGAAACCATTCAAGAGAGGTTAAGTGACTGCCCAAAAGTCTCAAAGCAAATCCATGGCAAGACTGAAGATAGAATCTAGGTATCCAATTCCTACTCCCATGCTTTAGCCATAAACATTCCTCTGATTAGAGCTTTGCAATGTTTGTCACAAAACTTGTAGACCATTTGGAAATGCATTCAATAGGAACTTACCCCTCTGGGAAAAAGGCATTGATAATCCGGTCTCCCAGGGGGTTGATGGCAAGCTCAGGAATCCGTTGGAAGTCTTCACGGCTAAGGGAAGCAAGAATATGAGAGTCTTCATAAACTTAGCTGTAGAGAAAGTTGCATAAAGACTGAGTAAAGTCTAATGAAAGGATCCACAACACAGCATACCCATTTGGATTTTACTTCTTCGGAAGAGTACTTTGCTGTTTGCTTTCCAACCATAATAGCGCAATACCTGTTAAAAGTTTATTAATGGCACCAAGATAAGGAGAATAGTGCTGAGCTTGTATTACATTACACGCCTATAATAGTGCTAATTTATCAAGTTAATACCACTTCTCAGATACAGCAAATACCAATTTGTGCAAGCAATTCTACCAAAGAATTTGAGTTATCCCTCTAGAATGATTGGACAATACGCAACTACAATAAAAGAAAGCAACATAATGAAAAGCAAGCAACAACTAAAGTAAAATGTGTTTAGGAACAGAGCCACTTGAGTTGGAAGGAACTTTAGATTAATTCATCTGGAGCGATGTATCACAGCCTTGATGATATCCCCAAAAGCCACTAATCAATTTTCAGGTTTTAAATTTTAATTTCTTTCTGTCTAGACCCTTTGCTGTATGAGCAAGATATTTACATAATGCTGTGGAAGTTAAAGTTGAGCTTGTTTCTGTATCGAACAGGAATTTTTCCCTACTTTAGAACAGTAACCCTTTTCTATAGGCGCCCATCTAAACTAAATAGATGTGCTGATTAAAAACTACACTGGTGGACAAAGTTACATTAGTATAAAAAAAAGTGTTCACTTGTATAGCTTATTCAAATTAAGAATGCAAAATAAGCAACAATAAAGCACCTTTATAGTTATACTGCTATGTTTGTAAAAAAGTCTGACCAGTATAACTGTCAGTAATTGGTGTAAGACTTAGGGCTTGGCTACACTGGAGAGTTGCAGCGCTGGTGGTGGCTTCACAGCACTGCAACTCACTCACTGTCCACACTTGCAAGGCACATATAGCGCTATATCACCCTGGCTACAGTGCTGGCTGTACTCCACCTCAGCCTGGGGAATAACGATTGCAGCGCTGGTGATGAAGTGCTGCTCCGCCAGTGTGGCCACCAAAAGCACTGTTATTGGCCTCCAGAGGTATTCGGAGGTATCCCAGAATGCCTGTTCAGCCACTCTGCTCATCAGTTCGAACTCTAACTGCCCTGGCCTCAGGTGACCTGCCCTTTAAAAGCCCTGGGAATTTTGAAAATCCCCTTCCTGTTTGCACTCCACACCTGGCTGAGCAATCAGTGAATCTTTCCAGGTGACCATGCCTCCACGCGACAAACGAGCCCCAGCATGGAGCAATGGCGAGTTGCTGGACCCCAGTGTTTGGAGGGAGGAAGCTGTGCAGTCCCAGCTGCGCTCCAGCCGTAGGAATTACGATACCTTTGGGCAGGTATCAAGGGCCATGCTGGAAAGGGGCCATGACCGGGATGCGCTGCAGTGCAGGGTTCAAGTGAAGGAGCTGTGGAGTGCCTATTGCAAAGTCTGCGAAGGAAACCGCGACTCCGGCGCTGCTCCCACGACCTGCCGTTTTTACAAGTAGCTGGACGCGATACCTGGGGGTGACCCCACCGCCAATCCGAGGACAACGATGGATGCTTCAGAGTGGGTGGGGAAGGAGGAAACTGAGAGTGAGGGTACTGGGGTGGGGAGGAGATACCCCAGAGTCCCTGGAGGCACGCAGCCAGGAGCTCTTCTCAAGTCAGGAGGAAGGTAGCCAGTTGCAGCAGCCGGTACTTGGTGGAGGACAAACAGAGGAGCGGGTTCCCGGTAAGTGGCTTTTATTTTGAGGATGGAAATTTTTCGGGCGAGGAGGGAGGGTTCTGCATGCATGCATGCCTAGATGTGGAATAGCGAGGGGTGCGGGGGACCATTGCTGCACACAGGCAAGCTGCATAGGGGCCAGGGCGGAATCCACATTGCTGTAGAAGACCCTCTCACTCTTCCCAGGTGACCCGCAGCAGTGAGACATCTTCCAGGATCAACTCCTGTGGAAAATGTTGGAAGAGCATTCAGCGTAGGTGCCCCCTGCAGCTGTTTGCTTTCCCCATCGCACAGAAACCCCGAGGATAGTACAGCCCTGAAGCAATCAGTCCCCCTTACTCACCATTTCGGGGCTCCTGTGGGTTATGTGCGCTCTTTGGTATGGGAAAATTATGCTATTGTGAAGAATGTTACTCCTTCACTATGTGGGAATAACTGTCTGAGATATAAACAAAGCTGCCTCTGTTAAGTGTTGCCTTTTTTGCCTTTCCACAAGCAACCTTGAGTTCTCGGCTGCCCGAGTTATCAACAGCTCAAAGACTCCAAAACCTCCAGAAGAAGCCGTGAAAAAGCAAAGACGACCTGCTGCAAGCAGTTATGGATCACTCTGCCACAGAGAATCAAAAAGTGCAGGATTGGAGGGAAAGGGAAAGGGAAAGCAGGATCCGCCAGAAAAACGCAACAGCCAGAAAGAAAAGCCCAAAGCAGCTGATAAGGATCCTGGCATGCTAAGCAGACTCTATCCAGGCACTCGTAGCCATGCAGGCAGAGCACTACCGTGCTGGTCCCCCCCCATCCCAAAGCTCTTTCCCTTGTGCCCCAATGTCAGCTCAAAACCCCCTTCTCCAGCATCCAGGTTCTTACCACCACCAGCTGCCTCCAACACCTGTACGTTCACCAACCAGCCCTGAGAACTACAACCCTTACCCTCTGCACTCAATCCCCATCACCATGCAGTATAGGCATCCTGAAGTTCAGCAGCCATTGCACAGCACTCCAAACAGGACACATTCAAACCTGTGACTGTCCAGTTCCCCACCCTACTCCCCTGCCCTTTTAGGTTCCCAAAATGTTGTGTGTCTGTCAAAGTTATTTTTTTTTTCCCCAATAAATGAATTCTTGGTTTTGAAAACACAGTCTTTATTATTGCAGAAAGTCAAAGATACCTTACCCCAGGAAAGAAACAGGAACTGCAAATCAGCTTAGGAAAAACAGATTCCTACTAACATTGTAACCACTGCACTTCACTCTCGTGCAAGGCACCAAACATTACTGTTGGTTTTCAGCCTCAAATTCCTCTCTCAAGGCATCCCTAATCCTTGAAGCCCTGTGCTGGGCATCTCTAGTAGCCCTGCTCTCTGGCTGTGCAAATTCAGCCTCCGGGCATTGAACCTTGGAGGTCCATGCCTGACTGAATCTTTCACCCTTCCCTTCACAAATATTATGGAGGGTACAGCACACGGATATAACCACGGAGATGCTGCTTGACCCCCTCAAGTCTAGCTTCCCATACAGAGATCACCAACATCCCTTTAAACAGCCAAAAGCACACTCCACAGTCATTCGGCACCAGCTCAGTCTAGTTAAACCGGTCCTTGCTCCTGTCAAGTTTCCCTGTATATGGTTTCATGAGCCAAGGCATTAACAGGTTAGCGGGGTCTCTAAGGATCACAATGGGCATTTCAACATCCCCTACTATGATCTTCCAGTCTGGGGAAAAAGTCCCTGCCTGCAGCTTCCTGAACAGGCCAGTGTTCCAAAAGATGCGTGCATCATGCACCTTTCCAGGCCAGCCTGTGTTAATGTCAATGAAACGCCCACAGTGATCCACAAGCGCCTGGAGAACTACAGAGAAATACCCCTTCCGATTAACGTACTCTGATGCTAGGTGGGATGGCGCCAGAATAGGAATATGCGTCCCATCTATCGCCCCTCCAGTTAGGGAAACCCATTTGGGCAAAGCCATCCACAATGTCCTGCATGTTCCCCAGAGTCACGGTTCTTCTTAGAAGGATGCAATTAATGGCCCTGCAAACTTGCATCAACACGATTCCAACCGTCAACTTTCCCACTCCAAACTGGTTCCTGACCGATTGATAGCTGTTTGGAGTTGCCAGCTTCCAGATTGCAATGGCCACCCGCTTCTCCACCGTCAGGGCAGCTCTCAATCTTGTGTCCTTGCGCCGCAGGGTGGGGGCGGGCTCAGCACACAGTCCCATGAAAGTTGCTTTTCTCATCCGAAAGTTCTGCAGCCAGTGCTCGTCATCCCAGACTTCCATGATGATGTGATCCCACCGCCCAGTGCTTGTTCCCCGAGCCCAAAAGCGGTGTTCAGTGCTGAGCACTTCCGTGAATGCCAGAAGCAATTTAGTGTCATACGCATCAGGTGACTCGCTATCATCGTCAGACGCCTCATCACTTTGTATCTTAAGGAATAGCTCAACTGTCAAACGTGATGTGCTGGTGAGACTCTTCAGCATACTCCTCAGCAGTTCGGGCTCCATTTCCCACAGAAATCGTGCCGCACAGAAACTGTTGAGAGTCAAGATGGTGCCAAACGCGGATGGAAAAACAGGGATTGCTGGGATGTGAAGTGATGCATCATGGGGTGTTGGGACAGGAAGCAGAATGACCCATACCCTCCGCCCCCTTCCCACAACCCACAGCGCCAAAATGGGACGAGGTGCTCTGTGGGATAGCTGCCCATAATGCACCACTCCCAACACCGCTGCAAATGTGGCCACACTGCAGCGCTGGTAGCTGTCAGAGTGGCCATACTCCAGCGCTTTCCCTACACAGCTGTACGAAGACAGCTTTAACTCCCAGCGCTGCACACCTGCAAGTGTAGCCAAACCCTTCCTTATTCATTTAGGCCTGTAGCTGGAAAGGTATTAATTAGTGGTAGAGGTCAAGACATACTAAAATGCTGGTTGAAAATGTAAACACATTCCTGCCAAGCAGCAATAATTTCAAACTCTTCCTTGTTGGGTGACCTTGTGCCAAATTTGCAGAAATACTAAACACTGACAATTCCACTTGAAATCAACAGGAGCTCTGGGCACTCAGCCCTTCTGAAATTCAGCTCCAAGGTCTCAAGTTGGGCACCCAAGAACTAGTTGCTTTTGAAAACTGTCTTAAGCAAATGAAGTGGTGATACCAGATAACAGTCAGTTCAAGCTTCTCGAAGCACCAAACCTAGCAATGCAGGAACCTGAACATTGAGCTACCACTTCACAGAACTATAAACATTAGACAGAAAGACCCACTGAGTCGAGTCTCACCTATTGCCAGTGGGGAACTGCTCCCCACAATGTTCTCTAGTGCTCTTCCAGTCTAGTTTTAAAATTTCTCCTGCTGATGATATACTTGAGGACCCAGCTGTAGCGTAACTATTGCTGGGGTCCCAATTTAAGTTCCTTCTAAGCTGTGCTGTCACGCAGCTGCCTATTAAGCCTTGCACAGGGGCTCAGGGCTACGGCAGGGAGAGATTCCGTTCTCCCGGCGTGGATCTGTTACGGCAGGAGAGAGGAGCCCCTCCCAACCCTTGGCCCAGGCCAGGCCAGGCCTACTGGAGCTGCTGGGGAGAGGAGCCTCTCACTTGGCCCAGCCCATCCCTGCCAGAGCTGCTGCAGCTGGGGAGAGGCACCTCTCCCCCAGCCTGGAGCTGCTGCAGCGAGAGAGGGCTGGGGTGAAGTCCTCTCTCTCCACTGCAGCCCCAGGGCAGACTGCAGCCCAAACCCCTCATCCCTGGCCCCACCCGTGCCCACACTCCAACCCTTTGCCCCAGACCCGAGCCCCCTCCTGCAACCCAAACCACTCATTCAGAGCTTGCACCCCCCAGCCAAAGCCCTCATCTCCCTCACATCACAACCCTCTGCCCATTCCCATGCTCCAAATCCCTCAGCCTCACCCCACCCCACGAATTTTGTTACATGCACCAATATGGAGGCGATGTGTCACACAGCGCCTCCACACTGGTGCACATAAAATTCATTCCGCACACGAGTGTAAAAAGTTAGAGGGAACACTGGTCCCAATTATAGTATATTTGTCATAACATGGTTAAAACAGACTATGGTCTTAGAGTATAGTGGTGAAATGACCAGATTTTTTGACCGTTTCTGAACAATGCTACTGCCCTGTGCATGCCCATGCCTATGTTAATCTTCAGAGACATGATTAAGAACCATCTATACATCAAAAATTGATAGCCACGTTGTAACCCAAACCCCTCAATACTGTTGTATTTCAAACAAATGAGGAGCACAATACATTAGTGATTTAAACAAAGATGTAGTAAAGCATCTACATCGGGGTAAGAGCCATTTTAACTTCAGTGTTTTGGCTCCAATACCAACGTGTAGGATCCTACCAAATTCACAGTCCATTTTAGTCAATGTAACAGTTATAGGATTTAAAAAATTGTAAATTTAATGATTTCAGCTCTTTAAATCTGAAATTTCATGGTGTTGTAATTGTAGGGGTCCTGACCCAAAAAGGAGTGGTAGGAGGAAGGGGGTCACAAAGTTGTTTTTGGAGGGGGTTGCAGTACTGCTACCCTTACTTCTGCGCTGCTGCTGGCTTCAGAGCTGGGTGCCGGGCCAACAGCTGTCGCTCTCCGTCTGGCTCTGAAGATAGTGTTGTACTAAAAGTGGCAATACTGCAATGCCCCTAAGATAACATTGTGACTCCCCTGCAACTCCCTTTTGGGTCAGGACCCCCAATTTGAGAAAAGCTGGTCTCTCCCATGAAATCTTATAATATAGGGTAAAGCACACACAAGACCAGACTTCATGGTCCATGATGTATTTTTCATGGCCAAGAATTTGGGTAGGACCCTCCCAATGCGTACAAGCCACTGAAAGCAACTATTCCCACATCCTGTCTAAAATTTTCTATTGATATAACATCAGATTCCTTGCTTGTTAAATTTCAGCTTCAGAAAAACTTTCAATAGTTCAGTCTCATGTTGTGCCTGGTTTATGGCAAGAGATTAAAAATTAACTACAAGTAACCCCTGGGTTTCAAATCCACTTCTATTTTTGTTCATTAATGGGACATTATGGGGTAGGTATTATAATTGGAATAGCAGCAACAGTCATAAAAATGACTGCAGAAAGGCAAGTTGTACCACATTTTATACACCGAGGCCCCTCAGAGTCATTAGGGACCTACTTTACCTGGCTAAGGCTGGAGCCTACAGGAAACTGGATGTTCTATTTCTTCCTTGTTCATGCGCCATAGCAACAGGCTTCTCCCAGTGAGACTTTCCAGGAACCTGTTTCTACTAAAACCTTGCTTAAAAGTTGCTTTGCCTATGATCTTTAACTGCAGATTGGTAGTCTGCATAATAACAAGAGTATCCATGACATTTTTCAGTACTAAACAAGTGTTTCTGCTGCAAACTAGTAGTTTCTAGGTAGGCTATAATACTGAACTGTGGGATGTGTCTCCTGAAGGGAACACAAGAGCCCAACATGGGGGCTGGTGGGAGACACCCATCTCATTGCCTTGTCCCAAGCAGCTGAAGGGCCATTACTGGCCACTCATTCTTTCACAGGCTACTGCTCTTATGTTCCGTCTTCCTTGACTAGGTGGTCATACAGAATGCTGTTTCCCTGATGTCTGACAAGAAAGTGAGCACCCCTGTGCAGAACTGAGGAAAGAACCAAAGAGAGAATGTGACAGCAGCTGTGAGGATAGACAAATGGAAGATGTTTCCCTTTTCCTCACTTTTGGGAACTAGGAGGAACTACTGGAGAAGTGGGGCAAGATATAAAAGTGAAATAAAGGGAGGAGAAAACTGGCAAGGAGAGTAAAGCTTTGTCTATGCCGGTTTAAAAAAAACCAACAGAATTTCAGGGAAGTTTTCCTGTGTAGGCCAGGCCAGAGAGCTGGGAAACAAATGTCCAAAGTGGAAGAGAGAACTAGGAGAAGAATAATGGGGAGAGAGGAAATGAAAAACAGAAAGCAAAGCAGAAAAATACAGAGGAGATCAAATGGGTAAATGAGTCAAGTGAGATAGGGGAGTGGCACTATGTGCAAAAGCAAGCACAGAGTCAAATATAGTAAAAAAATTTAAGTGACTCACACACTACTGTAGAATCTCTATAGATAGAAATTCCATGCTTGAATAATAAGACTAGCAGTAGGAATATGCTACAGCCCACCTGACCAGGATGGTGATGGTTAAATGCTTAGCAAGATTAATGGTTTTCTGTTTCTTTAGCCTCTCTAATGGGGGATTTCAGCTATTCCCATATTGAATGGGAACATGTCACCTCAGTACCAGATACAGAGAAAAAAAAAATGTACACACCAGTAATGAGAGCTTCTTGGAGCAGCTAGTCCTAGAAGCCACAAAGGGGGAGGGAATTTTTGACTTAGTCCTAAGTGACTCTCAGGCTTTGGTCCAAGGGGTGACTATAGCTGAACCACTCAGTAACTGACCATAATGTAATTAAATTTAACATCCTTGTGGAGGGAAAAAATACCAAAGAAACCCACCACAGTAGCATTTAACTTCAAATAGGGAAACTACATAACATTGAGGTGGCTAATTAAACAAATTAAAAGGAATAATCGCAGAAGTAAAATGCCTGCAAGCTGCATGGAAATTTTTTTTAAAGAAAATACCGTAACAGAGGCTCCAACTATATGTATACCTTCAAATTAAAAAAACACACCACAGTCAAAAAATGCCACCATGGCTAAACAAAGTAAGGAGGTGGTTAGAGACAAAAGGACATTTTTAAAATTTGAAGTCAAATCCTACTGAGCAAGGAAAAAAGGAGCATAATCTCTGGCAAATCAAGGACGATTAGGCAGGCCAGAAGAAGACTTTGAAGAACAACTAGCAAAAAGACCCAAAAAATTAACATAAGCAGGCTTCCTGCTTAACGATCAGTAGGGTCACTGGACAATCAAAATGCTAAGGAAACACTCAAAGACGACAAATCCATTGTGGAGAAGCTAAATGAATTCTTTGCATCTGAGGTCACTGCAGAGATTGTGAGGAGATTCCCACACCTGAACCACTCTTTAGGTGATAAATTTGAGGAACTATCCCAGATTGCAATAGAGGTGGGTTTGGAACAAAAACTGATAAATTAAACAGTAAAGGCACCATGACCAGATGGTTCTGAAAGAACTTTAATATGAAATTGCAGAACTACTAACTGTGGTACGTAACCTATTGCTTAAAACAGCCTCTGTACCAGATTGACATAGCTATTGTAACACCATTAAAAAAAAAACAACAGAAAACCACACACTCCAGAGGCAATTCAGGCCAGTAAGCCTAATTCAGTACCAGGGAAACTGATTGAAACTATAGGAACTAACAGAATTATCAGACAGATGAAAATTATATGCTGGGGAAGAGTCAACATGGCTTTTGTAAAGGGAAACCATGCCTCACCAATCTATTAGAATTCTTTGAGAGCAAAGGTGATTCAGTTTATATACTGTACTTGGACATTCAGAAAGCCTTTCATAAAGATCCCACATCAAAGGCTCTTAAGCAAAGTAAGGAGCCATGGGATACATTGGAAGGTCCTCTCTTGGATCAGTAACTGGTTAAAAGGTAGGAAAAACTGGTCAGTGGAGCAACGTAAAGAGTGGAGTCCTCCAATAATCTGTACTGCTCAGCATATTCATATGATCTGGGAAAAAGGGGCAAGTAGTGTAGTGACAAAGTTTGTGGACAATACTAAATTACTTGAGAGTTAAGTCCAAAGCTGATTAAAGAGTTACAAAGGGAGCTCACAAAACTGGCTGACAAGGCAGGAAAATGGCAGATGAAATTCAGCGCTGATAAAGGCAAAGTAATACACATTGGAAAAAAATCATCCCAATTATGTATCTGAAGTGATGGGGTCTTGTCATAAACAGATAGTTAAGGGTTAATAACCCTTTACAGGTAAAAGAGACAAGCAGCTCAGTAAACCTGGCTGACACCTGACCAGAGGACCAATAGGGGGACAAGATATTTTCAAATCTTGGTGGAGGGAAGTCTTTTGTTTGTGCTCTTTGTGTTGTTGTTCGCTCTTGGGACTAAAAGGGACCAGACGTATATCCAGGCTCTCCAAATCTTTCTGAATCAGTCTCTCATGTTTCAAACTTGTAGGTAATTAGCCAGGCAAGGCGTGTTAGTCTTGTTTGTTTTCTCAACTTGAGAATGTTTCTTTTTGCTGGAAGGATTTTACCTCTGTTTGCTGTAACTTTGAACCTAAAGCTGCCCCCCCACCCCGGTCTATAGGAATCTGATTACCCTGTAAAGCATTTTCCATCCTGATTTTACAGAGATAATTTTTACCTTTTTTTCTTTAATTAAAAGCTCTCTTTTAAGAACCTGATTGATTTTCCTTGTTTTAAGATCCAAGGGGTTTGGATCTGTGTTCACCAGGGAATTGGTAAAGTCCCTCAAGGCAACCCAGGGAGGGGATGAAGTTTTGGGGAGACAGAGTGCCCCAGACACTGGAATTCTGGGTGGTGGCAGTGTATACCAGATCTAAGCTAGTAATTAAGCTTAGAAGTATCCATGCAGGTCCCCACATTTGTACTCATAAGTTCAAAGTGGGGAAAGAAACCTTGACAGGTATAAATTAGCTGATACTTCAGAAGAAAAATCTTGGAGTAATTGTGGATGGTTTTCTGAAAACGTCTGCTCAATGTGCAGCAGCAGCAGCAGCTTCCCACCCCAAACCCCCCAACAATGTTAGGAACCATTAGGAAAGGGTTGATGATAAAGACATAATATCATAATGCCACTGTACAAATCCATGACACACCCACACATTGAATAATCCTTGCAGTTTTGGTCAATCCGTTTAAAAAAAAAAGACGTTTGCCTTTCTCGATACTTTTTTGAATTCACAGATAACTAGGGGTATGGAACAGCTTCCACATGAGAAATTAAAGAACAGACTGTTCATCTTAGGAAAAAAGATGACTGAGAGGGGATATGATAGAGGTCTATAAAAATCAAGAATGGTGTAGAGAAAGTGAATAGGAAGTGTTATTTACTCTTTACAACACAAGAACCAGGAGTCACTCAATTAGCTTAATAGGCAGCAGGTTTAAAACATAAAAAGGACTTCACACAATGCACAAGCAGCTAGAATTCGGGGCCAGGGGGATGTTGAAGGCCAAAAGTATAACTGGATTAAAAAAATAAATCAGAAATTCCTGCAGGATAGGTCCACCAATGGCAATTAGCCAAGATGGCCAGGGATGCAAGCCCATGACCTGGGGCAGGAAGAATTACGTGATAATTGCCTTCTTTTGTTCATTTCCTCTGAAGCATCTAGCACCGGCCATTATCAAAAGACTGGATACCGGGCTAGATGGATCATTGGTCTCACCCAGTATGGCCATACTTATGTTCTAGATGTGGTATTTGCATCAGTGCATGCAAAGACAGTAAATTTGTTTTAGATAAAACCAGAATCCTTCTTTTCCCCGGTACGTTTTAAAAACATGTCATGTCCAGACATACAAGTATTCCAACCAATTTCATAGGATCATAGAAGATTAGGGTTGGAAGAGACCTCGGGAGGTCATCCAGTCCAACCCCCTGCTCAAAGAGGGAAGAACACCAACTAAATCATCCAAGCCAGGGCTGTGTCAAGCTGGGCCTTAAAAACTAGTGGGATGGAGATTCCACCACCTCCCTAGGTAACCCATTCCAGTGTAATTTTTCTTAATAGCCAACCTAGGTCTTCCCCACTGCAACTTGAGACCATTGCTCTTTGTTCTGTCATCTGCCATCACTGAGAACAGCCTCGCTCCATCCTCTTTGGAATCCCACTTCAGGTAGTTGAGGGCTGCTATCAAATCCCCCCTGCACTCTTCTCTTATGCGGATTAAATAAGCCCAGTTCCCTCAGCCTCTCATCATAAGTCATATGTCCCATCCCCCTAATCATTTTCATTGCCCTCTATTGGACACTCTCCAATTTGTTCACATCCCTTCTGTAGTGGGGGGGGGGGCCGCAAAACTGGGTGCAATACTCCAGATGTGGCCTCACCAGTGCCGTATAGAGGAGAATAATCACTTCCCTCAATCTGCTGGCAATGCTCCTACTAATGCAGCCCAATATGCAGTTAGCCTTCTTGGCAACAAGGGCACACTGTTGACTCATATCAAGCTTCTCGTCCACTGTAGTCTCCAGGTCCTTTTCTGCAGAATTGCCATTTAGCCAGTCAGTCAGTCCCCAGCCTGTAGCATGGGATTCTGCCGTTCTAAGTGCAGAACTCTGCACTTGTCCTTGTAGGACCTCAGATTTCTTTTGGCCCAATCCTCTAATTTGTCTAGGTCACTCTGGACCCTATCCCTACCTTCCAGTATATCTACCTCTCCCCTGAGCTTAGTGTCATCAGCAAACTTGTGAGGGTGCAATCCATCCCATCATCCAGATCATTAATGAAGGCATTGAACAAAAACAGCCCTAGGACAGACCCTTGGGGCACTCTGCTTGATACTGGCTGCCAACTAGACATTGAGCCATTGATAAGACTGAGCCTACGGGAGACCATAAATCATTCTTTGTTATTGTTACTGTTCTAATAGTGCTTTAAAATATTTGATAGGTGAAGTGACCAACTCTATTCTGTACCATGAGCAAGTGTGCTGCACATCAGTGCTAATTTTCAGAACAGTAATTTATTCAAAAGGTTCAGTTTGATCTGAACCAGTTTTTCAAAACTGCCACTTAATCAAAAAATCCAAAACCAATTGTTTGCCCAGATGTACTCTAGAGCCCAGAGCTTGTGAATCTGACCTAGAATTGTGTAATTTTTCCCTTGCTTGTTTAGTGGGAACTCATCTCTTATAAATTAAGTGTTTCAGAGCCTCACATTTTGAGCACTGGAATAGAAAGAGTGCAATTCCATTATCCATAAAGTCACTCCTCTCTGGGACTAAATGTATTTAGAATCTTCCACTTTCTACCTTTGTCATTGTTTGTTCTGGATGATTTTTCTGAGCACAGAGCTTCCTACTTCAGACTCCAAGACCTTATCAGCACTGGAAGGTAAACTGTTTGCTACAGTCGTGTACATACCCTTTGAAACAAATGGTTAGGCAACAGATATGTGACAGGGAGTTTGACACTGCAGGAGTAGTTTAGTAATTATTCACCCTAGTAAAGGCAAATGAACTCCCCTTATCCACAAAAGCTTCTACTCTTAAGCTACACTATTATAGACTGGGCCACAACTGACAATATTTGTATAACTCAGATTAATTTTAAGTCTTGACAGAGGAAATAGGTATGAATTGGATCCAAAAAAGTCTACTGTAGCAGCCACCACCTTCACACGCTAACTCTGATGTTTGAACTGTTGGGTAGAGTAAAAAAAAGGCTTATGTACTTCCGTGTAGGTATTCAAGATTAATGTGAAAATAACTGGGGCTAGAAATGGTTGCCCAACACAGTACACACTTCCCTGTTTAGCTTGAAGTAGAACTCGTAAACTTATGGATAAATGGCTTTTCAACTCATGAAAACATCCCTAAAAATTCTCATTCTGGCAGAGACTAATTTTTTCTAAAAAAAGATGACTGTTTGGTTCTGTTTGTGTCCAATGCAACACTAAAATTTGCATCAAAAGGTTAACCCATTTTCAAAGTTTGCCTGTGAAAGTCTGCTAATTTTAGAGGAGTCTAGCTTCAATCATATGTCCACTCCATGGACAACCTTCCCATTACAACAGTATTTTGTCTCAGTCAATTGTTAACATGTCTTTGCCAATGAAAAAATAAGACTAATACTACATTCTACCTTCTTATTCTAATAAGGATCACAATATCATCTTGCTTGGCGCTGAAATAATTCAAAACAGATTTAGCGCTCATCTTTTCAGGATGCAAATCCCCAAAAGCTACGGTTTACTGTAAACCATCTCTCTGAAGTTTAAGAATAAGGCTGAACTAGAGCTATTTGCAAGGATCCCACTTTTCTAATTCAACTGGGATCAATGAGTCAGTGATCTAGGTTATTCACTCTCAGACAGTGGTCCACTGAACGCAATCTATGGAGTGCTTCCTGGAGGTCTGCAAATCTGTTTGTCAAAATTTTCACACTGATAGATATCTAACTTATGTCTTACAGAGAAAAAAAGCTGTGCACAGACTAGTGTACCTGAGCTAGCTTAAATCCAACAATAGCAGCGAAGACGGTATAATAGCACTACCTTCTGTTTGGGTAGTATAAGCCTAACACAGACTCTGGATAAGAACAGAGTGGGCGAGCAAACATTGAAGCCCGTGTTGCGCTACTTGTGCTAGCCGCATTCAAGCTAGTGTGAATAGACTAGCCCTTGTACAACTTTTGCTGTGTAGATGTACTCTAAGATTTCAAGGACTGATGCTTGCTATTAGTTATAGCCCATTCCAAGGCTGAGTTTCTTGAGATTTATTTGGCTTAACAAACCCCAATCAACTCTTCACACTTTGAATGTCGGACTCATCTGTTACGTGTTTCCTTGTTGTGAATTCAGTAGATCAAATTTGCAGGAGACATCAAAATGGAAGGGTAGCAAACGTGAAGAGAACCAAAATCCCAAATTACCTCAGTAGATGACGGACAATTCAGTATTAACATAGCCTTTTCTTTGGGGTTGTTGAACTGTTAACAAAGACATAAAACAGGTGGGGACATAACCAAGACGCTGCACTCTTGTAATTAAAACAAGTTTAATTTGTTTGTGAATATATATTTAGCAAATCAGAAAGTAACAAAAATGTCAGAGGGGAAAGTGTTATGAAGAATCCACTTCAAACTTTTCTGTGCCAAACTCTGTGGTCTGGTCGATTGGCACAGTGCTTAATTCAGTATGCACTTTATTTTTGTGGTTCTCATTTGAAAGTTGTACACAGAAGACAAACTGAAGAACTCACACCCTGCACCTTTCTGATATGAACAACTACTTTTAAGAACATTCACGGCCCCCCAGATACTTGGCACCCACTCTCCTGTTTGTTCTTTTATTGAGCAAAGTATATAAAATACATTTAAAAGGTGCAAATGAACTACAAGTGAATGATCTGCAGATCAAAAAACAGTATCAAGTTCACTAGGCATCACCAAGACAATTAATAGCCTGTGACTCAGCAGTAACACAAACAATCCTTTTAGTCACAGAAGCAGCTGCAAAGAGGGTATCATGGAACAACTTTTGTGATAAGTATTTATAAAAGTTAGAGGTGACCTACAAAAGAAAATATGGGTTTGTATTTGTGTCCTTATTATAAGGTTTGAAATTTTTGTTTGTTTAAATCTTAGAAATATCAGGAATGTAACACGGCTGCTACTCTGAAGTCTGGTCTTGTATTTTTCGGAGAGATTTCTTGCATGGCTCAGACTGTATATTCACACTACAACCCTATGCAGCTTTCTGAAATCACTTCTAAAACCTCTTTTGGTTTAAAATACGTTTCCACAAAGCATCAGGAAGGTTTTGCCCTGGGGACAACGAATATTTAGAAGGATCTCAACTCAGTTCACTGGTGCTAGAGCTTTAAGCAATCTGAACAAAAAAATTAATTCTGTCTTAATCAGATTCTCACTTGCATGGTTGACCTGATGCTATACCTATCAGTCCTCCACAGAATTTTATATAAAGACAAGACCTGAATTTAATGTAAACAGGCAAAAAGAAAACCTTTAACTGTCTTTTGCACCTTCTATAGAAAAGAAGTCTGGCAGCAAAGTAGGGCTGTCAATCGCATTTAACTCATGCAATTAATTCAAAAAATTAACTGTGATTAATCGCACTTTTAAAATCGCACTGTTAAACAGAATACCAATTAAATTAAATATTTTTGGATGTTTCTCTACATTTTCATATATATTCATTTCAATTACAACAGAATACAAAGTACACACTGGTCACTTTATTTTTTATTACAAATATTTGCATTGTAAAAATGATAAACAAAAGACAGTATTTTTCAATTCACCTCATACAAGTACTGTAGTGCAGTCTCTTTATTGTGAAAGTGCAAACAGGTTTCTTTCTTACATAACTGCACTCAAAACAATGCAAAACTTGAGCCTACAAGTCCACTCAGTCCTACTTCTTGTTCAGCCAGTCACTAAAACAAGTTTGTTCGCATTTACAGGAGATAATGATGCCCACTTCTCAATTTCTGGTGACACTTTAAATAAGAACAGGCATTTGCATGGCACTTTTGTAGCTGGCATTGCAAGGTATTTACGTGCCAGATATGATAACATTCGTATACCCCTTCATGCTTCAGCCATCATTCCAGAGGACATGCTTCCATGCTGATGATGCTCGTTAAACAATAACGTGTCAATTAAATTAGTGACTGAACTCCTTGGGAGAGAAGTGCACGTCTCCGGCTCTGTTTTACCCGCATTCTGCCATACATTTCATGTTACAGTACTCTGATGACTCAGCATACGTTGTTCATTTTACAAATGCTTTCATTGCAGATTTGACAAAACACAAAGAAGGTACCAATGGGAGGTTTCTAAAGATAGCTACAGCATTCAACCCAAGGTTTAAGAATCTGAAGTGTCTTCCAAAATCTGAGAGGGATAAGATAGGGAGCATGCTTTCAGAAGTCTTAAAAAGGACAACACTCCGATGCGGAAACTACAGAACCCGAACCACCAAAAAAGAAAATCAACCTTCTGCTGGTGGCATCTGACTCAGATGATGAAAATGAACATATCAGGTCACACTGCTTTGAATTGTTATCGAGCAGAACCAGTCATCAGCATGGACGCATGTCCTCTAGAATGGTGGTAAAAGCATGAAGGGACATACGAATCTTTAGTACATCTGATATGTAAATACCTTGCAATGCCAGCTACAATTGTGCCATGTGAACACCTGTTCTCACTTTAGGTGACACTGTGAACAAGAAGCAGGCAGTATTATCTTCTGCAAACAAACAAACTTGTTTGAGCGATTAGCTGAACAAGAAAGAGGACTGAGAGGATTTGTAGGCTCTAATGTGTTACATTGGTTTTGGTTTTGAGTGGGGTTTGTTTTGTTTTTTTTTTTTTTAAAATCCTACATATGTAAAATACTATTTTATTTTTACTGCAAATATTTATAATCAAAAATATAAAGTAAGCCCTGTACACGTTGTATTCTGTGTTGTAACTGAAATCAATATATTTGAAAATGTAGAAAATATCCAAAACAAACAATAGAATACCATTTAAACAACAGTGTGATTAATCACAATTAATTTTAAGCACTTGACAGCCCATTAGCAAAGTGTTTTAGCTAAAAGTTTAGCATGTCTTGCTCCCATATCTGTCTCTAAGAACATTGAGGCAGTTGCAGAAAATTTCCAAAATTCACAATAAGTGGAAGATACAACTATGGAAGCTGCCATTTTGTGGGTCCTCATGCTGCAGATATTAGTGTTGAAGACTTGCTGAGGCTTTGGGGAAGCAATATTTTAAGCTTAACAATGTTTTTAAAGGTGTTTCAGAAAACTGCAACTGAGTTATGAACTCTTCTAACTACACAGGGGTGCAATGTGAATAATTTCTGTAAAAAAACGAAAATCTGCACAGCATCGTAGGTGTGCATAGCGTCTTACAAACATTAGAGCCTAGAGAACCTCCTCCCCCCCATTTGTGTTAGGTATTTAAACAAAAATAGCCCCTGCTCCCAAGAGTTTATAATTGAAATGGTCAAGGCTCAGTTGAGTGTAGAACACAGCTGCAGAGGGGAGGTAAGGTAGAGGGATAACAAGAATGACCAAATACAAGGTTGCATATATTAATTGGGATGCTTTTTTGAGAGATAAGTGAACAAGAGATAACAGGTTACTTATCCCATTGCCATTAGGCCATTAACATGGGCAGAGATGGGTCTTGAAGTATTTGAGAGAGATCAAAGCAGTGGCTATGAAAGTTGATTTGGAGGAAGAAGCCTTTTGGTAGGGTTGGGCATATAACTGGTCAAAAAATAATTGGTTAATGAGTCAAACATTGATCAAATATGGTCAGTGCTGTCAAATATTTTAAATTACTAGTTTATTAGAAGAATAACAAAAAAAGTAAGATTTTATAGTCTCCAATGTACATAGCCATGGATAGACATTTATGCCCAATTACAAATTTACTTAACTGGGTTATTTAACTCAGAAAAATGGACTCAAGCAGTAACAGAAGGAAAAACAGAGCAGGGAGGGAAGGGTCTCTCCACTCCCCTTACTAGCACAGAACTTTTAATATGATCAGCAAGGTATGGCTGGGGACACAGGTGGGGCATGAGGATTATAAATGGGATATTTGTTGAGGGGGAGAACTGGGTGTTTATTTACATATAGTCATTTAATGCAGAGTTGTTTGCTTAATGAGGGTGGAACTGTGATGCATTTGAGAAGGAAGAGCTTTAATGGCTGTGCCGCTTTTCTTGGTTTTGGGAAAGAGGTTTAGTGACTGAATCCTTCTCTCCTCAGCTTCCTTCTGAGTTAATTTCTGTGCATCTAGTCAGTTTAGATCAAATTTTAAACTCTCAGGAGCAGGGATGACCACCTTTAAAAGGTGGTTTATCAAGCACATGTACACTGAAGGCTTGGTATTCAAATAAATAACATATCTTTGAGAAAATTCCAGACAACCAAGATGCTCAACTTTCTATTAGTTTGCCTCCCCCCCACCCCCACAACAGTACGCAGTAAGCCATCAAGACATTTAAGTAGGCTTGCTAACAAACAGTACCATAATGAAATCAAAAAGGTAGGCCACCATCAACATCAGGGCATTCTTCCTGGAATATCTGACATTACTTGACCAGCCAATTGACTGGCTTGTCAAACTTACCTTTTGGTATAATTTTTTAGGATGTTTGACTTTTGTTAACACTGATTTTTATACACATTTTAAAACATTGTCTGCTGCTCTCCAAATATGTAACTGCTTTATACACATTTAATACATAAATTTAAAAAACTGCTTTATTTTAACATGTTCATTTTAGGTCAGTAGAAAGAAGACTCCGATTCATCAGGTGGGAAGATCTATGTACAAAATCTTATTACATTAACCATCATAACTAACTTGGATTATCACAAGCTGAATGGCAGAAAGTACCTACCTAAGAGTCCCATTCTCTCCTTTGTCTAGGCTGGTGAACCGACTGTACAGACGTGTGATCTGACTGTGGGAAACTGGAGGGGAAAAGGAAGTTAGATAAGTCAGTTAAACAATAACCCCATACCCAGATTGTTTACACTGAACAAGTCATCTGCAATGAACCAGACAGATGAAAACACTAGAGCACTGGTAAATTTGTCAGTCTGAGTTGCGCTGCCCCTTCCCACCTCCCCCAATAGCAGGGAATAAGTCTGGGGTTCTCACACGAAATCAAAGGAGTAGAGGCCAGTGCTGTACATCTAGTAAGGGGCTTAGTTACTTTTGTTAAAGACCACAGGCTACCAGTGAGAAGTTTTCAACTCTGGCAATCGGCTATCATTACATTTTTAGCCTTGAAAATGTAAACTAAGCAAAGATCAACCCCAATATGCCCATCCCTAAATTGTCAGAATCCACAATTAAAAGCCTTTCATGCCCCAAAAGTCAGTTCTGTTCACTGCATCAACCCCTTCCCAAATCCCCACTCAGGTTTGAAGAGTGGAAGTTTACATTTTTATAAAATTACATTGATACAGATTAGACTTGTAATTTGCTTTCAAATTCACATTCTAAATTCAAATAATGTGAATATCCTTCAATTGTATTTTCCATATTGCCAAACTAACAAACCAAAGCTCTTATCTCTTCCATATTTCTGATGAGCAAAACATTTTACAATCTGGCTTACAGATAGGATAGTTCCTCTGGAAAGCTAGCTGGGCATGCAAGGGAATAAAGGCAGCGAAGAATGCATTAAATCTACTTTCCTCCCGAAAAAGTCTGCCTGAATCTGAATGCAACTAGTTTCCAGGGTTCCTTGCTGTACTTGGACTCATTCAAATTAAATAAAAGAGACCACGCAAAGGAGCTACGTTTTGAGAGAGCAGAACAAAGCTTTCAGATCAGAAAGTTTAAGGGAGCCCATATGCAGACAAGACAAACATTGCATACCCAACAAGTCTACAATTAGTGGTAGAAATGCCAAATTCAAAACAAACTATTCAAAATCAACCCAGGTACTGTAGGCAGCAACTGATATGGTGCTGCCAAAAGATATTATCTAACATCTTACAAAGACTCTACTGAGGGAGTACTTTCTGTGGATTCTGGAGTCCTGATCCCCCAAGTCAACAGGCAGGACTGCACTGGCAGTACAGCTCAGACCTTGTTAGGTGTTTCAGATTTGTACTAATTTAATACACCTAGAGAAGGAGTTTCCTAAATCCTTGTGTTTAGTCTACAGCCCTCTACAAGACTTAGTTATAAAAGTGATATTAAGGACAACTGTACACTACAATTAAATGGACTTAAGTTACGTTGATGTACAGCCACCATAATAATTAAATTGGTTTTACACATCCATGCTACACTCCTTGTGTCAGCAGTGTGCTGTAAGGGTAAGATCTTTTCCTGTAGCCATATTATATGGCTGAAGGCCTTTGTCTGCAGCCATATTAGGAGAGCAGCAGCCATTAGCCAAGAAGCAGAAAAATCCCATCCTCACATTCCATCTAAATCACATTCAAACAATGTAATATTGGCTGTTAAGAAGGCGATCCTGTCCTAATAGCACCAAACATCACCAGAAAAGGAAACAAATCTTAAGATGGTTAAAGAAAAGTTACTTTGACAGCATTCTGTCTGGCAAGAAATGACTTATCAATAGTTGAGATTGTGAAATCCTCGTTTCTTTACTGTTTTGCCTTTAGGGTCTCCACTTCTCTATTGTGGATCTGTATGATCTTGGTCTGGTTCTTCGACTGTTTCTGTCTGTTACATAATTAATTTTGCTAGGTGTAAATCAATTATGGTGGTGGAGTATGACTGGTTTAAGGATTGTTTTATAGTTATGTTAGGATTGGTTAAAGAACTGTTAACCAATCATTTTACTAAAATATTGCTAAAGGTATAGCTAAGCAGGACTCAAGTTTCACTATATAAACTGGGGTCCAAGGAGACCAGCAGATGAAACAGAAGAAGAACTCACCTCTAGACTGACATGCAGCAACCAGAATCCAGATGAGACTGGCCTTGCCTGGCTAACAGGGAAAGTCTGCCTGCATGATCAGGATTGGTGAGCACAGAATTGCATGCTTAGCATGTGCATTTAGCTTGATAATTGTTAATAGAGGATAAGGATATTACTGTGTAAGGCTCTTTCACTGGTAAAAGGTCCTGAAATCTGCAAAGAGTACACCTTGAGCCCTAGGAACTGGATAAAAGGTAGGCATCCCTAGAGCAGGGGTGGGCAACCTGCAGACCACACATAGTCTATCAGGGTAATCCGTTGGCAGGCCACGAGATAGTTTACACTGACCATCCACAGGCACGGCTGCCTGCAGCTCCCAGAGGCCACAGTTCGCCGTTCCCAGCCAACGGGAACTGTGGGAAGCAGGAGAAAGCACATCCCTGCAGCCCATGCTGCTTCCCGCAGCCCCCATTGGTCAGGAACAGCAAACCACAGGCACGCCTACAGATGGTCAGTGTAAACAAACTCTTGTGGCCCACCAGCAGATTACCCTGATGGGCTGCAGGTTACCCACCACTATCCTAGAGCGTGCAAGTAACAGAATTTTGTTCTGGTAACAGTGCGTTCTCACCAAGAGCACTTGCACTGATTTAACTGCCTGTGTGGGGCATTGTGGGATGGTTTTTGAAAGGCAGCAACAGTTGCTGTAGGCAAGGCAGTGTCCACCCTGACATTGCATCGACCTAACCACATCAACTTAAGGGCATCTTGGAGGTGGAGTTATTAAGTCAGTGTAGTAAGCAAGTTACATTGATGGGAGCTACATTTTATTGTAGACTAGTGATACTCAGATCTCAGTGGCTTAGGAGCCAAATTAACAAACATTACCCAAGAGAGCCATAGTAGTGTCAATTCATTTTTTCCATTTACCATTGTTTTTATATACATCTTATTCCCACAGCAAAGTGACTGACCAAGTATTCTACAATTGGTCAACAACACTGTAAAAGCATCCTGACTGGTTAACTGTTTTATCATCATGTGCTGCAAAAAGCTTCAGGAGACACATTAGAGATATTTACGGCTCCCAAGCTTCAGTCTGAGTATCACTGATGCAGACGCATATGTCAGCCTGACTCTGTAGCATAGACCAGGCCTTAGTGTGCTATTTAGTACCACGCCAACTCAGCTGTTTCAACAGCTGATAAATAGGGTTTATTAATAACAAATGTTTAATTCCTACCTGAATAGGTTGCACAGCAGGTATCAAGTCTGTATGATTGGGACACAATAACTCAATTCTTTTATCAGGCTTGCGCTTTCACGGAGTTATTTGTTTAAACTCTGCTGTTCCCTTCGCTAGGATTGGTTGCCAACAGCAGTTTGCTCCATGTTTCCTTGACAACCTTGTGTCTTAGCATGGGTTGGGCAATATAACAATTCCAAATAACGCAAGTACATAGCAAATTGGCTCTGGTGTTTCAAATATTGAAGTTGATTGTATTATAGATGCAGCTGATAGGTCCCAGAGCTTTAAATAATTTACCAGATGCATACTTTTGAGGAGTAAAGTGATGGGGAAAGAGGGATGCACTACCATCTAAGTCCAGGCCACTGTCCAGAATTAGAAGCCACTAGAAAGGAAGAAGGTGCCAGGATTTCTACTCAGGGACCATCTTTTGGATCACCTTCCAACTAGGAGAAGTTTGATAAATTTGAAAACTTTGTCCTTGCTTCTAGCTGGGTTAGAGAGGGCATTGTCTTCTCCCCACTGAGAATCTCATGACTGCTGCAAAGGGGAAGCAAGTCAGGCCTCTGCTAATATGTTCCTTCCCAACTTATCTTTCTGGCCCTCCCCCACAGAAGTGTCAGCTTTCTGAGTTCCTGGAGGGGGCCTGACCCCCTGCTCCACCCTAGGCCCCACCCCTTCCCAAGCTCCCACCCCCACCCACCCTCTTCCCATTCCTGCTCCTCCCCTTCCCCATCAGCACCTCCTGCATACCACTAAATAGCTGATCCCCAATGGGTAGGAGGCACTGTGTGGAGAAGGTGAGTAGCTGATGAGCAGGTGGGTGCTGAGCACCCACTATTTCCCCCCCCCATGGGTGCTCCAGGGCTGGAGCACCCATGCAGCGGACACCTATGTTTAAGGGTGCGAGTATCATGGAGGTCATGGATTCTGTGACTTCTGCAGTGGCCAGCTCAGGCAGCCCCATGACCAGCCACACCATCACATCCCACTGCCCCCCCAGCAGCAGGAGTTTGGGTGTGAGAGGGGGCTCATGGACGGGGCACAGGAGGGGGTGAGGACTCTGGGAGATGCTTACCTCAGGGGGCTTTCCCTAAAGTGGTGACATGTCCCTCCCTCAGTTCCTAGCTCCACCTGCTGCCTCTGCCTGCAGGTACTGCCCTTGCAGCTCCCATTGGCTGCTAAGTCATCTGGCAGAGCCAGCCCACCTACAAGGAGCCTGCCAGCATCAGCAGGGGTCCTGGGCCACGCACCGCTGTCCATCATCTCCCAGCACGAGCAAGGTCCTGCCCCCCCTCCCCTCCCATTTTAGTCAGGGGTATAAAGTACAAATTATGGACTGGTCACAGGGATGTAAATTTTTGTTTACTGCCTGTGACCTGTCCATAACTTTTACTAAAAATATTAGAAGAGTCCTACCTATGCTCCCCCATAAAAATCTGCAGTGCTCAACTCTGCTGTCCTCAGCATTCTTGAATGGCAGTGTAACAATGACAAGATTCTTGACATTCAGTACTATCCACAAAATGCTGAAAAGCAACAGTGAAACTGATTCGAGATGTATTAAAATCAAAGTAAAATTAGCTTTACAAGCAGCATCAGCGGTGGTCCTTGAGCAATCTGCAGCCTCAGGAAGATAACATTTCCTACTTCAGACATCCCTATTCTTAAGATGACCTGTAGAATTTAAAATTTAAGTGCTTTGGGGTGGAAACTGTCTTTTTTCCAATAAACACTTACGGTGCTCCAGGGTATGCTGTCACTTGAGTACGTTTACATTTGTTTCATGTTTGGAAAGTCCTTTGCAATTAAGAATCCACTTAAACTTTTCCATTAAAATTTAAATTTTACACATCTACAAACTCTTGCACTCTCTTCAGGGAAGTCTCCCCCCCCCTCCACCCACTTGTAGCCAGCAAACTGCTTTTAAACACCCTGATTGGGACTACAATAAACGTAAGTGCACCAAAAGGATTAATATTTCTGCATCCCATGTTTTTAAGAGCCTTATAGTACAGATGTATTGTTATCAAACAAAAGTGCATTTTGAGAAAGTATGTTTTCTGTGTAATAGATATTCAATTGAAATCTTTCCCCAATTAGTTCTCTTTTGTGAGCTTGTGCGTACATGCCTAACTTGCTCTGTAATCCCCTCCCACTGCACATAGACACAAAGGAAGGGGACAGATCAGTAGTAATCTGATTAGTCATGAAACAAGATAATTATATGATCAAAAAATTCAAAGAGACAGGTTACAGGCAGGGCAACAGATATTCTATGATAGAGGTTATACTGTAAGTGTTTAGGTGCATTACTTCAGCACAAGGGGAAAAAGGGTGTGACCTAATAGTTCAAGTACTTTAACATTCCTATGTCTATTCGAGGATCTGTAAAAAACAAATGTCAACAACCAACATTTTCCAAACCAGGCATCATTCCAGACCTCTCCCCTATTTCTTACACTGGCTACTGAAATTTGCACTTCAGGGGGGTTCTTAAGATGGTCTTGAAACAAAGTTCCAAGCAAATTTCCAAGTTGATCACCATGAACTAATGGGGGAGGGGAAAACAGCAGTACTGTAAAATGCCATGTAAGATCTTAGCATGGTACTACCACTACCTTGGACTAAGGAATTCAGGGAGCAAAAGTTCAGAAGTTACTGTGGTTACACAAGAATCTACTGATGATTACTTGTCAGATGGCTGGGTTTTAAGGGACATTTAACCTGTTTTCCTTCCTGAAAGCCTTAACTATACAGGTACGGCAGACTTACTATTATGCACAGAATGAATCTCAGACTGTCAGCACAGACTAAGTACGAAACAATCCAAAGCTTGAACCTAAATTTTAAATTCAACATGTGAGGAAATAAAAACAAGCTGCCACAGAGATCTTTTTTATCCACTCCAGGTACAAAAGCTAATATGGAGTATTGTGTAGCTAAATTAACACCATCAGCTGTGGGTTTGCACTGCCTGTAAAGGGTCTACTTTCAGTAGTGGGTAAGACACCCACAACTGAGAGAACTCCACAGGCAAATATCCACCAACAGACAATGTTTAAACCAAATCCACTTACTTCTTCCTATCCAACAGAAACTGGAGAAAAGACAGGTTTCAGAGTAGCAGCCATGTTAGTCTGTATCCACAAAAACAGGAGTACTTGTCGCACCTTAGAGACTAACAAATGTATTGGAGCATTAGCTTCTGTGGGCTACAGCCCACTTCATCAGATGCACAGACTGGAACATACAGCAAGAAGATATTTATACACACAGGGAACATAGAAAGGTGGAAGTAGCCATACCAACTATAAGAGGCCAATCAATTGAGATGAGCTATAAAAAAAAGAAACTTTTGAAGTGATAATCAAGATGACCCAGAGAAGGTGTAAGGATACTTAACATGGGGAAATAGATTCAAACCAGCACTCTCAGCTATCTTCGGGACACCACTAACTTCCTGAGGAAACTACAATCCATCGGTGATCTTCCAGAAGACACCATCCTGGCCACTATGGATGTAGAAGCTCCCTACACTAACATTCCACACAAAGATGGACTACAAGCATGAGGAATAGTATCCCTGATAATATCACTCTCACAGACCTTGGGAGACAGACCAGTCCTCGCTTACAGACAGCTCCCCAACCTGAAGCAAATATCAGCAACCACACACCATACAACAAACACTAACCCAGAAACCTATCCTTGCAACAAAGCCGGATGCCAGCTCTGTTCACATACCTCTTCAAGTGACACCATCACAGGACCTAATCACATCAGCCACACCATCAGGGGCTCGTTCACCTGCACATCTACCAACATGATATGCCATCATGTGTCAGCAATGCCCCTCTGCCATGTACATTGGCCAAACCGGACAGTGTCTAAGCAAAAGAATAAATGGACACAAATCTGACATCAGGAATCATAATATTAAAAAACCAGTGGGAGAACACTTCAACCTCTCTAACCACTCAGTGACAGACCTGAAGGTGGCAATTTTACTACAACTAAACTTCAAAAACAGACTCCAAAGAGAGACTGCTGAACTTGAATTAATATGCAATTTAGATACAATTAACTTCGGTTTGAACAGAGACTGGGAATGGCTGGGTCATTACACTAATTGAATCTATTTCCCCATGTTAAGTATCTTCACACCTTCTAGGGGTCATCTCGATTATCACTTCAAAAGTTTTTTTTCCTGCTGATGATAGCTCATCTCAATTGATTGGCCTCTTACAGTTAGTATGACTACTTCCACCTTTTCATGTTATCTATATTTATATATCTTCTTGCTTTATGTTCCAGTCTGTGCATCTGATGAAGTGGGCTATAGCCCACGAAAGCTAATGCTCAAATACATGTGTTAGTCTCTAAGGTGCCACAAGTACTCCTGTTCTTTTTTTGGAGAAAATACAGTTTAGTAAAATGGAGACAGACGAGTATGCAGTCCTCAGAGTGATTAACAGTGTTACCATTTCTCAAGTTGGACATTTAGTCACAACATGCTGTTCTGCTTTAGCTGGGTTCACTTTAAGAACTATTTAGCAGAGTAAGTATCAGCAGCACCAAGCTTTTAAGAGTTGGTAGATGTTACAGAACCTTGAGAATGAGCCATATTCACAGCAATACTAACAGTGTTTTTCCACCAAACTTTGTTCTGGGTATTTTATGGTTGCTTTTTAACTGCCCTTTACTTGTCTAGACATTTACAGAGGTGGAAAGCAAGAGTAAGGTGCTAATCAAATGGTGGAATTTTCCATCCAGTGTGCAAACTACAGAAGGTAGAGCAGAATCAAGCTCCTAGTCTATAATTAAAGACCAGAAAAATGAAAGATTACTAAAAAATGTAATAGCCTGTAACAGTCCATATAGACATGAATCAATGTAAATTAATTTCACTGACAGGAGAGTTTTGTTTTATACATCCTTAAATAAAAATTAAATCCTGAAGATAGACATTAACATTTTAACTTAGACCACAAAAAACAATCTGAAATTTAAGTTGCAAACCACAAATATAAGTCTCACATTAAAAAAAAAAGTTAAAATGAAGCATTTAAGGGTAAGCAGGGCAGGAACTCTCTTAGCACCGGTTCTGTCACTTTAAAGTCAGTCTCTACACATTCTAAATGTTTATAAACCAGGCCCATTGCTTACTAATAATTCTCCAATATTAGCTGAAATATTAACAACAGTATAATGCACCAAGTGCCAGAGGCCTGTTAGAGAATCATTCCCAAATATTTGCTAGTGGTACTGGGACCAGCTAACATTTGGAATATCTAGAGGCTGACAGTTTAAGTTAAACCTTTGCTTGCTTTTAAGTTTTGCTCTTTTTAGTAAGAGATGTGTGAATACACATGCAATGATACGCTCGGCAGAGCAATTTCCGGCTGACATTGTGCAGGGGGCTGCATGATAAGCTGGTAGTAAAGATAAACGGCAGTTGATGAATCCAACGAGCATGGAAACTGTCTACGTGCTCAATCTACTTGTGACAGTGTACCCCATAAGGCTTTATGGAAATATGTTTATGAATGTATATATATATATGACATAACTGGAATATGTTTTATGCTACATATGCCATGTAACATATCTCTGTAAAGGTTATGTTCTATTGAATCTATTCATTCTACTTGTATGCATGTGTCATTGTATTTGAAGTTATGAATATTGGCTGTGTACTTGCTTTATTTCTAAGTAGCCTTAGTAAACCTTTTGGTCAGTTTCTTGGGAAAGGAATGTGCAAATTAAGTGCCCAATCAAGAAACACTTAAAGGACAATATCATGTTGGGTCTGTGCTGGAGCAGACTGGCATGTCTGGCTCAACAAGACAGGGTGCTGGAGTCCCAAGCTGGCAAGGAAAGCAGTGGCAGAAGTAGTCTTGGCAAATCAGTTGGCAGCCCCAAGGGGATTTCTGTAATCCAACCTGTCACACTACTTGTGTCAGGAATATGCAGGTGGTGGAAATGCATTTTTCTGGAAGATGCTGGGAGAGACAAAATATTCTCATAGAGGCAAAACACAAGAGGTAGGGAAACGTTTAATTTGGAAAGATCTTAGTTCTCTGCAGGGGCTGAAGCAGCAAGACAATACCTTGAAAAAGACAAATGAAATCCTGGAAGTCAAAAAAAAAAAAAAAAAGTGATTTCTTAATTCTAGGGAAGGTGGCTGCAGTGAATGACTGAAGTTCTCAGAGTTGCAACCATCATGTCTAGTCCACAAAACACTCAATTTTACCAAGACAGTTTCATTTACTAATCCATGGACTATTAGTGACACCACTCGTATTTTGCCCAGATTCTGTATTTATGGAAAGGCAATGGTTCAACAACTAGAGGATGAGGTAGGCTAAACAGAGTAGTTTTACTACAACAGTTCTTAAAATGGTCCATCTGCATTCATGGTATAAGGATTTGCAAACTTTTCTGTTGTTGACCACATCCTCAAGTCTCATGGATCATCTCTCTCGCATATATGGTGCTTTCAGCCTCCTTCTTATTTGCAATCGTAACATCCCTAATGCAACTATGCAATCACTTCAATGGCAAAGTAATACCAGGAAGCCATTTTTTGTATTTTTAGCCTTTTAAAATAAGTTTAGTAGCTGGAAACAATGAAAACCAGAAACATGCAATAAGCCAGCTCTCCAATGACTACCAGAAAGTACCCTATCAATTTATATTTTGGCAAATACAAAAGTAGACTGACTGTGGTCTTCTCCCTTCACATCTCAGGCAATGCCAAAGCAAAAGCTAACTGCATCTTCTAATGTCCATAGTAACAGCTCCTGCGCTTCCTCCCGATAGCACTGTTGCAGGGGACGGTGAGTGTTGTATTTTGGATATTTGCTCAATAGCAATAGACCACTGGGGACACTTGCCTTAGGTTGGTGCAGTCCCTATTCAGCACTTACATGTTACCTGAGCTACAGTAGAGAATCAGAGATTTGTACCCAACTCCCTGACAGTCTCTGCTTTCTATTATGCTATGCAGATCTCTGCCATAGAAGAGAATCTGTCTTGGCGGTTTAGGCCTATCAGGTTAGGAACTCTGCTAGCACTAGGAGTTAAACAATGGCCGGTACTAGCACAATTTTACCTATGAGGCAGGTAGGACCTTTGCAGACAAAAGGCTTCTCAGCACACGTAACTGATTTTGACAAGAAGTGCTACAGTGCTTCCACCCTGCGTGTTCCTCGTTTACGAGCACCAAATAATGGTGGCAGTGGGGTGCAGGTCGGGGGGTGTAAAGACCTCTGATCCCCTACAGCAAAACCCCATAATCTTATAGCGACAGTCGGCCCCTTTTGCTGGGATCGCATCCCCCATCATGACGGGTTCACATGGGCCAGTGAATCACATCCCTCCTCCCCACGAGAGACTTGTTTCCGGGACGGAGGGAATGACCAGGGCGGGAAGGTGCCTGGTCATGCACAGAGCACCTGTCCACAGGCGAGCCAGCGGTCCCCGCCTGGCCGGAGCGGGAAGGGATCGAGCCCCGGGCGGCTCAGTCAAGGGAAGACAAGGGGCTAGCTGTATGCCGGAGCGGGGGACTGACTGGGTCTTCCCCGGCACCCAGAAGCTGCTGTGCCCAGCCGTGGAGAGCCAGAGGCGGTGAGGCAATCTCCGCACTGCCGCTGGGAACAAGCCTCCAGCCCGGCAGACTGGCCCGCACTGCGATCGCAGCATGGAAGCTGCGCTCGGCATCTCAATGGCCCCAACCCCCGGGCCTGGGCTCAGGTGACCACCAGCTCGAGTCTCCGCCAGCCGCGTCGCCCCGCCCGCCAGTGGGGCAGAGACCGGCCGCCCGCGCCCGTCCCGGCTCGCTCAGCCCAAGCCCGCAAAGCCCGGGCCGGCAGCCCGCTACTCACAGCCCGTCTCCTTCTTGATCTCCTCGATCTCCTCGTCCCGCAGCAGCGAGGATGCTCGCGAGCCCATCTCCGGCCGCAGGGGAGCGGGGCAGGGACAGCCGCGGACCGCACAGAGAATGGGGGGAAAGGCAACGGTAGGCTCGGCCAGTCAGCGGGTCCCGGACGCTGCGGCCCGACACCGACGCAGCTGAACACCTGTAAGCGAGAAAGGGAGCGGTGAGACCCCGGCGCTTCCTCTTATCAACCCCGGCCGCGGGGGTGGAGCGCCCCTTCGGCCCTACGCCGTAACCCCGCCCCGCAACTCCTCACCTCTCGCAGAGAGCTCATCAGCGCCTGCGCGGCGCGGCCCCTGTCTTCCCTCCCGCAACGGTCACACTTAGGGCTCTTCAACGTCATCACGAGAGGCCCTAAAGGCGCGGCCCGTGGAAACTACTACTCCCAGCATTCAGCGTGGCGCGTAGTACTGATTACTCACTGCCAGGTGCCGCATTGTACCCTGGGAGTTATAGTCCCGAACACGGCTCTTGTGCCGAGCTAGGCGCAGGGAGTTTGTATGGTCTGAGGTGCCCGCCGCTCTGCCCGCGCTATATAGTAGCGAGTCGCTTCGTTCGCTTAGAGGACTTGGCAGTGGGGAGGGAACTTGGGGAGCTGCTCCTGTGGGGTCCGGGCCCCTGGTGTGATTCCTTGCCCCATGCAGTGACCTTAGTGGTGACCTGTTTATCCCCAGGGCTGTCTCTGGGCTCCCCCTGCCCTGCGGGGCCCAGTGCGAGCCCATCCCCACTGCTCTGCACCTGCGTGCGGGCTGAGGGGCTCCCGACTCGCGCTCTCACTCCTACTGCGTGAGCTGCGACTCGAGGTCACTCCTAAGGGCGGCGTTGAGGTCACAAAAGCAGCCCCAGCGTGGGGCGAGTTAGTGCGCTGCACAATAGGGAGGGAGCACTGGTTGGCAGAGAGGAGGATTTGATCTGGCAAACCATTAGAGGTGTTGGTAAAGGTTGGGAACGGCTGCCAAGCTGGTTGGTCCCTGTATAACTGCTTCTCTGCACTTAATAGTGCACTGTATTTACTTTTTAGTGAATGAGTCTGCTTAATCTTAGTTGTTAACAGTTCCCATGTAGGAAAGAAACTCGTGGTCTGTTCAGCAAAATTTCTGGCATTGTTATACTTTAATAATTTCAATCCTGTAATGTGTAAAGGATCTTCAGATTTTGGCATTTATGCTCCATTTGACAGGGAAGCTTGCAATGCTGGTTTTTAGAGCTAAATGTAATTTATTTTACTACCATTGCCCCATGTATGCAGTTGGTTGACAAATATGGTGCCTGTATGTGTATAGGTATATGAATTATTATATCCTGAGGTGCTTTCCTCCTCAATCTGCAGCTTTATTTTACTGGATGCTGAATGTCACAGCTGGAGAGCATTAAAATGAATCTGGCTCTATCTTTTCATTTTTCTTCTTGGATTATCCTGCAGAGGTCCTAAGAAAAACAAATATTTTAACAGAGGAGTTCCCCTTTTCATTTCCTACTCTGCTGAGAACCAGACTATTTGGGGAGCTAGTTTTGGGATATACCAACATGGATCCAAGCAGCGATTACCAGTTCCTCAATGAGATTCTGGGAAAAGCAGTGAAAATCACCTTGAAATGTGGCGTCTTCCAGGGAATATTGCAGCATGTGGATTCCAGCAGAAGTATCATTCTGAGCAGAGGTTTAACTCTTGTTCTGTACTTGTCACCTAAATTAATATAGTTCTTCAAATGCTGGGGAGGGAGGGAGGAGTTCAGGAAGATGTATTTACATATCCTGAACTGGATAGGATAGGGGCTCACTGGCATGCTATATCATATGTTGGAAGGGTGTGTGGGCTGGAACTTCATATCCCATATTGGAAAGAGAACATTGTTTCCCACACGAGAAAGAATAGATTAATGTGATAGTTATACAATTTTTGATGTGCCAGGACTGAACTGAATGTTTGTTCCATTCCATTCTCTGGTCTTTTCTGGGACTGTTTAGACTAGTAGATGGAGAGCATTGCTTGCCCAAATTCTGAATGTAGTGAACAAATCTGAGAGGCTGTTTATTTTAAAAGATATCTGAGATTTTAAGTGAAATAGAGTCATAATCTACCTTCATGATTTATCATGAACAAGATAAATCTGCATGTAGTCCTTCATTTCGGGAGAATAGGAACAGGAGAGGGTTCTGATGTACTTATGCCTTGCTCAGCAATAATTATGTGTAACTGGAACCTGTGCCACTCAAATTACTCAATAACTGACTTTGACTGATAATTCCAGAATAATTAATCTTCAGCCATTAAGAAACTAAATAGAACTAGGCTGCTCAGTCTTTCATGTAGACTGCACCTACTGCTGATTGTACCAGGCACAGACTAACCTTCCATTGATTTCAGAGGGGCATGGTTGTACTCATGCAATGAAAAACAAGCTGCAGAAGAGTGAACACTCTTACCTAATGTAACATTACAAAGGAAATGGGCCCAACTGTGCTTTCAGCTTTGGGATTGCAAAAGAATAATTGAGTCCAGAATTTGCCTCGTTATGTCCACAAGACATTTGCGTACAACACTCTCATTGTTTTTTGTATCCGTTTTACTCAATACAGTCATTTGAAATTGTTGATTTAGTGCTTTTGCCAGTTGTCATTAGCGAGCACAGTTCTCTGGCCTTATTTGGTGTGTAATCAGTTCTTACCTTGACTTTTATTGCAGAGCTCAATGTTTCTGATTATTTATCTACCTATCTTTTTTTAATTATTTCAGTGAAGAACTTGGAAACAGGCAGAAGCATGGCAGGTGTGAAGATGTTTTTTGCTTATGAAATTGTGAATGGTGAGAACTTTCTTTGTTCTGCAAGGGTGAGGTTCATGGGTATTATTGTTTAGCGCTTTTGTTTTTCTTTTCTAATGATGGGCCCTATTCAGGCCTTCTTATTTGGATAAAAGTCCCATTTTAGTCGTCGAGAGTTTTGGCTAAGTAACTCCTAAGTAAGGAGAGGAAAGATGCCCTAGTGGTAAGGGCCCTAGTCTAGGACTTGGGCAATCTGACTTAAAGTCCCTGCTGTGATGAGCAAGTCACTAACCTATCTGTGCCTCAGTTTCCCCATCTGTAAAATGGGGATAATAGTACCACTTTTCCTCAAAGGGATGTTGTGAGAATAGATGCATTAAACATTGTGATGTGCTCAGATGCTACAGTAATCAGGGAGGGCCATGTAAGTATCTTAGGCTTTGTTTACAGTAGCACTTTTGTCTGCAAAACTTCTGTAGGTGAAAAAAACAAAATTGAAAAAGATTCAGTGAGAAGTCTCTTGTTTAGATTTTCACTTTCCCCTGGAGCGTTTAAGCCAAACACAATAGAATTGTGTTAAAAATGAAAATGACTATAACAAATGAAACCGACTATAATAAAACTTTATAATCCAAGTGTTAAGTAAATAAAAATTGAAAACATTTTAAAGGGACTTATTAAGATATAATAATTTGAACAGTACATGAGAACTCTCTCTCCAATATTTCATTAAACTGTGCATTCTGTAAAACGCATACAAAATAGCTGATGTTTTCCTGTCTTTCAAAGATTTAATAGTAGATGTTATAAAGAGGTCTCTTATTACTATGATTTAAAGGGACACAGTCAACTTAAAAATCATTCTTCTGTCTCAAAATGTACTTAAAATAATAGATAAAACCTAAGATTACTATAGCTGAGAGGTCAGGGGAAAAATATTTCCTGTTCCTCTTTCTCTGCTCCCACACAGCTTATTTACTTCGTGCATATAACAGCACTTAGCATATAATCAATTTTGCTCTTTTCCCTATATAATGAGTCAGTTTCCCCATTTGTTTGTTTTGGGCCTATCACATAGCAATATAGGTGAGAAGAACACTTAAAAAAAAATAGAAACATTTGATTATGCAACGATAAAATCAGCAGGGAAGTAGTATCCAAAACTGCAAAAATTATAAAATGGGGATAGTAGTACTTGATCGTCAATCTCAAAGGGCATTGTTATGATTAGTTAATGTTTATAAAGTTCTTGAACATATAAAGTGCTATATGGTGCTGATTCAAAGCCCGTTACAGTCAATGTAAAGATGGCCATTACTTCATGGATCAGATTCTTCAATTTAAACTACTTTAACGCTTTTTTTTTTAAATGATAATATTTCAAGTTGATGGTCTCCCCTTAAATATTTTTATAAAGTATGCTATGTTACGTTGTTTAGTATACTGTGCCACGTTATACTGATTAATATGCTCTGAAGTACTATCTGAATTAATTAAAACTAGGCAAATTAAATGATCAAAGTACGTTTTGAGATTTATTAGCCTTGTGTTTATGTCTTGTTTCCATGAATTAATGAACTAAGTGAACACCTTGTGGAGAGACTGTGTTGGGGTGATCACTGTTGCCTCTGCTCGTCTACTTCCCCAGATCCAAAAAGACACAGGAGTCAGAGCACTCCATTCTCAGATAGAAGAATTTTTCTGATGAAACAAACTGTCTAAGATAACTTTATTTTGAAGCCACTCCCACAAATAAATAACTCATGTGCAGTATGCTACTCTGAGGCCTTTTTAAAGCTTCATTGGGGATAGCCATTGTGAATTTTTTAGAAATGTCCCTAGTGTAGACCGGCCTATCTGTGTACTGCCGACACTCTCAGTTTTGCATTGGGGGCAAGGAGATGGAAGGCAGCTCTGAGTGATCTATGTACTGTACATCCTTGCCTCCTCCTTTGGTTTATCACATTTACAACAAAATTTAATCTGTAAACTGTGGTGGTGCAATATTGGCCTTATGCAGGGCCATAAACTCCACCAGAGAGGTCCTTTGGGGCCATCTGCCTGTCCCAAGTCAGGATAAAGGAGGAGGGTTGGGCGTGGGGCTAGCAACTCCACCTCGTAAAAAATCAACCTGCTACAGAAACGCCAACAATAGAGACAACAGAGACTTTTACCCTGGAAAAAGAACGGTCTTCAACTCGAAGATGCATGACGCTGGGTGGTAAAAGCTGTGAGGAAGCCACTAAGCCGATTACCCTTCTTGCAACCAGGAGGATTACCATCGGCACATGGAACGTGAGGACCATGTACGAGTCAGGAAAGACGGCGCAGGTTGCAGCAGAGATGAGGAGCAACAACCTGACCCTATTAGGCATTAGCGAGACAAGATGGACGCAAGCAGGACAGAGACGACTGTTGACAGGAGAGCTGTTGTTGTATTCAGGACATGAAGAGAGCGACGCACCCCACACACAGGGAGTAGGCTTCATGTTATCCAAGCAGGCACAGAGCGCACTGATTGGTTGGGAGGCACATGGTCCCAGGATCATCACAGCATCCTTCAGAACTAAAATGAAGAGGATTAAGATGAATGTTGTTCAGTGCTATGCTCCAACTAATGACAGCGAAGAGGAGGATAAAGATTATTTTTACAACAGACTCCAGAAAATGTTAGAGATTCTCCCAGACAAAGACATCATCATCCTTATGGGAGACTTTAATGCCAAAATTGGACCTGACAACACAGGTACGAACAAGTTATGGGGACCCACGCTCTGGGAGAGATGAGTGAGAATGGAGAGAGATTTGTGGATTTGTGTGCACTTAACAACCTGGTCATAGGAGGTAGCATCTTTCCTCACAAGCGGATCCACAGGAGTACCTGGGTATCACCAGCAGGCATGACAGAAAATCAGATCGATCATGTCTGCTTTAGCAAGAAGTTCAGAAGATCCTTGCAGGACGTTAGAGTTAGAAGAGGAGCAGACGCGGCGTCCGACCATCACTTAGCGGTGGCCAGATTGAAGCTGAAGCTGAAAAAGAACTGGATAGACGCGTCAGACAGAAGAGTGAAGTACAACGTCAGCCTTCTGAAGGACTGTAAGACCAAGGAAGATTTTGGACTGACGCTGAAGAATAAGTTTTCAGTATTACAGGATCGGTCTGAGGAAGAGAAAGACAGTGTACTAAACAGATGGCAGAAAGTGAGAGAGACACTTAGGTCGGTATGCCAGGAAGTGCTTGGAATTAAGAAACACCAGCAGAAAGAGTGGATCACAGCAGAGACCTTGATCAAGATAGAAGACAGAAAAAAGAAGAAGGCAGCAGTCAATAACAGCAGGACTAGAGCAGCAAAGGCCAAAGCTCAAAAAGAGAATGCTGAAGCCCATAGAGCAGTGAAGAGGATTATCAGGAAGGACAAGAGAGAGTATGTGGATGAACTGGCAGCAGAAGCGGAGCAGGCAGCATACAGCGGTAATATGAAACAGCTGTATGATACTACCAAGCGACTGTCTGGAAAGTTCAGCAAGCCAGAACGTCCTGTTAAAGACAAGCAGGGAAAGTCTATAACGGGAATAGAACAACAGATGAACAGATGGGCGGAGCACTTTGAGGAACTCCTGAACAGACCAGCACCACCAAATCCACCAGATATCAACCCAGCCAACGAGGACCTCCCAATTAATTGCGATAAACCAACCAGAGATGAGATCAGAAAAGCCATCACCATGATGAAGAATAGGAAGGTGGCTGGACCTGATGACATCCCAGCAGAGGCCCTGAAAGCAGACCTGGATGCTTCAGTGGAAATGCTGTACCCCCTCTTTGAGAAGATATGGGAAGAAGTAGTGATTCCGGTAGACTGGAAAGAGGGATATCTCATCAAAATCCCCAAGAAAGGAGATTTTAGCAACTGTGCCAATTATAGAGGAATCACACTCCTGTCGGTGCCAGGGAAGGTCTTCAACTGAGTCCTCCTAGAGAGAATGAAGGATGCCGTTGATCCACAGCTACGAGATGAACAGGCAGGTTTTCAGCAGAATAGATCATGCACGGACCAGATAGCAACGCTTCGCATCATAGTCGAGCAGTCTATGGAGTGGAACTCCTCGTTGTACATCAACTTTGTTGATTATGAGAAAGCGTTCGATAGCATGGATCGAGAGACCCTCTGGAAGCTCCTTTGGCACTACGGCATCCCAGCAAAGGTGGTCAACCTGATCAAGAACTCATATGACGGTATACACTGTAGAGTGATCCATGGAGGGCAGCTTACTAACAGCTTCCAGGTGCAAACTCGAGTCAGGCAAGGATGCTTGTTGTCACCACTTCTCTTTCTCCTCGTCATCGATTGGATTATGAAGACATCCACTTACAAGCGTAGGAACGGAATCCAGTGGACGTTGTGGACCCAGCTTGATGACCTGGACTTTGCTGACGACCTTGTGCTCCTTTCGCACAGTAAACAGCAGATGCAAGAGAAGACCAACGTAGTGGCAGCCACGTCATCACAGGTTGGCCTCAACATTCACAAGGACAAGACCAAGATCCTTAGGATTAACTCCATCAGCAATGACCCAGTCACACTAAATGGAAGCCCCCTGGAAGAAGTGCAGTCCTTCACTTACCTAGGTAGCATCATCAACCAGCAGAGTGGCACAGACGCAGACATCAAAGTAAGGATTGGTAAGGCAAGAGCAGCCTTCTTACAGCTCAAGAACATCTGGAGCTCCAGAGAGCTGCCTTTGGCAATAAAAATTCGACTGTTCAAATCCAATGTGAAATCAGTCCTACTGTATGGAGCTGAAACCTGGAGGACAACCAAAACAACCATCAGGAAGATCCAGACCTTCATTAATAGCTGCCTCAGAAGGATTCTCCAGATCTGCTGGCCAGACATCATCAGTAACATCCACCTCTTGGAGAGGACCTGTCAACTCCCAGCAGAGGAAGAAATCGGAAGGAGAAGGTGGGGTTGGATAGGACATACACTACGTAAGCAGCCAACTAACATCACCAGACAGGCACTGCGGTGGAACCCCCAAGGCAAGCGGAAAAGAGGTCGTCCAAGAAACACCTGGCAACGCGACCTGCAGGCTGATAGCAAAAAAATGGGCTATACCTGGAACCAGCTAGAGCGAATGGCCCAGGATAGAGGACTCTGGAGATCTGTGGTTGGCGGCCCATACCCCGATTGGGGTGACGGGCATGAGTGAGAGTGAGTGAGTGCAGGGCCATATAGGTTTCAGTAGAGATGCTGTTGGTTCAACTTAAATGCCACTAGTATAAAATATTTCTACCGCATACCAGTGCCTGTGATATCTGATCTGATTACTTTTTACAATGAATGCCCCTTTTCTCACTACACCCTGCCATGACTGTGTTCCACACTGGTCAGTACTAGTTCTGGCTCACATTCAACTTCTTGGGGATTAAATGTAGTTCCTAGTCAAAGAGTTGCTGATATTAGAGCTGTAACAGAAGTTGTTGTTTTTTATTACAGTGGAACTGCTGGAGGAACTGGAACAAAATGCAGCAAAGGGAGCTGCAACTCCCATCAGGTATGTTGGAAGGGACTTTTCTTTCATGACTGGAAAAAGAATGTACCTATTAGAATAGCCAACAAATGGATGGAAAATCTTATGAGTGTAAGATTAAGTAACACCAAGATTGTGTTGAACTGTTCTGAGAGGGAGTGGATAAGGAGATGGCTGGGGTGCTTCGATTACTGAAAAGACTCTTCTAAGATGTTCCTCCTTCCTCCACCAGTGAATAATTTGTTTGGTTTGTTTTATATTGAACTTGTGGTCACCAGGGAATATTTCTCACAAAACCCCCTTCATCCATGGCCAAACAGTTGTACAGGGGAAGCTACATTTCAAACCTTATCAAATGTAGGTGAGTGTGACATCTGGAAGCTGACACAGGTGTGGATTTGTACTTAAAACTCTTTCTTTTCTACTCAGAGTTGCATCTCCAACACAAATTGTGTTAGGTTACTTGGTTTTCAAGTATTTCCCAAGGTCATATTTGAAACTATTTAATTTCCCTCATAAGGGAAATGAGGATTGACCAGCTTTTGCTAACCACTCCCTTAAACTGGAGTTTGAAAGGCAAATACCACCCTGTTTAGCAGCAATCTTTTACATATATAAAAAGTCTAACTTAATCGTTTAACAAAATTTATTCATCAATCCTTTAAATAGAAGCTTTTTGATAAATGACCCTTTGTCTTTAGGGGCTTCTCTTCTCACTTGTACTGCTTTAATTATACTGGTGTAGAAACCGATATTGTTCAAGAGGTATAGCTCCCTAGTGTGGATGCAGTTATGATGGTGTAACAGCGCTTATAGCGATATAGCTTATAAACACTATAGATTGTACTAATGTAAGTGTTTTGGTATAAAAGCATACTCCTAACCAAGATAGTTAAATCGTCCATAAAACTATGTAGATCAATCCTAAGCTAGGTGCTTCAGTATTCCTTGAAAATACGGGTAAGATCTGATGAGAAACAGTCAAATGGAAAAGAATCCCATTCAATTACATCATGTAATAGCAGACAGCTAAAAAGTGACAAGTTTTTAAAGTGCTTTTATACAAATGCCAGAAGTCTAAATAATAAGATGGGTGAACTAAAGTGCTTTGTATTAAATGAGGATATTGATATAATAGGCATCACATCAACTTGGTGGAATGAGAATAATCAATTGGACATAGTAATACCAGAGTACAAAATATATTGGAAGGACAGAGCAGGTCGTGCTGGTGGGGGAGTGGCATTCTATGTGAAAGAAAGCATAGAATCTAATGATGTACAAATCTTAAATGAACCAAACTGTACCATAGCCTCTATGGATAGTAATTCCATGCTTTAATAATAAAAATATAGCAGTAGGGATATAGTACTGACAACTTGACCATGATGGTGATAGTGACTGTGAAATGCTCAGGGAGATTAGAGAGGCTATAAAAATAAAAAAACTCAACTATCCCCATATTGACTGGGTACATGTCACCTCAGGATGGGATGCAGAGATAAAGTTTCCTAACACCTTAAATGACTGTTTCTTGGAGCAGCTAGTCCTGGAACCCACAAGAGGAGAGGAAATTCTTGATTTAGTCCTAAGTGCAGCACAGGATCTGATCCAAGAGGTAAATATAGCTGGACTGTTTGGTAATAGTGACCATAATATAATAAAATTTAACATCCCCGTGGTGAGGAAAACACCACAGCAGCCCAACACTGTAGCATTTAATTTCAGAAAGGGAGACTACACAAAAATAAGAAAGTTAGTTAAACAGAAATTAAAAGGTGTGGTGCCAAAAGTGACATCCCTGCAAGCTGCATGGAAACGTTTTAAAGACACCATAATACACATGCAACTTAAATGAAAAAACACAGTAAGCGAATGAAAAAAGTGCCACTGTGGCTATACAACGAAGTAAAAGAAGCAGAGAGAGACAAAAAAAGGCATCCCTTAAAAAGTGCAAGTTAAATCCTAGTGAGGAAAATAGAAAGGAGCATAAACTCTGACAAATGAAGTGAAAAATACAATTAGGAAGGCCAAAATAAAATTTGAAGTGCAGTTAGCGAAACACTCAAAAAGTAATAGCAAAAAAAATTTAAGTACATCAGAAGCAGGAAGCCTGCTAAACAATCAAAGGGGCCGCTGGATGATCAGGATGCTAAAGGAGCACTCAAGGACAATAAGGCCACTGCGGGGAAACTAAATGAATTCTTTGCATCAGTCTTCACGGCTGAGGATGTGAGGGAGATTCCAAAACCTGAGCCATTCTTTTTAGGTGACAAATCTGAGGAACTGTAGCAGATTGAGGTCATTAGAGGAGATTTGGAACAAATTAATAAACTAAACAGTAAAAAGTCACTAGGACCAGATGGTATTCACCCAAGAGTTCTGAAGGAACCCAAATGTGAAATTGCAGAACTACTAACTGTAGTTTCAGTGACAGACCTGCAGGTGGCAATTTTGCAACAGAAAAGCTTCAAAAACAGACTCCAAGGAGAAACTGCTGAGCTGGAATTGATATGCAAACTAGACAGCAGGGCCGGCTCCAGGCCCCAGCATGCCAAGCACGCGCTTGGGGCGGCACGCTGCGGGGGGTGCTCTGCCACTTGCCGGGAGGGCAGCAGGCGGCTCCGGTGGACCTCCCGCAGGTGTGCCTGTGGTGGGTCCACTGGTCCCACAGCTCTGGTGGAGCAGCCGCAGGCAAGCCTGCGGGAGGTCCACCGGAGCTGTGGGACCAGCGAGCGGTAGAGTGCACCCCGTGGCGTGCCGCCGTGCTTGGGGCGGGAAATGGCTAGAGCCGGCCCTGCTAGATAGTCACCTTAGGTTTGAATAGGGACTGGGAATGGCTGAGCCACTACAAACATTGACTCTATCTCCCCTTGTAGGTATTCTCACACTTTTTATCAAACTGTCTGTACTGGGCTATCTTGATTATCACTTCAGAAGTTTTTTTTCCTTACTTAATTGGCCTCTCAGAGTTGGTAAGACAACTCCCACCTTTTCATGCTCTCTGTATGTGTATATATAGCTCCTCAATATATGTTCCATTCCATGCATCCGAAGAAGTGGGCTGTAGCCCACAAAAGCTTATGCTCAAATAAATTTGTTAGTCTCTAAGGTGCCACAAGTACTCCTGTTCTTTTAACTGTAGTTTGTAACCTATCATTTAAATCGGCTTCTATATCAAATGACTGGAGGATAGCTAATGTGACACCAATTTTTAAAAAGGGCTCCGGAGGTGATCCTGGCAATTACATGCCAGGCAACCTGGTTGAAACTATAGTAAAGAACAAAATTGTCAAAAACATAGATAAACATAATTTGTTGGGGAAAGAGTTTTTTGTAAAGAGAAATCATGCCTCACCAATCTAATAGAATTCTTTGAAGGGGTCAACAAGCATGTGGACAAGGGGGATCCAGTGGATATAGCGTACTTAGATTTTCAGAAAGCCTTTGACAAGGTCCCTCACCATAGGCTCCTCAGCAAAGTAAGCTGTCACGGGATAAGAAGGAAGGTTGGATCGGTAACTTGTTAAAAGATAGGAAACAAAGGGTAGGAATAAATGGTCAGTTTTCAGAATGGAGAGAAGTAAATGGTGGTGTCCCCTTGGAGTCTGTACTGGGACCAGTCCTATTCAACCTATTCATAAATGATCAGGAGAAAGGGGTGAACAGTGAGGTGGCTAAATTTGCGGATGATACAAAACTATTCAAGATAGTTAAGTCCCAAGCAGACTGAAGGGCTATGAAAGGATCTCACAAAATTGGGTCTGGCCAACAAGATGGTAGATGAAATTCAGTGTTGATAAATGCAAAGTAATGCACATTGGAAAACATAATTCCAACTATCCATATAAAATGAGGTCTAAATTATCTGTTACCACTCAAGGAAGAGATCTTGGAGTCATTGTGGATAGTTCTCTGAAAACATCCACTCAATGTGCAGTGGCAGTCAAAAAAAGTGAACAGAATGTTGGAAATTATTAAGAAAGGGATAGATAATACCAAAAATATCATATTGCCTCTATATAAATCCACATCTTGAATACTGTGTGCAGATGTGGTCGCCCCATCTCAGAAAAGATATATTGGAATTGGAAAAGGTTCAGAAAAGGGCAACAAAAATGATTAGGGTATCGAACGCCTTCCATATGAGGCAAGATTAATAAGACTGGGACTTTTCAGCTTGAAAAAGAGTTGACTAAGGAGAGATATAATTGAGGTCTGTAAAATTATGACTGGTGTGGAGAAAGTAAATAAGGAAGTGTTATTTACTTCTTCTCATAACACAAGAACTAGGAGTCATCAAATGAAATGAATAGGCAGCAGGTTTAAAACAAACAAAAGGAGTATTTTTTTCACACAATGCACAGTGAGTCTGTGGAACTCTTTGCCAGAGGGTGTTGTGAAGGCCAAGACTATAACAAGGTTCAAAATAGAACTAGATAAGTTCATGGAGGATAGGTCCATCAATGGCTATTAGCCAGGATGGGCCGGGATGGTGTCCCTAGCCTCCGTTTGTCAGAAGCTAGGAATGGGTGACAGGGGATGTGATTACCTGTTCTTCTTTGAGTGCTGTCCCTGTAGGTGCTCCACTCTAGGTGCCGGTGCATCCTGGCGCTGTTGATCGGAGATTTTCGGTAGCAGTGCCTGGTTGGGACGCACGCAGTCAGTTGATATCTCCCGTCTCGTTGGAATCTTCCTAAGTGCGTGCGCCCCACACCCTCCTCAGTTCCTTCTCAACCATCCTCGTCTGAAGATGGGACTTGGGGCAGTGCTGCCTTTTCTTCCCTGGTCTCTATAGAAAACAGTAACAAAGAACATAGAAATAATTATTACTTAATCCCAGTTGTTTCCCTTCCTTTAGTATAGTTACATAATTAGTTTCTTAAGGTATGTCTACACTACGGGATTATTCCGATTTTACATAAACCAGTTTTGTAAAACAGATTGTATAAAGTCAAGTGCATGCGGCCACACTAAGTACATTAATTCGGTGGTGTGCATCCATGTACCAAGGCTAGCGTCGATTTCCGGAGCGTGGCACTGTGGGTAGCTATCCCGTAGCTATCCCATAGTTCTCGCAGTCTCCCCCGCCCATTGGAATTCTGGGTTGAGATCCCAATGCATGATGGTGCAAAAATAGTGTCGCGGGTGATTCTGGGTAAATGTCGTCACTCATTCCTTCCTCCATGAAAGTAATGGCAGACAATCATTTTGCGCCCTTTTTCCTTGGATTTCCCTGGCAGACGCCATAGCATGGCAACCATGGAGTCCGTTTTGCCTTTTGTCACTGTCACCGTATGTGTACTGGATGCCGCTGACAGAGGTGGTACTGCAGCAGTACACAGCAGCATTCATTTGCCTTCGCAAGATAGCAGAGACGGTTATCAGTTGTTCTGTACCGTCTGCCATGCCATTGTAAATTGGCAATGAGATGATGGTTATCAGTCATTCTGTACTATCTGGTGCTGTCATGGGTGCTCTGGCTGAGGTCGGCTGAGGGCGCAAAGACAAAAATGGGAATGACCCCCCGGGTCATTCCCTCCTTTATGGTTTATCTAAAAATAGAGTCAGTCCTGCCTAGAATATGGGGCAAGTGTGCTAGAGAACCAGTGTACCAGAGAGCACAGCTGCTCCATTTCTGCGGGATCTGACACGATGAGCTGCATGCCATTCTAGGGGGTGCCCCCGCAACAACCCCACCTGTTGCTTCCTTGCTCCCTCAACCCTCCTGGGCTACCATTGCAATGTCTCCCCCTATTTGTGTGATGAAGTAATAAAGAATGCAGGAATAAGAAACACTGACTTGTTAGTGAGATAAAATGAGGGGGAGGCAGCCTCCAGTTGCTATGATAGTCCAGGCAGGACATTAAACGGTGCGGGGGAGAGGAGCCCAGCATCCCGCTACTATGATAGTCCAGGCAGTACAGAATCTTTTCTTTAGACATGAAAGGAGGGGGCTGATGGAGCTCAGCCTCCAGTTGCTATGATGAAGACGGTTACCAGCCGTTCTGTACCATCTACTGGGAATGACTGGGAGTCATTCCTATTTTTACCCAGCCGCCCCCGGCCAACCTCACCTGAGGCCAGCCAGGAGCACTCACAGCCTGCTGCTGCTGCTGATGGATAGCAGTCACATTGTACCGTCTGCCACCGCGGAGGGGAGGAGAGAGGGTGCTGCTGTTCATTGCTCCAGCACCATGTCTACCAGCAGCATGCAGTAGACATAGGGTGACATATAAAAAAGTCAAGAAACGATTTTTTTTCCCTTTTCTTTCACGGAGGGGGGGTAAATTGACGAGCTATACCCTGAACCACCCCGGACAATGTGTTTGACCCTATAGGCATATGGAGCTCAGCTAATAATGCAAATGCTTTTCGGAGACTGTGGGGACTGTGGGATAGCTGGAGTCCTCAGTACTCCCTCCCTCCCTCCATGAGCGTCCATTTGATTCTTTGGCTTTCCGTTACGCTTGTCGCGCAGCACTATGCTGAGTCCCTGCTGTGGCCTATGTCTGGAGATTTTTTCAAATGCTTTGGCATTTCGTCTTCTGTAATGGAGCTCTGATAGAACAGATTTGCCTCCCCATACAGCGATCAGATCCAGTATCTCCCATACGGTCCACGCTGGAGCTCTTTTTGGATTTGGGACTGCATCGCCACCCATGCTGATCAGAGCTCCACGCTGAGCAAACAGGAAATGAAATTCAAAAGTTCGCGGGACTTTTCCTGTCTACCTGGCCAGTGCATCTGAGTTCAGATTGCTGTCCAGAGCGGTCACAATGGTACACTGTGGGATATTGCCTGGAGGCCAATACCGTCGATTTGCTGCCACACTAACCCTAATCCTATATGGTAATACCGATTTTCAGCGCTACTCCTCTCATCGGGGAGGAGTACAGAAACCGGTTTAGAGAGCCCTTTATATAGATATAAAGGGCCTCGTTGTGTGGACGGGTGCAGCGTTAAATCAGTTTAACGCTGCTAAAATCGGTATAAATGCATAGTGTAGACCAGGCCTCAGTTTAAAAAAAAAAAAAAAAAATCTCTCAGGCTTGTCTCCTGTTGAGACACTCTCCCCGGCCATTTCTAATTCATATTGCCAGGAGCTTCAGGATTCAAAAGGTGCATTTCCTGTCATGACTCCATGCCATGGACAGATGGGCACTCACATTGTGTGAAGTGCCTTGGGGACACCCACATCTCCGCGAAGTGCCTCCATTGCGCGAGCCTCAAGTCAAGAGCTCGTCGCGACAGGGACCTGTGGCTCAAAATGCTGATGGAAAAATCCTTACAGCTGCTTTCGGAGACGGGAAAAGTTAAACCCGCTCCTACATGCTCCCCAACCAGATCTGAACCAGTGTGGAGCATTGCTTCACCCTCCCTGGAGTGAAGGCAAGAAGCAGAATAGTCTCACAGGAGAGGCTTTAACAAGGGTAGGGGGTCTCCTGCGTGATCCCTACGCTCTCTGGTGACAGCGCCAAAGGTAGGTGCCTCAGCTTTTTCTAATGCCTCAGCCGCGGCTCCTACAGAGCACAGAGGCAGGGACCCGACCTCCCGTGCCGGGAAGGTCCTTGTTGCCCCGGTCCCCTCAGCACTGAAAACGGCCGCGGTGCGGACAGCGTGCTCCTCCTCGGCACCGAAAACTGCTGCAGTGCTGACAGCATGCCCCTCGGCGCCGAGAAGAACGTCGGCACCGAGCCTATCTTCCACCAGGGCACCAGCAGCAGACCCCCTGCAGGGCACCTCCAAGCAGTCTGCAGCACTATGTCACTTTGACTTTCTCTTGCTAATGAGCTAGAGCAGAGAGCAGGCTCAGCTCAGCCCAGGGAGGAGGAGCAACCATTTCTCACTCAATGTGACCTTTCAGTGTCACCTGAGCCTCACTCTCCGCTCCTAGATACACAGGGCTCATTTTTTTTAACTGCCACTCTCTCCACCTGAACTGGCTTTCACTGACGGTGACCTTGAGATGCAGCAGCAAGCGGAGTTCTCCCCTCCTGCTTCTCCTCCACAGGCACCTCTGCCACCTCAGGTTGTGGCTCAAGGTCACCAGCCTCAGTTTCCCTACTTCGCCCCCCCCGTGTGTGACACCTGGGTTCTCCTACCCTATGCCTTGGCCTCAGTGGTACCCTTGGCAACATCCTCCTACCACTCCTCCTTCTGTGCCTCAATCTCCTGCTCTGTCCACTTCTAGGGTGCCTGAGCCTCCTCCTGAGTATGCAAGTTATGCACCATATCCTGACTCACCGACCCCTAACTCTCCATTAGCCCTGGACAGAGCCCTCCTCCCTCCACCTCCACAAGCCGTGGACGACTGTAAACAATTTCAAGAACTTTTCAGGAGGGTGGCACTCAGTCAAGATATCCCCTTAGAAGAAGTTCAGAAGACGCAACACAGACTCCTCAGAATCCTTCAACCGTCTGCACCCTCAAAAATCATGCTCCCTATAAATGAAGCACTCCTGGAGCCAGCTGACACACTCTGGCAATCCCCAGCTTCTTTAGTACCAACTTGCAAAAAGGCCGAACATAAATACTATGTCCCTGCTAAGGATGCTGACTTCCTATTTTCTCATCCACCACCGAACTCTCTTGTCATGGATGCAGTTGCACAGAGGAAGAAACAGTCACAATATCGACCCACCCTGCAAGAGAAGGACCTTAGATGCCTCGACGTCTTGGGCTGCAAGGTTTATATGTCCTCCACACTACAATTCAGAATTGCAAACTATTCTGCTCTCCTCGCCAGTTATGACTTTGATAATTGCAATAAACTTTTTGAATTTGCCTCCTACATTCCAGAGGATAGGAGAGCAGACTTCAAATCAATCCTGACTGAGGGCCAACTAATTTCCAGAATGGCCCGACAGGCATCTCTAGACATGGCGGATACAGCAGCCCGTACAACTGCAACTGCTGTGGTTATGTGCAGATCCTCATGGCTCTCTGCATCTGGCATCCCGAAAGAACTGCAGACCAAAGTGGAGGATCTCCCCTTTGATAAGGACAAACTTTTCTCCAAAAAAACTGATGAACTCCTTCACACCATGAAAGATTCTAGAGCGACACTGCGCACCCTGAGCATTCACCCATCTCTTCCCAGGAGACAACGATACCAACCCTACCAAAGACCCCGCAAACAACAGTACTATTGTCCTCAACCCAAACCATGCAACATAACTAGGAATCGTACTAGACCCCCCAAGCGCAGACAAAATCGAAATCAAGCCACCACCTTCTGTCCATCGGGCAATAAACAACAGTTTTGAAACGTTGGTCAAGGGTCTGCATGACCACCCCTTGATTCCACCGCTTACTTGCCCATTTGGCCACCGCCTCCAGAATTTCCAACATGCCTGGCAGCAGATTACACAGGACCGCTGGGTCCTCAAATTAGTTCAGTCCGGTTACTCCATCCCTTTTATATCCTATCCTCCTACCCTTCCCCATCCTTCTTCAGGGACCCTTCTCATGACCACTTACTTCACACAGAAGTGGCGCATCTTCTGTAACTAGGTGCAGTGGAACCTGTGCCGACACAACATCAAGGGACAGGTTTCTACTCCCATTACTTTCTAACTCAGAAAAAGACCGGAGGATGGAGGCCTATACTAGATCTATGCCGACTGAACAAATTTGTGAGGACAGAAAGATTCAAGATGATCAAACTGGGCACAATAATACCTGCACTGGATCAAGGGACTGGTTCACAGCCCTTAATCTACAGGATGCTTACTTTCCTATTATCAATTCATCCGGCTCACAGACGCTTCCTACGATTCACAATCGGTCACGACCATTTTCAGTACAGAGTTCTTCCTTTCGGACTCTCCACAGCACCAAGAGTTTTTTCCAAGACTCTAGCCGTGGTCATGGCTCACCTCCACAAACACGGGGTCATGCTGTTGCCCTACCTGGATGATTGTCTTGTCAAGGGCAACTCCTTCGGTGAGACACTTCAGGCTACCCGTTTGGCCATCTCCCTCTTTCACAGCCTAGGCCTCCAAATAAACATCCAAAAATCCACCCTGACACCTACACAACAGATCAAGTTCATCGGAGCTTATCTCGACTCAATTCAGAGCAGGGCCTCGCTCCCATATCACAGATTCCTCGCTATCACGCAGCTCAGATGCACGCTCTCTATTCGTCCTAGGACACAGGCAAGAATCTGTCTACAGCTCCTTGGTCACATGGCAGCCACCACCTTTGTGGTTCAGCACGCCAGGCTACACATGAGATGTCTCCAGGGCTGGCTCAATTCCAGTTTCAAACCCAACAGACACACCTTAGGGATGCTGCTAACTCCTCCTCCCAATGTTATAGCTTCCATACATTGGTGGACAAGTCCAAAAAACCTCTGCATGGGGGTTTCCTTCCAGCAATGATCCCCAATGCTCATGCTCGCCACAGACGCTTCCCTAATAGGCCAGTGGTCCGCATCAGAGACGCACCTACACATAAATCTCTTAGAGCTCAGAGCAGTGAGGCGAGCGTGCCTTCACTTTCTTCCCTTCATAAAGAACAAATCTCTTTGGGTCTTAACAGACAACACAGCATGTATGTACTACATAAACAGACAAGGGGGAGCCCGATCACATTCCCTTTGGATGGAAGTCATTTGACTATGGAATTGGTGCATACAACATCGAATACAAATCATTGCTCCCTACCTACCAGCCACAACACTACTGCCGACGCACTCAGCAGGCACTTCTCAACAGAACATGAATGGGAACTGCACCCCGCAGTACTCCAAAAGCTCTTCTCCCTGTGGGGCCACCCCTTCAATAGATCTCTTTGCCACAACCCAGAATCGAAAATGTCCCCTGTTTCGCTCCAGAGAGGTACTCAAGATTGCATCCCTAGGGGATGCATTCCTCGTCCCATGGAACAACTCCCTCCTATACGCCTTCCCACCAATTCCTCTATTATACAGGGTTCTTCAGAAGATTGCAGACGACAAGGCCCGGGTCATCCTTATTGCCCCGGCTTGGCCAAGACAGACATGGTATCCCTACCTACTCCGCATGTCCTCCCATCACCCATGGGCTCTCCCCAACAGGCCAGACCTCCTTTCCCAGGACAACGGACGGGTTCTTCACCCCCAGCTCCAAAAGCTCCACCTCACAACCCTGGTTCCTTCATGGTTCCAAATCCATGAACTAGTCCATTCTGAGCAAGTCCAATATGTCCTCCTGCACAGTAGGAAAGACTCCACTCGTAAAACCTGCCTGCAGAAGTGGAAGCGTTTCGCCCTCTGGTACTCACGTAATCACTTAACCCCCAATAAAGTGACCCTCCGTAACATTCTAGACTACCTCCTGAAACTAAAACAGGACAGACTTTCGCTCAGCTCCATCAAAGTGCACCTGGCGGCGCTTACCACCTTCCATGACCTATTAGACAGATAGTTATTCACTCTTTACCCACCCTACCATAAAACGCTTTCTCACGGGCCTACAAAATCTCTACCCTGAAATTTACCCAACAGCGCCTGCATGGAATCTTAACCTTGTTCTTCATGCTCTCTTGAAACCTCCATTTGAGCCCTTGGCTACCTCCTCTCATCTCCATGTGGCCATAAAGGTGGCTTTCCTAGTTGCCATAACATCGGCAAGGAGAGTTGGTGAAATGAGCGCCCTGATGGCCCACCCTCCCTACACAATCTTCTCCAAAGACAAAGTCACTTTGAGACCACATCCTAAATTTCTTCTTAAGGTGGTATCGACCTTCCACCTCAACCAACCTATATACTTAGCTACTTTCTATCCCAAATCTCACAAAACTCTTCAAGAGGCAACCCTGCATACTCTTGACATCAGGCGAGCAATCACCTTTTATTTAGACAGGACTAAACCATTTTGTAAGTCCCCACGACTTTTTGTTTCCATTACCGAAAGATCGAAAGGTACGGTTATCTCTAAACAACGTTTATCCAAGTGGATCTCTGACTGCATCAGATCCTGTTACCGTGCGCAAAATCTTCAACCGCCTGAAGGCATTAGAATTTATTCCTCTCAAGCCATGTCGACATCCTTTGCCTTCCTACACAATGTTCCCATTCCTGACATCTGCAAAGCAACTGCATGGTCATCTGAACACACATTTGCAAAACACTATGCTCTCACGCAAGACACCACGGCAGACACCATAGTAGGCCTTACAGTACTATCTACAGTACTCACTGCCGCATCTCCAAAGTCCCACCAACCATAGTGGGTACTGCTACACATTCACCTAGAGTGGAGCACCCACAGGGACAGCACTTGAAGAAGAAGAGAAAGTTACTCACCTTGCAGTAACTGAGGTTCTTCGAGATGTGTGTCCCTATGAGTGCTCCACTCCCTACCCTCCTCCCCTCTACTTTGGAGTACTAGTATGATTCTCCACGGTAGAGAAGGAACTGAGGAGAGTGTGGGGCACACGCACTCAGGAAGATTCCAACGAGACTAGAGATACCAACTGAGTGTGTGCGTCCCAACCAGGCACTGCTACCGAAAATCTCCCATCAACAGCGCTGGGACACACCGTCACCTAGAGTGGAGCACCCACAGGGACACACATCTCGAAGAACCTCAGTTACTGCAAGGTGAGTAACTTTCTCTTCTGTTCATTCCATAGGTGCCAACTTCTCCTGGTGCCAGTGGGTGGCCCCCCCCATCCCAGCCCTGCCCCAACTCCACCTCTGCTCCACCCCCATTTCAACCCTTCCCCAAAGTCCCCACCCCAACTCTGCCCGCCCACTGCCCGTATTGGCCAAATCCCGGGCCTGCCTCTTCCCCACCTTCTCCCCTCAGTGCTCCGTATTCTCGCTCCTCCCTCCCACAGCTTGTTACGACATGTGGGGCAGCTCACCACATGTCTGTATGTATGATACTGGATGAAAGTCAAACAATGCCTTACAACATATTATCATGTTTATGTTGTATGTCCCAATGCGTGTTCACTACAGCACTGTATGTGATATCTTACACTGTTTTTTTGTGCAGGGACAATCTAGTTACCAGAGGAACTGATATGGACAGGGGAGAACCAGCAGATCACAGCCCACAGAGTTCTTCTCGTATTTCCCCAGAGAGCCAGGTCACCATCCTGAGTAACTTAAAATATACCCTGGCAGGTAACTGTGATATTAGGAATGCAAGTTCAGTATTTCTGCAAGCCAAACACTTAGTATGTGGCACAAGCTCCTTTCCCACGTTCTATATCCTTTTCACGCTCTATATGCAAATTGGACCAAAATAACTAAATAGGTTTTTTTTAATTCTCACCTTTAGTTATTTCAGGGCAAATCTGTGTGTGGTCTCTCATATTTTGGAATAAGAGTGACTGTCTCTTAAGTCAAATTGAAATTAGGCACTCTTGTTCCAAAATATGGCAGTCCACACACAGACTTGCCCTGAAATAACTAACGGTGTGAATTAACTATGTGTTTGGCCCCCTCCATCTTTCTATTTCCGTTTATTTAGTTATTTCGGTTCCGTTTTGTGTGTAGACAAGCCCTTATTCACGAAGCAGCTTGAAACCTTAAACAGAAGTGCAAGTTTACATCAGAATGGTACAAGCTCCTTGGCTTGTCATAAACGGAAAACAAGAAGATGGCACTGGAGCTGCTATTAAAATAGTCTCCAATTTGTCCTGGCTAATAAGGAGGAAAAAGTTCTCTCCGTAATAATGCATTTTAGTACTTGTGCCTTCAAGAGGCACTTTGAATGAACTTCATTAAATGGGCTTCAATTATCTCATAGATCAGTTAACACTAAAGCCTAATGATGCCAATTTAAATGTCAGCTTTGCTGACTATTTCACTGTTGATTGTTTCAGCATCAACATTCAGCCATTCTGGGACTGTGGCCCTATAGTCTCTTCCTCCTTACCTTTTGAACTCAAGTGGTTCACAACACCTTTTCTTCCCACATTCAACTGCAGGCTCATAAGGAGCAATATTAAAATATACAATATATATTATATAAAAGGAAATCTTAGTTGTCACATTATACATTTTTCATAACACTTTTACTATGGATTTCTCCCAGCTGTAAAATGACTCTTTCACAAAGCAGCACAACTACTCTTGCACAGAAGTCAAAGTATTTCATGCAATAAGCAATACATCTTGTGTGTGTGTGTGTTAATCTGATGTTTCATTTATTTTGTGGTATCAACTAAAAACTTAAGCCTGGAAGATCACTGTGATTCAAACTCCTTGAATCTTAAAACAGAGAGGAAAATTCACCGTTCCCCCTCCTTCTCTCTCCCCCTCCCAGACTCTCCCTGAGAGAGAAAGTAATCCTAACACAGAGAGAGAAAATTAACCTTTCTCTCCCCCTTCTCTCCTTTCTCCCCCCCAATTCTCTGGTGGATCCAGACCCAGTCCCCTGGGTTCTCACCAGAATAAAAAAACAATCCGGTTCTTAAACAAGAAAAGCTTTTAATTAAAGAAAGAAAAAACAGTAAAAATTATCTTTGTAAATTTAAGATGGAATACGTTACAGGGTCTTTCAGCTATAAACACTGGGAATACCCTCCCAGCCTAAGTATTCAAGTACAAATTAAAATCCTTCCAGTCAAATACACATTTGAACTCCTTCCAGCCAAATACACATTTGCAAATAAAGAAAACAAACATAAGCCTAGCTCGCCTTATCTACCTAATACTTACTGTTCTGAACTTAAAATAGGCACCTACCTATTTTTTTTTAAACATTTGAAGATTACTTTTAAAACTCGTTAGTGGTTTCTGTTTCACATTGAGATCAAAATTCTGGAGGCTGGAGTTGCTGCTGACAGACAATCATTCTATGTTTGCTAGGCATAGTTGCAGCAAGCTTGGTTTGGAAATGCAGTAATGTATTTGGACTTTTTTGTTTTGGAGAAAAGGGAAGGTGGGACTGTGTACAGCTATCATAAAGATGAGACTTGAGTGCGGGTATGAAATATACATCCACTGTGATTACTGATGCAGGGGAAATCTCTAATGCTGTGTTTTTCATTGCAGAGGAGGAAGAAGAGGAAAATATGAAGTACATAGTCATTGATCAATTCCAGCAGAAATTTGGTCCCGCTGTGAGTAATAACAATGATAACATTCAGGCTATATCTACATTACAAAGTTAAATCAACATAAGTTATGTCAGCTATCATCCACCGCTGTAATTCTACTTCTTTTGCAATCCACACCACACACATGATGGCAGATCGTGTCCACAGTTGGCGCTCTTGCATTGACAGACAGAGCCGTGCACCGTGGGTGGATATCCCACTGTGCAACTTGCCACCATCTGCCTCTGGGTGTTCTGGGAAGAGTTTGCAGTGCTTTGTGGGGACGGGTTCACCATCCCATTATGCAGTTTTCTCCATCCCATTATTCCATGGGCTTCTAACTACATTTTGCACGGCTTTTCAACAGCCACTGTAAACTGCGTGCCTGCCATCTGTCTCAAAGCATGGATCCTACACTTCTCTCCCGTATTGCCATGAGTGTTATGAACACAGTATTTCATTAGCTGTGAATCTGATGATGACTCCTGCTCTGTCATGGAAAGAAACAATTCAAGATTGCTTTTGGCATTCACAGAGCAGCTGCACATGGTGGACCATTGGTTCTGTGCACAGGAAACAAGCACTGAGTGGTGAGATTGCATCATGATGCGTATATGGGATGATGAGCAGTGGCTGCAGAACTTTTGGATGCACAAAGCCACCTACCTGGAACTGTGTGTGGAGCTCGCTCCTGTCTTCTGGCGCAAGAACACCAAAATGAGAGCTGCCCTAACAGTGGAGAAGCAAGTGGTGATCACTGTGTGGAAGCTGGCAAGTCTGGACTGCTACTGCTCAGTCACAAATCAGTTTGGAGTTGGGAAGTCCACTGTGGGGGTTGTAGTGATGCAAGTGTGCAGAGAAGTCCACTGTGGGGGTTGTAGTGATGCAAGTGTGCAGAGCCCTTAATTGCCTCCTGTTACGAAGGACTGTGAGTGGGAAACAGTGGATAGCTTCGCAGCAATGGGATTCCCAAACGGCAGCAGGGTGATAGATGGCACACACATCCCCATTTTGGTGCCAGACCACCTTGTGATGGAGTACATCCACAGAAAGGGCTGCTTTTCTATGGTATTACAATCTCAGGTGGATCACTGGGATTGTTTCACTGATATCAAGACGGAATGGTCAGGGAAGGAGCATCAGGATGGATTGTCTGTCTGCTGATTTTGAGCAGCCAGATACTAAGGCTATTACTTAGTACTAAGGATACTAAGAGGGGTTCAACGGGGGGGGGGCTGTTCAAATCAGGGAAGCTTTGAAGGAACATTTTGACAATGAGCCCCAGTAATATGTCTGTCTGTAATGCATTTAGCCAGGCATTGTTGTCTTGCACCGTAGTCTGAACTTTGTAATGATTGCTGTGTGTGCATTTAATTTTATAATGCAAATGCACCAATTGCCACTGGGTATGAATTTCAGCAGCAATCACTGTTTGTAGGAGATAAATAAAAAAATGTACTTATAGAAAGATATGGAATTCCCATTTAACAGCGATGCAAACATTTATTTGTTCTGGAAGGGACATGAAAATGAAGCGCACATTTTCAAATGAGGTTTTCAGAGTTGGGTATATGTCCAGCTGTCATTGTGATACATGTCCTTCAGGGTGGAGCACATGGGATACTGAGGTGGCCCAGGAACATATGAGGAGTGTGTGTGGGGAGGGCATGGAAGGCAGTTCTGTATGGGCTGCAGGAGGAGGCAAACATGGGTTTGTTCCATCTGCAGTTAAGTCAGGGACCTCAGAATGTCTGCTTGGTCCTGTAACAGCTGTATCATCTGCTCCTGTCCTTTTTTCCTCTCTTGGCTATTCATATGCATTTTCTCACTGATCAGCTCTGCTCACAATCCAAAGTATCTGAGGATTGCTGCGCTTCCCGGAACATGTCTTCCTTATTCCTCCTGTTTCATTTCCTTATCTGACAGAGCTGCTCAGCCGCTGTGCAGGAGGAGACCGTCAAGGGCACATCTGCAGAAGCTAAAGAAATAATAGGCAGGGGCACTATTGTGAGTGCATTCACAGCCTTGAATCAAACTAGTTAGAAACACCACTTTCTCACTTCCCCTTGGCAGGCACACAGCACAGCAGGGGCCCTAGCCATGGTGAGTTGGCCCTGCGGTTGAAGGAGCAAGATGGGACTAAGGGTGAGGGGCTTCAGAGGGGAATCACTATAAGCGCCTAGGGCCACTATTCTGAATACTGGCACCATTTTCCACAGGTGGGGGTGATAGCAGCTGATATCTTGCTCCTGAGGGTAACTGAAGATGCAAGGTTGCAGCTCCTGCTTACGTGTGGCTGCGGAGCAGGTTTGTATGCTGCTTGCCTAAGTGCTGCTTTGTTGCCTGCAGAAATAATTGCCGATTCATACAGCAAAGTTTCCTATAGTGGGGGGAAAACAAAGTAGCCCTCCCAAGCAACTTTTGGCAGAAGATTGCAGAGAACCTACAAGAAAGTTTCCTAGAGATCTCTAAGGAGGATTCCTGGGAAATCATGGTGAGCATCAATAAACTTTCTCGCAGGACCCCCTCTGCCTAGGTGCATAGGGGAATGAGAAGCATATACTGTGCCTGTGTTGGGTATTTAAGTCCCCCTTCTACCCTGATTTAAAAAAGCAGAGCTCTACTTCTTGTCTCCCTGCAGTATCAAAGAACAAAGTGTATTTTCCAGAGCTCCCCTTTCTTGCATCAGGTGCATCACAGCTGGAGTGCTGGGACTGGCTAGACCCCTCCGGAGTTGAGAAGAGTTCCTTGCTCACCATGCCACCGCACGTCCCTGTCACCTGTCTTCATCCTCCTCTAACTTCACTTCCTCTTCCACCACATCTTCCTCAGTGTTGACTCCACTGACCACAGTCTCCAGCTCCTGTAAAGCTCCTTGTAGAAGCTGCAAGTCTTTGGAGATGCACCAGACCAACGATTGGCCTCCCTTGCCTTCTGGTATGCCTGCCTCAGCAACTTGATCTTGGCACGGCACTGCTGCGTGTCCCTATTTTGCCCCTTCTTTATGCCATGAGCAATCTGCCCATAGATATCAAAGTTCCTGTGGCTGAAGTGGAGTTGTGATTGCACAGCTTTCTCTCCGCACAGACCCAGCAGATCCAACAACTCAAGAGTACTCCAGGCAAGCGCACGTTTTGTTTCAGGGAGCCAGCATGGTCAGCTGGGCAAATGCTATGTGAGCTCTCCATGCTGAGCAAACAGGAAGAGGAATTTCAGAAATTCCTGGGGCTTTAAACTGGTGGCCAGAGCGAACACAATGGGCTTTGTGGGACACCTCCTGGAGGCCACTTAGGGTGACATAAGCAACACAGTGTTTACACTGATACTGCATCACTCTAACTATCCCCATAAGCCCTACACCTGTTGCCAAGGTGGTTTTATTATGTCAGCGTAGCAGGGGAGTTAAATCAGTGGGAGGAACATTATAGTGTGTACACATCCACAGTTAGGTCCATGTAAGCTGCCTTATATTGACTTATCTGTGTAGTGTAAACATGGCCTTAGAGTGGTGATCTGTGACCTTGTCTTAGTTCAATAGCCAGTAGATAGCTATGCAAGATCTTGACCAGTTCTCCATGAGATATAGTTCTGGAGTACACTTTACAGCTTGTGTTCCCTAACTCCTATGGAGATGTGGTAACCACTATTTGTCTGAGTAAAGTGGCAATGACCTCTTTGATGACCATCAATGACTTCTTACACCAGCATAACAATGATGTGGAAAGGTCTGTGCACATGTATCAAATGTGGTGGAGTTCTGTGCATGTTTGGGGTTTGTAATCTTTGTGAAGTCTATCAAATATGGAGGTCTATGTCTATTTTGTGTGATTTATATCAATTGTGTATAGCAGTTGTGCAAGGGGCCATGTGTGTATGGGGGTCTATCAATTGTTGGGAGTCAGAATTAAATTGATGTGTTTTGTAGGAATTAAAATTTAAATGGCCTGTGTAGTGGGGAGCATCAGAATTACTTGATGCTGGGTGACAGAATCAGTTGTCGGTCTTTTCAGTGGTGTGTGGGGCTTTTGCAAGTTACCACCACTTTTTTTTTCCCCCTCTCCCCAGTCTGCCTCACTTGGGAAACTGGCTTTGCTGCTCTCGATCAGTGGTTCTCAAAGCCGGTCCGCCACTTTTTCAGGGAAAGTGCGGGCTGAGGGATGTGCTGGCTGTCCTTCCGCAGCCCTCATTTGCCTGGAGCGGCAAACCGCGGCCAGTGAGAGCCGCGATCAGCTGAACCTGCGGACGTGGCAGGTAAACAAACCGGTCCAGCCTGTCAGGGGCTTTCCCTGAACAAGCGGCAGACTGGCTTTGAGAACCACTGCTCTAGATTCAACAGGAGGCCTAAGTAGCTGGTGGTGAGAGGGTTCTGTCATAGTGCCCTTTGACCTAATGACAGATTCATGATTAAAAACCTTATCTGGAGGAAATGATCTTGTCCCCTATGTTTGTATAACATAAACAATTATTGTTTTTACATGGCAGTGGGACCTGCAAGGGCCCCATTGTGCTAGGCCTTGTACACACACATAGCAAAAAGATGATCCCTTCCCCAGAAAGCTAATCTAAGCATTGTTTGAAAAGGAAGATGTGAGATTTTTTTTTCTAAAAAATTATAATGCTACTGTGACTGGTCTGTGCTCTGAGACTTGCTTTATTGTAAGAATACTATAATGGTCCAGACCCCTTTTCCTTCAGTGCTCCAACTATGCCTCTCTTCAGTTTCTTTTTATGCAAAAGTTATTGACAGAAATTGATAGTGGTTAGGCCGCTGGTGTACTGAGACCACTGCCAGTCATGCTGACCAATATTGTGTCATTGTTTCCTTGTACTCCACCATCTGTTTATCTGAATCCATTTTGCCTTATACTTATATTGTAAGCTCTTTGAGGCAGGGACCATCTTTTTTTTGTTCTGTTTTTGTACAGCACCAGTGAGTGGGCTCCTAGGTGCTACAATAATATAGATAATATGTACAGCTTTAGAGGATGAACTCCTTTTAATCCGTGGGCACTGGGTATCAAAGCCTCCCCAAACAGCCCTGCGTGGCCCGGTCACGTTCCGTCCCCAGGTCCTCTCCTGCTTCCCGGTGCTGGGCTGGGGCCAGGGACTCTGGGCAGCTGGATCTGGTGCTCACAATGCCTGCCCCACACTCTGGAGGGGACGATCTGGGTTCTTGCAGGGGAAGGCGGGCAGTAGGAGTGGGCCGGGGGCTAACCTCACTGAGCCTGTGGTTCACCCACCACCAATGTTTTACTGCATGGAAACAGATAAAGTACAGGGAGCAAGCTTATCCATAGTATCTCAACAATATGCCTCAAACCTCCTCTGGTGGTGAAAGAGTTGTTCATTATCTATGCTCCATACAGTCCTTGAGCTCTCTGCCAGGACTATCAATGAGGGCACTGATTATAGTATATGTTGTGCTTCATATGCTGTCTTCTAGTAATTGGACTGAAACCTCCAGTGTATGTCTTACAGGCCACTAAACACCTGTCAGATGCAAATTACTTTTGGTCACTAATGACTTCTGTTGAATTTGAACCAATGACTGAGAGATGAAAGACTCCCTGTTTTTATGACCAGTCTCCCAAGCCATCCAATTCCTATATTCCTTTTCTTCTTGTTCTCACTAGATGCTGCACATCAAAAAACAGAGTGTTTTAGGTATGGCAGCAGAGGGTGTTAATCTGTGTCGTCATGGAAGACTCTGCTGGCTTCAGGTAAGGGACAGTTAAAGAAAGAGAGCATGTGTTTTTTCAAGATGTTCCACTGTTAAGAAGGCATAATCTGGGGGAAAAACTTGGGCTAGGTCTACACTTAAAAAAATATACTTGTATAACCCACATAGTTAAGCTGGTGAAAGCCATTTTATAGAAGCAATTATACTGATATAAAGTGTTTCATATCAGTATTACTTATTTTACTTTGCTGAACCTGAATAAGCTGTACCAATATAAGCAATCTGATATAACTGCATCTACACTAGGAGGGTTTTGCTGCTTTAACTCTGCTGGCATAGTTAAAGCAGGAAAACTCTTTATGTGTAGACTAGGCCTTGATGATGATTCATCTTGAAACAGGTCAGAATATGGGAAGATTAGCTGAAAAGTGTGAGTCCAGAGATGTTTTAAATTCATGATAGTAAGGCCTTATCTCAATTAAAAGTTGTATTGGTTTAACGTTCAAGGTTTAAAAAACAATTTATTTAAATGTGTCCGAAGCCTGTGTGGATGCTCTTAATTCAATTTTAAATCTGGTTTATGTAAAATTAAGTGTCCACACAGGGTTTGAATGAGTTTAATTAAATTGGTTTAAAATAATCCAGGGCAACTTTGAATATAAGCAAGGCCAAGTCTTATATCAAAGTCTGGTGGCAGAGGACAGGATACAGTATTTTCATTTTAACCCTTGTAGAGAAAGAGGAGTCCATGAAAGGAAAAGTTCAGGGGGACTGTTATTCGCTTTGTCTATATCCAGTGAAGGAAGTGAGGAAATGGAAGGTTGGTTTAATTCAAGCATTTTGGATAGGATTTCTAATATATATGTTCTTTGCATGTCTGAAAATGCCCATTATGTAACTGCACACAATAAGCTACTGAGTTTGATCCCTTATTGCAAGCTTGTCTGCGAGTATCTGTTTGAAAACGGGGGATTATCTCCAGATTAATATTCGTGAAACTGTAAACCTACTGTCCTCAAGGTACTTTTTGTGAACAACATTCTTTTACAAAGCTGGGTTACAGCAGACCCTCCCTCTTCTTTTAGATCCCTCTCTGGCTTCCCCACTTGCAAATAAATTGGGATTGTTTTGTTTTAGGTAGCCACGAGGAGTCGGGTTTTTTTATTTGATATTTTCCTTCTGGGGCCTCGAGTTTTCAAAAATGGACTGCAAGTGGTGCTGGAAGACAAGAACATTTTGAAAGTAAGTGTTCAGAAGGGTGGCAGGGTGTGTGAGAAATGGTTGAGCCACATCAGTAAGAAATTGCAATTGGATATTGAATCTACAGTCATATTCAAGCATCTTTCTTCGGTTCTTCAGGTCATGCATGACTGCCGTTTGATCTCAGACTGCCTGTCACATCAGCATGGAATCATTCTTTCCAACGTATTTGATACACAGGTACCCTGCTGACTAGTTTGGTTTGTAACCGGAGAACAGTTTCAGCAAGAGAAAAGCTTACTGGCTTGGTATAAGGGTTTCTCCTGACTAGGATACAAGCAGGGCTGGCTCCAGGCACCAGCGAAGGAAGCAGGTGCCTGGGGCGGCACTCCGTCTGTTATTGGGGTGGCATGTCGGGTCTTCGGTGGCAGCTCAAGCGTGCCGCTTTAGTCTTTGGTGGCAATTCGACGGTGGGCGCTTCACTCCATCTCTTTCTCTTCGGCGGAAGCACAATCAGGTTTTTCTTCTTTTGCAGCTTGGGGTGGCAAAAAAGCTGGAGCCAGCCCTGGATACAAGCATTTTGCTTAGAATGTATTAGCTGTCACGTTCTAACTAACACACTCTAACACCCCAGTACAGACCAGATGTCCTGATTTTATAGAGACAGTTGTGATTTTTGGGGTCTTTTTCTTATACAGGCTCCTATTACCCCACCCCACCCCCATCCCAATTTTTCATATTTGCTGTCTGGTCACCCTAAGGCAGGGGTAGGCAACCTATGGCATGTGTGCCGAAGATGGCACGCGAGCTGATTTTTCAGTGGCACTTACACTGCCCAGGTCCTAGCCACCGGTCCAGGGGGCTCTGCATTTTAATTTAATTTTAAATGAAGTTTCTTAAACATTTAAAAAACCTTATTTTCTTTATATACAACAATAGTTTAATTATATATTATAGACTCATAGAAAGAGACCTTCTAAAAATGTTAAGATATATTACTGGCATGCAAAACCTTAAATTAGAATGAATAAATGAAGAGTCAGCACACCAATTCTGAAAGGTTGCCGACCTCTGCGCTAAGGCAAGGCAAGCTGTATATATATCTGTGAACAGATGGTCAAAGGCTTCAGTTTGACCAGCCAGCATGTGCTAAAGTATAGCTTGCCTTGTCTATATTGGACTTTTTGAATGTGTTAGTACGTGTTAGCTAGAGTTCTAAGTCCTCCCTCCACTTTTTATCCTAGTCAAGAGAAATCTTAACCTACAAAAAAGGTGTTTTGTTTGAGCGATGGTTTAAAAATATGTTAGGAATTAGTGTAGAAAGGTTTTAACACCTTTTAAAGATATGTATGTTGATCATGATCAATCTTGGTGGAAGCTTGAGGCTTATTCCCACTTACATGGGGTCCAGATTGGCCCCTGGATACAATCAGTGTAAATCTATTTTTACTCTTTCCATCCCTATTGTAAGTGCAGAAACAGAGTAAAGAGTTAGGCCACATATGTCTACTGCTGGTGCAGCTCCACAAATGCTAGCAACAGTGAGAGTGATAGAGTAGACCAGGCAGTGATAAAAGCATCTGGTTCCACAGTTGCTAGCTGTGATAGAGCTGCATCAGTACTACACATGCGGCTTGTCTTGACTACAACTTTTTATTGTATTAGAACTTGATATTGAAGAAATGAATTAACCAACACTATGCCAACTATGATTCCACTCAGTAGAGACAGGGATAAATTGTTGTTTGGCTAGTCCTTGTGCTAACCATGACTTGTGAAAAGACATAGTTAGCATAATATTATTTGTCTCAACTCTTAAAATCATAGTCTAGCAGGATAATTTTTCTTAGTGTATGCAAGGCTTCTCTCTTAACCCATCCCCAAACATATTTTATTTAAATGCCTTTTGGAGCAGATGGATGAACTGTTGTTCTAAGTCACCACCAGCAGCCAAATATCAATCAGAATCACCAAGCCAGTGGTAGGCTTTGTTTGCACAAGCAAATTTTTGCAAAACATTTCTTTCAGTACCTACCATCAGAGAACCTACTCTAGCATGGAAGGTTTTCTGGCTCCTGCATGGTGAACTGACATATTGTTGAAAACAATTGGCAGAGCCATCTGCATAGTGAGTGCCTGGTCTAAGCAGACAAGTTGCACTGGTATAACTCCTTTTATTTTGGTGGGAACTAATATGCTCAATACTCCCTCCCTTCCCCATTGATAGATCTCTTGACTGATTCATAATCAGTCCAGTTCTGTCTTGGTGAGAGCTAAATTGGTTTAGTGGCGGAGTAGATGCATTCCACGTCCAGTATATCTAAACTGATGCAAACAGTCTTTCCACTGCTGTCTCACTGCACCAGTCACTGAAGAATCAACTTGTTTTCCTTTCTGCACTCCATTTCACTGGGGTCAATGTACCTAGAAGTCACCACCTCTTAGTGCAGGCAAACCCACGTAGACCTCATTTATGAGTTACTTTATAGCAAGCAAATACCAGTTCTTAGAGAGCCACAATTTTTCAGAGGAAAATTCAAAAGATGTATCAGTATGCCTCACTCAGCGGCATGGTTCCGCTGTTACTAACAGCTGTGCAGATATTAGGAACAATGAAATTATTTGTTTAAAAAAAGAATCTCTAGTGTAGACATGGCCCAAGTCTGCCTGGCTTGAAAAAAATATTTTATTTACCTTCTACCTGTGAGACAATTGTTATAGTAACTACCCAATCAGGTGCTATCAGTTAAGTGATATAACATTCACTGCAGCCCATTTGTGCACAGCTATGTGTGGCTTTTTATGTACTTTTGTGAAAGTATTGATTTTTGTAGCTTTACTACTGTGTTATAATAGTGAAGCTTATAGTTTTTGTTTATAAATTCATTTCATCATATTTTTCCTCATTTTTTGTCAATAGTTTAATAATTTAAGAAACAACAAGTTTAGTGAGAAAGGAAGAAATCTAACAGGAACTTTCCCTAAACGTATAAGTGTTACATTTTAAAAGGAGTGGGTAGAAAACTGTTAGCTCTGAGATTGTACACAGCCAAAATAAGGATTAATTTGATGGCAGAAAACTTATCTAGAGGTTGTGCAAAGAGTGGCCCAAGAGAGACAGGGATGGCGGAGCCTTGTTCATGCCCTAAGCAACATTTAAAGGCGTGGGAAAGATTCTGATTTGGAAATTTTAATTTTTTAATATACTCTCCAGTAACAAACTTCTATATTCTCTTTTTGGACCAACAGATGCTGATCATGACATACTGATCCCTTTCATATTCCCTCTGCAGGTTGCTGATGTCTTGCATTTTTCCAATATAACAGGTGGGTTCCTTCCACATCGCATCAGCTCCCTACAGGAGTGCTTGATGCGGCACCTCAAGATGTCCCCGCGAAAGGTGTCCTTCCTGGCGTACAGGCAGCAGGCTGTTCAAGTGAGTGGCTCAGCCAGTTCAATACCAGTCATTGTCTCTAAGGCGACAATCAAGAACTGTACATTGCCCCTTTTTAAATGTTTGTCTGTAATGATTGTCGGTTGGAGAAGGAGCTTGATGGTAGGAAACTCAGATTAATTGATGCAGTTTGGGATCGTAACTGAGGGAGTTTGACTCTACTTGGTATTATCCAGGCAATCTAACCACCTAGGGAGCACATTAGATGACTGGTGCCACCCATACTCACTGTCACCAGCTAAAGGGAAGGACATGTAACCTCCCCACATGACTCCTCCCTACCCCATCCCCAGCCCAGGGCCCCTGCACTCTCCCTGACCCTCCCCACCCCATGTTACTTGGGTGGGGGACTCTGTCCTCCTGTTGTGCCGGCTACCCCGGCATGTTTGGTTGCTCTCCCTAGCAGCCAGGCCCTGGAGCCACTCCCAAATTCCTTCCAGTACAGCATTGCAGCTGCCTGGGAGAATGCCTGGCTGCGGCAGCAGCAGGTGCCACCAACCCAGGCTTGGCATCTGGGACAGCGGCTGAGCAAGTTGGAGGCCCCCTGCCCTCCAAGGCATGCTCTCTGAGCAACAGTAGCTGGCTGCAAGAGAGCTTGGCTGGGGTGGGGGCAGCAGCAGCCTGCTCTCTGCCCAGGCTTGACTTCTGGGACACGAGCCAACTTTGAGCATGCCAGGGCATGCGGGGTGCCTCCAGCTTGCTTGGCCAGTGTTCCCAGAAGCTGAGCCTGGGTGGGGGGCAGCCTGCTGCTGCCACAGCCAGGTGCTCTTCCAGCTGCACCAGGCAGCATCCAAGCAGCGTGGCTGGAAGAGGCTCTGGCCCGACTCAGGCTATTTTCTCCCAGCTCTGGCCTCGCCTCTTCCTCTCTCCATCCAGGCCGACTGCTGGAGAGGCACTTGACCCAGTTGTCGGGACACTTGACCCTTCGTGCCCCTCTCACAAGTCGCCTCAACAGCCGGTTCAAGCTTTAATTGCCAACAGTGCTCATGAATGTATTTTCTAAAAGGTCATTTTGAAATTATGATTTATGGCCAAACAATCTACAAACCATGAAGAGTCACGAAGCTCTTAGATAATGTAGGGTATGTCTAGATTGGATTAGTTAAACTGGCAAAACTTCTGTGCACAGAGAAGGTCTTAGAGGGTGCTACTGCAGTGGTATAGCTAACAGGTTTCAGAGTAGCAGCCGTATTAGTCTGTATCCGCAAAAAGAACAGGAGTATTTGTGGCACCTTAGAGACTAACATTTATTTGAGCATAAGCTTTCGTGGGCTACAGCCCACTTCATCAGATGCTAACATGTGCTTCAACAGCACTGGGAATATTACGAGCATCTGGAAATACAGTGTGAGCAGGTGAGAAAACAAAGCACATGGGCAAAAATTGCTCTTAACTTTGCTAACATTTTTGCTAGGTTAATTGGTGGTTTGTTTTTTTTTTTCATTTATATTTGGGAAATGCAGGAGAATCCTGATATATGGTTTGTGAGACCTCTTCCACCTTTACTCCTGAAAGTGTTGGCTCTGGAAACCGTTTACCTTCTACCTCTCCGCTTGTTGCTACTGGATGAGATGATGTCTGACTTAACAACCTTGGTGGATGGATACTTAAATTCATATCGGGAGGGATCTGCAGATCTGCTGGGAAGCACAGAGGTAGACGCTGTCTCACTCGATTTTCAGATTGGCTGTATCACTTAGTGTCATTTTGCCTACCTCCCACTCTTAACTACCACAGAGTTATTATTCATGCATAACTATAGATATGTCAACTATTCTGTGCATCTGCAATTCAAATACACACATTCTTCCATTTACCAAGAAATATTTCTTTTAAAACTATTTTCCTTATCTTGCCTTCTTGAGACGTCTTATTAGTTCAAATTCATGGATAATAGTTTTCATCCTTGCTTTCAGAGAGCTTGTCAGACTCATGCCAGAATTCCTTGCAGTGGCTGTTGTGATACTTGAAGAAATGTGGGAGCATCCATCTTGAAATATTCATCAATGGCTATTAGCCAGGATGGGCAGGGATGGTGTCCCTAGCCTCTGTTTGCCAGAAGCTGGGAATGGGCAACAGGGGATGGGTCACTTGATGATTACCTGTTCTGTTCATTCCCTCTGGGGCACCTGGCATTGGTCACTGTTGGAAGACAGGATACTGGGCGAGATGGACCTTTTGTCTGACCCAGTATGGCCGTCCTTATGAAAGTGGTTCTGGGATGTGGGTGGTTGTTGCAAAACTCTTGATATCAGGAGGAAAGAACTGTTACACAAACCAGAATCAGCAAGGATGCTTGAAGGGCTGCTGATCTCAGGGAAAGAAGCTGCAATGCTTTTCAGAATGATCTTGCTACTCATTGTGCATACATTCTGGTGCATATATTCCTAGGCATCTGCATTCCTTCTGCTATCACTCCATTTCCTAGCACCTCCATAACCCTCTCTGCAACAACTCTCTTAGATGTATTCTCCAATTTGGTTCCCTTAATAAAACCCCACCTATAGGCCTCAATCTTGCAAACATTTACATGCATATAGGTAAACATATCCATGAACAATCCTATTGAATGGGACTACTCATGTGTATAATTAAGCACTTGCGTAAGTGTTTGCAGCATCAGGGTCTTCATTAGTATTTTATCCCTGGTTTACAGTAATAAAGGTCTGAGTTACCATCAACACACGTTTCAGTAGAAACCATGTAATTTGGGCCTAGGATTGAAGGTTTAAAAAAATGTTAGTCTTGGATGTATGAATATTTTTAAAAAGTATGCAGATTTTTTCTTTGTGTATAATTTTAGAAGCCATTGTTTTAAAAAGTATACAGTATACTATCATTATAATCTTTAATCAATGCATAGAAAACAAATATGAAAAATCATATCTGAGACCCACATGAGCAGGATTTCCTTTGGCTTTTGACTTGTCCCCTGCATTGAGAATCACTTTGGATCGCTGAGATTTTTTTTTCCTAAGCCTCACTAGAATTTCTGCATTGGATTCAATATCTGAAGGGTATGTCTAGAATTAGACTTGCTGAAGAATTCAGATGACTGAGATTGGAAAGGACCTCTAATCCATCCTTTTGCATCACTGGATCACACTTCACCAGGACTTGGGGCTTGGAATACCTACCTTGGAGATTATTTAATTAGCTATTACCATTGTAAATAAGAAATGAGGCTGGGACATATCCACAGAGGAAAAATGTTCTAAAATATTCTACTGCTCCACATTTAAATGACAAACATGAGATAAGGAATAATAATGTAGCTCAGCTTTAAGAAGGAAACACAATCTAAACTTTTCCTGGTCTGGCCCCAGTTCAACAAAGTGCAAGTTTAAATCCCTGGGACTACTCATACGGCTTCATCCACTAGATGTCACTGTTGCTTCACAGATGAAGGGGAAGATGCCATAATAATAAATATTTCTTGTAAAGGTGACCTGCAAAGGAAGAAAAAGGTATCCATGGTCTTCAGGGAAAATAGGTTTGAAGGGACCTGAATTTCTAATGTAAAATACATGCAGAAAAAGGGGTGGGAACAAACCCAACCTTTTAGACCATCATTATATGTAATAAAGAAGCAAAAAAGCATAAATTTATTTTCCCCTCCCCATCAGTTTACCAAAAAAAAAAACAACAACAAAAAAAAGTGGGTTACTTTAATGGAATACCCATACTAACAATGGGTCAAATCTTTGGTGTTAATCCATTGACTTTATAGGATTTAGATTGAGAATTAATCTGGCCATGTTCATTTAAAAAAAAAAATCGTTACCTATTTTTTTTAATTGCTGTTAAAATCTAAATAGTTCTCACATTTTAATGATCTAATTTTCTTCTCACTATCTGCTTCCTTTTTAAAAAGCTCTCAGCTTGGACAATGAAAATAGTTGGTTTCACTTCTGTTTCTAGTCATTTCATACTCATGCCAAACCCACACAAAAATGCAGAAATTGGGCTTGTTTTTGGCTTAATTGGCTTGTGAGTTGCTTGTTGGCTAGTTTTTGGCTTGTAGCTTGTTGCTTCTTATAGCTTGTTACTGCTGCTTTTTTTTTTTTATCTGCTCCCGGCCAGCAGGGGCAAGATGGGGGAGAGAGTCGGGGTGCACAGCAGGCCCACCACAGTCCTAGACTGGACGCTGGGGGGATCTAGTTACATAGTGTTGAGGTTCTTAGGGATTGACTTGTTTTGACCTTGTTTTTGAAATGGGATTAGCTTGATTTTTGGCTTATTGTAAAAGTTGGGGTGCGTATTTACCACATGAAAGTTGGCAACTGTGCTTTCAGCTACACTTGCACTAGCAGACGTAATCTCTGTGTGCTGTGGGAGGAACAACTAGATGTTCAGTTGTTTATGGCCTTCTGTTAAACACACAGTTCCACTAGTTTAAGTAAAATCTGTTTTAAAACTGATTTATTTAAATCAGTGCAAAACCACTGTGTAGACACTCTTGAATTGAATTAAACTTGGTTCCGTAACTAAATAAATGAAATCAATTTAAAAGCATCTGTGATGTCCTTCCCCTTTGAATGTTTGAGTGCTCTTCCCTCCCGAGTGCAAAGCCTCACTTTCCTGCTGTTTTCAGTTTTGCAGCCTGAGTAATAAAGGGAGCATCAGACAGCTGTGTTCCTATAAGCTCCCCTTTTGTCTATCTCCTCCTTCGCTGGGTCCAAATACAACATTTTGAGATGCAGGATTTTTATCCCACAAGTGTCTACTTCTGTCTCTGCCTGAAGAAGAAACATTAAGGCCTGGTCTACACTAAGCGTTTAAACCGATTTTAGCAGTGTTAAACCGATTTAACGCTGTACCCATCCACACTACGAGGCCCTTTATATTGATATAAAGGGCTCTTTAAATCGATTTCTGTACTCCTCCCTGACGAGAGGAGTAGCACTAAAATCGGTATTACCATATCGGATTAGGGTTAGTGTGGCCGCAAATCGACGGTATTGGCTTCCGGGTGGTATCCCACAGTGCACCACTGTGACCGCTCTGGACAGCAATCTCAACTCAGATGCAGTGGCCAGGTAAACAGGAAAAGCCCCGCGAAATTTTGATTTTCATTTCCTGTTTGCCCAGCGTGGAGCTCTGATCAGCACGGGTGGCAATGCAGTCCCAAATCCAAAAAGAGCTCCAGCATGGACCGTACGGGAGATACTGGATCTGATCACTGTATGGGGAAACAAATCTGCTCTATCAGAGCTCCATTACAGAAGACGAAATGGCAAAGCGTTTGAAAAAAAAAATCTAGAGGCTACACAGTGCTGCGTGACAAGTGTAACGGGAAGCCAGAGACTCAAATGGACGCTCATGGAGGGAGGGAGGGGGTACTGAGGACTCCAGCTATCCCACAGTCTACAGCAGTCTCCAAAAAGTATTTGCATTCTTGGCTGAGCTCCCAATGCCTGTAGGTTCAAACACATTGTCCAGCGTGGTTCAGGGTATAGCTCGTCAATTTACTCCCTCCCCCCACCATGTGAAAGAAAAGGGAAACAAATCATTTCTTGACTTTTTTCAGTGTCACCCTATGTCTACTGAATGCTGATGGTAGACGCGATGCTGCAGCAGTGAAGAGCAGTATCTGCTCTTCTCCCCACCCCGGTGGCAGACGGTACAATATGACTGCTATCCGTCGTCACCATCAGCCCGTGCTTGATAACTGCTGAATACCCCTGGCTGGCCTCAGGGGCGCCTGGGTAAAAATAGGAATGATTCCCTCCCTCCATGAGTGTCCATTTGACCCATGGTCATTCCCAGTAGATGGGACAGAACGGCTGGTAACCGTCTTCATCATAGCAACTGGGGGCTGAGCTCCATCAGCCCCCTCCCTTTCCTGTGTAAAGAAAAGATTCTGTAGTGCCTGGACTATCATAGCAGCGGCATGCTGGGCTCCTCTCCCCCGCACCGCTTAATGTCCTGCCTGGACTGTCATAACACCGGGAGGCTGCCTCCCCCTCATTTTATCTCACTAACAAGTCACTGTTTGTTATTCCTGCATTCTTTATAACTTCATGATGCAAATGGGAGGGACACTGCCACAGTAGCCCAGGAAGGTTGAGGGAGGAGGGAAGCAACGGGTGGGGTTGTTGCAGGGGCACCCCTCGTGAATGGCATGTAGCTCATCATTTCTGCGGGATCTGACACGGAGTGGCTGTGCTCTCTAGTACACTTGCCCCATATTCTAGGCAGGACTGACTCTATTTTTAGAAACCATAAAGGAGGAATTGACTCAGGGAGTCATTGCCAGTTTTGCTTTTGCGCTCCTGGCCGATCTCAGCCAGGGGCACCCATGATAGCAGCAGACAGCACAGAAGGACAGATAACTGTCACCTCATTGCCAAATTACACTGGCAGCAGACAGTACAGAACAAGTGGTAACCATCTCTGCTATCATGCAAAAGCAAATTAATGCTGCTGTGTAGCGCTGGAGTATCGCCTCTGTCCGCAGCATCCAGTACACATATGGTGACTGTATAAAAAAAAAAAAAAAAAAAAAAGCTGAACGGGCTCCATGGTTGCCGTGCTATGGCGTCTGCCAGGGCAATCCAGGGAAAAAGGGCGCGAAATGATTGTCTGCCGTTGCTTTCCCAGAGGAAGGAATGACTGATGACATTTACCCAGAACCACCCGCGACAATGAATTTTGCCCCATCAGCCACTGGGCTCTCAACCCAGAATTCTAAGGGGCGGGGGAGACTGCGGGAACTATGGGATAGCTACGGAATAGCTACGCACAGTGCAACGCTCCGGAAATCGACGCTATCCTCGGACCATGGACGCACACTGCCAAATTAATGTGCTTAGTGTGGCCGCGTGCACTCGACTTTACACAATCTGTTTTTATAAAACCGGTTTATGTAAAATCGGAATTATCCCGTAGTGTAGACGTACCCTAAGCAAATCATACTATGAAAAAAAGGGGAAAGTTTATCTAGAGGCTCAAGGTGGCAGACTGCTGATTTTGCTGCTGGGACAGTGTGAACCAGCCAGCTAGAGAGGGGGAAACTGGCAATTAAAAGCAGAACAAAGGAATAGGTTGCTGCCTGGAGCTCCTGCAAACAAAGCAGTGAGGGGAAAGCAAGCAGCCATATTGATTGACCAAATGCAAGTGGCAGGCAAGCAGTTTAAATCTGCATTGAGAGTTTATAACCAGCAGAGGGAGCCCAAGTACAGACAAAGGAAGAATTGTGCAGAAGGAGTACAGATGGAGAAACTCTTTTATTTGTTAGTGCACTGTGAGACAAAAAGTGGTCAAGAAGGTTAAGTCAAACAGGAGAACAAAGAAATAGCAACTTTTGTGGGCATTGCTGGTGAATTTGGTGACAATCCAAATAGTGAATGGTGTTGTACCTCAAATGTTTTGAGCAATTTGTAATCTGCGACACCATTCCAAATGAACGCGTTTCAACCTTGCTAATAGTGATGGGTCTGACGGCATATGGACTGCTATTGTCTCCAACTGCGTCCAGAACCGCTACGTTCATAGCATTTTTCTTCTACTCCATCAATGATAGCAGAACATTATTGGTTCCATCAGGGAAGTGGAGAGTTGGTAGCATAGTTTGTTGCTGCTCTAAGGAAGTTGTTTGAGCATTGTCAGTTTGGGTAAAAATTAAGTGATGCCCTGATTGATCAGTTATTCTCTGAATTAAGCAATGACCCAGTTTGGAAGACGTTACTGACTGTATCAGTGCTTACATTCAAGAAGGCTGTTGAAGTATCAATTGCAATGGAAACTGCAGTGAAGTAGTCTCTGGAATTTAGTGTGAACCAAGAAGTTCATCTCATGAATCGGTGAGACAGAAGCCCACAGGAATGGAAGGAATTTCCATGTGGCCGTTGTGGCACAAACTACATACACTGAGAAGGATTGCTGGCCAGGCTAGTTTATTTGCAGAAAGTGCCTGAAGAAAAGAGACATTGCCATGACCTGTTGCTCAGCTCAGCGACCAACACAGAGTAACCATCCATCCAAGAAGACACCTATGAAGATTGAACCTAAGAAAGGATGGAATTCGGGAATTCATAATGCGGAAAGAGATGAGCTCTAGTGACAATGACCAAGACCTAACATTACATGTGTTATCAGAAGCCGGAGTCAGCGATGGCTTCTGGGTCATACGTTTGATCAAAGAAGTTCATACAAGAATGGAGCATGATACTGGAGATGCCATCTCACTGATTTCTGCATCTACCTATCACCAGACTTTGTCACTAGTTCCTCTTGAATAAACTTACACAGTTCTGAAAACTTGTAATGGGGAAAAGTTGGTCCCAAAAGCGATACTCCAGGTAAAATTTCAACTAGATGGACAATTTAGTTGTTTTACACTTACAATATGTGACTGAAGGAAAGTTTCCACTATTATTTGGTAGATCTTGGCTTGAGACATACTCAGTGTGGATTGGACTGAGATCAAGGTGATCATGAAAGCACCTCAAAATCTTCAAAAAGAACGAGGAGTACTTGTGGCACTTTAGAGGGTTTTAGCCCACGAAAGCTTATGCTCAAATAGATTTGTTAGTCTCGAAGGTGCCACAAGTACTCCTCGTTCTTTTTGCTGATACAGACTAACACAGCTACCACTCTGAAACCTATCAAAATCTTCAGAAAATATTTGATAGATATTCTAAAGTTTTTGAAAAAGAACTTGTACAGATGAGCAACATGTCAGTGAAGCTCGCTGTTAAGTGTGACAGTCAGCCAAAATACAGTATTGCTAGTGCACAGTTGTGGCTTATGCTCTGAAGCCTCTGGTGGAGGCTAATTTGGACCGTTGAGTGAGAATATTGGAATCTTGTCACTGGTTTCACACAGTGAATGGGCTACACCCATTGTACCAGTAATCAAGAAGAATGGCTCAGGTCAAATTTGTGCAGATTTCAAAGTGATGCTGAATCCAGTTTTATGTGCAGACCAGTATCCACTACCTCCTACTGAAGATTTGTTCACTACTCTTAGTGGAGGACATTGTTTCAATAATTTGGATTTGCTCAATGCATACCTACAGATAGAGATTGATGCAGCATCTCGCAATCAACACACAAAAAGGTGTATTTTGTTACAACAGGTGGCTTTCTGGTATCACATTAACACCTGTCCTGTTCCAGAAAGCCATGGATGAGATCCTGAAGGGACTGAATGGCATACAGTGTTATTTGGACAACGTCTTTGTTACAGGAAATGATCAAGAGTGCTTTTCCCCCATTTATATTTGTCAAAATTTTCTTTTGGATGCAGATCTGTCAGTCTTTTGTGTAGAGACACAGGAAACCATGGCAGGTCACGTCTAGAACAGATTACTGCAATGTGCTCTGTACAGCTACTCCTGAGAACCACTTCGAACGTTCATCTGGTACAGAATGATTGCCTATTTACTTCTCATTGAAAGCATGCTATGCTTGTGCTCCACAGATTGCACTGGCTTCAAGTTTGTTTCCAAGTGACCCAGACTAAATGGTTTCGGTCCTGGCTTCCCCTCTCCCTGTAGGATATCTCAGCACTTGACATGGTAGACACATGTCCTCCTGGTCAAACAGGGCAGGACTGATGACAGGACATTTTCAATTCAAGGCATTTTACACTAGAATTTACTACCGCTACCATTTTGATCCAGTGGAGCCAAGCCATTGACCTTCAGGGCAAGCTAGGAGGCTTATCTATTTCTCTAGGCCTTTCTGAGGGGGTGGTTAAGTGGGTGAGAGTGGACTGAAAGGAGAAGACTTGTGGTCCTAAAGGGCTGGGTAGGTATTAATATGACATTCTTTATGTATGTTTATGTAATGTAGGCACTTAGAGCAATGAATAGGGGATTTTAACAATACATACATAAAGGCGCTAAGCCAAGACCATGTGTATGATGTATAAGGATGGCCTGAAACTGCTTGCTTCATATGTTACAAGGCCTGGGGATTGCTTTCTCTCTGGTTTAGTTGAAGGACCTGCTTGATGTCTCTGAGCATGTTAGTGAACTTTTTGCACCTTAATTTAAAAGGTGGAGGTGTGAATCTTTAGCAAAGATATCCTCTTTCCAGGATGTTAAGTATACTTTTGTGACAATGTAGCCCTGTGTCCACATCCTACACATTATTGTAATAAATGTTGTACAAAGTATGCCTTGAGAGGTATCATCTGAAAACTCATAATTTGCTGATCACTGTTGCCCTGATAAAATGTGTGGCAATATTGCATGTAAAGTTATACGGTTTCTCTGTATAATGTTGTTAACATGTTCTAAACCACAACAGAAGCTGGCAAACAGGTCTGTCTCAAACAAAGGAATGTGTGTGCTGCTTAATTTGCATTTAAGTAGTAAACAGAGTCATCAAGCAGGAAGGGTAGACAAAGGAACTCCAAACAAGTGAGGAAAAGTGACAGGGAACATCCTTCTCCGTAGACTTTTGTCTCCAGAATCTCAGCTGGAAATGTTTTCCAAGAGACAATATAAAAAGGAGAGCCAGACAGCTCAACGCACTCCTCCTCTTTGTCCACCAATTCATGTTCTAGAGGTGAAAAAGAAGCACCTGTTGAACTGGAAAAGGGGTCCTGGCCTAAGCAGTTTGGTCAGTAAGACTGATGAGAGTATGTGATAAGAAAAACTTTGCTTTCAATTTAACAGTTTGTTAAGCATCATTTGCACTTTGTTTGTCTTGTAACCGTTTCTGACTTTTATGTCTCATTACTTGAAGTCACTTAAAATCTCTCTTTGTAGTTAATAAACTTGTTTTGTTTGTTCTAATCCAGTGTGTTTTAAATTGAAGTGTCTGGGAAACGCCATTTGGGCTAACAAGATGGCATGTGCATATTATTTCTGTTAAAGAAATATGGACTTTATATTAATTTGTACTGCTTAGGAGAGGGCTGGGCAATTCAAGACATACATTTCTGGGGGAAATCTGAGACTGGGATTGTGTAGGGGTCACCTTGCACTATAACAAAGGCTGGTAAGAGCAAAGGTATGGCTGGCTGGCTGCAGCATACACAGATTTAGCTGGGAGTGAATTGCATGCTGGAAGTTGTTTGTGAGCCATCCAGGGTGGAAGCTACAGCAGTAAAGCATTGTAAAGGGCACCCCAGGTGAGAGGGCAGGGGTGACATAGCTGCTTATTAGTCTGGATTGTACCCTGGTATGTCACAACATTGGAATAGCTGTTTAAAAAAAAAATCAGCAGATTTTAAACTGTCTGAAAATCCCTTTCCCTCCTAGTTGTTTGGGGTTTTGGGGGTGGGGGGATGTCTTTCTTTCAGTCTCTTTTTTTACTCTTGTGATATGGTCATTTCCTTAGTTCTCCAGTTCACACTAGGGAATTCTACCAACCATGTTTAAATGACATGGCAGTAAAAACCCAAGAAGCCACTGGAGTCTTGTCTAAAAGAGAGGCACCACCAGCGCAGCTGAACTGGTGGTATCAGTAGGAAATTTTTTACTACAATTCCCTAATGCAGAAAGCCTTTCAGAGTAGATCAGCCTAAATTTCTAATGTAAAAATGAGCAGGACGATTTTATTTTTTTAAAAAACTTTCAGTTCTTTATACATCATAAAGAAGCAAAAAAGAGTACAAGGCCAACATTTTTTCTGTTGTAGGTTGCCTTTAAGAAGGAAGTTTTCAAGTTTTTTGTGTTTAGTTTCTCTGGAAGATAGGAATTGCATTAAATTTGGGAGGCACTATAGTAAACAATTTTAATGACAGGTGATTATTCTGTTAGGCTGTGACTTGTACAGAGGTCTCTTATGCTCTGCCTGTGTTTTTTTCTCTTTATCTTTTTAATCAGATCTCTTGTATGGAGCTGCCAGAGGAGCTGCAGCAGCTGGCAGATTTCCAAAAGCTGCGAAGAGAAAAAGCATTAAAAAAGTACAAGGTAAATGAGGAGGGTCTCCTGATCAGACCACCACTGGAATCCAAAGGAAAGAAGGCAGCAGAAGTGGAAGAAAAACAAGGAGAGGATAGTTGTTGGCTTTCTTCTAATGGAGCAGCCTTTAAAAAGACATCCTTCCATCCCCAAGATCCACTTCATCAAAAGGATGATGAGCAGAAGCAAGTGGTAGATAACTGGGAAAATAAAAAGTCTGGAATCGGCTATAAAAATCCACCCTTTGAAATGGAGTCAGGAGCAAGAGACTTGGTCAGCTGGAACTCTGTATCAGAGAACACCCAAGCAATGGGGAAGGGATTCCCTCCAGAGCAGAAACCTCACGCACAGGCTGCTGGATCTTTACAAGAAGAGATTAGTCTATTGTTCCTAGGAAACAAGGATGAAGACTTATTTTGTGCAAAGCATAGCACCACTGTGTCTGCCTCTACTCCTCCAAAAATTAGCAGTTCTCTTCATGATGCATTTCAGGTTCCACGGCAGCCCTCACTTTCTGTACTGCCTCCTTGCCCAGTCCTAGAGACTGTTGATTTGTGTCAGAACCCATCCTTGAAGATGACCCAGACCTACATTTCCAATTTCCCAGTAAGGCCAGAAAGGGAAAGGAGTTCAGCAGTTCACTTTGCCTTTCCTTCAGGTCTCAACTGCCGGATGCCAGCACCAAGCCCTGCAGGAAAATAGCAGAGCTATTTTCATTACTCTTTCAAAAAAAGAAAAGATCATTGTCTCCATTGTCCTGTCAGTACAAGTGTCTTCAAGAATTTTTAGGTATTGGAGAAAAGTATTTCATTTCTATGTTCCCCACTTGTTGAAATAGTTCTACAGAACTCTCACCCAGTTCCAGCAAAGCTTTTGTAGTGCAGACGAGGCCCTACTGTAGATATAGCTTGCTGGTATAGTTTATATCAGTCCCCTGAACTAAATAAGCTATAACACCAAAAGCACTCTTGCGCTGGTATAACTGCATTTTACCCAGGACTTTTGCTGGTATAAAAAAATCACACCCCTAGATGACATTACTATGTCTGCAAAAGTTTCTAGTGTAGACCTGGCTCAGGTGTGACAACACTGATGTAGACTTAGCTCCATCATTTTCGCAAACTGATAAAGTAACTGAGCTGTGTAGCATGGGATTGCTCAAGATTGTCCATGATTTGGTAAATACATATATTTAAGTATTGCACGGTCAGTACTCCTGATATTTTGGAAGAGAAAATCACCTCATTCTATTGGGAGTGGGGGTAGAAATGGGGAGGTTGTGTTGTGAAGTTTTGTGGCTGGTTGTATTCAGTAAGATTTCACTGAGCACTAACAGTGTTCGTAATATGGAGGAGGTATGGTTCTCTGCCCCAAGGAGATTGCACTCTTGTGGTCCCCTCATTCTTACATTGCAGAATTTCATTAATTACATGTGAGGCTGTTTCATTATCATATGGAATCCAGGGTTTGTGCTTTTGAATGTATACAAATACTTGTTTGAGTTGTTGTGTTGACCGGGACACAAACTGTTGAGCCATTGATTTCCAGTTGTCAACCTGTGATGTATATGTGCATTTCTGAAGTATTATTGCCAGGGAAAACAAACTCCATATATTTTTACCAACGATACTGAACTAGCGGTTCCCAAATAGGACTTTCTTTTGGTACTGGCTTACTTTTTTTTTTCATTGAAGGTGTTTCAGAGGTGGATCATGCACCTATATCCGTGCATTTTGGGGGCTAAAGAGAGACAAGCTTCCATAAGTTCTCTGAAACATTTACAGTATTCTGTATTTAAGAAAAAAATCCAGGTTCTGCTGTCATGGTTTAAATAAAAAAATAAAACCAGTTTGAAACCAGCATCTTAATTTTTTTAGTTTTTTAAACTTAAACTCAAGGCTCTGAAAACCAGACACTGCAGCGTTAAGGTGAACACCTTCCTAACCTTTACTCTGCCCTCTGGCGTTGGCAGTAACCACTGGGAATAATCTGCATGCACGCAAGCTGTGTTCATTATATTATAAGTTGCTGCATTGAATAATGGAGGGATGAGTTGGAGAAGTTTGGCTGAGCTGTGAGATGAGGCAATGCGGGGGGGCGCCTCTCTGAGGGGGTTTGCTGAGTGCTCTGCTTGACCCTTGCCCCATGTGCATGAAAAAGGAAACAGATGCATATGTCCCCTATGGGCTGCAGTTTAGTATCTCTAGAATGGTGGCAATTACTCAAGCACATACTAGCTTGCATAACAGTAGCAGTGAAGCTTCAGCAGCAAACACTCTACAGCCCTGTCTGAGACCTTGGCTATGTAGTTAAGCGGCTAGCTTGTGCTGCCATCCCTGCTAGGGTGGCTTCACTGCTATTGGTATTTGAGCTAACTAAATCAAAGCTAACTGGGTATGTCAGTGCATGCTTCAGTGACACCTGTTTGCAGTGTAGATATACCCACAGCAGGGCAGGTCTTCTCCAGTTACTAGCTCTCTGGGGGTGCGGATCCCCTGAATGCCAACACACAGGAGGCAGGAAGAGGAGTTGGAGCTCCACACATTGCAGCTGATTGGAGAGGGGATCATAACTCCTGGACGTGCAGCATCCTCCAGGTTCATATGGGAGGTTAGGGAGAGGGGCTCAGAGGGGCAGGCCCCTTTAAGATCCTGGTTCACCTATGAGGGGCAGGGAGCGAGGCTGGACCTGCCAAAGGCGCATTGATGAATCAGTGCTGGAACTATGCTATAATAATCCCACAGGTGGAAAAGTTGACACATGCCCAGCAATCATTCTCTCATATCTGCACAGAGCATGTGTAATTTATTATCTCTCAGAAACTAGCAGCTCTTTTAAATTAGCAGGACAAATTTCCCAAAGAGAGAAATAGTACCAACATGCCTATGGGTCATTCTCCGATTTCTGCTAACCAAGGAGTTCATGTTTACAGTGCATGTGTGTAGCTCTGGTTCCATGGACAGCACATCCCCTTAAGCCACACGTGTAATGTAAAAATGGAAGGCTGGGAAACCCTCTTAGCTAGTCTTTCGGCATATGTGCTTTTCAGTTGCTTTGGTGTGAGTGTTTGGCATGTACTATTCTAGAGAGGTAAACTGTTTCTTTAATATTTCAACATTGCTTCCCAAAGGGGCCGCAGGTGACATGCACTAGCTGAGATAAATGTTGCATAACTGAGATCTGTTGGGGGAGGATCAGAACCATTATTTGAGGCCCAGGTGTGTGTGTGTGGGCTGAGGGGGGAAGAGAGGTGGGAATTGATAAACTATTGATATTGTGAAATGCTGTTCTTTTCCAGGGCCTGTATTTCAGGAGCCGTTTGCTCAAATGACCCAAAATTTAGACCACTAACCCTACTCCACACCCTTATGAGGCACAGCAAATTTCAAGACAATATTTAAACAAAAAGGGCATCTCAACCATTAATATAACAAAGCCGATGCTGCAAAAGAATAAAATAAATTGAAAAAAAAATACTTCAGGGGTCTTTCTATTAACACACTCTTGATTGGATAGAAGTTTGAGGAAAAGTGGGGAGGCATGATATTCAAGCAGGCCTTCCCTTGTTGCAATGGAGGAACTTTGCATAGCCATATACTCCTAACTGGAGTTAGGTTAGGGGAGGCAAGAGGAACAGAAACCAATGAACTATGATGGCCAGGGGACTCCCAGAGTAATCCTCTCCTTGTTGCAGTGTGTGGACTCATATGCGTGCACACCTCATTGGATTGAACTCTGGGCAGGCTGGCACTTAGCACTGCATCTGCAAGGTTCTTTTATCAGCATTCATTAACCTCCACAACAACCCAGCAGAGTAGTAAATAGTATCCCTATTTTAATAACAGGGATGCTAAAGCGTAGAGAGGCTAAGAGGCTTCCGCAAAACTAGATAGGGAGTTAGCTATGGAACGCTGGAGGAGATATACAGTTCTTGAGACACAGCTCTTGAGGCATTTACCTCAGTGGTTTATAATATCACTTGGCTGCAGCCCTCACCACCCATGATTTTTAAAAAGATAAATTTAAATAGCAAAGTATCTTTGTTGAAGGTCAGCACAAATCCTTCGCTTGGGCCTTTCTAAGTAGTAGGGCCATATATTAAAGGTAAAAGCACCTTGTTAAAGAAACTGATAGATGCACTCTATAGCATAGTCACAAAGAAAATTGTTTCTTAAGTTACATTCAATTCATGTTTATTAGGTCTGCTTAATACTTAGTATAAGATACTTTTTAAAAACAAATACATCAAAAACCTGATGGGAGGAGTTCAGTATCATGGCAACAAGTCTAGTATAAAAACGTAGAATGCAGTGTGTGTTCCTTCTGTGGACTTACTTGAGATCATGGCAACCATGAATTAATTAGAAAATCTTAAAATAATGTGATTACTGCAGCTGTTGATCACTCTTGTGTACCGAATATTTTGAATGTGGTCTGAATGTATTTTAGCATAGCCTGCATTCTTCCTGCTCAAAATCCTTGAATTAATTGTTTACTAGTAACTTCAGGACATCCTTTGGCCTGATGATGACAATTCCTGAAGCAACCAATCTTTCCTGAAGCAGTTGAGTGGCCCAGTTGTGAGACCTGATCCTTCATTTTGGCATACAGTAAGGAAGGACTGAGGGAGGTGTAGAATGGATAGAAAAGGAGTACAGGGAATATGTATTTCAGATATGATTAGTTGCAAGTAGGCCCACAACAAGGTGGTGGTAGTACAGCTGGTCTGCTTTGTTCTGAAAAGGCACTAAGATGTGTGCTTGCTGTGGTGCAGAGACCATCCTTGCTTTTGAGTAGCAGTAACGAAGGAGCTCAGCTGCAGTGTCTTGTCCAGGGATTATAGAAATCTATTTGCCACAGAAAAATGCAGAATTTGCATTTTTACAGAAAATCTTTAGTTTTTACATTTTGTGAAAAAATAAAAACGTATTAGCTATTAACTGAATTTTACTGAAAGTACTGGTGTCACTTATGTAATGCACAAAACCTTCCCCCCTTTGTGGTTGATTTCTGAATATGCTTTAAATTTACATAGCTAAACATACTCCAATAAACTGCTTCTGGTGTATAGCGGTTACTCAATGGTGCGTAGGAGTTAGTGTTTTAATGCATCTCAAATTTCACTTCAGCCTCCAAACATAATTAAAGTTATGGAAAGATGCCGAAAACTTTAAAAATCATCCTAAACATTGTGTCACTGAGTTTGGCAAGGACAAATTTCACATTGCTGGTAATATGCTATTCTCTACTGTATGCAGCAAGGCTGTAATTTATGTTTGAAGGCGACACTTGTAGAACACATGGAAAGCATTAAACATAAACTGAATTGAAAGAAATGAACACAAAAGCTTGAAACAGCAGGGCCATTGACAACAGTAAAGAAACAATGCACTGAGACTAGATCATTCTATTAATTGTATTTTATTATGATTGTTGGCACTGGTAGGTTTTGAACTAGCTTAAAATTGGAAATACATCAATAAAACATTGTTTTCAGTTGATTCCTATATATACTGTAGCTAGAGAAACTAAAGTTCAGCATTTCATTTTAATTGTAGAAAAATACAGATTTGTATGTCTTTTATCAGAGAATTGTGGAGGTTTTATCACAGAAAACTAGGATCTCTAGTGATCCACCAACTCATTACCTGGCTCTTCCTACTATCCATCTTGCCTCACACCTTCGTCAGCCACATAGGCAAACTAATAAGGCTAGGGAAAAACCCTCTGAGTGCTGCCTGCTGCATACCAGGGATAAGAATTTACAACCCTTTCCCATACTTGGGGGCAGGAGAAGATTTGATCTCTTGAGATACCCTCCCTCCATTGTAGCAAGAGAACAAAGAATGCTGAAGGAAAAATCTCCATCCCAACTAAGGGAGGTGAAGAGCAACACCCTTGTCCCTTCTAGAGCATGATAAAAGACTCTGGCCAGCATTCCTTCATCTCAGTGCATGGCTTCTGGTGCTGACCCCCTTCTGACATCATCTACACAAAGTTTTACTAGTTATACTGGGATAGTTATATAAGTATAGCCTTTGTAGACACTTACTTTGATATAAAAGGAGCCTTTTAATTTTAAACCCTTTTCATTTAAAACTCCTTCCCATGTGACATGCTGAACTGGGAAATAAACCCTCATATCAGAATAAGTGTGTCCACAGGGTGGGGGGTTATACCAGTACCTGTACAACTGTATTGGTATAACTGGTAAAACTGTCTTATGTATAAAAGCCTAAATATCTTCTCCATTCCCTACTGGGAGTGGGCTGAGGAATAAGGAAGTGGATTTGGAAAGGATAAATAATTATGTGTAATTGGGAGCAGGCAAATGTAGTGGATTGATACTGAAGTAACAAGATTGAAGGTGAAAATGAGAGGTTGAAGGGACTGATAAAAAGTGAGAGATTTGAGATGAGATGTGTCAGAGTAAATAACAAAATAGAAACTGTACCAGAGTCCACGACTTCCTAGAACTAGCTTATCACTGGTAACCATTCATACCAAGCTAAAACCGTAATAGAAAGTGAATCAATCAAAGCAGGGTTGTAAATGCTTGTAATTTCCCCCCCGAGGATAAAATTGTGGCATAATCATGTGACAGTATTGGCCCTTATAGATATTTGGGGACTGTTTTAAAGTACACTTCTGCTGGGGAGGTTTAAAAACAAAGCCAACTGTAAAAAAGGCTGACCCCAAGCTCCTAGCTATATATCTCAAAATGTATCACAATACATTTCTAGGGGACTGGATGCCTCAACGGTTTAGTAAAAAGATATACAATCTTGAACTTCTGGTCTAGAGTTCATATCCAGGTCTGATAGTTGTGAATTAAACTACTTGATGGGTTTTGATAGTTTACGCATGATGAGTGATTGGTCTCAGTCCAGGTCTCCATAACCAAATGTATACATTGCAATACACCCCTATTAGCATGTGTAGTGGTTGCTTCAGCAGCAGAAACCAAGGACCGAATGGGCCTGAAGACTGACTGAGCTGCTTCTCAATTTGGTGGTGATCCCTCTGGATTGACACTAGTGAGAAAACATGGAGAAATCATTTTTCATGGCACAGATTGTCTCTTTACTGTATTTATATATTACCCAGCACAGTGGTGCACCAGATCAGGCTTTTGAGTTCTTTCAAAATAGAGTCTCTACTACTACTAATTCTCCACAGCTGTCAGGCTAGCAACTTGCCCTGGCACATTGGTGTACATCTTGCAACTGCCCATTGTGGTCTTATTCAGCAGGGAAATCCTGTGCCTAGCTAAGGGTGTGCGTATCTCTTGCATGCAGAAGGGACCCACTCTGTTCCGTCACCACCCCCAGGAAGGGATGAGGCTGGAGGACGGTGCAGTTGCAGGGCGAGGAAATCAGCAGTCCCTTAGTCCCGCTAATCACTGCTGCCTGCCAGACGAGAAGGTGCCACAGATGGGCTACTGCCCCTGCCCCTTGCTCGCGGCCCTGTCACAGTGGGGGGAGCTGGCAGGTGGCTGCTGCCTGTGCCCTGGGGCACCCTTGGGAGACGCAGGGCCTGCGGCGACCTGCCAGTGGGGCTTCCCCTCTAATTCGCTCACCCGCTACACGCTCAGCCAACCAACCTGACCGCCCACAAGCCCACACCCATCCGACTATCAGACTCCGCCCCCTCCTGATCCTAACCATCGCGAGGGTTTCCTCCTCCCTCACGCGAGATTTGCTGTCTCACCCCGGCCACCTTGGCCGAATCCCTTCGGCAATTTTCGTCATTGCCAGGCTCTACCAATCGGCCCTGGGAGCGCATCGATGAGCGCGGAGCCCGCGCGACAAATGTGTGGGGGGCTGCCTCGGGGTGTGGACACGGGGGCTGTGCGGCTGTAGCGGCCATACGCGCGGGGCGGCGGTTGCGGGGTGAGGTTCGGGGTAACGGGTGGGCGTGCGGGGCTCGATTGTTTAGGCCTGGCCATGGCGTCTCTCCTCCCCCCCGCCATGGCTCCCCGTGTCCCTGCTCCTCTCCTCTCAGTGAGCGAAAGTGGCCGCCGCCGCCGTCCCAGCGCCCGCAGCCGCCGCCTCCTTCTCAGCAGCAGCAGCGCGGCCGCCATCTTGGCGAGGCAGGAGCCGAGAGGGCCCTGCGGCAGGAGACAGGCTGAGCCAGCCCAGGCAGCGCAGGGCGAGAGGCCGGGTGGAGAGAGCGGGGGAGCCAGCCCAGGAGACACCCCCAGCCCCCCGCCGCTCCCGCGCCGCAGCCGGGCCCGCCACCCAGGTGAGCTACAGCGGCGGCCGGGCAAGGGCACGCTCGGCTGGGGCGAAGAGGGCCCACAGGCGGCGGCAGGGCCTGGCCAGGCCGCAGCTTCTCCCCCCCCCCCGCTAAGCAGTGGCCGCAGCAGCCGGGTCTCTTCTTAAAGGGGCAGGTCTCTTCCCTCCTTCCCCGGGGACACACCCCGATATCAGCGCGGGGGGAGGGGCCCCCGGGCGCGGTTGACTCTGGAGACTGCTTCGTCCCCCCGGAGCAGCTACCCCCGAGCGGGGGGAGGGGCGTGTACGCTGGGCTGGGCTGTGGAGCTGGCCAGGGCGATGTGTCCCAGCTGTACTTGTGAGGCCCACGTGCCCGGGCACTGCACGACGCCGCAGCCGGCTGCGAGATGTAGTCACACCTGTCATGCACACGCGTAACTGTGTCACACCCGCTCTGTGGTTCGTGCTGGTACCTGGAGCACACGTGCAATAATACTGATACTTGCTGCTGCCCAGCAGAGGCAGTCAGGGTGCGTGACACACCTGTACCTGGTACATATTTCCAGTATTGTCTCATGAAAGTGATAATCAGGGCCATGTGTCCTAATGGCACTTGTAGCGCCGAGATGGAATAATGTTGCTCAAAAGCAAGAGTGTGGGGCTGTTTCATATCTGTATCTATATGCTCAAGCAATAATATTGCACAATGGTGCTTGCCGTTGCGTGGCTAAAAGAGCTAGGACATGTCCTATCTATACTTGTAACACACAGTACCAGCAAAGTGGCACACTGGCATTTGCTGTTGCACAAGCTAATGCTTCTATATATACAGTTGTGTATGCAGATAGAAAACAGTATAGTTAAAATAAAGACAGGATAAATACGTATATCCTGAGTTTTGTCACTTTTCCTGAAATCTTACTGTTTGGACAGTAGATGCAGAGAGGGAATTAAGCTTGTGTGTTTGGTTAAAGATCTCCAGTAAACAAGTATCCATGATTTGATATTTATAATTATGGTTGGTGGTGAAAACTTCTCTACTGCTCTTCTTGACTATAGGGTGTAAATCCATCCCAAACACACAGCTCCATAGAGACAGAACCACAACTGTCAGACTAAATATAATCCACCAAACACCAACTGTGCAATCTTCAAGTCTTTCACCCGCACACTGTAGCTTTTGTCATGGGCAGCAAGAGGGAGCTGTAACTGTCCTTATGACATCACAGATGTGAATCATATTTGTACATTTTGCATGTCATCAAGTAATCTTTCATTTATCATTCAGATGTCAGATTTCAGTACTAGTTTATTTTAGATCTTAGATACTTGTTCTTGTGTCTTGGAGTATGCGGTGTTTGGCAAGATATGCATATTGAAATGTATACATACATTTTATTTTACTGTGCAGTTTAATCAAGTTTCACCAAATTTAGTCAAATCATCAAATCTGAGTATTCCAGATTCCGTATCTTAAAAGAGTTAAAGGATTCTGAGGTGTTTGTAAAATCAGCTTTACATTAACTCCCACAAAGTCCTGTACTAGGCAGTGGTTATTATGAATTTTCTGTATAATTTAAATATGTGATGTAGTTCTTAAAATCCTAATCTTGCAATGATCTTCATGTAGATGGGTCCCTGTACTTTATGTGTTGGGTGGGCACAGAGATTGGCTTATAAGGTGCTCATTGCATAATTAGAGTTTTCATTGATTAAAAGGTAACACATTAAGTTAAAATAAAATAAAGTTAAATATTTTGTTTATGCAGGTAAGTGCACAAGACAGAAAATGTTGAACTAAGGCTTAGTGATCAAACTTAATTCTGCCTCCTTGCAAGAGTACGTTACCGTACAATATCTATATGATCGTATAATATTTCTCAATAATACACCAGTCTTTACTTTATCTTACTAATATGATCCCATATATAGTAAATTTTCATCTCAGTTATGCCATTTTTCCTTTACATGCATGTGGATATGTGACTAATGCTGTATTATTTTATACTAAAACTTGTTGTTTATGGGTATTCTTTTAAAGTTTTAACAGTTTATATTTCCTTAATTTGAACAAAACTATATTAATACTCTTTAAGCATTACTGTTGTGTGGTTGTACATCCACCAACATTAAATATGTTTTTTCTTTACTTTAGTTGATGCAGTAATGAATTCTTCATGTGCTAATATAGTGGTTCACAAATGAATTTTTATTGTGGAGAAACATAGCGACACAGCAAATTCATTGTGGCTGCAGTTTTGGCAGCTAAAATATTATACTAATGACAGTTTAGTCACATGATTATTTGGAAGTGTCTTGTAAATAAAATAATAAATCAAGTGTTAAGAATAATGTGTACTATGAATACCACAAATGTTACGTGGGCTTTTACTAACTATACATTTTTAAAAAAAGTAACAAAATTCTCATACTTCTTTTTGTAGCACAGTAGTTGTAAATGTCAATGAACTTTTGTTTATTTCAAAAGGTTCTTGAAAAGAAATTGTGCATGTGTGGCCATCACTACTGGAAGAGAGAAACATTGAAGTCCCTGATGGCTGCATGCAGTCATGTGCTGCACTTTAGAACCACTATTCAAATGTATTTTTCATAAATAAGACTGCGATTTAGTCACAGCGGTCATGGAAGTCATGGATTCTGTGACTTCCAAAGACCTCCGTGACTTCAGCCAGCCCTGGCTGGGAACTGCAGGGTCCCCTGCCGGCAGGTGGACCTCCTGCAGCTCCAGGCCACCACAGGTGGCAGGGGGAACAATCGCCGCTCTTGGCCGCCACAGGTGGTGGGGTGATCCCTGTTGCTCTGGGGTCAGCCTGGCGATCCCCACAGCTCTTCAGCTCCATGGACAGCAGGAGGGACCTCACTGCTCTTGGGCAGGAGGAATCGCTGTACTCTGTGGCAGCAGGCGGAACCCCCAAAGTTTGGAACCGGTAGCGAAGGGGGCCCTTGGAGCTCCCAGCCCACCCGCAGCTGCCGAGGCTACTTATTTTATAATGGATTTTTTTAGTAAAAGTTAGGGACTAGTCACAGGCATCTGTGAATTTTTCATTATTGCCTGTGACCCGTCTCTGACTTTTACTAAAAATACCGTGACAAAATCTTAGCCTTATTCATAAACAGTATCTTGAAACTAAAAATGTTCTCGGATCGATATGTACAGTAATGACTAAACAAGAAATGGACTGCAACGTGAGTTGTTCTCAAGGTTTATGGAAAGGTTTTCTCTAACTCACTTTTTGCCAGTCTGTTCCTTGTGTCTCATTTATGTTTGCAAGGCAGTATTTGAACATTGTTCTAACTCAATTGGTTATAATAATATATAAATTCTATACCAAGCATACAGCCTGACAAGCCTGTGTGCTGGAAGTCTCCTTAGGGACTGGTAGAAGAAAGATCTTCTCTCCTCTAATGTTCCACAGCCAATATTGCAACCTGGCGTTGAAAAAACCTACATGCCAATTGTACCCCAGCTATGCCGGGGGAAAGGCTGGTGTACCAGGATAACAACTGATATCCTGAATTACCCTCAACATGCTACTTAATTCTCACTGTGTGGCAAGTGCATGTGAAGCCCCTGTAGACAGGTGCTTCAAGGGGCACAAAATGTGCATAAGCCTTTGTGCAGGAGCTCCAGAAATTCAGTCCCCTGCCCCTCTACAGCTGTTTTTGCCCCTAATTGAACAAGTATATAGTCAATTGCATTGCTTGATTTCTCCAAGTCACTTTTCTAGTCTGTAATTTACATTGTTAAAGGTGGCATCTGTGTTGCTGGAAGTAGTGTCAGACTTTTCTGTTTATTGGCTATATACATATGTATTAAGGTTTTCTCTTCTCCACTTGTGTATGTGTTTCCAATAAAACTGTCATACATGTTTGTAATTCCTTTTCTTACCCTGATTGGGATATTTGGATGCAATAATAATGAACCATTGATATTACCTAATCAAACAGCTAGCTACACAATCTGTAGCTGTATAATAGATACTACATTCAAAATAGCTAACAGAATTTAATTGATCTTCATCCCACTTAATTCCTTTCTTGAAAAAATAATGCAAAAAAAGTAATGTAGCAAAAGGAAATGTACTATAGAAAGATAATAGTACAAATTCAGATATGAGGGCCATCAATCAGAGAAGGCAAAGAAATGATCTCTCTCTTTTTTTTAAATCCTAAATTGAAAAGGGGCGCAAATGGTGTTTTGGGTTTATTTTCCAGATATATGTATGCAGGTAGTCAAAGTAATTTGTATTTGTTCGGGGTCAACATTAATGGGGACTGAAATTTAAGGTTCATAAAATTAAATTTTCTTTGCGAGCCTGCAGTCTTTTGCTAATAAATGTACTTGCTCGTTACCCTGAAGTTGTATTGAGAAATATTTCCCCAGAAAAAAGAATAAATGGGGACTACCCTTGGTTTACTAAGGCCTCGTGTACGCCATGAGGTACTGCTGGGGGAATTCTGTGCCAAAAAATTAAAAATTCTGTGCACAGTATTTTAAAATTCTGCAAATTTTGTCAAAATAACACACATCACACCAGTTTCAGTTATTTTGATAATTTGTTTCAAAATACCTGTCAGTGAGTATGTCTGTAATACAGAGAAAAAAAAGATTCAGGAATTTTTTTTTTTTTTTGACAAATAGATTCCTTACTAGACAAATCAGCACAGAACTTTGAGTAATTCATTTAAATTACGCCACAGAAACATATTTCCTGCACCCCTCAGAAGCAGTGCAAAGGCGTGGGGTGTCGGGGGTAATGGAGTAGCTGAGGGAGAGGGAAAGAGCCTGGGAGTGAACCTGGAGGGAGTTGGGTCTTTTTTTTTTTTGGTGGGGGGGGGTTGTTAGGGAGTTGTTGAGCCTTCCTCATGCAGGTCCTGGCTGACTGCTAGCCTCTCCCATTCGGTCAGGCACATCACCCCGTCTCCCTCTGTGGCCCTGCAGTCCTCCTACCATTTAGCCTCTGGCTTAATGCTGCCACTCCACTAGCTCCTCAGCCCTGCCCTGGTCTGTCCCCCCACTAGTCCTTCTGAACCCCAGGACCTCCCAGCAGCCCCATGTGCCCCCACTCTGTTTTCTCCCACCGTATCCCATGCCTCCTAACCTGGACTCTGTGGGCAGGGTGCTGTTATGAAGGCAGCCAGTTACTGGTTGTTCTGGTGCCACAGTGGCCTCTGGTGGGCGAAAGACAGAATACATTTTGGGCAGAATGTATTTTCTGCGCATAAAGAAAAATTCTGCATTTGCGGTGCAGGAATTTCCCCAAGTCTGTATGAGGGTTTACCTGTATGGGTATACTGGAAAACCCTTCGACTGTAGACACAACTTATAACTTAACTTAAAGCCCTCTTTTGCTGGTATATCTTTTACTATATATATATATAGATATCAGACGTGTACCCAAAGCCTCCTACTGCAAGACAAACCCAAGAAAGAAACCAACAGGACTCTACTGGCCATCACATACAGTCCCCAGCTAAAACCCCTCCAACGCATCATCAGGGATCTACAACCCATCCTGGACAATGATCCCACACTTTTCACAGGCCTTAGGTGGCAGGCCAGTCCTCGTCCACAGACAACCTGCCAATCTGAAACATATTCTCACCAGTAACTGCACACCGCACATAGGAACTCTAGCTCAGGAACCAATCCATGCAACAAACCTCGATGCCAACTCTGTCCACATATCTACACCAGCGACACCATCACAGGACCTAACCAGATCAGCCACACCATCACCGGTTCATTCGCCTGCACGTCCACCAATGGAGTATATGCCAGCAATGCCCCTCTGCTATGTACATCGGCCAAACTGGACAGTCTCTACGGAAAAGGATAAATGGACACAAATCAGATATTAGGAATGCCAATATGCAAAAACCTGTAGGAGAACACTTCAACCTCCCTGGCCACACTATAGCAGACCTTAAGGTGGCCATCCTGCAGCAAAAAAACTTCAGGACCAGACTTCAAAGAGAAACTGCTGAGCTTCAGTTCATCTGCAAATTTGACACCATCAGCTCAGGATTAAACAAAGACTGTGAATGGCTTGCCAACTACAAAACCAGTTTCTCCTCCCTTGGTTTTCACATCTCAACTGCCAGAATAGGGCCTCATCCTCCCTGACTGAACTAACCTCGTTATCTCTAGCTTGCTTGCATATATATACCTGCCCCTGGAAATTTCCACTACATGCATCTGACGAAGTGAGTATTCACCCACGAAAGCTCGTGCTCCAAAACGTCTGTTAGTCTATAAGGTGCCACAGGATTCTTTGCTGCTTTTACAGATCCAGACTAACACAGCTACCCCTCTGATACTATCTTTTACTAGTTACCCAAGCAAATTAAGCTGTGCTGGCTAAAGCAGTCTGGTATAACTAATCTGCATTGGGGCTTTTGCTGGTTAAAAACACAGTAAAAGAAATTGCGTCCTTAATTGGCATGATTTATACTGGCAAAAGTTTCTAGTGTGGACATGGCCTTTAGCCTCTTTGTGTATGTTTGCTTTTAAATTGGATGCTTACCTGGGGAACATTGTTGCTGTTGATGATATTTCTTGCACCAGTCTGATGTGATGTTTTATATGTCACAATGGAGAATTTTCCTGGAAAAAGAAAAATGAAATGTCTCTCTTAGAGAGCGGAGGGAAATACAGTTTGTCTGGGATTCTTTGGCTGTGGATAAACTCTTGTAATGGGTCTCAGTTAGAATGCAGAACATGAAGGGTCGGATGAGGGGAAAAATAGTGACAAAAGTGTGAAGGAACTGTAGAGGCCTGATAGGTTGTGTTCTAATTGTCCTGGGTTCAGTTCTTAGGCATCATCTATGAATGTTTTAGTGGCATACCTATTTCAATTAGGGTATGACTCTTGTGGTTTTTAAAAAAAAGTGTTATACTGGGAAAAGCTCAATGTGACACAGTTATACTGGTATAAAGATACATTATACTGAACGTAAAACATAAGAATGGTCATACTGGGTCAGACCAGACGTGCATCTAGCCCAGTATCCTGTCTTCTGACAGTGGCCAATGCCAGGTGTCCCAGAAGGAATGAACAGAAGAGGTCATCATCAAGAGATCCACCCCCCTGTCGCTCATTCCCAGCTGCTGGCAAACAGAGGCTAGGGACACCATTTCTGCCTATCTTGGCTAAAAGCCATTGATGGACCTATCCTTCATGAACATAGTTAGTTTTTTTTAGCCCAGTTATAGTCTTGGCTTTCACAACATCTTCTGGAAAAGGGTTCCACATGTTGACTGTGTGCTGTGTGAAGAGATACTTCCTTTTACTTGTTTTCAACCTGCTGCCTATTAATTTCATTTGGTGACCCCTAGATTGTGTGTTACGAGAGGTAGTAAATAACATTTCCTACTACTGGTATAGTTTATTCCCCTTCTTGTTTGGGAACAACTTTGTCCACAGTGTGGAGGATTGTACCATTTTCACTGTACAGTATAGTTTAAGTAATACAACTTACTACTGTAGACAGGGACTTAGTACTGCTGTCTGCCTCTCTCTTTTCCTTCCCCCAGGCCAGCAGCACTGTGCAAACATGTCAGAGGTAGCCTATTCTGCCTCGGAGAAGTTCCTTTTTTGTCATTAGCAGGGTGAAGTGATTCAAACCATAATTTTAATCACTTTAAAAAAATTGATTTGAAACAAGTTAAGGCTTTGTAAAGCTAACATGAAAATGTGTGATATTGCAACTTTAGATTTAAATTGATAGTGAACTAAATCAGTAATGTTTCAGAGGGATAGACGTGTTAGTCTGGATCTGTAAAAGCAGCAAAGAGTCCTGTGGCATCTTATAGACTAACAGACATATAGGAGCGTGAGCTTTCATGGGTCAATACCCACAAAGTGGGTATTCCTATATGTCTGTTAGTCTATGAGGTAATCAGTAATGCTGATTTGGGTTTGTTTTTTTTAAATGGCACAGCTGGTAGGGTATCCTATTTGAGTTTTATGAAACTAGGCAAAAAGAAAATATTGAAAGTGAAGGCCCTGATCCTGCAACTGCTTAAGCAGATATGTAATTTTACTTGCATAAATAGTACCGTTGACATCAGTAGACTACTCGTGTTCAAAACTAACATGTATATAAGTGTTTGCAGTATAAGTGGCTCAATTGTATTTTTATTCAACTTTTCTTTTAGTGGCATAAAGTCTTTGTCACTTCAAAACAAAAGTGGTTCAGTGTTAATAGAGGTTCAATGTATTAGCAAAATTATTAATTTTTTTTAAACACAGGCCAAAATTATGAAAATTGGACACTTAAAGTAAGACTCAATATTTAGGCATGTAAGGATGGATATTTAAAAGTATTTAAGTGACCTAAGAGCACAGGTCCCATTGACTTCAAACCGCCACTGCTGATGCAACATTTAAACTTTCTTGACTCATGGAAGTATATCGGAATGTGATGTAGGTGGCAAATATACCACAAGCTATTTTCTTTCAGCTTTGTTTTCCATATGTGTTCTCATAGTAAGGATGTTAGTGAGGACCTGGACTTGTCATTTTCAGCACAGATGAATATTTTAAGTGTAAAACGTCTCGGTAGAAAATCCTTCTGCAAAATCTGAAATTCTTCTTAGAATTTGAAAACTAATAATAAAAAGTACAGAATATCCACTTTAGCAATCAGAGACTATAAATTGGGAAGAAAATAAACTAGTAATAATAAAAATGTTTGAAATAAGATTATATTTTGTTCTTTTTAAAAAAATCATGATTTTTGAATTCACTCTACTCAATAATTCTCTCTCCAGCTGATTAGAGGATAGTGTTGATGATCTCCAAAGACAGTCTAGTCAGCCTTTCACTAGCAGGTTGATGGGTTATCAAACTGTTTGGCCTCAATATTAAATGCAAAGGAGGAGAAAACAGCAATCCTTTGAGTTTCAGCTAGGATGTAGAGGTTCTGAGGCATGCAAAAAAAATGTAAGACAAGGATCATGAAGAAAGATCCACTGTTGCAACTAGACATGCATAAAAATTCTCTCTGTTTTTGAAGTGAAATATAATTTGTAAATTGTGTACATGTCATATATAGGGCTTCTTGTTTAAATGGACTTCTGTTGTAAAAGCATGTTGAAATCAAAGTCAGCAATAGCCAGCAAATATTTGTTTAAACTGGAAAACCCAGTGTTTAAAGCTGAGCTTTCTCTGTGCTTCTAGAAGGTGATATGTTTGCTGTTGTTTAGTGGAAATAAATACCAAAACCTTGGAAGCCCTTAATATAAAACATAACTAGTTGCTTCTGAACATGTCCTTGGAGAGTTCTCCTCTAGTGCTGTTTGTTGACTGACTAGACATTGTAACTGGCAGATTTTAAAAAAAGCAAACAAAAACACCACATCTAAATTATAGTTCAACTAAATAGTGATCTAAAAGCAGTGTCTGTGGGCAAGATACTTAAAAAAAATTAGCTTCAACCTCAAGTGTTTCTCAGTGTGTCTTGATTAAGGTTAATCAAGGTTACTCCTACCCAGTTTGAAGGTGGTTAGAACTCTAAACCCATTGGCATAACTTCAAGTTTGCCTTTAATAATTTATAGAATCACATAAGAATGGCCCTACTGGGTCAGACCAAAGATTCATCTAGCTCAGTATCCTGTCTTCCAACAGTGGCCATGCCAGGTGCCCCAGAGGGAATGAACAGAACAGGTAATCATCAAGTGATCCACCCGTTGTCGCTCATTTCCCAGCTTCTGGCAAACAGAGGACACCATTGATGGACCTATCCTCCATGAATTTATCTAGTTCTTTTTTGAACCCTGTTATGGTCTTGTCCTTCACAACATCCTCTGGCAAGGAGTTCCACAGGTTGACTGTGCATTTTGTGAAGAAATACTTCCTTTTATTTGTTTTAAACCTGCTGCCTATTCATTTCATTTGATAACCCCTAGTTCTTGTGTTGAGAAGTTGTAAACAACACTTCCTTATCTACTTTCTCTACACCAGTCATGATTTTATAGACCTCAATCATATCGCCACTTAACTGTCTCTTTTCCAAGCTGAAAAGTCCCAGTCTTATTAATCTTTTCTCATATGGAAGCCGTTCCTTACCCCTAATAATTTTTGTTGCCTTTTCTGAACCTTTTCCAATTCCAATATATCTTCTTTGAGATGGGGCGACCACATCTGCACGCAGTGTTCAAGATGTGGGCGTACCATGGATGTATATAGAGGCAACATGATATTTCCTGTCCTATTTTTCTACCCTTTTCTTAATGATTCCCAGGATTCTGTTTCCTCTCGCACACTTGGTACCTGATGGGCCCTTATTTTTAGACTTAGTCCTTTTTGTCACTCTTCGCCCTTTCCCCCTCTCTCTCCTTTCTTTTTACACCCAACTATATTTTGAAGAGGCAGAGATTTTAGGACATTATTTTATCACTGGTCAGTGATTTGAGTTAACAATGGCAAAATCTGAATGTCATTTTAATTTTTTTATTTGGTTATTTCATATTAATAGGGTCAAATATGCCCGCTAGTGAAAGCGGTAAACTTCATTCATTCCTATATCACAATTTTAGTCAGATGTAAAGATCAGCAGTAGAACCACAAGAAAAGGATAGCGAGAAAGCTGCCTTGAACAATCCATAAGAGAAGTATCTGAATGGTACTTGATATTATGACCCAAGGACTTTTTGATGCCAACTGGCATAAGGTTAACAGGAATTCCCTGGATTTGGTATTTGGTGAACTAGAATGTAAAGAACATCATGTGAGGTCTCTTTTGAAAGATTGTGTCATTCAAGTCATCAATATCATTGCAAAAATGCATGCATGGATGGATGTTGTATAAGCATTTACATATATAAATACTGAAAAGTGTGTTCTTAAGATCTGTGTCTAGGGCTGGGCACAAGCAAATGTGAAAAGCAGGTTCTCTTTCAAACAAGCAATGTTTCTCTGTATGTCTGCTTACATATAAATTAAGTATTATATGGTTTACAATGGACCTCCAACTCTCAAATCTGAACTGAATGCCAATGAAAGATGGTGAAATCTTCAGAGAGAGGAAATTAACAGGAAGAGGTAAATAGCAGGTGTTACCCTGTTTAGGAGTAATACAATTAACTTTTGAAACTATATCTGGAGTACAGAGGAACCCCCATGTATTCCATCAGTCTGAGAAGACAAACTCTCAACAGGCTTGATTTTATGAGAAAGGGTCTCGACCAAGCTGGTGGAAAACAATGGAGAAAATTTACACAGGAGGATAACTTGTTAGTTAGGTTTAGGCTTTAGATTGTGTGCTGTGATGTTGCTTTATATGTTACCATTTGTTCCCATCTCTCATACTAGTTTTTATTTGAATCGCCAGCCGTTTTTAAGTAAAGAAATAATCTTTACTTAAAATAATCTTAAATTCTTTCCTTTTTGCTGTATAATTGAAGTCAAGCATGGTGTGTATTACAGGAGTGGTGCTCTAAGGTAAAACTGGTGAACTGAGATACACTGTTTTGTTGGAAACAGAGGATCTGGGATTTCTGTGGGTATCCACTGATCAGGGATGGCTACCGCAGAAAGACACTTTGAAGGGGGGTCAGGTGCATTTGTTGTCAACCTGCAAGGCAAAGACAGGTCTGATGCAGCCCAGAGGAGAGTGCTTGAGTGACTAACAGGCTGGTTGTGTTAGGAAACTAATACTTAACGGGTACAGACAAGTCTCCCTCTCTCTGGAGGCAGGTGGTAACAAGCTGACTCACAGCTCTGGGTATCCCAGGAAGCATCATAGATATAGGCCCCCTTAATTAGTGCAGTCTGTAGGCTACATGAAACTTAAAGACTTCTCTCAATTAGAAGTATTATAATGTTTACTATTAACGGATCTTCAAAGATAAACATAACACAGAAATAAGTAAAAATATTGAAATATCTTTTACCTAAATAATATTGCCATTTTAAGTATATATCTGCATTAATTTTCACACAAAGGTGCCGTAACACTCTGAGTTACATATTTCTTAAGCTTGTTTAAAAAGCCCTGTGGAAGCTCCAAAATTTGCAAATTTGATTTCCTTTAAAGATCTTTGGGGTTGCTGGATACTAAGTAATACACATCTAAAACCATCATCTCTGAATAGTTTCCTTGCTGTTCTCTGTCATTGCAAATATGGAAAAATCTCTATGCGCATTACAGTTTTTTGCATTTGAGAAAATAAAATATCTTTAAAATTAAAATTAAAATTATGTGGGTAGTTGCAGTAGATAGTCGAGAACCACTATGAGAGTATTGTGTAAATTTAAAAAAAAATTTAAAAAAATCCATGATAAATTCAATGACTGGACCTTTGTTCTGTCTACAGTATGACTGTAAAAATGGTTTAATGAATTTGTCCTCAGCAGAGTTTTAGTATGTTTAAGAACATGTGTTAAATTCAGAAGTTTTATTTAGTTATTCAGAGCAAGATATTGATTATCCAGTATAACTGAATTGAGAAGGGTATTCTAGCAACCAGCATTATATGTAAAGTTTATTTAGATAAGAATGCCGTGCATAAAGAGACTAAGAATAATGCAATCTTCCACTTTTTTTTCATACAAATCCTGTAAGTGAAATATAAATGGCATTTACCACATAATAAAATATAAGAAAGTTCTCCTCTGTCTCAAGTGTGGAAGTGAATATTACCCTAACTCAGGAAACACATGTAAATACTTCAGAATACAATTAATTTGGGGAGGGGGGGGTGAAGTTTGGATGGAACAAGTATTTAACGTATCTAACAATACACCCATCAAAAGGAAGTTATTATGTTCATAAAACTTACCCTTTGTGGTTACTACAGTTTTTTGAAGACCAGAGGGGAATATTATCTCTTGCTTTCCGGCACACTTCCTGGGAATCTTAATATTTGGTGTATGTGTACCCCTCTAAATATATCTGTGTTCTGTCTGATTTATTTACTAATTGTTCCCAGCACACAAATAAATCATTTATGAGAGGAGACTTTAGTGCTACATTTAAAATTTCGGTTAGATGAAATTCCCCCAATTTACAGATTAGCAAAAAATCTAAAACCTTCAATTCTGTCCTTATGGGAAAAAATGTATTTGATGTCTGGTGGCTGCTAAACCCCAGAAGTAAAGAATCTACTTTCCAAAGTTCATGATTCCTCATCTGGAATAAGTTTGATTTTCATAAAGGCTGAAAAAGTCTCAAAATATTTAGCTTCTGAGACTCTGATCCTGCTAAAAGTATGCATGATCTTAGTTATTATCTATATTTGGGAAGAAGTTGGATGATGTATTCATATCCTGATGATGATGATATACTTCCCACTGCAATGGTAACTAAGGGGGATATTAAACAATAACTGTTCAAGTTAGACATTTTAAAATCATCAGGTCTGGGGAACTTGCATCCAGGAGTTTTAAAACAGCTGGCTGAGATGCTTTTTAGACCATTAATTAATTTAATAAGTATATGAGCACTGGAGAAGTTCCAGAGGACTGGAAAAAAAACTAATGTACCAATATTTGGAAAGAGTAAACAGGAAGATATGGATAATTACAGGCCTGTCATTAATCCTTGGTAAAGTAATGGAATTGCTGATACAGGGCTCGATTTTAATAAGGAATTAAAAAAGGTTAATTAATGACAGTATGGGTTTATGGAAAATAGACTTTGTCAAACTAACTTGATATCTTCAAGAGACAAGGTGGGTGAGGTTAGTATCTTTTATTGGACCGATTTCGGTTGGTAGGAGAGACAAGATAATGAAATTACAATTTAGGTTGATAAAGCTAATAGTGTTGATGGAATATGTTTAGACTTCTGTAAGTCATTTAACTTGATGCCACACAACATTTTTATTATAAAGCTAGAACTATACAAAATCAGTATGGCACACACTAAGTGGATTAAAAATTGTCAGTTTTTCAAAATGTAATTGTAAATAGTGAATCATTGAGTGCGTGTCTTTCTAGCCAAGGCCGACAGATCAGTTCTTGTCCCTCCTCTATTTAAGATTTTTATCAGTGATCTGGAATAAAACATAAAATCATTGCTGCTTAAATTTGACAATGACAAAAAGATTGGGGGAGTGGTAAATAATGAAGAGGACAGGTCACTGATACCAGCCAATCCAGATTGTTCTGTAAGTCGGCCTCAAGCAAAGATGTTTCTATATGGCCAAATGTAAGGTCATATTCTTAATTTCCATATATGTAGGCCATACTTGAGGAATGGGACTCTGTCCTGGGAAGGAGTGACTCTGAAAAAGACTTAGGGGTTATGGTGGATAATCAGCTGAACATGAGATCCCAGTGTGAATGTGATCCTTGGATGTGAAAATGGTGAATAGTAAAGAGGTTATATTACCTCTGTATTTGGCACTGGTGGAACTGCTACAAGGTTACTCTGTCCAGTTCTAGTGTCTCCAATTCAAGAAGGATGTTGATAAATTGGAGAGGGTTCAGAGAAGAGCCACAAGATTGATTAAAGGATTAGAAAACATGCTTTTATAGTGAGAGATTTAAGGAGATCAGGCTATTTAATTTATCAAAGATGGTTAAAGGATGATTTGATCAGTTTATAACTACTTGCCTGGCGTATAGAAATTTGATTATAGAGGGATCTTCAGTTTAGCAGACAAAGGTGTAACAGGAATCAGTGTCTGGAAGTTGAAGGCAAACAAATTCAGATTAGAAATCAGATGCAATTTTTTAATAGTAGTGGTAATTAACCATTGGAACAATTTACCAAGGATTGTGGTGTATTCTCCATCTCTGGAAATTTTAAAATCAAGACTGCATATTTTTCTAAAAGATATGCTGTAGTTCAACCACACCCTTTGAACTTGAAGTAGAATTCAGGTCAGTGAAGTCTTATGGCTTGTGTTATGCAAGAGGTCAGACTATGTAATCTCAGAAATCCTTTCTGGCCTTAAAATCTACAAATCTTTACTAAGTCCTTTCAGAATCAGGGCCAAAAATGGATACAGTACTCATTTCAGATGATGTATGTCAAGATCCAGAGCCTTGACTAAAAGCACAAGCTAAAAATAAAACACATTTGTTCACTTCAGCCATTGAAAAAATGTAACAATATTTTGATATAAATAACCAAGGGAGAAATCTCCTCCTTTCAAGTTTTGTGGCATTCAAGGATACCTTTTGAGAAATTGTTACTATACATATGACACAAACCAGAAGAATTATTTAGAAGGCAAGTGATCTTGGCAAAGAAATTATAAAACTCTTCAACAGCTGATTTATGGTGCTTCCCAAGAAACAAAATCTCAAACTGAACAAATTTATTTGCAACTGAACATCATTATCACATAGGTAGGGCCCTACCAAATTAATGATCCATTTTTATCAATTTCATGGCCAGAGGGTTTTTAAGTTGATCAATTTCACGTTTTCAGCTGTTTACATCTGAAATGTCAGTGTTGTAACTGGGGATCTCTACCTAAAAGGTACCCGGAAGAGGGTCTGATCTCCCCCTTCCTCCCCTGAGCTGCCATGCAAGGGAAGGACAAGTCTTGTCCCTCCCCAGCCCAGTAGAGACTTGTAGCTGGGAGCTGGAGCACTCCCAGCAGCAGGGGAATGTTGGATCTATCTCCACAAGTCTCCTCCAGCTGCAGGAACCTCTGGGGCTGGAGCTTCCTGCAGCAGGGGAAAGCAGTCTGAGGTGGGTTTGATCTCCCTGGGAGAGCTGCCCTACATGGAAGGACAAATCCTGTTCCTCGCCAGACCAGCAGCAAGAGGGAGATCAGATTTCACAGAGAAGGGCTTATTTCACAGTCTGTGACTTGTTTTTTCACTGCCATGAAATTGGTAGAGCCCTACACATAGGACATAAGTAGCTCTCATATGCACGGTAATTTTTTTGAATTTGGAAATAAAACCAATCATATGTGTTCAAAAATAAGCTTTCTTATTACTGTCCTGACCATTATGCCTGTATTTGTAACAGAAGAAAACAAAAGAACAATTGATAAGGTTGTAGTAGAGACATTCTCAAAGTCTACTAAACATTTATTTACCTTGAATAACGTCAGCAACATAAATATTTCAGGCGTTTTTGGAGAACCTAAAATCCTGAAGATAGATGATGAACAGTTTGAAGCAAAAAGGTTATTTGGATTAGTGTTAGACAACCCAGGAGCTTTCAGTAACATTACTAAATGGACTGGGTAAGAAAGGAATTTGGATGATTTTTAAAAAAATACATAAGCAAAAAACCACATAGGCAATAGTTGATATTAAACTGTTGCGCCTTTTGCTATACTTAGTTTTAGACTGTAAGCTCTTTTGGGCAAGAATTTGTAGTATGTTTGTAAACCAAATATCAACCACACCTTGTGGCACTATGAAAGTAATAGTTATGATATGCATGAAGAAAAAATTATGAGATGCATGAGGAAAAAATACATTGTAGCTTCAACTGTGAACTTAAGCGGGTACACTCAAAAAGTTCTTCTCCTATGTTGGTTTTTGTCACTCCTTTCTCTTCCAGAACACCTTTATGTAAGATTCAGTTGAAAAAAGGATTCTCTAACTTTTTTTAATCTCTGGGTTACAGGTATGCAGTTCATATGATATATGTGGCTGCCCATTTCATTCAAAGATCAGCTTCTTTCCTTTAATAACGGTGAATGTTTCAGTACATGATTCTTACTTTCATCGGTTGGATTCTTTGTACTTCCTGTGTTCCTACCTCTATTATTTGATATAAGGTATTGTTGTACTAGATCAGGCCATTGCTCAGTCTCTCTGAAAATAGACCATAAATACCTATAGGAAAATATAGAGAACTTATTTGGCCAAGTTAACATTACTGTGGAGATTCTAGGTTGTGCATTTCCTGATATATTTTTTTAAACTATGCAGCATTAGTATTGCATTAACAGATTTTGCCGCTTATATACATATACAAAGTTGTGTAATTTAACATGCCCAGAATTCCGTATTCCTATTCTTAGTTACCATATATTGAAATAAGGTGTTTGTCAGCTAGCCAAAGAGAGGAACAGAAATTTTATGAGCTGGGGACAAAAGTGATCAGTGATATAGCAACACTAAAATAGCATAGCTGCTGGCTTGTTTTGAAACTCTTATTTCAGGCAATTGGTTGACCAGTGTGCTTGAAATAATCTCTTATTAAAATTGTTGCCGTATTTAAAGTGCTGTAGAAACATTAATGAATCCCCATAACAATTTTATGAGGTAGGTATGTATTACTGTTTCCATTTTATGATGCAGACTGAGGCAGAGTGGTGAGGTGACTTGTCCAAGACCACACTGGTGGCAGAGTCCACAATAAAACTAACATTGGGAATGGGCTTTCCTGATGCCACACCCCATTAGTATCTCCAGAACCCAATACTTAATAGAAGTCAACCCTCTGTGTTTCTGATATCTAGGTGCCAGCAGTTAGGCCTATTTTTAACAGGATGAAGGTGCACTACAGAAAAGCACAACAGCTTTATTGTTTATTATTATTATTATTTATTTTTTATTTCTTACTGCTTAAGGGTTTTTTGTTCCCAGCCAGTTTTGTCAATTTTATTTCATGGAATGTTTTTGGGAAACATGTTTCACATCCCAGTCATTCCAACTTTCCATTATTCTCTGGCTAGTCTTTCAGTTACTTCAGAAATCTCTAGTTTGTAAGCTCTTTTGATCAGGAATCCTGTTTTTCTGTGTCTTCTATGAAGTGTTTAGCATCTTTTGGGGTTCTATAAAATAATATGCAATACATTCTGCCAGTGCACTTAATTCCGTCTCTTTGGTCCCTGGTAAGTGAGGTAATAGTAATCGGTACATTTTGTTCTCACCCAGCTGTGTGTTTGGAGGCATCAGTGCATGAGGACAGATTTGTTCTATGGCCTCGGAGCTGGGTGCCAGGGAGGATGGCAGCTGCACAGAGCTGGCGAAGCCTCTCTATCTGCAATGTCTGGAGAGAGCTCTTCGATTGGATCAGTTTCTACGGCAGACATCCACCATCTTCAACAGGAGTATATCCAGGTACCAAAAACCTATCCTGTTTTAGGTTGGGAACACCTGGAAAAGAGACGTTGTATAGTATTGTTTCCAGGCAGCCCCCATATTAAGGGGTTAGTAACCACTTGTACAAAGTATAAATCCTGCTTTTTCAAGGATTTTTGTTCTCTGGTCTTTTTACCTAACATTGGTTGGTTACTTGGCTCATTGTTAGCCAAGATACTGTGTAATGGTCAAGAATTCTTTTTGTCAGCTTTTACTAAAAAGTAGGCTTAGTTTATTAAATCTTAAATTAGTTTTCAGGGAATTGGCCCTTAATCATTTGTAACATCTCCGTGCTGTTGTCAGACACAGAATTGTGTGGTAGGAGACAAATATAACTATTAAGAAACAAAAATCTTGTCTTAAAAAAAGCAAACCAACCTACCAGTTTGATCTTTGTAAAACATGTTGAGATCTTCCAATGAGAAATGCTATGTAAGTGTAAAGTATTATTACATGTACAAGTCAAACATGACTTTAGTAAGGTGTCCATTAGCATCCTTGGTAAAATGTTTCATTCAAACAAATTTCATTTTCTATATGAATTTTGGATATGGAAATTGATGTGAAATAAGAGGGAATTTTTGGGGGGTGGGGGTGCTGTCAGAAAATTAGTTACTCATAGGAAAATGTGAAAAGGAGTAGACTTTTTTTACCATCATTTAGTCCTTTTATTTTCTTCTGTTGTGTTATCGAAGAGCAGTAGCAATGCCATAGCTAAAGGTGAGCAGAGCTTTCTGTTCGAGAGCTCATTTTTCAGAGTGCTCTAAAATGCATATGAATATTTATAGGCAGATTGCCTTGAAAACCGCCAGGAAACATCAGGGCAGGGGTAGAATTAATGGTGCAAATCTCAGGCTATTTGCTCCAGCGGGTCAAGTTACAGACTCCCTTTTGAAATGACCCACTTTTAAAAAAAATTTTGTTCTGAATCTCTCGCGCCCCCCCCCCCCCCTTCAGAGCTGGGGGGGAAATATAGGAAGCATCCACATGAAACTGATATCAGTGGATTTCTCATTATTTCAGCTAGTGTGTGCCACAGAGAATCATCTATACGACACTATTTCAAAAGTTTAGACTTTTTCTGGTTCTGCGAAGGGGTTCACAACTGTTGGTAGTCAGATCTGGAATGGAAGAAGGATAGAACCAAAACACATCATAAGAACATAAGAACGGCCATACCGGGTCAGACCAAAGGTCCATCTAGCCCAGTATCTGTCTACCGACAGTGGCCAGTGCCAGGTGCCCCAGAGGGAGTGAAGCTAACAGGCAATGATCAAGTGATCTCTCTCCTGCCATCCGTCTCCATCCTCTGATGAGCAGAGGCTAGGGACACCATTCTTTACCCTTCCTGGCTAATAGCCATTTATGGACTTAGCCACCATGAATTTATCCAGTTCCCTTTTAAACAATGTTATAGTCCCAGCCTTCACAACCTCCTCAGGTAAGGAGTTCCACAAGTTGACTGTGCTCTGCGTGAAGAAGAACTTCCTTTTATTTGTTTTAAACCTGCTACCTATTAATTTCATTTGGTGACCCCTAGTTCTTGTATTATGGGAATAAGTAAATAACTTTTCCTTATCCACTTTCTCAATATCACTCATGATTTTATATACCTCTATCATATCCCCCCTTAGTCTCCTCTTTTCCAAGTTGATTTCAAGTTGATTTTTCAAAGGGTTATATAGTTTACAGGCACATCCAGATTGGTTTAAGATTTAGTATGCCAATAGAGGACATGGATTGCAGTTTGTGGTGTAAATTTGGAGTCACTGGATCAAGAGTTTCCTAAGATACAGCCCTTAACGAGGCTTGCTTTTACTTTTCAGTGTGTTCTAAATGCGTGTCTAGGCAGATTGCCTTGAAAATAGTTATGCCACAGGATGGTAGATATGGCAAATTTGGGGTTATCTGGTCAAGGAATTCCCAAGATGAAGTCCTTCCCCCTCAGTTACCTGCTTTTAATTTTCAGAGTGTTCTAGAATCATGCACACATCAGCAAAACTGGGTGGTAATTGAGAATGATCATGCTACAAGTACACAGCATTGAGAAACATGAGGAATTGAGAATGGACATGTTCTGTACATGACACAGCTACAGGTTCTGAGATGTGGGCAAGGAGCTGAGACAAAGGAACCTGTTCCCTGGCTTATCTCAGGGCTCAGGTTCTTACTTAGTTTATGCTCCCCAAGGAAATGCTCAGTGAGTCAGAAGCTGAATGAGTGACCCACTCATTTGGTGGCTTAGGCTGAGTGGAGCTGATCTGAACTTGAACTTTGCCTTTGAAGCACTAACACTAAGACTTAGGACTATAACAGTACCTTACTCCTCCATAACCAACCCTGTCACTTTGTACACTGCACAACTCCAAGTCAGCACTCCCACTCATGCAGCCAATGGAGCCTTGTTGTGCTCTGTGCAGCCCTCTTGATCCAGGGAATACTTGCAGCTGGTTGGAAAAGGCTAAGGGAGAGGTCAGGTACTATGATCTTCCTGATGATTTAGGACAGGAATCAAAGTGGGCAGAGCAGAATGTGTGTATAGTAAGTGTCCTCTTAATTCTGCATTGCTTGTTTTCTAACATTTATGTTCTGGGAACTGAGTTCTCCTGCTCTAGAAGGGCATGAGGTGCATAGAGCAGCACTGAGCAGCTCAACTCAACATTATGTGAACAAAGTTTTCGTTGTAAATGCCAACATATGATCCTTTCCACCCTTCCTTTATTCTGATATATCTGAGCAATGTCATTGAATATGAGCCTGAGGACCAGTCTATGTTTTTGGTATGATGACCTACTGCATTTATCATGTTTGATTATCTCCAATTCTCAGGTGGTTACAAGACCTCATTTCAGTGTGATTTTGTAGCGTAGGACAGTCTGTGCATTGGCTTGATTTATCAGTTAATTGCATATGTGGCTGAGAACAATACAGTGCTTGAGGACCATACATTTCCAGCAAAGAGCTGAACACATTTGTCTATATAATACAGCAGGTAAAGAGTAGTGACTTGTAATGCCCTTTAATATAGATGCCATAAAAGATATCAAACTCCGCTATGCAATATTGCTTAAATGGTCTTTGAAATAGAGGGCCATCCTACATCAGTTACCTGACTCTCTTCCTCTTCGAAAATTTTCCATGTAATGTTGCTCTAGACTCATTTTCCTATTTGCCAAGATCCTTCTCCCTGGAATAATAAGGCAAAATTATGATTTCATTTGCTTTTGCATTTATATTTTTAAATCACTACACCATTTTATTAAAAGTTTTATGATACTATCAAATTAGAGAGCAGTTGGCAAATTTGTGTAAGAAGTTAACATTAAGCAGTGCTTCAAATTTTATAATTGTTGCAGACAATTTGAGACCTTTCCAATCCCTAATTCCTAATCTCCAGTACAAGTGCCACACAGGAAAATTGCATTTTCTATAATGTCTTTTATGGGTGTCCTTGCCCATAAAATTTATGAGTGTTTTCCTCTCCTGCTGTGATCATATTTTTGTGTGTCCTATTGCAGTGATGAAAGTGAGGATGGATTGGATGACAATCCTTTGCTGCCACAGTCTGGGGATTCCCTGATGCAAGTTAAGGAAGAGCCCCCAAATTCATTGCTTGGGGAATCTTCTGGAGCTGGAAATTCTGGGATATTAAACACACATTCCCTCAATGGAATACTGCAGCCAGGTGAGTGTGCATCAGACTGAATTCCTGCTTGCTATGGGGTAAGGTGGCTTCTTTGTTTATATTTATAGGTTTGTTTTTTCCTTTAAATTCACTTACTTCATAATAAAATGTCCTCTTTAAACAGAGCCAAAGTCAGAAAAAGGGAGTTTGTATAACTTTTCCAAACTGAAGAAAAGCAGAAAGTGGCTGAAGGTAAGAGTACTGGAGGTGAAGGGGAGCTGTGATAAATAACTATTGTGGTGTAGTCTCTAGGGATGTTCTGCCTGGACTGGGGACACAAAAGTAGTTGTGTGGTGGTACTCCCTAGTGTGCTTATGAACACTGAACACTTAAAAAAAAAAAAAAAAAACAAAACAAAACACTTGAACCTGCTAGTAAACACTGATGAAAGTGTGGCACATCCATTTATTAACTTGTGTATTATTAATCATGTTTATTGTGGCTAAGGGCCAACCAAGAATGAGGGGCCATTGTGCTAGGTGCTGTACAAAGATGGAGTAGGAGACATTCCGTGCCCTCAGGAGTTTATGGTCTAAATAGACATGGCTGGCGGAAAGGGAGTGAATAAGCAGAGTGAACAAAGTGATAGCAGCCAATGTCATGTTAGTTCCACTTTTTTCTGTTTTGTTTTTTTTTTTTGGTGGATTTACTTAAGAGAGAAAAGCTAGATGTAAAGAAGAAGGAAATGGAGCTGTGAAGGTGGCAGGGGAGAAGAGAATAAGAGGGGCAGGTTGGAGTGAAAGCTGAGGTGAAGAAACGGCTCCAGCTCACTTCCTTTCCCTTCCCTCACAAACAGCCAATCAAATGTAGTGCACTAAACATTTCCTCTGACTATAAGCTGCTCATTTCATTTCACCCCTTCCTTGTAAAAACTAAATAATGGGTTATTGAATGTCTGGTTCCTGGTGTTCCTTATTCATTAGGATTGCTTAACACTGCTCTGGTGATGCACTAAAACTGGCAGTTGCAGCCACATGACGACTCCCCTTCTCTCCATCCAGTCAAATCTTCACATGGCATTGAGCCATATAACAGTTATACACCATCCCCCTCCTGGTCACTAGCATGGGATTTGTGGCTGTAGGAACTAGAGCAAGGCCAGGGCTCCTATATGCTTCAGCAACTCCTGGCTACCAGAATAACCCCTAGGACCATTGGCAGCTGTCACAAATTAAAGCAGTCTAAAGGCTGATGTAAGTCATATCGGGGACCAGACTGGTATGCTCTCAGCTTCAGGATTGAGGGAATATCATAATATTTTAAAGCCACTTTTGCAACCTTTGCTCTTCAGATGCACCGAGGGCTGACTGGACACAGCCTAAAATTAGGATTATTGTACTGCAGGGCAGTTTTAGGAAGAAAATGCAGTGCCCTCTTACTAGGGACAGAACATAGTATTGTGAAGTTGTGTAACTGTTAAGGGGTGTGAGGATGTTTTGTGGAGCTGTGAAAAGAGGAAAGGTGATATCATGAAAAATTTTAGTTTGCTCTTTACTCCTGGGGCAATTCTGCACCACTGCGCAATGCAGAATTGTTCAGAAACTAACGTGCATGGAAAATTTCCTTTTCCTCATAGAAATTCGCCTTGCTGCTAGTTGCCGCTAAGGGGTCACTGGACTTAACAGAGCCTAGCTTGCACATAGAAGACACTGCTGTGGAGAGGGAAAGTAAGCTAGTGGAGTCCTTGCATGCCCTGAGGGAAGGAGAAGGCAATCTGCAGGAAACTCCTTACAAGTCTGGGACCGAGCATCAGGCTGTTTCTCCCTCTGCATCCATGGGGTGGGGAAGGGTGTGTGTGTGTGTGCGCGCGCACGTGGGGGTATCTGGGCTGGGGGGGCATGGTTGGGCTCTGGGGAGGCGGGGGTTTGGGTGTATTGGCTAGGGGTGGCCCTGCAGATGGGTTCTGGGGAGGAGGGAGGGGTTGTGGCTGTCTGCCCCACCCCTTTACCGCTACCAGTGGCTAGGCTCTAGTGGGGGATGGGGGCAGAGAAACAGGAACCAAATTTCTTTAACTCTCTACTCCTGGGGGAATTTTTGTGTGTCTGTATTGTCACAGACCTATTTGCTGACAGGTATTTTGAAATAAATTGCTGAAATAATTGAAACTGGCATGATTATGTGGTGTTACTTTAACAAATAAAATGTGCAGAGTTTTGTAGAATTTTTAATTTTTTGTCACAGAATGCCCCCCGGAGTAGCTCTTGCACTTTCTTGGTCTCTTCTCTTTTGTTCACTGCACCCTCTTCATTAGCTCAGTGTAAAATCTGACTACTTTTCAGAAAGCTTTGGTGTTAGTTTCTGTATTATTAAGGGGAAGGACAGCTTTTATTTAGATTAAGAAAAAAAACAACAAACCCTACCAAAACAAAATGGTATGTTCTACACTCAGTTCTGTCCTGGGGGAGAGGGTGAGTGAGAGAATGACCACATATGACAGATGTTAGTCACCTTGCTTAATACGCTACTGGAAGGTGCTCTGATGCTGTAATGTATGGTATGAAAACCTATATAGAACAGAATGTAGTTATGGCTCCTTGGATCAGGGTCTTAGTCTCCTCTGTATTCTGAAATAGTGACTGAACTGATGACACTTAGTGAATGATAGTATTTTTGGTTTATTTACATGAGAGGTTTGTGTTCAAAAACATGAAATATGTCTACTACCATGTCCAAATTACAATGAGCTGTGGTCAAATAAATGAAATGGACATTTGAGGCCCAGTTCATTATTGCTCCAGGTCTGAATGGGAAAGGAGAGTGGGAGGGAATGGTGGCTTTATGCTCCTTTATTCTGGAGCTGGTCCCCAGTGAAGGTAAAGTAGTTTTAGGACTTGACATAACTTGTACCTCACTGTGTATGGCCTCAAAGGCTTTTCTGGTTTTGTATAAAGAAAGAGAATGTTTCCCTTAGTGTATGGTGCTTGGCGTTTGAGGAATGCTCTCCTGAAAAATTATCATAGTGGCTTAGGCTACAGGTTCATCAAATTTGATATCTTGCTTTTGGTAGTTGCCAGTATTTTCAGAGAGAGGCAGAAATCCCATTAATTAACTAAGTAATTTATACATATTTCAGATAACAGGGAAATCTCTGTCCTGCTCTCTAGTTTTAGTTGACTTTTTACTTCTGAACATACTGTCAGTTTAATCTTCTGATCCAGTTAACCAGGAAGCTTTTGGAGAAGTAGTGAGACTTCTGGCACAAAAATAAATTTGTAACAAAACTCTTTTGTGTACATGTTCTCTCTTCCACCTTGGGGACAAACTACTGAATATTGTGGGTGTTTCAGCTGAAAGGTACCTCGAACTACAGTCTGAAAACAACAACTAGTGTAATCAGCCTCCATTTTTTTTTAAAAAGGCCTAAAAAGGGTGTTCTAAGGTAATTATGCAGTGCAATATGTGGTCAGAGGTGGGGTGTGTGTGTTTGACATTCCATCGTTGCTCCTCTTATGTCCAGAATCATGAGGTTAAATTTCATATAGAATTTTTAACTTTGTTATAGTAATAAATTTACTATATAATTTTGTGAATCCAACTATGGTATTTCTGATCTGTTGTAACACTAAGATATGCAGGTTAACCTGAACACTTGAAAGAAAAAATGCTTGCCATTTACTGCCCCTTCAGTTTAATCAAGTGTCCCTTTGAAATCAAATATAGGAAAAGGAATTAGAATCAGTGGTATAACTAAAGGGAATGATGTAGAAAATTGCTGCTTTGGCTGCATATGAGGCATTCCAAACTATTTGTGTTTTGCATGGAAATGCTTTTTGGTTATTTCAAATAGGAAGCACTGTATGAATGGTAATTACTGCAGTTGTATCAGTTCTGCAGTACTTAATTAGGCAAAAAACTGCTGGAATTCTGCCTAAGTAAAAAATTCACTGTGAGATGTGCTGCTGTTAAACTAGAGGTGCTTTCACTCTTGCCAGAGCATCCTCCTGAGTGACGACTCCAGTGACACGGATTCACCAAGTGATGAGGATGGAGAGGAGGAGGAGGAGTTTTCTCTTAGCCGGGAAGAGCTTCATAATATGCTGCGATTGCACAAGTATAAGAAACTGCATCAAAGTAAATACAGCAAGGACAAAGAGGTAAATGTGACACACTTCTCACGAATTTTTGACTTTCTGATTTTTTTCCCCATTTTTTTAAAAATGGTACAATATTTTAATTGATCTTAAACTTGCTTACAGAACTGAGTGTAGTCTCTGGCAGATTAGGAAAACATCCTATTGTGCAGCACCCCAGGACAACCTAAAACTTGGTCCAAACAAGTGTAATTTAGTTACAGACCAATGGGCAAGCTGCTGACCTTACGTTCTAGAATCCCCTATTCTGAGAATCCCCCAACATTACACAAACACCAATGCACTTTTGGTATCTCTCCTTACCCCAAACCCATGTCCCTCTTCACCAGAGCTAACTACTATCTTGAGACTAGAATTTACTCAGCAAGTGTGAGAAGTGAGGTGTTATGGGATACATTTTGGTATAGCTAGCTGCTGCAGTTAAGGTTGAAACGGTATTTTTAAACTGCAGGCAGCAATTCATAGCCCACACACAGCCTCTTTGCAGTGAGAGAATAGTGATGAGCACTACTTTTTTCAGCAGAGGTTTCTGTCGCCTGCCCCTCCCCCCCCCGCCCTTGCTTTCTCCCTGGTTTTGTTGACTTTTTTCACTTTTCTCAGGGTATGTCTACATCTGCAATTTTGCAGCGCTGGTTGTTACAGCTGTATTAGTACAGCTGTATAGGGTCAGTGCTGCAGAGTGGCCACACTTACAGCAACCAGCGCTGCAAGTGGTGTTAGATGTGGCCACACTGCAGCGCTGTTGGGTGGCTTCAAGGGGGGTTCGGGGAAGGCGAGAGCAAACCGGGGAAGGAGACCAGCTTCGCCGCGGTTTGCTCTCGCGTTCCCCGAACCCCCCTGCAAACCGCAGGGAAGGAGACCTGCTTGCTCGGGGGTTCGGGGAACGCGAGAGCAAACCGGGGAAGGAGACCAGCTTCGCCGCGGTTTGCTCTCGCGTTCCCCGAACCCCCCTGCAAACCGCAGGGAAGGAGACCTGCTTGCTCGGGGGTTCGGGGAACGCGAGAGCAAACCGGGGAAGGAGACCAGCTTCGCCGCGGTTTGCTCTCGCGTTCCCCGAACCCCCCAGCAAACCGCAGGGAAGGAGACCTGCTTGCTCGGGGGTTCGGGGAACGCGAGAGCAAACCGGGGAAGGAGACCAGCTTCGCCGCGGTTTGCTATCGCGTTCCCGGAACCACCCAGCAAACCGCAGGGAAGGAGACCTGCTTGCTCGGGGGTTCGGGGAACGCGAGAGCAAACCGGGGAAGGAGACCAGCTTCGCCGCGGTTTGCTCTCGCGTTCCCCGAACCACCCTGCAAACCGCAGGGAAGGAGACCTGCTTGCTCGGGGTTCGGGGAACGCGAGAGCAAACCGGGGAAGGAGACCAGCTTGATTACCAGAGGCTTCCTCAGGTATGCTGGGATACCTGCTTATTCCACGGAGGTCAAGAAAAGCGCTGGTAAGTGTCTACACTTGATTACCAGCGCTGGATCACCAGCGCTGGATCCTCTACACCCGAGACAAAACGGGAGTACGGCCAGCGCTGCAAACAGGGAGTTGCAGCGCTGGTGATGCCCTGCAGATTTGTACACCTCCTAAGTTGCAGCGCTGTAACCCCCTCACCAGCGCTGCAACTTTGTGATGTAGACAAGCCCTCAGTCTTTTTCCTTTCTTCACTTTTCTTCTCACATTCCAGATACTTCTTCTCATACACTTACAAATCCCTATAACTTTCCCTCACTAACTGTCCTTTCTCTCCCCCTTTTGGAAGAAGAGGGGATCCAGCTGCTGTCACTGCACCCTTAGATCTCTCCAACTGTTATGAACCCTTCTGACTCCAACATTCCTTCCCTTCTTACATTTAAGGAATGTTACCCAAACTGTTTTGCTTTCTATTTGAATTGCAGTAGAAAGTGTGGGGGGGAGAACATTCCCTGTATTCCACATTACATACTGACAAACCAAAGTGCTGGGCCAGAGTCTGAAATGAAAATTGGCACCCTCACTTCAATTTCCTTGTCAATTCCACCACATGGGTGGAGAAGTAGATGATTTTCCCATGCTTCTCATTGCCTCTGTCCAGTTTTCTGTACCTGTTCATCCAGTAGTCTTGTCAATGAGTAGCCTCCTCCTGGCACCCCCTTGTGGCCTCAGGGAAGCCTGGCAAGCAGCCCCTCAGCTGAGTTTCCTCCCCTTCAAGGAGCTTCTTTAATATACTCCACACAGACTTTCATAAGTCTAATGACAGCAGCTGATCTTAGAGTCTGATTTTATTTGCATGAAATTCTTCTACAGCAGCCTTTAGCTGGAAATAGTCTCTCCTCCCTGAGCATCCGTCCTTCAGCTTCACGCTGCCTTTTATAGGGAAGTCAGATGATCCCTGCTTAGTAACTAGGGTTGGTTGGCCTCAAGCCTCTAGCCTTTAAGGGGCAAGCCACCTTTTTACAAATCATATATTAACTTTTGGGAAGAGGCCCCAATTTAACTCTACATGCGTTCATATTCCTGAAAGTGCAATATCGAACACCATTGTTAGACCTTTTTTTAAAAAAATGGAGGCTGATTACACTAGTTGTTGTTTTCAGACTGTAGTTCGAGGTACCATTCAGCTGAAACACCCACAATATTCAGTAGTTTGTCCCCAAGGCAAAAGAGAGAACATGCACACAAAAGAGTTTTGTTACAAATTTATTTTTGTGCCAGAAGTCTTGCTTCTTCTCCAAAAGCTTCCTGGTTAACTGGATCAGAAGATTAAATGACAATATGTTCAGAAGTAAAAAGTCAACTAAACTAGAGAGCAGGACAGAGATTTCCCTGTTATCTGAAATATGTATACGTTACTTAGTTATTATGGTGACTGTTACTTCAGAAGTGCTGATTTTTGAATACTGAAAATGTTTTGTCAACTATATCTATTTTTTTATTTGACGACCTGTATCTTAGGTAGTTGCACCTGGAATAATTGCTTTAAAAAGTCTTTTCCTTTTCCTTTTCTATGGACACGCTACTTGTGGTGTTGTCTGTAGAGTCATGGAAATGATGTAATTTCTGGATTAGACTATTAAAAACCATATACTGTACCCTCTTCATGCTTAAAGGGATGCTATCCACTTCAATTAAAAAAATTAATGAAAAATAATTTCAGGTACTACATCTGCCCTATGGTTCCTCAGGCAGCATTTATGGTACAGGAATTGTGTTTCCCTATTTTTTTGGAAATGTTTTTCTCAAATTGCTGTGTGAAATGCCCACACAAACAACTAAGGACATTGATTGACTAGGTAGGAATGACTTCACACAAAATGCTATCTAATGCACAAAGCATGCAAACTGGAAAAATAGAGCTTTTGTTTTTTCCCCCACCTCTCATCTGTCAATTATAGTAATTGTATGATGTTAACAAGTAAACGCCTGTCTTCAAGCAGGCTGGAGTCTCTGTCTCAGAGGAGGGAGGAATTGTCCCCCATCTATTCTTGCAGAGGATTCTGTGTATGTGGTCCCTTCATGCCACCTCAGCGTAGGACTCTGTGTTAGGCTCCCGCTATTGCTACCCCAATAGATCTATGATGGAGTGGCACCATTTAAATCTCCACCACACACACTTAGTCCTCTACTGGGTTGGTGTCCAGAGGAGTGGGGAGCACCCGTTTGTAGAAATACCTGCCCTGGCTGCCACCTAAACATATGAGTGCAGCCTTCCCATTCCCTCCTTTTTATTTTTTTTTTTTCTGTCAAGAGATTGAGGATGGGTTGGCCTCAGGTCCTTCCTTCAACCAAGGGAGAAGCAGTATTGTCTGGTTACTCAGACTGAGTAGTAGGAGCAATTGCAATGACTCTCTCTAATTCTGGCCAGCTGGGAGCTGCAAAGACAGGGCCTCCACTTTCCCTGGCTGCTGAGAGATGCTGTGGTGGCTGTGATTCCCTTACTACCCAGAGTGCACCAAAGGAAGCAGGAGCATCCTGCCCCTTCATTGGTGGCTGGAGGGAGGAGGGGGTACACCTCACAGGCCCTCTCTTTTCTCCATCACACTCAGGACAGTCAGGAGGACCGACTCTTCCCTTGATGGTAGTGGTGACCCATAGCCCTTTCAAGATGTGGCAGTATTTGTCCCCATCCCTCCCCCCCCCCCAGCGAGCAGTTTCCTGGTCTGCTCTGGTGATCGGCATGGTGCTGTACATGGCTTTCTCCCTCTGTGGGAGCCTGTTTACAGACTTGACATTGAACACTGCATTGACTACACTGGCCATACTTTCACTCTTTACTTTGCATGCATGAAGGTTAGGAACGTTACTTTTAAAAAAAATGAAAACTGAGATTCTGACTTCATCATGTGACTGCAGGAAATGGGGTCCTATACATGTTCTTATAGTGCCTATGCTTTAATTTAGTGCAGCTTTTTGAGCACCCTATTAGCAACTTGGTGGGAGCCTGATGGCTATGCCTGCTTTGCATAAAATAGAGCGGATTTCAGTTATAAAATGGGAATGTGGCCTGTAATAACGATGTACTTCCTAACTTGCAGTGTTCTAATTTGAGCCAAGCAGATGGCTATTTGAATTTAGTTGGAATATTGTAAGCTGAGATCTGTAGGCTGTACAGACAGTTATTTCATATTACTGTACTAGTAAGGAGGCTGCAATTCACGTTGTAGGGCTTTGGGAACCAAATCTGGCCCAGTGGCTTTACTTTGGGCACCCTGTCTTAATCCAGTTCAGTTTTAAATACGGAGGAGTACACATTTTTCAAACTTTTGCTTATGGACAATATTTGAAGTTGTTCACCCATCTGTATCTGTGAGCAGTTATGTTGCTTAACTCTTTGTCTGCTTCAGTTGCAGCAATACCAGTACTACAGTGCAGGGCTACTCTCCACACATGATCCCTACTATGAGCAACAGCGCCATCTCCTAGGGCCCAAGAAAAAGAAGTTCAAAGATGAAAAAAAATTAAAAGGTGAGGTAACCACCATATGTTACTAACTAGAGTTTGTGTGACTAGACTTGTCATAATTGTATTTCCACTTACTAATAAACATTAATCTTCAATACCACTGATGTTAGGTAGATCGGCAATATCACATTTTATAGAAAGAATCTAAGACACAGGCTGTGGCTTATCTGCTCCCTCCAGAGAGAGTTGATATAGTTCCTGTCTCCTAGTCTTGGTCTCTGACAACTAGACTATGCCTGTCTCTGTCACTTTAGAGCTAATACCCTTCAACCTATTTTATTACTCAATAACATTTTGGAATCAACAGATATCATTGCATACTGTGGTTCTGGTACTCAGTTTTCTGGCAAATATAGCAAATGCTTGAAAAGCACAAGAAGTTGCCACATACTTGGATACTTATCAGTATGATCCTTCTAAACAAGGAATTATGGGGACTGAGACCACAGTCTGGAAAGTGGAGGGATGTGTTAGGAAACTGCTGTCTGAGGTGAATTAAAGTAGAGAGTTCTGACAACTCTCAGAGTTTCTCAGATGCATGTTTTTCAGGAAATGCAATTTCCTTTCTTGACTGAGCTGTCAGCAGCTAGAAATCTGAGGGGAAACTGGAAGAGAAGGTTGTGAACTATCAATGCAAAGTGGATTCTGCCTTGTGCAAGTACTGAAAGTCTGATCTATATTCAAGGAGGCTATTTTGGCCTGACTTCCTTCCTTCCTTACCTACCCTCCTGCACATCCCTCCAGCTACATATGTTTTTCTCTCAGAAACTTACAGTGTACTTGGCTTTGCAGAATCTCTGCAGCTTACTTGTTAATTATCCAATCCTAGTGTCTGTTAGTTTCCTCTGAACACATGGTATCTACTAAATATAACTAGACATCTCTTTCAAATGACCAACAGCTTGGTTTGAGACTTATACTGAACGCTGGTCTTGTTCTTTTTAAATGTCTGTGACTAGAGCTTCACTCAAAGGCAGAAAAACATACCAGCTTTCAAGTATTTTAACTATACAGGCATGTTTCCTTGGGGAGAGGTGTATCTAGCTCTCATCATCTAGTAATATGATGATTTTCCTGTCTAATGGTTAAGTAATGAAGAGGTAGCTAGTGTTATGAATTGGTGGGCCCAGAATGGGAGGAACATAAAACTAGTCCTGAAGCAGTCCTGTTTTTGCTGCTGTTAGATATAAAGTGCTGTTAGATATAAAGTGGCTAGGAAAACAGGGCAAGAGAGGACATACGAGTTGATGTGGAGGATCACAAATGACAGGAAAAGAAACTGATCTTATGCCTATTGTTCCCATGCAGCCAAGTTGAAAAAGGTGAAAAAAAAGAGGAGAAGGGATGAAGAACTCTCCTCAGAAGAGTCACCAAGACGCCACCATCACCAGACCAAAGTTTTTGCAAAGTTTTCTCATGATGCACCACCACCAGGGTCCAAGAAGAAGCACTTGACCATCGAACAACTGAATGCCCGCCGACGGAAAGTGTGGCTTAGCATTGTCAAAAAGGAGCTACCAAAGGTGAGGTTGGCCAGTGGCATTGAATGGCGGATGTCAAGGCAGAGAAGGGTTGAGGTATCAGGAAGTCAGAATGCACAGGAAAACAGAATGCAGTCTGAGATCTTTCTGTGGATCACCAGATATCACAATAGTATTCCATACTCCATCTGTTGCTGTGTTGATGAATGAGGTGCTCTCCCAACTTCTCTGATTTATTTTAAATTAAGTTTTCATTAGATTTTAAGTCAGTATACAATTACTGCAAAGAGGAAGGGGTGCATTCCACAGAAACAAGGAAAAAGCTGGCTGTGGGAAAAGAGGAAAATGGAGACAATGGCAGAAGTGTAGGAGAGAAGAGGGAGGGATCGATGGGTTGTTCAGAAAATGAAGAACATGTGAAGCAAGGCTTCTTTGTGAACTGGCTTAGCTGCTGCTCAACAGTTAAAGAAAAATGAGTTGTCATACAAAGAGCACTCAGTCACACTTCCTTTATAATGAAAAAACAATATTTAAAGTAGTATTCAATAGAACACTGGTTGAAGGGTCTTTTAGAGAACCTTGTACAACTTGTATTTAAGTGTGCTTGCTTAACAAAACTAACTGGCCAGGACCAAAAGGAAACTTTTTTATAGTTTAAAAAAAAATGTCAGGGAGTCTGGTTTTGTACTTATACTTTTTTAGTATTTTGTAATAACACACTAAATTGATCTAAACTTTGTAGCAACTGCAACTCAGGTGAGATTGGGGAGATAAAGAGGGAGAATTTTAGCCATAATGTGCAGAAGGAACTATGTTTGCTTCTTCAAGTGTGTGTATAAGTGGATCTCACTATGTGCAAGATTGGAGTCTTTTGAATAGCAGTGTCGGTTGGGGCCGTTCATGAGCCATGTGCTTCCTTGTGTTCCATATGAAGGATGGAATGGCTATGACCTTCCCTCAGTTCCTTCTCGCTGCCGATAGCAGCAAGACAGAATTTGTTGAGCGTCCAATCTGCTAGTTCTTTGCTCCAAGTAAGTCTTCAAAAAACTCTTCAGATCCAACTGACTTTTGACTGCTCTGCACAATATTGACTCATCTTACTGAGTACTGATGGTGAGACCCGCTCTATATAAGCCCTTCCCCCCCTACAGGGCCCCTCAACATGACAAGTTTGAACCTGGGGGCTTCAAGCCTGTCCTTCCTGTGATACACTAATTCTGTTCCAAGACGGTACAAGGGGTGCCTCTTGTTTGGGAGAATCGCATATGTCGAGCATATGCTTGGTGTACCTATTGTTTTCTGTAAGAATTCACAAATCATGGGATGTGTGGTTGAAATTCCATCACTTGGATCCTTCAGATCTTGAAGAGATGGGCATCAGAGTCTTGGTGTCAGACAAGCCAGCTTCCTCCAGTACCCCATCTAAGACACATGTGACACCATCGCTGAGAAGGATGCACTGAGAGAAGACCTGGAACTGCCATAGACACTGAAGGAGACTCCACTGGCACTACAGACATCTCTGGTTACTGAAGTCCAGCACTGAAACAGCTCCAAACACAAAGGCAGAGACCCTAGCTTGGAAGTCAGTGACCTTGCACAAAGACAGACCACTAAAACCTCAGGAGAGAGAACCACCAAGCACTATTTGGTATTGAGGTGCCACTTCAGTTTTAGCAGTGCACCTTTCAGTGTCGAACCCTACGGCTGAACCAGGATTGTCTGAAGTACATTGGAAGAACTAGGACTGTACGAGGCATCTACCAGTAACCAGGCTCTGCACCGGATCTTGGCTCTGTATATCTTGATGTCACCCCTAAAGGATACTTACTCCACCTCTTCATCACTGGGGCATATGTTTTCATCTCAGCTGAGCAGAGGACCTTCTCTGAGATCCTCATAACGTTATTGAACGACTAGCGGGCTCTCCCTACTGGTCTCAGCTGCCATCCTGTCAGGAGTGGCATTGGATTGCTCAATACCAGATAAGACAGCCATACCCATACAGTATTCCACTGTGGCCCTATTGGGCTTACTGAGGACCACTTTCATATGCCTCTTAAAGCAGATTTCCAACTCATTTGAGGAAAAGGAAAAGATTGCTCTACCCTGTAGTATCTCTGGCCAAACCACTGGTGACACATGGGAAGAACTAAGAAGAACCAGATCTGGGGGCAGAGGAACACCAGTGTCCTGTCTCACCACCTAAGGACCTCTCAATTTCATCATGCAGTGAAGCAGTGTCTTTGGCATGGATACTGGCACCCAGATGACTTCAGTTCATTCCAGAGCTGCTTAGGAGAATCACAGAGACTCTGGAAATATTGGCACCTGTCATACCGGAGAAATCTCCTAAATTGTTTGATATTTTGACACCTTCCGGTCCAGCTAGGATCACATTCCCCATAAATGAAGGACTGCATGACCCTTAAGGCCCTGTGGCAAACATCGGCCATGATAAAGCTACTGTAAAGTGAAAGTGAAGCAGTACCAGGTCCCTCAAAAAGGGTTTGTGTAATTTACTCCCATCCTACCCCAGGCTGCTTAATAGTCTTGATGATAAAGGAAAAATCAAAACTGAACAAGTGTACCCCCAAGGACAAGGACCAAAAAAGGCTTAATCTGTTTGAGAGGAAATCTTACTCCTTTGTCTCCCTGAAACTGCAAGTGGCAAATTGCCAGGCCCTCCTGGCTGAATGAGTCTTTTTGATGTGGAATAGAGTAATATCCTTCCTGTCTAAGATCCTGTCTGACAACAGGGAAGAGCTCAAACGAATAATCAAGGAGGGCCAGTTGGTGGCCAAGACCATTCTCCAGATTGTAATGGACGCTCTTGACACCATGGCTGATCTATAGCCACAGTGGTGAAAATGCAAAGAGCATCGTGTCTCCAGGGGGCAGGGATCCCTAAGGAAGTTCAACCCATGACTGAGGACCTGCCTTTTGAAGGCATGGAATTATTTAACGAGTGAATGGTCAGTGCTCTATGCTCATTAAGACTTTAAAGCCAAAGTTGAGGCAAAAGGTCTTACCATTTCAGACAGCCTGAGTATCTTGCCAGAAAAAGCCTAGTCCTGCATGCATCGTCAGCCTTCCTTTTCCTTGGCAAGGCACCCCTCTCATAACATACACCAACAAATTTGACAACTTTTGAGAGCCCTTCAGATCCAGTTCTGAGATCATAACCTTCAGAAGCTATCTAACTTCATTCCAACATCTAACTTCATTCATGCTGTAACATCAGACAGACAGATACTAGAGATCATCACCCATGACTACCCCATCCAGTTCCATTCTTTGTTCCTTTCCCATCCCTCGTTAGGAACCCTTTTTACAAGCGGAAGTATTTTTGTTACTTCATCTAGGAGCCATAGAGGAGGTGCCCCACTAGTTTTTTGGGGAAGAGGCTTCTTTTTCTGGTATTTTCTTATTCTGAAGAAGAAAGTGGGCCAGGGGGACGACCTTCAGTCTATCCTAGACCTAGAAGACTCAGATACATATGCCATCTCGGGCTCAGGATGATAACTTTTTGCCTTCATCATTGCATCTCTTCAAGCTCAAGACTGATTCGTGGCTCTCAGCTTGCATACGTCTGTATAGCTGTCCATCTGGCCCACAGGAAGTACCTAATATTCACAGTAGAGTCCATCCATTACCAGTATAGGGTGCAGCCCTTTGGACTCTCCAGCCCTGACAATTTTCACAAAATGCCTGGCAGGGGTGGCAGCATGTTTAAGGAGAAAGGGTGTCCATGTCTTCTTATACTTGGATGGATGGCTGATCAGAGGCAAGTCACAGCAGGAGTACAACAGCCTAGAGTATGACCTTTCCCTGTTTTCCCAGTTAGGTTACCTTGTGAACTGCAAGAAATCTTTTCTTACACCATCACAGACGATAGAATTCATAGGAGCTTTGATCAGCTGTCGGTCGGCAAGAGCTTATCTCCCAGAAGACAGGTTTTGGTCTCTCTAGTCAATGATAAACAACCTAAAATCAAATCCAACAATGTCCATGCATGTATAACTTGAACTGCTAGGCCACATATTGGCATGTGATGTTACTAGACATAACCATCTGTCCTTGCAAATGTGGAAGAGTTCAGTGTACTTGCTATCCAATATCATATAAACGAGAGTTTCTGTCCTGCCTCAAGTTGAGCAAGAATGCACCTGGTGTCTGGACCCAAAGAATGTATCAAAAGGGGTACCATTCTCTGCCCTCTCCCCAACAATGACACTTTTATCACACATGCCTCAGGGACAGGTTGGAGTGCCCAACGGAATCATGTGCAGAGGCAAAGGACCTGGTCCCAGGATGCCTGAAACTATACATGAAATAATAAGCAAGGAGTCTGTTGTAAAAAGAGGGTTAGTGGGACAGCTGAATTGCACTGTTTTTTATGTTCGTTTTACATAATTCGTTTAACTGTTGCAATACGTGTGGATGCCCCCAGTTACCAGGATGAAAGCCATTCTCATACTTCAGAGGAAGGCAGAAATCCCCATAATGCTTATGATTATATAGTTGAAGACTGTATTGTAATATAGTTATATAGTGCTATAGTTATATAGTGCTTTAAGTTTGTGTATGTATGGGTGTTTAAAAATGAATAATTACCTATAAAACATTATCAAACCATAATCTCATAATTAATGGGTATATGAAATTTTGTCTTGTTTTAGGCATACAAGCAAAAAGCTTCAGCACGCAATCTTTTCCTAACCAACAGCAAAAAGGTAAAGGTGGTCAAGCTTCATGTTTGCGTATTATATCTTGTGCAAATTTTTTTTGCATGTTGCTGTTGTTTCTTCTTAATTCATTGCCGTATCTTTAAGCCATTGCTAATATAGCAACTGTGGTAGCACGTAATTTGACGTTTTCATTACAGATCCTCTCACTCTCTCTCCGGTTTTTAAGTTACCCATTTATAAGTAGGAATATGACTATTTGCTATTGGTGACGTCAGTCCAGCTGTTTGGGCTTGATCTTTGAAATAAATTGAAAGCCTCCCATTGACTTTGATGGGCTTTTGATCAGGACCCTGGTGAGCAGATGTTCACATCACCAACAATTAGAGGTAGTCTCTCCAGATTGGAATTAGATCACTTTGGCAGGGCCGTGTTGGGAACACTTGCACAACCATTGTCAATTCTACATCCATCCTTTAGATAGAGATCTTAACACTCCAGCTCTGTTTGTGTGGTATGTTTCATACGTAACAGATACATTTTAAAAAAATAAAACATGGATTTTTGGAGATTTGGATCTGTTTTATTTTTGGTAGTAAGAGCTACTTTGAGAATTTTTAGTTCACTGTTCTTTGATACAATAAAATGACTCCATTATCGATCACTTTATTGACTTTTTTTACTATGTGATCCTGCACATAGTTATCCACATGCTTAACTTTACTACTGTGAGTTATCCCATTGAAACTGGTGGGGCTGCTCATGGTGTAAACTTAAGCGTGTGCATATACGTGTGTAGGATCAGAGCCTAACAGTTGAGCAAATTCCTGCATAAGTGATTCCAAAACAAATTTATTAATAAATATTCTTAAATCTTTTGGCTCAGCAGATGAGAAGCGCCCCTGTTTGTACTATTAAAAGTTATTTTTAAAGAGCATTTGATAGTGGCTTTCTCAGCATGTGCAGTAAAATTTTTCTCTGAGATTGTGAGGTGCACATCTAAGGGCTTGTCTACAAAAAATGCCCCCCTGAACGCAGCAAGTTGCAGTGTTGTAAAGCACCACTGTAAACTGTGCTCCAGTGCTGGGAGCTACGCCCCTCGCTGAGCTACGCCGCAACCACACAAGGCATATTAAAACGCTGCCAGTGTAGACTAACCCTAAGGAAGTGCATAGCTAACTTAATTAGCAAGTGAGAAGTGTAGTGAAAAATATTGCTGTGAATCAGTAGGAACAACTTGAGATGGGGGAAGGACTCCCACTGACTTTATAAAGTGTGAATAGATTGAGGGAAGGTTTTCTGTGTACATTTATAAAATATGCAGGAGAAGTGGTATCTCCTATGCATTTTAGGAGCTTTACAACAGACAGGTTCTTTCCAGCATGCTTACTTAAGTACAAGTGTCATGGTATAATTCCCCAATCTGAACCTTAGAATCCAAAAGATGGGGTACCAGCATGAATTCCTCTAAGCTTAATTACCAGCTTAGATCTGATAGGCTGCCACCACCCAAAAATATAGTGTTTTGGGGCACTCTGGTCCCCCCCAAAAACCATCCCTGGGGACCCCAAGACCCAAATTCCTAGAGTCTCACAACATAGGGGAATAAACCATTTGCCTTCCCCCTCCTTTCTTCCTCCCACATCTTTCCCGCCCTGGGTACACTAGGAGATCACCGTGATTCAAACTCCTTGAATCACAACACAGAGAAATCAGGTTTTTTCTCCCCCTCCCAGGCTTTCCCTTCCTGGGCTATCCTAGAGAGAGAGAGAGATTCAAGCTCCATGAATCTAAAACACAGAGGAAATTCACCTTTCCTCCCCCTCCTCCTCCTTCCTTTCTCCCACCAATTCCCTGGTGAGTACAGACTCAGTTCCTTTGAGCCTTAACAAGGGGAAAAAATTACTCAGGTCTTTTAAAAAGAAAAGCTTTTAATAAAAGAAAGAAAAAAGTAAGAAATCTCTGTAAAATCAAGATGGAATATTACAGGGTCTTTCAGCTTATAAACACTAGAAAGAAGTCTCCCCCCAGCACAAATACCAATCAAAATCCATCCAGCAAAATACACATTTGCAAATACAGAAAACAATCAAAAGACTATAACTGCCTTTTCTACTTAATACTCACTATTCTGAATATATAAGAGACTGTAGCAGGGAGATTGGCAAGAAACCTGGTTGCACGTCTGGTCCCCTTCAGGACCCAGAGAGAACAAAGCAAAACCCAAAAACACAAACAAAGGCTTCCCTCCACCGAGATTTGAAAGTATCTTGTCTCCTGATTGGTCCTCTGGTCAGGTGTTTCAAGTTCACTGTTTGTTAACCCTTTACAGGTAAAAGAGACATTAACCCTTAACTATCTGTTTATGACACAGGGGCAGGGTGTTCTGGTGATATGTGGACAAGTAGTTAGAGATTACGATATTTACAGCAGCTGTTGTCTACCTTTTGCAAGCTTGCAGAGCTGCAAAGCTCTGGAGAGTGAAGCTGTGCTGTTTTCTTCAAAACACACAGCTTTACCCACACACCAATTAATAGAAATTAAGGCTTCCGGACTAAGCTCTCAAAAGTCAGAAAATGCCAAAGGTAAGGTTGCACATGCATCCTTAACTCTGCCCCTTGTGTGTGTATGTGTGTGTGTGTGTGTGTGTGTATATATGTGTGTGTATGTATATGTATATATATATATATATATATATATGCATGCACTAAAATACAGCATTTAATCACCTGTTTGTTCACATAATTCTCAAATAATGCAGTATAACAATATATACTTTTTCTGTAACCTTAGATGTACAGTATTAAGAAGCTACATGTGTGCCATTTTGTGATACTACATAGACACTCCATGAAAGACTTTATATGAAAAATACATAGTAACCATTGTTTACAGAACACACTACAGACTTAGTATATTACATAGCAGATATTTTACACAATTACTCTGTGTAGGCCCACCTACGTGTGTAGCTAAATTGGCTTTATAGTTGACTACCTTATCCCTTGACTTGAACCTAAGGAAGGCTTTGGTGCTGGTTGAAAAGAAAATATCTCCTACATATTATTAAAATATATACATTAGGGAAAAAAAACCTTAACACAGTGTCTAAGCCAGCAGAGATTTACTGGACCATGATGACAAGGAAGTTAGCATAATAGAATGAAAAAATAAAATATGCTACACCTTTATCTAAGGTTGTAGGAATAATTGTATGATAATATACTGTATAATTTAGAAATACGATGTGATCATGTAATTAAAGACTGTGTCATAATGCATATCTAAAACAGATGTAGGTGTGGACAGCAGCGGAGTTAAAAAGCCAATGGCCACTTTACACTTACAAAAGCTATATAAATAAGCACAGCATCAAAGGTTTTTAGAGGGTCAACCTTGGTTGTAGGAATTTGCAACCTTGCAACACCTGAATATTGCCCTTTGGTGATGGTGATTTTAAATCTTTTTTTTCTCTGTCCCTGAACCCTCCCTCTTTACCCCAGCTGGCCCATCAGTGCATGAGGGAGGTGCGTCGCGCTGCTATCCAGGCCCAGAAGAACTGCAAGGAGACTCTACCACGGGCACGTCGCCTCACCAAGGAAATGCTGCTCTACTGGAAGAAGTATGAGAAGGTGGAAAAAGAGCACCGCAAACGAGCTGAGAAAGAGGCTTTGGAGCAGCGCAAGCTGGATGAGGAGATGAGAGAGGTAGGGCCAAAATCTAGACTGCTGAAAATTAATCTGAAAAGAGCTAGAGCATGGAGCTGAAGAGACATGAACAAGCACAATAGTCAGGGTCTTTAAACCTGGACAGTCAAACTCACCAACTGTTCTTCCTTTCAATGATCTTCCAGAGATTTTCTTCCACTCTATCTTAAAAGGATTTACCAGACTCTTTTGACAAATTAGCTATAGCCAGAACCTTCAAATTGCAAGAATTACAGTTACAAACCATAATGTTGGTTAAAGAGGATGTAACTAGTGAGATGTAGTGTGTCTGACTTGCACATAGCGCTCAGTGCTCTCTATTTCTAGAGGATGATCTTTTAGTGATTGTAACTCTTAAGTTCTTCCTCAAGTTCAGAAATCAGACTATTTTTCAATTCACTGGTGTGTTAAGTTTATTTTATCTTAAGTTATGTATAGAGCATAATAAAACATATGGAATTTATCCTCAGAACACATAAGAACAATCGAGGACCCAAATGATAATTGTCCTGTGGTCCCTTTGTCTTTGTGATGCCAGTGCAAAGGGTTCACAAAGCAATCAGATGGCCCTCTCAGGAAGTACCCCATGGTGATGAGTGCAGTATAAAAATTTAGATTGTTTATATGTAACAGGGTTAAAAAAGGTTGCAACATATAACTTACTTGCATGTCTTTGTCTTTTTCTCTTCTTTAAACATTAAACCTCATTTCATTTTCCCCTACCCTTTTTTTTTGTAAATTGTCTTGTCTCAGGCTAAGAGACAACAGCGAAAACTTAATTTCCTGATCACCCAGACTGAGTTATATGCCCATTTCATGAGTCGCAAACGAGATATTGGACATGATGGAATACAGGAAGAAATCCTGCGCAAACTGGAAGACAGCTCTACCCAAAGGCAGATTGATATTGGTGGCGGGGTAGTGGTCAACATTACCCAAGAGGATTATGGTAAGGCTAGAAACAAAATTCCAGCAGGCCATAGGAACCATTGGAGATGATGGTTACTGTATGCAGAGAATGATACAGACCTAGGGGCTTCTGTGTTTGGAATATTATGTGAAGAAGCACTTCTGTAAATCATTGGAATTTATCCATGTCTTAATTTGAGGTACTGTAATGTGGTTAACAGATGTATTTTAATGTAGTGATATTCTTTTCAGATAGCAACTACTACAAGGCCCAGGCTCTGAAGAACGCAGAAGATGCTTACCAGATTCACCAGGCCCGGGTGTGTATTGCTTGGGTGCTTGAAGTGGAAGGGGAAGTGGAGTAAATTGAAGAGACACGAACTAGAATAGTGATCTTCTTTCAAGTCACCCATTTTAGTGATGAACTCTAAGCTTCCTTTAATTTGATTGTTGCCCTGTTCATTTGTGAATATCTGGGAAACTGGAGGGCAGAGGACTGGATGAAAATAAATTGTATAATCAAGCTACAGGGACTGCAATGTTATTCATTGCTTTGAAGGGGACCATATGTATTAGCATGTGAAGGATGAGAGACCATTTCCCAATGAATTTCTTGTATTAGGTTGCATCCTGTATCTTACCCAAATTTTCCCCTTGTTTAGACCAGGTCATTTGATGAAGATGCAAAGGAGAGTCGGGCAGCTGCTCTACGGGCTGCTAACAAGTCTGGCACTGGCTTCGGAGAGAGCTACAGCCTAGCAAACCCATCTATCCGGGCTGGAGAGGACATTCCACAGCCTACCATTTTCAATGGTAAACTGAAGGGATACCAGTTGAAAGGCATGAATTGGCTGGCCAACCTGTATGAGCAGGTATGCTAGTTTGCAGCCATTTCCACTTCCAGGGACAAATTCAATCCTGGTATAATTCCATGGTAGAAAATATATAGTGACAGACCCAGGCCAGTGGGGTACAGGAGTCTGGTAGAGGGCAAATATACTGGTCACTGGATGAGTAGTTTTCTGTTTCCTGAGTGACTAGAGCAGGGGCTGCACTAGAGTAATCAGGAACCCGCTAGAACCAGTTAAGGCAGACAGGCTGATTAGAACACCTGCAGCCAATCAAGGCAGGCTAATCAGGGCACCTGGGTTTAAAAAGGAGCTTACTTCAGTTTGTGGTGGGCATGTGAGGAGCTGGAAGCAAGAGGCGCAAGGAGCTGAGAGTGAGAGGGTGTGCTGCTGGGGGACTAAGGAGTGCAAGCGTTATCAGACACCAGGAGGAAGGTCCTGTGGTGAGGATAAAGAAGGTGTTTGGAGGAGGCCATGGGGAAGTAGCCCAGGGAGTTGTAGCTGTTCTGCAGCTGTTACAGGAGGCACTATAGACAGCTGCAATCCACAGGGCCCTGGACTGGAACACGGAGTAGAGGGCTGGCCCGGGTTCCCCCCAAACCGCCTAACTCCTGATCAGGAACAGGAGGAGTTGACTCAGACTGGGGGTTCCACCAGAGGGGAAGATCACTAAAGTGTGCAAATCTACCAATAAGCACAGGACCCACCAAGGTAGAGGAGGAACTTTGTCCACACACACACACACACACACACACACACACACACACACTCTCACTCTCTCTCACTCTCTCTCTCTCTCTCTCTCTCTCTCTCCCTTCCCCCCCCCCAGAACTGAAAAGAATATTGTGTAGCTCCATCAGACAAGTATCCCTGACTTCCTTAAGAACTAATAAGATAAAATCGCACGTGGTATTAGCCCTTATATTTTTCATTTGCATATTTATGCGCCCTCACCAAAACTAGACTGAGCAATGGGGAGTTTATGCACATTGTCATTCTTCATTTAATGCCTAGCTCAGTATGTAAACTAGGGACAGTCTTGCATTTGAACACAAACATGCTTTAAATTAGATTGCAAATAGAGAGCATGCTGAGGAAAAAAATCAGGTTGGGAAATGGCTGAAGAGCTGGAAGGGGGGAGAGATTACACTGCTCTACAGCCAAAATGCTTCTGAAATAAATGTAGTCCAACTTTACTAATTCTGGGTCACTGAGAACGAAAATGATGCTTAAAATTGTTGATTGGCTCTAGTTTTCAAGATATGCTATTGGGTCAGTATATACGACCCTTGACTTGGGAATGGCAGAGGATAAGTGAGTTATAAAGGGAAGGGATCTCAATTTAAACCAGAAATGACTAAAATACATCTTTGACTGGATCGATGAATAATTCTATGACTGGGTTTGGACAGTACTTGCTTTTTAGGCAAAACAATGAATGATGCAATCTGAAGCTGGTATTGCGTCATACATGATATGAATTGCATCATGTTATTCCTAGAAGTCATGGATGATGCAATCATAACAAAGCTTACATCACTCTGCTGAACAAATTGCCCTATATCAGCTCTAGAAATCATACAGTGTGGTGCTCTCTTCTTTGTCAGTGTTTGATTTTGCAAAGGGACACATTTCTGTTTAGCCAAAGTGAGCAGAGATGCCTCGTACTTGTGTGAACAGTGCAGATAACTTCTGCTATGTTTGTGGTGAAGTCACTTTTGAATCACAAAAGCGCAGTATAACCACTATGGTTAAGAAAGCCTATCAGCTTTATTTTGGCTGCAAAATTGGAGATCAGGACAAGAGGTGGGCCCCACACATGTGCTGCAACACTTGTGCAACAAATCTTCGCCAGTGGTTGAACAGAAAAAGGAAATCTATGCCTTTTGCAGTGCCAATGATTTGGAGAGAGCCAACAGATCATACCAGCAATTGTTACTTCTGCATGGTGCCTCCAGTTGGGAAAGGTGTGTCAAAGAAGAAAAAGTGGACTGTGCATTATCCAAACATTCCATCAGCTATACGCCCAGTACCCCACAGAGAAGGACTGCCGGTTCCTGATGCACCAGAATCATTCTCACTTGAGTCAGACGAGGAAGAGGATGAAACTTCTGGTCCTGAACCATCAATGTCACAGGACCCACATTTTCTCCCATCCTCCTCCTCTGAACCACACCTCATAACACAAGGTGAACTGAATGACCTTGTCAGGGATTTGGAACTACCCAAGAGTAAGGCAGAACTGTTGGGCTCCAGACTACAGCAGTGGAATCTCCTGGCAGGTTATCAGGGCAAATGGAGCCCATCAATGCTTGCAGACTATTGCTGGACTGTGACAAGAGATGCTCCATTTAATGAATACAAGAGACAAGCCAAGAAGCGCCGAGTAGAAACTGAATAGGACTAAACTATGTACATAATAGTTTTTTGCCTTTTGTTTCATAATAAATTTTATTTATATAACCCTTTTGCTGATTTTTAAAGTGTTACTTAAACAGGACAGGTGAAATATTATCATGTAAAGCAACCATAAACACATGAAAAGACCTAGGTTTACAATTTATGATTAAAACTCTATCTACACAATATACATAGACATAAAATGTAAAAACTTAAATATCTTAGAAACAGTAGCCAATCAGTTGTTTTAATTGTCATATTTAAATTCAGCACATCAAAATACATAATAAATATCACATTTTATCTCTGAAGCAGACAGCTTCTCAAAAATTGTAGACCAGTGTTATCAATTCATAGGATCACTGGGGGAAGATGATGTAGGAGGTTTCATATTGATTATAAACAGGGCTGCTGACTTCACTTTGGTGGCATGTGTTCTGATAGCCCTACATGTGTTATGGAAAAGCGAGGTAGAGGTATTCACATGTGGGTTTTTTGCAGGGCATCAATGGAATTCTTGCAGATGAAATGGGTCTGGGTAAAACAGTCCAGAGTATTGCTCTTCTAGCACATCTGGCTGAGGTAAGTGGATTCTTTGTCACCCATCTACCTGATGGAAGACATAGTTAATGTGATTGAACTGGGTTCTAGATGCTTAATTGAATGCCTTAAGATGGATGCCTGATGCTGCATTTTCTTTCAGTGTGCATATCCTTCTAAAGATGCAACTTTAAAAAGAGAATATGCATACTGAATTGCACACACTTGGCATCCAGAGAGCAACTCCCTTTGATTGAAGCTGAATTATTTTATAAGAAGAAACGATAAAGACCCCAGGAGAGAAGATGATGCAGTTTTATCTGTCCATTGATTTTTAAGACATGAACACACCAGTAGGAGGGCAACTTGAGTTCTGCTTTTTGAGTCAGTAAGCAAGAATTCCTGCTTCCTACTGTTCTTGGCAGTAAGGAGCATAGTAAATCTGTCTTCTGTGCTTCTCTGTTTACATTAGAGGTGCACCCAAAGTAGCCTGCACCTTTACGTATGTGCGTAGAATTGCGCTGTGTGCTAGATTGTCACCTTGCAATCTGTACTATATAGGAAAAAGAACGAGGAGTACTTGTGGCACCTTAGAGACTAACAAATTTATTTGGGCATAAGCTTTTGTGGGCTAAAACCCACTTCACTGGATGCATGCAGTGGAAAATACAGTGGGAAGATGTATATACACACAGAGAACGTGAAAAAATGGGTGTTGCCGTACCAACTCTAACAAAACTAATCAATGTGCTGTTCAGAGGTGTGTTGGAAATATTCTTTGGGTTGGAAAGTTGAAAGTAGGATTCCAGGTCACTGCAGAACTGTATCATGTTCGCAGGGATAGAGGGGCAGAAGGAGAGGCCCCGAGATTTGACAGACTCTTCTGCAGGGCTAAGATTATAACTGGATAGATTAACAATATTGTTGGGTGAGTTAAGGGAACAACTATTGTGGCCCTTTGTGGCATGTAGTAGTTTAGACAAGCGTTCTTAAAACTACAGTACCCACCTGGGGAAGTGAAGAAACAGATTGACAGAGCCAGAAGAATACCCAGAAGTCACCTACTCCAGGACAAGTCCAACAAAGAAAGTAACAGAACGCCACTAGCCGTCACCTTCAGCCCCCAACCGAAACCTCTCCTGCGCATCATCAGGGATCTTCAGCCTATCCTGAAGAACGATCCCTCACTCTCACAGATATTGGGAAACAGGCCATTCCTCGCTTACAGACAGCCCTCCAACCTGAAGCAAATATTCACCAGCAACCACACACTACACAACAAAAACATTAACCCAGGAACCTATGCTTGCAACAAAGCCCGTTGCCAACTCTGTCCACATATCTATTCAAGGGACCCATCATAGGACCTAATCACATCAGCCACACGATCAGAGGCTCGTTCACCTGCACATCTACCAAAGTGATATATGCCATCATGTGCCAGCAATGCTCCTCTGCCGTGTACATTGGTCAAACCGGACAGTCTCTATGCAAAAGAATAAATGGACACAAATCAGACATCAAGAATTATAACATTTAAAAACCAGTCGAAGAACACTTCAACCTCCCTGGTCACTCAGTTACAGACCTAAAAGTTACAATTCTCCAACAAAAAAAACTTCAGAAACAGACTCCAACGAGAAACTGCAGAACTGGAATTAATTTGCAAACTGGACACCATTAAATTAGGCTTGAATAAAGACGGAGTAGATGGGTCATTACACAAAGTAAAAACTATTTCTCCATGCTAATTTTTCCCCTACTGTTACTCACGCCTTCTTGTCAACTGTTTGAAATGGGCTGTCCTGATTACCACTACAAAAGTTTTTTTTTCTCCTGCTGCTAATAGCCCACCTTAATTGATTAGTTTCAGTAGAGTTGGTATGGCAACACGTATTTTTTCATGTTCTCTGCGTATATACATCTTCCTACTGCATTTTCCACTGCATCATCCGATGAAATGGGTTTTAGCCCATGAAAGCTTATGCCACAAGTACTCCTTGTTCTTTTTGCTGATACACACTGACATGGCTGCCACTCTGAAACCAGTACTATGTGGGGAGCAGTATGTAGCTGTACTGCCCTAGGAGGGAGAGCAAGAACAGAATTGTGACCGAGAGGCGGTTTGGTCCTTGTTTTCCCACTTTGACCATGAAGGAAGTAAGATGCACCATCCTTCTTCCTGGTACAGATTAATTCCGCTTTCATGCCAGCTTTGCTGCATTGGTGGCCAGCATGCTGGAAGTGCATGTGGAGCCAAAGCTTCATCCACTTCCTGCCCACCTGCGTGGAAAGGAACCTAGCTCCCCTGAGAGGCTGCTCTCTCCATTGTGTTGAGTCATGATTCTGGAAGCCTACACTGGACTTTATTCTCCCTTACTCCCTTGCATAGGTGTGTAGGCCAGCTCCTGATTGGACCCTGTATCAGTAGGCCTAGAATTCCTTGTTCATCAGCGTGAATGTGCTGCTTTGTAGGAGGAAGCTCAGGTTTCCACGCCACCTTAGATCTTTTGCTTGCCAAAGTGGCAGATGCATTGAGCCCTGGGTTAGTGGCAGTAGCAGTGAGCAAATAGCAATTTGCAGAAAGTGAGAGACAGGTCACAGTTTGAATTTAGTATTCACACATCCACTGGGTGTTTGCAGAACAACATTGTGGATTTGAAAGGAGGCCACACTAAATGTTTAATCTGCTGAATCTAGCTGTGCATCACCCTGCTGTGTTGGTAGGAAGCTTTATTATGATCTGTATACTTTCCTCTTTTGCATCCCTTGTCCTTAATTAATCACAATGCTGCATGAAACTGTTTCTGTTTCCCTCCAATTGATTTGTTTTTTCCCTATATCAGAGAGAGAACATCTGGGGACCTTTTTTAATTATTTCACCTGCCTCTACACTCAACAATTGGCATCAGGAGTTTGCCAGATTTGTTCCTAGATTTAAGGTAACAACCATATTCAGGAAACTATTCCTTTTGGCTCAGAAAACCTACTTCCTCACTCCCTTCAGCTCTTTGTCGCATCTGGATGATCTGATTAGCTTGACGTTTCAGAGGATGTGAGGGACATGATTCTGTGATCTTGTCCCTGACCTGCTGTTCTGGAACATGCTGTTATTCAGAACTTGAGTATCTGTCACTTGAATTCCATTATTTTCATTTTGGGGCAGATGTTTCTAAAAGAGCAGCTTATCAGCGAAGCATTTAGATTCTGCAGTGGCATAACCATGGAGATGACACAGTTATGATTGTGCCACAATGCCAGGCAAGAGAGTGATTTCTGAATCTTCTGCATTGTCTGTAGGATTAGTGCTTTGTTGTGGGTTGTTCAAAATCTGTGTCTGAATGATAGATGGTTTAATTGTGAACTGAAACAGCTCTAAAAATTTAGAGGGAGGAAAAACTTCAGCAGCGTTAAGCGAAAGTAAAAAAAAATGAACAAGATTGTAATCACTGTTCAAAAAGCAAGGAGAGTAATGAAGCACAAATAGCTTCATGTATTAAGATAAAATAAACAAGTTAGTGGAGGATGAAAAATATGAGAAATAAGGAATTGCCACAAAATAAATTATCAGCAGTACATCCATGAAGAATATTTGAGTCTTGCAAAAGATAAATTGGAGGAAAATGAGATTACTGACAGAGCCAAATGAGCGATCAGCATTACCCAAAAGAGCCATCATAGTGTGAATGGCGGGAAGTATTTAGTGTGTGTATATATTGTGATAGACCCAGGCCAGTGGATACAGCAGAGTAGAAGGAGGCAGATATACTGGCCACTGAATTAAGTTTTCTGTTCCCTGAGTGACCAAAGCAGGGGCTGCTCTAGGCTAATGAGAACACCTGACTCCAATTAACCTGCAAAGAGTCAAGTGAAGCTCTTAAGCTAATGTGACCACCTTACTCTAATTAAGGCCCCTCTGATACTATAAAAGGGCTCACTCCAGTCAGGCAGAGGAGAGCCAGGGAGCCAAAGGAGAGGAAATGCAGCTAAAGGGCTGGTTAATGAAGATACCCTCAAACCATCGGTAAGGGAGCCCTAAGGTAAGGGTGAAGAAGGGAGAAGCAGGAGAGTTGTGGGGAAGTGACCCAGGGAAATGCAGCAACTCTGGCAGTGAAAGGTTGGCTGCCGACAGCTGCTACTATTAGGGTCCCGAGGCCGGAACCTGGAGTAGAGGGCAGGCCTGGGTTCCCCGCAACCCACCACTGCAGAAATCCCTCCTGGGAGGGGAAGACAGGCCCGTGTCAGGACAGGAGGCTAAACTGTTTTGGTATGAGGCCATAGGAGCCACAGAGACTGTGGGAGTTCTCTAACCAACCTCTTTACTGGCTTGTGACGAAAAGGGCTCAGTAGACTGTGTCACTGGCTCTAGAGAGAGAAGGGCTTCGTGGAGGGTTGCAGTGAGCCTCTGAAGCGAGCATAAACTGCCTGGAAGCGCGGGACCCACGGGGACAAGGTCGGAGCTACAGAGAGATGCAGGAGACACACTAAAGAGCCACCTGCAGCTTGAGAGCCACAGTCGGAGTATCACTGAGTGCTAAGGAAGCATGAATAAAACAGATAGGCAAAGCACCAGGTAGCTATGAGTTACACCTGCAGGCAATAGAAGATTATAGATCAAATATCTGAGTCATTATAAAATATTTTTAACTAACCAGTATTCTCCAGTAGCAAGAGGCTGATTAGAAAACAATAAATGTAAGTGCAGTTTTTGAAATATATATAGGAAAGAATAAAATGCAAGGTGTCTAGGTGTAAAGTGGTACGCTTGAGAACAAATGACATCCAAATTAATAGTCTGAATGCCTAGTATTAATTAATATTGTAAAGGAGGGATCTGAGAGTACTATTTGAACTAATATTTAAATTATTGGTCCAGTGTACAGCAGTGCTAAAAATTGTTGGCTTATTGAGTAGCATGTTATGCAAATCACTGATGAGGCCACATTTGCAGCATCATGCCCATTGTGGGTCATTTTATTTGAAGGAAGATACTGCTAAAACAGAGTGTAGCACAGAGGTGGGCAAACTATGGGCCACATCCGGCCCACGGGACCCTCCTGCCGGGCCTGGGAGGCTAGTCCCTGGCCCCTCCCCTGCAGCCTCAGCACGCTGCGCTGTCGGTGCAACACTCTGGGCAGCACAGTTGCAGAGCCGCGGCCTGACCAAGTGCTCTGGGCAGTGCGACCGTAACGCCGCCAGCCACCGGTGCTTTGTGCTGCGTGGTAAGGGCCAGGGGGTGTTGGATAGAGGGTAGGGGAGTTTGGGGGGATGATCGGGGTGGGGGTGTGTGGATAGGGGTTGGGGCGGTCAAAGGGTGGAGAAGAGGGGGGTTGGATGGGGCAGGGGTCCCGGGGGGCAGTCAGGAATGAGAGGGGTGTTGGATGGGGTGGCAGGGGGCAGTCAGGGGTGGGCGTTCCGTGGGGGGTCAGGGGACAGGGCGCAAGGGGTGGTGGATGAGGCAGGAGTCCTGGGGGGGCTGACAAGAAATGGGGGGATGGGTTGGATGGGGCAGGAGTCCTGCGGGGGGCATCAGGGAACAGGGAGGTTGGATGGGGCAGGAGTCCTGGGGGAGACATCAGGCGGCAAGAAGTGGGGGGGATCGGATAGGAGGCGGGGACCGGGCCACGCCTGGCTATTTGGGGGAGAGAGCCTCCCCTAACTGGCCCTCTGTACAATTTTGGAAATCTGATGTGGCCCTTAGGCCAAAAAGTTTGCCCACTCCTTGTGTAGCATATAAGGCAGCTAAGGTGATAAAAGCTGTTTAGGGAGAGTTGTATATGTGGTTTTGTTTGTTCTGTGCTTCAGAAACCAGCATCCTTTTATGCTCAATACCAGTTCTGTGCAGTTCCCATATCAAACAACAGATGGCAGTAACAAGTTACTCGGAATTGCTGTGGAGCTAACTGCTGAGCTCAGATCTCCATACATAGGACATGGCTCAGCAGGACTCTGAGTTATAAAAGAATAAATAGAAATCTGTGGCTGTTGTGCTTGCTCCTTTATTTCTTCCCTGAGGCAGTCCAGTAGGGATTACTTGACGTTTAGCCCATAGTAAAGTATTGAGGCATAGCCTTGAAGTACAAAAATAATTGTACCAGTGAAGAGGGGAATTCGGTACTAAGGGAACCACTGGTCATTCAGGGATGTCCAAGAGTAAGTTGCTAAGTTGACTAGCAGCCATGGGCAAACTTCTTTCTACAGTGAACTGAAAGAATATCAGTATTATTTTCTTGGAAGGTCGGACTGGCAAAGGCCGCAGCTGCTTTGGGGCTATTGAGGGATTCTCTTAGCAGTTTTTCCTTGAAGAACTAAGGTGCTTGAGGCTTTTGTTTGGAAGATTCTGTTCCTTAAATATATTTAAATGCTTTCATATTTTCTCTGGGTTAGGAAAGACCCTCTTTCCCTTTGGTGGCTTTGATGGTGAGATGTGCCACTTTCTGAGGTTTATTTTGTTTTACTATGGAGAACATGACATTTATAGTTTTAGTTCAGGTATATCAATATTTGAAAATAACTTTTTTGTACTTGTTCTAGGTGCTACCATATTGGGGAAATCCCCATGACAGAAAAGTGATCAGAAAATTCTGGAGTCAGGTAACATCCCTGTCCTTTCACCCTCACTTCTGCTTGTACAGAGTAAAACAGAAACTGCTGATATGTTCTACAAAGCAAAAGAATGAGTAAATATAGAGTTCTATATTCTTCATCCCCGTCTGCTTCACCTTTTTTTAAATTTATATAAATAAAGTGAAAGGATTGCCCCGTTCTGGGTAACAATATAGGGTGTAACAATGTAGGGCATTCTAGAATTCAGTCAAAGCTACTGCATTCTGCAAATAAAGAAGAGGACTTCAGGGTCAGGCATTATTGCTATGCTGCTTTAATAACCCAACTCATTTTTTAAAAAATAAGATTCCAAATAAGGGAAAGGAAAGTATAATGGAGATAGAAGATTATTGAATGGAAGTATGAGACCCCGTACAGATGAATAAACTCTTCATTCCACTGTGTTTACATGATCCAGATATGTGTCTCTCTTTTGTGGTTATAGAAGACGTTGTACACTCAGGATGCACCTTTCCATGTGGTGATCACTAGTTATCAGCTGGTGGTCCAGGATGTGAAGTATTTCCAGCGAGTGAAGTGGCAGTATATGGTGCTGGATGAGGCACAGGCACTCAAGAGTAGCTCCAGGTAATACTTATAGCAGAAACAAAATCCTCTCTTGCTCAGGAATCTTTTGAGTTGGTACAGAAAAGAGTGGGGAAACACTAAGAATACATGAGTTGATGAGTTAAAATTCGAAAGAAAGGTTAAATTGTCTTAGGAACTAGCAGAAAAGTAAAGAATCCTTATGGCATTGCATTCTATTATGCACATGTTTTTAAGGCACCCAGCAGGGAACCTCAGTTTCTCCCTTCCCCCTCTCAAGGTCCTGTTATAACAGTCATTTTGGCTGAAGAAGGGTTAACATGTTCTAATGTCAACTAGGAGGAGGGCGAAGCCTTGTTCTTTCCCTTTCCAAAAGGAATAAAGATCAAGTTAGTGCTGAACACTTCAGCCCAACAGTCTACTGTGTGCAAAAATTAAACTAATAGGCTGCTACCCCAGTCCACGTAACTGCATACATTTGGGGAACTTAGTATTCACATTCTTGAGCTTATTGTATGTGAAGTTTTTGATGGAAGGAAGTTACCATTTATAAGGAAAAGCTATCTTCTTAAGTACCTGACTGTACTGAGCGAGGTGTTTATATGGTTCCATCTCCATGGATTTGAATGCCTTGGTATTTGGTCATATGTACAAAATATGCAAGCGTAATTACAAAGTAACCATAGGATAGAAGGTATCAGAGGGGTAGCCGTGTTAGTCTGGATCTGTAAAAGCAGCTAAGAATCCTGTGGCACCTTATAGACTAACAGACGTTTTGGAGCATGAGCTTTCGTGGGTGAAATGCATCTGAGGAAGTGGGTGTTCACCCACGAAAGCTCATGCTCCAAAACGTCTGTTGGTCTATAAGGTGCCACAGGATTCTTTGCTGCTTTCACAGGATAGAAGTGGGGGTGGGGAGGAGTTTGAGGCAAAAAATGGTGAGAAATACTTGTAACAGTCCTTGACCTCAGCCACCAGCAAAGACATTCTTAAATACTGAGTGGTCTATGTTCGTTAATCGCCATATAATGCTAACATATCTGTTAAATACAGCATTATTTGTTTGTATTGTAGTAGCACCTAAAGGCCCCAATTGGGAATCAGGGCCCCATAAAACCTGCAGATTGCAATATAGCCCAGCAACCATATCCAGGCTTCCTCATTATAAGGTTGATGCCCATAGTGGTTCCTGTCTGTTCCCAGCTCCTGTCTACTGTTTATTTCTTTAATTGTCTTTTCTTCTTTAATTGCTTCTTCCTAACTTTTTCTCCCAAAATTGTCACTCATATATTTCTGTGCTTCTTTTCTAAATGTTTGACAGCCCCAGAGCCAGGCTCATGCACATTCATATGAGCTACCCTCTTCAGCACTCTTCAGGAATTTCCCATTCTAAGAGCACTGTAACATAGAATTCAACTCCCCTTACTTAATGGCTGTAAATTTAACTTTGTAACAGTGCAAAAAGTGTATGTCACCATTTACTTGGGATACCTATTTGCTATTTTAGGGGATGAATACTCTAGTGACTGGCCTTTACTGGTAGCCAAACATTGACATGTTACAAAGTAAATAAAAATACACCTGTTGTATGTAAGATAAACACTGCTAATCTCTTTATGACCTCCTCTAAGAACCAAATCTCCCAATGAGGCAAAGGGAGAGTACTTGTCAATATTACCCAGTGCCCTCTTAAAGAAAATCATTCCAAGAATGTGTCTGAAAAACAGTTGGTTCTAAAATATAAATGTAATTGCTCTCCTTTCTTACTGTTTCTATTGTAGTTCATTTTTTAAAAAACTTTTTTGTTGATCAGTGTCCGCTGGAAAATCCTACTACAATTCCAATGCCGAAATCGACTTTTGTTGACTGGGACTCCCATCCAGAACACCATGGCTGAGGTAAGCAGGAGGCCAGCAAGAACTGATTTTTGTTCAAAAGAGTAATTTATCCAAAGACATAACAAATAACGAGAGAATTGTGGTACTCCTATGTGCTCAGGTGTATACTTGGGAGTTTGTCTCCATACCATGCTGTGGGAAATCACTGAGATCAGCTTCAAAAGGGATAATTTGGCTATATCCTACTCATTGGGGAAGAAATACGATTGAAGGTTGCTGATACTCTGTCATCCCTAAATCATGGGATGAGAAAATGTGACTGTGCCATTTTCTTCAGCATGGTAAAGTTATTGCTCTTTACTTGGAACCACGCTCTGACACTGGTTTGAAAAGTTGCACATATCTGGCTTCTGTCCATTGTGAAAGGAAGATGAGACTACCACTAATTTAGTCTCCTGAGCTTGGCACATCACCCTGTCATTTGATGGACTTGGCCCATAATGCTCTGCAATAGGTTGAAATTCATGATCATCCTGTCTACAGTGGGGATAGCTTTCACTGATTCACTGTCTCTTTGCCACTCCTTTATAGCTGTGGGCTCTGCTGCACTTTATCATGCCAACGCTGTTTGATTCACATGAGGAGTTCAACGAATGGTTTTCTAAGGACATAGAGAGCCATGCAGAGAATAAATCTGCCATTGATGAGAGTGAGTACTAAGCACAGTGGGCCTCAGTTTCTAATTCGCCTGCTATAGCTGCCTATTCACTTCAATTCTAGCGGTTGCATATGGGAAATCTCCCGTTCTGTTACAGAGCAGCGAGTGAAATGGCTTTGATTGTCGTTTGGTCTGGGAATTCTGCAGGACAGATGTTGTCAGAGATAGAGACATATTGCTTCTTATATAGAAAGAAAAGCTACTCAGAGTGAATCAGATTTGCCTACTGTTTGCTGCCTCCATTTCCTCACCTATTCTAAATGAATGAAGAATGATATTTAAAATATTGTACATTTATATAGCATTTATCATGAAGGACTCCTAAGTGTGTTATAGGCCATGTGTATGGTACAGAGAATGTACCACTGACCACTGAATAGCAGCCATCTTTTTACTAAAAAGACAACTATTTTATTTCAGCAATGCTACACACGAGATTTTAGGCAAAGTGAAGCGCAATATACAACAAACTGGGGGGGGTGGGTGGAATTTTGATTGGCAGAATATAACTATATAACCACATGATTTGGAATTGGGCCAGAATATCAAAGTTAAACCATTACTTTTATGGAAAGTGCCATAAGTTCTTTATTTATCAATGAAGGGTCTGAACTTTGGTTTTACATCTCATCCAAAAGACTGCACATCTGCAATAGCACAGTGCTCTTTAGCACTGTGTTGGTTCAGTTCTGACTCTGGGAGAAATTAGCCAACTGTTAGTGATGGCTAGCAGTATATCCTAATAGTACTGAATGAGCTGCATGATCAAGTATTATCCTCACCTTTTAATAGACATTAGATGCTAAATGTATGTCCAAAGAGTTCTGCTCATCAGATTGTAATACATACTGTGCTATAGAAGTGCATTGCCTGATGGAGATATTTAGAGATCCATGGAGTTATCAGCCTGTCTCAAAGACAGATCAGTCCTGTGACATGCCTGAGGGGAACTGGGTATGCAAGAAGGGTTTGAAAAGCAACTGGACATGGTATAGTTTCTGGCCATTGGGTCAGTAATCATGTTTTCTCCCTGGCATTTCAGACCAGCTGTCCCGCTTGCACATGATCCTGAAGCCTTTCATGTTGAGAAGAATCAAGAAGGATGTGGAAAATGAGCTGTCAGACAAGGTGCGAAACAAAATAATTTGGAAAGCAAGCTCTTCATCTGGCTTACTTTCCCTTCTCAGGTTTTTAGTTCGTATCAATTCATATGTGGATCTGTTTATCTACAGCTGATTGAAAGGTCAGAAAACATCACCCATTCACATCCCTTTCACTTTTGCTAGCACATGCCTATTAGATCACACCTGTATTTAACTGGAGAACTTACAAGAGCCCATTAATGACAACCTCTTCTACAAGTAAAACCATTAATCCAAAGATTTGTAAACAAACCATCCTTAAACCTGATTAAACTAATGGAAAAGTCAGTACATGAACTGAAGGAGACTAATACAGCATTGAAATATCTAAAAGACACAAGAGCTCCACAGAGCGCTAAAGGCAAGGTCCTCTGAATGATATGAGAATTACTTAGTGTCTTTATGACAAAAAAAAAATTGAGTATTCCTTGTTTTTAATACCCTGTAATTTCCCTTCCTCATTGCCTGTCTCCTCACCACCTCTCTGTCTTCCTTTGAAAATGCTCCTAAGTAAAACTGCAGTGATTTGATACACCTTAGAGCAGAGGTTCTCAAAATTGTCCATTGTGTCGATATAAATACAGAGATTGTCTTGTGGATGCCATCCCGCCATTCCCAATTACATAATATCACTGTGGTAATTATAGCAATTGATTACATAGAAAAGTGGTATTAGGGAATGGGGTTCACTCACTGTTGGGGTGCCTCATTGTGGCCACGTCTGGGGATTAGCTCCATTCATATCTGATGCCCTCCTTCCAACAGTTGTTCACACCGTGTCCCTCCTCGCTCTCCAGGACTTGCAGTGCTCCTCCTTTGTGGTTTGGCCCTCCAATCAGATCACTATATAGCTCTCCCCTTCTAGGATATCACAGAGTGCTGCTGGCTCAGCTGTCTGCATGCCATTCCAGACAATTTTCTGGTCCAAAGCCAGGCCCCATGTCCTTTCTCCATGTTTGCTCGCTATTCTGGGTTCCAGCCCCAGCACCATGTGTCCTGTAACTACTGTCTGCTTACTCACAGGATCTGTTGCTGCTTCTCTGGACTCCTTCCTACTTCTCTTTTCTGTCTTCTGCCATTACAGTTTTTACCAGCCCAAACTACCTTCCCCAGGGCATAACTGTAGACTACTTCCATCAATCCAAACTCTGTAGCCCCAAACAAGCCTTCTTTCACCCAAGGAGTGACTGCAGACTACTTCCCCTACAGCCCCCTTCTGTTCTCAGCTTCATCCCTTTATGCTGGCTGAGCCTGCTCCTTCCCAGCAGAATGTCATCAATTAGCCTTTATCAGTCTCTTGCTCTCTTCCAGGTGCCGCCGATAAGGTTGATTGTCTTATTTTAACCTTTTGTGGGGGTGAACACCCCATCACAGGGAACTATTAGATATAGTCTCTAGTTTCTTTTAATGCAGTTTAGTAGCTGAAAATAAGTCAGCACTGTATATGAATAGCCAGTCCATTTAAAAAAAAAAAACAACAAAAAACCCAACTGTCGATATGGTGCATTCTTAAACAGAAACTAGTATCCACACGCAGCCTTGTACCAAAATAACAAAAGGCGTCAGTTACAATTGATTTAGTTATTTTGGTGCAAGTTTGTGTATAGACCAACTTTTAGGTCTTGTATACACCTAAAATGTGGCAGCTGCTGTAGCATTTCAAGTATAGGCACTACCTACGCCGATGGGAGTGGTTCTCCCATTGGTGTAGGTAATCCACTTCCCTGAGAGCTGATAGCTAGGTCAACAGAAGAATTCTTCCATTAACCTAGCACTGTCTACGTTGGGCGTTAGGTTGGCTTAACCTATGTTTTTCAGGAGAGTGGATTTTTCACACCCATGAGTGATGTAGCTAGTTTGCCCTTACTTAATGTAGGCCAAGCCTTAGTTTACTAAGGGACTAATCCTGGTCCCAGTACACATCCAGAGTAACTAGGCTGCGTGTTAAGGAGTTCAGCACAGAAGGGAATTCATCTCCCCCATCCCATGAAGTAGCAGTGGAGCCACTACAGAGCTGCAGTATTCTCCAGAGTTCATACACCTTCCTTTTACTAAATGGAATTGGCAGGTGGAGCTGTGTAGGTCTGGATCCATGAGTCCCATTCCTTCTCCCCTATGATGTCTCTCACTTCCTCAGAATGTTCTCCACACTGGGTCAGAGCTGGGGGAGTGACAGGGACTTTCTGGAGACATTGATGAAGCAAACAAGGGCTTTAAGGGATTCTTCTTTGCTCTGAGAGAGCCTTTTCCATACCGAACACCACCCCTCATATGGTAATATGGGATGGCCAGGGTGATCATGATGATTGGCATCTGATTTGTGACCCCTGGTTGAGAAAACCTGCTTGGTGACATGACTTTACCATAGTACTTGCCCTGGGACACATTTTCAAAGGTGCCTAAAGATGCAGGTAGGCACATAGCAGGATATTCAAAGGCACCTCAAATCAATGGGAGTTACATGCCTAGGCACCATTAAAAATCCACTAGGTGCCTATTTGCATCTTTAGGTGCCTAAAATACCTTTGAATACCCCTTACACACACACACACACACACACACACACACACACACACACACACACACACACACACACACACACACACACACACACACACACACACACACACACACCACACACACACACACACACACACACCACACACACACACACACACACACACACACACACCACACACCCCCTGTTCTTGGCTTCTCTCCTGATTCCTTGCAGCCTTCCAAGACAGGGTTCTCAATTAGGAAGTGCTTTCTGTGGCAGGTCCTGGATCATTGAATTACAGGTATGATGGCAGTTGCCTATTTATTTTTCTCAGATAGTTATGTACTTTTCCTATGATATGATCCTACAAGAGTTATATTTACTGAATCTTGTTCTAGTATTGCTCTGTTTAGGGACAGACTAAGACTATAATCCCGTAACTGTTTTGCAGATTGAGATTCTCATGTACTGCCAGCAGACCACCAGGCAGAAGCTGCTGTACCAAGCTCTAAAGAACAAAATCTCTATTGATGACTTACTGCAGTCCTCCATGGGCACTACCCAGCAAGCACAGAATACCACTAGTAGCCTCATGAATCTAGTCATGCAGTTCAGGAAGGTAAGGTCAGCAAAAAATATATAATCATCGGCCATCTTGGAAACACCATAGCAAAAAATATTTCCTAACCTGTGCTGGTTGATTGCATGCAGCCCTAAGTTATGCCCTGATGCAGTATAACTTGAGACCAGCAGTTATAATATACAATAAAGCAGAGCCCCTGCCGTACAGTGCATGTGTGTACTAGTTGGATCCCCATTCGTCACTGAAGAAATCATTCACCTGGGGAAGAAGAGGCAATAGGGGTGACATGGTCAGGAAATTATATTATTTGGTACCTAAACTAAGATGGATGCTCTATCAAACAGTTGTCATTGTGCGCTCACCAGTTCCATCGTTTGAGTGAGCAATTTTTCCAAACATTGGGCTGGAAAATGATGCATATGACTAGATTTCTATTTTTTTCCCCCACCTAAGCAGCTGACATCTCCCTTTTCTTACCCAGGTGTGTAATCACCCAGAGCTGTTTGAACGACAAGAAACTTGGTCTCCATTTCACATCTCCCTAAAGCCATACCAGATTTCAAAGTTCATCTACCGTCATGGACAGATCAGGGTCTTTAACCACTCACGAGACAGGCAAGCCAATTCAACCTTCCCGTCAATTTATTCAGTACCTTTTATTTCGTCTCTTAAAATGTCTCCCTCTTTTCTGCTGTTGTGATTCTGCAAGGGTTTTATGGGGTTTGTCAGTCAGTCAGTCTCCCAAAATGTTGATTTTAGACAAAATGGGGCTGGTAAAGCTTTTAGCCAGAGACTGAAATAGTCAGTAGCCTACACAACATTGAAATTTTGCTGATAGGGCTGATTGAGTTGTATATCTTTTTCTCTCACTCTCTTGCTAGGGGGATACATCCATGCATGGATGTGGGTATTTGTATTATAAAGCATGTGTTAGCATATTCCTGTCTGTTATGGCATGTCTTTGCATTTTATGCACTGTTATTTTGGGGAGGTGCTGTAAGATCTACCTTTGGTGGGGTTTTTTGGGGGGGGTCCTCCAATTACCTTCAGAACTCCCCTTATTGTCCTATCTTCCTTGCTGAGGAGGGCTAGTTGCAGCTCCCTCTGGGGCCATTTAATGCCTTTAGAGAGATGGATGCGTGAGCGGTCACTAAAGACTAGTGTGAGACAATTTTTCCCCATATGGGTTGTGTGTGGTGTCCACAGCACTCTGTCCCTACCAATTTGCAGCCCACCTGCTTCTTGTGGCACCTGCTACTAGATGACAAGTGAAACTGTTCAAGTACTTTACAGTGTTTTTATAATGTTATTTAGACTTAACTGTAGCTTTGTAAATGACTTGGGAGTTATGGTGGATAATCAGTTGAACATGAGCTCCCAGTGTGATACTGTGACCAGTAGGGTTGATGCAATCTGTGGATGTGTAAACAAGGAAATCTCAAGTAGGAATAAGAAAGTTATATTACCTCTGCATTTGGCACTGGGTGTTGCCTCTGGAATAGTGTGTCCAGTTCTCGTGTCCACACGTCAAGAAGAATGTTGATATATTGAAGAGAGTTCAATGAAGAGCTATGAGAATGATCAAAGGAGTGGAAAACATGCCTCATAGTGATAGTCAGCTTAACAAAGAGAAGGTTAAGGGTTAGGTTTAATCACAGTTTATAAGTTCCCATGTGAGGAACAAATACTTGATAAAAGGCTCTTTGGTCTAATAAACAAAGGTATAACAAAAACTGATGGCTGGAAGCTGAAGCTGGACGAAGTCATAGCTGTAAGGCGTACATTTTTAACCATGAAGATAATTAATCTTTGGAACAATTTAACAAGAGTTGTGTGGATTCTCCATCACAGGCAATTTTAAAATCAAGATTGGATGTTTTTCTAAAATGTGCTTTAGTTCAAACAGGAAATATTTCAAGGAAGTTATATGGTCTGTGTTATACAGGATGTCAGACTAGACGATCAGTTATCCCTTGTGGTCTTGTAATCTGTGTGAATCTATAAGTTCTGATTGACCCCATTCCCTGAGGTTTTTAAATAGTGCTAGCCAAGTGATGGCTTCCCTGTTTTCTTTCATTTTATTTAGCTGTTACACACCCAATATTCAGTGTTCTCTCATAGCAGAGCCATAGTCATCAAATAATCCTCTAACAAACAAGCAAGTCAGCACTGGTCTACACTACAAACTTACATCTGTATAACTACATCACTCGGGTATGGAAAATCCAACGTAGCTATTCCAATGTAACCCCCAGTGTACACAGCCCTATGTCAATGGGAGAAGTTCTCCTGTCGACATAACTACTGTTTCTTGGGGAGGTGGAGTACTTATGCCAACGGAAGACCCGTCGGCATGTAGGTAGCGTCTTCACTAAGCGGAGCTGCACCTCTATAGTGCTGTAAGTGTAGACAAGCCCTCAGGAAAAGTAAGACAAAGCAATTTATACTCTCTCCTTTTTCTGCTGATCATGTGTAATGGAATTAAGCTTCAGTTAGAATACTGGAGGAACCTGGTTTCCCTTGAGTGGCTTTTCATATGTAAGGAAGCTATCAGTGTTGATTAGGTGTAACATGATAAATTGTGAGCATCTTCCAGTGCCTTCACAGCTAGTAATAGCTTACAATGGATGGAAAAGAGCTGTTTGAGTATAGTCTGCTGGTTGCTCTGTTTATGGGAATGCCTGCTTAAGCTTTATCTCATTCAATCATAAGAAATGCACAGAGCAGTGGATCACATTAACCATTATTTAATATTAAAGGATAGGATTGGCACTCTTTCCCAATATGAAAAGCAATCCAGAAATGATGTTCTGACTCATGGTTAAATTAAGTAAAATACATTGTGGCTGCTGCTTTTCATTAATTCATTGTCATGCAATACTGGAAAACTGGAGTATCAGGTTTCTTAACATGAAAAACCAAATTCTGTAGACTCCTCGACAGCAAGAGGAGAGTAAAACTGTAATACTGTGACTGAAAGTCACTCTGTAGTTTGGGGTCAGAACTTAGTACTTCTGACTTCTTGATTGAATGTGAACTAAATTACCACTTTCTCATTTTTTATTTTGTTCTGTTCATTTTCAGGTGGTTACGGGTTTTACTTTCGCCATTCGCTCCGGACCACATCCAGCAGTCTCTCTTCCATAGGAAGGGTAGGTTTACTTTCCTGTGGAAGCAGTTAAGGTGGCTAGCACACTTCAGTATGATGTTGCAAGCTGTCTTGTTTGGAGGGAGAATTGATGTAGATTAACTTCTCCCTGGGACTATAGATTCTGTGCCTCTCTGGTCACAATTCATTAGAACCTTTCAACCTTGGCACTTGACAGGAAGTCAACAAGCTTATTTCTGTTGATTAATAAGAGGCAAGGTAGAAGGATGATCTAAAAGAGCTCTGTTTAGCCTCAGCGTTCTCCTGCTCTTATCTCTTGCCCTTTTAGTCCAGTTTAAAAGAATTAATATGGTTTTTGTACACTAGTTTGAGGTCTGTGAATTCTTCATAGATTCAAGCTAGTGAAACCTCAGGAGCATTTTAGTGCAGTTTCTATAGTACACCAAACTACATGTTCCTCTTTCCTATGGACCAGTAGGAGAATGGACATGAACCAGAATTAAACTGAGACACTGCTGGATCCAAATTAGTGACCAGCTGAACAGAAAACTAAACAATCTTTGTACATTTGATATACTATTCCATTTAAAATTGCTATTACTAGCTATGCTAGTAAGAGAGAACCTGGTAATTAACTTGCCAAAAGAGAGGGTAGATTTTGGAAGAGGAGCAGGAGCACACTTAAGGCTCTATTCCTGCATCAGGATCTGTTAGTATGGACCCCTTAATCTATGTGACGTTTCATTGAAGTCAGAAGGACTTTGCGCAGCTTCAGGGATTTGGGCTTCATGGGTGATTGAGAGCTGTCTGTACAGCTCTTCTTCATATCTTGTGGGCTGCTCTTTAACTGTCCATTAGTTTTGGCTTGATAAATCTTCAGAGAGAGATTATCTGTTTTGTATTAACTGAATAGAAAAATGTAACGGTGGTGGAGAGTTAAATATGTTAAGAATATGAAAATAAATAAGTGTACCCCTTCCTACATCTTTAATATTCCTTCTCTTGTCTGGCCCAGAAGCAGTGACTTGAATTCAGGGAATAGCAATCAGGGTGAAACCTTTAGCATCCTCTAAAGCCCAGGTTCTCAAACTAGGGTGTGTGGAATGTATTCTGGGGGCATGACAAGCTTGGGGGGGATGGGGGGAATTATTGCACACATTGTACCCATAGCAATGAATAACTAGCAAAGCTGATTCCTACAGTCGTATAAGGGCCTCAGATGGTGCTGTGCATTTTGACTGATTTGGTAAGCTTGCATAGCATTATACAAAGTTGTTGTCATCTGTACATTAATCCATTTGCTATGACGATATGTGCACGTTTAATTGTAAGTATGGACCGTAATCACAGTTTTTTGCTTTTGCTTTTATTACAATGAATCATTGGCTCATTCATGCAACAGGGAAAAGAAAGCAACTCAAGTGAAAAACAAAGAAGCCCAAACTGACAAATGAAGCACCACCGCTGCATATATCCACATATGTACTTGTGTGGCAGGAGCCGGGCAGGGATGTAGACTACTACAAACACAAAGAAGGGGGGGGTCTGATCAAATATGTTTGAGAACCACTGCTCTAAAGGGATAGGTTACATTTGGAGCTCCTCTGTCATTTCACATTCTTTTTGTAGTAAGGCATTTGGATGTCTAGAACCTTGGGATCAGAATTCACCCGGACTGGTCCATGTGTGCTCCTTGTCTCCTGTAGATATCAGCCTTAACTTTGATATATTTGTGATCTAGGTGCCAATGAAGAAAGTTGCTTTTCTTTCCTCCGGTTTATTGATGTCTCTCCAGCAGAAATGGCAAACTTCATGAATCAGGGACATTTAGCCAGGTGAGGAAATTAATTCTGTTCATTTAATTTTAAAAAGAAACTTGAAGGAAAAGTATGTGCAGTTTAATAAGTATTTCTGTAATAAAATTGAATGTTCTTGTGAGAACACATAGTGAGAAAGTGTCTGTGCCCCAAAGAGCTTACACTCTAAATAGACAAGACAGGCAAAGGGTGTGAAGGAAAAGATTTGACCATGGTGTCACAGCAGGGCAATGGCTTCCATAGACCACACTACTTCTCTGTTTTTATTAATTTTTCTCCTCTGTCTTTGTATATTTTAAAATGTATAGAGAATTACTCTGGGCCATAATATTGGCCATAGTTGAACTGCAGTTACTATTGCCTTCCTTCCATGTGTGCCAATCACAACATGAAATGATTCTCCAAGGCACACTTACAGGTTTATAGACTTTTAACCATGAAGGACTCCGTGCTGGATCTGCACTGTGGACTCCACTGTAGTAGATAGTGGGGCTGCAGCAGTTTCCCAGCACTGACAGCAGGGCGGTGCAACACACCAAGGGGCCCAGGGCATCCAGTCAGGGCTGAGAGGAGGATGAGGAGCTCCTAGCCTGGTGGGGAAGTGGGGATACCTTGCTGCTGAACAGTTCCTGCTAAGGGATGACTCCCACATTCTGGGCCGCTGACTGAGTCAGCGGGACTGGGACAGTGGAGCTGCAGAGGGCTCTCTGCATGGCTGCTGGGCTGGTGACACCTGATCCCTTCAGGCACAAGATGCTGAGGAGGCTGTGATCCTGGCAAGGCAGAGCAGAGACCCACTGACCAGCGCCCTGAGAAGGAGGACAAGCTCCTGGCTACTTGGGCTTGAGCCTGCTGGTGAATGGTTCCTGCCCAGTGACAGAGCCATTCAGCAGCAGGCTGGCCTCCTTCATGTCTGGAGGCTTCTCCTTCTCCTCCTTGCAGTCCTGGCTGGAGGTCTCTTCTCTGCCTGCCAGGACGGTAGCCTTCTGTACACCTATTTCAGCCCTCTGGCAGTGCAGGGAGCCCTCTGCAGCCCCGGTCATGGGAGTGAAAGAGCAGAGCTGCACAGACTTTCCTGTGCTGCCACAGAGCCAGTGACATTCAATCTCTGCAGGTGTGTGGTGCCAAGGGGCTGCACTCGTTCCTGCTGTTACTGGTGGATTTCTTTTTGGTCAATTTCAGTGTGGTAGCTGAAATTGATCTATATAGACATCTATCAATTTAAATCAAACCCTGCCAAGACTGCTTACGTTATATAATACTGTGGGGGAGGGTGTTAAAATGAAAATTCTGAATCTTAAAATTTTGAAGTGAGCATTTTTTGCAAAATGGATTAGTACCATGCTGTTAACTGAAAGAAAATTCAGCATAAAAATGAATGCAGTATAATCTAGATATCTTGCCAGGATAATATGCAAGTGTTGTAGGTTTTCATGATTTGAGCTTATTGGACCATTCACTTCTGTTCTGTGATTCAGTAATGTGTCTCCTAAAGTGACAACATTCACGTAGATCTTTGTATAGCTCTGTGCATTGTTCTTACCACAAGTATCTATATATGCAGGTGCTTGTAGAGAAGTCAGAGAAAGGTACTAGTGAAAATGGGAAATAGTTAAATTGGAAAGTGGATTGGGGGAAAAGATCGTGTTTTCCCCAAAACCAAAATACTGTAAAAACAAAATGTTAAAGGAATAAGACATGCCCACTAGAGACCTGCTGTATCTATTTAAGCCCCTTCCACAGAGCAGTGAATAAGTGCGTTTACTGTTGTTTATTTCAGATGGTTAGCTCTTTTCCTGTCTCTGAAAGCCTCCTACAGGCTCCATCACTTGCGCTCCTGGACAGATCCAAAAGGGGAGCACCCACAGAGGACTCAGTGTCTGGGGAATAAAGATTTCTTGCTGGGAGTCAATTTTCCACTCTCTCTTCCCAACCTGCACAGCTGCACTTTTCTGCAGGTAAGGAAGATTGTCAAAGACATGCAGATCCTTCATTCTCAAATACTAGCAGGCTGTAGTGAAGGGGAAACAGGGAGAACCCTTCCATCCTTCTTCTAAAACACATGGAAGGATAGACATGGAAATAAGCTTCCTCTTATGATAGGTGCAATGTGACTTAGTTAATTTTACACCACTCCCTAAGAAAAATTAAGATACTTAAAGTGGACTTTAGTCTTTCTACATATTTTTATATACCATATGTAGTGATTATTAATAATTAAATAAATATATCTGTGTACCAGCGTGCAGGTTAGCTGAGTTTTATTGCCCAGTGTGAGACTCACCTCTTCAGCCAAGTTTTTGCTTGATCTTGATCTGCTCATTAGGGATTGCTAATTTGTGGGGAAAGGGGTTAAGAGAGGCTACTGCAGCCAGTGCAGGCCTCACAGTTCATGTTTTGTTTTTAAAGTATGTAATGTACCCAGGCAATGGGAGCATAATAAATAAATAAGCACATTTTAGTAACCCTTTTGCATGCTATACTCCTCCATTGACCAGAGGGTATCTTTTTTGCACTCAGCGACAAAAATGGCGGTTGAAGAAAATCAAAGTGTTTGTGCGTGGGGCAGGGTGTGAGAGGAAGACTTGAGGGAAAAGAAACAGCACAACGCAGCCTAGTAGGGTGTGCATCGCTGTTCCTCAGCCCATGTCTGTTACGTATTATATGATGCTGTCGCCAAGCTGTAGACTGAGAATGGAAAACCATGATGCTAGTGAGATGCAGGTCACTGGCAGAGAAGAGTGGCCATGCTGCTGATCTGGGGGATTAGAGAGGCCTGATATTGTTCGTAAGCTGTATCTCTTACATGTAATGAAGTACTAGTTCTAGTACTAATACAACAGACCAGGCTGCACCTGAAATGTCTAACACATAGTGGCCACAAGATGTATTTATTTATTCTCATGTGCTTTGTGGTTAGTATTGTAGTGATATCGCTGGCCTGATTCTGCCTGTGTGCTACAATGTGGTGCAGTATTGCGTAATACAGCCTCATCAACAATAGCGCAAGCAATCTATGCAGCAATTCAGATCAGTAATTTGAGCCCATGTGCCTGGCACTAGCTTTTGATTAAATTTAAGATTTTCTGGCCATTTAAATCTGCTTTGTGCCAAAAACTAGTTTTAAATAGCTACTTGGGGATTATTTCGGCACAGGTGAATCCCCATGTGATAAAAGGTCAACATAATGGCTGCTATGCCCCTACCCCTTCCCAGCCCTAGCATAAGGGTCATGGCCAGGAAGCTATTACAACTGCCTGATCCATAGCTGCTGTAACCGCCCCTTGGGACCATAAGCGTCTGGCATAAGGTAGAGCTGGTTTAGGCCTGTTCTGTCTTACACATGGACTAGTACCTGCTTGCCAATCCCACAATTAGGGAAATACTGAGATGGTTTAATACCATCTGTGGCCCCCCCCCCCCCATCTCCTTCCAGTCTTGAGTACAGTTTGGCAAGTGTGAATCTAGCCCTAAATATTTTGTATCTGGATTTTCACTTATTCACTTCCATGTAAATAATTTGGGGGGGGAGAAGGGGGTTAGAGTGGTTCATGTGTGAATTTATGGAAGGGAATGTACTTTATTCTGTAATATTTGATGATTACCTCCAAATCTCTTTTGGGTTGTAGGACTAGGTAAGACAAAAAATTTTGTGTGAGGGAGGGCAGGAAGAACATAGGATGTGCTGGAGCCATGTGCTGTGTGGGAGGGAGTGGTTCTTTAAAACAGAGTTACTGCTCTTTTTGTGAGGAAGATGCCAAGTGCCTATGTGACTTATAAGCTCTCCCTGTTGTTTTTTCAAACTTTAACTATTGCAAGCATCTGTGGACTCGGTGACTGGAATAATATGTAAAGGGAGCTGGGGTGGATACCAGAGTGTTGTAAGTGCAAGTGTTGCCAATTCTCGACAAGTTATCACAAGTCTCACAGTATAAGCTGTCTTTTTTCTTAAGGCCGTAGCTTTATTTTAAAATATGTAAATTTCTAGCTCCCTTGGCTGTGGAGAAAATCTTGAAAAATCCAAGTGGCTCAGGGGAGATTTTCAAAGGCACAAAGGGGAGCTAGTTGCCCATTTTTCACTAGAAGTCTGTGAGAGTTGAGCATGTGACCCCTTTGTGCCTTTGGAAATCTCTCCCTCAAAACCCATGAGGCAAATAAAAAGAACCACAAATTTCGTGTGTGTGTGTGTGTGTATCAATCATGATTTTTAAGCCAACTCACAATTTTTTGAGTCTTAGGGCTGGCGTTAGATGAAGTGCTGCATTTCTGGAGAGGACAGGTCAGAAATGCACTCTTTGCAGACAGTGGAAGATGTCAGTAGGGGAAACTGATGGTTCTTACTGAAGACATTGGGCAGTCTGATAGATCTTTGCCTTACTGAGTGAGTTGGACTCTCCTTTGTTCTGCTGGATGGGCTCTCATTCATAACTGGTATGCATTCTGTGCACCACAATCAATCTGCTATTAGGGAGCACTAACCAGTCAAATGTGCTTTCTTTACTTACCTGGACAAGCTTCTTCATGGCCTGATTGACGATATTAACATAGGATCAGAGTGGTTGGAGAGTGAAAAGATCTGTCTGTCGGATCATCAACTCCACTCTTTTTACTTAACTGCTAAACACTTAACTGCTGTTCTGGTTTGTTCTTACTCTTGAGTTTTTTCTTTCTCACTTCTTCCTATGAATATTTTCTTTGATTAGTTAGGGTGACATTTCAATCCTGTAATGAAGTCAGTGTTAATAGGTTTTATGGTGCAGTCATATTGGGTGTTCTATTTTTGTAATTACTCGGGACAGATCAGCTGCAGCCTCTTTGTGAGGTTCCAGTTTTATCCAACTTTTCAGCTAGACCAGATTCTCCAAACCCGGAACCATATAGTTAATCAGATCACAGTTCATGTCTTTAAGCCAAAGCTTTCCCTGGCTTTCTGTCCTTAGCTTGAACCACTACATAGCTTGTGATCCTTAAAATTGTTCTTTGCCTTATCTTTGCATTTCTAGATAACAGCTGCTGAATGTGTTTTACTTTATATTAAATATAAACTGAGTTCCTGGTGGATTTAATGCAAAAATTGAGTTCCAAAATTTTGTAGCCGTCAGCCTTTCTTCCCTCACCCTCTTAAGCTTGCAGATGCTGTCACAGGACCAAGTTTTGCTTTTTGGCATTCCATACAAGAACTTTGTTTTCTCATAACTAGCCAAATGAGAAGCCAGTCATGCTCAAGAGCAAAATGTGCTGAATGTTGATTGATACTTGTACTTTCAAGTCCAAGGGCTATAGAAGCCAGAGAAAATGAAAGGGCTATGAGTTCATGTAGAACAGGGGTAGGCAACCTATGGCATGTGTGCCGAAGGTGACACGCGAGCTGATTTTCAGTGGCACTCACACTGCCTGGGTCCTGGCCACCAGTCTGGGAGCTCTGCATTTTAATTTAATTTTAAATTAAGTTTCTTAAACATTTTAAAACATTATTTACTTTACATACAACGATAGTTTAGTTATATATTATAGACTTATAGAAAGAGACCTTCTTAAAATGTTAAAATGTATTATTGGCACACGAAACCTTAAATTAGAGTGAATAAACGAAGACTCAGCACACCACTGCTGAAAGGTTGCCAACCCCGATATAGAATCTCACAAATGTCCTTAGAGCAAGACAACTTGAGTGGTGAGTTGCCAGAAGTGGATTCTGCACATGAGCTCAGGAGACCTGGGATAAAATATATTGAAAGCTAAGCAGAGTAACTGCACAAGTCTCGGGAGCTGCAGGTTGTGGGTCAATGGAATTACCACATAGATGATGGCACACAAACCCTGGGAGCTATAGTGTTGGGTAAGGTGAGAGAGCAGACAGATCCTACAGAATCTAAAGTATTCCAAAGGGGATGAAAGAGTGAAGAAAGTTAAGAAACAGCCAGAAGAAATTACAGTAACTCCTCACTTAACATTGTAGTTATGTTCCTGAAAAATGCAACTTTAAGCGAAACGATGTTAAACGTATCCAATTTCCTCACAAGAATTAATGTAAATAGAAGGTGTTAGGTTCCAGGGAAATTTTTTTCACCATATAAATTGTTTGTTTAAAACTTTTATACTTACTTTCCCCCACTCTATGGAGATGGGGTAAGCCAGGGGCAGGAGCAGGGCGGAGGGGGACACCCTGACATTAGCCCCTCTCTCCCTCTTCCCCTCCCTGCTCAGCAAGCAGGAAGCTCCTGGGAGCAGCTCCAAGGCAGAGGGCAGGAGCAGCACATGGCAGGGGGGGGAGGGACAGCTGAACTGCCAGCAATTGCTAGCCTGCTGGGCGGCTGCTGCACAGGGAACTTAGGGGAGCAGGGAGCTGATAGGGGGGTTGCCGGTCCGCACTGGTTCCAAGCCCCCACCAGCTAGCTGAAATGGGCTGCTCTTTCTGCAAGCCATGGACAAAGCAGGTGGCTGTCAGACAATGTGGTAAGGGAGCATTGCGCAACTTTAAACAAATGTTCTCTAAATGATCAGCAACGTAACGACGAAACAGCGTTAACCAGGATGACTTTAAGTGTAGAGTTACTATAGTTTGTAGTTCTAAGGTGCAAAGCCCATTATGGCTTGGGTCCTGGCTCTCATATGCTGCTGCTGCAGCCTTTGGGATGTACAGAGATCTCAACCTAACAGTGTCTGAATCTTAAATGTCTAGGGCTTGGTAGTTAACTATCCTCAGTGGTATGTCTTTCAACTCTGGAATTGGCCTTCTTTGGCTGATCAAATGGAGCCCAGATCTGTTCACTATTAGTGCGTAATGCAAAGTCAGTTTCTTTCCTGCCTTTTTTCGGAGGAGTGAATGTCTCTCTCTATGATTAAAAATGATATCAACTTTTGGAAATGTACAGTGTACTTTGGGTTATGATAATTGAGCCCGTGTTAAAATGAAGAATCAAGTCACAAAAGACAGATCAAAGATGGTAGCACCTAGCTTATCTGCAGGGAGAGAGACCTTTTCTGAAGCACTGGGATCTTGTTTGGGCACGTCTGTTTTTTCTGAATGTGAATTCTGGAGCAAGAAAGGAGACAATGTCTGTGTGGAAGGAAACCGCTAGAATTCAGTTGAAGAGGAAGGTGAAATTGAAGATGCGTAACAGGTAGGAAACCAATCTTGGGCTTAGTGTGTCATATTTTGTAGCGTTATCAGAAAAGCCAACAAAAATAAGCCCATCTAAGTTTCAGTCAGACAAAAACAGCAGGGCAACCATGTGCATGCGCTGATTAACTCTGGCTGTGCTGGAGTTTAGACCTTGATTCCATATCTGGTTTGATGAAATGTCTTCTCTTCTCCTGTGAGACTCCTGTGCAGGTGTTTGGCTGAAGTAAATTTTCTGGAACACTGTACAGCCTGCTATGGACTGCATGTGTAGTACTAGTCTCATAAACCATGAAGTTGCATTGCACTTATCAAGAAGGAGAGGAGGGAAACTCTCCCTGGTTCTCACTGTGTGCCTTATAAAAACCTAGAGGCTTTGAAAGCCTACCACAGTAAAGGGTGACAAGACAGTACACGCCAGGGCAAGTAACCCTTTTTGTAGATGAGCTGAAATACCAGTTACTTTTACAAAGATACAGCTGACACCGATATAATTGATATAGATAATGTAGTGGACTAATATGGCTATAAACGTATTTCTGTGTACCAGAGAAATCAGATGCTATTGGGAGTAGGGCCTCCTATGTAATCAATCTGTACACTTGAATTTTTAGGTTTCAGCTATATTATTTTCTCTTGGCTTGATTGTGGCCAGCCCAAAGTCAGTGGCCCACACAATTGAATAGCCTCCAGTTGTTGATCAATTGATTATTCGAAAACTGCCTTGCAGAGGATAACAGTTCATAATATGAATATAGTTGTGTGTACTTAAAAAGGTTAGTATTCATATTTGCATAAGCGGAAAAGCAGTGAACAAAACCTGGATCTAAAATGGCGGGTGTCCGTCCTGAAGTATGGGTTTCATGAGGCTATGTGATCCATCCTAGAGTTGTATCTATGCCTTGTCCTGTAACCTTACTCAGTTCCTTCCAATGTATGTGAATCTGATGGGAAGTTAGTTTTCCACTGTGTCTGATATATCTACTGCCTGCTCCAATCATGAATATTTAATGGCAGCACGTCATGGAATTCAGCCAGGGACACTTCTCTTGTGACTTGCTCATAATTTGTGTACAGATAACATGGAGAAGTAGACTCTGTATTAAGTCTCTTAATGTTCTTTGTACACATTCATACAAAATATAATTTGGTTTTCCTTATTTGAGGTACGGTCTTAGAAGTCTTTCCTTTGTTTTTTCCTGTTTCTAACTGGGCTGAAGCCAACATGGCTTGCTTTTTGATATCCGTGCCCAAAGGAAAATCAAACAGTAAAGATGTCCTCAGGAAAGTGTGTATCAGTGGAATTAAACTTTTTTTAGTTAATTGTTGCAACATAGTATCCTACACTCCAGGCTTTACACAGAGAGAAATTCCAGTTTCACACTATCTCATCCCCAACTCTCTCTCTAGGAAGTAAAAAACGAAAACGTGCACCAGCCAGAGCTGCAGCCAGTATTCCAGTGCTTGCTGTCAAAGAACTTGCTGAGAAATTCCTGACCCTCTACAAATTATGTAAAAGAAAAATCAATCCAATCTGGACTCAGATTGAGGGGCAGGAATTCAGTCAGGATGCATGAATTCGCTTGGTGCCAGCCCAAGGCCTGGAGCTAGACTGACAGCAGCTGCAACACTGCTTTCACAGCTGGGGCTGACTGAGTGTACTTGGAGATATATGATGACAGCAGGGCTACTAGCATAGATTGACCATGAAGGCAGTTACCTCCATTGTTTTTGAGAGTTTTAAGTTATGAGCCATGAGAATATTTTTTTTGTCTTGCAGTTAAGGTAAATTTTCAACTACAGTATCTACCTCTTGTGTTTGCTTGGACTGTAAAGTGGCAGAATCCAGCTAAAGACCTATTCATGTCTCATGGAAGTTCTGCAGAACCATCTAGAAACATTTCTGTTGGTGTCAGATTTTGCCCTTCAGTTTTAATTACAGAGCATACATCTATGGATCAGAAAGAAATTTCTCCCTCTAACTATCACACAATTGATTTAGAGGCATTATGGGATGTATATGTTATGAGTTATCTTTTTCTGAATCTTCAGGTAATGGTTGCTACTTACGTAGCTTAATGAACTAGGGGTCAAACTCCCTACAACAAATCCTTTGATTCTATGAAAATAAGAGATGTTCCTTAGTTCATCTGCTCCTGCTGCTAGTGTCTCCCGCAAATTATCTCCCATTTTGGACATAATTATCCCACAGCAACTAATTGTGATCAGAAGATTACAAGTTCAGATACAGAGTAAGCAGCAGGGGTGGATTAGTCTCTAGATCACATAGTTCATATTTTGATAACAATATGTATGGCAATAAAGACAAAGGGAAAGCGGGACACAAACTAATATAAGCAAGCAAAATTGTTCTGAAGCAGATGGTCTTTCATTGTTTTCCTCGAGGAGCAGAGCATATTGAGTGGCTTTCCTTTCTTTAAACTGCAGTGCATCCCAAACCCCACAATTTTGGATCCATCTACTTACATGATACCAAAATTATCCTTTGTTTAAAATGAGGGATCTGCCACTATGTGAGCATCACAGTTCTGGCAGTGGGATATACACCCAAAGTGCCAGCACCCTCAGGCCACCACAGATAAATTCAAGAGCAATTTTGCATGGAAAGAGGAAAAAGGATTAGAAAAGGGATGTAAATAACAGAAATATAACAATCTGTTCATCTCTGATGTCCTTCTAGTGCTCTCTACTGCTAAGGTTCTTTCTATCCACGTCGGCTGTGCCTTAGGCCAGGTCCACACTACAGCATTAAATCGATTTAAACAGCGTTTAACGCTGTACCCATCCACACTACAAGGCACTTAAAATCGATTTTAAGGGGTCTTAAAATCGATTTCTGTACTCCAGCTAAACGAAAGGAGTAACCCTAAAATCGATATTACTAAATCGATTTAGGGTTAGTGTGGACGGAAATCGAAGTTATCGGTTCCATTCTTTTACTGAGCTACCCAGAGTGCACCGCTCCGGAAATTGATGGTAGCCTGGGACCATGAACGCACACCACCGAAGTAATGTGCCCTAGTGTGGACGCGTAAAATCGATTTTATAAAATCTGTTTTATAAAATCGATTTTATTAATTTCGATTTTACTCTGTAGTGTGGACGTGGCCTTAGAGTAGTGTGAGGGAGGGTCATCCTTACTGGAATATGTATTTGCTTTCCTGCCATTAAAAGCTAAGGTGAAAAAGTGCTGAGGAGGCAAAAGAGTGTCTCCAATTCCAGAAAAGAGGGGGAAAAGTGGCAGCTGGGCAGAGTCTCCCTTTCTAATTGAAAATGGAGGTACTGAGAATTCTGTGCACTAGCATTACAGTAGCTATGTAAAGATCCCTGTTCCCAAGGAAATTATTTGATTGTTCATTATCATTCTTTCTGACACGGGGATAAACAACTAAAAAGGATTCCCTTCTTGGATGAATTAACTCTTTATTTAATTTAATTTTTAGAACCTTGTGTTCAGTAGCCACTGTAAAACAGTTACTGGCTATTCAGACCATGTCATACATCGAAAAAGATCAGCTACCTCATCGGTCCGGTGCTGCCAGGTCACTGAACTGCCATCCTTCCTGTGCATAGCCAGCCCACGGGTAAGTCCTGCAAAGATATTATTACAGCGAGGGAATCTACTCCTTCTTGTAACTATTTATGAAGCTGCTATGATGTTTTGTATAGTACCATTGTCTTTGAAAAGATGCTTTTGTGCATTTAAAAAATGTCCTGTCCCCGCAAAACTTACAAATCTCCACCTGTACAAATGTTATGTGGCAAGAAATATCTCTAATATTGGCCCAGATTCTGATATAAATTCGTATTAGTTTTATTTGGTCAAGTCCTAGAGAATTTATTAATAGGATCCACTCCAATTTAGTTCTATAGGAATATAATGGACTTTTATAGACATTATCTCCAAAACAGCTGTAGCAAATGATAGCCTTTTTAGTGTGGGTTTTTTTGTTTTTTTTTAAACCATTTTATGGAATGCTATAGTAGGGATAGAATTCTCTATTACGTTCTATTGGTTGGTTTTAAAAAAAACTATAGTAAGCATATCTTTTGGTATTAAATTCTCTAGAACTTGTTTTGTAACTTTTGTACCCAGTGGGAGGAAAGGCAAGGTTGTAGTAGCAGAAGCAACCAAAGGAAGGTGCAAGATAAATTGACCTATCACACCCCAAACTTTCATAACCATTTTGTTTTTCTGTTACAGTGCTATGCTGCTGCTATGCCCCTTAGTTAGTGTGTAACTTGTACCACCTTTTTATCACCTTTGAATTTGGTCCATTATGTAGTGCTCTGAAGCTTGGATATGTATTTTTACAAAATGAAAGATGCATGTCCCTGTGTAGGATTGGATCACAGATGCCCCCTGGGAGCTGCCACCCGATGTGCCATGAGTACCTCTGCTCCTGCTTTCTCTGCCAGCTCAGGACTCCAGCACCCTGTCTTGCTGAGCCAGACACACCTATCTGCTCCAGCAAAGACCCAGAGTCTGAATTACTTGCCCCAAAGCTGCAGGTTTACCTGAAAGCAGCTAACAGAAGTGTGCTTGTCTTTAACACTAAGATGCCCAACTCCCAATGGGGTCTGAACCCAAATAAATCAGTTTTACCCGTTATACAGGGTAAACTCATAAATTGTTCGCCCTCTATAAGTCTGATAAAGAGATGCACAGTTGTTTGCTCCCTCAGGTATTAATACATAATTAATAAGTAAAAAGTGATTTTATTAAATACAGAAAGTAGGATTTAAGTGGTTCCAAGTAGTAACAGACAGAACAAAGTAAGTCACCAAGCAAAATAAAAAAATGTGCAAATCTATGTCTAATCAAACTGAATACAGATAATCTCACCCTTAGAGATGCTTCAGTAAGTTTTTTCCTCAGACTGGACACCTTTCAGGCCTGGGCACAATTTTTTCCCCTGGTACAGCTCTTGTTCTAGCTCAGGTGGTAGCTAGGGGATTTCTCATGATGGCTCTCTCCTCTTTGTTCTGTTCCACCCCTTTATATATCTTTTGCATAAGGTGGGAATTCTTTTGTCCCTCTCTGGATTCCCACCCCCCCTTCTCAATGGAAAGACACCAGGTTAAAGGGATAGCTCAGCGGCTTGAGCATTGGCCTGCTAAACCCAGGGTTGTGAGTTCAATCCTTGAGGGAGCCATTTAGGGATCTAGGGTAAAAATCTGTCTGGGGATTGGTCCTGCTTTGAGCAGAGGGTTGGGCTAGATGACCTCCTAAAGTCCCTTCCAACCCTGATATTCTATGATGAAAGATGGATTCCAGTTCAGGTGACATGATCACATGTCACTGCAAGACTTCATTACCCACTTGCCAGCACACATGTATACAGGAAAACTTACAGGTAAAACAGCCATCTGCAGTCAATTGTCCTGGTTAATGGGAGTCATCAAGATTCCAACCCACCATTAATGGCCCACATTTTACATAATTACAATAGGTCCTCAGTTATATTTCATATTTCTAGTTTCAGATAAGAGTGGTACATTTATACAAATAGGATGATCACACTCAGCAGATTATAAGCTTTGTAATGATACTTTACAGGAGACCTTTTGCATGAAGCATATTCCAGTTACATTATATTCACTCATTAGCACATTTTTATAAAATTATATAGACTGCAATGTCACAGTCCCCTTTCTGAAATTCAGCCCAAATACTCTAGCAGTATATCTGGCCAGTAATATGCTGTTTTTCTGCAATATGAGTAGTCTCTTCCAATAATATATCTCTTGATTTCAACTCCTCTCTTAATCCCCAAGGCTGTAAAACTAACATTGAGTTTTAGAGTAGTGAGTTATTTAAAGAGAATGGGAGCTGTTTTTTGTCTGTAGTGAGCTTTTTTTGTATCCTTTTTAGAGGAGTGGGAAGGAGATTTGTTTAACAAAACACCCAATCCCACCCTCTAAGTGCTGGTCAACGCTAGGAACTTACATCTATAAATGACATCTTTCAGGGGTGTGAATAATCCACACTCCCGAGAGACATAACTATATCAACCTAACCCCCAGCATAGGCAGTGCTAGACTGATGGAAGAATTCTAGCTACTGCCTCTCGGGGAGGTGGATTACCTACACCGACGGGAGAACGTCTCCTGTTGGCGTAGCAAGTGTCTGCACGGAAGCACTATAGTGCTACTGTGCTGCTGTAGCATTTTCAGTGTAGACATAACATTAGTGGACTCAGCGCTCTCTTCAGAAAAGGAAGAACTACATTCTAATATCTAGAAATTTCTCTGGTTGGCATTTCCTAGCTCTTGATTGTTGAATGGCACAACCTGATTCAGTAGGCTTGTGCTCTGTTAGCAGCATTTTAAAATGATGTATCATTCTGAGTCTTTGTGACTCTTGTTCCACATTGTTTTGTATTATGATGTTGTGCTGTATTCATTTTGGGGTGTTTTGTTTCTGTTGCTTTTTCTTATGCATATCTTTCTTGATGTTGCCTAATTATAACAAGCACAGTGAAACTCTAGGAACTATACTGAGAAGATACCTCCCAGCGTCAGTTTAGAAGCACTGTGACGTTTACTTTCCTCCCACCCTCAAATATATACCTTTTTATAAATTATGTAATATTCCTCCACAATAAATGGATATTTCAGAGGAATGGAGTTTTTTGGGCAGAAAAATGTTCTGCTTAACCAAGGCATGTTTGGGCTGCATGCCCAGAATGTGTAGAACTCGGCAGGTAACTTGACACCAGTTCCATCCTATCTGAGTATACGGGTCTCTCTTAGCAGGAGAAATGAAAGCAACTTTTCCCCCTTTTTATAATTGTGACATCCCCCAGACTTTATCTAAACTAGTACTTTTGTCGGTCAGCCCTGACCGACATAAGTTATGCTGACAAAAGTGCTGGTGTGGACATTGCTATGTTGACAGGAGAGTTTCTCCTGCTGACATAGCTACTGCTACTAATTGGAGGTGGTTTAATTATGCCAGCGGGAGAGCTCTCTCCTGCTGGCATAGAGTGGCTACACAGGAGATCATCCAGTGTTGCAGCTGCAGCGGTACAGCTGTGTTGCTGTAAGGGCTGTAGTGTAGTGCTGCGTCACCTTAATTTTCCAGACCAGAACATCTTTTATTTTGCTCTGCTAGTGAAAAGCAGCCTCTCCAAGCACTGCTCACACATCCATTACCATCTAAAGGCACACCCAGCAGAGTTACTCCCAGCCACTCATGAACAAATGTAGGGCCACACCTGCAAACCCCTCAGACCCTGGCACCCCAGAATTGTGCATCTTACATTGCTGGACAGCGTAAGCTCATTAAAAGTCCATGATTCTATCACAGAGTAATAATTATGCAACAGCCTTTGTTAACCTGAGTAGAAATTCTCCAGACACTTCAACCAAAAAGCACACTGGCTTAGATAAACAAGGAAACAAGTTTATTAACTAAAGAAAGATAGATTTTAAGTGATAACTAATTCTGACTTGTATGCTTTTATAAAAGCTTGTGTGTTTATTTTTTATTTCTATTTCGTAAACTTTACCAAGGCTAATAGTTCTAAAAGAAAAACAGATTGTCTCATAAGTTTTAATACATTTCATAGGCTCTCTCCTTCCAGCCTGGGGCCAGCCCTCCCACAGTTCAATAGTGCTTCTCTTTATCTTCCAACTGATCTTGCTTCCATGTGTCAGGGTGTGGGAGGAGAGTCATGGGGAAGCCATTGTCTCTTACTTCATACCCTCTTTCTTGTTCACACCTCCTGCGTATGTGAGGGATGACATGCAAATCTTTTGTTTACAGTCCCACCTGATGGTGAATGGTTGCTTCAGTGGCTAATAGTTTTCTAACACCTGTGGTCAGTTCTTTGTTGACACTGGGGAGTTAGTCTGTGGGCATTCTCCAGAATTACAAAATGTTTCAGGAACAAACATATAGCAAAATCTAATAACTCAATATTCAATGTTGGTGCACACATTTTAACAGGACAACGATGCTCAGCAGATTATGGGTTTTCAAATGATACCGCACAAGGCACATGTTGTACAAAATACATCATAACCATATAAAAGTGATGAATATGGGGTACAGGTGTCATATGAGGTACAAGCTATCACAATAATACTGCATTAAATCCATTTTTACTCTGTAAATTATTCTTTTTATTGTGGTACTCTAGAGATGCAGTTATCTATTTATTAATTCCCAACCATGCATGCATTCCCTTTTCATAAGGAGTTTTGGCACATTGTTTTTTAATAAGAAGTGAGCCCCTGAATCCTGCTGCTTCTGATTACTAGGGTTAAAGTGCAGTTTTTGAGAAACAGCATAAAGTGAGAAAAGCATGTGGCATGCGCTAACTACACTATATGGTAGACTGCATAGCACAGATACGGTGATGATGGATAAGAATGAGTCTCTCTGCCAGAGCCTGATCTAGCAAGCTGCTGAGCACATTGTGCAGTTACACTACAGTCAAAGAGAGTTGTGGGTGCTCAGCACCAAGTAGGAGCACTTACAGGAGGATTGGCCCCTTAGACTTTTTGTCTTTTTCAAACTATGTAATTCATCATCCTCGGCTTCACCTGTGCGCCCCTCCCCCCACCCCCAAAAAAGGAGGCGGGGCGGGGCAAGCTGAACATGGAAAATAAGAAACAGGCTGAATGAGAAGAAACTCCAAATCTACGGGAAATGACTCGCGTGGCATACTTATCTTTTATTCCCTTTATTTTATGGTCCCAATAAAATGTAAAAAGCTTTCATTCTCTTGCTAGCAATAACTGTGTTTATGGGTATGAAACACCTTCATAGGTATCACATGTAGCTCCAGAAGTCCAGTCAACCACCTGCTCTCAAAAAAAAGAACCCTCCCCTAAATGAACTGGAACATTGGCTGCAGAGGAGCCACAAGTGAGGACATCTGCTTCCAATTAGCCTGCACTCCCAAGCCTGATGCCTACTGTTTACTTTGAATCAATAGCAGGCCAATAAATCCCCGTCGCTGATGGAGAAGCAATAATGGTAATAATCATAGAGAAGCAGACTGGGAGCAGAAGACTCTTATCACCAAGCCACCCAAATGTTCCATTCCTAATCTGTGTTTGTGTTACTGCTGGATTTATCAGTGGGCTTGACTGAAGCTGGATGTGCGTGTAATTATACATTGGCATCTGTGGAAAGGAAGATGGCAAATAGCCGTTTGCACTCATCGCCTGTTTGCTTCTCCTTGGCACCTTCTGGAATGAGCTCATCTGCTCTGATTGTGAGGCCAAGAATCTGACTAGGCCTTGCAGAATGGGGGATATCCTTCCAGATCCTAAGATCACATTGTTCAAGAATGGACAGTTAGCTGAAAATAGCTGTGAATGAAAACCTGATCTCCATAGAACAGGGGTAGGCAACCTATGGCACGTGTGCCGAAGGCGGCACACAGGCTGATTTTCAATGGCACTCACACTGCCTGGGTCCTGGCCACCAGTCCGGGAGGTTCTGCATTTTAACTTAATTTTAAATGAAGCTTCTTAAACATTTTAAAAACCTTATTTACTTTACATACAGCCATAGTTTAGTTATATATTATAGACTTAGAGAAAGAGACCATCTAAAAATGTTAAAATGTATTACCGGCATATGAAACCTTAAATTAAAGTGAATAAATGAAGACTCGGCACACCACTTCTGAAAGGTTGCCGACCCCTGCCCTGGAATTACTTATGTCAACTCTGCAGCGTAGGGGCTCTTCACTGACCTCCATAAATGAGTTGTGTCATCTGTGAAGGTGTGTGTGTATTTTCTGTACTGCAGGTCAGTGTGAGTGGAGCATGGTTAAAAGCTCAGTTCAGGAACTGATATGCTGATCCAGTATTGAGCTGATGGGCGAAAATAGTGTCTGCAGTTTATTTTGTCATAAGTCTTATAAATGGGGAAATTGTCCGGTCTTGGTTTGGCTTGGCTACTACATAGAAAAGATGAAGTGGAGACAGGGCTTTGCTTTCCTGGGAAGCGAAGATTTAAGAGTTTCATGCTTGTTATGAACTGTTGGCAAGAATGTATAAGTCTTTTAAACAGCAGAATAAGTCCAAATGCTTCCAGAAAGAATGTCCGGTTGTTGGTGCTGAGCTATGATGAGGTATGAGAAGTTAATGGAGCAAGAGACAGGGATGGGATTGTGAGTAGATGATTGTTGCGGTTGTGACCGAGTATAATTTGTATGCATTTGTAAACCGTTATACTGAATCAGAGAGAGATCTGAAACATGAAGGTGATTTGAAGGATACATGTGTCTCATGTTCTTACTTTCAGTGGGCTCATGAAATCAGTCCAGAACATTATGTATTGTTCACTTCAGTTTGAGTTTGATAAACTCCTGTATGGATTCCAGCTATCACAATGATAGATGATTTAAAAATCCTACAACATATTCAGGGTTAAATCTGCATGAAAATAGAGAAAGTATTCCTTAAACTAGCACTGATTTTTATACTGTATAACTGTTGAGTTACAGAGGTTATATGTAGATTACCTCAAAATAGAGTATCTTCTTACTGATCTAATCCATGATTGCTGCACTAATACAATTTGATAGCATGCACTAATAAACATGAGAATTTGGAGTCAGGGACTAACTGCTGTTCATTACATATAACACCGCAAGAACAAACCTGACAGTGAGGGAGATGTTTGTGCACACACGGACAAATAATACTAATGGAAAAGCTTCATATTTCTTTTCTTTCCCTTCCTTTTACAGGTTCCTCAACATTTTGTATGATTTTTTTTTTCTTGAAGGACATGTAGATGTTTTTGGATGGTGTCTTATAAATATTTGTGTGTGTGTGTGTGTGTATCTGGAGCTGTCATGACTAAATCAGATTACCCCAATTTTGGCCTAAGATATTATTAACCTTTACATGTGCACACTTCCTGCATGTGAAGGTTCTTTCCTGTTAATATAGAGAGTGCTTTCAGACATCTCAGGCACGTAGAGTTCCCTTGGCATTTTCTTCTAATAACTCTTCCTTTAGGGTCAGATATAACCCAAGTGCAGCCCTCAGTTACTCTCATTTTTTCCATACAGAGATGTAGCCTGAGGAAATTAGGGTTCCTGGCACACAACTTTCCATCTTGAGTTCAACAGCCATAATGATTTGCATGCTAGGGCCTACAAGTCTACACAGGTCACACTTCTTTATTAAATATGGAAGTGGCTACAGACTGCTCCATTTTGAGTAAAGTGCTGGCCTTCAAGTGCCTTTCAAGTAGTAAAAGATAAAAATTTTGGGCATCATTGCCGTAAGGAATACACTTCTCTGTTCCAACTCAGGTTTGTTCAGTGTAAAAATATGAACTTCAACTTGAGAGTAAACAATGTTCTTTACAAAGGGAAAAGATAGGCCTCTGGGTACATTTTCGCCACAATTACTGTGGGATCAGTGTTCAGGCAGAGGAGTCTGAAATTCATTCACCATGAGAAACCTTTCTGCCTTGCACTAAATACAGCCTCTTGCTTTGACTGCAGATGGCAGTGTAGTGTAGCAAATCCTCTTAGAATCAGTGCTAAGCGCTCAACCTTGCCTTTTGGTTCTGATTAAATGTATTTTTTCATAATGATGGTATTCTGAATCCTCAGTGAATTAGCTGTTCTAGTATTCATTACTGACTTCAAGTTGGTCTAAAGTGAAATCCTGACATCCTGTTCCACTTTCCCAAATCCCTATTTCTTTGCTCTTGGAAGAGCTGCAGCTGTGGTGTACCTCTATTGGCACTATGGAAACAAGTACGCTCAAAGCCATTTTTAGTCTGTGAATAAGTCAGACCTTGTGTGTGTTGAAATACACAAATTGCTGCACTATTTGTTTTTCTGTTTGAATTTGTACCATAATTGTGTGCCAGAATCTAAACATTCATTTAAAAAAAATAAGCCTCTAGTCTTTGTTTGCAAAGAAAACCTTCCATTCAGGAAATGAGGTTTTATCGATTTAAGGAAAAGAAGGTAATGATTAGCCACAGTCTTTCCCCTAGTGTAGATGTAGGCTTTCATTCCTTTTACCTTGATTTAACTGGTCAGGATCTACCTTAACTACTGGAAATTGTGGCAGAGAATTCCTAGTTTTTATACACTTGCATAAATAACATCAGTTTTCTACATCCTACTTCTGGTATATAGCATTGTGTCCTCTAAAGTGATGACATACTTGTTTCCTGGAACTACAAACACGCCATTATCAATAAATAACTTTTCTCTCATCTTAGGGAATTAATTTCATAATATGCACTGAAATGTTGAAATTTAGCTTTCATTATTTTGAAGCTGTTGAGGTAATGAATTCAAAGCATCTTTCTAGGTCTCAAAAGCATGTCAAAACTTCCTATATCATCTTTATAGGAAATGGAATATAAAGAGCTTTTGCAGAGTCTTTTCCCTCAGCATGCTTGGCCCAGAGCAGACTTACACTTAGAAGGGAAAAGAGGAAGTTGGAAGTGTACTCCTTCTTGTAAAATACTGCATGTTAAATGATGATTTGGTGCTTTAATTTTAGGATTGTAAAAGAAAGTGATGCATTTGCTCCATCTGCTTTGGATTTTATGCGCTAACAGATTGTTAGTGAGAGATCTGTAGAGCATCCTAACAGAGCAGTTGTATATGTGTGATGTGTCAGACTTTTTCCATGATTCCTTCTGTTTTCATCACTTTTGTGAAATGGGAAGAGAAAAGGAAACTATCAGATGGAAGCAGAACTCTGTTTTTCAACTGTCCCAGGTAAAAATGGATGAGAACATCTGGGATTACATGGCCCAGCACTCCATATCTTTCCCATTGCTTCTTGCATCCATCTTAACTCTGTGCTCTTCATTAGGCAGCTGTTAAAATGTGTTGATTCTGAGTAGTTATCTGCTGCACAGGATGGCACTTCAGAGTTGCCTGCTAGCCTGGTGAGGAGAGATAAGAGAATACTATAGATCGATTCAAAAGGCAGCTTGTCTACTGGAGCAGACACTTTATCAAGGGATTTTCAGCCATCTGAACACACAGCTATTTGGCTAACCAGTCCCTTCTACTCTCCATCCTGATAGCAGCAAAGATTAAAATGATGGAGATGGTCCAAGATAGTTAGTTATGGTATAAGGCCTGGGTTCCTGTGTTGGCAAAAGACTATTCTGTGTAGCTGGAGAAAGTATACTGAAAGCAGGCAATGAGGAAAGGGATGCACAGAATGACTAGCTAAAAAACTTAAGATAAACCTCCCTACTCATCCTACATACAAATAAGAATACAAGATATAAGTATGACCCATCGTTGCCAAGTGCTGCCTCTGAAAGACTACCAAACTGTGTCTTTTCCTCCCTTTTACATTTTTCTTTCCTGATTTCCACATCTTCAGTATTTCAGCTATACATCGGTCACTGCTGAAATGCAGTAGCCCTCTAGGGTAGGGGAGAAGTTGAGGGAGTTGTGCAAATCTAGACTCCGACAAGTAACTACTAGACAGTGAAGAATTCAAACCGAACATAGATGAAATGAGCTATACAGTGACAGTGCACATTATTTGATCTTCGTTTTGCTCTCCATCTTGCAACAGTTGGCACTAAGTATAAGTCAAAGTACAGATTATCAGAAAGGACAATAATTCATGCCTGCATGTTGGCTGGGCACTTTTTTTGCATCTCTCATTATTTTAAATCAGTTTAAGATGGTATTACTATTTGTATATTACTATAATGACTTTGCTTTTAAATCTTGTCCCTCTGGAAACTAATTTAACTGAACACTTTTTTTGTGAGAAGAGGGACAATATGAGTATATGTATTCATCATTTTACTTGTGTTTTCTCATAGGTAATAGCAGTGCCTCTGGATTTCTACTGCAGTGATAAAAGTGCAGAGTATGAACATAGGGCATTTAAGGAAGGAGGAAGTCTTGAAGCAAAGCAGTGTATATTGAATGGAGCACCTGAACTAGCAGCTGATTACCTGAAACGATGTTCCCAGTTCTTCCCAGAGTATCCGGGAGGGTTGTTGGGAGTCAGGCCTCAGAATGGCTGGTCTTTCATCAGGATACCAGGTAAGTTTCTAATTCCTTTCTAAATTTCTGTAGTGGAATAGATTAATGAGACTAGGAAAGTAAGGTCATCTGTTCCTTTTCCTTTGAGTGAGAAAGTATCTCTTTAAATTCTGGTTTCTACCCATACGTTGTCTGGAGCAAAGCAGCCAGTGAAGGCAGAACTAGTTTAACACAACCTCTTCTGGTGCTTAACTCAACAGGGCCGGCCTTTGGGGTGGGCGGCTGGGCTGGCTGCCCAGGGCAGCCTACCAAAGAGGGTGGCGTGTGCTGGCCCAGCCCATCTTGGCCAGCGGTCCCAGGACTGCCCCTCCTCCCTGCCCCTTCCTCCCCTTCCACTTGCTCCTGGCAGCCAACTGAGGGCTCCTACCAGTGACAGGGGCGGAGAGGAGCCCTGTTCCGGCCCCACCTCCTCCCCCCAGAGGCTTGTGCCGCTTGGTGGAGCAAGCTGGGGGGAGGGAGGTGGCAGGCCTGGGGATTTCTGGCTGCCATGCACCTTGAACAGTTGGACTCCCCAGTGGCGTGGCCCCTGCCTCCTCCCTGGGCTCCTAGGCCCCTGCCGGGCCTGGGGCAGCGCTGGTGGGAGGGTGCTATGCATGCAGCTTGCCCCTGTGCCTGCCCCGCCCCCACCATTATTCGAATGTGAAGGCTGGGGAGTGTGGGGGTCCCGGACCATGATGGGCAGTAGGCAGCACCAGCACCCAGTGGATGGACACCCCAACCAGTGGGTGCTCCTTGCTCCAGGTAAGCCCCCTTGGCTTTGGCCCCGCAGAACAACTGGAGTCCCTTTGCCCCATGCCCCCCACAGCTTCCCTGGGGTAGACCCAGTGCCCCTGCCCCTCACCAGCACCCCTGAAAGAGACTGAACCTCCCTCAGTTTCTTCTGCCCCATCCCCCCACCAGCATCCCTAGAGGAGACTCAGTGTCCCCTACCCCTCACCAGCATCCCCGGGGGAGACAGCCCTACCCCAGTTCCCTCTGCCCCATCCCCCCACTAGTGCCCCTGGTCTAGGGAGGGATGTGGGTCAGATCCAGTTCAGTCTGGGGAGGGATGTGGGTCTGGTCCAGTTTGGAGGGTTGGCCTGGTCTTTTGGGGGCACAGCTGGTCCTGATCCTAGCCTCGGTGCCTCTCTACCTGGGGGGAGGACTAGCAAGACTAGTATGAATAATGACACTGTAAATAAAATGTATTAAAGTTTTTCATATTTTTTATTTTTATTTTTAAAATGTTTTTAAATTCGCCCCAATTTCATACAAAAATTTAATTCAAGCCCTGGTAGTTTATATGAGAAATGGGAAGGATGAGAGAGTGTGCTGGTTCCCTTTTAGTGGGAGCAGCACATGGCTGGTGTTTTGGCCAGCTTTGGCTTTTGTTAGCTGTTTTTATTCTCTCTCACACACACGGTCTCCCTCACGCAGTCCTTCACACTCACACTCACACACACACACACACACACACCCCCAGGACTCCCTGCGTCCAGGTCACTTTCCCCACCTGGGCTGTGAGGCATCAAGAGCTGCTGCTCTCATGCCCTCTCCTTACGCAGCCCAGGCAGGGAAAGTGACCTGGATGTAGGGAGCCCAGTTGTTGCTCCTTGCTCCCCTCCTCACAGCCCTCTAGAAGTGTGTGGGGCAGAGGAGCAGCAGTCCAAGGGGGAGTGAGCAGCAATGCCAGCTGATTTGTGCATCCAGGTCAGTTTCCCCAGGAGGGGGATGCAGGAACTAGGAGCGAAGGGGGTGCAGGGATTAGGGGTGCAGGAGGGACAGCAGGCCTGTGGGGCAAAGGGAAAGAGGGGAACCTGAGGAGCCGGGGGCACGCGCACCACACCCATGGGGGCCAGGGGAACCAAAATGCAAGTTCGTCCAGGGTGCCATTTTCCTGTAGGCCGGCCCTGTAACTCAACCAGCATTTTAGGCTATAAAGAGATGTTTTTGATAGCTAGCCAACAATACTAGGGCTTTGGTTTTTGCCCCTCCCCTTGTCCCCTGTCCTCCTGCTGGGCACATATTCAAAAATACTTTTTCCATCAGTGCTCCAGAAAGAAGACTCTCTAGAGATTGGTGGATAGATGCTCATTTCACAAGCGCCTCTTGTGAGCAAGTCCACTGAGACACTGTGGTATTGGCCTAGGCGGTCTGTTTGTTAGTCTTCTGAACTAGAGGATAAACATTACTCTTGCAGCAGTCTGCAAAGAAAAGGCAAGATGTGGGGAACTGAATAGAGGATGAAATGGCCTGAGAGGCAAAGGCGGGCGGGGGGGGGAATGGGATGATTCACTGGATTTGGACTAGAAAAATCTGTGTTTGCAACATGGCGGATTCACTTAGATTCTGGGGCCAAGGGAAGAAAAAGATATCACTGCAATAATAAAGCAATCTCAGCCTTCATTTTGATCCTCTTGATTATCCCATAATTCTGAGCATAGGTAATTAGCTCCCAGTTTGATTACCAGTACCACAGTGACATTCAGTAGCTGGGAATACTGTTACTTTGCAGAATGATGGACCTGAACCGTGGCCTGCATGAAGCACTAGAGATTTGAGAGATAAGCAAGAGGAAAAACAGCTCACGCTGCTAGAATGCTAGCTTGTTCCCAAGACCCTTTTGGGTCAAGGATCTTTGGACGGGGATATGAGCAGGGTAAAAGGAAAATGGTTTTTGCTTGCTGCTTTCTGATTTACTAAGATTTATCATAAGGGAATTGAAGACAGGTTATCAGAGGGGTATGTGTATGTGTGTGCGCACACAGACACACTCACTCACTTTTTAGTGGGGCTAATATACCTGCTGAGAGAGTTTCAGATTAGTCTGATTTATACCATGTAGTGAACTCTTATGCTGTTTGGTCTCCAGCAATTATACAAAATCAAAAGTTTAATTACTGCAGCTAAAAGAAAATGGGAGGGATAGAAGTGTTGGGGTAAAGTAGGTGGGAAGGCATGAAAGGAGAGGTGCACGAGTGTAAGAGAGTTTTGTGGCTGAGGTGGACCCCAAAAGATGAGGATGTGTTCTGAAAAAGTCTTGACATCTCATTCCGCCACTTGCAAAAGCTTATAAAAGAAAAAAGTTGGAATTAAATATTGTTTGAATAACAATATACAAGAATCTTGTGGGTGTGCACTCATTGTAAATAACCATATGGTGATTGATGCAGGTGCAAGGTTAAGCATATGAATGTCAGGGAGCGAAAGAAGCAAAGATAAGCAGGTGGGTGGTGGAGGAAGTGTATACTGAAACTGCGTTAAGCAGGTGGATGTTGGTTAAGTGAGAAATAGAGTAGGTTTAAGTTTGAGTGCTGAGAAGAGACATAGATGCAGGGACAGGGGAGCAGTGTGTATGTATGGATGCAGGTATGATCCAAGTCATTATGGAAAGTGAATAATGAAGCGCCGAAGAAGCAGTTTGATGCAAGAATAAAGCCCAATGAATGTAAAATTGAACTGTGAGTGAAAAGCTTTAAAATAAATAGGTACTGAAGCCACTTCTATCTCTCTTAACACTGTCCCCATCTCTCTCTGACTGAATTCCCACTACCCTGGCAGCAGACATAGTTGTGATCACTGTGGGAATCTCTTGAGGCTTTTCCTGTTCTTTCAAAGAAAAATGGTCCTGGATTAAATGGCAGGAAGTGTCTGAGTCCTTTTAGCATCGATAAAAAGCACTGGCCTCACTGGCTGTTTACTGTGAGAGCCAGCTAGCTCCTTATTGACCCCATTGTGCTCTGCAGACTGCCTGGGGGGAGAGTCACTGGAACCCAGACTTGTTATCTCTTTCCTCTGTATTTTTATATATCCAGAGGGGCATTTTCTAATTCCCCAGGGGTCCATGTGTCCGGCCACAGTCATCAGCCAGAACTCTCCCTGAGATTTTTCTGAGTCATAATCATTAGTGACTATCTGTTTTCCACAGGCAGTAGTATCTATAGCACCCCCTCTCAGCCAGCTTAAGTCCATCCCCTGCCTGGCTGGTTGGTAGTCTTTTATTCTGTTGACTGAAGAGGCACCATTAGGCCTGCAACCCCTTTCCTGCTGATGTTGATTACAGGACTGACTGCTTTTCCTCCTCTGCTTTATGTAGTAATAAAGAATTTGTTGTTGGGCGCAGTGCAATCTGTAAGTCATAGGACTGGTTGAATTTTTTTAATGAAAAATAAAATTTCAGTGATGACATTTTGTGCTGGAAAAAAATCACTTTAGTTGACATTTTCTGATAAAGTTTCAAAATAAAAATTTTTACAGTTTCAAATTTTGGATTTTTTTATTTTTTTTCAAAATTTTAGACAAATTCCACTCACTTTTTAAAAAACTTTTTTTCCACAGGGGATAAGGGGGAATGGAGAGGAAAAGTAAAATAAGTGGGAGAAAGTGGGTAGGGAGAGAAAAACCTTTTAACTTTTTCCTAGTAAACTACTCAATGTTGCTTTCTGTTGAGGATAAATAGAGGTGGAGAGGGTATGTAAGGGTAAGCCTGATCATGGCTTTGCAGAAGCAGTCTGTGATGTTTCTTGAACACTAGGTGGCAGTCTTTGAACATACAGAAATTTTTGGGTTTTGAATACTCAGTGTTGTCAAGATAGGACACGGCAAACACAAAATTAAAACAAACAAATTTTCTCTCCCAAATATAAAAGTATTCCCTTTGATACTTTTTTCTTGCTTTCCTGTTGGTTGTATTCCTTGGGGGATCTCTGCCTAAATTCTCAGTAGTTTAGTTTGTTCTGTATGCCAAGAGATTGAGCAAAGATTGGGATCGACAGATTATTTTTGTACTGCTGAGTGTTGACAGTGTGACCTTCTTCTCACCTGACAGAGTCAAGGGTTACCTGCGGATAAGTTGTTCTTCACTCTCAGTATGCATCCAGTTGTTTGTAATTGTTTAAAACATAGTAAACCATTAAAGGGAGATGGTTGGAGCCAGTGATGAGGCATCTAATGTTTCCAGTTACCAAAACTTAATCCTCTATTCACACTTGTTAAGAGATTGCAAAAGAAAAGCAATAATATTTTGCCTTTTGAACCATGCCAAACGTTCTACCTAAGCACTACAGTGGAATCCTTTAGTTGGGTTGCTTGTCTCAGCATACTTTCTTTTGGCAATCTGACTAGACAGATTTTACATTTGAACAACCACTGCTTGTTATTTCACTTCTTCCTCTCATACTCATCTCACTTATAGCTAACAACCACATCAGCTTTTTATCATGTCTAGCATCTTAGTGTTTCATAAGTAATGACACTAAATAATTTAATTCATCCTGCAGTGGAAAGCTAGCAACCAGAAGAACAGCAGCATTAAATGGGTCTTCATTTAAAAGTAAATTTATACCTTTTTTTTTTAAAGATCCCAAATATGTCAACTTAAACCAAATGGCTCTTAAAGCATTTAATCTGTCAGTTACCTGCCAAAGCCTGAGTTCAGGGTTCTGTTTTTCTTAAGAGTTGATGAAATTCCTAACATCATTAAGGTGGCTGTGCTCTGTTTTAAAGGTAACTAATGCCATCATTTGCAGCCGGAAAACATCTGAGGGCTTAAATTCAGGTATTGAACTGTGTGTCGTCTTCTTGTGCTGGCCCCTATGTATATTTCAGTGCGGATGCACGTGTGCTTCATGCGCCTGGAGTCAGAGAATTCTTACAAGCAGTGTCGGTTGGTCAACACATGTGCCCTTGCTCTCCTCACGCCTCAAACTAAGGGTATAAAGGGCAGAGATCAACCACCTTTCCAGTTCCTTCTTACCACTGTGTGTCATGAGTCAGAATCTCCAATGTTCAGAACGGTTACTTCATTGTTCTTCAATCTGTAAATATTTTATATTTTGCCTTTACTGTGTTTTTTGCCTAGTTTTTAATACAGTAAAAGGTGTTTTATCTAGCATGTTGGGGGAATAAGGGATGCTGGTACGCGAAGAATGCTGGTTAACTAAGAGGGAGGGAGTTTGAGTATGGGAGAGGGTGCAGGGTTGGGGGGTGTGGGAGAGGTTGTGGAATGTGGGCTTTGGGAAGGAGTTTGGGTGTGGGAGGGGGATTGGGGCACAGGAGGGGGTACAGGCGGGTGCCGGATCCAGGGGCGCTCACCTCAGGTGGTTCCCCACAAGTGGTGACCTGTCCCTGCTCCTAGGTGGAAGCGTGGCAGGTCTGTGTGCTGTCTCCGCCCACAGGCACTGCCCCCACAGCTCTCATTGACCGTGGTTCCCAAGCAATGGGAGCTACGAAGCTAGTGCTCGGGGCAGGGCAGGGGCAGCGCTCAGAGCAGCCTGCCACACCTCCGCCTAAGAGCAGCTGGGACAGGTTGTAGCTTGCGTGGAGCCACCCGAGGTGAGCACCCCATGGATCTGGCACCCCCATCGCTCCCCAGCTCCCTGCCCTGAGCCTCTCCCACACCCAAACTCCCTCCCAGAGCCCACGCTCCGCACCCCCTCCCGCCCTGCAATCCCCTACCAGCCCCGCGCTAACCTTACTATAAACTGGAATTTCAATGAAGATCAGAAATGCCGGTTTATAGAGCTTTTCGGTTGGTGAAGTGCCGGATAAAACAGCTTATACTGTAATTTTAATAAGTTAGATTCCCTGCCTGGGGGAGCACCCACTTCCACCTGCCCCAGGGAGGACAGAGACTTGTATCGCACCAGAAGATGTTTTTTTCTTCCTGAGCCTCAATTTCTCCCATCATCGGGACCTTCTCTCAGTAGGGAGATCTGGATTTCTGGCTGTATCCTACTCCACTATCAGCTGTCACATCTTCCTACCCTATATGGAGTAAAGGCTCATTCTACAAGAACACAAGTAATATCAGTGACTGCTTCAGGAAGTATCTCTTCTTCGCAGTTACAAAGCAACTACATGGAGTTCCATCCACACATTCACAAGTCATGATGCTCTAGTACAGGACTCCTCTGTTGACACTTCCTTTGGTACAGCAGTCATTCAGATGGCTGTTCCACCTGCATCGTCGCACCTTCCTCCTACTTGAGTACCGCTTCTCAGTCACCCACTGTAGAATACACATTGGGACCAGCACTCAAAAAAGAAGTTACTTACCTTATAATAACTGGAGGTTCTTTGAGATGTGTGATCCCTATCTATATTGCACTACCCACCCTCCTTCACCTCTGCTTCAGATCATTCTTGGATTTGCGGTAGAGAAGGAACTGGAGAGGCGGTTGCTCTGCTCCATCCTTTATACCCTCAGTTTGAGGCATGTGGGCCCATGCTTGGACCAATAGACACTGCTTCCAAGAATTCTCTGACTCTGCATATGCACGCAGTGGAATACAGCTAGGGACTATGCATCTCAAAGAACCTCCAGGTACTGAAAGGTAAATAACCTGGTCTTCTTGGTGACTACATCTCTGGATTCTGTAGTTGGAGGAACCCAGAGAGAAGGTTTGAAATCATTTAAGCTGTGAACCTAGTTTAGCATGTTTAAGTCCTGGCAATGCAAGCACGTTTTCATCAAATGACCTCCATGAACATAAGGGAGGAAGAAACTGATTGTTGATTGTGCACATAGACCAGCAAAAAAAGAACATTACGAGAGTCTAAACAGGACAAAACGAAGGCGTAGACAAAGGTGTCTGTGTCAGTAAGAGAGAAGTGTAAAGACAATGTCTGACAGTGTTGCTAGTGTGGTAGAAATAAGCCCAGAAAGAGGCATTATGGTCATTTAGTTTGACATCCTGCATAACAGGGCATAGAATTTAGCCCAGTAATTCCTGCATCAAGCCTGTAACTCAGTCTGTGATAGAATACATCTTTTAGAAAGACATTCAGTCTTGATTTTAAAGACTCCAAGACATCCCTTGATAAATTGTTCCATTGATTAATTACTGTTACAAATTTATTTTCTAGTCTGAATTTGTCAAGCTGTAGCTTTCCAGTCACTGGATCTTATGCTTTTGTCTGCTTGATTAAAGGGCCCTCTACTGTCAGAAGTATTCTCCCCCCATATAGGTATTTATAGATGACTAAATCACCTCTTAGATGTCTCCTGGATAAACAAATACATTAAACTTCTAACATCTCTTACTGTAAGGCAGATTTTACAGCTCACTTGGTATAACTGACCTGTCCTTATTACTTACTACTAATAATTTTGTGCTAACTGTAGACTTTGTCATAAATGATTTTATATTTTCTTCCACATCATATTATTAATAAACATATTGAATAACGTTGGACCAAGAACAGATCTTTGCAGGACTCTACTAGAAACATTCCCCTTGGATGAGTCCTCATTTATTATTATTAATTATTATTATTATTATTATTATTATTATTTATTATTTATTATTAATTTAATTTTAGATCTAACAGTTAACCAGTTTCTAATCAATTTCATATGTGCTACAGTGATTTTTTTTTATGGTAGTATTTTTAATCTGAATGCTGTGCTGTACTAAGTTAAATGCCTTACAGATGTCTGTTATGTTAGCACATCACTTCTGGGCTAATCGATATGTTGACAAGTCTGCACACACCAAAAAAAAAAAAAAAAAAAAAAAGGTGGGTGGGAATCTGCTAGATAATAGGTAAATATATGCTCAGAATCTCAGGACTCTGCTACAACATGAACTATCTGCGGTTATCACATTCCATTCTGATTATAAGCCTAGGATTCAGGCATCAAAAGGATAAAGTTATCTGTAATCTTTCCAGCTGAGAATTTTGGAGGAAATTTCTCCACCACCACTGTTTCCCTCCTCCTGTCTCCTTTTTAGTGGTAGTACATTGCTTATGCATGGAATCTGCAAACAGAAACTCCTTCCTGCCCAAACTGCTGCTGCAGTGCTGAAGAAGAGAGGATATGAAAAATGATGTATAAAGTGTCTTAAAGCTTGTCCACTGGAAACTGCTCTTAAAAACAAAAAAAAACTAGAAACGAGGGGGGAATCCAGGCAGTGTGTGAAGGACATTTTGTTTCACAATGAACCAAATTGTTTCTGTGTACTAGTAATACTGCTGGTCTTGTGCATGCATCACTAATATGAATAATATAACCAAACGTCAGAGGGTGGTAGTAGCAGATGTCCGAAAGACAGAACTTTGATATCTGTGTGGGATAACATGAAGAGATTGCTTATAATTCTAGTGTGGACATAATCCCCGGTGATACAAAGGGAGAGGCCTTGACAGTGGAATGTGGCTATCTAAATGAGGATCAAGTCTTATTTGTTTGGACATGATTCCCAGGTTGGGGAGGGATGTAAATATTACTGAGTGGGAGCACTTATATGTCAGTTCCAGCCCAAACCGGCAAAAGTTACTATAAACAATGAGGTTAGACGTGCTGGCCTCAAGGGAGCTTGCAGCTCCCCCAGTCCCAGTCACTTTAGGAAATGATACTGCAGTGAAACACTACAAAGCTTCAGAAATAAATCCTTTATATAAGCTTGTTAACATGCAACTGTTTCAGCTTTTTACTCATTTCTCACCCTCTCCTTCTCAGACAAAGAGAGCCTGATCACGGACAGTGGGAAGCTTTATGCTCTTGACCTTCTGTTGACACGGCTGAAATCTCAAGGACACAGAGTTCTTATCTACTCTCAGATGACACGGATGATTGACTTGTTAGAGGTAGGTGGTGGATTCTGAAGATAATGATTTGAAATCTAGCTCTTTTGATACAATAATTGTAATTTGGATCAGACAAATATGGCATACAATTATTATAGGGATGCCCAGGAAACACATTCTCATACAGAAGTTTAATGGACATTAATGATGAATGTAGATGAGATATGAAAGGAGGAAGATAATGGTCAAGGATGAAGTTGGTATTCATTGTTGAAATATCTTCAGTCTCTGCCTCAGAAGTGACAATTCCATTGGATTAGTTTCTTGGGTAGATGAGAAGAGTCTGTCTTAGAGGAGGTATGGGTGAGAACCAGGATCATAAACCAGGTGGCCTATTGGTAGAGCTTTTAACTGCTGTGTGGGAAATGAGTTCACTTCTCGATACCCTGCAGCCACAGAGACAGGATATGAGAGGCCTGCCAAAACAGCACATGCAACCCCTGGAAGAAGGGATGCATTGTGTCAATTCATGCCAGCCCCTCCCTTTCAATGAAGGATCAGCATTAATAGCTTTGTGATTTTGCAGTCCTCTTCCACTGGAAAGATAGTGGCCATGATGCATGCTAGGTATGAAATGGCTTTGAGGTTTTGGAAGACCGCTGGAGTGTGTGTGTGGCTGAGGATAAATTGTTTAGACTGAGTAGTGTGGCTGGAAAATATGAAAAACATATGAGGCAGTGCAATTTCAGTACTGCTGGAACATCAGGGTCCTGTGATCATTCAGGTAGCCTCCCATAAGTGCAGGTGGTGGTTATTAAATAACATTTTATATGCTACAGTATCTCTGCCATGTAGTCAAGACAGCCAGGAGAGTATTTTCAGGACTTAAAAATGTGCAAAGTCTGAATCAACATGGGTTATAGGTTACAAATTTGGAGTCTACTAGGCGTACAGCTGACAGGAGGCTTGGTAGCCATCTGCATGCTGAGTTGTATTTCTACTGCTATGAGAAGATCACACTTCCAAATGACAGAGGGATTCATAAGGTTGTCTTTCTGGATCTTGGCCAATTCCACAGCCTGCTTCTCTTCTTGCAATACGGGACGTAGTTCAGTCTTGTCCCCAGGCATTAAAGGCTGTCCACACCCCAGATTGTACCTCAGAAGTCAAAGTGGCAGCTTAGTACTCTCATCTTGTCTGTTAGCATTCTAGCTTTTAAATCTTGTTGTGGTGCACCAGTGAGCAAACTTTTCCCCCATGATATCTCCTCTCCCTCAGGGAACCAACATTTTTCAGGGCTCTATTCCCCGAACAGGTCCACCTGTCAAGATCTCTTTGTTTTGCCCTCTTCCCGTATCAGGGCAGAGATGCTTGTGCTGAGCAAACCAAAGGCCAACAAGTGCTCCAATTGCAAGAAAATTCTCTCAGGAACTATGTCACTGCTGCTCCGAGCCCTTTGATCCTTGCTTTACCAAAGGAAGGGACTGGACTGCACATAGGGGTGTTTTCTTCTCCCGGTGGTAGCCAAGACTTCTCAACGAATATTTCTGTAAAATGTGGATCTATCCTCATTGATGCCGGGGAGCAGCAAACCCAACACACCTTGCTAGAAAAGGTGTTCTCAAATGCAAGTCCCATAATTTCCCAGGTCTTTTCAGTCCACCTATATCTATCTCATAGAACTGGAAGGGACCCCAAGGGTCATTGAGTCCAGCCCCCTGCCTTCACTAGCAAGACCAATTACTAATTTTGTCCCAGATTCCTGAGTGGCCCCCTCAAGGATTGAACTCACAACCCTTGGTTTAGCAGGCCAATGCTCAAACCACTGAGCTATCCCCAGGGATATACATTCTACCTCAAGTGGGTAATTGAGTCACTTGTGCAGTAGTCTGGCTTACGGTCTGACTCTTCTTCTCAATAGGAGGATCTTAGCTTTTCTGGCATCTACACCTGCATTGCTTCTCCGGTTGCGTACTGGAGCACTGAGGAACAGAGTCTTTGTTTGGAGAATAGAGGGACCGCCTTAATCCAGGAGGGTGTGGAGGAAGTGTGTATGTGAAAGCTTAGTGTTGGGTTGATGGAGTGTTGTGAATCCACCATGCAAAAGCATTTAGGATGTGGGATGTATCAAAATGTACAAGTTAAGTTAGATGCACCAAGGCTGGTAGATGCACCAAATGTTTTGTTCTGAGTGCCTATGTGGTAACAGGAACATGCACATTTATTCTCTTTGCCCACCCTTTGCCTGTCAACTCTCTTCTCATTAGTGGACATGATAATGAAATAGGCAAGGTTTAATTTTCTGAAGATTTAGAAGTTGAATACTCATGTTTTTCACTATTTTGACCTCTTCCAATAACTCTGCAGATAGGTAAAGAAGTGGGATGGCATGTGAATGTGCAATTCATTGGACTATCGTGTGCCCTCCGAGCATGGGTGTGGATTTGTTAACAATCACTCATCAGAGAAGCTGATTATTTTTTCAAGGTTTCAGCCCACGCTTTAGGGAGTGGATATTTGTGGTTCAGAAAAACTATTGAAAAAACAAATAATGATGTAAAGATACATAAAACATTGGGCTTCTCAGCCTAGATGGTGTTTAGGGCTGGAGGGATAGCTCAGTGGTTTGAGCATTGGCCTGCTAAACCCAGGGTTGTGAGTTCAATCCTTGAGGGGGTCACTTAGGGATCTGGGGCAAAAATTGGTCCTGCTAGTGAAGGCAGAGGACTGGACTCAATGACCTTTCAAGGTCCCTTCCAGTTCTAGGAGATTGGTATATCTCCAATTATTACCTATAACATAAATTACTGTTAAATAGAGGGTTCTGCACTTCATATCAATGTAGAAAAAGTCAAGTGCCCTTATTTAGTACAGTTTTGTAACAGTGGTGTCTTTGCTTCTAGTGAAAGAGAGAGCTTAATGAATTTACAGAAATACATTTTGGTTAAAGCAGGGGCTGAGAATCCATTGTGGATACTATTTCTAGTTCTACAACTGATTTGCTCTGTGACCATAGGCAAGTAACTTGTCTAGGCTTGTCTATAAGTTTAGATGACAGGGTGGTAAAAAAATGTTTGACTTCTTTACACTACAGCTCTACCACCAGTGGAAAATTATGGATCCAGTTTTTCCTAAGGGTGTAGATGTACCCTTAGTGCTTTAATTCCCTATCTAAAAAGATGGAGAAAATGCTTACCTACTGTGGTTAGATGTTTGGCTGTGGGTATGTGTTCTCCCTGTGTGCTGCCCCAGCTCTGCACAAACAGCCAGCACATCAGACCTCGAGCGAACTGCTTAATAACCACAAGAGCTGTTCAAGTACAAAGGTGCCAGGCCAGGTTTATTGTTGACAAAGCATGGTAATAGCACCTGGCAGACTATGAGGTTGCTAAGACATGTATGCCCATGACAATGGATGCAGCCCATTCTTCCCTTGGCTGGACAAAAATACTCTCTCTGACATACATCTTTGTTCCCTGATACAAACAAGTTAGTATTGCCTTTTTTCTGACATAGTTACTGCTCCCTGACATGGCTAGTTATCACCTTGTACATGTTGGTTCAATCAAAACGTCTTTATTACTTACTGTTGTCCTGACCTTATCTTTTAGGAGGGGTCAGTGTGTTCCTGCTATCCTTGGGGAATGTTTTTGTACCATCCTTATTATCAGGATGTTCTGGTACCACTTAATATTGGGGTGTGTTTGCGTGAGTATTGTGTGCTTAGCACTTCTGAAGAATGTGCATTTTTTGCAATATTAGCCCTCTTCATGCCAGATTCTGTGAGCAGGCCCTGCCTCATACTAGGCCTCTGATACAAGAGCTTGTGTCTTCCTGCTGGACCTACCACATGGAGGGGTTGGAAGACTTATTTAATGTTTGCACAGCACTTTGGAAATGTTAAATATTCTATATCTGCTGCTGCTTATTGTTGTTTGTTAAATGTTCAAAAAATGCTTGGATGCTCTTGGATGAAAGGCACTACAGAAGTACAACATATTGTTAATAGTAGTAGTAGTTTATTGCTGCTTCTCCGGTTCACTGAGTATTTCAAGATAATATTTTGGCAAAGGTATAAGATAAAATTAAAGAATACATCAATCAAGAATATTTCAAGATGGGGAAACTATAATTAAAGTGCAAATACAGTATTCAACATACTTGAAAAGAAAAAAGTATGTGTGTGGCAGGGGAAGGAGGAATAATAATGCAGATCTGATGATTCCTCCTGGCTCATATTTTTAATGTTCTGTTTATTTCAGAAACATAAAACTAATTACAGGTAATATCCATAATAAGCAGTGGCTAAAGCAGGGGTAGGCAACCTACGGCATGCGTGCCGAAGGCGTCACGGGAGCTGATTTTCAGTGGCACTCACACTGGCTCAGGTCCTGGCCACCGCTCTGGGGGCTCTGCATTTTAATTTAATTTTAAATGAAGCTTCTTAAACATTTAAAAACCCTTATTTAGTTTACATGCAACAATAGTTTAGTTATATATTATAGACTTATAGAAAGAGACCTTTTAAAAAGGTTAAAATGTATTACTGGCACGCGAAACCTTAAATCAGAGTGAATGAATGAAGACTCGGCACACCACTGCTGAAAGGTTGCTGACCCCTGGGCTAAAGGAATTGAGTGTTAATTCGACATATAACCAGAGCAGATATAGCAATTATAGAAACTAATGAAATCTTAAAGAAAAAATAGCCTACCCTCAACCAAAGTTTTTGCCCCAAAAGAGAGAAATGCCACAGACTCCATGAAGTCCTCTAAGGGACTTCACTATTACTATTGATTTTACATGGAAAGACTCAAATAATGCAGTAATAGATGGCAGTGTAAAACCTTAAGATAGATAAATAGTAATTATGTGAAGTGGTGCCACTAATTTAAAATGAATAACTCCCTGTGTAGACAATCCCTAAATCCAATACCTAAGCACAATGGAGCACTACTTTAGCAGGCTAGTAGAACATCCTGTTATATCTAGTTAATGCAGATTTTATTATAAGCAGTTCCCTGATTTATGTGGGTTTGTTTTAGAAAATAAATGTTCTTTCAGTGTCATTTTTGCTCTCTGTATATTGACAGATTCTGCATATAGACATAATGGCTTTGTCTAAACTACAAGCTGGGGGGTGATTCCTAGCTCATGTAAACATACATACTCACGCTAGTTTGATGAGAACTAGTGGGAGTATAAATAGTGGAGCTCTTGTGGCACAGGCAGTGGCAGCCATGCTAAGTACATACCACACAATTCAGGCAGGCTTGTACTCAGCATGGCTAAACCATGCTGCTACTGTCTGTGCTACTTGCAGCTAGCACTTGTATATGTACTCAAGCTGGGAATCACCCCTTGCTTATAATGTAAACATAGCCAGTCTAGTAATTTTAACCATTTTATCACGTTCATGACATATTAATGTGGGTCACTGCTGTATATGTACAGCTTTCATACTGTTAAAGAGGAATCCACCAGCAGCTCTACACAGTCTTTGGACTGTGACTCGCAGATTGTCTGAGATCCCAAACAACAGCTACAATCTTCTGCGTATGAGCAACATTTCTTCCTAAAGATACAACTAAAGTCTTGTTCAGAGGGGCCTAGTTTTAGGAGGAGAGAGGTTTTACTAGCTATTTATCTTCCTCTGTAATTTCTGGGGCTGGGGTTGTCAATTAATTACAGTTAACTCATGCTATTAACTCAAAAAAATTAATCACAGTTAATTGCACTGTTAAACAATAGAATACCAGTTGAAATTTATTAAATATTTTGGATGTTTTTCTACATTTTCACGTATATTGTATACTATGTTTTAACTGAAATCAAATTGTATATTATTTTTATTACAAATATTTGCACTGTAAATGATAAACAAAAGAAATAGAATTTTTCAATTCACCTCATAAAAGTACTGTACTGCAATCTCTTTGCTGTGAAAGTGCAATTTACAAATGTAGATTGTTTTGGTTTTGAGTGCAGTTATGTAACAAAAAAAATTGTAAAACTTCAGAGCCTACAAGTCCACTCATTCCTACTTCTTGTTCAGCCAATTGCTAAGACATACAAGTTTGTTTGCATTTACTGGAGATAATGCTGGCCTCTTTTTAGTTACAATGTCACCAGAAAGTGAGAACAGGTGTTTGCGTGGCACATTTGTAGCCAGCATTGCAAGGTATTTACGTGCCAGATATGCTGAACATTCCTGTGCCCCTTTGTGCTTCAGCCACCATTCCAGAGGACATTCTTCTGTGCTGATGATGCTCATTAAAAATGTGTTAACTAAATTTGTGACTGAACTCCTTAGGGGAGACTTATATATCCCCTGCTCTGTTTTACCCACGTTCTGCCATATATTTCATGTGATAGCAGTCTCAGATGATGACCCAGCACATGTTGTTCATTTTAAGGACACTTTCACTGCAGATTTCACAAAATGCACAGAAGATACCAATGTGAGATTTCTAAAGATAGATACAGCACTCGACCCAAGGTTTAAGAATCTGAAGTGCCTTCCAGAATCTGAGATGGATGAGGTATGGAGCATGCTTTCAGAAGTCTTAAAAGAGGAACACTCCTATGTGGAAACTACAGAACCCAAACCACCAAAAAAGAAAATCAGTCTTCTCCTGGTGACATCTGACTCAGATAATGAAAATGAGCATGTGTCAATCCGCACTGCTTTGGATGGTTATTGAGCAGAACCCGTCATCAGCATGGACGCATGTCCCCTAGAATGGTGGTTGAAGCATGAAGGGACATATGAATTTTTAGCACACCTGGCATGTAAATATCCTGCTATGCCAGCTACAGTTGTGCCATGCGAACACCTGTTCTCACTTTCAGGTTACATTGTGAACAAGAAGCGGGCAGCACTATCTCCTGCAAATGTAAACAAACTTGTTTGTCTGAGCGATTGTCTGAACAAGAAGTAAGTCTAAGTCAGTGGTTCTCAAACTTTTTGTACTGGTGACTCCTTTCACATAGCAAGCCTCTGAGTGCGACCCCCGCCCTTATAAATGAAAAACACATTTTTATATATTTAACACCATTATAAATGCTGGAGGCAAAGCAGGGTTTGGGGTGGAGGCTGACAGCTCATGACCTCCCTCCCATATAATAACCTCACAACCCCCTGAGGGGTCCCAACCCCCAGTTTGAGAACCCCTGGACTAAGTGGACTTGCAGGCTCTAAAATTTTACATTGTTTTATTTTTGGATTCAGGTTTTTTTGTACATAATTCTACATTTATAAGTTCAACTTTCATGATAAAGAGATTGCATTACAGTATTTGTATTAGGTGAATTGAAAAATACTATTTCTTTTGTTTTGTTTTTTTCAATGCAAATACTTGTATTAAAAATAAAGTGAGCATTGTACACTTTGTATTCTGTGTTGTAATTGAAATCAATATATTTGAAAATTTAGAAAACATCCAAAAATATTTAAATAAATGGTATTCTATTATTGTTTAACAGTGCGATTAATTGCGATTAAAATTTTTAACCACTTGACAGCCCTAATTATTTCTTAATCCATTGTTAAACATTGCCTTCCATAACTACCTATAGGGAAGATAGAGGTACTGCTTGAGAGCCTAGACACTGGATCTGTTCTGATAGATTTAGTGAGGAGTGTGCAACATATGCTCAGCCAGGAAGCTGTAGGGCATTTCTGACAGCCTGCTTAAATTGACTCCTGTGACTGTGGGGCTTGTTTCCAGTCCTTAGTCCATTCACGTATCCGGGCGGAGTTCCTCTGGGTGGCGTCCACTGGCTCCCTTGACGCCTTTGAGGAGCAGTGGGCGCTGTCTGGGGTTCTCTGTTCAGTGTCCCGTCAGACTCCCTTCTTATGACCCTCTGACCGCACTCCTGTCCCTGTTCTTTTATTAGTTGTCCCCGGAATCAGCTGGGTTTTTGAGGTCCTCTAGATCCTCCCTTTAGGCTGGGAGGGGATCCTTTAGCAGTGGGCGGGCTTCCGCCCGCCTAGTTCCCAGGAACCCCATAGGTACAGGGAGCGCTCTGTGTCCTCGGGCTGCCCTGCTGGCTGGAACGCTCTCCCCCCTTCTCTGGCTGCCCTGCTGGCTGGAGCTCCTTCTCCCTTCCTGGGCTGCTGCTGGCTGGAGTGTACCTTCCCTGGACTGCTGCTGCTGCCACTGCTGCTGAGTGAGGAGTGGGGGAGCCTTGCTGGCCAGCCCCCACCCCCCCACCTCTGGAAGGAGAAGCCAGGACCTCACCACCACCACCGCTGCTACCACCTGTGAGGGGTCCTTCCTGCCTGGCCACCAGGGTTGCTGCTGCTGCTGCAGCTGTGTTTGTCCTGGGGAGCTGCTGGAGCCTAGAGGAGGAAAAATAAATTGGCTTTTAGCTCCTCTTCTTTCTCCCTCACTTTCCTTTCCTGTGGGCACTGATTTTTGTGCTATTGTGTTTGATAACATGCTGAAAGGGAGAGGTGGAATGTTTAGGGATGCAGAAGACTTTCAGGTACTGCCACTTCTTTAGAAATTCATGCAGCAGTTTAGATTGTTTCCTTCTAGTCTGGAGTTTGCTACTCATCCTAGCTGACCATTCTCTTTCCCCCGACAGAAAGATGCATGTGTTTATTAGAACAAAACTAAAAATGAGAAAATACAAGACATTTGAAATAGTAGGATCGCTCCTACACGCTTGCGTTGCGGGGGGTTACATCGCTTGTCAGATGTGACTAGATCTGCATTACAGGGGCTCCTATCATGAATGTGAGCTGCCATTCTTACAGCAAGCAAAGTCAGTGAATTGCAACATGAAGAGACCTGCATTTTTGTTTCCAACAACACCAAATAGAGATTGCAAAGCCAAGTTGCTCACATTAAATAAGGAAGGGGTGTGAAACAGTTACCTAATGATAGAGACAGGTATGTATAGATTCTCCTTGCAGTAGTCTCCATGAGAAAAAGAAGCTTAAATCTACCTATAGCCTTTGCATCAGGGAAGAAGCATTATTAGAGTGAGTCTGCAAATTTTCCTCAGCACTTCACAGCTTGCTTTTCCATAGGACCAGTCAGAGGCACCAACTTTCCAAAGAGCTAGGGGTCGATCACCCACTTGCTCTTGGAAAGTTGGCACCTGTGACTGCTCTGCCCCAGGCCCTGCCCCCTCTCCACCCCTTCCCCCGAGGCCCCACCCCGCCTCTTCCCACCCTCAGGGTGACCAGACAGCTAGTGTGAAAAATCAGGACAGAGATTGGGGGTTAATAGGCACCTACATAAGAAAAAGCCCCAAATGTCGGGACTGTCCCTATAGTGACATCTGGTCACTCTGCCCCCACTCCAGCCTCACCTTGCCTTTTCCTGCCCAGTTCCGCCTCCTCTCCTGAGCGAGCTGTGTCATTGCTTCTCCCGCCTCCCTCCAAGCCTCCTGCACACCATGAAACAGCTGTTCTTCTTCGAGTGGTGTTTCTGTGGGTGTTCCACTCTAGGTGTCGGTACATCCCTGTGCTGGAGTTCAGACATTTCTCGCAGCAGTACTCGGTTGGGGGAAGGGCACGCACAGGGGTCATCTCTTGCAGCTGTTGGCACCTCCTATAGCGCACGCTCCCCTGACTGTCCCCTCAGTTCGTTATCAAGTGTTCTTGGCTGGGCAGTGCTCTCCTTGATACTTTCTGGGGTGTGGGGACAAAAAACCCAAAGTTAAAAGTTACATAGGAACTTCTTTTTAGTCTGTACTTAGTTACATGGTTTAGTTAGTCCTAGTCTAATCATAGTTACATAGTTTCGTTAATTCCTCTTAGAGGTTTTTCTTCCAAAAGAAAGAAAAGAGAAGAAAGAAGAAAACATTCTCTCCTTAACCCCCATTTGGGAACAGTTTCTACAGTTTACCATTACAATTAACTCCTGCTCTTATCTCTCGAGAGGGGGGAGAGACTTTACTGCAATCATGGCAGGCTCAACAGGATTTAAAGAATGTGACTCCTGCCGTGAACCAATGTGGGTCTCTGAGGGCCACACATCCTGCATTTGCTGTCTGGGAGAAACTCATATCGCCCAGAAAGATGCATGTTGCACCAACTTAACAACAAGGGCAAGATGTAACAGGGATCCCTGCTTGAAAATGCTTCTGCTGGAGAAATGTCTCCAACCTCCACAAGAGACATCCTCTGGGGAGTTTCATAAACCAAGATACCTGAGCTCTGATAAGGCTCCAACTTCTAAACTGTCAGGAAGCGATTCTCAACCTCTCCAGCAAGGATCGCTCAGAAAAAGAGAACTTCCCCAGTGAGGTCTCTACCCTCAATGTTCCACTCATCCAGAGTGAGCACTTACGAGGCACCGGGCTCCTCCAGCACCGTCCCTCAGCGGATCCGTGCCAAGCCCCAACGTGTGGCACCGGAGTTGAGACAGCAAGTCTCCTCCACAGCACCGACTACCCCGGTGCAGAGTGCGGCACAGGCAGCAGCACCGCGATCAATGCTGCTGCCACCTAACAAGCCAAATCCAGCACCAGTCAGCGCTCCAGTGGTCAACTGCAACCCCAAGGCAGGACCAGCGCAACTCCTGCGTCCTGCTGACATAGCAGTTTCTTCGGCACCACAGTCACCACTGCTTGGCACCGAACACTCTCCGAGCTGCATAGCATGGCACCATCCTTCATCTCCTGCACCACTCTCCATGCATCGTGGCGAGGAAGGAGACATGCAGAACAACCGCTTCTCCTTTCAGCGTTCATCCCCATCACAGATGAAACCTACATGGAATACTGTGAAGCCGAAGCCTCATCTGAGCATTCACAGCCCTGGTATGCACAGCACTGGCCTTACCCATTGCCACCTTACCCCATGCAATGGCCACAATGGGGTCCTTGGCCCACATACAAGAGTCCCTGTTCTAGTCCTCCTTCCCCAGCAACAAGAGGTTCCAGAATACACCCAACATTATCACACAGAGAAACCCCCTAACCCTTCTGAGACAGAGATAGTATCTCTTTCTCTTCTATATCAGGCAGACCTGGATTATTCACCACCTGCCCCACATTCATCTTCCACATCAGTTGAAGCGGTGACACCGTCTACCCCTACGACACCAGATGACCTGAAACAGTTCCAAGAACTCTTCAAAAGAGTAGCAAACAGCCAAGAAATTGCCTTTCCTGAGGTGCAGGAGAAACAACATAAGTTGTTAAAAATCTTACAAATGGCATCATTGACCAAGATTGCCCTCCCCATGGACGAGGCTATAATGGAGCCTGCAGAGGTAATATGGCAAACACCGACATCGGCACCACCCACCAACAAAAGGGCTGACAGAAAATACTTTGCTCTAGCCAAAGGCATGGAATTTTTGTTTTCACACCCTCAAGCCTGCTCTCTGGTAGTAGAGGCTGCTAATCAGCGCAGTAAACAGCTTCATTTCCGCTCCTCACTGCAAGATAAAGAGCATGAGAGACTGGACCTCTTTGGGTGGAAAGTTTACTCGTCAGCCACCCTTCTGCTTAGAGTTGCCAACTATTCTTTTCTGCTAGCAAATTACGACTATTCTAACTATAGTAAAATACAGGTCTGTCTCATCTTACACTGGAGTTATGTTCCGCAGTTAGCACCTAAAGCGAAAAATTGCATATAGTCAAAATTACATTGAGTGTAATGGCAGTCGGAATCGCCTGCAGTACAGAAACAGTATTTAAATGGTTATTTTTCTCGTTTTATTTCCAAACGCGTAAAGCTGAAATCGCACATATTAAATGCGCCCAAGATGCGACAGACGTGTACAGGAGCTTGTGGAGTTCCTCCCTGAGCATAAATGTCCTCAACTCAACGCCATTATCAACGAGGTTCAGTTAATAGCATGCACAGCGCTGCAAGCCTTAATGAATATAGCAGACACAGCTGCCTGAACAACCACAACAGCTGTGGTTATGAGAAGAATATCGTGGTTGCAGGCTTTGGGAATTCCTAAAGAACTACAGCTAAAAATGGAGGACCTCCCCTTCGGTAGGGATAAACTATTCTCGTTTCAAACAGACAACGTGCTCCATACCATGAAGGCCTCCCAACCAATGCTGCGTACGTTAGGCATATACCCACCACCTGACAAACGCCCTCGCTTTACACCATACCAGAGGCCATTAGACACTTCATTTAACAGTCAACAACCATGATACTTCACTCAGAACAGACCCAAACAACGGGTTCTGAGATGACGAGCTCCACAGAACCAGGTCTCGTCCACCTGTCCATCTGCATCTAAGCCACAATTTTTGAAGTCTTGATGGAGGGTATGCACAACCTCTGGTGCCAACAGATACCCCATCCCACAATTTTGGTCAACACCTATCCTCATTTTACCACGTCTGGGCCAATAACCACAGATCAATGGGTATTGGAGATCATACATTATGGCTACACGATTCCTTTCACAGTTCCTAGTGCCAATCATGTCTGCCAGACATGTCAGCAAAATAGGAGCATTGATGGCTGAACCACTGTACACTATATTTACCAAAGACAAAATCATGTTACATCCTTACCCAAAATTCTTACCCAAAGTGGTTACAAATTTTCATATTAACCAAACCATACACTTACCTACCTTCTATCCCAAGCTACAAAACGATTCTCAAGAAGCAACCTTGCACATACCAGATGTCAGATGGGCTGTAGCCTTCTACTTGGACAGAACTAAACCATTTAGCAAGTCACCAAGTCTGTGGCAGAGCGCTCCAAGGGCTCTACAGTATCGACCCAAAGACTCTCCAAATGGGTCTCTACTTGTATTCAAACTTGCTACCACCTACATAACAAAGAACCCATTATAGGCATCAGATCCCACTCAACACAAGCCATGGCAACATAGATTGCATTCTTGAACAATGTCGCCTTAATAGATATTTGTAGAGCTGCAACCTGGACATTGGAGCTCACTTTTGCAAAGCATTATGCTATCATTGGCCTTACAGTGCTCTCATCACACACTTATGTATAACTCTCTGAACCCCTACCACTCCTGGTGGGGTACTGCTCTACAAGCACCTAGAGTGGAGCACCCACAGTGACACCACTCGAAGAAGTAGTTACTCACCTTGTGCAATAACAATGGTTCTTTGAGATGTGTGTGTCCCTGTGGGTGCTCCACTACTCACCCTCCTCCCCTCTACTTTGGAGTTCACACAGCCAAGTTCTGCGGTAGAGAAGGAATGGAGGGGATGGTCTGGGGAGCGCCCCTGTGCGTGCCCTTCCCCTGACTGAGTGCTGCTGCGAGAAATATCCGGCACAGGGACACACCGACACCTAGAGTGGAGCACCCACATGGGGACACATCTCAAAGAACCATCGTTACTGCACAAGGTGAGTAACTTCTTTGTGGCTGGGGGGAGGCATGGTCGGAGGGGGAGGCGCTGAGCTGCAGGACTGCTGGCAGGTGGGAGCTGCTGGGGGATGGGGGGACAGACTGATGGGGGGCTGCCAGTGGTTGCTGAGCACCCACCATTTTTTCCCCAGGGGTGCTCCAGCCCCGGAGCACCCACAGAGTCAGCACCTATAAGACCAGTAATGGCTGTAGTGGGGAAGGGAAAAAACAAGAGATCACAGAACAGGAAATGATAGTCTTCCTACCTTTTATAGACAGGGAGACTATAGTGGGGGCTATCAGTATCTGCCCTTATGTACAATAGAAACTAAAAGTTATAGTCAGTTAAATTACTTGCTTTAGAAATCCAAAACTTAGTAGCCAGTGATATATAGCATTATAACTTCTGGGTATGGAAAATAGCATCCTGTGCAGATCAATGCCAGTTCTCAAACTGCGGCTCAGGACCCCAGAGTGGGTTGCAACCCCATTTTAATGGGGTCGCCAGGGCTGGCAGTTGACTTGCTGGGGCCCAGGGCCAAAGCCAAAGCCTGAGCTTCATGGTCTAGGGCCGAAGCCAAAGTCCTCTGCCTTTGCGTGGCGAAGCTCAAGTTACAGGCCCCCTGCCTGGGGCTGGAGCCTTGGGCTTTGACTTTAGCCCTGGCCCACCAGCCTGGGGCGTTAGGGCTCGGGCAGGCTCAGACTTCAGTCTGCCCTCCTGGGGTCATGTAGTAATTTTTGTTGTCGGAAGGGGGTCACAGTGCAAATGAAGTTTGAGAACCCCTGAGTTATATGGAATAAAATGTCTCAGAATATAACCCAGGATCCCACTGTACTATAACCTAGGTGGAAATCCATAGGTGTAAGTGGGATTTGTAAGCAGAAAACATGAGACATTTTTTAGTATTCCTCTCGCTCCTCAGCTGTCTGCCATCAGAAAAGCCTACTATGGGCAGTGGGGTGGTGTGTGTGTGTGTGTGATTCGTTGGTGGGTTAGAACTAGCTTGTTTTGCATTTTTTACATTTTTATGTTTTGTTTTAAACCATCTTGCTTGAGGAGTATCTAGATTTCTCTAGTATCCTGATGTCCCTGTAGGTCCCAGTGGATAGAGGGGAGGAGGAGATGGAAGTGGCTTGACTTCTTTGTTGCTTCAGTTAACAGACTTTCTGCAGCCAAGGTTGATTTCATTATTTTCCTGGAGTAATACTCTTGCGATCATGCTGACCTTGTTGGCTAAACACGATTAGCAGGAGGATTTTCAAGTGAGTTTAATATAAGTATCCCCATAGAACAGTGGCTCTCAAACTTTTTTTTACTGGTGACACTTTCACATAGTAAGTCTCTGAGTGCAACTTCCATTATAATTTTTTTTTTAATATATTTAACACCATTATAAATGCTGGAGGCAAAGTGGGGTTTAGGGTGGAGGTTGACAGCTCGTGACCCCCTGAGGGGTCCCGACCCCCAGTTTGAGAACCCCTGCCATAGGGTTAGGCAGCAGCTTCTGTTTTACTATAATATATATATTTTACTATAATATAACACACACACACACACACACACACACACACACACACACACACACACACACACACACACACACACACACACACACACACACAGAGAGAGTCTATGCTTGGTTAAAGAGGTTGAGTGACCTTTTGGTGAGTATTGCAGTGTACTCCTTGGACCCTTTGCTATCGTTGCTGTATTTGCCTTGTCTTGTTTCACCTGGGGTACTCTGCTCAGTATTATTGTGACTTTCTGAATCTTTATCTGGGTCTTGGTGTGGAATGCTGATTTTCTTCATCGCTATTATGCTTTTTTAGATCTCCATTTTAGCGGTACTTGAATACTTGGTTGTCATTAGGCCCCTCCCTCAGTCACAATAGAGGAGTTGCTGTACTAGTTTACAACTACCATTTAGCTTTGTGTAGTTTCTTTTCATTAGAATTATTTTCTAAGTGCTTTGCAGTCTATTGCTATGTTCAATTTTTTACCAAAAATACAAAATTCAGGGGAGCACCAAGGACACCAAATGAAGTATGGATGAAGTGAGAGTAAAAAGATTTTAGAAAAAGGAGTGATTTGTTAAATGTGTGTATTTGAAATGATGAGATTATTGGATAAAATGTAATTAATAGAAAAGAGTGTTTAATAGAAACATTGTTAGCATAGTTAGAAGTTCTCCTTTGAGTGCTGATCGCTATGTGTATTCCAGTTTGGATGTGCATGCATTCTATGTGCCTGAGATCAGAGAATTCTTGCGAGCAGTATCCACTGGTCCACACCAGCACCACTGCTCTCTTCATGCTCCTTATCGAGAGTATAAGGGGCAGGGAAGACCGACCTTGTCTCCATCTCCTTCTTACCACAGCATGGCCCTACTCAGTGTCCAGAGCTTATCCTTTCTGCTTTTTATTATACTTGTATATTATTCTTAGTTTTTTGTTATTAGTGTTTTGATAGTTCCCCAGTTAGTTAGTGTTAGAATCCCCACCCTAGGAAACTCTCCTGGCATGGGATTTAGATAATGCCCAAGATACTGGGCTTCAGAAACCACGTTTCCTGCCCATTTTTCATCAGCTATGACCACCAGCACTGCCTCTACTGTCTCAGAGAAGCTCATAGTAAGTACTCTATTTGCCACTCTTTTCCCATCCAAATGCAGCGGTTGTGAGAACTCTGGCTTTGGAAACACCGTATAGAGCGTGCAGTGAGGTCCAAGTCAGACCCAGTCTTGGGAGACGCTAGAATCATCAAGGAGTACACCCTAGTACTATGTCAGACTCCAGAGTGGAGAAGAGATGGGGGAAAAACTCTTCATCTGGTCCCTCTCATGAGAGTAAGCGGCACTCTCACAAACAGATCTCCACCTTCTAAGGGGAGAAAACACTCCCATACTCCATCCGAGTCGGGTGAGCCTTCACACACAAGCCACAAAGATTTAGGCCCTCTGAGTTTCATGGGCATGATCAGAAGGCACATAGGAGCAAGAGTCCTTTTGTACCAGCCACCGCATCAGCTTCAACACTAACTGTAGTACAAACTAAAATGAAACACTGGGACCTGAAGTACTGGGTACTGTTGAAAACCACCAGGTCCAAGATTCATTCGCTAGCAGTGCCGTGACAGTACAGTAAGGAACAACTGTCTATACCTACTCCGGCAAAATGGAGTAACAGAACACAACTGCCAAAGGAGCTAGTGACTTGTACCACTTGGAAGGATATCTTCATCCTCCTGGACCCACAATTTCCCTGATATCAATACTGATCCTCATGAGGGAGATTCTAACATCAGTGGCAATTGAGGACTCTGGAAGAAATTTATCTCCTGTCCTCTCCACTAGCTGCTGTGTCCTCTCAACAGGACCAACTGCACAGATGGAACCAGATCTGACTTTCTCATTGTTGGGAGATTAGATGTACCAGTGGAACCAGCTTCACCTCTGCTTAGAAAGATCAGCCCAGACAGGCTTAAGTCTCCTATAACCAGCCTCAGCCACAACAAACAGGGACCTCCTCCTTGGGATTGGTGGTATCCAATGCCTTAGGGACCGCTGCAACCTATTTTTGAGCCCTCATACTGGCCTTATTAGGGTCATGGTACCTGGAATCTGTGCTACATGACAGGGAGTGTTACCACCCCTCTCCTTCAAGGGGTCTACCAAAATCTCCCACTATGGAATAGAAGGAAGACTATCTGGTACCAACAGGAATATTGTCCTCATCACCTAATGAGGCTGTTGCTCCAGCCTCACTTGTAAGCCAGACAATCAAATAATATCAAGAGTTGTTACAGAGAGTGGTGGAAGAGCTCCCATATCATCTTAGAGGAGATCCAGGACTCTCAACACAAGCTCCTGGATCTCTCTCAGGCTATGGGCTCCTGTTGGGTTGCATTCTTGCATATTAGAACTGGCAGGGTCTGTCTGGCACATGCTGGCTACCTTTGACCCTATCCCCAAGAGTACAGAAAAGTGGTACTTTTGTCCCAGCTAAGAGAGTGGAGCTCTTGTTTACCAACCTTGCCCTTTACTCTTTGGTGATCCAGGCAGCTATAGAAAGATCCAAACAACAACATAAAAGGGCCACTCTGGCCCATAAGGAGGAAGGTGTATACATATTCAGGTCTTCAGTTTAGCATCTCAAACTATCAGACCCTTTCTGCCAAATATGATTTCTCAAATTACTCTTAAGTTCCTGGACTTTAGCGACAAGTTACCTTAGGAAGACAGGACTCAATTTCAAGCCCCTACTGACAAGAACAAACTAGTAGCCAGACCTCATTACAAGCTGTGGCTGATGCAGCGAATGCAGCAGGTATGGCATCAAATTTAGGGCAGCTGCCATTGTGATGTGATGGGAATCATGGCTGCACTCTTCAGGGTTTCCCAGGGAGGTCCAAAACACTGAAGACTTGCCCTTGAATCTTTTCACCGAGAAGACAGATGAGCCTTTACACTCGTTGAAACGCTCTAGAGAAGCCCTTAGCTCCCTGAATATATGTACACTGGCCCTGAAAAGAAAATGCCATAAACAATTCTACAAACGGAGGTCCTTACTGCAACTTTCCTTTCACCAGGGCTTTTATGAGCCACCTTGCAAATGTCAGAAAATAGAATGGTCAAGAGACCTTGCACCTTCCACTTCAACCATAGCTACTCAACCTCACCTGCCAACCAAGAGAGATTTTTTATGAGGCATCTGAGAGCTGCAAACCAGTATTGATGTTATCTCCACCCGATTCAGAGATCCACTTTGGGGTACACCTTGCAAAAATTTCTCACATTCTGTTTCCAGTTTGCTGATCCATTTACCTCCCTAATCCTGTCTCCCAAGAAATGAAGCCTCACCCATGTCCAATTACTTATGTCAAGCCAGGCCTACACCATTAGCTTGTTTTCCACCCCCAGTGATTTCAAACTAGTGAGACTGGTCTCTCAGAGGACACAACTATATTCCGTTTGTGGACAGCATTTTAAAAAAGTCATCATCCAGAACAGCTTGTTGCAAAGCAACTGATCAATCTTTGGAGATGATCTAAGATATTTTGGCTCCCGAGGCCAGCGTTATATCGGGCTAGAGGTGTACTTATCTAGGAGGCAGATAATAGGCAGTAACTGGAAAGTGAGTTAATATCTAACCATTAGATGTTGGTGGCGACCTGAAGTCAATCTTTGTTTTTCAAGACACCACTCAACTGGTGCAGAACCAGCAGATTTTATGCATAACATGGAGGATATCTTGTTGATCTAATGAGAGCGGGGTCATTTAAAGAGATACTGTCAGCTCAAAATTTGGTCCAAAAATTAAATTTGGTAATAACGAGCTTTTACCAAACCATAAGACCAGACCGTGTTCATGACCCTTTTCTCTTTTTTTTTTTAAAAAAAAAATGCATTGGAAACTTTTTTTTCTAAATAAACAGATACACTTAGGCAGTGTCTGTAACCAAACCAATGTGATCCTGAAAATGAAATGGTAATGAACAAAAGTTAAGCTAACTTCATTTGTCATTGCCCAACTTGAGTGAAATGCAGAAAATAAACAAATGGTACAAATGGCAAAAAGTGAATTGGATTTTTAAACTTCCGTTTTAATACTCTTATGGGGCCTCTAACATAGTAAGATTTTTTTTTTAAAGTTGATAGTGTCCCTGTACCCGTCATATTCTGAATTATTTTTTAAAATCTTTTCATTGGTATTACTTCCACTATTGGTGTCTTCTATTTGAGGAGTCAGGATTAAATAACTTTATGATACTGACTCAGTATTTTTATTTATTTATTTATTACATGCTTTGCAGGAGTACATGGTTTACAGGAAACATACCTACATGAGATTGGATGGTTCTTCGAAGATCTCTGAGAGAAGGGACATGGTAGCTGACTTTCAGAACAGGTAATCTATTTATAAAAGCAGTGGATTAAGCACTTGAGAAATGTTAAGTAAACTAAGTCACTGTCTCAAAAGGCTTACATACTAAATAGAAAATGTATGTATGGAGGGAAGGGGATGAGATATAATGGAAATCAGTCTGATTGACCAGTCAAGTTTAGCTAACATCATGGAAGTTCCATGCTTTTTATTTGTCTCGTTTGTTTGTTTTTAATTTCAAGTTAACCTTGATTAACTGAAAGTCTCACTGAACATGTGACACCTTCAAATACATGGCATTTGTTTAACCAGAATTTCTAGTCCTGTGGCACTTAAGAGCGCCATAGGGCTGAAGCTAAGCTTCTGTGAAATACGGTAGCACAAAGCAACTCTACAGTACCAGAAAATCTGTCCTTACTTGTCTTGAATATGGCCTTGTCTATAGAGAATCCCAGTGGGAATGAAATGCTGGTATGTGGTGTACTATATGTTCTGTGGAGTGACATTCTGAGAGTTAAATTGAAATCACAGATGTGATTTTGAGCTTTCGAAATAGGCCTCAGTCACTTAAGTGCAGTATGTTTCACAGAAGGGCAAAAGAAATAAACTATATCGTCTGTTAGGCAGTAGGGCTCTACTTACCAATTTTGATGTTAAGCTATAGGAACTGAGTTATGTAGGGCCAGTCCAATGTAATGAAGCAAAGTTTCTAAACCAGCCCTCTTAGGTTACACTAACATGAAAAGAAGGGATATGGAGTCTATCTCATCTTGTTACAGGGTTACATATTGTTGCAAACTTCATCTCCGTCAATGCATATTATACCCACTATCTGTATTTATGTTTACTAACTCAAGTTCCCTCGTGTAGTCATGGGTTGTAACTTGCTAAGATGTTGCTATGACAAATAGTCCACAGTCTGAGATGATGTGATGTTTATTGGTAAAACAACCCTTGTGAATGAATTGTTAGCCATTGAGAACAAAATCACTATCCTTTCACAGCAATAGGATTTATAAAATACTGTTGTTTTCCATCTACCAAGGGATAAAAATGCAGGTTCTAGAGTACAGGATGGTCTTTGTGCTGGCCTTGTCAGAGTGGAATTGCAGTTTTGAAGGTGGAGTGGGACCTACATGTGAACTCTTGGGTTTTGAAAATAAAACCAAGCATCATTGCCTTTGAGGCAGAAGGACTTAGGGGGATTGTGTGCTATGTAGAGACTATTGGGTAAGCCTCTCTGAGCAGGAATATTTGAAAAGGGCAAACGTGTGCAAACCTTGAAGAAAAGTGAGATGAAAATACACTACCTAATATTTAATTGATTCCAGCAGTCAAAACAGGTTTCCAACTGGTTATGATCTCCTCTAGAATTTGAACACTTCTTCCTGTAAGAAGTTCAGCAAATTATTTTTATTAATGAATAGAACATCTATCAAGAAAAGTAACCATTTGAGCTAGAAATCCCTTTGATATAAAGGTCAGGCAGTCTAAACAAGAATTCCTATAAAAAACTGTCTAAATTCCCCTTGTGCAGTATTTATTTGTGAGGAATAAGTCCAGGAAAAAGTCTGACTGAGTCTAAAGGCTGTTCTGCAGGATGTCCTGACAGAACACTGTTAACACACAACTCTAGAACTACGATACATTCATAAGATCTATAGTAAAATCCTCCCTCTCTCTCTTCCCTCTGACATTTCCAGGAAAGGATACTTGGACCTTTCAAAACTGCAGATTTCATGCATCATCCTGTCATTGATATCGCATAAATAGTCATTCAGCTTCAAAATATTTTACAATAATTCACTACTAGCCCCATGACATTTTGTGAAATAGATAAGTAATGTTATCTGCATTTTACAGATAAGGAAAATGAAGAAAACAGACTGTAGTTTGTAGCTCAAGGTCAGTGTCACAGCTAGGGCCAGAATTCAGGAGTTCTTAGATCCTAGACTTACGCTCAGGCGATAAGCTCTTGCCCTTTTCTGTCATGCTGCTATAACAGTATAAGCCAAGACAGCTGGAAAATCAGATTGTTCCTTTTTATTAAAAAATCAAATAAAAATTTTGGGACCTCAAAGAAAACATTCATTTTAGGAACAGTTTTTTATCTAGGTAATGTTTTCTGAGTTCCTCTTTCTTTATTCTTTACCAGTAGATATTTATAGTTGGACAGGATCTTTTGTTTGAGTTCATCAGCTTCTGTTCATTTCACCATTTAACAGCCTAATCTTAGATTTACAGTTGGCTCTATGAAAATGTTTGTGAAACTACAGGTCAGGAATCATGACTTCAGAGGCTGAATGAGTAACATGGGCCAGATGAACACATCCTATATTGTAATCAAGTATAAGAAGCCTCTACTATGTTTTTAAAAGAACATTCTGTTATATGTTGCAGTCACAGGTGTCTTTAAGCATCACTGAACTATATTTTAACTCCTTTTCTTTCTCTCCCTCTCCACTCACCCCTTTTTCTCAAACCATCCAATGGGAGTTAGGTGCCTAAATACCTATAAAAACCTCCCAGGGGGTTCTTTTCTCGTTCATTATATAGTGTAATGTTTGTAATAATGACATCATAAACTAAGCAGATTTTTTTTCTTCACTTCCTGTCTGCAGGAATGATATCTTTGTGTTCCTGTTAAGCACAAGAGCTGGAGGATTGGGCATTAACCTCACAGCTGCAGATACGGTAGGTGGATAGCTTAGAATAGTAACACCAGATCTCAAGACCTATGTCTGTAGAAGGTTAGTTAGCTTACTATTATTTTGGTTAATTTCAGTTGTAACTGTTCTTTTGTTTTATCCTGGCTTCACATATCCCAAACACCTTTTTCTCTCAAGCTTTCCTACCTTTCTTCTTCTCTGTTCTGTAGCAAAACTGATAGTGTTGTCTGTGTGAAACTCTGAGCTGTCTCAGCCATGTTTTTTTAAAATACCACCATTCTTATCAAGAAACTGCATTATCTTATTGATTCCACTCATATCTGGGAAACATTTCTGCAGTTTGTGGCATGTATGAGAAATAAAGGAACAGTTTATAAACAATTTGCAGACCTACAGCATTGGCTGTGTGAGATCTTGGAGACAACCCTTCCCCTAAGAGTTTTTAATGTCTGCTTTATGAGTGAACCTGGAATGACACTGGGAGCTTACAAATAGCAGATAATACACTTTCACAATGGATTGTGCTTTACCACTGGACAATTTAAACTTAAGCTTCAGTAGTAAAGGAATATGGTAACTTGCCTCAGCAAAATGATTACAGCACTGTCCACTTTGAAAGCATTTGTGATGTCAGAGAATGGGCAGAGCAGCCAATAAGCCAGGCTGTAGTACTTGTTGAATCTGTCAATAGATTAGTACAACTCTGGCAATCCAGTTTAAGAATAATGGGTCAGCTTTTCATTTCATGTCTACACCATATCAGACCGCTGTGTATGAACTGCTGCTGGATCACTTTAATTCACCTTTTAGGACTTTAAAATTGGCAGTTGTTGAGTTTCAGTGGCTTTTTTTCTGAAATTATAAAAATTAGTTCAATAAGCATGAACTGCTAAAAGAAAAGTAGGAAAGAAGAGACATAATGTTGGCATTCAAGAGGGCATAGACTGAGTATCTTCTAAAAGGTGCTATACAACTTGCATGATAAATCAAATAAAATGGAATTATTGCTGGGGCTTTTTCCCACTAAGTGTATGAATCTTGCCAAAATCATCATTCAATGATTGACCTAGATTTTCTGCAGCTTTATTCTGTTACATGAAGGATTTATTTGGGTGATTCCAAAGTTGCATATTTCAAAGGCCAATGAAGAGTAGCTGTATATCAACAGAAGCACAAAGAGCTTCACATGACTTGAAAAGAAGGAGTTCTTGCCTGCTTTTATTGAGTCCATTTAATCTGCTTTTCTTTTGGGTTTATTGAAGATACTGTCTTCTGAATTTGAATTAGGGCAACTATATTTTGATATATGAAATACTTGCTCTGAATAGTCATCTTTACTCCTTTAAATTTACAAATCCATTTACCCTTTACATGTTGGTCATATCTGTTCTGCTAATGGGATAATTGTAGCTACTGTAGTGTTCTGGGAAAACCTCGATAGGTAACTTTGTGCCAGATGTTTCTGTTCCCACCTAAGAGACAGACAGACAGCTCAGGAGCTCTGGCTCGCTCTGCTATTTTAAATCAAAAGCCTGGTGAAATTCTTCTAGTACTTTTTTTGTTTTGTTTTGTTTTCTCTCACCACCTTCCCCCACAGCACAGAGTTGTTTTCTCTATCTATGGAACTCGGCAACTAGCTGATGCAAGAGGATGGCACAAGCAGAAAGTGCACAGTGCAGGGGACCCCTTCTTCTTGAGACCAGAATGTCTCTTGTACTCTTAGGTACCCCATATTTATGAGGCTCTGCATAACCTTAAATATGTTGCATCCCTGTAATATCTTTGGCCTCTAGATAGGGGCCAAACTCTTCAATAACAGAAAGGCATATGACCCGCGTCAGCCCCCAAACTTGACATTCATGAAGAAACCATTGTTCCCAGATTCAGCATGGTTCTCAAGTCAGCATCAGAAGACCAACAGCAGTACATGCACTTTGCAAAGAAAAACAAGAAGACTGGCAAGCAAGACAGGCCTTCCTCCTGCAAGAGAGAATTCTTTTGGAGCTCCTCTCTTGTAGTAGATATATGGGGAAGCAAACCGTCCACTCTGTACCAGCAGTGACTGACTTGGTCAGCATTTCTGATCTTCCTGTTCCTGTGCAAGAGCTCTTCCAACACCCCTATCCCCCAGCCAGTGCAGTTGGATGGTAATATTAATGGGTCAGAGGGTGGGCAGTGCTCCTACATGATAAAGGTCACATGTGAGGCCCCATCAACCAACAATTATATTAAAAAAGGGAAGAGTAACTTTTAAATGACCAAAAAGAAAGCAGTTAAAGTCACTGCTCTTTCATATCAGAGTTCACCAGAACTTTTCTTTTGAATGGGATGCATAAAAATCTAATAAGACGGAGGGATAGCAAAGAAAACCCTCAGGCAATTCCTTCATGAAGTCAGAATCCTCCTTGGATACTTTGCCCCATGAGATTGGGAGTTTTCGAGTTAGAAGAAATCAGAAGCTGGCTCCCAGTTCACGTCATTTGCCCACAAATTCTTCAATATCATGGGGAAATAGGTGATCCTAGCACTCAGTCTGCATCAGATTCCTGATTACAGCAAGGGAGAACAGAAACCATCCATGCAGAAAAGGATTCCAGTATAAATTCAGAAAACAGCCAGGACTCTTCTTGTATGTGACAGCATTAATGAGGTAATTAGATAAAAACAAGACCAGTCCATGAAAGATAGACACCTCAACAGACCATTTATGAAGCAGTAAGGATTCTAAAAGAAGAATCAATTTCATATGGAAGTGCCTTAAACTGAAAAGCTGTTGTAGCAGTAGGGTTGAAAAACCAACCACCTGAGACTTTATCTGAAGAAAAATAGGAGAGCTTCTGCAGTCTTGCATAAACTACCTTAGTTCTGGGTTTCCTTAATGTTTGACGTGCTTCACTTTTCAGTCTTAATGTTTTTTTAATTTCTGTTTCTTATGGTAAATGTATGTAAAGTATTTTGGGATAAAAATGGAATATTAATTTAAGATGGCAGTTGATGTTTGTGATAGGAGCACCAAAAGATATTTTTTTCTGATTTGAGAGAAGAAATTGTTCTTGTACAGAAACTCTTTACATGAACTGCTCACTTAGATTGAATTTTTGCAAGCAAATCATACAGCTTCTAAAAATGTATTTTATAATATAGATGGTCTCAGGCAATGCTTATTTTTTGTATTGTAATAAACTTCAGAATTCTGTTCATCCAAACAAAATATGTCAAGGTAGATAGGACTTCCTCAGCCGTTCCATAGGATTCCAAACACTAATGGTAAACAGCAGTTTGGAAGCACCTGAAGTGCAGTGCAAAGGATTTTACAATCCTGTACCATGGAAGGCTTTGTGGAACTTCAGTCTGCAGTTTGCAAGTATAGCAGACTAAAGTCCCCACAGTGGCAGGTTCTTTCCTTTTCTCAGTACATACATCTAAATCCAAAGTGTTCTAGTCATTTTAACCCTATCTGTGCTTCTCTGATGTTCCTATGCAGGTGATTTTCTATGACAGTGACTGGAATCCAACAGTGGACCAGCAGGCCATGGACCGGGCACACAGACTGGGTCAGACGAAACAGGTCACTGTTTACCGGTTGATCTGTAAAGGCACCATTGAGGAGCGCATCTTGCAGAGAGCAAAAGAGAAGAGTGAGGTAGGAATGAAGAAGCCATCTGGAACAAGAGTGGGGTAGAGTGGATAGCAGAGAGTTCAGCTGTGGAATTGCTCGAGAAGTAGCATAGTCTCTTCAGACATAGAGAGAGACCTATATGGGTATCTCTGTGCTGAAGGGGGAAAAAATAGTATCCATATTATAACAGGGTAGCTGCACTGTGTAATGTGGACAGAGCCCAGGTGGTATCATGTCATGTGCTAAAAAAACCCCACTGTTCTTGCTGAAAATGCCTGGGCCCAGTTTAGACTAAAGCTTACACTGTTGTTAATCTAGGGATTCCAGTTTTTCTGGTGTAGACAAACCATCATGGCACACCAACCACTAAATTCTACAAAACTAAACCACTCTGCCTACAATTTCAAATATGTGATCTGATCTTACCAAATATGTATAGAATTTTTTCAGGAAGTTTTGACAAAAACCAGAAGGGGTCTATTTGAGATACGAAGGTTCACAAAAGTGCTCAACATCTTGCAGAATCAAGCAGTAAATGCTGTAAAACCTTGAGCCTCACAACACCTTCAGGGAGCACATCTATACTTGATAAATTGGGTGCACAATGAACCATTGTTAGTGGTAGCAGCATTGAAAGTTGTATTGCAGACGGGGCTCAGGAATTGTACCATCTTTCCTCTGGATTAGACTTTGACTACATTAGAGCCTTCAATCAGCTGTGCTTTGGTTGGTTGTATTGCAGCAATTGATGCACCCCTAACTGAGTGCATCCATCTTGCCCACCCTGATTTAGTGTGTGTTTCCCCTTTGCATGCAGATTAGGGCTGCCTAACACCGAGTGGGTTGAGAGGTGGCTGTCATCTTTGACAGTTGACACATACTCCTGATCTTTTTATACTATAGCTTCCATGGTTATTACCACCCATGATGACTTGTGCATTTGATTTCTGTCAGTGTAGATCCACCAAGAGAGGTTAAGGGACTTGGTCATGTCCACACACTGAATTGTTGTCCAATCTAGGGTTTAGAACTTTGGCCTCCTAAAACCCTAAACCACACAGCCTCCCATGTAAGTCACTTGAAAAATAGGGATAGTAATACCTACCTCACAGGGAGGCTGAGGATTATTAATTAATATTTGTTTAGTACTGGGTTAAATTCTGCTGTTGGGTTTATCAGGATAGAATAATCAAACTTTTTTTTCCTGACTTTCACTATTTTAACTAGCACCTTTTCCTGGTTAGTATTTAGTAAAGAGAAAATAAAATAGCTCATGGTTTCTCTGTTTATATTTTCTTTACTTATAGATCCAGCGGATGGTGATTTCAGGTGGCAATTTCAAACCAGACACCTTGAAACCCAAAGAAGTGGTCAGCCTTCTGCTGGATGATGAGGAACTCGAGAAGAAATGTATGTGCAGTGCACGTTGTTCTCCTTCTGTCCTGTGCTTCATTGGTTTAGAAATTTTTCCTCTCAACCCCTACAAACACATGCACTGTAGATAACCCCTTCTGTTTCCTGGCTTATTTTGTATCACTAATTGTTTTTAGTTCAAGCTGGTTTCATGTCACTATTGAGTGAAATGCATGTGAGATATGTGATGGTGCAGTATAAAGTTTTTAATGTCACTTTTTTAGGATCACCACGTTATTCATGAATGACAACCTTTGGCCAAATAAATGCAAATAAGAACTTTATATTTCAGCACACATTTGGATGTACAATGTAGATGCACATTTTGATACCACTTGAGAGAAGAATTTCCCAATGAGGCTTTTACTTTTCTGATTTCAGGAAGTTTGAATCTAGCATTACTCTTCAGGGACTTTCAGTCTGTTAGTGTAATATTGCTAGGTTTTATCCAGGGCCTTTTCTAGACCCGGAGTCTTTTGTGAGATAAATAATATTTATAGAGGGATAAGAAATAGCTTTGAGAAACTGATTCTTACATTATGCTTTTGCTACCTTTGTTTCCTGACAGTGCGTCAGCGTCAGGAGGAGAAGCGGCAGCAGGAGGAGACAAATCGTGTGAAAGAGCGTAAACGAAAGAGGGAGAAGTATGCTGAAAAGGTACTTTGATGCAAGGATTGTTGTGGGGAAGAGTCTGAAAGACTTTAAGCAGGGGTTCTCACACTATTACATAGTATGGCCCAAGTTTTAATACAAAGGTGATTTCATGGACATCCTCTTCTCCCATTCCCTATTATGTAACAGCCCTGTGGCAACTAGAGCGATTGTTTACATATGAAAGTAATATTAGGAAAATATGTAATGTATCTTTTACTTGTATCTTTATCTGCCTTTTAATGCAACTTGCAGCTTGGAAATAATGAAGCGCTATGCGTGTATAGAACTCTTTGAACCACCAGTGATCACAGAGCAGTTTGGAACCCTCTAGTTTAAAGAACTAAATGGCATAATACTTTTCTGTTTTCATAGTTCATAAATCAGAGGTTTACTGATGCTGGCATCTTATCAGATTTTGTTCTGGGAGTGTACAAATGGAATGTAAATTCAATACCCGATACCAGTAAAATCTCTCTATCTAGCTTAATGAGAGGGGAAGCAGAAATTTGTAAAATCAGAATTTCATTTTCTGGCTATTCAGATTTGCATAGTCTGAATTTAAGATATTGGAATTTGGATAATCAGAGTTTACAAGAAAGCTTTTCATGCTCACTTTTAAAAAAAAATTGAAATCAAAATCCTCTAACTCTTCAGTAGCGGAAATGCTGATATCTCATTCAAGCCATATTAAAAAACCTTACTAAATCTAATGTACAAACTTCTGGTGTCATGTCCTCCAGAAAAAATCCCAACACACCTTATTGGTAAATGCCATGCATGGCCTTTATCTTGTTATATTGCACTGGATGGTGGGCTTCCCAGTTTACCTGCACCATTTCTTCTTCCTTAATGTATTTTCAGTCCTTGTATTACTGGTTTGTTTTGCTTATCTGCAGAAGAAAAAGGAAGATGAGTTGGATGGCAAGAGAAGGAAAGAAGGCATGAACCTGGTGATCCCATTTGTTCCGTCTGCTGATAACTCCAACCTTTCTGCTGATGGGGATGACTCATTCATTAGTGTAGACTCTGCCATGCCCAGCCCCTTCAGTGAGGTGAGATTGTCTTTAAACCATCTCCCATGCCACCGTAGTCTTGTGGTCTTTAGGACTCTTGCTTTCTGCTCTCTAGCTAGAGTGGAACCCGTGTACTGTTAGGGAACCAGAGATGTCTTAACCTAATATTGACCCATGAGTTCAAACCAATCTATCTAAAATAATCTTCCCCTTCCAGTGCTCTGATGATCTCATCATTGTGGCTCTTTCACTGACTTTCTGCCTTTTTCTGCATCAAGCCCTTCCTCTTTACCTTCAGACTCTGTATAGCTCCACTCCTGCCTGCATTCCAGCTTGTTTCCTCCTACTCTCCCCTTCCTCATCTTTATATTCTCCTCACATTTGTGACTTTGTGCCTTTTTTCTTATCACGACTTCTTCCCATGCCTGGAACAGTCTCTCTCTGTTTTTGTGAACAAAGCAACTTCCCTCTCTTCCTTCAAATACCTCCTGAAAGCTCAGTTTTTGTGAAATCATCCATCACTAGTCTCTCCTAGAGCTCTTTCTTCTCCCTCATGTGTTTCTGGTCCTTAATTGTTGTGTTCTCTAACTTAAACAGATATATCTCACAGCACAGATCTTGTCTTCCTTCATGTTTTTAAAGAGCCATGTTCTTCTATAGTACTAAATACATATTATTGTTTTTATCGGGGCGGCTCCAGGCCCCAGCACACCAAGCGCATGCTTGGGGCTGCAAGCCGTGGGGGAGCGCTCTGCCGGCACCGCGAGGGCGGCAGGCAGGCTGCCGTCGGTGGTTTATCTGCAGAGGGTCTGCTGGTCCTGCAGCTTCGGTTGACCTCCCGCAGGCAAACTGCCGGAGGCAGCCTGCCTGCCATGCTTGGGGCAGCAAAATCCCTAGAGCCGTCCCTTTTTATACCAGGTTGAGTTAATTAAGATCCTTCACTCATTACTAAAAGGTTTTGATTAGCAGTAGTGGTGGAGCAGAGAACAGGATTCTCAACCTTTCTCCTGAAGTGGATGCTCTCTTGAGGGTAATCTTCATGGGAATCAGCAAGGTTGAATGAAGAGGAAATAAAGATTCTCTTTGGATCTCTGCCAAATCCCTGAATCTCCCATTTTTAAAGTTAGCATGTATTTTAGTTCAGAGTTGAACATTAAACATCTGCTGGGGAGAGAATTTAATTTTGCACTGTGTGTAAGTAGAGGACATGGTATGATGAGACAGGATATATATCATGTTTCCTGTCTTGCATTGAGAGAGAGCCAGGGCTAGCTGTCATTTAATTGCCTGGGAGTAAAATGCTCTTTAATCTAGTTGCACCTTTTCTGAAGTTCTTAGCATGCTTTTACCCTTGCTGTAAACAAGCTGATGGGTTTTGTCGCTGTGCTGTCTAGATCTCCATCAGCAGCGAGTTGCATATGGGGTCTATCCCTCCTGATGAAAGTAGCAGTGACATGCTGGTGATTGTGGATGATCCAGCCTCTTCAGCACCACAGTCGAGGGCCACAAACTCTCCTGCTTCCATCACTGGCTCAGTCTCGGATACCATGAATGGTCAGTACTCTTCACTTACGCTAATACTTACAAGGAGTAGTCAAGCTTGGACTTTGTATATCTACAGAGTATAGTTGTTCTACCCCCACTTTATGCCTGCCTTGTAGGATTTAGTGAGGGGTGAAAAGGTCTATGAAAAAGAGTTCCTTCTCATTATGAATTTTTTTCAGCTTTGACAGATAGTGTCATCTACTGATGTATTCAATCATCTGTCATGCTTTACCATTCCCATGATATGTAATACAAGTGTTTTTTGTTCCTGTGATGCAAAGGTCTGTTCCCCTTTTTGCAATGTGTACATATCAGTAAAGCTCACTGCTATTACTAGACAGCTGTGTAAAGAAGTAGACTCCTCCATAGGACCATTCACTTATATGTTTAAGCTTTTCCCTGATCTCACTGTGGAGCCCAGGGACAGGTTCTGTATTGCCTACCTTTTCATTGTATGATTGAGCCAGCTGTAATTGCATGACATTAGCTACCATAATTCTGTATTCCAAAATAATTATAGCCCTAGTTTTTGATGGGTTTCTTATAGGTAGCAAATGGAAGAGCCAGAGTATCTCCAAATAAGAGTGTTGTTTTTCCTGGGATATAAAGGAGAGTTCTCCCCTGGATTTAGGAGTGGGGCTCAGTAATGACAGCTAATTGAAGTTAGTGAGGTGTGACTAATGAGAAGAAATTGAGGAACAAAACTCGTGTATTTGTTTTTTCATAGGGGTTGACGATTTAGTTACTAGCAGGCTGATGTAGATGTCAGGTATGTGTGAAGTTGTATTTAACTCATGAGTCACCTTGTGTATTACAATAACTAATATTTTCATCTCCCCCTTCATTGTTTAAGGAATTTCAGTCCAAGATATACCTGTCACAGGGAGAGGTAATTCAGGTAGAAGCCGGGGTCGCCCTAAAGGTTCAGGCAGTGGATCCAAAGGCACAGGGAAAGGCCGGAGCCGGAAGTCAACAGCAGGAAGTGCAGCTGCAATGGCAGGTGCCAAAGCAGGGGCGGCAGCGGCCTCTGCAGCAGCATATGCAGCATACGGGTACAATGTGTCTAAAGGTAAGGGAGACTACTACATAGAGCAAACTAAACGATGTTTTGATGTAAGGCTGTTCAGACATCCTGCCAGGGAACAGGAATTGTATTATAGTATCTCTAGAGTCTTGTGTTCTTTCTCATTGCGATTCAGTCATGTAGCTGTACTGAATGGCATGTAGTATGATGTCAGAAGATTGTGATAGTACAGCAAGTTCCACCACCCCAATGCAGGGGAAGTAAGAGATTGGGAGCACTACCTCTAACTCTCCTCTAGGTTTTTGATCTTATGTTTTCTAGGCAGAAGTCTTGCTTGCCCTTGGATTACGTAGCACTTCATGCATTTCCTTCCTCTCTCAGTGAAATGGGATTTTGTTCGATCACATTGGACAGTGCTGCTTACCACGGAAACATGGCTATCGCTGTTCTTTGCGGTTGTCATGTGGTAGCTCTGTAGCTATAACTGTAGAGCCAGAACTTCAGCTGTTTGATTTGACATAACTCCATTTAAATCAATTGGTGCTACAGTGATTCACACCTGCTGAGGACCTGGCAAAGTGGTGTATACCAGATGGGCTATGGCTCCCTGTTAGACTTCTCTCCCTTATGTGATCAACAGGCTCAGACAATTCATAAGCACAAGGTGGTCAGTGAAAGCAAGTTGGATTAAAGAGCATTAATTAAGAGTCTGTTAATATATTCCTTTAATGTAAATGCAAGTCACAGAAGTTAAATTTTTTGTTACTGACAAGCCACAGTGTGTGAATGGTGTGTTCATGTGGAATCTTTTTTTTTTTTTCCCCTTCTTTCCCCTGTTGCTAGGTATGTCTGCAAACAGCCCTCTCCAGACATCAATAATTCGGCCTGCTGGACTTGCAGACTTTGGACCTTCAAGCACCTCTTCTCCTTTGAATTCCCCCTTGAGCAAAGGCAACAGTGTTTGTGGGACCCCAAAAAGCTTAAATGTGACCAGCACTATACCAGAAACCCCAGTTCGGAAACAAAGCAAAGGAGCCCACACCTCAGGTGGGCGGTAGTAAATTTGAGCCCTGGAGCTTACCTTAACCGTATTGGCTTTCAAAGTAGCCCACCCTGCCAGCAGAAGGCATGCAGATAAATGCCTGTTGCCATCCCACATGTCTGTGAAAAGAAAATCACAGCACAATGGGGATGAGTGGTTTACGTGAGCACCTTGATTATGTGTATCCAAAAAAATTACTTTTGCAGATTCTGTGAGGAGTATGGATAAGGAGTGGGGTTAACTGAGAATGTTTCAGATTAGTTTTTCAATTAAGATTTACTGATACATCCTACAAGCATGCTGTGAGAGAGATCCTGCAGCTGTTTGTGGTTTTGAACACACCAGTGTACTGTCCTTCCTCTTTTTTCAGCTTCAGATGGAGTTCAGCTCCATTCTTATTCTAAGAAATCAGTATCTGAACTTGGAGGGTATTCTATGAAGTCAGAGAAACCCTGTGCACTGAGGACCTGACAGTGCATTTGAGGGTGTGCCCATCCAGGGGAGCTGGGTATTTGAATAGTCTGGCTTCTCTAGTGTGAATCAGTAGTGAATCTAGGGATTCTATGAAGAATTATCTGAAGACCTTGATTTCAAGGCCATGAGAAAGAAATCTCACAGTTTCCAGGGTTTGGACTCTTGTCAGCACTATGCTTTTGAATCTGTTCTAAACATCTAGCAGGAGCTGGAACCACAGTTCGACAGAGTGCGCCTATTTAGTGTTCCTACATCTGCTTCACAGAGAGAAAGAAGCTGCAAGTAACTGGTTTACATTTCAAAGTCCAGGTCTGTTAGCATTGAACATTTGCTATGCTGGATTTAACAATGATCTCTCTCAGTTTGAGCTATGCTGAGCTCTTAAAAGGTGTAGGAACCATCAGGCTCTGCTTGTGTATGTTTCAAGAAGAGGGAATGCTGATGTGTAGGGGGACGAAGTTCATTGCTATTCCTCTCATTGTGCAATAGCAGAACTTGCTGATGTTGCCTTTTGGGTACGGCAGCTTGCTATGCCACAAGGGGAGCAATGGGCAACTTTACTGAAACAAGGAGTGTGCCAGTCAACCCTCTGGGAAAAATGAAGTCCCCCATTCCAAGCGCCTACACAGTATGTTCTTCCAGCATGTTTCCCATTTGTCAGTGATTGTCTCACGCAGCAGCTTGGCTGAATGCATTACAGTGTGCAGGCACTAGTAGCCAAGCCCCATAAGACTTATAGAAGCCATTAAAGAGAACAGGAGTGCTGTCAGTGCCGCTCTGTGTCCTCATTCTCTCAGATCTCTCTTTCCCCATCCTAAATGCACAAACCTCTCTATAGCCCCTGACTTGGCTGTAAGTGTTGTCTGCATTGCACTGAGACATAGGTGGGGGGGGAGCAGTTCTCCTGTCAGGCTCATTGAAATCAAATGGCTATGCTACTGGGGCACTTTCATCCATTGTGAGAGAAAGAGAAGCAAGCTATGAGTTACAGGTCTCTGCTGTGACAGCAGATGATTTTTTTTTTCATCCCCAAACCCCTTGCCTGGCATCTCACAGTGTGAAGCAAGTGCTTCTTGTGGGCTCTGCCTCAAATTTGCACACCTGAAAATAGCAGAACTGAGTTTAGTTTGGTTGATTTTTAAACAGATTTGTAGGGGATAATTGGGGGGTGTCACTTAAATTAAATCATGAAGACTTCCCCCTTCCCCTCATATTCACATGTATATATGATATTTAGAGGGAATCAGAAAAATGCCAAGCCTTTTTTCTCTTTGAATGTGCTGTCTATTTTTATAACTGAACTTGTATATATGTATAAAAAGAGACACATCTTTCTTTTACTAATTGGAGAAGAAAATCTTAAATAAATTCAGTGAGATAATTTTATGTAAATCAGAGTCTCTGTGGTTTGTACTCGTGTAGCCATATGAATGGGGGGAAGTAAGGTAGTGAAGTGTGTGGGAGTGCACATCTGTGGGGATGTGTAAGTGTGCTTAGGCTTTGGAATCAGGTGGTCTGTGTTCTACTCTCTGAGCAATAGTGCACTCTAATTATTTTTTACTGTTTTTGTTGTCTAATTAATTTACTGGATATGTACATTTTATATAACTAAGCAACCTACTGTGTGCAGTGCAGAGAGAACATGTACAGTACATTACAGGATAGCAGATGAATTTCTTCCAAGGAAGGTCGCAGATCTCGTGTCTGGAAAATGGTTGATTCCTTTTTCAATGCTTCAGCCCATATAGTTATTCCTTCAAATGGAATTGTCAAGGGTTTGTTTATATGCATTTTTTTTTAAACTGCTAGAAAGTTATGCCAGAGATTGAAATAATGCCATTGCAAGGTAAAGAAAATGAGGAGAACCTTGCGTATAGGAGGAGATTGCAAAGATTTATTATAATTTAATCTACAAAGGCTTAAAGTGAGGATACTAGATTTGAGGTAGTCAAATTAATTTTTTAAAAAATTCTCAATGACCTGTCATGCTGTGTCAGGGAAGGTGATGGAAGCCTAATTGTTTGGGACGTTTAAAGTAGACTGTGCAAACTCTAGAAGATGCATAGCAGGGAACAATTATCTATCTCCCTCCCTTCATAGGCAGGGAGATAAACAGGATGACCTACACTAGGTCTGTGCTACAGACCTATATCTGCATAACTACGTCGCTCAGAGGTGTGAAAAATCCACACCCCTAAGTGACATAGTCATACCAACCTAAGCCCCAGGGAAGACAGCACTATGTTGGCAGGAGAGCTTCTCTGCAGCTGCCATCTCTTGTGGAGGTAGATTAACTATGCCAACGGGAGAAGCTATCCTGTCAGCATAGGTATGTCTTCACTTAAAATGCTGCATCGGCGCAGCTGCACTTAAGTGTAGACCTGTCTGAAGACTCTTCCACCTCTCACTTCTGTGAAGGATTGTACTGAAAACTGATCAGTTCTTCTTTATCATTATGTGTAATGTGAGAACAAGGGTACCCTTGACGAAGTTAGAGAGCAGTACATTTAAAAGGAATTAAAATGGATGCTGTTTTATTCAAAGTACAGTTGACTTTTGGAATTCACTACTGCTGGAGATTATGAAGACAAATAGTGTTGGGGCTTTTTTAAAAGGCAGCCTAGTTTTTATGACTGTCCATTAACACTGGGCATTATATGCACAATACAAGAGAATATAATGGATATGCATAATGAAACCACTTGCTTTGAAGTGTCAGGTAGAAATTCTCATGGCCTCTTTACCCAGGTACTGTGTTGAACAATTGTCTTTCCTCTGAAGCATCAGATACTTGCCACTTCTGAAAACAAGGTACTGGACTAAATGACTTTATGGTCTGAGCTGGTATGGTAAATTGTGTGTCAACACATTTGTGAGATATTGGGGATTGCATATGTCCATCATGCTGTTTGATTGTAGCATTTACCCCTTTATCCACTTATTGCTGTAAAACTGTAAGTATAAATATTAACCAGAGTTAACATTACTCTTTAGGATTTTAAAATCTTCATTTAAATCCCTTTAGCTGAGCTTTCTTTAGGCCAATGGTTCTCAAACTGTGGGTCAGGATCCCAAAGTGGGTCGCAATCCCATTTTAATGGGGTCGCCAGGGCTGGCTTAGATTTGCTGGGGCCCAGCGTTGAAGCCTGAGCTCCACCGCACGAGGCCAAAGTCCAGAGGGCTTCAGTTCTGGGTGGCCGGGCCCAGGTTACAGGTCCCTGTCTGGGACTGAAGCCCTTGGGCTTCGGCTTTAGTCTTTCCCAGGGCGGTGGGGCTTGGGCTTTGCTCTCTCTCTCCCATCCCCTGCACCCCCCAGGGCAGGAGGGCTCAGCCAGTCTCAGGCTTTGGTCCCTTCTCCTGAGGTCATGTAATAATTTTTGTTGTCAGACGGGGGTCGTGGTGCAATGAAGTTTGAGAACCCCCACTTTAGGCCATCTGGGTTTAGAGTTTGCAGGCTGTGCATTAACTTTTTGCTCTCAATCCTGGATCAAGTATATTGTCATTCTCAGTAGCTATTCAAGGACTAGATCACCTCAGTTATACTGGTCTGCTAAATTTTGAAAGATATTCTAAAAGAGATTTCACCTGGGAGCTACTTCATTTCTTAACTTCACTAGATTTATACTGCACTGCTAGGATAAGGCTAAGTACTTCTCATGCTTAAGGGCATAATCTGATTACCTGCAGAAGTTGGGAAAGATTTTTGTTGATGTAAATGGGGAATAGCGTTGGGGAGAAGAATTCATCTCCTTCAGAAGCATCAGCTATTGGCAAGATACCAGATTTAATAGCCCAATTGTCTGAACCAATATGGTAAATCCTATGCTCCAAATTACAACCTTCCTCTTTCTTGCAGCACCTTGGAATGCTCTTCCAGAAACCTTCTTGACATATGTCCTCTGAAAATAGGAAAAGCAAGATGTTGGGTCCTGGGCTTTCTCTCTAGCCTTATCCTACCCCTAACTTAAATCCCACCTCTCCTCTTCCTTGTAGCAATAAAATTATTCCAAACCAGATGAAGCTTTGAACCCATTTGATGTTAGACTTTACTTACATAATGTTCTTTTCTGGGATGTGTTTCAATGTTCAGGTGTGAAATAACAGTTCCCTCTCCCCTTGACTGATAGGCATCGTCCATTGTGGCTGCAAGGATGGGGTGATGTGGGGTGGGAAGGGAAATTCTTCAAGCAGAACAGCCGTGTGCTCTTGAATTCCTGTACAGATAGGCTCCTTCTTTACTCTCCATGATAGATGGCTACTGCACTGTGACCTCCAACTGCATTAAAACGCTATTATATGAGCCTTTTTACTAACATCACTTCTCGCTACAACGTAAAAGATTCGTTGTTTTCCTCCATGATGGCAAGGATCACGGCATCTACAGTTAGCACCTCCTTTCAAATGGCACGAGACAACATCAGTAGAAAGTTTGGGATGACCAATCTTCTGTCTTCAAAGCCAACTGGTATGTACAGTGACTTCCTATGATTGTGATGTCTATTTACAAGCACCAGTCCTTCCTTCAGTCTTCCTCATGAGTGTTATACCACCATTCAAGATCCCTACGTTGCCTTTGGGGCTTTGGATTGACTGGAATGATACTTCTGCTTTGTCTGCCTGAATTCTTAAAACAAAAGGTTTAGTAGAACCTGCTTCCATCCCAAGATTGTGGAAACAGAATGAATTATACTAAACCCAAATGTATGTGTAGTTTGCACGCATCGTTACCTTGAACAATCCTCACTAACCTTTCCAAAAACAAGAGGTGCCTTTATTTTTAGTCAGAGACTAGGAGAATCAGTTTGAAACTATTACTGCTGCTTTGGACTGTTATACAATATTTTTGTGTAGGATGAGGCTAAAGTCGAGCTTATTCCCATTTCCATATTCATAACCTGAAGCTGGTTATTTTGTTCTCAGATAGCATTTGAGGGGTGCCTCACTTGGGGAGAAGTCATCTATACACTTAATTGACCCCCAGTTACTCCATTTTGTGTCTTACTGGAGAGAAGCTGTCTCCACGTCTTACCTTCACCTCTGTGTGTTTTACTTGGAGAGTATAATCAAATTTTTTTTTTTTTAGATCTCTGGAATCTCACATGGAGGGGCCCTCTCGCCATACCTCTAGCTCTCAGCTTTCTCTGTGTCCCAAACCTTAGGAAGATGCTGGTTTTTCTTTTCAAGAGTCTTATTCTTCGAGGGGTTGCTCATGTCCATTTCCATATAGGTGTGCGCACATTGTGTGCACCATCACTTGAAGACTATTTTCTCCTAGTGGTATCCGTCAGGTCGACTCTGGTGCCCCTTGGAGTGGCACCTCTACGGCGTGGTGTATAGGCACTTGCTGGCCCATCCCCTCCTCAGTTCCTTCTTTCCGTCTGTGGCAGTCGCTGGAATGCTCCTATCTCTTCCTTAGCAAGTGGTTCCGATAGTAGTCCTCTTCCTGTAAGTAGATTGTAGATGAGTGTAAATAGTTTGTTAGAATAAGTATAGTGACAGTTAATGATAATAGTGGGTAAGCACCTGCTCTGCAGGGGGGAAGAGAGGGTGTGGTGTCCTGCCCGGGCCCTGGGGCATGCCTCAATCCCAGGGCTTCAGACAGTGTGCAGCATGCCGCAAGCACGTGCCAATTCATGACCCTCACAAGAGCTGTTTAAAGTGCTTGGGAGAGGGTGATATTCAGGATAAGTGCTGGATCTCTAGGAACTTCAAACTGAGGATCAAAAAAAAGACACAATCAATTAAAGTTCCTACTTATGGAGGTGACACTCCGTTCCACTTCAGAGCGGCACCGGCACGCTTCTCCGGTGCCCAAGAAGGTGGAGCCAAAGACACGGTGCCAACTCCATCACTGGTGCTGAAGAAGCCATCAAAGAAATTTGATTGGGGTATTCCCCCTCGGGAGAGACTGAGAGTGCATGATCTGTGTCAGACCACTCTCAATCAGAGGTGATTGAACCAGCAACATTAACTCCAGCACTGGCAGGGGAACCATTGAGTTCTGCACCGAGAGCCTCCTCATGTAGGATGAGACAAGAAGGGGACACGACCCTCACAGCACCATTGACGCCAGAGGCTTATGAGGTGGTGCAAAACCTCTTTACTCTCCTGGCACCACCGTCCCAGAGCCAAAGCCTGCAGAGGATAAACTAAACGCTGCAGATTCCAGCCACCATGGGACATAGCACCATCTTGGTCACCTAGGAGCAGGTCTTCTGGCATGCCCCGTGGATGAGACCCAGGGGCACCACCGCAAGTGATCCAGGGCTCCCACAGAGGACGTTCTGTTTTGGCATCCTCAGAGACAAGGGCACCCACTCTATCCCCTTCAGAAAGAGGACCAGTCCCTGGGGAAGAGGTCAGGGACCCTCACACCACACCAGTGAGGGACCTGCCAGGGCTGGAGGAGGTCCATGCACTAGCGATGGTCCAGGCCACTTTTTTCATCCTCCCTGGACAAAGCAGTGGCGGGTAAGGCTATAGGCTTAAGGATGGCTTCAGGGCCAGCAAGAATTTCCCTGCCCCTGAATGAGGCCATTCAACAGCCCATAAAAGCACTGTGGCAGAACCAGACCTCTCTTCAGCCTGCTGCTAAGTACAAAGGAAAGGGTACAAATTCCTTTATACTCATCCTCCATCAGGCTCCTTAGTTGTTGCTTCAGCCAACAAAAAGGAAAGGCAAGGACAGCAGGGCCTGTCACCAAGGCCAAAGAGGCAAAAAAGCTGGACCTCTTGGAGGAGAAAGTCTACTCCACAGGGTGCCTTCAGCTTAGAATTGCTAACCACCAGGCTCAGTTTAGCGGTTATGACTTCAATTCATGGCCAGCAATTCAGAAGTTCAAAGAGCTCCTGCTAGCTGACTTTAGAGTGGAGTCTGGGGCCTTGGCTGAAGAGGGCAGAGCAATAGCCAAGGCATCCCTCCAGGTGGCACTAGATGCTGCAGATGCGGCAGCCTGGGCGATGGCCACAGGCATTGTAATGAGGATAAGCTCCTGACTACAGTCAGGCCTCCCTCTTGAGGTCCAGCAAATGGTTCAGGACTCCCATTTGAGGGGCAGTCCCTGTTTTTGGAACAAACCGATGCCCAACTGCACAGCCTCAAGGATTCAAGGGCAACCTTCAAGTCATTGGGCCTCCACAGTCCAGCCCTGTCCTGGAAATATTTTAAGCCGCAGCTTATGTGCCATTTCTGCCAGCCCTACCAGAGAGAGGACTTTGAGCGAAGGAGGAATAGGGGTTTTAGAAAGAGACAGACTGCTCACCCCTCGACAGCTTTGATGTCTCTGCCCATGAAACGATCATTGGGCAACAGACAAAGCTTTTGAGGATGCGCTCAAGGACGTTGCCCCAACCCCAAAACCTGGATCTTACCCCTATGTTTGTTGACCGTTTGTCTCCCTTTCACCAGGTGTGGGCCAACATCACGTCCAACTGATGGGTGCTCAGTACTGTAGAAGTGGGATGCATCTTGCAGTTTGTCTCTTCCGCTCCTGGTCCCCCCATCCCCGTCCCTCTTCAGGGACTCTTCTTATGAAATCTCCTGGCCACGGGGTGCAATTCCTCATAAAGGCAGGAGCAGTGGAGGAGTTTCCAACAGAGCTAAGAGACAAGGGGTTTTACTCCTACTATTTCCTGATCACAAAGTCCAACGGGAATCTCAGACCTATCCTAGATCTCAGGAACCTCAACAAGTTCTTGAAGTTGAAGTTCTGTATGGTCTCTCTAGCCTCGATTATTCCTTCCCTAGATCCAGGGGAATGGTATGCCTCACTCAAATTGAAAGACACATATTTTCATATAGCCATCTTCCAGAGGCACGGAAGTTACCTTCAGTTTGCAGTAAATCAGAATGACTATCATTTCATGGTTCTGTCCTTCAGCCTATTCCCAGCCCCAAGAGTGTTCATAAAATGTATGGTGATGATAGCGGCCTTCCTCAAAAGGAGAGGGGTGCAGGTCTACCTTTAGCTGGATGAGTGTTTGGTGAGATGTCAGTGCAGGGAGTTAGTGGAAGGACATGTGCCAATCGTACTGTTGACTTCCAAGAGCTTGAGTCTCCTGATCAACAAGCAGAAGTCCACACTCACGCCCACCCAGAGGATAGAATTCATAGGAGCGATCCTCGATGCAAACCAAGCTCAAGCTGCCCTGCTGGAGAGATGCCTCAGGACCATCTCCTTCGAGGCCTGCCAGCTTGCCCCACAACCACAGCAAGAAACTGCCTAAAACTTCTCTGGCATGTGACCTCCTGCACCTATGTAGTTCAGCGTGCATGTTTCAGGCTCCGCCCTCTATAGCTGTGGCTGGCTTTGGTGTACATACCGGGGCGTCACCTGCTAGACAGAATGGTTACTCTTCCCCAAGAGATGCTTGATGCCCTTCAGTGGTGACTGAATCAAGATGTAGTACAAGACCCGCACTGCTGGTAGAGCTGGTCACGAATGCCTCAGGTATGGGCTGGGGAGCCCACTTGGGGCCCCTCAGGAAACTAGGTCTGTGGGCACCAGAGGAGGTGCCCCTGTGTATCAGTGTCTGGGAACTAAGGGAAATATTCCTTGCCTGCCAGGTGTTCTGTCACAAGCTCCGGTACAAGTCCATATCAGTCTTCATGGACAACACCATGGCAGTGTTCTATATAAACAAGCAAGGGGGAGCCCAATCGTTTCCCTTATGCCTCAAGGCGTCAAAACTCTGGAACTACTGCGTAGCCCACTCTATTCACCTGCAAGCCACTTATCTTCTGGGTTCGCAAAATAAGCTAGCAGATCACCTGAGCAGATCCTTCACCAGTCATTACGAGTGGTCTCTCCGACTGGATGTCATTTAGGCTATTTTCTGGAGGTGGGAGTTTCCCGAGGTGGACCTGTTTGCAACCAGGAGCAACAGGAAATACCCCCAGTTTTGCATGTACCTGAGGCACAGTTCGGGGTCCCTTTCAGATGCCTTCCAACTGCCATGTGGGGGGAAACTGCTATATGCTTCCCCTCACAACCTTCATTCACAGGGGGGTACTCCATGTCAAAGGGAACAAGACGTGTAATTCTCATGGCACCGGCATGGCTGCGCCAACATTGGTTCACAACTCTGCACAAACTCTTGATAGACGTCCCAGTCGATCTCCCACTGTGGCCACATCTGATCTCCCAGGGCCATGGCCGCATGCTTCATCTGAACCTGGACTCTCTACATTTGACAGGTTGGCACCTTCGTGGCTGAACGAAATGGAACTGGTCTGTTCGGCACTGGTCCAAGAGGTCCTTCTTGGCAGTAGAAAGTGTTCAACTAGTACGGCCTACATAGCGAAATGGAAGAGGTTCTTGCTCTGGTTACTTCAGAAGGGGTTCTCCCCTCTGGAAGCCATGCTCCCTTTTATCTTGGACTATCTGCTCCATCTGAAAGGGGAAGGTCTAGCAGTGTCCTCTATTAGATTCCACTTGGTGACAGTATTGGCATTCCTCCCTCTGGTGAACGGAGTTTTTTCTCCAACCCAATTAGCTTTTGATTCTTAAAGGGCTTGGAGCACTTGTATCTACACGTGTGATGACCTCTGCCCTCCCGGGATCTCAACCTGGTCCTATCGTGTCTGACAGGGTCACCGTTCAAGCCACTAGCAACATGTCCTTCCATTAATTTATCCTGGAAGGCCATCTTTCTGGTGGCTATCACCTCAGCCAGAAGTGTGTCAGAGATCTGAGTTCTCACCTATGAGCTGCCGTACACGGTCTTCAAGGACAAAGTTCGGTTATGGCCCATCCATCATTCCTTCCGAAAGTGGTCTCCCATTTCCACAGTAGTCAGGACATCTTTCTCTCACTCTTCTATCCTCAGCTCCATGCAACGAAACACGAACAGTGGCTGCACTCTTTTGACACTGTGGCTGCACTTCTTTTTATGTAGAAAGACCAAACCATTTCAAAAGTCACCCAGCAATTTGTGGCCATTGCAGAAAGGATGACGGGCAGCCCAGTCTCGGCTCAAAGGCTTTCCTCATGGATAAAGTCCTGCATCAGCACATGCTATGACCTGGCAAAGGTGTCTTGGCCACATGTAACGGCAAACTCCACATGATCACAGACCTCATTAACAGCATTTGTGGCCCATGTCCAATTATAGGCATCTGCTGGGCACTGACCTGCTCACAGAATACTACGCCTTTCCTCAGCAGGCGAGGAATGATGCAGCCTTCAGTGTAGCAGTCCTCCAGTCCATGTCTCACAGGAACTCTGACCCCTCCACCTGAGTGTTTGCTTGGCGGTCACCTATATGGGAATGGACATGAGCAAGCACTTGAAAGAAAAACAGTTACTAAACTTTCCATAACTCTTGTTCTTTGAGATATGTTGCTCATGTCCATTCCACAATCTGCCCTCCTCCCCCTCTGTCGGAGTTGCTGACAAGAAGTAACTGAGGAGGGGGCGGGCCAGCAGGTGCCTATATGTCGCACCATAGAGGCACCACTCCAGGGGGTACCAAAGCTGACCCAACAAATACTACTAGGTGAAAAATCTTCCAGCGATGGTGCACACGATGCATGCACACCTATATGAGAATGGACATGAGCAACACATCTCGAACAACAACAGTTACAGAAAGGTTAGTAACTGTTTTTTAAACCCAGCTGCTCAGGAAAATACTAACTTTGTTTATCATAGATGCTTATAAAGTTCCCTGAGGAAATAAGAATTTAAATAGAGTTTCGATTTGATCCAAGCTGTTGAGAAACGTGATCATATTTGCCTTCCAGAGCGTTATCTGCTGTCTAGAATATGAATGAGAATGCTGTATAACTCTTATCAAAGTATCCTTAGGAACCACTTAATCTTCTTATAAAGCAGATGTGAGTGCAGTGGGTGTCATTGTGCAGACTTGTTTTAAAGAAGAATTAAATCTTGCAACCTTTATCCACCCCATGCCAACCGTAATTTGGACTAGTTGCCTTTATGCATCTTACAACACCTATAAATGTTTTTTATGAAGGTTGGAATAATCAGCAAATGTCATGCATTATAATGATGATTACTTTTAAACTATATTAAACCATTGCCACGTGATTTTAATGATTTCAGCAACTGGAAAACTCCAGAGTGTTGGTGATTAGTAAATGAAGTGGATTGTTCCTGGACACACCCTACAAACTCTCCTCTATTACCTGTGACAAAGCCCTTTCCAAGCTGAACAGCTCTTCACCCTTTAAGGACTCTCCATTGAGAATGCACCAATCAAGTGTCATGAAATCACAGAAATTCATGTTGGAAAAGACCTTTTTAGGTCATCTAGTCCACCCCCTAGGTACTAATGTTAGGGTTATTCTGTATAGTATGTTCTCTAGTTATTCCTTCTGCTTTCATGTGACATGGTTTCCAGCACTTCCTTTCAGAGGCTATTCTGCATTTTTACAGGCCTTGTTGTTAGCACATTTTTCTGATATGCAATCTACATTTTCCTGTGCTCAATTTCATCTGGTGACTAAGTATATTACTACTACTATAAAATTATAGCATCCTTCATCCATGAATCTCAGTGTTTTTCAAGCTACAGTTAAACCTCACAATAGCTCTGTGGTACAAAACAATTTATAATCATTTACAGATATGTATACTCCACTAGCAACAGAGACCTGTGGCACCTTATAGACTTCTATAAGGTGCCACAGGACTCTTTGGCGCTTTTTACAGATCCAGACTAACACGGCTACCCCTCTGATATGTATAATACACTGATACTCGCATGGATCACCCTAAACAGTTCTCCACTCTTTAGTGTTTGCAACGTGTTGACAATTATTGTGTCTTTACTCTTAGTCATAATTTGGTGAAGTGAACATTTAGTTCTGTTAATCTGTTCTCATAAATGAATCCTCCTAGCTTTTTAATAATTTTTGTTACTCTTCTCTGAATTCTTTCTCCAGGGTGAGATCTGTCTGGCATTGTTATGTCTGGAATTGCACACTGGGGGTGGATTTTCAAAAGTACCTAACGCTCTCTGTAACTCTCTATATTTTTTTGACCCTCTGAGGCACCAATACTCTGGCTCAGTAGGATAGAGTCTTTGAGACAGAGTATTGGTGCCTCAGAGGGTCAAACAAATGTAGAGCAGATCTTGGCACACAAGATCTGCTTCTCTACTGTCCCCTTCTGAGTCCTGTCTGTCCCTCATGCCTTTTCTGTCCAGTGTCTCTCCCTGGCATCCTGATGGTCTCTGTGCTGAGCTGTGGATGGGCTCGTAGCGTTGGAATGTGGAAGTAGCCAGCAGAACTTAACAGGTCCAGCTATTCCTTGAAGAGAGATAACGAATACAAGAAACAATGTTGTTGTTTAAATGTTATATTTAAACCATGGCTTGTGTCTGAGATGTTACGGGAATAAATGTGTGTGGGTAGTTTGGAATTGCCAGCAACCATGTTTCTTTAATTAGAGGAACTTGGGAAATCAATATAAACGGAGAGGATATGTTAAGAAGAACTCATTTTAAAATGTTTCCTTTGCCAAAATTAACATCAGTTTGACCACACAAATGTTGTAGAAAGTTCAGTTGTACCATGAAGAGTATGGTAAATATAGAGACTTTTATACACACAAAAATGTGAAAAAGAACATCATTAAGTTTCAAAGCCAAGCACTCAGAAGTTAGGAAATGCCAGAATAAGGGTTTTTTGTGGAATCTTAATTAAGCTGCCATGTACATATACATCTATGTTATTTACATAAATCACCTCCTTTTTTTTCCACAGAACCCTTGCCTCATTCAGTGCACAGAATGGATGGTGCCACTTAATGAGCAGCCATTCAGTTATTTTTCCTCAGTTCAATCTGTGACCCCAGGTGGTCTTTACTGCACATTATTTAAACACTGCTCTGACTACAGAATTAATTTTATCATGGGCATTTCTGGGGGGCTCATCACTGTAGTATTTGAGTTCTTCACAAACATTAATTTATCTTCACAACACCTCTGTAAGGAAACGGGGTGCTCTTTCCCCTATTTTACAGGTAGGAAATAGAAGAACAGAGAGATTTGAGTATCCACTAATTTTTGGTGCTGAATTTGAGACACCTAGAATCTAATACTTCAGAGTACTTAGCACTGTATAGCACCATATATGTTAAAAGAGGTCCTGTGGAAAAAATATGTGGTCACCTAATTAAAGACTATCTTATAAAGCATATTCACAAGGGAACTGAATTAATGTTGCACAGGCAACCTTTATTCTGGTATTTCCTAACTGAGTACTTGACTTTACACACACAAAAAACATACATTAAAAAATTAAGGTTGAAATATCCTAGATGTGGCAGGGCAATGACTCACTGGTGCGGTGCCTCCTGCTGGTCATCCTGGGAATTAGCTCTTCCAGCCCAGAGCGCCCTCTGTAGGCTAGTGTCTCGCCTGCCACTGGCCCCTGTGTCCCTCCTGGAACCCGATGCCCTTTGCTCAGGGGTTCTGCCCACCACAATATCCCCTCAATCTGGGTCTCCCCCCCACCCCCCGGGGAACCCCATAGACCCACCTTGCCTCAGTGGCTACTGCCAATCTCACTGGGACAGATGGCAGTCTGTAAACCACTCATCGTCGGCAAAGGGGGTTGGACCAGCTGCCTCTGCCTATTCCTTGGCTGCCAGTCTGCAGCCTTAATATCCTTTTGTGGGCCCTTAACTCGGCTTTGCTAGGCTGGAGCTCCCCAGCTCCCTCTGCCCTTCTCCAGCACTGCTCCCCACTAAGTACCCTCTTCAGCTTCCCAGGCAGCCAGGTCCTCCTCTGTCTAGGGAGCTAGAGAGAGTGTATGTCCTTCAGTGTCTGGCCCTCAGCCCTCTTATAGGGTCAGCTGTGGCCTGATTGTGGCATGGCCCAAGCTGTGGCTGCTTCCCTCAGTCAGCCTAGCATTCCCCCCCACTACAGCGCTCTTCCAGGGCTGTTTTAAGCTCTTCAGGGCAGGAGTGGGGTGACTACCCCGCATAGGCGCCAACTTTCTCCAGCACCGGTTGGTGCCCATGCCACCCTGCCCCTTTCCCCGCCCCTGGGCTGCCCTGTCTCCACCCCATCCAAAGTCCCCGTCCTAACTGTGCCCCCTCCCTGCCCCTATTGGATCCCTACCCCAAATCCCCACCCCAGCCCCACCTCTTCCCCAGTGTGCTGCGTTCTCCCTCCTTCCTCCCTGCGAATCAGCTGTTTTGCCGCACAAATGCTGGGAGGGAGGGGGGAGAAGCAGGATGCGGCGGCGCGCTCATGGAGGAGGCGGAGGGGAGGTGAGCTGGAGCAGGGGAGCAGGGTGGGGCCATGGGGAGCAGCATCCACCAATTTTTTTCTGTGGGTGCTCCAGCCCTGGAGCACCCATGGAATTGGCACCTATGCCACCCTGGTACACTAGGGTTGTTTTGGTTTTTTTTAAAGCCAACTGTGAAACAACAGAAAATGCATCATGTAGCATCATATTGCCACCACCATGGGTCATCAGCAGGGTAGGACCTTAGATCTAATGCACAAACATCTGCCACTTGAGCTAATGGAGTAACTGAAAGTAGGCTGCCATTCAGTAGGTGGACCAGCATTGGGCGGATGAGACATACACTTTGCCTGTGGGTTGCACAGGTATTCGTTGATAGCAGAGGAACAGTGTTGCTCAGGAATTTTGTGTTCCATGAATGTGCTCTATTAGGCACAGATCCTTCTGTCTGTTCTCTCCTCAAGCCTGACTCCTCCTGTCCCATCCCCTCCAGCTTGTCTCTGTTCTGGTCCTGTCTCTTCTCACCCCTGGCTCCTCATCACAGTCCCACTCTTCTTGCCTTCCCGGTCTCCAGTTGTCAGGCTTCTCATCCCTGTCTGTTTGACCCCATCACCCCCAGTCTGTCTCCCTTCACTTTCAGTCCCATTCTCCTTGATTAGTCGCTCCCTGTTCCCCCTCCTGGCTCCTCATCCAATCTCTCTCTTACCTCCTCCTGGCCTCCATGCTTGTTTCCCCTCTGCACATTGGCTCCCAGTCTTCTCCCTGGGCTCCTTAGCCAATCCCAGTCCTCCCCCACCGCCATGGGTCCTTGTCTCAATCTTCCTGTCCCAAAAGGAAAAATTCTGTGTAGCCTCAGTCTTAACCAGCTGTTAAAAATATACCTGAGGGCCAATTATCTGAGGGAGAGAGCACCTCAGTATAACAACTGTGTCCCTCGTAGGTTGTTTCAACGAGTGCTGTCTGTTTCCAGGTCTCCAGAACAACTCAAGGATAGGTGGGGACAAGGTGATTGTCCTCAGTTCACTGTAAATAACACCTCCCTGGCTTTGAGTTTCACTGATCTTTCACATCATTTCAGCTGCAATACTGAACATGTTATTTACAACACTGGCTTTTCTTAGGGCCTCTGAAAGTGTTAACACATACCACAGTGGCTGGCACAAGATGATTACTAGAAGTCAAGAGTTAACATAAACATATCCACAAACAATTTATGGGATTTCACAACTTAAAACAGAACTTCCTCAGCATTCTCTGAAAGAGGGGCAACATTCACTTCCTCCCCTGGGAACTAACGCCATATCTATTGTGCAACTTTCAGCTGAATTGGAACCAGTTAGACCTTATCTAGACTAGGAGAAAAAAAGTGTTTTAAATTTAACATTAAACACATTTCAAACATGACTTAGTAGCTGGGGGTGGGGGGAGCTGCTTTGTGGACATAAAATGTTGTTCGTTGTAACTGCGTTAGATGGGAGTGTCGTGAACTGCTTCCAAAATATAATTGTAGTGTAGATGGATCCAGCCATGCCTCTGGTTCAGAGCAGAATGGTGATGATGTGGTTTGAACAGAGGACGGAGAGCCAGGAACTAATGAATTCCAGCTCTGATACTGACTTTAGGCAAGTCACTTACCGTCTCTGCTTCAGCGTCGTCATCTGTTATTTACTTGGTTCTCAAGGATTCTGTGTGGATTTTTAAAGCACATTGAAGGTTAAAAGTGCCATAGGTGCATAGTATTACTATTAATATGGACGACTCTAGTTCTGTTTTAATAGTATAGCACAGGCTTACACCAATGAGGTTTTTAACCTTTTTCACACACACTTCACCCATTTAAGAATTCTACTTTTACATCCTCCTCAAGTACAAAAGGTTCAAAAAAGTCTGGGTGCCCCCAGACACTGACATACCCAGTATCCAGGCACAGCAGACTTTCTGGTACGCTCTGTAGCTTCCCAGTCAGACCAGTCTTTGAGCAGTTTAATTTAAAATCCTCCTATTTCCGTGAGCTTTAAATGCCAGCAACTATTCAGGTTTGTCCTAAACTGCAAAACTGGCAGCACTGGCCCAAACTGATCCTGCGGGAACTCCCCTGATTTTATTTAAACTTCACCGGGGATGAATTTGGCTCTTTGTGTTCTCGGAACACAAAGAACAGTGAGGAAGGAGGCAAAAAGTTGAATAAATGGAAGGGCAGAAGAGAGAGAGAAGTCTTTGTCTCCATGTCCCCAGAACAGTTCGAGTTGGCCTGAGTATGGAGTTGGGGTCAGCCCTGGTTATTCAGCACCTCTCTATCTTTGAATTTCACTGACCTTTCACATTATTTCTGTGTCATTCTCCAGAGTTCAAGGTACTGGCTGTGTCTCAGGAATTCAAAAGCATAAAAGCACATCAGGTTGGCTGACACAGTGGACAGGATGAAAAGGATGCTGGGGAGAGATTAAAGCACATCCAAAAATGGGGAGGGGGAGGAGGGGGGATTTTTAAATAAAGCATGTAGAAATTCCACTGCATTCTCTAGAATGCCCACTTCCATGTACCTCTCCATCCCCCAAAAACCTTTAAAGCCCTTGTAAAACATTATTCAAATATTGTGATACTTAATTTTCTAATATTCATATAGCACCAAGACAAACCAGTGAGGATCTTCACATAGGCAAAACAGCCAATCTGGAGGCAAGGAACCCCAAAGGCTGGTGAGTGGCAGTGGGGTGACTATCTGGGGCAATGACCTGTGTTTGTGGATCCACTGACCCCTACCCTGACTTATTCCCCACTGTGTTCATGGAGCCAGGCAGAGCTGGGCTATGCTGCATGCAGGTAGTGTGTGCCCTCACCTGCACACTCGGGCAGCACCAGTTCTGCTGGAGAAAGGCCCTCTGAAGCCATAGAGAAGGGGGTCAGATTTGCCTCCAGACTGAATAGAATCTCTTTGCACATCTTTTAACGTTTCTAGATTCTGATCTCATGCTCCTCTGTGCGAGCAAAGCTCCCACTGACTCCAATGGGAGTACAGGTAGAGGAGTGGAGCAGGTATGACTGAGGGGAACGAGATACCACAAAGGGCAGACAGTGTTGTATGAGCCTAGCTTGGATGGTTTCGGGGGTGATTATTCATTTTGGGCCTGAGGCACCTTATGATATGCAATGTCCTCCTGGAGCATGAGGAAGTATAGAAGAGACGAGATAGCAGTACAGGCACAGGAAGCACTGGAATGAAATATTTTCAGGAAAAAACAAGACAAAACCCAACCCCAGCTACAAGACAGTTAGCTAATATACCTTTACAACCTTATGTCTGTTTTAAAACAAAAACTTAGAATGTTAAAGGTTGTTTTTTTTTAAAGGTGTTTGAAAGGCAGGAAATTCCAAGTTGAAGTTACATTTTGGTAAATTTAAAAATCTGGAAATTCAGTTAAGTCTCCAAAAACAGCCTTAACTCTTCTCCTTTACCCTGCTAAAGTGATGCATTCTTATGCCTCTAATGCACGTTTCAAATATTTGCTGCCTTTGTCCTTTATGTGGAAAAGAGCATAGTAGAAGTTTGTTTTAAAGAACGTGGTACAACACTCTGTGATTGGTAGATACATTTGTACAGTAGACAGAAGTCATAGTTGATATCTAGTTGTGTATAAATGTTTTGGCCTCAGATCAACCCTGGATGTGTCAACAAGTCTGGTGGAGAATATAGAGAGAGTTTGGTTTGTTTGGGGGCTGGTTGTATTAATTTAGATGGAATAAATGAGCCAGAGGTGTTAATACAACTCAGTCACTGTCCAATATTAAACAATATTAAACGAAGTCCAGGGTTTGGTACACAGAGACCTCAGGCTGCTTAGTTCCATGGTAAACACACCATTAAACATCTTTTTAACCTTTTATTAAAGATACAGGAAAGAAGGAAAAAGCATCTGAAATGTAACCATTAAATAAGGCTTTCATTTTTAACATCTCTTGTTCCTTTTCCCTTTAGCCGGAGAGAGTTTTAGAAGGAAAAGAACCCATGTCTGACAGTCTCTTAGAAGATGCTATCAAAGATAGTAATACCTGTCCTTTTGCAGAGGAAAGGAAGAAGTTAGTTGATATGTGCTGGAGCTGCTGTTGCTGATGAAGTCAAATCCCATTACATCTCAGGTAGTGGTTGGGATTTAGCTGGTGCTGACAGAGATGGCAATGTCATATGGGTGCTTCTCTCTGGCCCTGGTCTGGTCAGGACATCTCTCAGGGTGACAAAGGTCCAGGGTCTAAGGAAACAGTGGGGCTAGCAGCCATGATGTTGAAGCTTCCTCCAGTAGCCTCCGTTTGTTCTTCTCTATTTTCCCCACAACGTTTCTTTAAGGACCCCCAAAGGGAATGGTGGATGGAACAGCCCATCCTCTCATTATTTTGTCCATCAATTAGGCCTAATAGCTAACACCAATTTTGGTTTATTAATATCTGGTTCCACATCTGTTTTTAACCAAGCATGATTTAAAGATAGTCCTTGAGTCTCATCAATGTGGCGGCCTCTCTTGTTTGGATTACTGTAGTCTTTCTGGTTCTTTTGCACCTGTTTATAACATTCATTACTGAAAACAATTTGACTCAGCATTTGTTATAGGATATTGTAACATCTTATGAACTTTCATATATTCTTTACACCTGAGCTCACAATTAGGGTAAATTTGTAAGCCCAATTATCACAAGAGGCCATACATAGAAGGTCAGATATAGAAAAAGTCTCTTGACTAATGAGAAATATAGGAATAGGGCCAGAGAGTCTTTGATCTGGGTAACGGGTGGAGCAGGGTAGGTGGTTCATTGTGAGGGGAATCAGTGACTGAGTAGATGATGTTTATGCAGTGAGCTTGAGTTCATACCTATTTTTACAGGAGGTTGAGGAGTTTGTGGCTATATTGGAAGGGTATGAAAAGGTAAAGGTGTTTGTGGGATACAGGTGGAAGATGGGGGGTGGAAGAGAAGAATTGCCATACTGGATCAAGCCTGTGATCCATCTAGCCCACTATCTGTCTCTGACAATCCAGTATGAAATATTTCAGAGGAGGGCACTGTTTAATGGACATGTATGGAAGGCATTCAGATACTACAGTAATGAGGGACATATAAATACCTAGATGATAAAAAGGAGTAACATGCCCATACAGGATGTTTTTTAATCTGGTCAGTGATTATCTTATGTCCTGAACATGAGTCTCTATCCCATACATATTATATTCTACCTACAACAACTGTGGATGGTCTCACTATCCATATAAGTATCTACTCCTTTTTTGAATCCTACCAAACTCTTAGATTCCATGATACCTTGTGGCAGTCAGTTCCTCTGGTTAATCATCCATTCTGCATAAAATGTATTTCCATGTATCAATTTTATTTGAAGACCCTTAAGTCACAAACTTATTTTAGTGGCCTCAGACTTCCCAAGGATATTCTCCTCTGGCATAAGACTTGAGGCATTCAAAACTTGAGGCTAAATGGGGGGGGGAGGTTTCTGTTTTTGGCTGAAGATAGGGGTATGTATGTTGAAACTAGGCTTAGATTGGAAATAACAGGCTTTTAGCTGTTGCAACACTGCAGTTCCTGGTGGATAAATGTCCACATCATTAAAATCACACAACCTTTGGCTGCTCTGCTGAGATGTTCAAGAATTAAATGAGCCTGGTGTGTCTGTGTTAAGGTTAAAGGCACATTGGCAGAGTGATGTATGGGGAAATTTGCATTTCCACTGACCATACTGAACATGATATATGATTTATAGAGAAAACGTCAGACTTAGTGGCACTCAGTCCAACACGTTTCAAGAGAATGCAAATCACTCAAAATAGCAAACTGAACTTAAAACAACCCGAAAATTCAAACCCTGGTCATTCCTTAATTTTCCGGTTTGGGAGCAGGCTCTTGACTTGTCAGCAGATGGAAACCAGAACTTAGTGTAAAGTGTTTTAAAGCAAACCACCACCTAGATCCTTTCACTCATAAATTGGATCAGTTCCTGGGATGGCTTGTGATGGGATTTTGTAACATGTTGACTGCTGGTGGTGCAATTCTCATCTTTTTATTTTACTGAGAATGTTTGTGATTTGTGTAAAATTGATGGGTTTGTGTGTAATTGTGTATTTAAGAGTTTCTCAGTATACTATGCAACATCTTATGCATGTACTGCTTTGACTGATTCATGCTGCAGTGTGCGAGTCAATCTTACCCGATCGTTGCTGGTATACAGATGTCAGGCTCCCTTTAAGATAGTAGGAATGGAGTACATGACTGGGACAAAATTACTATTGGCAATCTGAGGTGCCTACCGTCTTCTTATAATGTGTATCCAGAATGCTGCTAGTGCCAATGCTACAGATGGAGGAGCTCTGTTTGCTGCAGCCATTGTTGACCACATTGAGTTTATAATAAAGTATGTGGACTGCTTTCTAGGGTATGCACAACAGCCAGAATAGCCATCTCTAGAGGTTGAGTCTGGCTGGCATGATAGCTGATAGCTATGGTACATTTTTACTTTTTCTCTGCCTGTGAAACACCTGTAAATGATTAAACCAACAACAAAATCTGTCTACTAGCTGGCAGGCTAGCAAACACAAGTGGAACAATGTGTATGCCAGATATGAATAGCTGTATGTGGACTGCTGATGCAGCTGCACAATGAACAGTTTGCCAGTTCCATCACTGGGAGCAAATGCCAGAAAGAGACAATTCATACTTAGGTGAATTCTCAGAACAGACTCAGCTGTAAACATACACCCACTTTCCAGCTGCTTGAATTCTCTCTCAAGGAATTATGGGGGAGGGATAGCTCAGTGGTTTGAGCATTGGCCTGCTAAACCCAGGGTTGTGAGTTCAATCCTTGAGGGGGCCACTTAAGCATCTGGGGCAAAAAATCAGTATTTGGTCCTGCTAGTGAAGGCAGGGGGCTGGACTCAATGACCTTTCGGGGTCCCTTCCAGTTCTAGGAGATTGGTATATCTCCATATATTATAAGGAAGACTGACCCGCCCCACCAATAGACTACCAAACCTTTCCACTCAGACAAAGAACCTCAGTCCCCCACCACAGATCTCTAGTGTTCCTGCACCCCTTCCCTTTCTGAAATGTGCCCTGGTGCTGCTGTCATCCAGAAACAAGTCCTTCTTCCCTGCCAGTTTTTCAATCTTCCCTCCATCTCCCATGACAAGCAACCTAACACTTTTCCAAGCCCCTCAAGGCTGCATCTGATCTAGCAAACTTCATACCTGTTGTCATGGTATAATTCCCCACTCTGAACCTTAGCGTCCAAAAGATGGGGTACCAGCATGAATTCCTCTAAGCTTAATTACCATCTTAGAACCTGTAGCACTGCCACCAACCAGGAATTCCCGTGCCTGGTACACTCTGGTCCCCCCAAAACCTTGCCTGGGGACCCCCAAGACCCAAACCCTCTGGATCTTAACACCAGGAAAGTAAACCCTTTCTCTGACCATTGCCTTTTCCAGGCTTCCCCTCCCTGGGTTACCCTGGAAGATCACTGTGATTCAAACTCCTTGAATCTTAAACAGAGAGGAAAATTCAACTTCCCCCCTCCTTTTCTCTCCCCCTCCCAGTCTCTCCCTGAGAGAGAAAGTAATCCTAACACAGAGAGAAATTAACCTTTCTCTCCCCCTTCCCTTCTTTCTCCCCACCAAATCCCTGGTGAATCCAGACCCAGTCCCCTGGGATCTTACCAGAATAAAACAAAACAATCAGGTTCTTAAACAAGAAAAGCTTTTAATTAAAGAAAGAAAAAACAGTAAAAATTATCTTGGTAAATTTAAAATGGAATATGTTACAGGGTCTTTCAGCTATAGACACTGGGAATACCCTCCCAGCCTAAGTATACAAGTACAAATTAAAATCCTTCCAGCCAAATACACATTTGAACTCCTCCAAGCCAAATACACATTTGCAAATAAAGAAAAACATAAGCCTGACTCGCCTTATATACCTAGTACTTACTATTCTGGACATATAAGAGACTGTATCGGAGAGATTGGAGAGAAACCTGGTTGCACGTCTGGTCCCTCTGAGCCCCCAGAGTGAACAACAACCAAAATCTAACAGCACACACAAAAGCTTCCCTCCCTCAAGATTTGAAAGTATCCCTGTCCCCTGATTGGTCCTCTGGTCAGGTGACAGCCAGGCTCACTGATTTTGTTAACCCTTTACAGGCAAAAGAGATATAAAGTACTTCTGTTCTATTAACTCCTACTATCTGTTTATGACACCTGTAATTCATCACTGATGCAGTTCAGGTACTTTTTACTACCATGTCTTTTAACCCAGACTAGGGTTAGGTGACATGGTAAAAACAAACACACAAATCCTGAGCCTGACCTACATGACCGTTTCTATGTTTGCCACCAATGTCGGAATCATACTGATGGTGAATGATGGGCTTGAAGTTTGCTGGTATAGACCAGCTCTCGGTTTATAGGTATCATTCATCTGGAAATTAGATGATAGTCTAAGGTTGAAGAACCAGATTTTTTTCTCTGTTTTGTCTCCTCTTAACCCTTTTCCTGTCCAAATCTCTTTCCCCCCTTCATACTCTGGCCTCGTGGGAGCAGTACCATAGATGTGTGTGTGGTGATTTATATATGAAGCTGAAGAGGCAGATTAACTAGTTTCCTGAACCTTATATAGTTAGTTATATCAGTATAAAGTGGATATAAAATACTACTGTTCTGTTGTGGTGCAAGGCAACAGTGAATCAGGACCAAGTTCCCTCCAGTGAAGAGTTTATTATCTCATCAAAGTATGCTGAAAGGGGGATGGATCAAGCAGGGATTAAAATCATACGAATTGTGCTGTATTATTTAGACTTGACAAACACTTTGTAGAGTCTAATTTGTTTCTAACATAGATAGAAGAGGATTGTTAAGCAGTGGGAGGCAATCCACTAAAAGTGAGTTTGTAGGAGGGAGCTTGAAGGAGAGGAGAAAAGAGTCTAGGGGTAACAGAGAAAGGAAGCTGTTCTAGGTATAATCATGCCTAGCTCTTGTATGGCACTTTTCAAAGCAGGTAAGTATCATTATCGCAGATGGAGAAACTGAGTCACAGAGGAGTGGCGTGAGGAGGCAGCCTATGATAAAGAGGGAGGAAATGGCTAAGCAGATATTGCACAAATGGCACAGTCCCCTGTCTGACTCCAGCTAGCTATTTTCAGTTTGGTTCTTGAGATACAAACCACCCCAGCTGCCCTTTTTGGGTACTGGGCATGTCACATTAGCCGGGGGATGTAGTGAGTATTACAGGCCTCAGGCTTTCTTTACTCACAAAGTGGCACAGGTCAAAACTAGGACGCTGACCTTTTTTAAGAAAATGACTAAATTGTGACATTCTGTCAGAATCTTGTTAAACAGGAAAGCCCTACGGAAGTTCCCCTTCTTCCGGAACTTTTCATCACTCTGTCTGACATTGATAAGCTACAGTAACAGACCGATGATGGGAGCTATACAGCCTTCTCCACCCCACACCTAGGACTGGAGGAAAGATACTTTTCCTTAAATTCTCCAGCCTCACCATAAACAGCTCACTGAAAAGTAAAGATTGTAGCTTGATGAACCTTCCTTAATTCCTCCCATCTTTGAACGATAACAGCAGAAGGAGTATTACCCGCCAGAGTCTGTTGCCCTTGAACATCCACTGTCCATTTCCTAGCAACTAGACTGTGGTCTACAGTACCAATTCTGGTTTGACTGGATGGAGACAAACTGTCCTCTCCCTTCTCCTTGCTCTACAATCATTAAATAGCAGCACTGGTTGCCTGTTGCTTAGTCACTATCTCTGTCAGCCATAACGTGTATAGTATCTTTACAGCCTTCAGTAGTTTGGCAAGGCTTAAGGCTATTTATGCTCTGTTTAGGAATAATTCACCTTGTCATCCTTTTTCCTTTGTGTTTTATTGCTAAAGGTGTTTCCTTGAAAACAAGATGTGATTCTTAATACTTGCGCTGCTTTCTAGCGAAGGGACATTGGCAAGCTGGAAGGGTTTGACAGCTGGGAAAGAAACCGAAGCTTGCAGGTCAGTTTGGCAGCATGAGGAGTACTTAGTGTAGGAATGGTGGCAGGGGTCAGCAGCAGGAAGGGGCTCTGGCTTTAGGAAGTGCAGGGCCAAATTCGAACATTTTCGGCGGGGCCCTGGCAGGGATGACTTAAAAAAAAAAAAGTGGAAAAAAAAGCCTTTCATTTCTTTCATGTATTATTTACTTTCCATAACTATATGAATAATAAAATTATATATTATATACATTGCATCATATATGCTGTTGATTGGCTATTAATGACTGCCATTTCACCCTGGGGGTGTGCACATGTGTTGGTCCCAGCTGCTCCCTGACCCCCTCATTGAAGCAGGTGTGCAGGGTTACTGCCCTGCAAACTGCAGGGCAGCAGTGGACGTGGGGCTGGTTGGAGGCAGGGCAGGGGCTGACTGGAGGTAGGGTCTGGCTGCAGGCAGGGCAAGGGGTATGGGGCTGGTTGGAGACAGGGGGTGTGGGGCGGACTGGCTTCAGGCAGGTCCGCAGGGGGGTGCAGCAGGGGTTTGCAGGTCTGGAGACAGCGGAGTGTGGAACTGGCTGGCTTCAGGCAGTGGGGTGCAGCAGGGGTTGACTGGAGACAGGGCAGAGGGTGCAGGTTGGGCAGGGTGTGCAGGGCTGGTGCGGGCAGCAGTGTGTGTGGGGCTGCCTGGCTTTGGGCAGGGCTGCAGGGGTGTGTGGCAGGGGTTGGCTGGAGACAGGACAGGGGGTTTGGCAGAGGCTGGCTGTGGGCACGGGGTGCAGAGCTGGCTGCAGGCAGGGGGGGCCGGACTGGTGTGGGCAGGTCAGGGGGTGCAGCAGAGGCAGCTGGAACCCCAGCCCTTTAAGTAGTCCCCAAACCCCCTTCTACCCTGCCCCGGGCCTTTTAAATAGCCGTGGGAGCGCTGGGGAATGCATGGGGGAGGCAGGGCTCCGGCGACTATTTAAAGGACTGGGGTGGCAAAGGCAGCTGGAGCCCCGGGCCCTTTAAATAGCCCCCGGAGCACCTCACTGCCCCAGGGCTCTGGGGGCTATTTAAAGGGCCCAGAGCTCCAGCCGGGGTCGCGGGGCTTGCCGCGCTCCAGCCGGAGCCGCCAGGATTGCCGCACTCCGGCTGGAGCGTGGCAAGCCCCGCTGCCCCGCTCTCCTGGCAGGAGCTCTAGCTGGGAGAGCGGGGCCATGCTGCGCTCCCGCCGGCGCTTCACTCAAAGGAGCGGGACCATGGAAGACCCCGGAGCAGACCGCAGCCGGGGACCGGAGTAAATTAAAAAAAAAAAAAAATTAAAAAGGTGCCTAAGGCGAGGGGTCCTCTTAGGCGCGGGGCCCAATTCCCCAGAATCAGTCAAATCGGCCTAAAGCCAGCCCTGCTGCTTGCTTGTGGGTGGAATTAGCAACTGGGAAGTTAAGTGAAGCTTAAAGACTATGATACAAGATTAGACACTGGTTGGTACCTGAGGAGAGATCCCATTTACACACACGAATGCTTATCTGCTGTGCTCAGACATGAGTGAGTATGACGTAGATCCTCAAAGATATTTAGGTGCCTAACTCTCTCTGATTTTGAAAAGACTGGTAATACAAGAGAGAACTTTTTACCATTAGGCTGTATGTTTGAATCCAGCCCAGCAGTTCCCTAATGTTGTTCCTAAGAACTGTTTAAGGAGGCCTCATATTTGACAGTGGACAAGTGTCTACACTTTGTTTCAGAGGGGTAGCTGTGTTAGTCTGGATCTGTAAAGGCAGCAAAGAATCCTGTGGCTCCTTAGACTAACAGACGTTTTGGAGCATGAGCTTTCATGGGTGAATACCCACTTCGTCAGATGCATGTAGTGGAAATTTCCAGGGGCAGGTATATATATGCAAGCAAGCTAGAGATAACAAGGTTAGTTCAATCAGGGAGAATGAGGCCCTGTTCTAGCAGATGAGGTGTGAAAACCAAGGGAGGAGAAACTGGTTTTGTAGTTGGCAAGCCATTCTCAGTCCTTGTTTAATCCTGAGCTGATGGTGTCAAATTTGCAGATGAACTGAAGCTCACCAGTTTCTCTTTGAAGTCTGGTCCTGAAATTTTTTTGCTGCATAGTTAAACTTAAGGTCTGCTATAGTGTGGCCAGGGAGGTTGAAGTGTTCTCCTACAGGTTTTTGTATATTGCCATTCCTAATATCTGATTTGTGCCCATATAACCTTTTCCATAGAGACTGTCCAGTTTGGCCGATGTACATAGCAGAGGGGCATTGCTGGCATATGATGGCACATATTACATTGGTGGACGTGCAGGTGAATGAACCGGTGATGGTATGGCTGATCTGGTTAGGTCCTGTGATGGTGTCGCTGGTGTAGATATGTGGGCAGGGTTGGCATCAAGGTTTGTTGCATGGAGTGGTTCCTGAGCTAGAGTTACTATGGTAGCATTATCAGCAGAGGAGCCAAGGGCTGAATGGCTGTGGTGCCTGATCTATTTCCTTCTGATGAAAGATGGTTCTGATGCAGAATAGGCAGAAAAGTTTATTTATATATTTCAGAAGAAATGATATAGTCATGTCATACATGATGAAACTTTCCTTTCCAGTAACAACTACGGAGGCTTTGAAACAGCAGCTTCTAAAATCAGAGATTTTTAAATCAGCATGTCTGGATAACTTGCATCCAAGAGTTGAAAAAGAAAAAAAACTGGCTGAGGAGCTCCCTCGACCAGTTATGTTAATTTTCAATCAGTGCTGGAACACTGTGGAAGTTCCAGAAAGCTAATGTTGTGCCAGTACTCTAAAGGGGGAAAGAGGATGACCTGAGTAATTACAGTCCAGTCAGACGAGCATTGATCCTGGGGAAGACAATGGAATGCCTAATACAGGACTCGGTTTAATGAAGAATGTTAATTAATGCACATCAGCATGGTTTATGGAAAATAGATCCTTTCAAACCAACTTCATATTTTTTTGAGACTACACATTTGACTGAGAGAGGTGATAGTGTTGATGTGCTGTACTTAGACTTCTGTAAGGCATTTGACCTGACATTTTGATTACAAAACTAGAATGATACAAAATTAATGTGGCACACACATTAAATGGTTTTAAACTGAGCTACCTGATTGGTCTCAAAGCATAATTGTAAATGGCGAATCACTGAGCAGGCATGTTTCCAGTGCAGCCCTGCAGGTCTATACTATCTAACATTTTTATCAATGACCAGGAAGAAAACAAGATCATCACTGATAAAGTTTGCAGATTACATAAAGATTTTGGGAGTGATAAATAATGAAAAGGGCAGATGATACCACTACAGAGCAATCTGGATCACTTAGTAAACTGGACACTAACAACTGCTATGCATTTTAATATGACCCACTATGAAGTTATGCATCTAGGAACAAAGAATGTAGGCCATACTTACAGACTAGGGTGGGGTATGGTGAGGGACTAACCTGGAAAGCAGTGACTCTGAAAAGGATCTGTGGGGAAGGAGGCTGGTTTTATGGTAAATAATCAGTTGAAAATGAGCGCCTACTGTGATGCTATAGCCAAAAGGGCTAATGTGATCCTTGAATGCCTAACAGGAATCTTGAGTAAGAGCAGAGAAGTGATTTTACCTCTGTTGCACTGATATGACTGCTGCTGGAATGATGTATCCAGTTCTGGTGCCCACAATCCAAGAATATTGTTGATAAATTGGAGAGGGCTCAGAAGAGCCAAGAGAATGATTAAAGGGATTGCAAGACGTGCCTTATAGTGATAAACAGATTGAACTCCTTGAGTCTGTTTTAACAAAGAAAAGATTAAGGGACTCTGGCCTGAGCATGGATGTCTACACAGCAATTTTATATCCCCATAGCCTCAATGCTGCGTCCCAGGCCAGGGCTGCCCAGCGGGAGGGCAATTTGCCCCAGGGCCCGGGATCCGCAGGGGCCCCATGAGAGTTTTTCGGGGCCCCTGGAGCAGGGTCCTTCAATCACTCCGGGGGGCCCGGAAAACTCTTGCAGGGCCGGGCCCTGGAGCGTCTTCCACTCCCGGTCTTCGCCGGCGGGGGGTCCTTCTGCTCCGGGGCGGAAGGACCCCCCGCCAGCGAATTACCGCTGAAGCAGGACCTACCGCCAAAGTGCAACCCAGTCTTCGGCAGTAATTCGGTGGCGGGGGGCCCTTCCGTTCCGGGATCCGCTGCCGAAGTGCCCCGAAGACCCGCGGTGGGGGCCCCCCGCCACCGAATTACCGCTGAAGAGCGGGCTGCACTTCGGCAGCGGGTCCCGCTTCGGCGGTAATTCGGCGGTGGGGGGCCCCCGCCGCGGGTCTTCGGGGCACTTCGGCAGCGGGTCCCGGAACGGAAGGGCCCCCCGCCGCCGAACAGGGCTGGCTCTAGACATTTCGCCACGTGGGGGGCGCCCTGTAGCTTGCTGGTCCCGCGGCTCCGGTGGACCTCCCACAGGCGTGGCTGCGGATAATCCACCGGAGCCGCGGGACCAGCGGAACCTCCGCAGACATGCCTGCGGGAGGTCCACCAGAGCCGCCTGCTGCCGACGGCCCCATGCCCCCGGAATCCTCTGGGCAGCCCTGTCCCAAGCTGATGTGGGCCGGCTGTATGGATTTTGTTGCAGTGAAGACATAACCACAGTGTCATGGCTAAATTACAAGGTGCAACAGATTGTTCAGCATGAATAGCTAATGCGTATTTCAAGGGACCACTGAATGTCAAGAGGCCAGTTAACAGCCTTCCAGTCAGGGGTTAGTGTGTTATAGGTTGTAATAAGCAGCCACACTGTGTCTTTTCAGTGTCTTTGGACAGCTCTGGAATCTGAGGGCTATTTATGATGATTATACATTAAATTGTTTCCAATGCTTCTATCTTCCCTCTGTGCCTGTATTTCTCCCTGGTACAAGCAAAACATGTTTTAGCTAGTTACATCTCTTGTTCAGCTGCTTCTTGGAAATGGTAGGGCAGCCTGTTTCTCCTTTCTTGGCATCCTCCCCAAGCTGGAGCTGCAGTTCTGTGCTTGCCCTTTATCCTCAGGAGCACTGCTTTGGAGCTCACAGCAACCAGCCTTTAGGATCAGCAGACTAGAGGTGGATGGAGAGAGAGAATTCTCCTTTTCCTTTGACAGGTGTGGTTCTTCTGCTAGCATTGCAAGGGAAAGTCACATCAGTACTATCAAACTGCACTTATTGCTTACACCATAGAGGATGGCAAGCGCACTTTGAGATGAGACTTTAAAAAAATAGGGATGGGAGTAGTAGGTGGTAGCCACCAGCTCTTAAACTAAGGTCTTGTCTACATTACTGGCTGGATCAAGGGGCAGCGATCAATCAAGCATGGGTCGATTTACTGCATCTAGACGAGATGCAATAAATCGACTGCTGAGCACTCTCCCATCTCTGGTACTCCACCATGGTGAGAGCCAGAGTCATCAGGGAGCATTAGCTGTCAACTTACTGCAGTGTCTTCAGTGCGGTAAGTAGATTTAAGTACATCGACTTCAGCTACGCTATTCATATAGTTGAAGTTGCTTAACTTAGATCAATTCCCCCTAGGGTGACCACTCCTGATATTTGGAGCTTTTTCTTATAGGTTCCTATTACCCCGCCCCTCACCTCCTGTCCTGATTTTTCACACTTGCTATCTAGTCACCCTAAATTCTGCCCCCCTCCCCCCTGCCATGTAGACTAGGCCTAAGTAAGGAGAGAATAGTGGAATTAGTGTGTGGGGCAGTTGGGGACTAGTGTTAGTCTAATTATTTTAGTGTAGTCACTCATGTGCAGGATATTCTCTTGGTGTGTGCCATTAGCTTCTAATCCCCCCCACCCCCAGCTGCATAAGCTTTGCTGCTTAAAAGAATCCATCAGGTTTGTTTTTCATTTTAGTGTCAGTTGGTTTATTACTGGGCACAATACAATTTCACTTTCTCATACACACAAGCCACAGTAACATGTCAGACAAACATTTCTTCTCCCCTATCATAGTTAAACTGTTTAAAAACAAGACTAGTCCATGTTGTCAGAGCCTGTTGAGAAGAATTCTTCTACCCTACCTTGCAATAGCAGCAGCTCTGTCACAAACACTATTTAACAGCAGGGAACTTGCCGGGTGAAGCTGATGAGTTTAGTCTTTACAGCTTCATCAGCTTCCTTCTCCCCCCTCAACACTGTCAGGACAGCTTTTTCTCCATGTGTAAACTCAAGGTCCGGTAAGGGGCACATACTGTGTGCCACACCCTGCACTGCAGGGCATGAGCTGTTATACCAGCAGACAGACATTCTCCCTCTTAAGGAAATATGTATTACTACACATTACAGTAAATACATCTTCAAGTTGCAAAAGTAAGTGCATTGGTTCTGTCCCTTTGAGACATATATAAGGAGGTAGGGCTCATAAGAACCTACAGAGGCAAATTAATTTTATATTGCACAGGAGCCCCAGCATTATACTTTAAAGTCCAGTCACTGTACTGGAGATGGGAGAGGGAAGAAAGAGGAGGTCTCATTTGATACCAAGCATGCTCTTGTCCCCATCACCGTACAAGTGGCTTTGCCCGTCTGAGGTAGAGTGACCGTTATACTGTGAAACACTGCAGTCAAGTCCAGCTCAACTGGTGTCCAAAATAAAAGTACACTGAAGAGGACAGTATCCTCTGTCTCTCTAGAAGAGGCGTGAACATCATGCTGTTCACATTTGACTGCCACAGAACCAAGCCTGACAGTGAAAACTCAGTCATGATCCTCACACCCATCTCGGAGACCAGAAATGGCCACCATGGTTTCCACAGGTGGTGAGTGTGGCAGTTCAAGTATACTTGTAGCAGTTTCCTCGCCCCCAGCTACTAGCTCACTGTCATGCTTATGTCTCCCCCAGTCCAATGTATTTTTTCCTTGCTTTCCTTCCCCCTCATGTCTTTGATATTTTCAAATGAAAATGTCTCCCCTTTCAACCCTCTGAGATAGGAGTCTCATTCACACCTCCACTAAAGGCTCCTCAGCCTGGCATAGACAGGGCAGGATGGAAACAAGGGCCTCCTCAATGGAAAACAAGTGTTCGTCCTCCACCTGGGGACAAAAGTAGCGCATGAAGTCTGCCAGTCGCAGCAGATACTCTATGTTGTGTCCAGACCGACCACTTGAGACAATGATCTGGGCTGCAATGTCCTCTTCAGACGCTGGGCCAAGGTAGGTGGGGTTCTGGGGTGTAGCAATGTAAACTAGGGCCAGGATGGGTTCATCAGCCTCTTTATCCTGGGGGTGGAACTTCACCAGTTTGGTGTCATAGCCCCCCAGGACTGCTTCTCGCATGTTCAAGTACTGGAGCGATGCAGCAATCTGCTCTCCACGAACTTCATAGGCAACACCCCATGTGCATGCCTGAAATTACAAGTGATGGTTATTTGCTGCTGCAGATACAATGCAACAAATGCACCAGCATTTCCTATACAAAATCTTTTGTTTCAGGATCCATGGTCACCCTGTCTAGTTAAACAATGGGAACAAGGCCTGAAAAGATAATCAGGCATCTGAGAAGGGATGGCACAACTGATCCAAGGAAAGAGATGGAGGAAGATATGGTCTCCCTCTTCTGTTCTCCAAGGCAGCAAAGAATAGTTGCCTCTGTCTTTCAAAGTCACAAAGTGCAAAATTCAGCTCTTGGTGTATGCCATTGAAATAAGAAAAACTGACCCCAGAACACTCCCAGCAGCCTGGTATTTTTTCACAGGGCAAAAAGGCTCTCTACTGACTAGTTTATTCTGGAGGGGCAAATCTAGTGTCTACTTTCATCTTGCAGGACAAGGGACCAAATTAATCCCTGGTGAATAGCATCAAAATGAGTGAGTATATTGCTGATTAATCTGGCACAGCATGTCCCATTTAATTTAATTTCCCAGGTCTCTAGTTTTAACTCTAACCTTCTTTGGCTGAATGGTCTAAAGTAGCATCTGCAATTCCCTCACTTCCAGCTGAGTCTGCTGACTAAAAAAAAATATGAACTCCAGCAAGGCCATCATGTTAATTTATACTAACCCACAAAACTGTATCCTAGGGTTGTTTTACCATTATTATGGGATACAGTTGCCAAGGGATTACCACTGCCACGTAGTTAATGATGGAGATGTTGATTAGCTACTGAAATAGTCTAGTATCATTACTGCGGGAGTAATCCAACTAAAGCCACACAATAAACCTGAATAGCAGCAGCTATAGGTTTAATATATTTTATTATAAAAGAGATGCTAGATGCAGATACTTACATCATAATCCTCCTGGAGCGTAACCACACGGCCAGGCTACAGGGGGAGAGAAACACTTTAGAAACCAGATCAAGTACCAAGTCACCAGTACAGGCAAGCTAGGATGATACAGCCCTGCTGACACCCACCGCAGCTCCAGGTACCACCATTACACTGCAAGTCACTGCAGGCCCAGGAGACACCAGCAGCTGCAGGGCACCCAGCATCATAATGATGGCACCAACTTCAGACAGAGTATGGGTTGTGCTAGGAGGCATAGCAGGGTGGGAAGGAGGCAGATTTTTTCCCCTAAGATTATTAGATGTGGAGCTGAATTTACGTGGAGCTGAATTTACAAACAGCTGAATCCTGAGAGAGTCTGGGCAGGTGCCTTTATCAGTAAAAAAGGGACACTTACTTCCAGCAGAGGTATCTAGCCCATCCCAACTGGGCACTGACTGCTCCAAGGGCAGATAGATGCCAAGGGGTGGCTTTGATTAGGCACTTCCTGACACCCCCCCCCATGCCCACGGCAAGGCGCCAGAGATTCACGCCCAGGGTTACCCACCTTCACCCCGGGGCCCGCACTCCCTCCTTGTGCCCCTCTCCCGCCCCCCAGCAGCCGGGGTCCGATCCCCCTTTACCATCTTCTCGTTGCCACGGTGGAAGGTGTCTCCCTGCCAGAAGCGGCGGCTGTAGCCGCGGATGAAGCCCACCTTCCGGGAGCTGAACTCGAAGTCGGGTCTCCACACCAGGGAGCCGTAGCCGAAGATCCAGAGGGGCGTTTTCTGCTCCCCAGCATCCTCCTCCTGCGCCTGGCGCTCCGCGGGCGGCGGGTCCCGCTTCATCGCCCCGCTGCACGGGCTCAGGGGGCGGGGGCGGGGCCGCTGGCGGGTGCAGCAGCGCTGCAGCAGGCTCCCGAGGCTGCTGCACTGGGGCAGCCCCAGCGCGGGGGCGGGGCGGCTCTGCTCGGCCGGGGGCTCCAGTGGCGGGGACTGGGCTACCAGGCAGTGAGCGAAACGCCGGCAGCTCCAGCGCTTTAAACCGCAGCCCGGCGCAAGCTCCGCCCACCTGTCACAGTGAGGTGCGCTAGGAAGGGGCTCGTTGTCCTCGCCTCCAATCAGCGGCTCCGGCTCCGGTCCCTTTCCTCCTTGCGGAACTGTGATTGGGAGGAAGAGCCTTCAGTCCCGGCGGAGCTCGCTCGCTGATTGGTCGAATGCTGACTCCTGTATCAATCCGGGATGATGCAACGGAACGGGGATCTTTCGCCGGGCCGTGCGTAGAGGAAACCCGGCGGCCGATTGCATCAGGTAGCCGGGCCATGGCGAGAGGCGGGGGCGGGACAGATGTGGGGCAGTAGGAAAAAGGCGGGCTCGTGGAACGCTCATAGCTTGAACTAGTCCAAGCCTCAGAGCCAGTTCACTGCCTGGCTCTGGCCCTCACTCTCTAAAATGAGCGCAATCGTACTCCGCCGTACCACAACCTAAGCTAAATAGTGAGATTACACTGAGGGGGGGATATTGTAAGTATCTGGATTGTAGTAGTGGGAAGGGATAGAATACAGTAAAGATCTGGGGTTAAGATGTAAAGAAGCAGGTTATCCAAATAAGTGGCTTGAACTTCCAAACTGTTAAATCATTTAATTACATAGTTTTATTACTGGCATCTCCTCCTCTCCTATTGTTTGTCACCAACTTGATATGTTTTGTCTCAGCCTAAACTGTACAATTTCTAGGGCAAGGACTACATGTTTTATACAGCTCTTCTGGCACAGTGGAGCCCTGTTCCTGACTGGGGCTACAGGAAGATAAATGAATAACAGTCTGGGAGAGAAGTATCAGGGAGTAGCCGTGTTAGCCTGTATCCACAAAAACAACAAGAAGTCCGGTGGCACTTTAAAGACTAACAGATTTATTTGGGCATAAGAGAGGTTTTTTACCCACAAAAACTTCTTTAAATGCATGAAGTGAAAGTTACAGATGCAGGCATTATATAATGACACATCAAGAGACCTCACAAGTGGAGACCTCACAAGTGTTGACAGTGCCAATGTACATGGCAGAGTGGCACTGCTGGTACATGATGGCATATATAACATAAGAAGATGTGCAGGTGAATGAGCCCTTGATAGTGTGGCTGAAGTGGTTGGGTCTTCTGATGGTGTCGGTAGAGTAGACATGGGGACAGAGTTTAATACAGGGATTGTCCAGGTAGTGTCCAGGAAGTGGATCTCTTGTGTGGAGATAGCTGAGAGTGCTGGTAGCATAGGGTCGGAGGAGAGAACCTCAGCCTGGCCCAGTCAACACAAGAGATCCACTTCCTGGACACTACAGTGCAAATAAGTGATGGTCACAAACACCACCCTATACTGGAAACCTACTAACCGCTATACTTACCTACATGCCTCCAGCTTCCATCCAGGACACATCACACGATCCGTTGTCTATAGCCAAGCCCTAAGATACAACCGAATTTGCTCTAATCCCTCAGACAGAGACAAACACCTACAAGATCTTTATCAAGCATTCTTAATACTACAATACCCACCTGGGGATGTGTTGTACCAATTATATTAGACCAGTAAAAACCAGCAGGATCTTATTAAAGGGGACAAGGCAAAGATGCCACATTTATTATGATAACAATTTATGACTAATGACTAATATCTTAATTCTTATACACACACATTATACCTAATACCTATACACACACACACACATTCACATTATACCTAATACCTATACACACACACACACACATTCACACACACACACCCACATTCATCAGGTGTTCCGCAGCTGCTGCATAGTTACCAGTCCTGAAGATAGCTTAAGTTCATGGCTTGATTTTGCAGCTTGGGTTCATAGCTTGTGGCAGCTATCTGGCCAGGAAAGCTGGGCACAAGGCTGAGCTGGATCTCTGTTGGGCAGGCACCGATGTTCTTCCATGTTGGCAGCAGAATGTTACGCAGAGTCTCTCATCTCACCCTTCTTTTTTTATAGGCTTTTAGTTTGGATTCAAAGTCTATAGGTCTTGCTGTGTCACACTGCCTCTGGGTTTAGATTGATCACCCATCAATTGCAGGCGTGACTTTCAGCCTTGGACCTGGCTTTGATCTTCCTTCTGTTGTTCTGTTGTCCTTTTCTTTTTAGGGTGGATGCTTCTTACTTTGTTTAGGGCTGTTGTCTGGGTCTTCAGCCATTGGTATTTGAACTTTATCTCATCAGGACAGGCTGGGGCTGGAGGCTGATTCAATCATTCATACATAACTCATTCACACATCTAAACTAAACTAATAAGATTACAGCAGGGTTTGCAAAAATGAAGGTTGGAGGAAGCTTTTACAAAATGGAGTGAGTGTTTTAAAATGGGGTTTGAATTACAATATGGAACAGAAGTTACAGTGTAGGCAAGTGTAGTGAATGGTGAACAGAAGTTACATTAATAAAGTGAACAATTAAAAACAATTTCATTTATCAATTCTACAGATGTGGGGAAACAGATTGACAGAGCGAGACAGGTACCCAGAAATCACCTACTACAGGACAGGCCCAACAAGGAAGACAACAGAATACCACTGGCCATCACGTACAGCCCCCAGCTAAAACCTCTCCAGCACATTATCAACAATCTACAACCTATCCTGGAAAACAGTCCCTCACTCTCACAGACCTTGGGAGGCAGGCCAGTCCTCGCTTACAGACAATCCCCCAACCTGAAGCAAATATTTACCGGCAACTACACACCACACCACAGAAACACCAACCCAGGAACCAATCCCTGTAGCAAACCTTGTTGCCTACTCTGTCCCCATATCTACCCTGGGAACACCATCAGAGGACCCAACCACATCAGCTACACCATCAAGGGCTCATTCACCTGCATGTCGACTAATGTTATATGTGCGAGCAATGCCATTCTGCCATGTACGTTGGCCAAACCGGACAGTCCCTACGTAAAAGAATAAATGGACACAAATCGAACATCAGGAATGGTAACATACAAAAGCCAGTAGGTGAACACTTGAACCTCCCTGGACATTCTGTAACAGATTTAAAAGTCACTATTCTTGAACAAAAAAACATCAGAAACAGACTTCAAAGAGAAACAGCAGAACTAAAATTCATTTGCAAATGTAACACCATTAATTTGTGCTTGCATAGGGACTGGGAGTGGCTGGCTCATTACAAAAGCAGCTTTGCCTCTCGTGGAATTAACACCTCCTCATCTATTATTGGGAGTGGACTACATCCACTCTGATTGAATTGGCCCTGTCAACACTGGTTCTCCGCTTGTGAGGTACTCCCTTCTCTTCATGTGTCATTATATAATGCCTGCATCTGTAACTTTCACTCCAGGCATTTGAAGAAGAGGTTTTTTACCCACAAAAGCTTATGCCCAAATAAATCTGTTAGTCTTTCAGGTGCCACCAGACTCCTTGTTGTTTTTACTGGGAGAGAAGGGCTAGGATGGAAGCAGTACTGGTTTAATGGAATAGAATGAGGGTAATAGTGAGGGGAGTGGCTGGGCTGGCGGAAATGCTGGGCATAGGGGAATGAATGAGAAAGTGCCAGATGAATTAAATAATAATCAACGTTATTACAGTAGCATCTAGAGAGCACAACTGAGATTAAGATAGGGTATTGTTAGATTAATGGGATAGAAGTAGTCAGTATTGGATTAATTATATAGGAATAGCGTCCTAAGGGAATTGTTTGAAGTTCCAGAGTTTGCAACGTTTTAAACTGAACTAGACCAAGCACAGGAACACACCCTGATGAAACAACCCTGCAATGATCTAAAAGCAATTTACATACTCTGTGTCTCTGATATCCAGCCACCTTGAATAAGCATATTAGCTGGATGATTCTGATAAACAGATCAGAAGGAAAATAATTAAAAATGCTGACAATGAAATTATCATGTTGATCTATAGGCCAGATTTCCCCGTGATGCTCTGGTAGTCATGCTAAGAAGTGAAAATGCTAGCCTGCTAGGAATGCATATTTTCAGTGATGTACTGTATTAAACAAATACACATACTTATGTTAACAAAATTTTGATTGACTTACCAAAAAGATATAAGTTAATAACAAATGTCTGTATATGAAAAAGAGGAAGGAATAAGACTGAAATTGTAAATGGGACTGGCAATAGGAAGGTCAATTTGTAAACCAAATTCAAAGCTAGGATTAGACAAATTGTGCAAGCTAAAACTGTCTTGTCTTCAGCCTGCAGGAATGGGTTTTTACAGATTGTGGTGATGTCTTTCTCTTTCTGTTATGTGCTGTCTAATTAACTAATTATATTAATAAATCTAATCAAGCTTACTTATGCTCTTTAATTACTGAATAAATTCTAACCTTATTAAAACTGGTTGATTACAATTTGGCAACATTCAGTAGCCTAAGTATTAACAATCTATATTTTAAATGAATGGGAGCTCTTCAGATTGCTCTTAGAACTACTGAGGTTATGCCATAGATGAATTTGTTTCATTCTATAGCTACAGCCTCATATAAATAGAAGATCCCTTCAAATTCAGAAAGTTTCTATGTAATCATATGAGTTTGACATTTATCTAAAAGAAAACATTAAATTTTAGTGATTAGTAGAGCCACTAAAGAAAACCTAGCTTTTTTCATCAGTAAATCTCACAAACACCTTGCAGAGGTGGTAAACCTAATTATTCTCATTTTACAGACAGGAAAACTGTGGTACAGAGTAGTGATATGAGTTTACTAAGGTTACCAAGCAGGCTAATAGCCAAGTCAGGAATAGAACCCTGATGTTTCAAGTCCCTGTCCAGGGTTCTGTCCACTACAGGGACTTGTCTGGTGCCATGGTGCATTCTGACTTAATTTAAACCTGGTCCAAAATACCATTTATTTTTCTCAATGATTTGTTTAGGAACATTCATCATATTGTGACAATGCCATAAAATGTGTAACATTGCCTTAATGCCCATGCAAAATTCTTCAGACCTCCAGCAGGCACCTTCTTCACAGTTGTGTAGTGGTGAGTGCATGGCCCTCAGTTGAGTTCTGTGAGCAAGAGAGTTGCCCAAAGTATTTGTGATTGAGAATTGTGGTTCAACATTCTTCCACGAAACAAACTGTGATTTTTTTCCCCCACTTAGCTTTAAGGACGTGGAGTGACAACCTGGCAGAGGTCAACCCTCAGAAGACGGGACCTGTGTCACCTGTTTGCAAAATTAGATGTGGTACCCATTAAGATAGTTGCAGGTGAGCAAGGGATATGCAGGCAGGGACTTTAATGCTTTGCTGTATGCTGCATATAAATGGAAGGAATTTCTGCTACTGAGCAGGCTGTAGAAGAGATTGACTTTGCAGCGACACTGGTTTAAGCAATATCAGTGCTCCCCGAGAGAGCAAATCATCTTCTCAACACCTCTCTGCATTGGGGCCTCAGTGAAATAGTCTTCTCACAGGTTTGTGTTGCCCCCATAATGGAGATTCTAGTAGTAGTCAGGGATTGGAAAGCCTAATTCACCCTATTGCAGCAATCTGAGTGCTTGTACTGATGTTCTCCTCTTACGCTTACAGAAGCTGAGGGCCTGTGGTACAGCAGACCTATCCATCTGAGGACGCCTAGGCCTACCCTGTATGCTTTAAGCCCTGAGATAAATATCTCCATTCTATCCTACTGAACATGTTCTTCACATCTGGAAAAGTGGAGATGGCCGTGTAATTGGAAAGTCCACTCTCCTAATCCTGAGCTGTACAGAGCACTGGCAATTCCAATGTGAGCTACAGGTGCTGATCAGGCCCAAAACGAGAGGTTTCTAAATGAGAGCTGCATTTCTCACCGAGAAAAGAACAAGTGGAAGAGACAGACTAGTGTGAGCATGCATTTCTCTGTCCATATGCAGATGTTTTGCCATATTGGCAATATTTTGAGTTCCATGGTAAGTACATATTGACAATTGGCAAAGTCTCGGTGGGCCCAAGTTGGGAGGAGATTGAAGAAATCAAGGCTTTGCTGTGATCTGCAGCAAGAACATGCTCCTTCTCTGTGCAGAGAAAGTACTATTGGGGGATTCTGCATCTTATGTTTCACAACAGCAGATGATCATTGTTGGCCAGATTGAGAGCCCCTTACTTGCAATGATAAGCAGTTGTTCACATGAGGAGTCCTGTTGTAACGATTTGTATAGGTAGCTGTTCATCAGTATTCAGGGTTTACATTCTGGCCCTGTGTGTTTCCCAACAGAGGTTGTGAGATGACAAGAGTCTTATCTTATTTAAGTGGAAGCAAGAAATGAACCTTGGAACGTGGCAGGCAGGAGGCTGGAGCTGTCACTTAGCTCTCCTTGTTCTCCAGCCTGGTCACAGACATGCAAGACTCTAACCCAGCAATGGATGATTAATTGCTGGACATAGCGAAGTCTAGGTGCTCGTCAGAAGGGCTACAAACTGGAGAACAGGTTAGTTTTGCGGACAAGTCTTCCAGACAAGTCTTCCATTGTCCAGGGCTGGCTCCAGCTTTTTGCCGCCCCAAGCGGTGAAGAAAAAAAATTAAAACAAACAAACAAACGATTGAGCAGCTGCTGAAGTGCCGACGACGTGTGAAGAGAAGGAGAGTGAAGGACCCAAAGCCATACTGCCGACGAAGAATCAGACGTGCCACCCCAACAACAGTGGAATGCCACCCCTTTCTATTGGCCGCCCCAGAGACCTGCTTCCTTCGCTGGTACCTAGATCTGGCCCTGCCATTGTTAGACTATCTGGCACCAAAGTGCCCTTGCAGTTCTCCTCTCCATGCTGATGGGTGTATGAGTGTGGGCAATGGAGGCATAAGAGAAAAAATGTTCATTTATTTGCAAAGTCTCCTATCCTAGATTTTACCTGCCACAGTCTGTTTAACTTCAGCTGAGATCATTAACTGGCTGTGTTTAATCATTAAGCAGTTAATATTAACCTCTAAGTGAAGCAAAAGCCTCCAATATCAGCCCAGGTTAGGAGTAATGATCTTAAGTGAAGCAGAGGGAATGTTAAAGTCCAGTTTGGTGCTCGGAAATTATAAATTAGAGCATTACATAGGCCAACTGTACCAATACAGGCAAGCCATGCCTCAGTTTCCCATACAGGCCCCAGGGCTGATGAAGTTGCTCATCTTCTCCACCAGGGTTCAGACCAACAGTCACCACCTCCTCCCCACCTTGGAAAAGAATATTGTCCCTCTCAGAGTTCATTGAAGCCCTGGCATAATTTTAATACAAGTAACAACATTCTCCAGCCCCCAAAGTAAGACAGGTTAAAATGAAGCAAGTCTCCATCCTCACTGTAGGCTGCCTACCGAAAAGTCAGCCTCAGCACCTATTTCATTTCTCAGTTCCTTTTCCCTTTTCCAGGGCCCCACCCTTCAGGCCATGTACATCACTGTTAACAGGCCTCTTCTTCAAGCCCTGTACATCTATTCCAGTGTCTCCACACCTCGGCCACCTTCATGCTTGTTGCAACTTTTCTCCTCCACAGCCCTTAACTCAGGGCTTCTGCAGGCTGGCTCCCTGCAGCGTGCCACTCCCCAGACCCCCTTCACCAACACCTACAAATCTTACCTCTGCTGAGCATTGTCTCATGGTAACCTCCCTCCAGAATCAATCTTCCTTTACTAGGCTCAGCCTATCCTGACTGAGCTGGGTCTTCCACTTTGCTTACTGGCCTCTGTCTGAGCTGTCAACACAGCACATTCCCCAACTCTGGCCAGTCCTTAGCCAATGCAAAGAGCGTGCTGTGGGTATCTGCACCAGCAATTCTCAAGACTGCTCTCTCAAGTCTCACATAGCTCCCTGCCACGCCTTCCTACCACCTCCCCCCCAACACACACACACTTTTTTTCTTTTCCTGGTGGAGCAGATTTGACTGGATAGTCTATTGTCACCACCAGTTATACCTCTTAACCACATAGCAGTTTATATTCTCTCATTGTGCTAAGAGGAGAGATATGTGTGCAGGAATAAATCAAATGGGTGCCGAGGAGCCAATCTGGAAAAAGACTAGGGGATCTGGCCTCTTCTCTGTGCATGTGTAAATGGCGATGGCTATTAGCATTAGTGATACTAATGCTTATATGTTCATACTGCAGGGAGAGCAGACCTCCAAGCTAAAGCACATGGATGTTATAGATGCCAAGATAAACAGACAGGTGCAAAGGGGAGATATGAGGACAATGATGTCATGGAGTGTTGAGGAGATGGATGCACATACAGGGATAAAGCAGAAGGGGATAAAGGAGATGGAAAACTAGAAATCTGGCAGTTTATTATTGCCAGTCAGACAGCTAGTGGAAAGGAATGTCATTGATATGTTAACAGTGGAAGAATTAAAACACATCCTATCCCAGGCTCACTGACATTTAAGAAGGAGAAAAAGACAATTGTAGATTTAGGTTTTGTGGCCTGAAACTGGTTTTGTCAGGCTATAGAGAAATAAAGACCTGTTTTATATTTAGCAGTAAACACATTGCTCCCTCAGGGCAAACATTCTGTGTGTTAGTCTCAGATGACTGATGCATAAGTACCAACACTGGTTAGGATTCAGTGCAGCTGTGAATCACTGCAGAGCAAGAGAACCACAAACAGGTTTGGTATGATGTACAGGAACAGATTGTAACAGAAATAGTTATCTTCAGCTCAAATTTCAGGTCTGTAAAAACATATCTCGACAAGCCATGGATGTGCAAGGATTGGAAGATGTGTTCTTGTTATTAAGAAAGGGACTGTACTGTACAGAAATCACTAACAGTGAGATAACACAGGGAGTCCTAGGACAGGAGGAACATTGGCCCATTTCCATCCACCCTGCTTGGCATTGCTTTCCGTTCTCTGCAGGGAAAAGAGGAGAGAATTTCAACATACATTTACTTCTCTCCCCTCCGGCTTCAGTGACTACGCTCAGTTTGGAAGTGACTCACAGATTCATACAAACGTAGGGCTGGAAGGGACTTTGAAAGGTTCCACCAGTGCTTCATGCACTGGGCCAGAGCTGCAAGTGATATAAATTGGCATCGCTTTGTTGATTACGGTGGAGCTACATTGATTTCCACCAGCCAAGGAGCTGGCTCACTGTCTCTAGTGAGACTGACTCAGTGCAATTCTTACGGCAGCAACAAATGCTCTTCAGACCTGAATATGGACAGGACAAAGACAAATTGCTATGAACCATCTGCATTTGGTTAGCTTAAACAAACCAAGTGGGAAAGATATTACCACAGCTTCTGAATAAAGGATTGGATGATATAAGATGAAGTGGGGAAGGGTGGGGCACGGTGGCTACATCCAAAGGGATTAGACGTTCATTGGGAATTTTGACTCAGGTGTACAAATACATTTGAATCAATGTTATTCTGTCCTGAAGGGGGGGACAATAAAAAGAAAGGGCAAAGGTTCACTGGTGACATCCCAGTGTCTTTTTCTAAACCAACTGTAGCGACTGTAGTGCTAGTGTAACATGCTGATTGACAGCTCCAGTGACCAATGCCCTAAACAGTGAGGCAGGCTTCCCATGCTGTCCTGGGACTGTGGTTCCATCTTCATGATGCCTTGTGTACTGTCGGCTCTCTACAAATAATGAATTATTAATAACTTGGGGGAATCCACCCATAAGAGTGAGAGGGAAGTTCAGACTGCTGACGCAGCCAACCCCGAGTCTGTTTACTGATACTGGTACCAGTAAGTGCCAGCTGAGTGTGTAGTTTTTGTGATATTGAGTGTCAATCCAAGAAGTGGACTGAGACCAACTCATTGCACATAGATCACATGACTCGCCTTCAGCTAGTAATTAATTTTAATCACCTCTAACCTAACCTGAAACTGACTGGTGATCTCATAATGAAAAACTCCATGTAATCTATTAGCAATCCCTTGTATGAAAGAGTCTCTGACATCTCAGTGTTTTACCTGGAAATCATCTAAAGAAACCAGTTCTCTTGGAGGTTGTTTGCTTCTATACAAAAGAATGTCCCAATTGTTGTACGTTTTCCACAATTTTCTCCCCCCCTCACACCCAGGAATCAATGCAGTTTCAGCACTGCTTCTATAGGCCATGGACTACCTGGACATGCCAGTGTTGCTCTGGCCACATAGTGATAGTTACTCTGTCTTGGAACTGTTATTTCTCAGTCAGCCAGACCACATCTCTGTCCTAGTGCTTACTGTATCCGACTGATCATCTCTTCCAGGCACTGATCCTGTCCTGGCACTCTCAGAGGGCTTATCTATATGGGTTTGAGCAGTTCTAGAGATCACAAGTTCTCTGAATGAAAAGGGGAACTTGTGCTTTATATTTTTTCACCCTACAGTTCCTGAGTGTAATTTCTTCATAATGAACTGAAGATCTGGTTGATTTTGAAGTGATTTGTCTTAGTTAATTTAAAGAAGGCCACATGTTGACTTATTAGAATGCTCCATTCCAGTAATATCACGAAAACAAACTGGCCTGTATGGGCAATTAGATAATAGGCCAGATCCTCAGCTGGTATAAATTGTCCTAGCTCCATTGACTTCAGTGAAGATATGTCAGTTTACACCAGCTGAGGAGCTGGTGCAACATGTCCACAATTACTTCTGCTCTTAGAGCCACAGAACATTTCTCATGACAGATATTAGATCTTCTAAGCCAAGGGTTCTCAAACTTCATTGTACTGCAACCCCATTCTGACAATAAAAGTTACTACACAACCCCAGGACAGGAGAACGAAGCCTGAGCCCCACTCAATGGGGGGCAGGAGGGAATGTGTGGAAAAGCTGAAGCCCAAGGGCTTCAGCCCCAGGCAGGGGGCCTGTAACCTGAGTTCCAACATGAAGGGCTGAAACCCTCAGGCTTTGGCCTCGGGCGGTGGGGCTCAGGCTTCGGCCCTAGGCCCCAGCAAGTCTAAGCTAGCCCTGGCGACCCCATTACAATGGCTCATGACACACTTTGGAGACCTGACCCATAGTTTGAGAACCACTGTTCTAACCCATAAAGAAATAGGACTTTATGTCTCAATCTCAGTAGAAATTCTGTCAGCGATCAGGAGGACATTAGATTCAACCTAGTGGGCACAAGCTTAGACTACAGGAGCTTTTTATTAAGAGCACAAATTGCAAAGCTTCATTAAAGAGAAAGAGAGTCAAGAGAATGTGAACTCTAATAAAAGAGAAAATTGAAATACTTCCTAAATCCACTGTCTATGACAAAGAAAACCAAAAATGATTTAGTAAGAGCCAGCATCTTAAAACATCATTATGGATCTGTCACAGGGTGAGATGGGCTTTTATAGCACTCATGTCCTAGCTTTGACCTATGCTTTGCAGTCCCTTCCAAGACCATGTGACTGTGAACCAGGAGCAAGGCCTTTGAAGAAAGCAAGTTAAAAGTCAGGTCCTACCTCTCAGTAATGAAGATAGCTCAAAGGGGCTCTCCAGCCACCAGGTGTAAGGAAGTGTTGACTGATTTTTAATCTGGCCAAGAAATCAGCCTAGATTCTCCTCCGTATCCGACATCTGTCATTGGGTTGTTAGCCCCCAAGAAAACTTACAAGGTTAAGATATAGATAAAACTGTTATTTTATGTTTAACACAACAGTTAAAACAGTAATAGAGGAATAAATACTAAAGACTTCCTCTATGACTATAGAGGACCAAATATAAACACAGCTATGGCTGTAACAACAAGGGGCTTAAAGCCCTGACCCAAAACTATATAGAGGACAGGTGATAGGAGCCTAGATGTCTCTTTACCATGTCTTGCAGGTTGGTTACAGACACCCACCGACACGATAGGACAGAGCACTAAATGCAGGCAGTGACAGCAGGCTCCTGAGGCTGGGACCTCCAGACAGGTAAGTTGACAACTCTGTTCTTCTCTTCATAGACCTTCCACCCTGTGCCGTCATGTGTCCATGAGTGAACTGGAACCAAATGGCAGCAGATGGATGGGTATCCTCACATAGAGGTACGTGCTGTACCCCAGCAACCCTTACTCTGGTACCCGTCTGCCTCTCAGATGGGCAGCCCTGTGGGACTAGAGGCTGGTCTTTTATACTGCCTTGTTCCTAGGCAGATTACTAGTCACATGACCTGCCTTTAGCAAAAAGGGTGCCAAAGGCTGGGGAAGAAGGCCCCAAACATGGATTCCCAACAGCAACTAAGGGAAATCCAAGATGGCTATGTGCAGATAATGTAAAAATTGAAAAATAAAGAAAGTTCCCCTACAGAAGGACAGGCAATGAGCTTGAACAAGTCCTGGGGAGGGTCAGCAGCAGAGCCCCTGAAGGACAGCAACAGCAGGCTGGGGAAGTTCTGTGGGTGTAGGGGTGGTTCCTTGTGGGGAATGAGCTGGAGATGGAGCCCATGAACGGCTTGGCTAAAGAGACCTGAGGAAGGTCAATGAGGAGATGAGCAACATAAGCAGTAGCCAAGGGGAAAGTGAAGCTGGAGTATATGAGTAACAGGGACAGTTGCTTCCTGAACCCAGTGTGGAGGGAGGGACTCAGCTCCCCAATACCCAGTTGTGCCACCTGCAGCTAAGTGGCAAAGGCCTTATGACAGGGTGCAAGCTCAGTCCTCAGAGGGTTAATGTAGCAGATGCTAGAAGTAAGGACGCAGCTAGATTGCTTACCTGCTCCATTACCCCAGGTAGTCTTATAATAACCTTAGTCCCAGATTTGGACCTTAGCGTCCAAAATATGGGGGTTAGCATGAAAACCTCCAAGCTTAGTTACCAGCTTGGACCTGGTACCTGCTGCCACCACCCAAAAAATTAGAGTGTTTTGGGGCACTCTGGTCCCTCTGAAAAACCTTCCCTGGGGACCCCAAGACCCAAATCCCTTGAGTCTCACAACAAAGGGAAATAATCCTTTTTCCCTTCCCCCCTCCAGGTGCTCCTGGAGAGATACACAGACACAAGCTCTGTGAATCCAAACAGAGTGAATCTCCCTCTCTGTTCCCAATCCTGGAAACAAAAGTACTTTCCTATTCCCCCAGAGGGAATGCAAAGTCAGGCTAGCAATCCAACACACAAATCTCCCCTTCCTTCCTCCCACCAATTCCCTGGTGAGTACAGACTCAATTTCCCTGAAGTAAAGAAAAACTCCAACAGGTCTTAAAAGAAAGCTTTATATAAAAAGAAAGAAAAATAAGTACAAATGTTCTCTCTGTATTAGATGATACAACACAGGGTCAATTGCTTAAAAGAATATTGAATAAACAGCCTTATTCAAAAAGAATACAAATCAAAGCACTCCAGCACTTATATTCATGCAAATACCAAAGAAAAGAAACCATAGAACTTACTATCTGATCTCTTTGTCCTTACACTTAGAAACAGAAGACTAGAAAGTAGAACTACTTCTCCAAAGCTCAGAGAAAGCAGGCAGCCAGAAAACAAAGACCTTAGACACTCAATTCCCTCCACCCAAAGTTGAAAAAATCCGGTTTCCTGATTGGTCCTCTGGTCAGGTGCTTCAGGTGAAAGAGACATTAACCCTTAGCTATCTGTTTATGACAAGTCTAATGAGTGCATCTGGGCCCCAGCTGAGCTGCCTGATTGGCCTAACCCTCCGATTGGCTGAGGGGATCAGCAGACTTGTTCTGAAGGCTGCAACAGGTGAGTACTAGCTGCTCAAAGCTTTTGTCCATGGCTATGGTACCTCTTGCCTTGCTGTGCTACAGGTAATCAGGTTCTGATCTCTAAGTCTGGCTCTGACCCTGGATGCCTATTCCTGGCTGCTGACTCCTGCTCTAACCACTGTGACTGCCCATGTCCCAGTCTCTGGTAGTTAACTCTGACCTGTTAGAGGGGGTTGGGGAAATATAAAGGGCTGCCTGGGTGGCAGTAAAGGGAGGAAAGCTGGGTGTGAGTAGGAGCATAGCTTACAGCTCTGCATAATTGTAGAGACTGTTGATGGTAGTTGCTGCCTTTGTTTTGTTAGTGCTACTGCTTTTCTGTTGGTAGTCTGTCTACGTTCCCATACTGGTGGCCTGACTGTTTTATTTATTGCTGGGAGATCAGTGTGTCAGCCCACTGGCATCTGCCAAAAAGTGAAATGGTCAAGACCTCAGAACAGGCAAAGGACCTCCCCTACACCAAGGGGAGAAACTTTGTTGTGTAGGGTTAGACTTTTGACTGCTCTGTAAGGGGAAGACTTTTACTTTGATTAGAGGGCCAAAGCACTAAATTATTGAACCACCACAAAGAGACTGTAGACCACTGCTGGGAAACTGAGGTACATAACCATTCAGACAGCAGAGGAAAGCTGCTCCTTCACAGGGTCCCTTCCCCTGTACCTTACTACATCCTTCATTGTTTGCAAGAACTATCCCACATCTTGCCTACTTTACAACATTTGACTGTGCTGGAAGGAACACAAGTGAGTGAGTAGCTGCCCACTGTACCCAATGTGTTCAATATTTTGTCAGTTAACTCAAGTGTAACATTCTGCAGATAATCTGGGAAGATATAGGTTAAGGGTCAAGGCTCCTAAGTGACTACAGATAGTTTAAAGTTCTGAATCCTATCAAATTGTTTTATGTAGTGTATATAAGGGAATTAGGATGTGATGGATGTGAGATGTTGGAGGTCTGGAAATGTCAGCAGATTGTTATACTGAGGTGTGCCAGATGTTTTTGTAGGCACTGTGATTATTCCTATTCTTGTGTACATGTAACACTTAGATATCTGTGTGCATTAGGGATTATATTCTAGCTCCATGGGGAATGGTCACTGAGCTTCCACCAGGAACTAAAATCTGGGGGGTATAATTAATGCAAATTCTAGGACAGGTAAACAACTCTAGGGAATCCCCCTATGCCCCCTGGGAATTGCCTGTACGGGCTCAGATTAGGTTCAGGAGACCCAACAAAGAAAGAAAGGGCTCTTGGTATAAATGGTCAGCCTGAACTGGCAGGGGGACCCTCATTTGATCCTCAAACTGATATGAAGTTGTAACCAAGAGGGTGAAACTCTTTGGGAAGGGCTTAAAGGATAGGTAACTTGCCAGGGTCCCCAAGTGGAACACAGGTGACATGTTTCTCTTTGGTTCCAGGATGCACACACACTTGCTTTTGCTCTCATTCCTTAAAGAGGCTTTGGAATTTGTGCCTTCAGTGAAAAGCTTCTGGGCTCTAAGCATGTGCTCACTGGGCTGACTCTAATTTCCTGACACTGAGTATATCTGGGCGCACATCCAGACTAACCCGCGGCATCGGCGGGTTAAAATCGATTGCTCGGGGATCGATATATCGCGTCTAGTCTGGACGCGATGTATCGATCCCCGAGCGCGCTTACATCGATTCCGGAACTCCATCAACCCGAACGGAGTTCCGGAATCGACACGGAGAGCCGCGGACATCGATGCCGCGCCGTCCAGACGGGTGAGTACCTCGATTTTAGAAATTCGACTTCAGCTACGTTATTCCCGTAGCTGAAGTTGCGTATCTAAAATCGATTTTAATTCCTAGTCTGGACGTGGCCTTAAGTCTCAGTAGATAAGCAATCAGGAGTTGCGATATCTTGTAGGGAATTCATTTTCAAATACAAGTGAAAGCCCATTTCTTTACAGGTATTAGAGCTTCTAAACCATAATGAGAGAGGTGCTGAGACATTAACAGCTGCAGTAATCACAGATGGGTTGTCTGTGAGTCTCCAAGTTTGTTCTTGTGATGTTGTTGAAGGGGAACTTTGTCTTCAAGTAAGTCAACATGTGTCTTCCTTAAGTTAAACTAATGTGAACCACTCCAAAATCAATTCTCTTTAGTTTATTATGAAGAAATGCCCCTCACAGGCAGTGTGGAATGAGGAAATAGAAAGCACAAGTTCCCATTTGTGCTCACAAATGCCACAGCTGCAATGTCTTTAAAAGCACATCCGTTTTATTTCAATATAAACAGAACGAAGCACTTCTTGTCAGTGTCACGGGGTTGGCAGTGGATCTCGTTGCATCTTCTATGTGGTTCCCAGCCTGGTAAATAAAACTTCTATGAAACTTCAGTTGCATCCTCCATGTGTTTTGTCTCTGCACCAAACTCTCAATATGACCATGCGGATGTAGCATGTTCTGTAATGATCGTGCTGAAGTGTATTAAGACAGAAATGTAAGGATCATGATGGCATGTCATAGCGTTCATTGGAAAATGGTAAACGGGCATGGGTTTGCATCAGACTGCAAAATGCTGGTACTGACCTAGCCCAGGGCAAGAACAATATGGGGCTGGTTCCAGATACTAAATCTGTTTGAGTCATTTTCTGCTTCTCTATAGGGAAAAGATTGCGTCAAGTCAAAGACACACTCGCACTCCTGCCCTTCCCTGGAAGATGGTGTGGGCTGGAGATAGTGGGTTTGGAAGTGAAATTCTAGCAGTGTCACTATACTGTACCTTGTCTGAGTAAGAGACACCAAATGGGAAAGATTCTATCAGCCTGTGGTGGGGTGTTCACCACCCACTTGCCCTGAAACTGTTAATGCAGACTGAGAAAGGGGCTAATTAACCAGACAGGGCACAGCTGAGGAGAATCACATGACTAAGCAATCCCCTGACTGGGTGAGGGAGCCCAGCTGAGGAGGAACAAGCTGGATTTATAAAGCCAGGAAACTGGAAGCAGAGGGGGCTGCTGGGGAAGTCTGCAGTTACACTCTGGGAGAAGGGTGTACGTGCGGCGGCGGCTGCAGAGACACATAGCCTGCAGTTACTTGTTGGGAGGCTGGCAGACCAAGAGATGGGAAGTGCCAGATGGCAAGGAAAAGGTTTAGGGAAAGGCAGTAAGGTCTAGGAGGGAGCAGACCTTGGCTGCTAAGTAGTGGTCCCTGAGCCAAAACACGGAGTAGAGGGCAGGCCTGGGTTCACCTGCCAGCTGCTGAGGAAGTGGCACTATGAGGCAGTGAATGGGAAGATTGCTTAGGATTGTAGAAGAAAGACATCAGTATTGTGGATGGGGAAAACATGTACAGTGACTTGGCCAGAGGGCCAAGTTGCAAAGAGGTGGCAGCAGCTCGTGGAGCAAGAGAGACGCTGTAGACTGAGAAAGAGGGACAGAGAGATGGCATGCAACTGTGGGAAGGGGGTGTCAGCCTCCTGAAGCTAACCCCCAGAATGACTGGGAGGAGGTGCTGGCCCAGTGCTGAGTACAGCACCCTGTCACACAGCTGCACGTTCTTTTCCCACCCAATCAAGAACTGAAGGACAAATAGAGTTATTCAGATATGAATTCACCTTTTTAGCTTTAAAGATATGAACTGAAAAGACCCCAGGTAGGTTTTGGGTTGAGTGATTGCAGGTGGGAGAAGGTAAAGCTATAGTTGTTGATGAATAAGGTGAAGATTATTTTCAGAGTGTTTTCATAGCCTAGCGGATGGTTCATATGAAATGACAGCTGCAAAGTCTGTCTCCTTCCCTGCCCGGATACAAGGAAACTGTTTTTCAGGGAACAGTCTATTGCCCCTCTGGTCAGGGTAGTAGTTAACACCCTGGATTGGCAGCGCATTGCATAGTAGCTAGCTAATGGTCAGCAAAATGATACAGGTTGGTAGTGACTAAAAGTTACAATCTGATGGCTGTCAGGTGGCCTATGAGTTTGATTTCAGCTCCCTGAGGCTCCTTGAAGGTGTGACTAACTACACAAAGTGCACAACAATGGAGAACCAGGCCTGCAGTAACTAGTATAACACAAAAAGGGTTTGTAAAGAATGCCTTTCTGAACTGCAAGAGTGGCAGTTGTTTCTCCCCCCCCCCCCCGCATCTCAGATGGGAGGGGTGAATTGGGCTAATTGCATGTTAAAAGCACCTAGTGTGGATTTGCTTTGGGATGTGTCCAAGAGATCCTTGGTTCATATGATACCTGTGGATGCCATCATGTTCTATGCAGCACTCACTCTGGGAAATTTCCCTCACCCTCCCCTGTGAAACTTTGGACATAACTTGCAAACGAAATACTAGTTTTCTTTATGGACCATTCCTGTGTGTGCTGTGGTAGCATGTGTTCTGGAGGCTGATGGTTACTGAGTGGCTGTACCATTCACAATGGAATATCAGAGTCACAATCTGAACATGTGATATCCATAATATTACATAATGATCCTGCTTGCGGGTAATATCTGAGCAGATAAATCATCACTGTGAAATTCTCTGGTACTGATGACACGTGGCCTCAGGATTACGTCAGGCTAAAGAGCGCTGCCAATCAAACAGCCCAAGCAATTCTACCAGCCCAGTGCCAAGCATGAAGTCTGGCTGAGTCAACTTCTTGCTTGGTATTTCCCCCCCACCCCCATGTGGGAAAAGACAAGGTCATTGCAACCTTATCTATGCTGGATGCTCCACTTAACACCTCTCAGCTGAAATCTGCCTTGGAAATACTTTAGTCAAGTATGAAACCCAGCTTGGTATAGATTGTTCAGCTGAGCAAGGGCTCCCTCCTGCTTCCTGTGCCTGTTATAAAATACCACTCTGACTTTAAAAAGAGATGTGAGCCGCTATCCTCTAAGCTCGAGGGGGAATGATTAATCTGGGCACATGTACAGCACCCTTCCTTCAAGATTCTTGCACACTAACTAAGCTTCACAACACCTGTGGGAGGCAACAGATGCTCATTATGGTCTTTAATGTGTGGGTTGTCTACAGACTTTCTGGTGTAATACATTGGACTCTTTCCTGTAACGTGTCCAAACCCTGCAGTCCTTTCTCAGCGAAAGCTCCCAGTGAGCATGGCTACACTTGCAGATGTAGAGCACTTTGAGTTAAACCAGCCTTGGAGAGCGCAATAGGGAAAGTGCTGCAGTGTGTCCACACTGACAGCTTCAAGCACACTGGCGTGGCCACATTTGCGGCACTTGCAGTGGCATTGGGAGTGGTGCATTATGGGCAACTATCCCACAGAGCACCTTTTCCCATTCTGACGCCGTGGCTTGTGGGAAGGGGGTGACGGGGTGTGGGGCATTCTGGGTCCCATCCCAACACCCCATGATGCATTGGTTCACATCCCAGCAATCCCTCTGCTTCCATCCACAATTGGCACCATCTTTCAACATTTTTTGTATGCGTGCTTTGTCTTCCCTTTCGGTCTGTGGGAATGGAGCCCCAACTGCTGAGGAATATGCTGTTGAGTCTCATCAGCACATCATGTTTAGCGGTCGATTTACTCCTTAAGATCCAAACTGATAGTGAGGACTCCAACGATATTGACTCAAGTAATGCATATGACATGAGATTGCTTGTGGCATTCCCGGGCATGCTCACCACCGTGGAACGCTGCTTTTGGGCTTAGGAAACAAGCACTGAGTGGTGAGATCACATCATCATGCAAGTCTGGGATGACGAGCAGTGGCTGCAGAACTTTCAGCCCACCTAGTCTCTGAGTACATTAATCGGAAGGGGTATTTCTCTATGGTTCTCCAGGTGCTTGTGGATCACTGTGGACATTTAATTGACATTAACGCAGGCTGACCCAGAAAGGTGCATGACGCATGCATCTTTGGGAATGCTGGCCTGGGACTTTTTTCCCAGACCAGAAGATCACCGTAGGTGAAGTTGAAATGCCCATTGTGATCTTTGGAGACCCTGCTTACCCTTTAAGGCTTAGCTCATGAAACCCTACACAGGGAGCCTTGACAGCAGCAGGAAGCTGTTCAACAACAGGCTGATCCAGTGTAGAATGACTGTGGAGTGTGCTTTTGGCCGTTTAAAGGGCCGCTGGCACTCTCTGTATGGGAAGCTGGACCTGGCCAATGACAGCATCCCCGCGGTTATATCCGCATGCTGTACCCTCCATAACATTTGTGAAGGGAAGGGTGAAAGCTTCACTCAGGCATGAACCTTGGAGGTTCAACACCTGGAGGCTGAATTTGAGCAGCCAGAGAGCAGGGCTGTTAGAGGGGCCCAGCGCGGGGCTGCAAGGATTAGGAATGCCTTGAGGGAGCAATTTGAGGCTGAAAGCCACCAGTAATGTCTGGTGCCCTGCATGAGAGTGAAGTGCAGTGGTTCCAATATTATTAGGAATCTGTGTTTTCTACGCTGATTTGCAGTGCCTGTTGCTTTCCTGGGCTAAGGTATCTTTTACTTTATGCAATAATAAAGAATGTTTTCAAAGCCAAAAAATCCATTTATTGAAAAGAAACACAACTGCTTGGGAAACAGAAAGGGCAAGGGAGTGGGGTGAGGAATGGTACAATCACAGATTTGTGTATAAGCAGCAAAGAATCCTGTGGCACCTTATAGACTAACAGACGTTTTGGAGCATGAGCTTTCGTGGGTGAATACAAAAAGCTCATGCTCCAAAACATCTGTTAGTCTATAAGGTGCCACAGGATTCTCTTCTGCTTTTACAGATCCAGACTAACACGGCTACCCCTGAGATTTGTGTATGTCCTGTTATCATACTCAGCCTTTCTGTCTAGAGTGCTGTGCAAGGAGTGCTGCACTTCAGGATGGCTATATTGCATGGTGATGGAGGTTGAGTGCAGTGGGTAAGGGTCATAGTTTTCAGGGCTGGGTGGTGAAGCTACAGGTGCTGGAAGCAGCTGGTGGTGATAAGAACCCGGTGTGACAGGTTGAATCACAGAAACCCCCTTGAGAGCTGCCAACTGATGTGCCAAGACTACTACTACCCCTGCTTTCCCTGCCAGCTTGGGAATCCAGCACCCTGTCTTGTTGAGCCAGACACACCTGTCTGCTCCAACACAGACCCAAGGTCTGAATTACTTGCCCCAAAGCTGCAGGTTTACCTGACAGCAGCTAACAGAAGTGTTCCTGTCTTTAACACTCAGATGCCCAACTCCTAATGGGGTCTAAACTCAAATCTGTTTTACACTGCATAAAGCTTATACAGGGTAAACTCATAAATTGTTCATCCTCTATAACACTGATAGAGCTGCATAGCTGTTTGCCTGTCCTCCCCCCACCCAGGTATTAATACATACTCTGGGTTAATTAATAAGTAAAAAGTGATTTTATTAAATACAGAAAGTAGGATTTATGTGGTTCTAAGTAGTAACAGACAGAGCAAAGTGAATTACCAAGTAAAATAAAATAAAACACGCAAATCTAAGCCTAATACAGTAATAAAATTGAATACAGATAAAACTTACCCTCAGAGATGTTTCAATAAGTTTCTTTCACAGACTGGACACCTTCCTAGTCTGGGCACAACTTTTTCCCCTGGTACAGCCCTTGTTTCAGCTCAGGTGGTAGTTAGGGGATTTCTCATTATTGCAGCCCCCTTTCTTCTGTTCCACCCACTTATATATCTTTTGCATAAGGTGGGCATCATTTGTCCCTCTCTGGGTTAGCACCCCTCCTTCTCAATGGAAAAGCACCAGGTTAAAGATGGATTCCAGTTCAGGTGACATGATCACATGTCACTGCAAGACTTCATTACCTACTTTGCCAGCACACGTATACAGAAAGACTAGCAAGTAAAACAGAGCCATCTACAGACAATTGTCCTGGTTAATGGGAGCCATCGAGATTCCAAACCACTATTAATGGCCCACACTTTACATAATTACAATAGGCCCTCAGAGTTATATTTTATATTTCTAGTTTCAGAGACAAAAGTAATACATTTATACAAATAGGATGACCACATTCAGATTATAAAATTTGCAATGATCTCTTACAAGAGACCTTTTGCATGAAGCATATTCCAGTTACATTATATTCATACTCATTAGCATATTTTCATAAAATCATATAGAGTGCAACGTCACACCTGGATGTTGGAGAAAGTGGGTTGGAGGTGATGCGGGGGCACAAGGGAAAGAGTTTTGGGACAAGGGCTGAAGGAGGGGGCGGGCATAGTAGTGCTCTGCCTGTATGGCTACGAGCGCCTGGATCAAGTGCACTTGGCACTCCATGATGCTTATCAGCCGATCTGTGCTTTGCTGCCAGAGCTCTGTGCTTTTGTGCCAGCGATATGCATTCTGCTGGTGGATCCTCCTTTCACTCTCCCTCCACTCCTGTGCTTTTAGCTTCTCATTAAGTGACTGCTGTATTACTTCATGCAGCGTGTCTTCTTTGCTTCTACGTGACCTCTTCCTGAGTCTTTGCAGTCTCTTGACCAGTGATAACATGGACGGCTGAGATCTTAAGATTGCATCTGTAAAGGCAAAATGCACCATTTAACAGAGGCAGCATTGTTCACACCAGATACAGCTATGATTCCCCCGTACTTAAAGAGGGCAAGCACAGTCTACACAATAGTATAATATGCCCATCCCAAAGTGAGTGCACATAACCCACGAGAGTCCCAAAATGGTGCGTAAGCAGAGGGTCCGGGGGAAAGATTGTTTCATGGCTGTACTGTCCTCTGGTTTCTGTGCCTTGGGAAGAGCCAACAGCTGCAGGAGGCCCCTATACTGAACACTGTCCCCACATTTTCCACAAGAGTTTGTCCTGGAAGATGTCTCACTGCTGAGGGTGACCTAGGAAGCAAGGGAGGGTCTTCTGCTACAATGCATCTTCTGCTCTGGCCCATATGCAGCTTGCCTGTGTACAGCAATCATCCCCCCTCCCCTCACGGCACAGTGGCACGGACATGTTAGCCTGACTGGGACAAGGACCACAGTGGCTCTCCCAAGAAACCTGCGCAAGCACATTGCCCATGTCCTGGACGAGACCTTTGAAAAGATCACTGAGGCCGATTACTGCCATGTGAGACAGCACATCAATGCCCTATTCCACATCTAGGCATGCATGTAGCCCTAAGCCTCCTCGACCCAAGAGCCCACACCGAATAACTTCCTTTCCAAAATAAAAGCCACTTACTGGGAACCTCCTCTGGTGTTTGTCCTTCCCCAATCACTGGCTGCCGCGACTGGCTATCTTCCTCCTGGCTTGAGAACAGCTCCTGGCTGCATGCATCTAGGGATTCTGGGGTGTATTCCTCTGCCTCAGCACCCTTGCTCCTGCTTTGCTCCTCCTCCTCCTGCCTTGTTGAACTGGGTTCTGAAGTGTCCATGGTGGTACTCGGAGTGGAGGTGGGGTTGCTGCCAAGTATCACGTCCAGCTCTTTGTAGAAACGGCAGGTCGCGGGGGCAGCACCGGAACAGCGGTTTGCCTCGTGGACTTTGCAGTAGGCACTCTGCACCTCCTTCATTTTAACCCTGCAGTGCAGTGCATCCCGGTCATGGCCCCTTTCCATCATGTCCCTTTATATCTGCCCGAAGGTATCCTACAGCTGGAGCGTAGCTGGGACTGGACAGCTTCATTTCCCCAAACACTGTTGAGGTCCAGCAGCTCACCATTGCTCCATACTGAGGATGAGGGCCGGTGCAAGGATGTTTCATGCCCTAGGTGAAACTTCCACCTTGCGCCCTCCCCTCCCGCGCCCCCACCCTGAGGCACACCTCCCCCCCCCCCGCAGCAGCTCCCTCTCTCTGCCCTGAGGCGCCCCCCTTGCAGCAGCTCACCACCCTCCGCTCTGAGGCACCCCTCCCCCCGCCCCAGCTCATCCCTGCTCCGTGCACAAACACCCCATGCACGCCATGGCTGCTTCACTTCTCCTGCCTCCCAGGCTTGTGGCGCCAAAGCTGATTGGCGCCGCAAGCCTGGGAGGCAGGAGAAATGAAGCGGCCACTGCATGCTTGGTGAGGAGGCAGGGCAGGGGTGAGCTGGGGCGGGGAGTACCCCTGCGTGCTGCCCCCCCCTTTACTTGCTGCAGGTGGTCCTCCCTGTGCTCCTCTGCCCCAGCTCCCTCCACCTAAATGCCGGCAGCGACGGGGCGGCTGAAGATCCAGCCGCCATGGTTGCTGCTGAGCAAAATGGCACCCACCAAATACCAGCATCCTAGGTCGCCTAAATGGTTGCACCGGCCCTGCTGAGGATCGCCTGGCGCGTGGAGGCATGGTCACCTGAAAAGATTCACTGAGAGCATTCCACTCCTTGCTGAGCAAACAGGAAAGGGATTTTCAAAATTCCCAGAGAATTTAAAGGGCGGGTCTGATGGTTGGACACCTGAGGACAGGGCAGTAGAGTTCGAAGTGATGACCAAAGTGGCTAGAACAGGCATTGTGGGACACTTCTGGAGGCCGATCAGAGCGCATTAACAGACCAGAGCATCCACACTGGTGCTGTGGTGCTCCAGCAGGGGTGCATCAAACGTTATTCTACTCGCCGAGGTGGAGTACCAGGGGCGCTCTAGCCATGGAGTCCGGGTGCTTTACGTGCCTTGCCAGTGTGGATGCGTTGTGAGTTAGAGCACAGTAAAGCAGCACGGTGCTCTCTAAACTCGCAAATGTAGCCACGCCCAGTGAAGTCGATGGCAGATAGGAATGCTCTCACCTCCCAGTGAGCCCCTTTCTCATGGGTCACGGTTCTCATCTATTTTTACACTGTAGGCTCACACAGCCCTCTGTCCTTGCTAAAAGGATTGTGGTCTCAGCAGGGAACCAGTTTGGAAGGCGGGGTGAGGGGTATTGGGGCTAGGGCTGGATGCAGAGGGCTGGAGGTGTGCTAGCTGGGCAATTCCTTGGGGAGCCTTAACCCTAAAGTCTAGGACTAGTGCTGGAGGCTGAGGCTAAAGTATTTTGTTTCTGTTCTAAATGCATTTCTTTGACTGTGGAATGATGGTGACACCAGCTTGTGGGTTGGTTTTGTGGAATGTTATGACAAACCCAGTGTGGTGCCCCTTCCACCCAAAAACAAACAGCTGAGATTTCACTAAAGCTGGGTCATGAAAGTCAAAGGTCTCTATTCAGAACATCACTTAAGCACCCACTGACAAACCACTGAAGCCAGACATAAGTTTATACTTAAAGACAAGCGATTGGTTAAAGCCCAAGTTTTTGAAGGTATGTAGGTGTTGCAGTTACTCAGCGTTGCAATGCCTAAGGATTTGTCTACACGTAAAACTCTGCAGCAGCACCACGGTAGCACTTCATTGAAGGCACTACCCACACTGACAGGTGGTGTCCTGTCAGCATAGGTAATCTTCCCTCCTTGGCAAGCGGTAGTAACTAGGTTGATGGGAGAATTCTCCCACCGAACTAGCATGTCTTCCCTAGGGGATAGGATGGTTTAACTGCGTCACTCAGGAATGTGGATTTTTCACCCCCTGAGCAATGTAGATCTACAGTAAAGATCTGTAGTGGAGACCAGGCCAATATCTCACTTTCAAAAGTGGCTTTGTCTCCTAATCCCTTTATAAAAAGAGGAGTAGGCCAGGTCTACACTATAGACCTATATCAGTATAACTAGATCATTCAGGGGTATGAAAAATCCCACCCCCACCCCCGCCCAAAAGACACCTATCCTGAGCTAACCCCCTGCATAGACAGTGCTGTGTCAGTGGGAGAGCTTCTCCTATTGACCTCACTACTGCCTCTCAGGGAGGTGGGTTAATTACACTGATGGGAGAAGCTCTCCCGTCAACGTAGTAGCATCTTCACCAAAGCATTACAGCAGTGCAGCTGCAGCACTGTAGGTGAAGACAACCCTGTAAGCTCCTAAATCATTAGACTTGCAACACTGAGGACAGCAACACCTAAATACCTGTATAAATCTGGGTCTCGTCCCTAGTCAGGAAAGCACTGAGTCCAGCATTAAAAACTACCTGTAACTTCAGACATTATGGGCTAGATCCTCAGCTACAGTATGAGCTACACAAGATGCAGCAGGGTAAGGGGGAGTAAAAGTCATGCAGCTCTAGCCCACTTCTGCTTTTCCCCGCTCCTGGGACTGGTGGGGTGCGCAGAGATTCACTGTGTTTCCCCAGGGGCTATTTCAGCAGTCACGAGTCACTGGGTAGTTCTGCCACTTCTGAAGCACAGAAAAACCTGCTGGTTTGATGGGTGGGAGCAGATCCCAGGGGAGGCAGGGCTGGTCTGTGGGTAAAGCAAAATCCTAGAGCTTGGGGAACCCTGGGGAGAGGCTCAGCTCTTGGAAAGTTCTGTGAGACCTGGAAGGGTTTGGGGGTGGGACTAGGGTGCTGTTTCCTCACCGGCTGTATCTGCCCCTGGAATGCTGCATGCCCAGTGGGACCCGAGTGCCCACCAGGCAGCCATGGCACACTCCCAGCCATGATGTGCACAAACACTAATTAAGATAGCTGTGTGCGTTGCCACACAGCAACAAACCTGGCAAATTACTGCTTCTGATCAGCACGTGGTAAAGTACTAGGAAAACCAGCCAAGCCAGTCAAAAACTGGCCAGGTGGCAACCCTATCCCTGGGTGAAGGGACATCCTGGCTAATTCCTTTTTCTCCTTCTGGTGTGCCTTCCCGCCCCCACACACTAGCAGTAGGAGGTTACATAGAGCCATTACCCCAGCTCTATATCAACCAAATGTTCTTCTTACCCTTAATTGGCTAGGTAAGCCAACTTTCCAACCTCTGTGTACTGCCAGAGTAGCACAAACCATTCAGAGCAGAGCTGGGAATTAGGCCCTTAGATTTTTTATGAGGTGAGGGAATGGATTAGAGGGCAGTGGGTAAGAGCAGGGGAGGTGTGACTTGGGAGTGGTAATAGACGAGGGTGGATAACTGAGCTGTGAGCTGTTGGGAATGGCTTGGCAATGGGAGAGTGAGCTGGGAAGGGATGGATGTGATGATGGGTAGATGAATGCATGTAGGGGGAGGTGTTTGAATAAATTTCAGGACAAAAGAGAAACCCTGGATGGTATGGACCAAGGTTGTGATGGACATGGTATAAGAACCTACTTAGATCTGCCCATCTAACCCTAGGGCTTTATATAGCACTTATCACTGTTGTAACTAGAATGACCAGATGCCCCAATTTTATAGGGACAGTCCCGATATTTGGGGGTTTGTCTTATATAGGCTCCTATTACCCGCCACCCCCGTCCCAATTTTTCACACTTGCTGTCTGGTCACCCTCACTGCAACTATGCTGAGCAAAATGGTAGTGTTCTCTCTCTCTCTCTCTCTTTTTTTTTCTTCAGGTCAGAGTGACTTTGTGTATGTAGGATATATTTTAAATAAGCATTGATCCTGGGGAGGAGCATCAAAGAGGTGCATGTTTTATACCTTGTTCTCAAGACCATCAGGCTTGAGCCCCACTTGATCTCGTGTGGCCAGGAATCCTGCAGATAGAAATGCCTTGTTCCCAGAGATAGTCATAACTGAATTCCATGGCAACCTTTCAGCCATTTTCCCATAAAGGAAACTATACCTTAGAACTGTTTGAGTGAGCTTTGGTTACAGATATACTATTAGAGGATGAGTGTTAATAACCAAGGGAATCAGAAACTGGACTGCTCATAATGGAAAACTGGTGTCGTGATGTGAACATGTAATATCCATGATATATTGCATAATGCTCATACTGGAATGTACTGAGAGAAAGAGAAGTGTCATCATGTCATGGCAGTAATGACATATTAGTGACTCAATTAATAAAGCACTAAAGGAGCTTGATATAATTAATGCCATTCAGCTTGGGTTTATGGAAAATAGAACCTGTCAAACCCATCTGACTTTTTTCGAGATGACAAGTTTGGTAGATAAGGTAATAGCGTTGTCATACTTAGACTTCTGTAAAGCATTTGATTTGGTACCACATGACACTTTAATTACAAAAAACCAGAACAATATAAATTAACATGGCACCCACTAAGTGGATTAAAATCTGTCTAACTGATAGAGCTCAAAATGTAAATGTAACCAGGGAATCATCACTGAATGGATGTATTTCTAGTGGGCTCCCCTAGCCAGGGATTGGTTCTTGGCCCCTAGATTATTTACAATTTTTATCAACGACCTGGAAGAAAACATAAAAATCATCACTGATAAAGCTGGCAGGTGACACGCAAGTTCGGGATATGAGAAATAATGAACACAGATCATATTGATATAGAGCAACCTGGATTGCTTGGTAAACGGGACACAAACAAATTATATAAGTTCTAATATGACTAATATAAAGTTATACATCTAGGAACAAAGAATGTAGACAATACTTACAGACTGGGGGACTCTGTCCTGTGAAGCGGGGACTCTGAAAAAGACTTGGGGGATATGGTGGATAATCAGTTGAACATGAACTCCCAGTACGATACTATAGCCAAAAGAGCTAATGCCATCCTTGGAAGCATAAAGGGGAATCTCAGCTAGGAGCAGAGAGCAGACCTCTTTACTTGGCACAGGTGGGACCGCTGCTGGAATAGAGTATCCAGATACAGAAGGATGTTGATAAATCGGAGAGGGTTCAGAGAAGAGTCATGAGAATGATTAAAGGATTATACAGAACATGCCTTCTAGTGATAGACTCATGGAGCCCAATCTGTTCATCTTAACAAAAAGAAGGTTAAGGGGTGACTTGGTTACAGTCTAAAAAGTATGTATCTGGGGAACAAATGTTTGATAATGGGTTCTTCAGTCTATCGGAGAAAAGCATAACACAGTCCAATGGCTGGAAGTTGAAACTTGACAAATTCAGACTGGAAATAAGGTGTACATTTTTAACAGTGAGAATAATTAATCATTGGAACAAGTTACTGAGGTTTGTGGTGGATTCTTAATCATTTGCAATTTTTAACTCAAGTTTGGGTGTCTGTCTTTTTTAAAAGATGTGCTCTAGGAATTGTTTTGGAGAAGTTCTCTGGCCTGTGTTATACAGAAAGTCAGCCTAGATGGTCACAATGGTCCATTCTGGCCTTAGAATCTATGAGCCTATGAAACATGGCCACAGAATTGCATCAGGATGCAAAGCAGTGGCAGTAAGACTGCCCCAGGAGTCACAGGGCGAAAGAAACTAGACCAGTTCCAGCCACTCAAGCAGGCTCAGCCAGCTTGCTGGTTGGTGTATCTTCCTTCACAGGAAAAAATCAGATCAAGTCAAATATGAGCTCAACTCCTCACCCTTCCTGCAGGGTATGATAGATGCTTGATACCAACGGTGCTGGAACAATTTTTATAGTGGAGATGCTGATGATGGAAACCACGTGTTTGGTCTTTGTTATTACTACTTCAAGCTGGGGTTGTGGCAGAACCCCTAGTTTAGCACCGCTGCCTGATACACTGGACTTGGAAGTGAAATGCCACGTATCCTGTATCTAGACTAACAAGGAAGGATTATTGCAGCAGTCACAAATGCTTGCAAGCCAAGAAATAATTCTGGAACAGACCTATGTCTGACAGTCAAAAATGAAGAAGCAGGAAAGATTCTGTGTAGGTCTCTGAATTAAGTGTTGCGAAGATGGGGATGTGATGCTGGCAGATCAGGTGCCAGCTCATGCCAAAGCCTCTAGGTCTAACGGAACACTGAAAAATGCATAGCTGGAAACCAGTCTGGCTCACCTGTATGTTAGCATTGGGAAAATAGGTATTAGACTTAAAAATGTGTTTAGACTTTGATATGCTTGTGAGTGTCATCAGATGCTCCTGGTGTGGTGCTCTACTCTGTCCAATGTTGATATCAATCGGTTGCATGCGTGTGCTCCCTCTGTGTGCTGTCCCAGCTCTGAGTAGATAGCTGACACAGCAGACCCTGAGAGAATCCCCAATGACCACAGACTCTAGTAAGGTACGAAGGCACTTCGGCCAGGTTTATTGTCAAACAAAGCACAGTAATAGTTCCGTCTAGACTTTACTCTACAGGACATACTACAAATATGTGCCCCCTGGCAATGGACTCAACTCAGTCAGCGGGACTTTCTATTACCCCCTAGGCTGGACCAAGACACCGCCCCAGGGATGCATTCTTATACACAGGCACAAACAAGTTACACATTACTCCTGACGTATTGAGGTGCAACCCCTTTACGTAGCAAGGTACAACCCCACTATGTAGCAAGGTGCCGCCTCTCACCTTGTACATGTTGGTTTGAACAAAACAACTCTATCCTTCATATTACCCTTTTGGTCCTGTCGTTGGGATGGGTCAGCTTGTTCCTTGTTATCTGTGTGGAATGTTCCAGTATCAGAGTGTCCTGGTACCGTGTTTACACTTCTGGTATCCAATTCACTGTATAGGTATATGTTTATGCAACATCAGCCCTTTCCTTGCCAGCTTCTGTGAGCAGGGCCTGCCTGTGGCTCACAGCTTAACTTTGCTTTATGTTAGCAAAGTCTTGACCATTGCTTTAGTTCAGGCCTTAGGCCTCATACCGGGCCTCTGATACCAAGGGTTTATGTTTCAGAGCCTCATCTTACTACAGTGAGTTGCTGCCTGCATTCATTTCACTTATATTATCTGTATCCCATATTCTAAGGTAGTATTTAACTGCGCTGAAACTGTAACCCCCCACAGACAGGAGAGAAGCATTACGAAGTGAAAATACTAGTTTTCCACAAGAAATGTCATCTGCCCCACAAAAGAAGGCCCACAGACACTAGACAAGCCATTGTGGAGCATCAGAGGAGAAAAGACTTTGAGTGTTCTCCCCACACCCATGAAGAGGAGACGTGCAGGGGGACTTGTCCCATCAGTTTGAATTCTGGAGGAAGGTAATCAAAATCTCCGATGAGAAGAAACTGGGTCTCTATGCTGTTTGAACTGAGGGGTAAAGATTTCTAAGCAAGAGTTCCCCTGCGCGTGGCCTGGGTTAACCCTAAAGGTCACACACAGCTTGCATACTACAGCAGCTTATATTACCATTTGGGAACCTAAGACTAACTCGTGTGTATGTTTACCAGCTTTAACCTTGTAAATAACTCATTTCTTTTTCTTAATTGATAAATCTCTACTTAACTTATTATGGGATTGGCTATAAGCATCGTCTTTGTCATAGGATCTGAGGTGCAATTGACCTGAAGTAAGTGACTGGTCCTTTGGGAGTGGGAGTAATCTGAATATCGTTGTAACTTTTGGTGTAATGGACCATTTATCACAAAAGCAGGCTTGCCTGGGTGTCAAGATAGAGGAGTACTGAAGAGGACTGCCTATGACTCCATGTCAAGGCTGTTTATAGTGCTTGAGGAGTTCACATTTGTTGCTTAGTTGGTGAAAGCTAAGTATAGACCACACAACCAGTTTGGGGTTTTTGCCCTGGTTTGTAACAGTTTGCCTTGAGACTGGTACTCACGTTCGTGAACCACTCCAGACAGCTTGACTGGGGAAACCAGCTCAGTGCCCTTTGATATAAGTAGTTGAACCATTAATTTTAAGTATCCCACATACCTTGGGCACTAGGTGGGTCAAGGAACTATCAACCCCCTACAGGCCAAAGTAAATGCTATCTAAAATTGGCCTGTCCCTAAGTCAAAGAAGCAAGTCCAATCCTTCTTGGGCTTGGCTGGGTATTACCAATGATTTGTACCACACTACAGCCAAATTGCCACCCCACTGACCGACCTAGCCAAGAAAACACAACCAAATGCAGTTCAGTGGACTGAGAAGTGTCAGAAGGCCTTTAACCAGCTTAAGGCAGCCCTTACATATGACCCGGTACTAAGAGCCCCAGACTTAGACCAACCTTTCGTTGTAAAGAGAAAAGCTGTAACCTTGGGAGTTTAATACAAGCCTGGAGTGGCCAGTATTAATTTTTAGAATCCTTGTGGGCCTCGACCTTCTGCACTTGAAGTGCCAGAGTCGGGAATTAGCCTTGACAACATCCCTGAGAAATAGGTGAGTGTTATTCCCATTTTAAAGATGGGGAAACAGAGGTTAAGTGACATGCCCAAAGGCTACAGTGGGAATTAGTGTCAGAGCTGCAGTTAAAATGGTTGAGTTCTTCGCTTTCAGACCCTTGCTCCAGCCACTAGGCCACACCTCTCTTGACCTCTGTGCAGCCCTCACTCTGGGAAGTAAAACTTCCATGAAACCTCAGCCATTTTTCCATGAAGGAAATTGTTTTTATTTTGAACAGTGTTGAATGTATTGTGGCTACTAATGTACTGGATGATGACTGTTATGAAGGGTGTTAAAAGCCAAGGGAATCAGAAGAAACTATACTGTTCCCAGTGGAGTCAGATGAGTGCAATACTCTGAGTTATATGTGATGTATACAATATTTAACACATTGACTGAGAAATGGATGTGTAGCACCTGAATGGAAAGATCACGGTAGCTTGTCATATTGCTCATTAGAAAAATAGTACTATTGACGCAATGTCAATAGGTTTGCATCAGGCTGTAGTGCACCGGCAATGAGAGAGCCTGGGAAGTCCTAAGGAAAAGGGATGTTGGTCTGGTTCCAGCCACTCAATCTGGCTGTGTCAGAGCCCTGCTTGGCATTTCCTTCCCTCTTTTCTAGAGGAAAGACAAGATAATTAAAACACAAAATCAACTCCTTGTCCTCTACTGGGATTCCACTGGTGCAGATGTACTGGGTTCTCTACAGTTCTACTGAAGAGCAATTATGTTTGCAGCCCACACACAAAGAAGTGTCACTTAACTGCTATCAGGAATGAAAAGGTCTCTCATCTAATTAAGCACATCACTTTCTCTGCACCTTTCAGTAGGTGAGTGTATCCCAAGATGAGGACATTCTGAACTACCTGAGCCTGACAGAGGTGGGACATGAGTTGGTACTAGGACTTCCCGGCCAGAGTGAGGGTGAGTGGTTTAAAAAAGATCAAGGGGGGCTCACCTGATCTCTCTCTGATTAGCATCTCTGCCCCTTTTATCACTTGGCCCCATGTCCAGAATAGCCTCCTTCATTCTATGAGCCTGGCATCCTTACCTGCCTCCTTCCTATCCATCCTCAAGCTTCTCTTCTCCTTCAGCTACTGACCTGGAATATGTATTGTTAGAAAGAAAAGAACAACTAATATGATGTGTTCACACCAGAAGCTTATGTCAGGGTCCTTCACTGTTGCAAACCTCATTTACTTTACCTGTCCCATCCTTGTCAGCAAATGTGCTGTATCTACGCTAAATTGTAAGCCTTTTAGAGAAGGGATCTGTCTTTTAGTTACGCTGTAAAGCATCGTCCACAGTTAAGGAATTGTATAAATAACCACTCAAAACAGAAGGCCAGATTCTGCCACCCTTCCTTATATTCAATAGTAAGCTTATTCCATGAGTGGTCCCATTGATTTTAATGAGATATCATGTAGAGTAAAGTGCTAATCAATATGAGTGAGGGTAGTAGAATTTGTCTGGAATAATAATGAATAATCCCAAGCTCTTACACGGCACTTTCCATCGCTAGAGGTCAATGCTTTTACAAAGGAGGTCAGTATCATTATCCACATTTTACAGATGGGGAACCTAAAGTACAGAAGTGAAGTGACTTCCCCAAGGTCACCAAGCAGCAAAGTTGGGACTAGGACCCAAGTCTCCTCAGACCCAGTCTAGTTTTCTATCCACTAAACTACATTGCTTCCTAGTATACGTAACTATAATTCATAAAACATAGCTCCTTGGGATAGGAACTGTATATGTGTCTGTACAGTGCCCAGCACCATGGGATCTTGATCTTGATTGGGATCACAGGATGCTACTATAATATTACAATACAGTTCTTCATTATGAGCTGAAGAGTAAATTCATCCTGGACTTATTCAAGAGACTCTCCTTGACTAACTTCACAGGGCTGAACATGGGATTCCATCCTATTCTCTGGGGAGCCCTCATGCTGGAAAATAAACATTGGTAAAAATGTAGCCTCCTTTCTCCGTAAAAGAGTCAGTGGACCAGATTTTCAGGCATGGCTGCATATGTGTTTCTCCCACTTGCACAGCCCCTGTGAATGACTGTGCACATAATACTCATCTGTGAGGCAGCTGCATATACAAATGTGCATCTTGTGTGAGACTCTTGGGTCATGTTTGGAAAAGTTGATCCTCTGGACAATTCTATTGAAGTCCATGGCGATGCACACGGTATGGATTTGGCCCTACTTGATTTCTATGAATTATTTTTCAACTTCTTGTGTATTCAACTGTCCTAGTTTGGTCCTGTTGGCATTCCCTCCACATCTCTCACCACTGGGTCCACAACTTTCTGGCAAAGGTAGCATGTACCAGCTCAGTCAGTCTGTGCTGGAGGGCAGAAGAAGGAAGAACCGGCTCAATCGCTCTGTGCTGCAGGGAGGATCTCTGGCAATATGTCAGGAAAACATGAGTAGGATTAGTTATTTGTGCAATTACTAGATGGCTGCAAACACACCCTGTGAGCAAAACAGAGCCTGACATCTGAAGATAGAGACGTGCTTCCTTGGCTGTAGCATTTTTTTTAATCCTATGTGAAGTAGGTGCTGGTATCCTAGTTCTACAAATGGAAAATCTGAGGTACAGAAAGGGGGAGCGACTTAGCCAGAGTCACACAGAGAGACCATACAGAGCCAGGAATGGGGAGAGGGAGGGAAGGTACCTAACTGCATTCACTTACACTGGTGTGATAAGGAGAAACTCCATCGAAGCTACTGGAGTTACACTAGTGTCAAACTAGTGTGAGAGACCAGAATAGAGACCCAGGTCTCTTGACCCCTTGCCCTTTGCTCTAACCATTAGCACATGCTTCCTGTGTACTGTATATCCAGTTTTGGGTGTGTGCCACACAGGGATCCTGTGCAGTGAGGACTGTTACATGTTTTGTACATAGGAAGGAGGAGAGTAAGAGAGAGACATGAGAGCTGTGTATAAAATACAGCAGAGTTTATTTAAAATAAATCTGGGACACCTATTTCAGCAGTTTCATAACAAAACTAAGGCCAGTCTATTGAAATGAAAGGCAGCTACATTAGCAGATCAAAGGAAATGATTCCTTATGCTGTCATAGCAAGTGTATGGAATTCATTGCCATAGCATTTCACTAGGACAAATAGCTTAGCAGGATTAAAAAGAATTAGATGATTATATGACTATGAATAACTAGGTCATAAAAAACCTGCAGCAGCAATGAGTACCAAGAACCTCAGCCATCATGCTTCTGGGCCTAGGCTGATCTTCTGTGAGGATCAGGAAGGATATTTTCCCTTGTATATTGCTATTAGACAGATGTACCATGGACCTGTGTGGAATTCCTCTAAAGCATCAAGTATCTTTATATACCGTTAAGCAACATGCACACAACTTCCCCCTACGGGGATTGCTCTCCACCACCCAATTTGCGGACACTAATGGAGTCAGATGTGTAATTCCAGTCCTGTGTTTAAACATGGTGAACTTTCATTTATGCAACTTTTATAAAGCCCTGCACTGCTCACACCTCATCCTTTGTGGGGCAGGGTTTGAAAGGAAAGCACTGATACATCAAGCTAGCTACTATGAAGGAGAGAACCTTGTGTGCATGACCTGGGGTGGAGTAGGTTGGAGGCTAGTTCCTGGGTCTGTAGGCGGGATCTCAGAGGGCAGAGACCAGCAGCACAGCTGGCCCTGGGGGTTCTCATTTGATTTTGAGCTGAGGGTGAAGGTAGGAGAAATGAGACAGGGTGCTACATAGTCGAAAGGCAATAGATGCCCTTGGCTTCCTTTTTGGTGGTTGTAGTTGATAACACAAAGTTTGGTAGTGCCTCTTACCTAGTGCCACACCTGAGTAGGACACAATCCCTAAATAGACAACAGTACCACAACAGAAAACTTCTGCACAACAGAGCTGTACTTCTAATGACAACCCTGGCAGACTGGGTTATAGATTTTCACATATCTGATAGGCTCTGGGAAAACAAATCCTTCTGCTCAGCTGCAGTCTGAGGCAGTAAATTCTCCAGCTCTAGCAGACTCTGGGGGAGTTAAATTCAATTTAAAATACACCACGCAGCTGTCCACTCAATGACAGGATACAGCTCTGGCGACTGCAGCAAAGGCCCTGCATTCAGAATGACTACATGTACCCCCTAAGTGCACAGTGTAGTGTGTCCCAATGACCACATGCAGACAATGAGACAATTATATTCCCAAAGACAACCAATACTAAACTGGCAGAGCCAGTCCCTATCCAGGCTAGTTTGCAATGTAAATGGACAAGTCAGCCAAAGGGTGAGAGAACAGATGTATCATCGTTTCATTTGTAGAGGAGGAGCAAGGAGATTAAGTGACTTGCCCATCACACTGTAGTGGGGCTAGGACTTGAACCCAGCTTCCCTGAGTCCCAGCCCTGTGCCTTAATGGCCAGACAAGTTTATGGCTCCTGTAGTGATATACATAGGGCTCCACGTGACCTAAGACCAGCCATGGCTCTTGAGTTCCATGACTCCTAAACCACCAAGATCACTGTTGGCTTTTAATGCTCTTCTTGCAGATGCAGACTACGGAACATTTTACAGATTCATTTATAAAAGACCAAACAAAAGTAGATGTGAGCCTGCAGGGGCAGAAGTAGAGTCTACTTAGCTTGCCAGTTAGACTTCCGACTCACAACATTCTCTTCCAAGATTGTTACAACCCCCCTTTGAAATTACCATGTTTAATGCCCTATTGAAACCCACAGCATTTCATGTGTTCCTCAGTTTATTTTAAAAAAACCCTCCAGTTAGCTTCACGTGACCTATTGTTTTTATTAACCCATTTTTATGAACACAAAATCTAAGACTGGATGGAGCCTGAAGAGGTCATCTAGTTCCACCCTCCGCCTCCCACGATGAGGCAGGATTAAGTAAATCTAGACCATCTCTGACATGTATTTATCTAACCTGTTCTTAAAAACTTCCAACAGGTATGCCACCATCTCCTTAGGTAACCTGTTAGCTATCCTTATAGTTAGAAAGTCTACTAATATCTACTCCAAATCTTCCTTGCTGCAAATTAAGATGATTAGTTCTTCCTACCTTTGATGGACAGTGAGAGCAATTGATCACCTGTTCTCTTTGTAACAGCGCTAACTTATTTGAAGACTGCTATCCAGTGCCTCCTCCGCCTTCTCTTCTGTAGACTAAAGATGCACAATGCTTTCAACCTTTCCTCATGGATCATTCTTTCTAAACCTCTTATCATTTTTGTTCTCATCTGGACTCTCCAACTTGTTAACAACTTTCTTAAAGTGTGGTGCCCAGAACTAGATACAGTACCCCAGCTGAGGCTTCACTGGTACTGAGTAGTGTGGAACAATTACCTGCCGTGTCTTACATAGGACACTCCTGTTACATTCCAGAAGGATGTTTGCCTTTTTGGAAACACGCTTTTACTGTTGACTCATATTCAGTTTGTGATTCACTAGAACCCTAGATCTTTTTCTGCAGAAATGCTGCATAGCCGATTATTTCCCATTTTGTATTTGTGCATTTGATTTTTGCCTTCCTAAGTGTAGTACTTTGCACTTTATTTACTAAATTTCATCTTGTTGATGTCAGACCAGTTCTTCAGTTTACCAAGATGCTTATAAACCCTCACAGCTTAGTGCTATCTGAAAATTTTATAAGCGTATTCACTACTCCTTCATCCATTGGTTGGTGAAAATATTGAGTGATGCTGGACCCAGGACAAACCCTCGTGGGATCCCACTGGATATGTCCTTCCAGTTTAACAGTGAACCATGGGTACCTACTCTTTTAAAACGGTCTTTCAGCCAGTTATGCACCCATTCAACTGATAGTCATTTCATCTAGACCGTACTTCCCTAGTTTGCTTATGAGAATGTTGCTGTGATGTTCTGGGGATCGCCTAGAGCAGTGCTGCCTTCCGTGTAACCTGGGGTGTTCTAATGCTGTGCTGCTATGGCTCAGAGCACTCACACCAGTAGCCAGCTCAGAACTCCGGCATTCACCAGCCTAGTTATTCCTTCCACAAACAGCCCTTCCACTCCTGTGTATCCCTAAATCCATCCACCCTGAGTACTTAAGCACTAGGTACTTGGACTTTTTCTCCCTCTGGTTTGTCACCCCACCACCACCCCTGAGGGTATGAAACCAGCCCCCCTCCCCGTTATCAATTCACTTTTGCACACACGCTCCGCATAGTTTGCACACCAGAGATGTGCTTGGAGTAAAAATAAACAAAGGGTTTGTTTAACAGAAAACCCACTGATTCAAACCTGAAATAGTAACGGAAAGCAAATGCTAGATGGGATGTCTCAGGGTATGTCTATACTGCAATAAAAAACCTGCAGCAGCAGTGAGTCTGAGCCTGGGTCAACTGACTAGGGCTCATGGAGCTTGGGCTGTGGGGCTAAATAATAGCAGTGTAGATATTTGGGCTTGGGTTGGAGCCCCGGGGTCTGAGGCCTTCCCCTCTTGCTGAGTTTCAGAGCTCGGGATTCTCCCCAAGCGAGAATGTCTATACTGCAATTTTTAGCCCCACAAGCCCAAGTCAGTTGACCTGGGCTCTAAGACTTGCTGCCTTGGATCTTTAACTGTGGTGTAGATGGATCCTGTAGGTCTTCCTGTTAACCCTAATGGGCTATTCTTTGTCTTTCCTGGGTTGTACAACGCTAGGTGTTTGGAGCTAGTCACATCTGGTTGGGAAGGCAGCCACTCTCTGCCTGACTGGAGCTGAAACTTTTTATGAACGCACAAACTCATGACCATAGCCTGTATATATTACTCATAATTAAGCTACATTTTAGTCATGAGTATTTTTAGTAAAAGTAATGGCCAGGTCACAGGCAGTAAACACAAATTCACAGCCCCTGACCTGTCCATGATTTGTACTATACCCCTAACTAAAACTTGGGCCAGGGATGATCTGGGAGGGGCAGTCAAGGAGTACCCTGGGTGCTCGGGGGTGGGGGGGCCGGCAGTGGCCATGTGGTCCGTGACTCCCGCTGGTGCTGGAGGGGAAGTTTGGCAGGGCTGGCAGGCTCCCTACCTGGCTCTGTGTGTCCCTGCAGCTCCTGGGGGACAGAAAGCCAGGGGGTCTCTGTGCCCCCATCACGAGCTCTGCACCCCCACCACAAGCTCTGGCTGCGCAGTTCCCATTGGCTGGGAACCACAGCCAATGGGAGCTGTGGGGGCGGTGCCTCCAGGCAGGCAAGGGCAGTGCACAGAGCCCCTTGTCCCATCTGCCTAATTTGCTAGCGGGACATGCCAGGTGCTTTTGGGAAGCTCCCCCCAAGGTAAGTGCTGCCCCATACCCCAACACCCAATCCCCTCCCACACCCAAAATACCCCAGCAGTGGCTGGTGCAACTGGCCCAGGGACTGCATGATCAGCTTGGGCAGCTCTGGAGCCAGCTGCACCAGCTGCTGCAGAAGTCATGATTTCCGTGATCATTGTGACAGACAGGGAGCCTTATTCATAATGATTACTCAGTTTAGAACGTTACAAGCTTTCATAAAAGACCAACACAATATCATTGTATACAATCCGTTGATTCAACAGCATATTCTTTGGTGTTCAGGTCCCATTTTATTCCGTTGGTGGTTCTGGATCCTGATTGTTTATGCAACTGTGACAGGGATCCTGGAGGCCCCTCTCCTGCTTCACCCTAATTGCTGCTGTCTGTGCAGGCCTGGGAACGAACCTTTCTCATGCCCTGGCAGTAACTGCAGAGGAAGCAATATCTCTTGTGGCACCCTATGGCAGCCCCAGTACAGGGCTGAAGTGCTGCAAAAGGTATGGCATTGGTTCTCCCACAGGTGAATTTCACCCTTTGATAATCATCTTTATTTTAGATGCAGTCCAAGATGCTTACTGAGCTTCCTATTCTCTATGCATTATCCCAAGCCCAGATTCAAGAGTTAGTTAGACTGTGGGCTGCTGGAGCCTTACGTTTGCAGAGACAGTAGAGGTGGTGGTGTTTTTGTGACTGCCTCTGCAGTCCTGAGTTTGTGGATCAGCATTACCAACCCCAAACATTCAAAAATCATGAGTCTGGGGAAAATCACAAGATTTTTTTAAAATACATTTTGGTTATTTTGATTTGCCTTCTGGTTTTTGAGCTCTAGGGGGTCACATTTCCATGGTTTTCCTCTGCAGCCATGAAGGCTAGAAATGTTCTCTTTCCGAGATGAAGTTGAGATTTTTATGTATTTACCTGACTCCAGGAGCTTGGGCTTTAAGAAAAACACCAAGTTTTATAAGACTCATAATAAAATCATGAGAGTTGGCACCACTGTTGAATGTGCTTCCACTTGGCTTTAGGAAGATGACAAAATTAGTTCTTTTAAAATCAGATTTAAAGTAGGAATGGGTAAGGGCTGAGGGGCTTGCAGATATTTCCCACTGGTTTTGGAATTTGTAAGAAAAGACACCAAAAATGTGGGTTCCATGAAAAGACTATTGGGAAAGGTAATAGATTACATCATCTCGGCTACCATTTTGGATTTACAAACTTTTCTTAGCTAATAAATCTTTAGTTAGTTTACTAGATAATTGGCGGTCAGCATTGTCTTTGGTATGAGATCCAAAGTACCAACTGATCTGGCGTAAGTGACTGGTCCTTTGGGATTGGGAGTAACCTGACGTGGTGTGATTTTTTTGGTCTATGTGTCACTAACTCTGCTTTGTCTGGGTGGCAGGATAGGCTGAAGTGCCTAAGGGGGCTGTCTGTGACTCCATGGTAAGACTGGTATGGTGATTCAAGAGTGCGCAATTGTTACTGGCTTGGTGAAATCTAATTATAGGGGACACCACCAGTTTGAGGTGTCTGCCCTGTTTTCTGACCATCTGACCTGACATTGGCACAGTCCGACCTGAGTTGTGAGCCACTCTAAAGAGTATGACAAAGTTCATCAACCATTCTTCCTGAAATTATTTAAAAAGAGTTGATTAGCGAGCCCAGCCCAACCTCATAATTAGCTCTTTGAAGGGAAGCCTGTGCTACATGTTAAGGACAGAAGCTAAGCAATGAGTGTATGATAGTCAACAATGTACTAAAACAAATGTCTTATTTTAAACTTGGGAGTAGTCTCATTGAAGTTAATGAAACTACTCATTTGTTTAAAATGATCCCTGTGCTTAAATACCTTTCTGAATCAGGGCCATAAACTGTGTTTTTGTGTTTATTGTATTTTTTGGATTTTTCTTTCAGGAGGTATCTTTCTCTCTCTTGCTCTCACTTCAATTTTTTGCTGTATTTTTTCCACTGGATTTTCTCCCCACCTTGTTTGCTCCTGTTTTGTCCTCTCAACTAAGCAGAATATGAACAATGTTTGAGTCATGCTGTTGAGTCCACATCATTCAAGTGGGATGGACATTAAATGAGATGAGTTTACCTGTCATTAGTAGAGCTGGTCAAAATTGGGCGTTCCATTAGAAACTTTGAAAGAGAAAATAGGATTTTTTGGTTTTCTGATTAAAAAATCAAAACAATTTGAGAAAAGAACTTTTCATAAAAATGTTAGTTTTGTCGATACCTCAGTTTTCCATCAAAACATTTTTTGGCCAGTCCTACTCACTAATTTCAACTCTGCATTGAGGAAGCCCTTCAGCATGGTGCATTAACTGGATTAAAAACGTTGGCCACAGAAAAATAAAGATATTTTAAAAACAGTGTGCCTGAACTTGAGCTCCTAGATTTACACCAAATGGCCTGATTTTCAAAGATGCTGAGCATCCAGCCTTTGACCTCCAGTGAGATTTGTGAGTGCTGAGTGTCACAGTCAGGGCCAGCTCCAGGCACCAGCCAAGCAAGCTTGTGGTTGGGGCGGCAGATTCTATGGGGCGGCATTCCGTCCAATCCTAGGGCGGCACAGCCACCCTTTTTTTGGGAGGGGTCCCTGATCTGGCCGCTGTGTAGGGGATGGAGGAGGGGAGCGCCCTGCAGCAAACTCGGCAGGGCAGCCCACGTCCTTCCCTCCCAGCCAACTGGAGTGGCGCAGAGCCCTTCCGGCAGGCGGTGCAGCGGTTCAGGCCGCAGGTGAGTGCCCCGCTGAAGCCCTGGTCGCCCCCCTTCTCTCTCTTCCCCCCGCTCCCTCTCCCTCCCCCCCATTAGACCGGGCACGCACTCTGCAGCACAGGAAGTCCCCCTGCATCCTGGCTCCGGCCGCCCTATAGGGCTTTTTTGTTTTGTTTTTTTCCCTGCTTTGCCAGCTGTACCGTCTCTTGCCCCCCCCTTTGCCCCTCCAGCTGTGACATTTTTTTGTTTGTTCCCCCCCTGCTTTGCCGCTCTGGCCGCGCCATGTTTTTCCCCCCCACCCTGCTTTGCCACTCTGGCCGTGCTGCAGGTTTTTTTTCTTTTTCTTTTTTTTCCTGCTTTGCCGCTCTGACCACACACCCCCATTTTTTTTTTTGCTTGGGGTGGCAAAAAAGCCAGAGCTGGCCTTCGTCACAGTTCAGTGCAACTGTGCCTGTATTGCTCCTTTGTGGCACAGCAAGGGCACCCATGCATAAGCTTCCAGCTCCCCAGTCATCATCTTTCTGGGGCAGACACCAGTCTCTCTCTCTGCCCTCCCTCCTGACTCGGGTATTTCCAGGCTGCACAGTTCCCTGCCCACACTGTGAGTTTCCCCAGCAGTCAGAGACGCTGAGAGGGCCTGCTCTGCTTTCTCCTTAGAACACTGGTTCTCAAACTTTTGTACTGGTGACCCCTTTCACATAGAAAACCTCTGAGTGCAACCCCCCCCTTATAATTAAAAACAGTTTTTAAATATATTTAAAATCATTATAAATGGTGGAGGCAAAGGGGGTGTTTGGGGTAGAGGCTGACAGCTCATGACCCCCTGTGTAATAACTTCACGACTCCCGGAGGGGTCCCAACCCCCAGTTTGCGAACCTCTGCTTTAGAGGATATAAACAGTGTAATTAGCCCCAGTGATGTTACCACACAGCCCTTTCTAAGCAAGCACATGTATTCTTAAGGGACAGCCTTACAAGAGAAAACATTAAAAACAATAAGAGAACCCACACGCATGTTAATAAGCTTACCAAGGATCAGCCCCACAAGCTCCACAAGGGTTCTGGTTGGTGTCCGTCTTTCCACCCCTTCCCCTTGGACAGAAGGGCCTGTCGGTTTGCTGGATCAGAACAAATACCTTGAGACAGTTTAAACTCACGCTATTTATCCTAAAGTCCTTTCTTTGTCTGCTGGTCTCTGGAGAATCCAGTTTGAGCCATTATATGTAGGTTTCTCCAAGTGGTGCTGCCTCTTGGGAGCTGTTACAACTTGAGTGAATTTGCCTAACTACTCCTCACTGTTTTTAGTTCTTGGAGGGCTGTGGTTCCCCACCCCCACAGAATTACATACCATCCCTGGCCCACAGGCATATAGAATCTTCATACAGTAAGATTTAACTTAATTCAATAAGGTTTGTCCAGGATATTGCAGGCAATTGCCATATCTGTCACACTGAGAACTTCTGGAAATCAGGCTACTTATATGTAGCTACTTAAATATTGCTTAGGATGCTAAATTAAGACACTCAGGTATGAAAACTGTGCTCCCTCTCTCTGTGTTAACAGCTGCCTAGAACATTGATGATGGCTGTCTAATACATAGATTAGTAACACAAATTATTATTTTTGCTCATACAGTCCAAGCTGCACTGGGTGCAGAAGAGTCAGTTCAGAGAATTTGGCCTGATATCTTCTCTCCCTCCCCACCCCCCCACCCTTTATGCTTATTAACTAGTTGTGAAGATTGGTCCTCAAAAGTGTAATCCCACAATCTTTGTGAACCCAGACATGCCAGCTCTTGTGAATTAACCACAAGAGATCCAGTTTCTAAATACAGTTAAGCCTGACCCAGGATCTCATTATAGAACTCTCAAAAGTCTAGATTTTTTTTCCAGCTGACATTTGAGAGCTCTATCCTGAGATCATGCCAGGCTTAATTTCACTTAGAAATTGCTGTCAGTTCTGGGTGGCCGGGCCTCCTGCTGTCAGGTAAGCTTCTCTGCCTTTTCCCATCTCACCCCACAGTCCTGGCTCAGCCCTCCATCCTTCATCTCTTCCCACTCTCGCGGGGGGCACAAAGTTTTGGAGAGCCACTTCAATACATCACCTCTGCCGTTGCTGTACATTGCCTCCCCCGACCGCTGCTTGGAGCAGTACTGCCCTGATTGCTCAGCTTCCACCAGCACCTCCTCCTCATTTCCCCAGGGTTTTCCTTCCTGTGCTTGGCCCTACTGCTGCTTCTGACCAGGAGCAAGGCAGAGTTAAGGTTCCATCATCTTCCTCTGCATCTCCCCAATCCTGAATGAGGGTTTCCTGCAGGAGAACAGCAGGATATGAGGCAATAGCAGGGCCACAAAAGGTCTGGGGCATTCATTTACTTTTATGGGGGGAGGTAAAGTTTTGTGCAGCTCCATGCATGATGTTCCTCTTTGCATTATTGTGAGAGCTCTTCAGCAGGAGCCAAAATCCTCTTCTTTTCAATTAATTTTCAAGAGTAGGTACTGTTCTAGTCATGCATACACTGGGAGAAGGCAAGGGCAGATCAAAACCAGAAGGTAGACTAAAAAAAATCATGATTTAATCTTTTATAAGAATCTTGTGGTTTTTAGGCCAATCTCCTGATTTTGAGGGGTCTGACTCATGGTTTTTCAACTGTTGGGGTTGGCAGTACTGTGAATCTCACTTCCATTAAAGTCAGCGAAAAGTGGTGTGCTTGGAACACAGGGTCTGGTCCATGATTTGTACGTGTTCTGGGGCTGTGGCAAAAAAATGCACTGAAGAAGTCTTTCTCTGTAGAATGGACTGAGTATGGCTGATTGGAAGGCATTGGGGAAGTTGCGTAAGAGCAGCTCATTCAGCTGAAAGTAGATGCTTAGAGCACTCTTAATTCTCCTCAAGGCAATTAGCTAGGAATGCCCAAAGCTGGGTATGTGCTGGCATTTCATATGTGTTCCAGTGGCGCCCTCTATTGGTGTATGTTTGCAGAGGAAACTCGCTTTACCACAAACCCTGATGGGGCTGCCAGTTTCACTATGTGCGCTTGTTGTAACTTGGAATCAGAATCAATAAGAAATCAGAATGTGTGCTGCGGCTCTACCAAGCTGTGCACCAAATAAACCTTTTTAATATAAAATTGTTTTTTGAGTAAACAAATAATGCTTATATGCAAATAAACAAATATAATATATTGATATAAAATAATGAACAAAGGCAGCACAATTATACTAACTATTTAGTAGTAGTAATAGCAAAGTCTAAGTCCTTTTTTCTTGTTAACATCTGGGCTGCAATTTCTCAGCCAGATGCTGATCATCTGGGATGGCTGGGAATTCAGAAGTATCCATGCTCCCTGTATGCTGGGGGACTTTTCAGAAATTGTGAATTTCAAACTGCTGCTTGGTATGAGTCTGTTGGCATGGCAGTGTGGACACTAGCAATCTCACAGGAGTCTGTGTTTGCTGGCTGTGCTTATCAAGAAGTTAATTCCTTACTGAATGTTTACTTTGGTTGAAAAAAATATATGGGACTCTTTTTTAGCTCCTAACACAGCTTTAATCTGGAAGGAAAACTCTACTGTTGCACCCCCAGATGGAGTCCTGAGAATCTGCACCTCTTTTTACTTTACCTTAAGCCCATTTCCCTTATGTCAGGGTAGGACAGATTTTTGGAGCATGGTTGGGTGGAGTCATTAGTGCTCCAAGGTCTGGCTGTCAAGAGGGGAGGAGAGGAGGGGGAATGCATTTTTAGACACTGAGGTTGCAAACTGGGATCAGCTTCCCTCTTCCCTTGCACCAAGTTCTCTTCTCTCTCCTCCTTCAAATTCCTCTTGCAAGACCTGATCTTGCAAACACCAATGTGCATGTGTAACTTTTTACGTGCAAAAACAACGAGGAGTCCTTGTGGCACCTTAGAGACTAGCAAATTTATTTGGGCATAAGCTTTCATAGGATATATCTACTTCATCAGATGCATGCAAGAGATCCCAGTAGGGTTATTCAGATGTGTGAAATTACTCACATGCAAGTTTGTAGAATCAGGGTGTAAAGGCCACTTTTTTTGGAAAGTGTTAGTGCTTGAATCCTCAATGCCTCTGCACCTCCTCACCCCGGAGGTAGTGTTTTTGGAGCTTATTTGCCAGAGTGAGATGGTTAACTCTTTAATAAGGAGCCTGTCTTCTTGTGAGTTGTGCAAATGCTGTGGTGCTGTGCACACAGAGAAATATACAACTAATAATTAATAATTGATAATAAATCATTTGAAGCTTAAAATCCACTAAGCACCAATCCCTAAATAAAATGATTGTCATTCAGTGTTGGTTTGATTCTCTAGGGTTGTAGTTGGCTGAGTAGTGATGGTGCCGGGCATTCTAGTAGTGGAAAGGTTAATTGGTAGAGCAGTGTTCTGTCAGGGCCTCCGGTTACAGTGATATTTATTATGGTATTTTTGTTTAAAAAGAAAGGGGGGCTATGGGAAGTTGGTTAAAGCTTGAGAAAAACAGTTGGCAGGGTTATAATCAGACAGGAAACAGGAAATGATGTCATTAGGTAACAAACAGGAAGCAACGATTATAACACAATGAGATCTCCTTGCTTTGGGCTGAAACTTAAGGAAAATTCTCTCCCACCATGAATTAAGGAGGAGGGAACAATTGTGTCTCAAAGTACTTCAACTCTAGTGTTTTATTTCCCCAGATACTATTTACCCTGAACAATTATTTAAACAATAAGATGACAGTAAATAATTTGCACTTCTCTAGCATCTTTCACCAGAGAATCTGAAAGAACTTTACAAATATTAAACCACCAATCCTCAAAATTCCCCTCTGAAATAGATAACTATTATTCAGGGGCGACTCCAGGCCCCAGCACGCCAAGCGCGTGCTTGGGGCGGCAAGCCGCAGGGGGCGCTATGCCAGCGCCGCGAGGGCGGCAGGCAGGCTGCCTTCGGTGGTTTGCTTGCGGAGGGTCCGCTGGTCCCACGGCTTCGGTGGACCTCCCGCAGGCAAACTGCCGGAGGCAGCCTGCCTGCTGTGCTTGAGGCAGCAAAATCCCTAGAGCCACGCCTGCTATTATTACTTCAATTTTACAGGTGGAGAAACGGACAGAGAGTGATTAAAGGAGATTTTTTTCAAAGGCACAAATGGGATTTAGGCACCCAGCTCTAACTATCTTTCAGTGGAAGTTGAGCATCTAATTCCGTTAGGCCCATTTGAAAATACAACTCCTGAGTGACTTATCCCAATTAACAGAGCAAGTCAATTGCAGAACTGAGAGTAGATCCTTGAACTGCCATAATATAACCACTAGGCAATTCTTCCTCACAGGAATTTGTAAGGACAAGGTATATGATGGCCTCCTGAGTCATGTTAACCATCTCAGTGAAAGATGAACAGGGCCATTCTGAGTCTCCTGCCCAACGTTCCATGACTAGGAGTACAAGAGCTTATATACCTCTTCCTGGGTATAGGTGCACCCTCTGTCTAGCATGCTGCTCTGTATTATTGTTGTTTATCCTTTACATAGAGGCATAAGTGTACACAGTGCTTCAGAGAACTTGAAAAAAGACAGTCTTCACCTGAAATTGCTCATGAAAAAACTCAAGCAAATTAAATTGCCAATGTGAAGATCAGTTTAGCAAGATTCAATGAAAGAAGTAGGTCTGAAGGAAGCAAGAGAGGTTGTATGGTACCTGAGAGGTGGAGGCTGATCCAAGCGTAGGCCACTGCTTGAAAGAAGCTTAGAGTGGGAGGGGACAATTAAAGAAGAGTATGTGGTGAAACACGGGGAGTGAGAAGGATGAGATGAAAGGAAAGATTAGAACTGGGGCAATACTTTCAAAATTATCACAAATATTTGTTTGGATTTATAAAGAAATTTGCTTTGGCCCCTCTTGTGTTCACTTTCTGTGAATCTTCCAACTAGCATATAAGTTTATTGGCAGGAACGTTTGCCAACGCAGTATGCTGATGTTGTAGCTTTGTCTGTCCTAGAATATTAGAGAGACAAGAGGGTGAGGTAATATCCTTTATTGGACCAACTTCTGTTGGTGAGAGAGACAAGCTTTTGAACTACACAGTGCGCTTCTTCAGGTCTGGGAAATGTACTCCAAGCATCACAGCTAAACACAAGGTCAAACAGTTTAGCATAAGTAGCGCACATTTTAAGGGACCATTCAAGTGGCCAGTTAACAACCTTGTAATTATAGGACAAAGAGAGGGGGTTAGTGGGTTACAGATTGTTGTAATAAGCCATCAATCCACTGTCTTTATTAAGACTGTGATTTTCAGTGTCTAGCAAAGTTACGAATTTAAGCTCCCAGCGTTGTGCAGGTTTCCTTTGAGGATGAGGACTGATAACTCAGATATAGAGTGATCACTTTGTGAAAAGTGTTCAACTACAAGTGATATGGTGTTTTTGTCTTGTATAATTTTTCTGTATGAGTTTATCTGACAGCTTAGTGATTGTCTGGTTTCACCTATATAATTATTGTTGGGGCATTTAGTGCACTGGATGGGGTACATCACTTGTTGTGATAACCATGTGTAGGACTCATAGATCTTTGCATTTTGTCCAAACCATGGAAACAGCCAGGAGTAGTAAGATGGCTCCCCAATATGCCAACCTCTTCATGGGCCACCTTAAAGAAGAATTTCTGGACAAATGCACCATGAAACCAATGATATACCTGAGACACATCAATGATATTTTCATCCTCTGTACTGATGACTTAAACTTCCTCATGGATTTCCACCATAACGTCAACAACCACTCCAAACACACCAAGAAATCTGTTATCTACAGCTAGGAACTCGGATATCATAGAACATGCTCAGAGGAGAAATTCTGTGATGTACACCAAAACACATTCAAAACTGCCCTCACCAGACAAGGATGCTCCACCAGAGAAGTAAATTGCAGCATGGAATGGACCACCCAAATACCTGGAAAGAATATGCTTCAAAACAGAAACAAAACCTCCTCTGATTACACACCTTGTCACATACCACCCCACATTGGAACCCACACATGGTATAATCAAACCACTAAAACCCATACTCAATGGAGACCCCATCCTGAAAGAAATCTTTCCGGAACCTCCTTTTCTGGCTTTCAAACAACACCGTAGGCACTCTAAGCTCATCACCAGAGTCAAGCTCCCCACAGACCAGGACACACCAACTCAAAGCGGCACCAGACTGTGCCAGAACAACAGATGCAAAACCCGCAGACCTATCTCCTCTGCTACAATGATCATCACTCGCCCCCACCACAGTTCACTTTTCAAGACCCATCACATGGTATATCTCATCTAGTGCACTAAATACCCCACTAACAATTATGTGGGTGAAAGCAGACAATTACTATGCTTTGGAATAAACTCACGCAGGAAAATGATACAAGACAAAAACACCACATTGCTTGTGGGTGAACACTTTTTTCACAAAGTGATCACTCTATATCTGACCTCTTGGTCCTCTTCCTCAAAGGAAACCTGCACAATGCTTTCAAAAGATGAGCCTGGGAGCTTAAATTAATGACTCTGCTAGATACTAAAAATAATGGACTGAACAGAGACACTGGATTTATGGTTTATTACGACAATCTGTGAGCCACTAACCCTCCCCCCCCCCCCCGACACACCTTAGTTCTATGACTACAGGGGTATTAATGGGCCACTTCATCTTGTATGGTCCCTTGGAATATGTCCTAACTACAGTACTTATGCTAACCTATCTGTTCGACCTTGTATTTACTTCTGACACTCTTAGGCCATGTCTACACTACAGAGTTAAGTTAAGTTATGTCATCTATCATAAACCACTTTAATTACATCACTTGTGCATGTTAACACAACACTCCTTGGGGAGGGTAGGGAACACAGTTCTGTATGGGCTGCAAAAGAAGATGAACATGGATGTGTTCCAACTGCCGTGCAATCAAGGGCCTGAGCATCTCTGTTTGGTCCTCCATGAGCTTTACCATCTGCTCTTGCCCGTCTCCTCTCCTGGCTCTCCATTTTCAGTTTTTCGTTTATTGTCTCTCTCCGTGCTCTGTGCTCGCTAGCTGCATGATTGGGCGATTGCAGCACTTCTCAAAATATGTCCTCCTTACTCCTTATTTGCCTCTTTATCTGATGGTGGTGCTTCATTTGCTGGGCACCCAGTGTGCCTTCATCAGTCAGATTCCACTAATGGTGGTTGGAGCTGTTGAGGAGAATAATCATGTGCACATATTGTTTTCAGAAGGAAAAATTGCTTTATCTCAGTATAGCACTGAGGATTTGCTACTTCTGAGTAATGCAGCAATTCCAGAATAAAAGTCCATCCCACTCCCCGTTAAAGTGACAGGAGTTTCCCAATTGTTTTCAATGGGAATAAAATCAGGATCTAGCTCTTACAACCTTCTTTCCGTTACTTCACGTAAAGGAGAAAGCTTTTGTTGGAGAGGAAAACCAATCTAAAATGTGTTGGACAGAATCATTTGGAGTTTTAAAAAATAATAATAATCTTCCCAGCTAAATTGAAAGCAGGTATCATTTGACAATTAGCATGGCCTTGGTTCCATTCTGCTGTCGTTTGGGGCTCAGTTTAGGACTGGCATGAAGTCATCAGGCTATTGGGAGAATAGGCTAAATCAGCTCTGATCTGTTAAAGCTATTAAAACTGCAGTGAGCAGGTGCAGGAGGTAATTAAGTGCTGTCAGGTCTGGTGCATGTGGTCAGATAAAGTTGTCCAGAGATTCTCTCTGTGTCTCAGTTAGATTTTCTCAAGGTGTGGGCCACTGTACTTGCCTCCAGTCTCCTGCTCTTTCCTCTTTCACCAGGAGTGATGATGACATATTATTTAGGCCCAATCAGAGGTGCAGAGAGGAAAGTGAGACTGAGATACAAGTCGGGATTTATTTTCAAGTGCTATTTTTTTTTGCAGTGATATTTCTAGTTTGTTTGGATTCCTCTTGCCGATAGGTAAAATTCAGTCCTGTGCAGACAGTCTATACAAGGCCTAAATGCCATGTAAATCTTCAAAATAATGCTTAATAGGTGCATAGCGTTGGTGAATTTCACCTTGCCAGAATAACTTGAATGATCCTCCTAAACACAGCAGCTCTGTGTCCTTCTCATTCATCACATTTCCCAAGAGCTGTCTGGCAAAGAAGTAGGGAGGTCTGAGCTTTCCACCTCGAGTAAAACCCCTCCGCAGGGTTGACAGTGGCTGTCAGGGAATAAGGGGGCTAGGAAGGAAGAGACATTCTGATCACCTTAACCAAGTTGGGTGTGTGGCATTAATTCTACAGCACCGTAAACGTACAGGGTACTTTACAAAACTAATGAGGCAAGGTCCCTGCCCTGCAGTGCTTACAATTGTCGGAGAAAAACTCAGTTCTCACTTTTTGTTTGGGTGCAGCAGTCAGATACTTTATTCTGTTTAGCAGCTACAACAGGGAGAGAGTGCACTAGGACATAGGGTCTCCCCTTCCTAGACAGATCTCTCAACAGGTAAACAATTACAGCAAGCATTTATACTTTTGTTATAGATAATAATAAGCAACAGCTGCATTTTATTTATACGTAGGTCATCCTGATATCTTGTTTTTCTCACTTGAGACGCCAGTCTACATATTATATTACCTACACAAGTTGAAAAACAACTTCTCACACAGTTCTTTTCCACTCGCCTCACACAATCCTTGCTTTTACAAATCTCAGATTATTAGGGTTACAGCTAGCCTAACTCTGGCTAACAGGGACTGTCATGCATTAAGATCCCCTACAAATCCATGTCAGTTCTTTCTGTACTTCCACACAGTGTAACAGGCAAAAAAACTACAGGGCAACAGCATAGGTGGGGAAAGGAAGGGACAATATTAGAAGGATTGCTAGAAGTGGTTTTATGGATGTGAAGATGGGTGGTGCCTAGACAAAAGGTGGGATGCTGCCCCAAGCCTGGGGAACAACATCAGCAGGGGCACAAAGCTGATCAGAGGTGGAGCTCAGAACTCCAGGCAGCAACCTGCCCTCAGGGTCTCTGGACCTTTTGAACACTTTTTGTTAGCTGTTGGTAAGTGAAACTGAAACTGAGACAGGGAGGAAGGGGGGAAATCTTTATTTACAATTGTGTCCATTTTACTTTTGACACTCTGGACAAGTTATAAAAATTCAGGCGAAAACAGAGAACATGGCAAAGGACCACTGAGTTATGTCACATCACATTTAGCATTTGGATTCTGAGCAAAATACATTGGGAGTGTCTTATCTTTTATGTAAAACTAATACATATTTATTGATCAGACCAGATAAGAATAGGAATCTGACAAGCCAATGAACATATACTCTTTGCCAGCTTTCAGAATAACCCTTAAGGCGTGGGTATCATTAGTCACTTTCCACGTCTCCCTTAACAACCAAGCAAACAAAAATACATTAAGCAATAATAATAGCATTTGAAAAGTGATTATTTTTTACAGTGCTATGTTCAATTGTTAGATTGTGGCAGTTGCTCGACAGTCATCCTTCTCTCTCACAGTAGCACTTTGAGGCACAAGGTTACATTTTATTACTTCCATACATTGCATCCCATAGAAGCTGCTTCTCCAAAAATCCCCGTTAGCCACTTTTAGGTACATCCTGCAACATGCATCATTTTTGTGTGTCCCCCCCTCCTTGACACATTAAGTAAATTCATGTCCTGCATCCTATTTGAATAAATGCAGTGCTGCTGCGTAGTGTAGCAGTACCATTAGCACTGCTGTAGTGAAGAGATATATCCTAGCCTTTCTTTCTCTTGCATACCAACTATTTTCAGAGGTAAGGCCAGATCCTGAAACTGGAGCCATTCAGGCAGATTCCTACCCTGTGGGGAGCCCCAATGAAGTCAATTGGCCTGACAATGTCTAAAGGTTCTTTTTCGTACCAAAAGGACTCTACTATATGTTGTTCTTATGTTTTTAAAATATTGTTTTCTCTGTATACGTGCAGTCTTTTAAACTAGAAGCTGACAGGTTTAGATATAGGCCTTGGGACAAATCCACAGCTCCACCGTACTTGATGATCCTGGAGTAATACCATAGTCCATAGGGCTATTAAATTTAGTTTGAAAAATATACATTTGTTTAATGAAGTTACACCACATGAATCAGACAAACCTAAAACTAGCTACATCGCTGCACCTATGGTACTGGGGCTTCTTCTGTGCTCTTGAGAATATTTTATATTCATATAAAGCAGTGGTTCTCAAACTGTGGGTCAGGACGTCAAAGTGGGTCACAACCCTGTTTTCATGGGGTCGCCAGGGCTGGTGTTAGACTTGCTAGGGCCCAGAGCCAAAGCTGAAACCTGGGGCTTTAGCCCTGAGTGGTAGGGCTCATGTTACAGGCCCCCTGCCTGGAGCTGAAGCCCTTGGACTTTGGCTTTAGCTCCTCCCTCCCCCCAAGATGGCAGGGCTCAGATAAGCTCAGATTTCGGTCCCTCAACCTGAGGTCATATAGTAATTTTTATCATCAGAATGGGGCGACGGCACAATAAAGTTTAAGAACCCCTGATATAGTGTTTTCATCCTGAAACATCTCAAAGTGCCTCAAAACTATATGCAATACAACTATGATGCAGCCATATCTTAGGGACTGGAGTAAACAGCCTGGGCACAGCACTCTCTATGGAAGGTTGTGGTAGGAGTGGGGAATTTTTGGCCAAAGACATCAGGTTAAATCCTGGTCATATTGTGTATTCAGTCCACACGTTTTCAATTTATTTGGTAATGTCTCTGGGATGTGTACATGTGCATGGATTCATATGTATTTTTTTCCTTCTTGTCCATTGTGGATGCATGCACCACACTTGTCTCACCTGTGTAGGATCTGTGAGCGACTCTGGGACATGTACATGCAATTTTCCTTTTGAGCTGATGCATTTCTTTTTCATCTTTCCTGTGTGGGTATGCCCAAAAGCATGTGCTATGCCTATTTTACCGCTTGGAGCTACATAATCTGTTCCATGGTTTTAATGGCTTCAGCTCCCTCCAGCTTACAGATATTATTTCCTGTTTCATTTTGAGCAGGCAAAACTAGGTCTTGTTCGTCTTTGCATTGCTGCTTGCCTAGTGCTGTAGGAAGAGCTCTCTGGCTATTTTCCTGTTTGATTTTGTGTGTGTTTTGTTTTAAGCAGGACAGAGTGCATGTGTGTATGTAATCCGTGTGTTCAATTAAGAGAGGCATCTGTTGGGTTTATTTCACATTGCCAAGGAAGGGTTGCAAGCCGAGAGCAGCTGCTCAGCTTTTCGTCAATGGCTTGTTTTTCATTATTTGCTCTACAAGGTGAATGTTTGTTTGGGGATAGGACAGAGCTTTTTATTTCTGTTTTCCATCTTGAATGTTTTTAAGTGGTAGCCAAGGAAATTGATTAGTATTTAAAAGCTACTTCTGCTCTTCAGTTCCTTGCTTAGTAAGAGACACAAATCAAACCACTCAATAATAGCATTGCTATACATTAAGGGTCTTTCTGTATTTGTTTTATCAAGAGTTACTTGCAGTGGTTTAATAATGGTAAAAATTTTGTGATAATGGACATTGTAGTTTAAAAACATACATATATATTTTAAAAGTTTTTAAACAGTCATTTGGAATAAAATTTAATATGCTTTTTGGCACTTGTAAGTAAGAGAGGAGCAACTTTTTCCTGTTCCTGTTGTTACAATTTGTTTATGCACGTAGTATAGATGCACTACTGCCAAACTTGTATGCTGCAGTAAGAGATTCAGTTGCCTACATGTAAATAATATATATGTTCAAAGGTCTTTAACCATGTCAGCATTATCTCACACAAGTTCCCTCCACTGCTTGCTGAAGCTTCCTCTGCGAGGGCCTTGGATATCCTAAGAAGATAGTGATGCTGTTGGAGCAGAAGGATCTGGGAAATATACCATCTGGAAGCAGAGGCCCACCATACAGCTCCCAAGAGATCTGTGATGTTGTTGGGAGAAGGGGGCATGAAACTCTGCAGGGGAGGGACAAACCTATTCCCAATTAAACTTGCAGGAATAAATTCTGTAAGTTCAAACTTGTGGATGCTATGCAAGAATAAACTGCAGAGGACAAGATTTAGTCCTTACTCAAAGAGTTTCTGAAAAAAATGTGTTACTGATCTACCGTGATTAATTCTTACCTGTAAGTACACTGCAAACCTTACTAAAGAGTTAATTTTGCCAATTTATAAGCACATAAAGTCTGTAAGAAGTTTGTATAGGGATGTCAAAGTTTAGAGGAAATGCACAATAGCAACTTTTCTGTCAGCTCAGTTCCATACTGCAACCTCTCTGCTGTCAGTTAATAGTCAAAGTGGGATAACAGCAAGTCTGCTTAAGATGTAAATTTGGGGTGGATGTGGCGAGCTGTCATAAACAGATAGCTAAGGGTTAATGTCTCTTTCACCTGAAGCACCTGACCAGAGGACCAATCAGGAAACCGGATTTTTTCAACTTTGGGTGGAGGGAAGTTTGTGTCTGAGTCTTTTGTCTGCCTGCCTGCTTTCTCTGAGCTTTGGAGAAGTAGTTTCTACTTTCTAGTCTTCTGTTTCTAAGTGTAAGGACAAAGAGATCAGATAGTAAGTTCTATGGTTTCTTTTCTTTGGTATTTGCATGAATATAAGTGCTGGAGTGCTTTGATTTGTATTCTTTTTGAATAAGGCTGTTTATTCAATATTCTTTTAAGCAATCGACCCTGTATTGTATCATCTTAATACAGAGAGACCATTTGTACTTATTTTTCTTTCTTTTTATATAAAGCTTTCTTTTAAGACCTGTTGGAGTTTTTCTTTACTTCAGGGAAATTGAGTCTGTACTCACCAGGGAATTGGTGGGAGGAAGAAATCAGGGGAGATCTGTGTGTTGGATTGCTAGCCTGATTTTGCATTCCCTCTGGGGGAATAGGAAAGTACTTTTGGTTTCCAGGACTGGAAACAGAGAGGGGAAGTCACTCTGTGTAGTTTCACAGAGCTTGTGTCTGTGTATCTCTCCAGGAGCACCTGGAGGGGGGAAGGGAAAAAGGATTATTTTCCTTTGTTGTGAGACTCAAGGGATTTGGGTCTTGGGGTCCCCAGGGAAGGTTTTTCAGGGGGACCAGAGTGCCCCAAAACACTCTAATTTTTTGGGTGGTGGCAGTAGGTACCAGGTCCAAGCTGGTAACTAAGCTTGGAGGTTTTCATGCTAACCCCCATATTTTGGACGCTAAGGTCCAAATCTGGGACTAAGGTTATGATACGAGCTGACAGTCAAACTTGCTTCTGGGACAAGGAGTTACCCTGTATATCAAGGGTCAGCTACCTTTCAGAAGTGCTGTGCCAAGTCTTCATTTATTCACTCTAATTTATGGTTTTGCGTGCCAGTAGTACATTGTAACGTTTTTAGAAGGTCTCTTTCTGTAAGTCTGTAATATATAACTAAACTATTGTTGTATGTAAAGTAAAGAAGATTTTTAAAATGTTTAAGCAGCTTCATTTAAAATTAAATTAAAATGCAGAGCCCCCCAGACCAGTGTCCAGGACCCAGGCAGTGAGAGTGCCACTGAAAATCAGCTTGCGTGCCGCCTTTGGCATGCATGACCTAGGTTGCCTACACCTACTGTATATCATAGGATCATGAAATCTGAGGGTAAAAAGACAAATCACATAAACTTCATAGTGGCAGAAAGGTATTTTCAGTGTTTGAAAAAAAAAATAAAATTCAAACTTTATCACATTAAAAACATTACATGAGAAGTAAACATATTTACATTTCTGGTTTGATTATAAATATACATTATATACAAAATAATGTTATAAAATGTAGAAAGTTCAGTGCTTCTGATTTTTTAAATTACTGAAATACTAGACTTCAAAATAAACTACAAACAGACAAACTAAAATCCATATTATTGATTTCTGAAGGTCATCTTCAAAATGATCTCTGTGGTCAGAGCAGAAGGTCAGTAGTGGACATTAGGACGGGACCTTGCCTGAACAGTTCAAGGCAGCAGATGGTTTAGTCCAATACTAGGATTTACAAGGTCAGGAACAGTAGTAGATAGCATAGTCCCAGGCTTCCTTGTATGGGATCTTGTTTCCTCCCTCCCCATTCCGCCCCACCTCGCAGTTTTCTTATCACTACAGTATGTCACAGCACTTTCCACTTGGCTGTCAAATACTATTGCTGTAAATGTATATATAAGATAGTCTATGTGCACTGAACCTACCAGTTCAGAACTGCACCTCTGCATTCAAGGAGTAGCTTCCCCATTTCCCTGTTACTGTGGGCAGGAGTGAAACAAAGACGACAAGCCTAGAGCCTTCAAATTATATTCTGAGTCTGTCCTTAAAGAGGGCCTCTCAGATGCTGCTTCTCTGTTGGGCATTTGGAACAGGGGTGAAAGGACTGTGTGAGGGGAGAAGAGGTGGTTTCTACAATAGGGAAGTAAAGGATAGGGAAATAAACCCCTCCCTCTCCTTTGAAAAGTAACAGCTAGGACTTTGAGACTATTTGCAGTTGAAGGTGGCACCTGATTCAGAATCAAAACACTAAATCCCAAGTCCTTGCCAAAAAAAAAAAAAAAAAAGTTGTCAGAAGAAAAACTTCACTTCTATTCACAATCATTGGTAGTGCAAAGGGCATAAAAAGAGCTGAGATAGCTCAGCATGTGTAGGTTCCAGTAGCTGATTGAGTTGAAACGCATTTGTAAGGCCTTCAGTTAGGGCTGGTATTATGTTTCTCCTCATATCGCGGGGAAAGAGGCAACAAACATTCATTACACAAACCCCTTCTCAGCAGTTTAGATTCGGAAAAGTCCGCTATCATTTCAGGGATGGAACTGTGTCCCAAATAACTGCTCAAGTCCAAAGTTCTCCAAAGCAACACCAAATGAGAGAAACAAATTCAGTATCCCTCTTCCCCATACCCGTTAAATTGCCTGAAATAAATGCAGCTGGAGCCAAGAAGATGTAAATAAATGAGCAGCAGGAAGTGTCAACCACCCCTGCCCAATACTGGTCAGGTACTGCAAAAGAAGGCAGTCAAGTCTCTGTTTGGGCTCCCTAGATTCTGACACTTTTTAGGCACTTTTAAACCTAGGAGAGAAATTGGGGTCTTATTTATTCTGTATCCAATACATTGCTATGCAGGTATCTTTTTCTTCATGCGTGTTTTCCACGGCAACATCTGCACATATAAGTGATAGTCAAGTGCCTTCTGGTCCAACTGGAATCTCTCAGAGTTTGAGTTTGGAAAGCCACAGGTCTGTCCCGAGGAACTGGCCTCTATCATTAAAAAAGCTAGTCAAAACAACATATTTTTCATTCTTCTCTCCTCTGCCCCCTCCCTCTTCTATAGCCAATTAAATTCCTTTTATCAAATGTCAAACAAGGACACTAAAAACAAAAAGGTGTATTGCATCTTTCGGTAAATTCACAGTCTGTCCAGTTTACCCAGTTACAGCCTCCTCCTGAGAGCAGCAAGTTGCATATAATTAAAAAAAATCCAATCCAGTTCTGAATTGTAAACAATGCAACAAACGTCCATCTCCTGGCATCACCAAATCTGAGGTGCATACAAACTGACCCTTCAGTCTTATACCTGTCAGGAAATAAAATAATTTTAAAAAGGATTGAGAAGAAGGCAACGTGTAGAATATTGTAGATTTTAAATAAAACAAGCAAATCAATAAACCAAGTACATCCAAATCAAACTAATTGAAGCCAGAGCTTTCTGCAGCTTAATAATCAGTACCCAGGGGATGAGGCTCTCTCACTGACTCCCACAGGTCAGAGAATCACTAGCTAACAGCTCTGCCCTATTTCAAGTAGCTTCATTTTCTACAAGTGAATTAGCTGGTTTGAATGCAAGTTAATTTTGACCTAGATTTTCAAATCCAGCTGCCTAAAGTCAGGTTTCCAAACCCAAATTTGCTTGACTTTCGAAAGTGCTAAGAATCATCAGGCAGCACTCTTGAAAACCAAGCCACTTTTATTTAAATGCCAAATATGGATTTAGGAGCTTAATTTTAGGCAGCCAGGTATGAAAACATTAGGGGAGATTTTCAAAGGCACATATAGCAAGTAGGGCCTAACTCCCACTGATTGTTAGTAGGAATTAGGCACCTAACTGCCATGTGCACCTTTGAAAATCTTTCCATTAGCCATAAGCTTTCTATTTTATCTGATTTCTATTCCCACTATTTTTCAGCTTGCCTTTTAAGTAGGAATCTTAGAGGAGCTAGAATTCTGTTGTACTGAGTGTTAATGCCACAGCAGGTTTCTCCTCCTCTGGGCCCTCTGAATCTACAGTACCAAACTGGACAAATAAGCAGAAAAGTAGAAATAGAGCAAACTCAATTCAAGGTATTTCTTCAGATAAGAAAGCCACCAGTTGGCATTAAATTACCCTTAACTTCTCATTGGGCCTTTTTCCAAATGGTTGTTAGTCCCTCAGTAAATATTCAGTTCTTTAACAGCTTTTGTTTAAATTCTCAATCCTACCCCACACTGAACTCTTCCTGTAAAGGTCTGTTTCTGTATTGTCCCATGGCCTCTCAGGCCTTCGCTACACTCACACTTTACAGCGCTGCAACTGGGGTGTGAAAAAACACCCCCCTGAGCGCTGCAAGATACAGCGCTGTAAAGCGTCAGTGTAATCAGGGCAGCAGCGCTGGGAGCGCAGCTCCCAGGGCTGCACGCTACACCAGTAAGGGATGTAGTTTACATGCAGCGCTGGGAGAGCTCTCTCCCAGCACTGCCGCTCTGACTACACTCACACTTCAAAGTGCTGCCGTGGCAGCGCTCCCGCAGCGCTGCCGGGGCAGCGCTTTGAAATTCCAAATGTAGCCATACCCTCAGATAACACATCAAAATCTACACAAGTAAAGGGATCCCATGTGGCAAGGGATTTAAGTGCCCTTCCGTTACTTGTCTACGCTAGCACACAAAATCGGCACTGCTGCCATTGATGCAGTAGCATCGATTTAGCAGGTCTTGTGAAGATGTGATAAGTTGATGGCTGTCCTTCACCTCCTCGAGAGGTGGAAGGTAAGTAAATCGGTGGGAGAGCATCTTCCCGTCAACATAGTGCAGTGTGGACAGCGCTTTAAATCGATGTAAGCTACGTCTCTCGGGGGGGTGCTTTCTCACACCCCTGAGTGACATGACTTACATTGACTTAAGCGGTAGTGTAGACCAGGCCTCACAGTACTCTTCCTGGTGCTTATTCACCTATCTTACATCTACTGATGGAACTCCATGGCTATATCTGTGTTCCCATAGAACAGATACCACCCATGGATTATTCTCTTATGTCCTCTTGCTGTTGGGGGGACTCTCCTAGCTTTATGTCTGTGGCCTAGGATCTATCACTTTTTTATTTTGTGGACCATGTATATAAGAAAGTAATCTTATTTACTACTGCCCCACTACCTCCACTCATTAAACTTTTATGATCTGATTTTCTCTAGTGCTGGGCTCCCATTGACTTCACTTCTGATCTTAGCACCGCTGAAAGAAATAAGCTAGATTACTTCCCATATCTCCCCTCTGGATTTTCTGTTTGTTCTGGTGCTCCTGTGGGCCACCAGAAAGAGTTCCATGTACCACTGAGGGTCCGCCAATCATAGCCTTTGATCATAGTACAGATGAAAACCAGAGGGTGCTTGAAATCCCTGCAATACAACTGCCACCCTCTCAGAGTTGAGTTTTGAAAGATGTCTTGCCCGGTCACTCTGAATCAATGACTGCCTAGGTAGAGTCTCAGGGAACTGTGCACTTACCTCTGTGGCTATGACGCACTCGTTCCGCTCCTCTGTTATCACAAAGACAGACTGGTACATAGAATCCCTTGGAGAGCATATTGCTGATATCCTACATTCTGGCTTTTCACTAAGGGGGAGACAGAGACAAAATAAAAATCTAAGGACTCTGAAGATAATAAAATCCCTTATAAAGGTCTTCTAGAAATATCTGTAGGAGAAATGGGAAGCTAGAGGATGAATGGGAAGGGGAAGATGGGTAAAAAGATGAGGTAATACCCTGAATCAAGTAACAATCTTTGTTTCAGGTGTTCTCTACAATCAGCAGGAGGTTACAATTGAAAAGAGGATTCTGTCCCGCTATACTTCCACTGTGCTCTATCTAATAATTTACTACTCCGCTCCATCTCCTGTCCCTTTTCATTTCCTGCAATGTCAGCATTACAATGCAGCATTTAAATCACATGTGAAATCCAAGTGAGAGATTTGTACATATATCAAAAGAATGAACCAATGGAAACCCATCTCTCTCTCTCTTTGGCTGGAATATGGCTCTTATTCCAACCCACCCACTCCCACAAACCAGGATGTTCTTGGGAAGCCTGTCCTAATCTTTACATTATTAAGATCTGAAATAATTATTTTTAATCTCAATATAGATCTGTTCTAGTCTCTCCATCAGCTAGTTGGGAAGGAAAGACTCTACTTATTTTCATGAGTGGACTGACTGCCAATCCCCTCTATTACCCATGCTGGCCGCATCCTGGGTAGAAACAGAGTTTAATTGACAGGCACTCATGCTCCAATCTGAAGATTCCCCTCCCCACCCCACCTATCATCTATTTCCCCTCCCGCCCACACACTTCTGCTCCCTGAATGAAAAACTGCCTTTTCTCTCATATGCACCTTGGACAGATGTGGCTTAACAATTACTGGGGGAAACTGCACTCTTACCTGTATAATCGGAGAGGCGGCTTCTCTCCTAAACACTTTTCACTTTTATAATATTTATCTTCCTGTGTCCCTCTGCTTGGCAGATCCTTTACCAGGTTATAGTCCAATATATGGTTCTTAGGTTTGTAGTTTGACTTTTCCAGCCCACAGTCCACCTCTAGGTCTTTATTTTTATTGGTGTTTTTGAGCTGGGAAGCTGGAATAAGGTTGTCCCTCTGGAAATCAGATAGATTGTTCATTGTCTCCAAGTCCTGCTCTGGGTGCCTCCGCATCTGTCTGAGGACCATAGCTATCATGGAGAATAATACAAGCAAAGCCACCAGTCCCACACCCATGGATATAGCTATCCAGTGAACAGGTTTAGGAGGATATGGAACGGGCACCGTATAAACCGGGAACTCACAATGGCTGCCCATGAAGCCATAAGGACAACTACAAAGAAAGTTAGCATTATAACGTCCACCATAGCACGTGGCCCCATTCTGGCATGGCCCAGAGGCACATTCATCTCTGGTTTTAATGTCACAGTTCCTGCCAGTGTAGCCTGGCAAGCAGGTGCAGGTATAGTCATTGATCAGGTCATGACAAGAGCCCCCATTGGAACATGGATTCCTGGCACACTCGTTGATATTTATCTCACACTTCTGACCAGAGAAACCAGCACGGCAGCGACACACACGGAGTTGACCCAAATCAAAGCAATGACCACCTGGAAAAAAATACAATGAAAAGTTTAGTCAGCAATGGACGTCATCCTGAACACTAAGTCACTTTCTCAGTAAGCAATTCATATTACAACAACAGGCGGGAAATAGTTTTATATAAACATAACATGCAAAGCTCTACAAGTTGCCTAATCATGCTATTGTGATTTATAATCATGTCCTTTTAATATAATGTATGCAATGTAGCCATGTTGGTCCCAGGATAATAGAGAAATAAGGTGGTTGATGAAATCTCTCTCACCAAAAGAAGTTGGTCCAATACAAGATATTACCTCACCCACCTTGTCCCTTTAATATATAGGTAGTTTAATTTAGTCTGCACACGTCTCCCCTTTCCTCCTTCCCTTGATAAATCTCCTGCAATCTCTAATGCACTGGTAATTTACGTACAATAAAACAGTGTTAGTTCCTTTGTGCGGCCAGGATAGGAAGTGAATATATAACCGGAGAGGTAGGCTGATAACACAGAGGAAAGGCTAGAGATCAAATTAAAGATGTCTATCGCTTTAGCACTGAAAGTGTGAAGGATCAAGAGATACACAGGATCTCCTCATGGGAAGACTTACCATTTGCACAAGGGTTGCTTGTACATCTATCCACTTTCTTTTCACAGTTAGATCCTGTAAAGCCGAGAGGGCAACGGCAAGTGTAGCTGGCCCCTTGGTCCTTTTCCAAGCATGTGCCACCATTAAAACAAGGTGAGTCAACACAAGTCAAGGCACTATGCTCACAGTGAGCACCATAGTATCCAGGGGGGCATAGGCAATGGTAGCCATTCTCCATATCCTGCAAAATTAAAAACTTAACATTGGACTTTTGCTATTCGACTCTATTCAAAGGCAGTTACTCTCGTGTATCCTCCGTTGATCAACAGCAAACTTTCTTCCATCCTCCTCATCTACCTGATGGGAATGTATTGTTCTCTGCAGCCAGTGAAGTATTTAGAGAAAAAAATGCAGATGGGACTCAGAAGGATTAAGTCACTAGACAGCAGGGTGGATTTGATTTAAATCAAATTGATTTAAATCATGATTTAAATCACTAGTCAGGAAGACTATTTAATCATGGATTTCTACATAAAAGCGCATTCTCGTTGGTTGTTATAACCTTAATACATATTCTTCACAACTCAGAAATAGATGTAGGTTTCATTTTTAGAAGGTACAAACTATACATTTTTAAATGATTTATTTTGAAAACTTTTCAGGTTAATTTTACAGCTATATCAGAAAATGAATGATTCTTTGGTTATTTCATTTACCAAAAGTAATTGAAGCAGATATTTATGAAGTCATTGAAAGGTGAACTATCTCCAATTCAATAGGTTAATCATTAATATTTGGAGGATTTTCTTGCCATGCTGTATTAGGAGGAGAACATCACCAGACAGACATTTAAATTGTTTTATTTAACTAAACAACAACTTTATGTATTCTGGATTTTTTTCACCAGCAAAACATATTTTAACAAAACAAGCATATGAATTTTTGAATTTAGTTAAACATACAAGTTTTTTTAAATCAGGTTTGTTTTGTTAAAATTGTTTTTAACTAAAATAGTTAAATTAATTAAAAAAAATTAAATCGACTGTCAGCCAGGTCAACATGAGAAACTTAAAATATTGAATTCTGCAGCTAACTCAGTTGTCTTCACCTTCATTTTCCTGTTTGTTCATAATATGGAAAAGAAAAACAAGCTGTCCTGCTTTTTCAGGTCCCAAACGATTTCTCAGTTTAGAATGAATTCGTCCAAAGGAAGAAAATATTCCTTCTACACCGGCAGAAGACGCTACTGCTGTTAAAAGTGAGATTATCACTTCAACAGTCTTTGAATCCAAGTGCTTAAGTGACTTCCACCAGTTCACTGGTGCGACTTTCTTTAAATCATCATCAGCAAACATATATTTCTTGAATGGTTCTTATTCCCAAACTGGGTCTCTTTTACGGCCTGCTGCCATTATAGGTTTTCCCTTCTAATGAGAGAATGGTTTGGTAGATCTCAACTCAATGAGAAAGACCTCAAGACTTCTGGCATATGCTGCTCAAACAGTTTCACTTTTGTTTCTACTGCCTGTCCCTCCCTTCTCACATTTATCTTCAGACTTCTCCTCCTTATCCAGATCTATTCCGCCCCAACAATCTTCTATTCATTGAACTTTTTGAAAGTTTGCACCTTTAGAGAGAGGAAAGGGATTGACTCTGTGTACACAGATTTGCAGAGGGACAAATTTGTTGAGGTCTGTTATTTCTCACCTCTCTATATTATTTATTTATTTATTTGTTTAAAAACATTTTTGCTGTTAACAAGCATGTTATCTCTGGAGACACAAATCCACAGTTTGAGAACTGCAAAACTAAGCATCTCTGATGGTATTTTCAAGACCAGAGATGGACAAACTATGGCCCGCGGGCCACATCTGGCCCATGGGACTGTTCTGCCTGGCCCCTGAGCTCCTGGCCAGGGAGGTTAGCCCCCAGCCCCTCCCCCACTGTTCCCCTTCCCCTGCAGCCTCAGCTAACTGTGCTGTGAGCGCAATGCTCTGGGCAGCAAGGCTGCGAGCTCCTGGGGCACCGCAGCTGCAGAGCCTGGCCTGACCCGGTGCTCTATGCTGTGCGGTGCGTGGCTGGCTCCAGCCAGGCGGCGTGGCTGCCTGTCTTGGTGCAGCCCGCGCCACCAACCACTGGTGCTCCAGGCAGAGCAGTAAGGGGGTAGGGAAAGGTGGAGGGGGGTTGGATAGAGGGCAATGGGGTGGTCAAGGGCTGCGGGTGTGGATGAGGTGGGGAACTGGGGAGTTGAATGTGGGGCGGGGGTTCCGAGGGCGGTCAGGGAGAAGGGTTGGTTGGATTGGGCATGGGATGGTGGGGGACAGTGAGAGGCAAGAGTTTCGGGGGAGGTCAGGGGACAGGGTGAAGGGGTGGTTGGATGGGGCACGGGTCCTGGGGGGGAGAAGTCAGGAAGGAGGGGGGGTTGGATGGGGTGACGGGGCAGTTAGGGGTGGTGGTCTGGGGGTGGTCAGGGAACAGACAGCAGGGGGCCATCAGGTGGCGAGAAGCAGGGGGGGGTTAGATAAGGGGCAGGGGCCAGACCACGCCTGGCTGTTTGGGAAGGCACAGCCTCCCCTAACAGGCCCGCCATACAATTTTTGAAACCAGATGCAGCCCTCAGGCCAAAAAAAAGTTTGTCTGCCCCTGTTCTAGACTGAGCACTGAATCCCACTGGGTAGATAGAAAGATTAACCTAAATAATCTGTACTGAAGCCCCTGGAACCCCATAAAATTGGGTCCCTAATCCATGAAGTATTGGAACTCCTTTACAAAACTTTTCTTAAACATTATATGAATATATTGTCTCATACTATAGAATTGGAATTTATAATCTCTATTCCATGATGATACCTTTGAGCTATAATGTATCTTAATTAAAACTATCTTTAGATGTTTTTTCCCTCAAAAAGCATTTCATTAAAAAAAATCACATTTAAATAAAAAATCCAATTTTTATAAATTTTTTTAAAATAATTGATTTTTATCCACCCTGCTAGACAGCCACGTTCAGAGTATGGGTACTCACTGAATTAGTCAAGCTGAGCAGGTGCAACTGTGGGATCCAAATGGCCAGCTAAATAAAGACACTACTAACTTTACCACTATCTATTTAATAGGATCCCCAAGGTCCTCTTAGGCCTGCACTGTGTGGGGTATCTGATAACACAGTTGCAAGCTGCCCATTCATCCTCTGCACGGTAGCTCATTTTGCTACTCTATGAAGAGACCCACCTGTTAACTGTAATGAAACCCTCTGCTATTTCTGAGTGTGATCCTTGTGAGCCCTTGGGGGTGAACAGCAGGGCTTAATGCACTGGCTTCAGGCAGAATATACGGAGCACATTTGATATCCATGATCTATTGTTCTTTTTCAACGGGTAAAATTAATGACTGAATGGTTCTGCAAATATTTTTAAACACTAGACAGCAGAATGCTCTAAAATGCATAAGCTTGTACAGAAGTTTTAATAGATCAGCTTCATATTGTATGGCATTATACTCCTCTAGTGTAATGTAGGTTTACTCCTTTATTGATGGCTAAAAGGGTTTTAGTGCATTTCTGTGTGCATTTTGGTTTGAGGAAGTTTATTTTTTATATTTATTCTCTTACTAGGCCAGCATCTTGCATGGATTTCATAATGGCCTCCCCAGCCAGGCTCAGTTGACTAGTTTTGATCTAGGCAATACTCTCTTCCTATAGTAAACTTCTTCCCCTGACACTTCCAGGAAAGGGTTCAGTATGTTAACTGAGAGCGTTAGCAATGGACCTGTCAGCTATCAGATTCCCAGCGTGTTGTTACCAAGCCATTTTTTAAAAGGTATACTTGAGTTTGTTTCAGACTGGTTTCACATTTAAAATTAGCTCTTACCGTGCAACTACCACCATTCCTACAGGGGTTGCTATCACACTCGCTGATCTCATGTTCACAGTCAACGCCGGTGAAACCAGGTTTGCATGAACATGTGTAACTGCCTTGGCCTGTGTTCAGACAAGTGGCTCCATTTTTGCATGGTTTGTGGTGGGTGCAGTAGTTGAGATCTGCAAAGACAAATGTTAGAGATTTTGACAACCTAATAGAAGCCACTCATTTGTCAAAATATGACAGCACAAAAAATGAAAGCAAACATTTTAGCCAGCAAAAAAAAAAATAGTTTCAGCTAAGAGAGTTTTCATTTTGTTGTCAGCAGAATGAATACAGATTATTTAACTCTCCAAATAACCAATAAATCTGTTATTTCTCCCATCACAGTATATTTAAGCTCCGAAATGTGGAAGACCTGGCAAACCTTTAACTATATAAGTGCCTTAGTATACTCTCCTTTGTGTGTGTATAAACCTATTAGCCTTAATGAGATTTAGATGTGCACTTATCAAGTTGAAAAGTGTACATCCCGTGAAAGACAACACATGCCTTGACAAACTTAACAATAAGCCTTGCCTTATTCACACCTAACAACCTAACCATATCACAACCATCTCTGCAGCTATTTACATTGTTTCACAACCGTAGTTTATGATCTCAGTTTCAGCAATATAACTATAGCCTTGAGGACACATTCAGCTGGCTAAAGTTCAGCGATTCAATGGGTGAGCAAGTAAAGTGGTCTGATATCCCTTACAACAGAACCTCTGCTTTTCAATCTTGCTCTATGAGTTTTCTCACCCACTCCAGACTCATCATGAGTTTACTTCCTCATGTGTAAAAATAAGGAAGGCTCAAATGGCCGTGTTTACGTCTGTTGGAGTTAGTAAACTGCTTTATTTCTACTAATAAATAGCTGAACTTACAGTTCTTGTTTGAACAAGCAAAAAGACTGCATATTCAGCATTTCAATCAGTTTTTAAAGAAAAAGCCACAGTTAAAAATGTTAATTTGTGTTTTCATGTATACTATTAATAGAGTATGTATGACGGAGACTTTCAACAAATTGTTGCCTATTGACATTTCACTGGAAGAGATTTATTCCAGATGCTATGAGTTAGGGTTTGTCTACACAAACAATTAGTTCAAGGCAAGCTAGTGTGAATCTATCCTGCACTAACTAACCTGCTGTGGAGTAACTGTCCATAAGCACCCTGCTGAGACACATTAACAATTGGTTAGAGCACTCTAATTTTTTCAAAGGATTAGAGCAGTTTACAAGCAGGCTAGTGGGGGCAGGGAGGTAGATTCACACCCCAGCTTGCAGCGAATTAAATGTTTGTGTAGACAAGCCTTAACATTTCTTAGCTCAGTACCATCAAATACACAAACTAACCTTGGTCACAGAAGAGGCCACCCCAGCCTTCATCACATATGCACTGCCACTGTGTTTTACAAGTCCCGTGGCGACAGCCTATATGAGGAATGCACTCATCACAATAACGGCCTTGCCAGCCAGGACGACAGCTAGAAAAAAATTTTAAAATGTTAATTACAATAAAAGGTTAAAGTTGCTGTCAAGTTCAGTTTGAGATCGTCATCTACTCACATGCACTCTCCTGGCTTGTTGCAATATCCATTTTGCTCAGTACAACCAGACAGACAGATGGCTATATTAAAAAAAAAAACACAAAAAGCAGATTTAAAAACATCTGGCAATATAGTTTACACTTAAAAAATCACTTTTTAATAAATATATTGAAACCTACAACACACTTTAAAACTTGCATTTAAAAATTCAGATCATAGGCAGGAAGAAGTGAACCAGAGAAAGCCAGCATTTGCTGTGAACAGAGGTGTCCTTTAGTTTTTCTGTTTATACAACAAACATGGCCTCCTGCTTCTTTAAGCTTGAGAAAAAAATAAGAAAAGGTGGCCTGCCGTCTCAGGATTGCACTACCACTGATGCCTCTCCTCTGGGGGTAGCGATGGTGAAAGTATGAGCATGGGCAAGTAGCTGTCATTTGAACTCAGAATACAGATGCCACAGTGGTTAAAACGTTGCTATCCTGTCTACCCTAGCTCTCACCATTGCTACCACCTGTGGAATTGCACCAGAAGTACCAAGAAGCTGAAAGTTTTGAGGGGGAGGAGGGAAGCCACTGTAGCCAAGGCCTCACTGGGCACAATGTCTTTTTCTTTCCAGTGCTGTGAGCCTAGGGGTCAGTGTGAGGCCGGGCTCCACGTAGCTCTACTATTTAACTGTGTAAAGGGGGTTGGGAACACGACCTGTTTGTTAGGCCTTGGCTAGAGCTAGGGAAAAAAAGGTTTGTTCTCATCTACTGCTAGGGCTAAGGCAGGGCCAGGGCCAGGGGTTAAGTCCCAGTGAAGACAAGACAGTGCATGAGATACTCTTTAGCTCCTAGGCCTGCCAGCACGTGTGCGAACTACACTTGTCTTCACTAGGTTCTCCCTGGACTCTGTTATGGGGGGCTAGGGAGGCTTGGCAGGATCACCCCCTTTCCCCAGTCAGCATCCCCTGTAGGGGCGGGCTGGCCGCTGGAAAGAGGCGCTAACAGCCGCAGGAGCCTGCGGTCGCCCCGCGGATTTCCCCAGTGTGCGGGGCTGGGTGACCAGGGGGCATTGGCAAAGCCGCTCAGCACGGGGGAGGGCGCGCTGTGGCCGCCCTGGGAGGTGAATCACCGGCCCCAGAGGGTTCGCGGCTGGGAAGAGGCTGCAGGGGCGAGCCTGGGGTTAGGGCGAGGCGGCTCGCGCTCCCTCGCCCGAGCACTTCCAGCCCCCGCCCCGCCACTACTCCCTGTGGCGCCGGCACACGGCAGAGCCACGCGCTCCGAGCTCGCAGACTGTTGGCTCCAGCGCGCGCCCTTTGCTCCCTACAGCCTCCGCAGCTGCGCTGGAGGGCGAGGCTAACCGCCTTCCCCGCCCCCAGGCGCTGGCACGCGCCGCCTTCAGCTTTAGCACCTATGGGCAGCCTGGCAACAGGCGCGAGGCGGCAGCGGCTGCCCGCGCGACAGCCCCGCCCCTCGGGTGGGGCCGCTAGGGCTCCTGGAAGGGAGCGCTGTGGAAGTGCGGGGGAGCGGCGGGCGGTGTCACTTACGCTCGGTGCAGTACTCGCCGGTCCAGCCCGGCAGGCAGGCCAGGCTGCCGTCCGCCTCGCACACGTAGTGGCCGAAGGGGTCGTCGCGGCGCTTGCAGAGGCGGGAGCAGCTGTCCCCGTAGTAGTGCTCGCTGCAGATCACCCGGTAGGAGAAGCGCAGCTGGGTCTGCGAGCTGCTCTGCACGTCCTGGGACCAGTTCTCGCCCACCGCCAGCGGCCGCTGGATCGCCACCTGACTGATCAGCCACTCCTCGGCCGGGGCCCGGGAACCTGCGGCACGCACACAGCTCGGGCTCGGTGCTGCTGCGAGACACAGCTCCCTCCAGCTCCCCCGCACCCCACCGCGCATCTCGTTGCCCTCCCAGTGATGTGCCCTGACTCTATGCTACATCCCACAGTGGCACCTCCCCAACCAGTGCCACCCACAACTGCTCAGCGCAGCTAGTGACACCACTTAGGCTAAAGATCAAAATGTTAAAGAGTTCTAAAAACTAAACAATGCACGTTACTTTATCGATGCAAGGGCACCGATCCTGATCCCAGTGATAGCATTACTATTTTTCCATTTAAATGAAAAAAGGACCAAGGTCGGGCCCGGAAACAGTGTATTATTCATAGCAACACGTAAACATCGCTGTATTGTTTACGTCAGATAAACGGATAATAACTGGAGGGACAATTTCAAAGAAGCACGGTGCATTCTGCCATTTGTTTGCATGCGATAGGGGAAAAAAGGCACACACCATGTGCTAATGCAAAGCATACCAGTGTGGAGTTCAGGAACAGCACTTCAGCTATTGTCTCTAGTATCAGTGATTATTAATCATGAACCTAAGAGGCTTTGCAGAAAGCTTTTCAAAGTGAGAACAGTTGTGCTGTTGAAATATCCTTTTCCTCTATGTCAGAAAAACATCCCAAAGCCATTATTTCTTTTCCAAAGGGCGGAATTTGAAAAAGGTGTAAAATACAGGAAAAGGCAGTCATGACTTTTTGGCAGCCTTGTAGTTTTCTCACCAAAGAGCTCCTTTCTTTCCCACGCCAAAAATAAACTGGAGGAAACGCAATTGTGTTGGAGATTAGGTAGGGGACAAAATCAAAGCAAACCTGATGGATATCATTTAGGGAATAGCTCCCGATTGTAGGATAAAGCTAGCACCGAGATTATAGTATAAACATCGGAATTCAATGAGGTCAATTTAGTTTACTTTAAAACTTTTCTAGTGACGTTGACAGGTTAACTATTTCGGATTAGTTTACAGACAAGTATCGAATTTTAGGAAACCGTCGCCCCCTCGTGATTGCTAAGTGCAGTGTCATATTCACCTTCTGGAAGGTAATTTGCAGGAGCATGCCAGGCTTCAATGATCAGTGAGAAAGTTCCCTGCGAATGGAAACAAAACATAAGTGAGAGGAAGATACAGAATTTAAGACAAGCGAGATCTTGCGTTAGATTGATCAAAAAAGGTTTTGGTCTGTCACAGAGTCTTCCTTGCAGCTGAAACAATTGGGTGAAACAAGGAAACCGTAGTGCTGCCAGGTCGGAGATATACATTTTAATTAATCTAATTGCAGATAGCATTACTTTGTCCGAGTCAATGAAACGGAGCTTCCTTAGGGTTGTTTTAATCTCTTGGGAAAACGTTTCTCGTGTCTTTCACTGACAAGGGCATTTTATTTCTGCTTTGATGGTTAGGAGGTTTCTCTCAACCCCCCACCCACATACGTTTTGTTGAATGCAAATTTTCCCAGCTTGCATGTATTTACATCTCTCTTCACGTAATACCGACATCTATGCTTATAGACTGGATGCAATATTCCATCTCTTTTTTCTTTACAAGGAAGTTATGGAAATAAGTCTCAGGGCGAAAGTAGTTTGTTTTCACTATAGATTAACAGCGCACTCTGTTTAACCCTTTACCCCCCCTCCACACAATTTAAATCATGTTTAAGGTGGGATCTCACCGGCCACGTGAAGTTGAAGGGTAACTTAATGGGGCTTCCAAATCTCTCCGTTTCTTTAACGCTGAAAGAGTTTACTCCCAGGACTGGGGTGACGATGCTCCCGAAAGTACAGGAACCCGGAGAGACCACTGCCTGAAAATGCTTCAGACAGACGCGAAAGAAGGTCCTACAGTGGGGCGAACACGGTTTTCCGCTAGCCAGGGACCCCTGGCTATTCGCAAACTCCTGCAGCTCCAGTTGGAAGACGCCAGAGCCGGATACGCTCTGCACAAAGAGGAGACATACAAAAGAGCCACATCAGCGCTTACCCCAGGCTTTGCCATACAACTGGCTTCCATCACCCAATTACATTTAGGACCACTCATTCAGTGAACCCCCTTTTTTCAATGAGCGATTACCTGCTGCAAAATCATTAACAGAAACGTCAAGCCAAAGATGCGCAAAGCTGCCATCCTCCTGTTATTCAAGGCTTCACACTTTTAGTGGGAATTGGGTTTAATTTTCCTCCGATATTCCTCAATTGGTCCAAGTAAATGCTTCTTCCTTGAGACAAAAAGTCGTCACGGCAATTCAGCTAGAACACCCTGTCCTTCCAATTATTCCCCAAGCACCAGCAGAAAATGGAAGGTATAATCCAGGTGTTTAAACCATCCCCCTCTGGGAATTAATCCTGCAGCCAACGACCAAACTCTGATTGCGTTAGTCGCCTTTATAAACTCCAAAACCGAATGGATTTAGTGAGAGACGCACAGGGGGAGTGTTTAGTGTTGAACCGCTCCTCCTTCATCGGAGCTAACAGCGCTCAGTAAATGGAAAACTTGCTTCCCTTCGAGCTGTTTATATAGTTGCCTCTTGTCCTCGCAAGCTCATTATGTAAACTGTCAGTCAGACTCACGGGCGATCCCTCCCCCTTTTTCATCTTTCCTTTCTGGAAAAAGAACCAAATGTTGTGGGAGCCCTCATATCCAGAATTAATACCCTGCTGCTGCTGCACTGACCACCAAGGAGTCGCGCTGATTATTAACAAGCCAAGCATCTGTTGAGATATTTACAGCACTCACACTGGGAGAGTTCCATCGAAAAGCAGACGCTTTTCCAAGGAGAGAAGCTTCCAAAAGTAGCCAAACAATAGAGGCTAAAATATGAAAAATATGTTTTTTATTTTACGCTATCGCCAGTCAGCTTCACATTCCTTCCAGAGACAAATGATCGCTAAAGACAAACATTGCACCGAGTAGTACAGCCCTTTAGTGACGAAGTTACCTGCCTTGCCTACTTGTGGTGATAGCAGGTAGAAAGTAAAAGTAAAATCGTGCTTATAAGAAACTGAAACGCTGTAAATTTTGTCACCGCTCTAAACTCCTGCAATGTTGCCTTTCCCTGTCCTCCTGGATCACGCATGTTAATCTTGAGGTACACATGCCGAAGGCCTCTGGGCATCTGAATTCGCTCTTTTAGTTATTTTTAATCACAAATAAGGAAATTCACCAGACAGTCAAGAGAGGGAGCAGAAAAAACAAACAAGCAACCACAAACCTCCATCCACATTCTCTTTTGCTCTCTCAAGCTCAATTTGGTTATGTCTTTAATTTCTGCCTAACCGTTTAAAGGAGGGTCCTGTAACAGGTCACGATGCTGGCAAATCGGTTACAAAATCAAGCAAGCCATTTTGCTTCAAAAGCCTGGAATCCGTTTGCCCGCGGCCACATTCATGTTGACAAGATAAACTCAGGTGAGGGAGACTTTCAGGGAAAGTTAAATCAAACTGAAACTGGGAACATGTAAGATCAACTTGGATTATTTTAGGGACAATCCTAGCAAATCACTATAGAGTTTGTAAAACAGATTTTTAGTGGCTATTTTTGGACTAAGAGTGTACTCTGCTAGTTGCAAGGCTGGCGTGTGCCAGTGAAGCCGCCTGATTGCAATGTGTGCTTATTGTTGGGTCGCGTGTCCCTCATTAAAGCCAAGCACAGAGAAGGCCTTTCATGTGGCTTTTTATTTCAGCTTGTTAAAAGGAGGGGGTTGGGGGAAGATAAACCTTCAGCTGTATGATAATGAGGTCTTGCCACCTTTACACCACGGCCTAGCATAAGGCTATAACCCTTTCTGCTGCAGATCACCTGTATAACAACCAGTTGGTCCAATCATTTGGAAATGTCCTATCAATCGGTGATACACTTTTATACAAAGGTGTCTCAATACAATTCGAACTCCCAAATCCACTCTCTCTCAAAAGCCCGGAACCTCGCTTATTTTGATCGGAGGAAACCGATAAATAGATGTGGGAATACGATCTAAACTGAGATTATTATTTAGCCTCATTTTTAGATTTTCATCAAGTCACTTGTTTTTAGAAGAGCTTTAGAACTTGGAATAGCAAAAGGCGGAGGGAAAGGGGGGGACAGAACTGTTGTGAAGAAATATCACTGCTACATTACAAATCTTAAATGCTCTAGGGAGCAAATCGTCAATTTAGACGTGCCCTGGTGCAACCGAGAGTTGCTGAATTGCCTGGAATTGACAGAACTGTAATTCCAGCATCCAGGAGGGTGCTGAAAAAATGCTCACCTCAAAAACAGGCGTAAACTTCTGCTGTGTTTAGAGTCAGCTACTGAAAATAAAGACGCGCTGAAATTCAAACCGTGGCGTTTACTCTTGAACTGAGGCCGGAATGATTCGGCACAAACACCCCCACGTAGAAGGGCAAACCCTGCAGGAGGGGAGCCGCTTTACACCGCACCTGTAGCACTTATGACTGTTGTTCTCTTCTCTTCCCCAGTCGAGCGTGGTCCAGCAGCTGCTTTCTCCTACAGCACCAGTGAACTATAGACCGGCTTTCTCCTCTTTTTTTTGTCCTTAACCCCTTGGGTACACTTAGTCCTCTGAGGACTCTCTGGCTATGGCATGGTGCAAGGATTACAGGAGGATGTTTGATCAGGCACCTCAAAGCAAAGGGAGGACGTATTTGTGATGAGAGATATACCAGGTATCTTACATAGGCGCATAAGAGGGGCTGCAAGAGGACAAGCCTTTGTCTCTCCGGATGAAATTGCCTAGTAAACAACTCGGAAGGAGGAATGTGCCAGCGCCTGATGAAGGCGGAATTCTGCAGCGATCTGACCAGCAGCGCTCAGCTTCGCCAGCAGCAGCTTCAACTGTCAAAATCAAATCTGATGCTAATAGCTTCGGTACTAAATAAAATGAGAGTCCAGATAACATCAGTGCTTGATAAATGGTAATGAGTGCCTAACCTAGGGGAACAGAAGGGCTGTGGGGCTCTTTAATTCACTATTGAAAAGCTAGCTGGGTACTGCAGGCTCTAGCAGATGTTAGTATGTGTGTGTTTTGATTTTTGACTTGTATTGGAGGTTTATTAGGCTAACCAGAGCCACCCCACGCATGGCCACTTGGCCCAGGCACCATCTGGCACAAGCAGGACGGCGTGCAGGAACAGGGCATCGCATTGGTGCTGAAGATCCACAGGCAGCATCTACCATATGGACTCGGTCTATTCTTCCGAGCTAATGTAGGTTAAAGCAAGACAAGCTGATCTCTTCTTTTCACAGCTCCGCCAAAGCTCCCTGAAATCCTCCCAACATGCACCTTTGCAGATAGAATTTCACATTGAATCTGAATGTTTTAGCCATCAGCTTCCCTGCATTGATCAAAATATTGTGATGGGAGTGCACTTTCCAGTTCCCTGAAATATAACTGGTCTGTCTTTACCTACTTAGCGCGCCACTATTTTTAGTTTCAAACCTTTCCCTTATTTCTCCCCAACTGCCAGAAGCTGGAATTGTTCATATTTCCCCAGTGTCCCCACAAAATAAATATTTCCGGGAATCCTGTTGGTACAAAACAGATGTAAAATCCTCCCTAAACGCCAGGGATTATTGTGATTGCAGCCATAAACGAGGCTGTAATAAAATAATAAATACGAAATATAATAGACCACCTGCTGCATGTTGACAAAAAATTTTAGATAAAAAAGCTGCATTAGTAGTATCAAGCAGCTGGGTCTAAAAGTTTACAGAGTGCAGGTGAGAAGCAGAGTTTTGTCTGATTGTTTGTTTTCTACATACCTATTAACACGCATTCTTAGGTTATTTTAGAGTGCATTATACGGTATCTTTCGTAGCACCCTTATAGGTTGGTCTCCGCATTTTAGAAACTCTGATTTCAGAGGTTTATAACTTGGTCGTTGAATGCCATTTTTCATCTCAGGTGGCTTATTCCTCCTCCACTTTCTCCAATCTATTGCTCAAGCCCTTGTAAAGCTCGAGACTAGGAAAATGGATAAGAAAGGATTCTGGATTTCTTTTTATCTCCCAAATGTATTTATTTTTTTAAAAATCAGTTCGGTTCCTATCCCTCCAAGATTTACACTCATGCTTAACTTTAAGCAGAAGTCCCACTGAAGTTAATTATGTGGTAAGTGTTTGTAGGCTCGTGGCCTTAATTTGTTTTAAAAAAATGATATTTGCAGAAAGTGTTTTTATGTAAAGAAATTGGAGTCAATTAATATGGTGAGGAGAAAGCGCTTTGAAATTACAGATATGTTTACTTTGCTGAATAGCTACAATGCATATAGGAAACTAGTTACATTATGCACATTTTTACTAATTTTCATAATTGGCTTGTTATTTACACAATACATGGGTAGAAGTTTACATAAGGATATAATGTTTTGTAAACTATTAAATTCCAGTGGAGCCAATCGGATTACATTTATCGTTTATAGATCCTTGGGTGACGCACTATACACAAAACTGTCAAAGTATAACAATTAATTATTTTTAAAGCTCAGCGAAGTAACCAATCTCCAGCATCCAGCATGTTCAGCTATTCACAGTTTTAGAGCACTGTTCACCAATGTCAGATTTTTAGTTTAGTAGCTGCCATTTTATATCAGATGAAGTTCAAACTTGGCATATTAATTGCCAGGCCAAATGCATTTACCCTACAAAACAATAATTGTTCTTTTAATTAATCTAGTACTGGTGAAAGGTACCAGACTTCTCAAGTTTTCTATTCACAGAGCAAGTAATCATAGCAGTGGGAAAGAAAAATAATGTAAATTTACCCAGGCTGCCCTTCTCATCCCCAAGGATCTTTGTGTCCAGTTTCCATCTCCTCCTCCTCTCTCTGGGTGAAATTCACCTCTGTTTGAGGGAAGCAGAAGGCCTGTGCATCATTTAAGTCCAGGTTAAGCGCTGTGTTGAGGGTTTAAGTGGCATTTCAGTAGTACAGAGTTGTTGTGCTGACGCTGACAATGATGTAAACGGATTCGGTGTGTTATGTAATGTGGACTGCTCAGCAACTTATTTCACATAGGTCAGTGCATAACCATTAAAAATCAGCTTCTGGTCACTATTTGGGCACTGGTTTCTACTGACCCCTTCATTGTGATCACTCAGCAGAATCACACCAGTGCCCTAGATGTGAGAAATGATGTTTCTCAATAACAGTATTCTGAATTACCCAGTTAGTATTATTTGTTTTTGGCTATATACTTATCTCGAGGTTTTTTAAACCTCTAAGCCAAAGTTGGCAAGACAATAATTAATATGTAGCAAGGCCTTTTATTACTTTGAAAAACAAAACCCGACGAATTTGTGACATCACCAACATGTATACTATTATAACCAGGTACGGTTGGGTTAGGTTAGCCATGATAAGAGCTTGTTTTGTCTTTGCTTTTCTAGCATGCATGGCCCATCAGAATTTGTTTATGGCATGCGCTGGAGAGACAATTCGAATTCCAAGGCTGCATTTTTCCTTTGCTAATTTTCAAATAAACTGGTATAACTATATTGAATGTTATGAGTATCCAAGTTAGTTTCATGAGCATTGTCTCCTCTTCATCTACTGGACTAGCCTGGAAATCCTTCAGGGAAAAGAAAAGGAGAGGGCCAGACAAGAGAGGGGAAGGAGGGAAAGGGGGGGAGGTGAAAGAGAGAGAGAGACTGAAAAAGAAGTGGGAAAATGACATAAAAGGTGGAAAGTAAGAGCAGTATTAGACCAGGCACTGGTTACTAACTTTCATTCCCCCAAGACACTCACTGAAGATTGTGTGGGCCACCAAAATTAGTATTGTGCTGCTATAATCTTCTTTATTATATATACTGGACTACTAAATTTTTAGATTAATTACGTCATATCTCAAGTGGGCTGCTGGAATCTCAGTGGAACTTTGACTGTGTCAACAATATTGACCAATATTCCCTACATAAATAAACAACGTGCTGCTTAAAACTTGATACTCTATGGTACAACACACTTTAAAACGACACAACTGAATCCAGAGGTCCAACTGCTCCACTTCATTGTACGCCAAGGATGTCGGCTGGGGGAAGGAGTTGGGAAGGAGGAAGAGGTAGCTCAGTCTTAACCACAGTGAAGCCTTTCTGTAGAGATCGAGATCCACAGGACAGAAGGGCCGGGGGACAGACACATCCCTTTCCAAACCTGTGGGGCAAAGCAGCACAAGGTAACTCTGATGCCATGTGCAGGTTTCCCCACCGCGCTCTGAATCATTCCCGAGTGATTGGGAGCCAGCGTTACTCGTTCCGTTTTCATGCTGCCAAGGGGACTGAAAGGTCAGGAGGCCGCACAGGGGCTGCACAAACGGCTCTGGCCACTAGAGGATCCCCCAAACGCTGAGCCCTCAGTTACCTCCACTGGTGGTGGGAAGCAGGCAAGGCAACCCCCCTTCTCTCCCCCCTACCCCCGCCCAGAAGAAGACTGGAGAGGAAACACCATGAGAACAAACTCATGGAGCCTTCTCTTCCTTGCATAGGGAAGCAATGGAGGTTACTTGTATCCTGCAGAAAGGAAATCGGGCCCTTGGAGTCCCCCAGATCTACATGGGAATAACCTGAATAGGAACATGTGGGGCCCATATCTTTTAAACCAGGCATTATTGTAATTCAGAGGGCAATGAAAAGAATGGCAAGAAAGGGTAAATCAGGTCACTCCCTGGGTCGGGATACTTTTCTCCCTCTGGAAGTGTCTTATAGGATTGCTAAAGGACACAAATAGAGACCTGGGGTGGAGGGAAGCCAGAGGCAGCACAGTGTCTGAATCCACCATTGCTTCCAACGCGTGGGTGTGCTGGGAAGCAGCACTTAGGAGAGCTGCCAGGTGTAGTTATTCCAAAAGCCGCTAAGGCAAGGCTCGTTTTCCACTCAGTGTTTTTACAGTCACCTGCACATGGGCCCCCAACACTGAATGGGGCTTGCAGGCACTGCTCTAATGCAGATAATAAGTAACGTGGCCGGGACTAATTTTTCAGCGCAGAGCTTCAGGCTGCAGCTCCAGGTGGTTAAAAGAGAAGCTATAGGCTCAGTGAAGTCAATAGGCCTTCGTTCCTAAATGGACCTAGCAGGATTTGACACATCTCTTCGGTTCTCCCGCTAATCTCACCCACAAGAGGGGAGAGCACAGAGCTTTCTCTATAACATAAAGCAGAATATTTTGGTCACTGTTTCCCTTCCTCAGGGTTTCCATGGAAGGAGAGCACAGGGCTCTTTTTATTAGTTCCAATCGGTACTTATAGAGGTTTCTGTTAGATTTCAGGGAGTAAAGAAAGTGTACTCCTTTGCTAACTCGCTGGATGCAGAGTCCTTTTCAAGTTTTATAGATCAGAGACTCTGAAGATGGGAAAACTATGCCCTCGTATTTCACAATATTTTCCAGTGCAAGATTGTGCACAATCAGCTTTCCACATTTTTAACCATGTTTGAGCAGATTTAATGCTTATGAAAGTGCAGGGCTAAAACCACTGTCTCGATCCAGGAACTTGCCTAGTAGCAAGCAAACCTCTTCACCTAGAACCACGTTCTGCCCTGTTGTACCGCCCATCTGTATGTACATCATTGGGATTGCATGGGGGAAAGGGAGTGGTTAACTCTAGCAGAACGTGGTTGGAAAATGTTCCCAGGGACGCATTCTGCCCTTGGTTACCCCTCCGCAACCTCATGGACTTTATTGAAGTTCCCTATAGGAACATAGGAATTGCCATCCCAGATCAGTCGTCTGTCTGGTTCAGTATCCAGTCTCTGACGAGAGCCAGACCCAGCTGTTGCAAAAGAAGGTGCACAGGTGTAACCGAAGGCAAACTCTGGCATTGCATTACATACCTGATTTGCAATATTGATGCTCCGTCAATCCTCCGAATCTCCTGAGCAGAGACTATACAAAAATTATGTGTCAATTTCTGATGTGCTCAATCTGGAACTAGTTGTAGACCAAACGCGTTTTCACTCCTACTAGCCTTCTGAACCGAGCTCTCCAAAGATGAAAAATGCTAACCCAAAGCACCAGACCGTACAGAAATGAACAAATCATTAGTATTTTTAATCTCTTCCCAAAGAAAGTGGGGGGTATCCACGGAAAAAGTCAGAATCCAACTAATGCATACATTTCCTTGCCTACATTTAATTTCTTTCTATCTAAACTGGTACAACATTTTCTCTAAATAATGGATAAGTAGCACATGCTGGTCTCCTGCCAGAGTTGTAAAATCTTTCCATGTAACCGTAACATTTAAAAATATGTATTTTTTGGAAATTTATAAATCTACTAAACGTTTCTTTCCTATAATAATTTCTTTCTGTTCCACGTGGGTAATTAGAGGCAGGTCCATTAGTGAGTAAGCAGTGAGGCAGACGGACTTTTAAGCTTATACAGGTAAATGATGTAAACAGGTGCATAGAATATACTTTTCTAATAACTTCTGTAAATACCATTTTTGTAGGTTTACATTTGTAGGTTTCTGAGATATCTGAAGGGATAAACTAATTCCAAGCAGCCTCTTTCAGCAGTGGTTAATCAAATTAGTCACAATGATCTAATAGAACACCCTCTCCTCATGAAGATTAGATTTTGTCGTGTACCTTGAATGTTTTTATTGGTACCAATCCCTCTTTCTCCTATGCATGGATTCATTTTGTGGTTTGGCTCTCCTCATCTCTTTTTAAACCCTTAGTTAGAAAGTTGCCCATCTATTCAGTGCTCACACACCAAGTTCCATGTGCACAGATTCACTTTGTGAGCTGGATTCCCTGATGGCTTTTAAACCCCTTAGTTAAAAAGTTGCACATCTATTCAGTGCTGACATACACCGAGGGGGGGGGGGGGGGAGAAATCCCACTGGCTTGTTTTGTTTCAGTCTAAATGTCCATAGCACAGAGCATCTCTCCGGGGAGAGTATCTCCGAGGGGTGTTAATGTGGTCGATTTGGGGTACAAATGTTTGGAAATGTTTCCTGATTTGCACAGAAGGAGGGGAGATTTGCAAACTGTTGCTACCACATGGCTCCTCCATTCTGTCCATTCTCATTGTAATGAGGACGGCGCGTGCCTCATCTGCTCCAGGGGAGCTGCCACGAGCCAGCCAAGCACGCCACGTGCCAACTGGGACAACAAGGCCCAGCCCAGCCTGGCATGCAGACACCAGGCAGCAGCAGCAAGGGAAGGAGGCACAAAGGGCACCTGCAGACCCGGCAGCTGCAGGGAGCACAGCAAACCTTAGAAGAGGAGCCAGCTTTCCTTTAACACTTGCCACTTATCCCCTTTAAAGCCATCCCAGCTTGAGTTGCTGTGTTTTTTATTCCGATCTGTGTCTGTTTAACAGAAAGCAAGGCATGTAAATATCACACGGACGGAGGATGTGACCAGCCTCTGAATGGGAAGTTTAGACTGCATTTCACCGGCTGTCGCTTCCCCTACCTCGCACCTGCAGACCTAGGGCTCGATCCGCTTATCAGGACTCGAGCCCTGTTGCCTTTTACTCCAGCTGATAGCGTGATAGGTACAAGTAGGAGCTCCCCCCGCCCCATGGGCCCCCTGGAAGAAAACGACCTGTCTAGATATAAACCCGTCAAGAAAATCCTAACAATTGAAACAGCTCTCTCTTGCCACGGGGTGTAACTCGGGCTGGGTTTAGTTACAACACATGGGTGTGTCATTTCACCTATTGTTATTCAGAGCTTGACCCATAAAATAAGAACATTTCTATTAAATGGTATAACGATTACCATTGAAGCTTTGGCTCCAAATCGATGGCTTCTTTTCCATACAAATGCCTGCTTATGCTTTTATGTTCTCCATCTGTTTGTAGCTACCACCTGCCATTCAATAAATCGATTTACAATTTAATGTAACAGCTTCCCGGGACATTTTTTCATGCCAGATGCCACAGCAGTTCCAAACCTTTACCCCTTCCCCCATCCCTACCGCAAACCACAGCCCCTATCATCAACTACCCTTCGGTGTTCACAGCTGAAAAGAGGGACTCTTAATCAAGAGAAATCCGTAGCCAGATACCGCAGGTGCCAAAAATGGGCTTTTTCATTTCAAGGCTAACACAACAGAGAGCTTCATCCTCAGGGTCCCTTTCCTTCAATCACATTCGCTCTCTGAACATTGCGGGGGCTATAAAGTGCCTTTCCCATGGCTGGACCAGTGCAACTCATCACTACGTGTGTGCACGAAAATCTATGACACTGATGAGCTAAAGGAGAAGGAATCGTTTGTATAAGCATGATTTAAGGAAACGGAATTAAGAAGCCCAGTGTACGTGCGTGCATAAACACACACACGCGAAATAAGTGGAACTACTCGGCTGTGAGTAACTGCTAGCCAGTGTGAGCAAGATGCTCGCAAACTGTCCCTAAATAATGACTGGGTGACCCATCGTTCTTGTTTTCCTTCTCCAGTATCACCACCAAAGCACAGAGCGACCCCGCCCCCCTCCGCCGCGCCAGTGCACGCTGCCAAAAGTTGGCACTTCAGATATGCGGTGTGCTGCTCCCTGCATTTGTTAACCCTGCCTACAGGGGACTGGAGCCTTCTGACCCGCGAGCGCAGCTTTCCTTTGACATCCTCGGAGGCAGTTTGCGGCAGTTGAATTTATGATGCTGGTGCCGTTTGCTGGTAACCGGGAAGCAGCAATGCCCTGGATGGTGCGGACCTCGCTTCCCGCAAAGCCCGGGGCTGGTGACCCTGTTTGGTGGAGCACCCAGCAATCCTCCCCTCGTGGCTGTTTCTGCAAGGGGTGCACCCCGCAGCGCAGAGCCTTTCTCTGACCTTTTCCCATTCTCAGATTCGGGATTATTAGGCGGCTCCCGAGTGCAGCCTTGCTCCAGCGGGTGCAACCACTGCCAGAGCCAATGCAGCGCAAGGAAGGCTCGCTGGGCAGCAGGATTAACCTAGTTAGGGGGTTCTGGACACTGCCATGTAGGGTGCAGCCGGCTGAAATTATTAAGAGCAAAAGAAGCGGGCACTCGTCCAACGGGTTTGTTTGCCCCCAGAAAGCAGCTCTGTCCTACAGTCAGGTTGTATGGGCAGACCCGCTTAGTTTTGTGTTGTCTGCGCATTTTGTAGCTGAGAAAATCAGATTGAATTATGCTGAAGTGACGATTAACAAAAGGATGTAGGGTGTTTCCTCTAGGTTTCCCAGGTGGAGATGAAAGACAAACCTACCTAATAGATAAAGACAGCTCTATCTAGCTATGCTATCAAGCAAGTGAAAACAGCACAAGTGTGTGTGTGTGTGTGTGTGGAGGGTGGGTACAGGGAGTGGAAGGGTGCGCTGGCTGACCGAAGAAGGGAGGTTGGTGGCTGGTTGTCAGAGTTCCACTCATTTTAATACTGCGGAGATGTCATTTAATTGTATTAGTGTAAATTAATTAAGTTAGGATGCCTAGCACGCTGGAAAGGCATCTTTATTATTTTTAATCTAAAGAAATGTATACAAATAAATAAATCCAAAAAGGTTATCTATTTTCTCAGCTTCATGTGTGTAATTCTTTATGTGATTCAGTATCGATGAGGGGTAAATTTTGCAAAAGCAGGACACATAGGAGCCTGAGTTTACTGAAAGTCTATAGGAAAGTCCCGTAGGTATGTTTGATTCCCCCTCGCCCCCTCCCCCCGATATACCACTGTACCAACCCCCCTGAAAATGTGAGATGGTTTGATTCCAGAGTCAAATTTAGGAGCTCAGGTTCCATCTCTAATACAAAAAGGCTTTAAACCCTTGTCAATAAAACCTCAAAAGTTAGCCATGCACAAATTCTGCACAAATATCACACATGCTGCTCAAATGGTGCATGAGCACTAGCAAGATAGTGGTCTCATTCATAAAGATCCTTTTGGACCATCACCAGAACAGCTGGAATATCATTGTCATCATCATACATAACAAAGAACAAGTTGATGCCATTCTGGGCAGCCATAACTTTGGATACAAATGAGGGGAGCAAAATAGCACTAAACTAAAATAGCCAAATACAGCAGAGTAATGAAGGAGACAATGCCAGCAACCCTCACATAATGATGGGCCACAACAGATCTCTGATATTGTCCACACTCATAAGACTCAGACACTGGACTATTAGAAGATGTATTGGTGTCTGGCATGGTTTTGCAGGGATTTTGCTGCACTCTTTCATCCCCTATGTCTTGTGGGCAGCCAAGCTATTAGAATCAGCAGCTGCTGAGCACCTGGGACTGATTTCCTGATGAAATTTGTAGGCCAAATTCACTGTTGGCATAAGCAGGCACAGCTCAGTTGGAGTCAATGGTGTTGCACCTGCTTATGCCAGTGGAGAATTTGGACCAACGTGGTTTTGTAACTTTCCATTGCCGTACATTGCCAAAAGTGACAGTGCAGGGTTTTAAAATTATCATTGAATATCTGTGTGTGTCTGCACTTGCTAAAATCTTTGCATTGGAAGTAGACCCACCACCAGCCAAAACTGAGAGAGAGAGAGAGAGAGGATAGATAATAAAACAGAAAATATCATAATGCCATTACATAAATCCATGGTATGCTCACACCTTGCATATTGCATGCAGTTCTGGTTGCTCCATTTAAAAAAAGATATGTTAAAATTGGAAAAGGTACAGCGAAGGGCAACAACAATGACTAGCAGCGTGGAACACCTTCCATATGAGGAGATATTAGAAAAACGGGACTGTTCAACTTAGAAAAGAGATGACTAAGGTGGAATAGGATAGAGGTCCATAAAATCTTGACTGGTGTGGAGAAAGTGAACGGGGAAGTGTTATTTACCCCTACACAACATGCAAATCAGGGGTCAACCAATGAAATTAACAGGCAGTATATTTAAAACAAACAGAAGTATTTCTTCACACAACGCAGAGTTGACCTGCAGAACTCATTGCTAGGAGATGTTGTGAAGGACAAAACCATAACAGGATTCCAAACAGAATTAGATAAGGTCATGGAAGATAGATGCATCAATGAGTATTAGCCAAGATGGTCCGAGATGCAACCCCATTCTTAAGGCATCCCTAAACCTCTGACTGCCAAAAGCTGGGTCTAGACCACAGGGAGTGGATCACTTTAAATGCCCTATTCTATTCATTCCCTCTGAAACATCTGGTACTGGCCATTGTCAGAAAATATGCAGAGCCTTCATATAGACTATATAGCAATGCTAGATCCATTAGGATGGTAAGAACTGTGTTCTAAGAGATGGGAGTCTTCTATCTACCCACAGACAAGGTACAGTATGTGCTACAGCAGTGTAAGTTGTGTCTAGTCAATGTGCCTGCTCTCGCAGCAGAGACCACATCTAGGTATGAAAGGGCTGCTCAGTGTCCAATGGTTCAGTCGATTCTTAGCCTCACTGCTGAGACTGATACCCAGGGTCCAATTAGTGTCAACAGAAGTGATGAATTTTGTGCTGTGGACACCTGTGGCATGAGATGATCAAACTCACTTCACACAGACCATTGAATACCCAGCAGATGGTAGCAATTTTCAGTCACTACGAACTTGGGCTGGTTTCATATTAGGGCTAGAGGTATAAGATTCTACATTTCATTACCAGGCCTCTGTTCCATCCTGTCTCCCAGGTGTGTTCTTTAACCAAGATATTGCAAGTTTCTTCAAATAATTTGATAGACTAAAGAAAGCAGGTAGTGGCTCAGTAAGTGAATGTACAGTAATAACTACACTCAGCAGTGCCAAAAGATGCAAAACCCTAGCATACCAAAAAGCATCATGTGTTGAATTTGTTGGTACAACTGACTGACTGAGCTTACAGGGAGCCACAAGCCCATGGACTGGAAGAGCCTGCTGAACTTACACAGCAATTTCTCGAACTACGTGACCACAGGATCACCAAGTCAGATTTTTCTTTCCCTTCACATTGACCTGTGCTGCCAGTGCACACACAGAAAGTGGGGATCTGGAAGTCTGTTGTCAGCTACCATCCTGGTACCTATGATATTGTTTATATTAAGCACTGCTAAACTGTGTGACCATCCAGATCCATCTTCCTTATGTCACCAGGCCAACTACAGAAGACAGGAAATTGGAGGCTTGAGATGCTCTACTGACATCATTCTGTTAGGTCACGTACATACCCATAGTAAGAGAGAGAACCTCTTTCCCAAGGAGAAAGGTGAAGTGATTTGCTCAAGGTCATGTAATGGTAGAACTGGTACTAGATTTTATCTCTAGTAAAATCTGAAACTTTGTGCTGAAATCTAGAGGAAATCACCTTTCAAATTATATATGGCACAACCTCTGACTCCTAATAGCTTGTAAAGAGTACCCATCACCCCATTTGTAAATTTAGAATGCCTACTAATGGATATGGTGGTGGATCATTAGGCTTCTGAAATATTTTTGAGCTTTATTAGATCACATCATAGTGCACCCTTAAACAATCAGTTTAAAGACAGAAGGCAGATTTCCTGGCATTCAGTTTTACATGAATGTTTTGCTCGTCAGATGCCAAGATCCTGAACACTTTAGACATCCAGTGTGTTCATTGTTTAAGATTCAGCAAACTCTTCAGCTTTCAGTGCCTGAAATTTACACAAAGGTGGTGGAAAGTCTTCAGGGTGTCTCACCAACCTGGGACACATGACTTCATACAGGTACAAAACTGGAAAATGAGTGCCACTTAATGATGAACTGTATGACAAAGTCACTCTGCATACAATTCTGTACTTACTATAATGCTTGCTTATTTTGCTGCAAAAGAGATTGGCCACGTTTTCATCTATCCTCTGCAGTTGAATGCTGCTTCCAGCCTTTTACTAGAAACAATCATAGTTAATGATTTTTTTGCTGATTTTTCAAATCAGCAGATATAATGAGAATTGGGGCCTATTTCCAGTTTTTCAGTATTTCTGGCTGCATCATTTACACCACAGCTACCACCCTACAGCATAGTAACAGTGGGGATGCTGCTACAGTTTTGGTGCTGTTGGCTTGTGTGTTAACTATCGTGTTATCTGACCTTTCTCAGAGCAGGTGTTCATTACATGGAGGTTAAAATGTCACTGGTTGGTGCTGCCCTGCATACACTAGCACTCCCCTGGTTGCTGCCATCAGTGGATCTGGACTGGGAATAGCACTGATGGAAAATTTTACAAGACAGAACCTTACTATAGATAAGGCTGTAGTGTACTACTTGCTTGCTTTCCTTTGAGTTATTCCTGATGTGAGCAGACATGGTCGATTGGTGCACATATGGTAAAGCTTCCAGGAGCCTTATAATCCACCAAACACTTTTTGCGTTGGGTGTGCTTTAAAAGTTGTTTGTGGTTTTAGAGATATTACTGATGTTAGTGGATAAGAATAGGGAATCCCTCTCTCTCAGGTACTTATATAGCCTCCATTATCACAGCATCTGAATGCTTCTCAGTCTTTAATATATTTATCCTCACAGCACCCCAGTGAGGTAAGGAATTGCTGTTATCCCCATTTTACAGATGGGAAACTGAGGCACAAAACCTCTAAGTGACTTAGAAGTCTGTGGTATAGCAGGAACTAGAATCTCAATCTTTTATTTAGTGCCCTAGCCTCTGGGCCAGGCTTCTTCTATATCTACAGAGGTATTCTAGGCAATATCTCTGAAACCTTTGCTATCTTAGAAACTAGAGTGAACATTTTATGTCCCCTGTAGCTTGTACTGGTCCATCTGCTTTGTTCTGCTGATGTATCCTGCTGAAGGGACTCAGCTGGATGGCGTAGCTCCAGTCAGTCAGTGTCAGGAGGCCACGGGTTAAGCCCAGATGCAGTACTTCCCCTTGGCAGGATGTATTTTGTCAGTTGACTCATTTCAGCAGCTAGTGCACTGGCAGGATGAGACAAGCAAGGAGAAGAGAGACACAGGGCTGAGAAGAAAAGAGGAGACAATTGTTATTCTTTATTATTGTACTGCAGTAACACCAGGAGGCCCCAAGTGAGATCATACATTGGGCTAGGCACTGTACAATCATCTACAAGTGACAGTCTCTGCCCCAAAGAGCTTACTGTCTAAAAGCTGGGGAGAGAGGGAGGTGGGAATGGAGGAGGAAAAATTGGAATGTACTGAGGTGGAGAAAAAGAAGGAGGTGAGAGACAATGACGGAGATAGTACAGGCAGAAGAGGAGCACAGAGAGAGACCGGCAGAAAGCAGGAGAGGAGAGACTGAAACAGAAGGGAATAAAAAGATGTGGACAGGAGCCATTTGGCCAGAAACAGCACCACTTGTCAATGAGAAACAGGAGGTGCTGTCAGCTGATTTTGGCATCTGGAAGTGACAAGGGCAAGAGGAAAGGACTGAGTCACCCTGGCCCCTAACTAAGGAACACTGAAACCAATATACAAAGAGCAAGGAGATAGGGATGGAGGGGAAAGGGTGTCCAATGCTCCCAGATTAGAAAGGGTTCCAAAGTGTCCTTGAGGCCTCAAACTAAGTGACTTATATTCATAAATAAGGATCCCAAGCAAATTCCTGTGTTATGCAGGAGGTCAGACTTGATCATCTTAATGTTTTTTTCAGGGCTTAAAAATCTTAAAAAAAAAAAAAAAAGAAAAGCAAATACCTCCCAGACCCCCTATGAAATTAATTTCTTTCTTTGGTGTGCATGTTTCTCTCCACTTTATTCTAAAACATTTAATAAATGAGCTTTAGCACACGGACATGCAATATCCTTTGAAACCTAAATAGGATCTTGTCTGCTCTCTCTCCAACGTAATGACATGAAACCCAAACTTTTGCCTCTTCATTTGTACACCAGTTTTCAACACAAGTTTTTAGCTCTGGCTATAAACGGTGCTTGTGCACAGCTGTCTGACATATGAATAATTGAAAGTCACATTTGATTTTCTTTACATTGATTTTTTCCCATTAATCTTTAAAATTAGCTCTGTTTGAGCAATGCTTCAAAGCCTGTTAGCAAAGACAATTACAAGGGCTTCACATATGGAACCATAGACAAAGTAGTTATAGCCCTGCTACAAAACACCATAGAAACAGGACACTTAAGGAGAAAAAAATTTTTAGCAAAAAAAAAAAAAAAAAAGAGGCTGTTGATAAAAATAATACATCTGAGTTTTGGGGCATATAAAGATTAAACAACAAACACTGGCATTTCAGTTTAAAAATGATCAAATGTTATTCATGCTCAGGGGCTGTTGATATTTTGAAAGGCATGGTTCACAATCAGCTGCAGTATCTGCTTAAAGCCCATGATCAGATGGCACATCTGATCTCACTCCCAGCAGTTTTGCTCTGGTCCATTGGCTTCCTTGGAAATGCAACATTTATATTGGTGTAACTGAGAGCAGGTCAAAGCTTCCACGCTTTATAACTGGTCCCCACTGTGTGTCTGCATAGCTTCCAAAGCTCTCCCTTGCCAACACCCAAACTCAGAAAAGCTGTATCTTGTGTCATGAGTCCCCTAAACTTCAGCCGGCAAGACGTGCTTTAGTATTGTGTTTAATAAACCCCTATCAGATCATTTGTTGATGAGTGCCATAGAAATGCCTATATATTGAATGAATGAAATGAGATTTGTGTCTGACAGTTACCACAACATCAGTGGTTCATGAGTCAAGTGACAATTATGTGATTCACCAAAGCCATGTTTTCCTTGAATTTAGTGCTGTGGAAAGGCTCTGGATTGATAGCTTTGCAGATTGATGTCTTCCTGTTAGCCCTAGACCAAGTACAGCACTGGCAACAGCAGCAGTGAAAGCTACTCCACACTGCTCTCTCTGCCAATGTGCCTCCAGCCTGACCTGGAGGAGCTCACTGGAAGGTATAAACTGTTAACTGAACTCACCAACAAGGGCTCTAGTTGCAATGGCAGGTTTTGTGAGGTGGACATATAGCCACTGGGTATGGGACAGAGACTCAAACTCATCTCACATAGGCCAGCTAATAACCATCAGATGGTAACAACTTTTGGCCATTGACCCCTTGGGCTGGATTTGAAGTGGTGGCCTAGAAGAGGAAGATTCCATGTACCATTACCTGTTCCTTGAGCCAGCCTACGCCTGCTGGTGATCCTGTTTGCTGGTTGATGAGCAGTTCATTTTAGGATAATTATTCATTTGGGGTGGCTGAACCCAAACAGGTATGAGGTTTAGCTGCAAATTCAAAATCCTAGATCCTACCAAAGATGGCAGTGCTGTGATTTAAGTGTTGTTATATCAAGGCATGATGTCACACATTTGAGTCCATTAAACTGAAACCTGAGATGTTCAGATTTAAGTCTGGCCAAGTCAAAAAGGGATGGTTTGAGTTGGGCTCACACTTTTTTCTGAATGATTCATCCTGTCCTATTAAAATTATATGGTGACCTGGAGATGTCAGTTCAGGAGATGAGGAGAGAGGTGCCAGGACTGATTCAGGACATAATTCTCCTCTGATTTATTTGTCAAAATTCACATCCATTCTTCCAAACTCCATTAAATATTCTGCCCTTGTTCTGCATGAGGAACTCCTGCTGATTTCATGGGGCTTCTACTCTGGGAATCAAGTGGGGAATATGCAATAGAGCTCTGCAGTGCAGATCCAAGAGCAGAATTTTGCCCTTAAACGTGCAACAAACACCCATGAAATGCTTTACATTGAGTAGATTATTTTTTCAAGGCCAGCACAAGGACTCTACCTTAAAGACTCTGTTCTCCAGTTGTTATCAATGAATGATGAAAGCTGGTCTGGCAAGCAGTGGTGCAAGTAGAAATCATTTCTTGCTGGTACTGCACTCATGGAGGGACACAAGGGGGGGCACGTGACCTCCCCACGTGACCCGCCATGTGACTCCTCCCCTCTCCATCCCCAGCCTGGGGTCCCCACGCTCTCTCTGTCCCTTCTGACACCCCCCTTTACCTGTCCAAAATTTTACAACTGCATCTGTTCAACAGATGCAGTTGTAAAATGATGCTTTGGACCCCTGGCGCCACCTATACTTCCAGGTGTCATTGAGGATCCAGCAGGACCCCAAATTCAAAACTTCTTAAATGAAAGAAGGATAGGAAGGACAATCACCCCAATTTCCCTTAACACACTATTAGCGCCTCCCTTATGTCCAAACTAAGCGTCTGCCAGCTTGCCTTTATCTAAGGGTATGTTCACTACCAACGTTAAAGCGCTTCTGTATCGTCGTGGCACCAGTGCTGGGAGATAGCTCTCCTAGTGCTATAAAGAAAATCCACTCCCATGAGGGGAGTAGCTCCCAGCGCTGAGAACATGGCTCCTAGCACTGGTGTACTGTCTATACGGCTGAGTGAGAAAGTTTCAGCACTGTAAAGTGGTAGTGTAGACAAGGCCTAAGTATCGCTCTCTGCCAGGCACTAAGAAAGGAAAGATGCTGCGCCATCTGGGTTTAATGGAAAAGAGGCACAGAACTGTGTGTGCCATGTTGTTTTATTATTTTCCTCAGCATGACATACAGGACAGTCAATCAAAATCAGCCTGGCAGAACGTGCATGAGAGCTGTCTCTGGAGAGATAAGCAATTGATCAAAATCATATTCTCTGATCTCTTGGGGCCAAATCCTGTTCCCATGAAGATCAAATGGAGTTTTTCTATTGAGTTCAATGGGAATAGGCTTTGACATTTGGGGAGGAAAGAACAAATTGACTCAAGTAAGGGCTTGTTGCTTATAGCACAGGTTTGCTGACTCATGTGAGAAAGTCAGCAGACATCTGATCTTTGTCCATTGTAAGAGAGAAATCAGCAATCAGTGAGGCTAGAACAGTCTCTGTACCATATACAACTCATAAATCCATCTGCAAAGGATCAAGGAAATATGAAGGCTCCAGATTACCTTAAAGTCCTCAGTCCCTTGGTTAGGATGCTCCCATCAGGATATGTTCATAGTCCAGAGGCTGGAGCAGGAATCAAAGGCACTGTTTAAACACCTTCGTCCCCCCCACCCCTCCCCTCATGAGGACTTCTGAACAACTTCACAGCACAATACATATGCTAACAAACTTAAACAAACTCTTTGTTTAAGTTTGTTAGCATATGTATTGTGCTGTTAAACCCATATGAAGAATGAATGCTCTACCTAGCTGAGTTCTGCTCCTTTAAGGAGCAGCATGCAGTCTTCCCCCGCTCCCAGAGGGGGTGGCTAGCTTCCCCAAGTCTTTCCAGTACCCCATACCTGGTAAAAATCTCTTGCCGGTACTGCGTACTGGAGTGTACCACCCTGCTTGCACTCCTGCTGGCATGGAGACTATTTCTGTGGAGATGAGTTAGCAACTGGTCATTTGTGCCAGTTCCTTGTAGGAAAGCAGCTCACAAATCACCGAAGATATTAATTTGAAAGGTCTGAGAGAGGTGAACTCTTTACAACTACTATTGCTCCTGGAAATACTATGTGTATGTGTTATTACCCAACTTGGACATTGATCCCTCTTCCCTCAATTTATGAGTCTTCTTCCAAAAAAATCAGAAAGTTAAGTTGATCAGTCAGGAGTCGGCAAAAACTAATAGAAATTTGATCATTTCTGTCAACTCCAATTGTTAGCATGCTGTCTGCCTGCAATTCCTATCACTGGATTGCTATTCATTATTAATGCTGAAACCTATATACCAACCTCCATCATCATATATACATCTTCAGTAATACTACTTAACTCTTTTACAGCCTCTGTTATCTGAGGAGCTCAAAGCTCTTCACAAAGTTTGGCAGTATGATGGTAAAGAGGGATGGGGTGACTTATCTCTAATGTCACAAACCCACCATTCAGGAATACTCATACTTGTCTGCTATGGGCTACCATGTATTTACTTTCCTAAAAGACACAGAAATCTAGGGCTGGAAGGGACCTCAAGAGGTCATCTAGTCCAGTCCTCTGCACTGAGGCAGAACCAGGTATATCTAGACTATCCCTGAAAAGTGTTTGTCCAACTATTAGAAACCTCCAATGACGGGATTCCACAACCTCCCCTGGAAGCCTGTTCCACACCTGAACTATCCTTTGTGGCAAGGCACTTCTTTCACCTCATTGGCCTCACCATTCCTCCCTTTGGGCAGGGGCGCTGGAACAGTTATTATAGTGGGAGTGCTGAGAGCCATCAAACCAAACTCTAAAGCCTGTATATAATGGAAGCCACTTAAAGCAAGGGGATGCTACCCCTTGTTCCAGCATCTATGCCTGTGGAAGTGGAGCGACCTAGAAGGAGTGAGTCTGACTCCAGAGAGGTCTTCTCCCCTAGGTTTATTTTTTGATAATTTACAAAGTGGCCCTCAGGGTAGGCCCAAGTAATACTCTTCAGCCAAACAAAAAAAACAAATGCCTAACACAAAAAGGGAATACCTTTCCCTGCCCCACTCTCCAGGCTGTTACCTTATTAGGCTGGGTACTGTATGCCAATCCTTCCCCAAATAGGTAGTTAGCTGGGTTGCTTCCCCACTAGAGAGGAGGGCAGCCTTTCCACCAGAAGATACCTTTTTTTCCTGCTGCCCCTAACCCTGCTGCAGCTGGTCTCTCATTTCTCCTGCCTATCGCTCATATAGCAGAAAGGGGAGAGGGTTAAAGGTCACAGGCAGCCCTTAATTAGACTCAGGTATCTTTAGTTAACCTTCAGCTCATAGGGAAAAGGGCCTTTACCATTCTAGGGTTGAGATACCTGCCTTCCTCCACTTTCTCATAACTGTTAGGTCTGACTTTGTCACACCTTATAGTTAGGAAATTTTTTTCCTAATATCCACCTTAAATCTCTCTTGCTGCAGATTGAGTCCATTACTTTTTGTAAAATAAAATCCCCCTTTGACAGAGGCAGATTAGAACACTATGCTGGTTCTTTTCAACTTCAGATTTCTGCCCTGGGTTGGCACAGTTCCTGCAGTGCTGCTCAGATTCAATGACTGTAACACAGCCTCAGACATGCTCTAGCTTAACCAGAAGGTATGAGCTTGATGCAGAAATCACTGAGTGGAATTCTTTGGCCTGTGTTTTATTGGAGGTCAGACTAGATTATCATAATGGTACCTTCTGGCCTTGGAATCTATGAATCTATAATCTATCCAGGGTTTTTTTTTTTCGTTTAGCCTTGCGGCCCTTTTCATCCCTGCCTGAACCCTAAAGAACTTTTCTCCACCACTTTCCTTGCCTGTACCTTCCTTGCCAAAATTGCAGTCACCATCTTGCCAGCTGACACACTGGATGAGATTCCCTTTGGAGATATCAAGGCCTTTCCTTAACATGTCAGATGTGTTGCCATTGAATGGCTCTTCCAGAGCCTGATCCAAAGCTCACTGACATCAATGGAAAGGCCCCCATTTGCTTCAGCTGAGTTTGGCTCAAGCCCATGGAGAAGTACTATGGTCCTACAATAGATAGTAATGGTTGCAAGGTTGGGAGACATTTCTGAAGAATGTTGCAGCATTTTGTTAGGGGATGCAATTCCACCTCATTGGGGTTGGATGGCTGCCGCTAACTCAGTGATGGGCAACGTACAGCCCACGGGCTGTAGGTTGCCCATTGCTGCTCTAAACTCATCCCGTGTTTCTTCATGGGATGGGGAGAAAGTGGCATGTCTCAAAGAGCAAGTCAGAATTTCTGATAGAAATGTGAAAAAAAAAACCAATGGACCTTGGGCCTCCCAGGTTGTACCTAACCCTTATATAGCCCTTTTCACCTATAGATTGCAAAGCACTTTGCAAAGGAGGGCTGTATTATTAACTCCATTTTACAGAGGATGAAACCGAGGCACAGGAAGTTGGAGGTGGTTGTCAAAGGTCCCCCAGCAAATCTGTGGCAGACCTGAGACTAGATCCCAGTTCTCCTGGTACCCTGTCCAGTGCTTTATTCACATGCTGTGATGCAGGTTCCTGGATTTTCTGCATCCCATTTTTACTCATCTACCTGCCAGATATTTTTTTAAATTTACATATTTTCCTTTACAGCTGTATAGCCAAATAGCACCTACACAGTTCAGGGGAAATACGGTCAATTTCATATCTATCTATCTATCTAAACTGCTGCTGTCATGCACAGCATTTAAAAATACCTGCCCTGACATTAACCTAGTTACACACCCAATGGAAAGAAGCAAGTTGGCCCACATCCCATTTGTAATCACATTCTGCCATCACCTCCCTCCTCCCTGCCCCAAATGAGCAGAATTTGTGGGAGGTTTTTCAAAGGAACACACTGAAATGCAGGATGGGAAATGTATACATATGAGAAATGTCACTATCCCAAAGGTGTTGGTGGTGCAGGGCCGGCGCTTCCATTTAGGCAACCTAGGCGGTCGCCTAGGGCACCAGGATTTGGGAGGGCGGCAACCTGCTGCCCTTGGCGGCAATTCGGAGGCAGGGGGTCCTTCTGCGTTCTGGGTCATCGGCGGCAATTCTGCGGTGGGTCCTTCACTCGCTCCGGGACCCGCCGCCGAAGTGCCCCAAAGACCGGGAGCGCGGAAGGACCTCCCCGCCGCAGAATTGTCACCAACGACCGGGAGCGTGGAAGGACCCCTGCCTAGGGCGCCAAAAATCCTGGTGCCACTCCTGGGTGGATGTCATGTCTTATCTCGCTTTTTCTTTCATTTTGTTGTCATTTCAGTCTCCTGCAATTCTTTCCCTTTTCTTCTTTTTTTCTTCCACACCTTTTTCTTACTGCTCTTTTATGTCTAGCCTGTTTTCATCCTCTCTCTCTGTTTCTCTCATTGCAAAACTATCCTTTTGTTTGAGAAGCCAGAAGAACAGCATCCCTTTCCTGGTCTGTGTCCTCATCCCTCTCCCCAGCCTCCTTCTGTCTTGTTCTTTTGTCCTTTCTATCCTCTTTCTTTTCTGTTTGATTCTTACCTCTTGCTTTACCTCCCCGTTTTCCTCTGGGGTTCTCTTTCCTTGCTCTCCCCTGGTCCTTTCCATGGTGCTTCTTCTCCTTTCCCCTCTTTCTCTGATATTCCCACTCCATGCTGTCCTCTCTCCCATTCTCTTTCTTTGCCCTCCTCTTCCCTCACTGTGTTTGCTATTTTCTTTTGCTGCTCTCCCCAGCTCCCTTTCCTCCTACCACAATGATTCAGAGAGGTGCCCTGCTCAACAGGCCCTTTTTAAAAACAGACACCCTGGGAGGAGAAAAAAAAAAAAAAGGCCCGGCTCTGGAGAACTCAACTAGAAATGTCAGAACTTAGAGTGAGGCAAATTCTCATGTAAAGGAGGGACCATCGTTTTAGAACAGTGGCATTTTCTAGGCAGGCAATGAAATAAATATAGCATATCAGGACAAATTATATAGTTATTCACAAAAATCTATGTTACCTTAAGGTTAAGGTTGCTCTGGTGCTTTTTCTATCAATTCAATCAGTAAATAAATCAAGGACCTTACCAGTGTAGTATTATCACCCAGAACGAGCTTCATCTCCCACTCAAAACATCATAACATCCACAGGCAATCAGAGACTCTCCACCCCTTTTCCAGAGACTTCATTTTGCTTCCCACTCACAGCCACCCACAATGCACCCCGCCAGTTCCTCTCAATCACATGCAAAAGCACAAGCTTAACTACAGTCTCAGAGAGAGGAGGTTACCTTAGTGATGAATTCACTTTCACTGTGAGAGTATAGCATGTTCTTATCTCTGAGCAAGCCAAGGTCACTGTGAAACTTGTGGTGTGTGTGTGATTTACAGGGACTGGATGTGTGTGTACAGGGGGTTGGATGTGGGAAGAGAAAGTGATTTTGTTGTGAAGGTGAATCGTGTGTGAAACAGTACCTGGTGCTGTAGCCTGCATCCTGGGCTGGCTGGTGTATAAGGAGCTGGTGACCCATCAGACTGTGGAAGAGGAGAGCTGCCGCAGTACTGCTATAGTTTCAGAGCAAAGGATTCCTTTCCCAGAGGAGAGCCACAAGAGGTCTGTCTGGTGTGGAGAAAGCAATGTACCATTGCTGCACTGCCTTTGCTTTCTCCTGTGCTCACTCCCACCTCCACCCCCAATGCCATGGCCACTCCCCCATCATGGAAGCAACATCCTATGCCTCCTTCAAACTCCTATGTCCTGCCCCCTTCCCCTAAATCACCACCACTCACTCCCACTTCCACACAGACTTTGACTTATTACTCTCTTTGTTCCCTTCCATACCTTGGTTTGCTCCCCCAAACTCCCATGTAGCCTAACTCTTCTCATTTCTTAGGGGGCTAGTAGGTAAGTGCCTAGTTCAATGGTGTGGTGAATGTCACTTTTCATGTCCATCAGCCTCCGGCAAATTCTAGTAATAATAATATTAAAACTTTTCTAGTTTAAGTTTCACTACTTAGCTTATGAGCTAGAGATTGTAAAGATGAGTTAGGGTGTGAACTTCAAAGCCTGTGTGACATTGATGTTTTAAGTTAGGTGTTAGCCCGAGACCGATTACAACTAAAATTGTTTGTCAGAAGATGGGCTATCTGCAGGTTCTACCCCCCTATCCACGTCTATTCAACAGTGTTTAGTAGTGAATGAAAACTTAGGCAGGATAAGGATGCAAACAAGATAACATTTATTACAGCAACAGATGATATAATAAGGCAAAGACCCCAACTAAACTGGTAAACAATAGTAGAGAATGACTTGGTCGTTAACAGGTGTTATGTGGGTATGAAACCCAGAGTCCCAAAACCCTTATTATAATTGCTAGGGAAACTGAGGAAATGAGTAAGGGTAATTACAGTGCCATCTCTCGTGGGCACAGGGGAGATGCAGATGTTGACAGAGATGAGGAGTAGGAACACAGGATCAGGAATAGGAACACCGGATACACAGATGATCACTCAGGTAAGTAAGTGGCCTTCCTTCTTTTAGATCTTCTTTCTTCTATTCTTGATCACAACATCCTGCGTTTGGTATGCGGACTGGTCATTGTACGATATTAAGACAGCTGTGTGCAGGTAAGTCCTTACAGGGAACTGGATGGATCCTGAGAGTTCACCCAAATCCTGGTCTGCTCTGGGGCTGCTATCAGCAGGCTGTATGTGTGCGAGACTGACTGCAACTCTGATGGACAGCCCAGAGTGATGGGAGCACCACCCTTAAGTAGTCTGCGGTTGCCGGGCAGACTTAGGGTGTCACATGGCCCTACCTTTCCCTCTCTTTGGAAAAAGACACCAAACACTCAGTGAAGGAGGGTTCCCAGTATGGAGGATTAGTTGTTCTTTTATAAATACAAGATGGAACAAAATGTAACCTAACATAAGGAGCCCAAATAAATGTGAGGAAAACAAGGCAGTATTTCAAAAAAAAGGAACATTTAAAGCGCAAACATTATTAAATCATGTTCTTAAAAAGTACATAGGAAATTCAGTTGTTCTCTGAACAGTTGCTGTGTCAAATCTGGAGGCTAAATGAAGTCTTTAAATTGTAAAAGTAAGGGATCTGAGGCTCTGTTCTTACAATTTCTTGTATGCAGTGGAATTGCTGTGTCTTCACGGAGCCACACTGACATCAGAGGTGCCACACAGTGGTACATTCTGCCTGCGTGCCCGAAGTTGCAAGATCAGAGTCTTAGGGTATTGTCTACATGACAAGCACAGTAGTGGCATGGCTGTGGCTCCGCAGCTACATCGCTTTAGTGCTGTAATGTAGACACTTGCTACAGCAACAGAAGGGGTTTTTCATCGCTGTAGTAATTCCACCCCCTGAAGAGGTAGTAGCTAGGTTGATGGAATAATTCTTCCATTGACCTAGTGGTGTCTACAGTGAAGGTTAGGTTGACCTAACTACATTGCACAGGGCGCAACATTTTTCACAGCCCTGAGTGACCATTGCTAGGTCACCTACCTTTTAGGTGTAGACCGGGCCAAGCGTAGAAAGAGCCAAACCATTTTAAACACCCATTATGAAAAGCACACTAGACATCTTGTTCCAGGAGAGTGCTAGCATGATCTCTGTAATGAGTGCTGAAAAGAGTCTGGCTTTTTTTATACTAATGTCCAAGCAATTTTCAACCCTACCCACCAAAGATCATTTTCCTACTGCAGTGATGCAGTCAGGGCTGGTGCAACCATTTAGGCGGACTAGGCAGTTGCCTAGGGCGCCAAGATTTGGGGGTGCCAAAAAGCGGTGTCCCCCCAATTTTTTTTTAAATGGTTGAGCAGCCACTGCTGCTGGGACAGAGAGGGAGTCTGAGCTGCCGGCGGCAGCGGCCGCCAGCAGCCCACGGTGTCCCCTGGGTCAGGGCGCCGCCGCGGCAGCCGGCAGTCCAGGGCCCCCCCGGGTCAGGGTGCCACCACGGCAGCCGGCAGCCCAGGGTGTCCCCCGGGTCAGGGCGCCACCGCGGCAGCCGGCAGCCCAGGGTGTCCCCTGGGTCAGGGCGCCACCGCGGCAGCCGGCAGCCCAGGGTGTCCCCCGGGTCAGGGCGCCACCGCGGCAGCTGGCAGCCCAGGGTGTCCCCCGGGTCAGGGCACCACCGGCAGCCCAGGGGCCCCCGTGGGTCAGCGGGCAGCCGGCAGCCCAGGGTGTCCCCCGGGTCAGGGAGCCGCCGCGGCAGCTGGCAGCCCAGGGCGTCCCTCGGGTCAGTGTGCCGCCTTGGCAGCCGGCAGCCCAGGGCGTCCCCCGGGTCAGTGCGCTGCTGCGGCAGCCCAGAGGTTCGGGCTGCCCGTGGCGCGCTGACCCAGGGGAATCCCTGGGCTGCAGGCAGAGGCTCAGAATCCCTCTCTCTCCCAGAGCAGGGGCTCCAGCCTACGCCATTTTTCTCGTTGCCGCCGGGGTGCCGGTGGCTGGGCAGAGCTGCGCAGCTCTGCTTAGGGCACGTGGCAGGAACCCTGCGAGGGCAGCGCGACACCAGGGCTTCTGGAGGAAAGCGGGGGCTGCCCCCTGGCTCAGCCTCCACGTCAGCCCCAGCGAGGGGCATGGAGAAGAAAAGAGCCTTAGCGGTGGTCTGGTGGAGTGGAGGAAGAAAGAGGACCCCGATGCTCATGCGTTGGGCAAGGTAAGCAAGTGCTTCCCCACAGCTTGGCCTCAGGTGCCTGTGCTTCTGCCCCCTTGACTGGTCTCTGCTGCTGCTCCCCTTGTGCCTGGATGGCTGGAGAGAACAGCAGCCTGCAGAGCTGAGCTGCCCCAGTGCCCCCAGGCACCCCCTGACCCCATCCCCCCCACAGCCCTGACCCCCAGCTCCGAGCCCAGTCCCTCTGAGCTGGAAACCCCCTCCCTCATCCCCTCCACAGCCCTGACCCCCAGCTCCAAGCCCAGTCTCTCTGAGCTGGAAACCCCCTGACCCCATCCTCCCCACAGCCCTGACCCCCAGCTGACAGATAGTGTCCGTAACACAGTTATTGCTCTTCGCATCCTCTTGACTCTCCCAGTTTCTGTGGCCAGTGGTGAGCGAAGCTTCTTGAAGCTCAAGTTGATAAAAACATACATGCAAACATCAATGTTGCAACAAAGACTTGTTGGGCTATCTACCTTGTCACTAGAACATGACATTGCTCACAGCATTGACTTGGAGGAACTTGTTTCTAAATTTGCTAAACTTAAAGTGCGGAAACATAAATTCTAACATGTTACTCTGTGACCGTGTATTGTGTATAATGCATGTGATTTGGGGGGGGGGGGGCGGGCGCAAGATGGAAGTTTCGCCTAGGGCACAAAATATCCTTGCACCGGCCCTGGATGCAGTGTCATGTTCTGCCATAGAACAACCCTATCAGCGTGAGTGGCTTTTATTTTAGATTAAAACAATGACAAGAACAAAAAGAAAGGTTCCATGAGGGAGCACATATCTGAGGCTCCTCTGTAGAGCAGAGGAACTCTGAGAACAAAATGACTGCTTTCTGCACACAGGCAGAGTTCTAGAGATTTAAAGGTACAGTGCACAGAGGAAAAGGCAGAACAGTTTCAAGCTATATATGCCACAGACGATCTAGAGGTGCCATTCTCTGGGGGGAGATGATGAACTTCCAGCTACATAATCACCCCGTGAGATGATCTCAGTTAATGATCCCATTTCACTGTTTGACAAGAGCAGGTAACATCCAGAGTGACTTGACTAATGTTTTCTCTTCAAGTTTTTAAAATTAGGCACATGCTTCCATACCTTGCAGAACCGGGACCCAGGAGGATTCAGCTGTGTCACCTCCAGGTTATTCATTGAACAGATTTCCTCTGGAGCTGTTTGCAAATGCGGGCATTGCTAGATCAGTCTTCATAAAAGATAAAAATATTGGCAGCAGAAAGGCATTTCAAAGTAAAGGAAAGCATAGGGTGTGAATTAAATGATATGCACTTCAGCCATTTCCTTATGGAGAGAAAGGAGAGTGTAAGGGTATTTCCTGGGGGAAGAACGTCATATTTAGAGGTGTGCTGCCTTTACACAAAGCGGAGATAAAATTCCCTAAAAGTTGAGCATTTCCAGCTCTAACAAGGCCGTTACTGGCAGAAAGATTATAGCTTGTGGACCTTTTGGTATCACAAAACAGTTTACGTGTAGGCTGTGAGTTTACTTGCCACAGAGAACAAAGTCACAGTAGAAAGGATCAAGGAAGTTTTTCCTGATCATGTTATTGTTTCACATGCATCTGAGTAATTCCCGCAAAGGAGCAATCATGAACATATATAACTTACTTATCACACAGCCTAGAGAGTGATCCACTCATTGTGAGGGGTGGTTTCATTTCATAAATCTGTTTACTGGGTTTTTCACATGAGAAATGATTTTTTTATATAACAGCTCCACTCTCCCTCCCATCATGTTTACAGCCCCTTTGCAGCTGTCAGCTGGGTCTGATGAGCAGTGAACACTTCACATTGCTCTTGAGCTATTGTCCTCTGGACAGTCCACACGCGGTGTCATCAGGCTGCAGTGGGAGCTCCTTGTCCAGAAGCATATATCAGCCTGGTGCAGGCGCTTTCACAAGAGGCATGGGATGACAAAGGGGGAAGTGGAAGGAATCCCTAAGGCTTCTGATGAAGTGGGGTTTACCCCCTTGTTATGTTGTATGTGAATCTTACTGTTTTGCATGAATACTGTGTGTGCCTCAGTTTCCCTAGGTATTGCATCAAAGCCTATGTGGTGGGAATAAGGGTGTGTGACACTTGCTGAGGCCCTCGGTGGCAGGAGAGGCTGCCCAGCTGCCTGCATGAAAGCAATGGGTGGTATCTTTCATAACCTGAAAACCAGGTGGACCCACTTTGGGAAGTGCACGGTGAGAACAGGGGTGCTGAATGCTCTGAGGATAGACCCAGAAAGGCCATAGCTGAGGAGGCTTTTTGCCCTGGACAGCGTGCTCTGAGGGGAGTCATGCTACACCAGAGTTCTGGTGGCTGGCTGACTTCATTGGACCTGTGACTCTGTGACAGCTTCCTTCCAGGAAAAAAAGCTCTTGTAGATGACTTATGAACCACTACCCGAATGGCAAAAGGAAGTCTGACCCTAGCCTTTTTGGCAGTCCTCTAAAACAATTTTTTCACTGTGCCTTCTCTCCACCCCAAACACAAATGATTCTTGCCCATCACTATCACAGGACTAGGGATGGGACTGGCCGAAGGATCTGGGGCAAGGATAGTGAACTGATTCTTTGGGATACTTCCAAGGGTAACTGACACACTTTACATAAAAAGTGTACATGTGTGTGCAACCTTCATGTCCTTCCCAGCCTTCCGCTCAGCTGGGGCCCAGCTGATGCTCCTAGTGATGAGGTGAGAACAGTTTACAGTTCATCTTACATTTTCAAGCCTGCTTTTCCCAAGAAAAGTACTGCCAGTGTTCTGTGCATTTCTAGTTCCCTTGAGTCTGGCAGTGGGCTGAAGGACCTGTGCCTCCTGGTTTCAAGGGGCCCAAAGGATGGCCCTGTGCCAACTGGAACGCAATTTTTTGAGAAAAAGTCTGCCTTGTGAGATCTTCAATACTTTGGACATTCATTTAGGTGAGGCATATCTTAAGAGCAGCCTTTCTTGTGAGTGAAGAAGTGTGTGAACTTGAAACAGATTGTGTGTGGTGTCTTAACTAAGACTTTCAGGACCTCAAACAGTTGAAGTTCATGTTTGGTTCTAGAAAAGATTTGGGGTAGGAGGCTGGTCTTGTTTTACTGAGCTAATATCACACAGTACTAAGGCATCAGGTATACTGGGATCTCCTGTTGAAAACTATTTCTAGGCATTAATGTTTTCAACAAAGCTACGTGCAAGCTGCAAAATTTGGATCTAAATCTAAACATCCCCAAACCTCAGGTATGTGTTGATCTGGGCTTTTGATTCTGCCCTTTATAAACAAAGGGACCAGCCCCAATGTTCAGATCCAGACCTGAACTTTCAGAGTCTGGGAATATTCAGATTGGAGGGTTTGCTTCAGCCTCTGTTTCAGGTCTTTGGTTTGCAAAGACAAGGGCTATTTGTATAATTCAGAACCAGATTTGGATATTAAATGCTCACTAAAAGTGCAAAGAACATACGGGCAGAGTGCAAGCATCAGGCATAGAACATGCAAGAGTGTCCTTAACCAGGCTCAATGCCAGCACATTTATTGCATTAAACCTTGAATAATAATAATTGAGCCTTCCACTAAGCCTCGTGTCATCCATGAGTGAAACTTGTCCTTCTGCTGGTGTAGGCCCCGACATTCTGGAGTGCAGAATCTGGGTTTTAGTTTCAGAAACTATTCTAATTAGTAGTGAAATGCAGCATCTCTATAATGTCCCTGCAGTATAGAGGCTCCAGGCGGGGTCAGGAAATTCCCATAATTAAAGGGTTTGCTGATCTCTCCCTCTCCAGAAAATGACATTTACTAATTACATCATTATGATGTATATGATACCCAAACCAAACATGTTATAAATTAGCCAATGCTCATTTGTTTCATGAAAAGTATTGTTCTTCTTTTATTCAATGACCTTTTTGTTCTTCTACTTCCTGGACCAATCAAGTGCCATTGCAGTGGCTGAGCCTGGAGCACAGACAATAGCTTATTCCGTCTATTCTGTTCAGATGACTGTAGGAACGGGCAGTCACTTTGTCATGTGGAGGCTGGAGGTTGTTTAAAACCCTTTTTCCCACCATTTAGTGAGAGTCTGAATCCTGAGAGGAAAACCCTGTCATAATAATAATAATACTCCACAGGCTGGAGTCCACTGAAGTTTTCTCAGCTTTATGATTTGGGTGGGGTTGGAATGCAGCTCTCCCCAGCCTAAGCACAATTTAATTTTGGAGCTGTAGCACTGGCATTTGATATGTTTCCGGCATAAGTTTTTTCAATGAATTTCATGTGTAGTCTGCACATTATAAATCTAGTGCTGGCTGATGCCAAGAGTACACGGCGTTACATTGGTGTAACCCCATTCATTTTGATTACAAACTCTCAGGGGCAGGGAGTGCCTTTCTACCGTATGTCTGTAGACAGGCACAATGGGATCCTGTTCCTTGATAGAGGTCCCTCGGTGCTGCTGTCATTCAAATACATCAGAATAATAGGCCAGATTCTTAGTTCTGCTTTGGCCATTTTACGTTGCTCAGGCAATGCAAAGTGGCTGGATTCTGGTGGTAAGTGGGCAGTGGAGAATTCTCCAGGGAGAGGAGAACTTTACACCGGTGCCATAAATTTAAGCAGCCACTAGCTTGCTCTAATTCATGCTGAGGTGGGGCAGTGCAGAATCAAGGAGCCATAGCCAGTTTCCTGATGACCTTCCCACTCCCCAGAGCTAAGATGCAAGGAGAATTGAGCTCAGTAGTTTGACAGATGGAGAAACTGAAATGCAGGGGAGCTTGATTCTCCATGGCCTTGCACCTTGTGTCATCATTTGCACTCAGACAAAGAGGGTGCAAGATGCTATCACTGGTATATGTGGAGCCTTCTGATGTGGTAGCATTTTACCCTTACTTTCCTCAGGCATTAGTGACTACATCTCTTGCCATTGCCCTGGAGAATCAGTCTCAGAGAGGTGAAATGATAACCCATGGTCATATACCACCTCACTGCCAGTGCCTTGTTGCATTTTCAGCCTTATTTGTTTAGTTAGGTGCACCAGCCTCAGGCCAAACAAGGGCAATGAGAGCCTTGATGGCAAAGGCCACTTGAACCAGGACTCGCAGCTCACAGCAGCAGGGGAGCATGAGGGAGTAGCGGGGAACCTGAGGGCGGAGCATGGTAGGAAGTGACAAGAAAGTGGATTAATAAAACATAAGTAAACTGAGCTGTCATGTATCCAAGGGATTGCAGCGGATCTATAGAGCCACTGGAATTTTTGTACAGATATATAGAGGGCTCTGAATTATGAATGCAGCAGGATACACTCATATCCTGTGGATTTAGAATAGGGCCCAAGGATTTTATTGGCATCATCTATATTTTTTTCTAATAGGCCCCACACATTGCTCTTCTTCCTACTACCCCTTTGGAAACCAGTATGCATTATACCCAACAAGTGTTTATCTTCCTGCTTTTAAGACAGACGTCAGAATATTTCCCTCTTTATTTGTGCTCCATCTTTTCTCACAGTCCAATTATTTATGACATCATCATCCTTTCCTCCTCAGCTCCAGACACAGTGTTTCTGTGGCTACAATTTCCTGATCAAGAATGAGAGAGAGAGAGAGAGAGGGAGAGAGAGAGAGTGTGTGTGCGTGTGCATGAGGGGAAGGGGGTTTGTTTGGTGCTGAAGAATTAAATGAGAAATACAGCCGTGGAAAACTCAAGACACACATACACAGAAACAACAACCAACGTTGTTATAATTAATTTAAAATCTGTTTACAAAAGATTCCTTTTATGTTGGACTGGCTCTTTAAGTGGCTCAAGAAGTATGAAAAACAGGAAATCAAACTGCCTCATTAGGAATTGACTCTGCTCAGTAATTAGTGGCTAGAAAACAAAACAAGGAAAAGCAGGTGGTGCTTGAACTCCAGGCAGCCAGCTATTTTATGATTTAAATACTCATTAGGGAAACAAAATAATTTTTTAGAAAAATGCTGTTTTGATGGGTAAGATGATCACAAGAAACAGAATTTGAATTTTTACTTGGTTAATGGTAAAATGCTGCCTGCTCAAAGTTAGCCATTAAGAATTTTAGCTGCTCCCAGTCTGGAGTTTAATTTATAATGAGACAGTGTTTTGTTGTATTTTAAAAGACAACTGTGTTCTCCAGTATCCAGTGCCCTCCTGCTAAAATCATGTTAAAAGTAATTAGTGAGTGATACCATACTTTGCTGATACAATCAGGGGAGATAACCCCAGACATTCATATCAATTATACCGTATTTCATAACAATAACCTGAACAGGGCAAACACTGAAACCAATTTCCAGCATATATCTGTCTGTATTTTTAAATAAATTGGGTCATGCTACAGCCCTTCTTGTGTTTGCTTTCTGTTAGCATTCACTCAGCGGAGGTTTTTTGACAAACATTTTTACAAAAAGTGCATTTGGAAATGGTATGTGTGAGTAGCTGCAGAAAATGGTTTTTAAATTTGTAAGTGTAGGTAGTCACACTAGAAGTGCTTGTGCACTCATCCACTCAGTGACCGTAACAATACCACAAGACTTTTCTGACCAATCACAACTAAGCTGTACAACTGAAATAGCAAATATCAGATACAGAGAGTGGTTCATTATCGGTCCACAGAGTTAAAAAAAATCATCAAAAAATGACACAAAAAAATCGAGCACTTTTGTAAGAAGAATAAAAACGAGGGAAATTATCTGCTCATGGATATCCCATCGGCAGAAAAATGAAGCTAAATTCATTGTGTAAATTTTTTTTTGCTGGGAATTTTATTGCTCATCTCTAATGATAACAAATAATAACTGATTATAAAGTGTGATTACATACTGCGTTTTATTAAGTATCCCTCCGGATATAGTACATTCTTGTAAATAAAGTTTGATTCATTAGGATACTGGTGGCTTTGCACGATGAACTAAATAAGTTAACTGTGTACAAGTAATATTTATTAGACTTTTACTTTGCAGAACAATGTTTTGCAGAGATTTGAGTTGGTGAGGGTTCAGAGAAGAGCCACGAGAATGATTAAAGGATTAGAAAACATGTTGTATAGTGATAGACTCAAGGAGCTCCATCTATTTCGTTTAACAAAGAGAAGATTAAGGGGTGACTTGATTACAGTCTATAAGTATCTACACAGAGAATAAATATTTAATAAGGGGCTCTTCAATCTAGCAGAGACAGGTATAACATGTTCCAATGGCTGGAAGTTGAAGCTACACAAATTCAGACTGGAACTAGGTGTACCTTTTTAACCGTGAGAGTAATTAACCACTGGAACAATTTACCCAGGGTCATAGTGAGTCTCCATCACTGACAATTTAAAAATATACGCTGTAGGAATGATTTTGGGGGAAGTTCTGTGGCCTGTGTTGTAGAGGATGTCAGACTAGATAATCACAGTGGTCCCTTCTGGCCTTGGAATCTATGAAAAAATATGTTTTCTATCCAGCCAAACTCTCCACTGTTACATCAGTTCAACCCTATGGACTTCAATGGGGTTGCACCAGTATAATTGAGGGTAGACGTTCGCCCAGTGTCTAACGTGCACTGTCACGTGCTGTACACTGCAATTCCAGTAGTGAAAACCAAGAGCTGGAAAGGAAGTCTAGAGGGATAACTCAGTGGTTTGAGCATTGGCCTGCTAAACCCAGGGTTAGAGAAGTGTTGTCTAGTGGTTACAGTAAGAGAACTGGTGTGATGACTTCTGTGTCCTTGCTATGTAGGCTCTTGACCAACTCAATTAATTTCTCAGTGTCTCAGTTTGGCTATCAGTAAAATTGGTATAAATAGTAATACCACACCTAGTAGTTGAGGTATAATTCATTCATAGTTGTAAAATGCTTTGAGATTGTTGAATGGAAGGTGCTATGTAAGTTATTAATCAAGATAATTAACTTGGAGGAACTAGCACTTGACTGGGTACACGAATCTGAGACTAGAGAAAAATCCAAAGGTAAAATGTCTGGTTCCCATTGCATTGCTCCATTTGTCTGCACAGTCACTGCACCACCGGTAGCCATTTCATGCCTATGCAGTGGGCCAAAATAGGGCTTAAATGGGAATTAAGTGATACACACGTAGGTCTTGTGCTGTCCCTGCATAAAGGTGAATGTCACCTCAGGGGTTTGTGAAGTGTTTTGAGATACCATGTGGGGGAACACTTGGCATTGCAGCTTCTGGCGGAGGAGGAAGAGTGGGAGCAAGCCTGCCCTGCAAGGGATAGGGGAAAGCATTAAAACATGCACAGAACTGATACATTACGCATTAAAAACAGAGAGCTGATGAAGTCACATGCTGCTCTCAATGAAACGAGATCCTTGTAGTTTCCTTTGAGGCACACTTCATGTGTTCTTTGGAGCACTGGAAACCACCCTTTTGAGCAGAAGGATATTACATTAGCAGAAGAGACGAGGTATGCAGAAAGCACCAGAGCTATTAGATTGTATTTCAATGGCATTTTCACAACTCAGTCTGGTGACATGCAAATGCCTCCCACTTCAGAAAGGTCTGAATCATATTTGTGATCAATCCAAAGACTAAAAAAATGAAAAGATTGTCACTGAATACATTCTGAAACAAATAAATCTGAGGATACCCAAAATAGCTAGAAGCCGCAAGAGACACTCAATTAATCAGATACATTATTCATTATGAATTATTCATTCAGCTGTAATAACTGCTAGTGCCCAGGATTAATGCTTTCCATGCTTCTGTTTACATGGGTAGCCAAAAGACATTAACTGGTAATGAGTGTATGCCATGTCCACAATTGTCTTAATCTGACATTTGTAGATGATATTTGTGAGCCCATGAAAATGAAGGTTTAATAGCACTGGCTCTGAGCCAGGTGTAGCATGGGCAGAGGCTGTGCAAACTTCCCCACATGCACTGCTCTGCCAGTGCATTTCAGTTCTGATCAGCTACTCCAAATCCTTCCTAGTCCACCATTAGGCCCCACTCAGCTCTGCCAATGAATCTCCAGCCTCCATTGCAACAGTCCTGCTAGTTCAGCCTTGGGGAGTCCAAATGTTGCCAGATTTTATTGGTTTTGCTATGTTAAGAACCGTCTGTTAAGGGCTAAGCTGAGGTGATAATATCGGACCCCAAAAAGGCAAACGGTTTCATGGGTTTTACAAGACTGGGAAAAGACAGCTATAAAATGCTGCAAGGTTAAAAAAAAAAAAAAAAAAGTTCCTAAATGTGCATGTTTCCTCCTCATGTTCCTGAAACCAGAAGCGACCTGTGGGACGCTGGAGGAATCCTGCTCTGCTGTGTGTGCTTTTTTTTAAGCTCATAACATGAAACATTGGTTTTTTTTCAATTTCAGGAAGTCTCTTGATGCCCTTTAGTTGATTTTGTTTTGCTTGTTATCGGGACAACTAATATTTTTTCCTGTTAGGGGGGAAAAAAAAAAGATTTTCCCAAGCAGATTAAAGATGTTTTTTAAGTATATGAATGGTGCCATGGTTCACTTTCGTTGCTCTGTTTATTTTTAATAATGGAAAACACCTTAATTTATCGTAGCAAGACGGCCATCCTGGGGCAAACCTTGAATTGAATTTTCTCTTGTTGTTTTTGCCTTGTGTGTGTTTTCTTATCTAATAGAATTCTGTGGGTTTGTGAAAAAAAATTGTGTGGGCTAAATTTCCGCTGCACAGTGTATTGTTGGCTGCAGAATAGAGGTAACAATAACTTTTGTGAAAAATCTCTATTTTATACTGTGATAATGGCACAATGAATCAGTTAAAAAAATACAAATAAGCTTCTACAAGAGTCAAGTGCATCCAGCCCTGATGTTAAATCTCATTCAAATGTCCAGGTTCAGATCTTTATTTATTTAGAAATGGGTTCAAGCCATGAAATTCAGATCTGCAGAGGGGTAGCTGTGGTCTAGTGCCTTGAGCACATTACTGGGAGATAACACACCTGTGCCCTGATTTGCCACTGCCTTTCACTTTGTGGGTATCATTTACTTCTTTCCAAAGTGAGTGCAAATCTCTGTACATTCTGAATGGTAGTGTTCTAGTCCACCCTCACACAGGTAATGCAAGGCGCAAGGCAATGGAGAACCAGGGCTCTGGGTTTTAGTCCTGTCTCTGCTATGTAACTTGCTGTGTGATCTTGGGTCAGCCACAAGTTTGTTAACCCCTCTGTGTCTTAGTCACCCAGTTTGTAAAATGAGGATAATTCTTACCTTCACTTGTAAAGTGCTTTGAGATCTAGGGATGAATGTATAATGTACCAAGTAGCAGGGTACTGCATTGCAAAGGGGTGCCCACCCCTGGTTATAGTTCACCCACACCCACCCAGTTCAGCAGAACTGCTTGCACGAGCTTTGCTTCATGCAGGTTTCCATGGAGGGGCTTACTTCTTAAAGCACTGAGTGTTATTATTTGGATCCAGATCTGAACTTCCTCGAAGACGGGCATTGTTGGAATTTGGTTCTCCAGTTCAGCCCATTGGGGATGGGAGGAGTGAGAGACTCAAGATGTGAAGTATGAAGCTAAATCTGAATTCCCCTCTCCCCTATCTCTGCTCAATGTCCATTCTTATTTATGGGGCTGTTTGAATCAGGTAGTGCTGTTTTTCTATTTGTTTGAGCAATGCATTAATTCTGTTCTGAGAGCCTGTGGCTGTATATATGGCTCCACTAAGAACACAGCCATAAAGAGATTTAATGAGAGCATCCTCTGTGCTGAATTGTGTACATTGTTTGTTTTTAAAATTGCATGGTCAGGGATTAGCTTCTGAGCTGGAGCTAGGAAATGTTTTTTCATGGAGGAATTCTCCTGGCAGGTCTAGATAGAAGAAATAGAGCAGCTCCTGGTTAAGTCCAATAAACAGGTTGTGTGATCTGGTCAATCCTTCAGGTTGCTCCTGAAGACCTCACTAAAGAATGAAGATGAGTATCTGGTAAGGTCGTATCTTTAATAACGAGCACCTCAGACACTATTTACAGGCCAAATTCTGTGTTGCAGTGGAATGAGCGTCAGTGGAACTTGTGTTCAGTTAGGTCCTCATCCAGCAAAGCACTTTAAGTTGATGGGAAAAGGTGTGAAAGGGAGACAGGCTGAACTAGTCCAAGCTGAACTGCTGAAACTCACAGCCTGTGGTAGATCAGGCCTGGTAAACATGGCAATATGGGTCTGGAAATTAATGATCCAAAATTGATGTCTGGGGCATTAGGCCTAGTGGGTGGACAAAATAATGAGAGGGTGGGCATTTTAAGTGCTTTACTGCATGGGGGCCTTAGGGACCATAGAAGTTACCTATCTAACCTGTAGAAGACCAGCCATCCCCATATCTAGGTGCATTAGTATCTAGTGCTATGGTGATGACAGCCATTGAACTGCCTGAACTAACTACGTTAGAGAAATATACAGGCACTGAAGTTTGTTTAGCAGTAACATACACTGATGTGACATACACTGACACATTAGCGGAAATGCAACATTAAACCAAAACATCGTACAAAAAATAGAAAGTGCATACTCAGTAGAAAGAAACACATTAAAGAGCATCTCAAGAAGGAAGCAGGTTTCTTTACAATTTCTCTACTTGCCCAAATGAGATGAGCTGGGAGCCAATATAACCAAACCTTTTATAGAGGTTAAAGTCTATTATCAAAGAGCAAGCAAGCTGTAGTGTGGTGCACCGTTGTACTAATGAGATTTCCACACTGCTAATTATGGTAGAGAACACAGCAGATGGACTTAGGCGGGAATGGTTTAGTGTTTGTTTAATCTGCTCCTTTCCCTCCCCCGCCCCTTCCTTGATATCCACAGCACAACCTTCTCTACCTGCAATTCAAGGTATTTTTCCACTACATCCTGTTACCATGAATAAGTTAATGGGATACAAAAGATAAGCACTAGGATTATGAAAATGATCGTATCAGAATCATTGCTTGTATTCAAATGCATCAATATTCATCTCATTATTAGTATTATTGTTTATCTACCTACCTATTCTATAAACAGTAACTGGCAAGAGTGAATAGCAGTGGATGTAGAATATTTGTATTGGATATGATTATTTATTATTATTTTTAGCAGCTTGGTATTACATAGAAGAGACTAAATCCTGCCCCATGGCATTTACAACATAAGGTCATGATAAAAAGTCCACTACAGTCAATGGAAAAAAAAAACAAAAACCCTTTACTTTAGATCAGGCCCCAAGTACACAGAGAAGTTCAGGCACAAATTGCACTGGACGACCAGAAGATGAAGTTAACACAGGGTGATAGAGTATTATTTTGTTTGTTTTAAATACAAATATAACAGAGCTTCTTGGTTATTAAAGATGATTGGATTCTTGGAAGTGTGTTTGAAGGAAATATTTAGAAGGGAGATGGATGGAAAGGGGGAAGTTTCAAGATCCAGGGCACCATGGGATGGAAAAATTACCAAAGTTGGATCTGAACCTTGATTTACTTGTTCAGAAAAAATGGCCATTGGCACTATCAGGAATATTGCATGAGTCAAGAGCATAGGAAGAGGTCCGTCACCATTTAATATCACTATAGCCAAGGCAGTGCTTCTTTTTTAAGACAATACTTGGCATCCATTAGAAGAATTTGCTACTTTACATGTTCCAATTAATTTGATACTGTCTCATTTGTATCTTCATTTAATTTGATCAAAACCTTTGAAACTGGAGGAAGGATGATCTTGTGGTTAAGGGGCTGGAGTGAGATTCAGGGTACATCTACACTGCAATTCAAGGTGTGATTGTAGCTTGTGTAGACGTATCCACACTAGCTTTATTCTAGCTAGCATAGCTAAAAATAGCATAGCTAAAAATAACAGACTGGATCAGCCTCAGAGGATAGCAGTTTCCTCGTGTGTCCAGGGCCAGCCCTTCCTCAAGGTGCAATAGGAGTGCCTAAGAGGAAAGGCCCTATATTTATTTGTCTTAAACTTATCTATTTCTTTCAAAACTGTAGCTCATTCCTGATTTCTACATTTGTAGGTACCAAATTCTCCTGGTCCTCATGGTTACAAACACTCTTATTGGGTGACCTAATGAACTACCTGATTGGCTATGCTGCCTGATTGGTTGGAAGAGTGAGCAGCCCGGCTCGTAAACCCAGCAGGGAGTAGCTGTTCAATGGCTGCTTAAAGCATTTGCCTATGGCTGTGAGAATTTCTGTACCTGCTTGTTCCCAGCCTTGCCCTATTCCAGATGACATGGTCCTGATCCTGAACTCCACTTTCTGACTTCAGCTCTGACCCTTGGCTCTAGCAGCTGGCTTCTGGCTCCTAGACCTTGGTTCCAGTTCCTGGTGTCTGGCTCCTGCTCTAGCCCTGGGCATGACTGCTTAGGTCCTGGCTACTAATACTTACTTTGCTATAACTGATATGTTAAGTTCCAAGCCTATTGACTTGCATTATGTTAATTGTCTCTTTCCCGGGCAGAGGTGGTCCTCATATTCCTCTAATCCCTAGAGTTCTCAGCATCCCTCTAATTTATTTACCTTTCTTTTGATTTAACCCCTTCCACTCATCTAGCCATCATCCTTTTAGCTAAGGCCTGGATAGTTCTGCTTTTGCAGTCTCTTAAACAATCTAAAGGGGGGGCTCCTGCTAACCGACATAAGGCAATCCGTTCACACCTCGAGGAAGGGCTTCCCCTAGACACATGAAAAAACTGTGCCTGCCACAAGTCAGAAAGCTTCACAGTCCCTTTTAGTTATCGCTCCCACGTTCCTCTAGCCCCTCCCTACAGTCATGTCTCTTCTGGAGTCACCAGCTTTCATTTCATTCATTTTTCGTTCTCTGCAAAACAATGCAAATAATAAGAACATAAGAACAGCCATGCTGGGTCAAACCAAAGGTCCATAAGAACATAAGAATGTCCATACTGGGTCAGACTAAAGGTCCATCCAGCCCAGTATCCTGTCTGCTGACAGTGGCCAATGTCACGTGCCCCAGAGGGAGTGAACCTAACAGGTAATGATAAAGTGATCTCTCTCCTGCCATCCATCTCCACCCTCTGACAAACAGAGGCTAGGGACACCATTCCTTACCCATTCTGGCTAATAGCCATTAATGGACTTAACCTCCATGAATGTATCTAGTTCTCTTTTAAACCCTGTTATAGTCCTAGCCTTCACAACCTCCTCAGGCAAAGAGTTCCACAAGTTGACTGTGCGCTGTGTGAAGAAGAACTTCCTTTTATTTGTTTTAAACCTGCTGCCAATTAATTTCATTTGGCGGCCCCTAGTTCTTGTATTATGGGAACAAATAAGTAACTTTTCCTTGTTCACTTTCTCCACACCACTCATGATTTTATATACCTCTATCATATCCCCCCTTAGTCTCCTCTTTTCCAAGCTGAAAAGTCCTAGCCTCTTTAATCTCTCCTCATATGGGACCCATTTCAAACCCCTAATCATTTTAGTTGCTCTTCTCTGAATCTTTTCTAATGCCAGTATATCTTTTTTGAGATGAGGAGACCACATCTGTACGCAGTGTTCAAGATGAGGGTGTAACATGGATTTATATAAGTGCAATAAGATATTCTCCATTTTATTCTCTATCCCTTTTTTAATGATTCCTAACATCCTGTTTGCTTTTTTGACTGCTGCTGCGCACTGCATGGACATCTTCAGAGAACTATCCACGATGTCTCCAAGATCTCTTTTCTGATTCGTTATAGCTAAATTAGTCCCCATCATATTGTATGTATAGTTGGGATTATTTTTTCCAATGTGCATTACTTTACATTTATCCACATTAAATTTCATTTGCCATTTGGTTGCCCAATCACTTAGTTTTGTGAGATCTTTCTGAAGTTCTTCACAATCTGCTTTGGTCTTAACTATCTTGAGTAGTTTAGTATAATCTGCTAACTTTGCCACCTCACTGTTTACCCCTTTCTACAAATCATTTATGAATAAGTTGAATAGGATTGGCCCTAGGACTGACCCTTGGGGAATACCACTAGTGACCCCTCTCCATTCTGAAAATTTACCATTTATTCCTACCGTTCCCTGTCTTTTAACCAGTTCTCAATCCATGAAAGGATCTTCCCTCTTATCCCATGACAATTTAATTTACATAAGAGCCTTTGGTGAGGGACCTTGTCAAAGGCTTTCTGGAAATCTAAGTACACTATGTCCACTGGGTCCCCCTTGTCCACATGTTTGTTGACTCCATCAAAGAACTCTAATAGATTAGTAAGACATGATTTCCCTTTACAGAAACCATGTTGACCTTTGCCTAGCAATGTATGTTCTTCTATGTGTCTGACAATTTTATTCTTTATTATTGTTTCAACTAATTTGACCAGTACTGACGTTAGACTTACTGGTCTGTAATTGCCAGGAACACCTCTAGAGCCTTTTAAAAATATTGGCATTACATTAGCTATCTTCCAATCATTGGGTACAGCTGATTTAAAAGACAGGCTACAAACCATAGTTAATGGTTATGCAATTTCACATTTGAGTTCTTTCAGAACTCTTGGGTGAATGCTATCTGGTCCCAGTGACTTGTTACTGTTAAGTTTATCAATTAATTCCAAAGCCTCCTCTAATGACACTTCCATCTGTGACAATTCCTCAGATTTGTCACCTACAAAGGATGGCTGAGGTTTGGGAATCTCCTTAACATCCTCAGCCGTGAAAACTGAAGCAAAGAATTCATTTAGTTTCTTTGCAATGACTTTATCGTCTTTAAGTGCTCCTTTTGTATCTCGATCGCCCAGGGACCCCACTGGTTGTTTAGCAGGCTTCCTGCTTCTGATGTACTTAAAAAAAAAATTTGTTATTACCTTTTGGGTTTTTGGCTAGCTGTTCTTCAAACTCCTTTTTGGCTTTTCTTATTACATTTTTACATTTAATTTGGCAGTGTTTATGCTCCTTTCTATTTACCTTACTAGGATTTGACTTCCACTTTTTAAAAGATGCCTTTTTGTCTCTCACTGCTTCTTTTACATGGTTGTTAAGCCACAGTGGCTCTTTTTTAGTTCTTTTACTCTGTTTTTTAATTTGGGGTATACATTTAAGTCGGGCCTCTATTATGGTGTTTTTGAAAAGTGTCCACGCAGCTTACAGGTATTTCACTCTAGTCACTGTACCTTTTCATTTCTGTTTAACTGCTTAATTCAAAAAGGGGAAAAGTGGAATTCTCCTGGCAAGCATTTCACAGCATAGGTGCTGAATCTGTGGGTGCTCTGGGGCTCAAGCACTCACTCCTCATTTTTGCATAGTTCCCCTTTCTGAAATTAAATGCTACAGTGTTGGGCTGCTGAAGTGTTCTTCCCACCACAAGAAAGTTAAATGTTATTATATTATGGTCACTATTTCCAAGTGATCCTGTTATAGTTACCTCTTGGACTTGATTATGTGCTCCACTCAGGACTAAATCGAGAATTGCCTCTCCCCTTGTGGGTTCCTGTACCAGCTGCTCCAAGAAGCAGTCATTTAAAGTATTGAGAAATGTTGTTTCTGCATTTTGTCCTGAGGTGACATGTTCCCAGTCAATACTGGGATAATTGAAATCCCCCACTATTATTGAGTTCTTTATTTTGATAGCCTCTCTAATCTCCCTTAGCATTTCATCGTCACTATCACTGTCCTGGTCAGGTGGTCGGTAATAGATTCCTACTGTTATAATTCTTATTAGAGCATGGAACTACTATCCATAGAGATTCTGTGGAACATATAGATTCATTTAAGATTTGTACTTCATTTGATTCTACATTTTCTTTCACATATAGTGCCACTCTCTGCCCCCCCCATGACCTGTTCTGTCCTTCCGATATATTTTGTACCCCATAATGATTGTGTCCCATTGATTGTCCTCACTCCACCAGGTTTCAGTGATGCCTATTATATTAATATCCTCCTTTAACATGAGGCACTTTAGTTCACCCATCTTATTATTTAGACTTCTAGCATTTGTGTACAAGCACTTTAAAAACTTGTTACTGTTTATTTGTCTGCCCTTTTCTGATGTGTCAGATTCTTTTTTTATGTGAATGTTTCTCGTCTGATCTGGCCCATACTTTATCCTCTGCTATCCTTCCATCTAGCCCAGTATCTTACCTTCCAACAGTGGCCAATACCAGGTGCCCCAGAGGGAATGAACAGAACAGGTACTCATCAAAAGATCCATCCCCTGTCGCCCATTCCCAGCTTCTGGCAAACAGAGGCTAGAGACACCATCCCTGCCCATTCTGGCTAATAGCAACTGATGGACCTAGCCTCCATTCATTTTTCTAGTTCTTTTTTGAACCCTGTTATAGTCTTGGTCTTTACAAAATCCTCTGTCAAAGAGTTCCACATGTTGACTGTGTGTTGTGTGAAAAAATATTTCCTTTTGTTTGTTTTAAACTTGCTGCCTATTAATTTCATTTGGTGACCTCTATAGTTCATGTGTTATGAGATGGAGTAAATAACACTTCCTTATTTACTAGGCACACAAGTAAAATTAATTCTAAAAAGCATAGAGATGGTAAGGAAATAACTTTATCTGATGATGGGAACTTTACCTATTTCTCACTAATCACCATAATGTTCTGTCTTTTCTTAATTCAACCCAGATGAATGAGGCAGGCTATTTAGAATGTTTCATAGATGAGGGGAAAATTCATCCCTGGTGTAACACCATAGTTGAACTTGGCTCAAGATCTTCCAAATGAGCCTCACTATGAAACAGAGGCTCTGACTTTTATTTTTCCCCAGGGATGCTTCACGCTGGCTCCACCCTGAGGCCCCCGTCCCCATTCCACTCCTTCCCCTGAGGCCCTGCCCTCACTCCACCTCTTCCCACCTCTGCTCCAACCCCTTCCTGAGGCGCGCGCCTGCTGCTCGCTGCTCTCTCCCAAGTGCCTCCCCATCTGATTGGTGGGTGCTGAGCACCCACTATTTTTTCTGTGAGTGCTTGAGCCCCAGAGCACCCACAGAGTCAGCACCTATGCTATGAAATGCTTGCCAGGACAATTCCACTTTTCCCCTTCTTGAATGTCTAAGAACAAACTTGCATCCCAAGCAGGGGCTTTCAAACCAGAAATACAAAATCTGTAAACTGACTCTGGCACAATATTAGTTTTAACTGAAAAGATCTTGAGTCCTGTGGAGGGTGCAGCTGAACCCAAAGATGGATTAAGTGCAGGAACAAACTTCAAAAAAGGGCTATTATTATTATTTATATTATGTTAGCAAGTGAAATGTGCTAGGTGCTGTACAGGCAAAGTCCCCTCTACAGAGGGTAGGATTATGTTTCAAGGAGTAATGGTCTTAGGTTGCAGCGTGGGAGGTTTAGGTTGGATATTAGGAAAAACTTTTTCACTAGGAGGGTGGTGAAGCACTGGAATGGGTTATCTAGGGAGGTGGTGGAATCTCCTTCTTTAGAGGTTTTTAAGGTCAGGCTTGACAAAGCCCTGGCTGGGATGATTTAGTTGGAGATTGGTCCTGCTTTGAGCAGGGCGTTGGACTAGATGATCTCCCTGAGGTCCCTTCCAACCCTGATATTCTATGATTTTATTGGTAAAGGTAAAGGTCCCAGTCAGGATGGGGCCCCATTGTCCTAGGTTCTGTTCAAATGCACATGAAGACGCAGTCCCTCTCTCTGGGTGTTTATATATGTGATATACAGAGGATGAAGGAAATATAGGCAACTAAATATACTTAATTTAAAAATCAATTTCCTTTTGTGAACTTGTGTGTGCACTAGGGCCTGTACAAACACATAGGGAAAACACAGCCCCTGTCTGAAAGAGCTCTAAATCTAACATGACAAACAATCAGATGAAAGGCAGATGCAAGGGCTACAGCATGCAGACTAGGGTCCAGATCCTCAAATGGATATAGGTGCCTAACTCTTATTGAAGTCAATGGGAGTTAGGTGCCTAAATGCCTTAGAGGATCTAAGCTAAATGCACAGGCTGGCCTGTCTTAGTGTTAGGGCTACAATTTAAATACAGATAAATTATCCCCAGCTGTTTCTATTATAAAATGGCTAATTTCTTATAAGTACTGTAATGGGGCTTAAGCATATGCTAAAATGTTTTGTTGAACAGCCTAAAAATGGACAATGCTTGAGGGAGGGGCTGAGGTGGAATGTCCTATTGGTCCACTCATCCCTAGTTTATTGTGGTTTTATTATGGCCTGATGGGAGGGAGAAGAATGGGGAAAGCTTGATTACTGTCTCCTCAGCTTAAATAATGAGGAGAAGGGAAGAAAGAAAAGGAAATGTTCATCGAGGTGAAAGCCTAACAGATTTCTCCTGGACAAATTTCCCATCTCTAAACCAAACACTAGCTAAGCACTCTGTAAAGTGACAGGATGTGTCCTCAGACAAACAAGCCACTCCATTAAACACTAGGGAAACCTCTACAGGGAGCACCCTAGGCACATACAAATCAGAAAGGAAACCCAAACTGTTCTGGTGAGGTTTAGATGTGAGCCCAGAAACAGAGCTGGGAAATGATGAAACATCCTAAATATACATTACCCTGGTGACAAGACAAGAGGTGTGCGGGTCCGCTGGGTGCAGGGCTGGGTCAGCCATGCTGCCAAACTGGCAGCCACAGAGTGCCCCCGCCCCCAGCACTAGGAGTTCCTTTCCCCATTGACAGGGTGAAGTACTGGAAGGAAGGTAACTGCAAGGGAATAAGGATGATCTTGAGGTACAGGATGAGGTGGTAGATCATCGGGTTTCTGTCCCCAGCTCTGTCCTTAGCACATGGCTTTGGATGAGTCAGTTAGCCACTCTGTGTCCCAGTGTCATCTTCTGTATAATACGGATGTTCATTCTTGCCTGCCTCTCCAGGTTACTGTGAGGAAACTTGGTAATGTCTGAGGGGTGTTCAAATAGTATGATGGTGACTGCTATAGGGGGATAGCTCAGTGGTTTGAGCATTGGCCTGCTAAACCCAGGGTTGTGAGTTCAATCCTTGAGGGGGCCATTTAGGGATCTGGGGTAAAAATCTGTCTGGGGATGGGTCCTGCTTTGAGCAGGGGGTTGGACTAGATGACCTCCTGAGGTCTCTTACAGGCATTCCTATACAATATCAGGGTTGTAAGTGCATTTAAATGAATGCTCCAGTGTCAGCTGGTGTGGAGTATGGGCTGCATCACCCTTCAGGAGGTTTCTCTCTCCTTTAGGAGCATCACACCTTTCTCTCTCCTTTCAGTTAAAAGGAAACCTCTTTCCACTAGACATTTCATTGCCCCAAGCATGGTGGCATGCTGCAGGGGGCGCTCTGTCAGTCGCCAGTCCCACGGCTTCGGTGGACCTCCTGCAGGCGTGCCTGCGGAGGGTCTGCTGGTCCAGCGGCTTCGCTATAGCCACGGGACCAGTGGACCCTCTGCAGACACACCTGCGGGAGGTCCACCGGAGCTGCGGGACCAGCGGACCCTCCATAGGCATGCCGCCGAAGGCACTCTGCCTGCCACCCTCCCAGCGACAGGCAGAGTGCCCCCTGCGGCATGCCACCCCAAGCACGCGCTTGGCGTGCTGGGGCCTGGAACTGCCCCTGCCACTAGCCCCCTCACTCACTCCACAAACATGTAGTAGATATTCTACCACACTCTTGGAAGCTGGATCCCAACATTCCCAAAGCTGTGGGGGCAAGTGTCATATCTGGGATCTGGTTCATCTCTGACCCTGACATTGCATTGTGATGGGTGTACTGTCATACCACAGTGCCTAGAAATATCCATGCAATTAATGCCCTCATGCAAGATCACAAAGTCAGGGCATGATTTTGTGACTCTCTGTTGCATCCGACGAAGTGGGCATTCACTCACGAAAGCTCATGCTTCAAAACATCTGTTAGTCTATAAGGTGCCACAGGACTCTCTTTGCTGCTTTTACAGATCCAGACTAATATGGCTACCCCTCTGATACCTGACTCTCTGTAGTGTCATTCAGCAGCAGGGGCAGGGGTGGAGGACCAGTGTTGTTGGGTAAAATCTGTTTCTGACCTGTTTTTATGTAATGTCCATCCTGGATTTGTAAAAGGACAGCTAAGCCTCCATCTTGGATACCCTTCTCCTCAGATGATTTAGTGCCCTTTCAGCTTTTTTCAAATTAAGGCGGAAAAAGGTCAGGGCAGTTAGAGTCATGTGATAGCCATAATCTGCCTAGCAAGCGCAGGTTATTTAGTGAGTGGCACACCTGTCACTCAGGGCTGTCCATCTGAGTGGCAGCCAGCGTCCCACACAGTTCATCTAGCTGCGAGGAGCCCCAGAGGGACCAGGACTCATAGGACTTTGGATTCTTGGTCGCTATTAACATACTTGCACTCAGCTGCTTCACACCATAGTGAGCGCATACTTGCACTGGACTACGAGGTCAAGCAGAGACTGTGTGAGCAAGCACTGAAGACCTACCTGAGGGAGATGATCTACCCAAGAGAGAGAAGACCTGCCCAGAGGACATGTCCAGAGGGAGAATAATACCCAGTTCCTGAGTTCCTGTTTGGTGTCTAGCATCCCTGATTTTCACCACTATCCCTGTAGGTATCCTGAGTCTTTATCACTGTGTTCCTGTCTTCAGGATATAGTATTGTAATACCCAGGGCTGGCTCCAGCATTTTTGCCACCCCAAGTGGCAAAAAAAAAAAAAAAAATAGCTGCAATGCATCATTCTTTGGCTGCAATTCGGCCGCAGGTCCTTCCCTCCAAGAGAGACTGAGGGACCCGCCACTGAATTGCCGCCGAAGAGACGGACACGCCGCCCCTTTCCATTGGCCGCCCCAAGCACCTGCTTGTTGCGCTGGTGCCTGGAGCTGGCCTTGGTAATACCCATTGTGGTTTTCCTCTGTTTTCCATCCATAGGTTAAGGGGGTTTAAGGGCTTTGAGCTTCACTTCCTGGTAACTGTTAACAACCCAGTGTGTCTTACTTATGTTGTTTATTGTCTGAAGGGGTCCTTCTCTAGTTTACTGACTAGTGGCATAATAAATATTTGTGTGTTACATTTATTCTGCTTCTATCTTAATAAATCACCTGACGATAGATGCGGGTGGGGGGGGGAAATCTGCAGACAGCCCATCTTCTGATCTGTGTAGAACATAGTTAAACTGTTTTGGGATAACAGTATGGCTTGATAAACCACTGGACTAGGACCTGGGTTCTATCACTGGCCTGCTGGGTGACCTTGGGTGAGTCATTGCACTTCTGTGCCTCAGTTTCCCCATCTGAAAAATTTGGATAATGATGCCAACCTCCTTTCACAAAGCCCTTTGAGATCTATGGATGAAAAGTGCTAGATAAGAACTAGGTATTATTATTTCCCTTATAGCTGCTTTAGGGGCTGGATTTCCCAGTTCTTTTGTTCGGTTGTAGCGGCAATACCATGCATAAGTCTAGTAGTCTGTGGCTCATATCTATGATCAGCTCTCTGCTCACACTGAGACAAAAACAGAGCAAGAGGAGCTTTAGTCAAAACCATCTACTTCATGAAAACTTCTCATAGGCTTCACATGGCTGTGTGTGTGTGTGTCTGAGACACAGGATGTGTATTACCGCTTTTGCCAGTCAAGAACAACAGTGTTAATGGGCTCCCTGTGGAGACCTGTCCACTCCTCTGCTGGAAGACTTGTGGCTACAAAGCAGGATCTAGAAGGTTAAAATGGGGGACATGGAAGGAACCTCAGATCTCCTTGATTACTACAGATGGTTCTGTTTAAGTGCAAGCTTCTTTTCAGTCCTTCTCTTGCAGCAAACTCATAATGGTGAGTTCATATATCACATACATTTTAATGGTGTAGTGTTTGCAGATGCAGGATTGTGACTTTCCTGCAAGATCAAGCAGAAAGAAAATCTTGGCCATGACAGCAACAAAAATCCCCTTTAAACCACAGATCGCTTCGCAAATAGTACAGGAAACACTAATCAAATATATTTTATATGTGTATAAAGGTTCTTTTTTCTTTTTTCAGAAAGGAAAGTACATGACATGTTAACTTGTGATCTAGATAAAACAATATGTATTTGTTTGTTTTGCTTATGGCCCTGTTTATAAGATGTTGCATATGGTGCAAACATTTTTTTTTGCATGCTGTTGTCCAGTGTTGGACTACACTTTCGTATTTTGCTGCCCAAGTCGTGGCTGAAGTTGTTTTGTGTACCAGCCAGGCAAGTGTGTTCCAGTGAACTAGCACTGCGCATGTGCATGAACCAACTGTGTATGTGTGTGTGTGTGTGAATGTGAACATGTGCCAACTAGGTACTTGTTGTTTTGTAAATTAAACTTAGTTATGCATGTAGAATAGTGAAGAAATCCCACCTGTCTTTATCAGAGCACCATTTTAACAAGGCTGAGGAGACATTCACTACCCCACACAGTTCCAGCAAGGAGACACAAAGGATGTTGGGGAGGTGTTCTTTAACCCTTTTCCATGACGTCTGCTATAAAGGGTTGACTGAGCCATTGTAACTAATTGATCCAAGGAATTTAGCCTTCTTATTCCAGTCACAAGTTATTCTCAAACAGATCATGCTTTTGCCAATTTGTTCATGACTTGCAACGGTTCAAGAAATCATTTGTGTGAATGGATTTCAGTCAATAGGCGGATTGTGACTGGGTCACCGTAAGTATACATTGTGTTGTACTTGGTGATTTCAGGCAATATGATCATCTTTTTCTAGCGCTGCCTGGAACATTTTCAGTGAAACAGTTTTCCATTGGAAAATGCCATTTTGGTAAAACTGCAAAATCACATTGATTTTGATGAAATTTTGTTTAGAAAAAAAATGGTACCAGAAAAGTCAACTCAACATTTGATTTTTTTCCTAAATTAAATTGTTTCATTTTGAAACAACTCTTTGTTTTGAAATGTGTTTTCCAATATAAGAAGGGTGTTTGTGTGTATGTGTGTAAAGATCGGCATTGAAATGTAACATTTTACACTGATCAAAAGAAAACACTTCAATTGACCCAATGTGATTTTTTTTCAGGAAAAATCGCAACATTTTGGCTTTGTCCTGATTTGAGATTTTCCCCTTCCCTCCTGTGACAAAGTGGGGAGTTTTCTTGATTTTTCTGTGTTTTCCAGTGGGTTGCATGCAGAGGGAGTGGGACTCAGTTTCACTGGGTATTATGGGTTTAACGAGGTGAGGGGAGAGGAAGTTTGTTGTTACAGAGGACCGGAGAGGGAACTTAGGACCCTGGCTGATGGCCTGGAGGATGGAGACCTCAGCGATCGGTGACCTGGAGGCCCAGCTCAGGAGTCACAGCCGGTTCTGGCTAGTGGAAGGACAATGGGCTGCGAAGAGAGGACCCCGGTGACCTAACCAGCCAGTTCCAGCTGGAGGGGGGCCAGAGGAGAGCTGAGAGGAGAGGAGACCCAGGCCTTCCTGTTTACGACCATGTTTACCTGGAGAGAAGACAATGGACAGTGGTGGGGCTTGGGGCCGGGGATATTGGAGGCCCAGCTCGGAAGCAGGGGGGGCTCTGGGCTGGAGAGGGGGAGCAGGCAGAGCCCACCTTGATGCAGGGAGACTGGGATGTGCTGTGCTGAGGGATGCCAGACCTGAGGCCCTGAGAGTTTCCTGTGCTGTGTTCAACTCCCAATAAACCCTCCTGTTTTATACTGACTGAGAGTCACTCCGGTCTAGAGAACAGGGTTGCATCAACCCCTTAGGGGGTGAGGAGGCCCGGGGGGTCCAGAGTGCGTGGACTCCCTGAGGGGGCCCACGGAGAGAGACAGATGTGCTAAGGTTCAGAGAGGTGCAGCTCCAGGAGGTGGAAGGCCTGACCCCGAGAGAGAGTGGACCCTCAAGAAGGGCTGTCTCACTGAAAGGGGCACCCCCCACAGACCGCATGGGGCCAAGAGTGGGCATGATCTGTGAGTCTGTGACACCTCCAAATCTCCATTTTTTACAGGATTAAAACTCCATTTTTCGGACCACCTCTTAATTGTTTCTGCTCCCTGTTTGAGTAGCCTAAACGTCATAGACAGAGGGAGGTCTTTTCCCTGTTTACAATCATGATAGATTTTTTTTTTATCCAATTTTCTCCTTGGCCACCTGGCCACTTCCTGTGCAAATGCTCATGCAAAGAGCTAGTCTAGTCTATACAGTCATAAAATGTGAGATTCCTTTCCATGTCCATTCTTGGAAATAAACCTTGCTTCCCAGAACGTCTGTGGAAAAACAGGGTTGTGGATTCCAGTGAAGGAAAGATACAGTTTTATTTGCAAGAACATTTCTTAATACTGTTTTGCTGTTTTGTCCAGCTCTACGTCATTTCAGTTCCACAAACAGCTTACTTGAGAGCATGGTGTTACTTACTGAAGGACTGGCCCCAGAGAATGTTTCAGGCAAAGCAGGGATGAGACCAGAGCCTTGGGATTGCTCTATTGCAGGAATTGAATTAACTCATATTATCTCATTCTCTCTCTTTCTGTTCTTCATGTGTACAAGGCAGGGAACAATCCTGCATTAGGTGAGGGCAGGGGATGAACTAGATTATATAACAGGCATTTGCCATTTCTAATTACTATAATTCATTTATATAATTTATCCCTTTGATTTTAATTTCTGCCTGAAATTGGTTATTCTCTTCTCCCCAGTGAACAGCAGTTGGGATTATTCCATGTGGGTTGGAGCTATGTAGAATGCATTTCTATTCAGCTCAGTGTAGGTTGATTCTGTGTCACTTTCCCTCCTATATCTTTTTGCTCAAAGAAATGCTCCACTTCCATTGGTAGCTGTATTAATGAACCCACGTGAAATATTTAGGGATCTATTTTGGCCAACTCCTAAATGTTTGAGCCTGTTAACAGTCTTACCTTCTTTCTATCTCCTCCAGCGTGTGCTTCCCCCATGAAGGGAGGTTCTAGGGGCAGCAGCAAATGCAGAAGAACCTCATTCTGAAAGGGCTAGGGGAACCTAGGAGGAGCATAGCCTGTGTGAACCCCTGAAATTCATGCTGAGCTTGGAGGATCAAGTTAATCAAACTTAAAATGAGCAGTTCAGGAGCGTTCACACAGTAAAGCTCACTCAGTGAGACCACCGCACAAAGGGCCTAAACCCAGTTACAGTTCTGCTCACGAACATTTGTTACAGTTGGTCTGCACTTTGACTTTCCATGTTACCACACCAAGCAATTGGAGAAAAATGGGATTTGGTCTCTTTCTTTGTAGACAACATGTTCCACACAAAACTGCTCATGGGCTACCGATAAAATACTGTATTAATTGTAAGATTTTGATCTTGCTTTATAACTTCAACTGGAAATAACTGGCTAGTGGCCAGATTGTGTCTTTCGAAAAATTCTATGTATGGTAGGGGAAATTGTAGGGATCAATTTTTGTTGGAAGGGTGAGAAGCCTGAAATGTCATCCCGCTTCTCCTGCCCCACTTCTGCCTCTCTGGACATTCTTCCATATGGTTGAGTCTCCATAGTAGGGAAGCCAGAGCTAAGGAATAGGATTGCACATTTCCATAGTGAGCAAAGCCCACAGGTAAGTGGGGAACATGGAGACCTGGGAGATGGGTCAGAAACAAGAGGGACCATGGGCTATAATAGCAGAGAGAAAGGAGGGTCAAGGCAAAACTGGGAGACAAGATCAAACCAGTATCTTAGATGCCTATATACAAATGTGAGAAGTATAGGTAATAAGCAGGAAGAACTGGAAGTGCTAATAAATAAATATAGCTATGACATTGCTGGCATCACTGAAACTTGGTGGGATAACACACATGATTGGAATATTGGTGCGGATGGGTACAGCTTGCTCAGCAAGATAGACGGGGAAAAAGGGACGAGGTGTTGCCTTATATATTAAAAATGTACACACTTGGACTGAGGTGGAGATGGACATAGGAGACGGAAGTGTTGAGAGTCTCTGGGATAGGCTAAAATGGGTAAAAAATAAGGGTGATGTCATGCTAGGAGTCTGCTACAGGCCACCTAACCAGGAGAAGAGGTGAATGAGACTTTTTTTAAACAACTAACAAAATCATCCAAAGCCTAAGATTTGGTGGTGATGGGGGACAAAATAAGCTCAAACTAGCTACGGGAATAAAGGGAAACAAGAAGACTTTTTATCAATACATTAGAAGCAAGAGGAAGACCAAGGACAGGGTAGGCCCACTGCTCAGTAAGGAGGGAGAAATAGTAACAGGAAACTTGGAAATGGCAGAGATGCTTAATGACTTATTTGTTTCAGTCTTCACTGAGAAGTCTGAAGGAATGCCTAACATAGTGAATGCTAATAGGAAGGGGGTAGGTTTAGAAGATAAACTAAAAAAAGAACAAGTTAAAAATCACTTAGAAAAGTTAGATGCCTGCAAGTCACCAGAGCCTGATGAAATTCATCCTAGAATACTCAAGGAGCTAATAGAGCAGGTATCTGAGCCGCTAGCTATTATCTTTGGAAAATCATGGGAGACGGGAGAGATTCCAGAAGACTGGAAAAGGGCAAATATAGTGCCCATCTATAAACGGGGAAATAAAAACAACCCAGGAAACTATTAATTTAACTTCTGTGCCAGGGAAGATAATGGAGCAAGTAATTAAGGAAATCATCTGCAAACACTTGGAAAGTGGTAAGGTGATAGGGAATAGCCAGCATGGATTTGTAAAGAACAAATCGTGTAAAACCAATCTGATAGCGTTCTTTGATAGGATAATGAGCCTTGTGGATAAGGGAGAAGCGGTGGATGTGGTATACCTAGACTTTAGTAAGGCATTTGATACGGTCTCGCATGATATTCTTATCGATAAACTAGGCAAATACAATTTAGATGCGGCTACTATAACGTGAGTGCATAACTGGCTGGATAACCGTACTCAGAGAGTAGTTATTAATGGTTCCTAATCCTGCTGGAAAGGTACAACAAGTGGAGTTCCACAGGGGTGTGTTTTGGGACCGACTCTGTTCAATATCTTCATCAATGACTTAGGCCTGGTCTATACTACACGTTTAAACCGATTTTAGCAGCGTTAAACAGATTTAACGCTGTACCCGTCCACACTACGAGGCCCTTTATATCGATATAAAGGGCTCTTTAAATGGTTTTGTACTCCTCCCCGACGAGAGGAGTAGCGCTAAAATCGGTATTACCATATTGGATTAGGGTTAGTGTGGCTGCAAATCGACGGTATTGGCCTCCGGGCGGTATCCCACAGTGCACCACTGTGACCGCTCTGGACAGCAATCTCAACTCGGATGCAGTGGCCAAGTAAGCAGGAAAAGCATCGTGAAATTTTGATTTTCATTTCCTGTTTGCCCAGCGTGGAGCTCTGATCAGCACGGGTGGCAATGCAGTCCCAAATCCAAAAAGAGCTCCAGCATGGGCCGTACGGGAGATACTGGATCTGATCGCTGTATGGGGAAACAAATCTGTTCTATCAAAGCTCCGTTACAGAAAACGAAATGCCAAAGTGTTCGAAAAAAAAAAATCTACAGGCTACACAGTGCTGCGTGACAAGCATAACGGGAAGCCAGAGACTCAAATGGACGCTCATGGAGGGCAGGAGGGGGTACTGAGGACTCCAGCTATCCCACAGTCCCCAGCAGTCTCCGAAAAGTATTTGCATTCTTGGCTGAGCTCCCAGTGCCTGTAGGTTCAAACACATTGTCCGGCGTGGTTCAGAGAATAGCTCGTCTATTTACTCCCCCCACCCCACGTGAAAGAAAAGGGAAAGAAATCGTTTCTTGACTTCTTTCAATATCACCCTATGTCTACTGAATGCGGCTGGTAGACGCGATGCTGCAGCAGTGAAGAGCAGTATTGACTCCTCTCCCTTGCCTGGTGGCAGACGGTGCAGTAGGACTGGTAGCCATCCTTGTTATCAACCCGTGAGTGCTCCTGGCTGGCTTCAGGTGAGGCTGGCTGGGGGCGCCTGGGTGAAAATAGGAATGATTCTCGGTCATTCCCAGTAGATGGGACAGAACGGCTGGTAACCATCCTCATCATAGCAACTGGGGGCTGATCTCCATCAGCCCCCTCCCTTTCCTGTGTAAAGAAAAGATTCTGTCCTGCCTGGGCTGTCATAGCAGCAGCATGCTGGGCTTCTCTCCCCCACACCGCTTAATGTCCTGCCTGGACTGTCATAGCACGGGAGGCTGCCTCCCCCTCATTTTATCTCACTAACAAGTCACTATTTCTTATTCCTGCATTCTTTATAACTTCATGACACAAATGGGGGGGACACGGCCACAGTAACCCAGGAAGGTTGGGGAAGGAGGGAAGCAACGGGTAGGGTTGTTGCAAGGGCACCCCCCCGTGAGTGGCATGTAGCTCATCATTTCTGCGGGATCTGACACGGAGCAGCTGTGCTTTCTGATACACTGGTTCTCTAGTACAGTTGCCCCATATTTTAGGCAGGACTGACTCTATTTTTAGAAACCATCAAGGAGGGATTGACTTGGGGAGTAATTCCCAGTTTTGCCTTTGCGCCCCCGGCCGATCTCAGCCAGGGGCACCCATGATAGCAGCAGACAGTACAGAAGGACAGATAACCGTCATCTCATTGCCAATTTACACTGGCAGGAGACGGTACAGAACAAATGATAACCATCTCTGCTATCATGCAAAAGCAAATGAATGCTGCTGTGTAGCACTGGAGTATCGCCTCTGTCCGCGGCATCCAATACACATACGGTGACTGTAAAAAAAAAAAAAAGCTGAACGGGCTCCATGGTTGCCGTGCTATGGCGTCTGCCAGGGCAATCCAGGGAAAAAGGGTGCGAAATGGTTGTCTGCCATTGCTTTCCTGGAGGAAGGAATGACTGACGACATTTACCCAGAACCACTCGCGACAATGATTTTTGTCCCATCAGCCACTGGGCTCTCAACCTAGAATTCTAAGGGGCGGGGGAGACTGCGGGAACTATGGGATAGCTACGGAATGGCTACCCACAGTGCAATGCTCCAGAAATCGACGCTAGCCTCGGACCATGGACGCACACCGCCGAATTAATGTGCTTAGTGTGGCCGCGTGCACTCGACTTTATACAATCTGTTTTATAAAACCGGTTTATGTAAAATCGGAATAATCCTGTAGTGTAGACGTACCCTTAGATATTGGCATAGAAAGTACGCTTATGAAGTTTGCAGATGATACCAAACTGGGAGGGATTGCAATTGCTTTGGAGGATAGGGTCATAATTCAAAATGATCTGGACAAATTGGAGAAATGGTCTGAAGTAAACCGGATGAAGTTTAACAAAGACAAATGCAAAGTGCTCCACTGAGGAAGGAAAAATCAGTTTCACACATACAAAATGGGAAGAGACTGTCCAGGAAGGAGTACGGCAGAAAGGGATCTAGGGATTATAGTGGACCACAAGCTAAATATGAGTCAACAGTGTGATGCTGTTGCAAAAAAAGCAAACGTGATTCTGGGATGCATTAACAGGTGTGTTGTGAGCAAGACACAAGAAGTCATTCTTCTGCTCTACTCAGGCCTCAACTGGAGTATTATGTCCAGTTCTGGGCACCGCATTTCAAGAAAGATGTGGAGAAATTGGAGAGGGTCCAGAGAAGAGCAACAAGGATGATTAAAGGTCTGGAGAACATGATCTATGAAGGAAGGCTGAAAGAATTGGGTTTGTTGAGTTTGGAAAAGAGAAGACTGAGAGGGGACATAATAGCAGTTTTCAGGTATCTAAAAGGGTGTCAACAAGGAGGAGGGAGAAAACTTGCTCACCTTAGCCTCTAAGGATAGAACAAGAAGCAACGGGTTTAAACTGCAGCAAGGCAGGTTTAGGTTGGACATAAGGAAAAAGTTCCTAAATGTCAGGATGGTTAAACATTGGAATAAATTGCCTAGGGAGGTTGTGGAATCTCCATCCCTGGAGATATTTAAGAGTAGGTTAGATAAACGTCTATCAGGGATAATCTAGACAGTATTTGGTCCCATGAGGGCAGGGGACTGGACTCGATGACCTCTCAAGGTCCCTTCCAGTCCTAGAATCTATGAATCTATGAATCCCCACCATCATAAAAAAAATCTCCAACACTGCAAGGTTCATCTCACATAAGATAATGCTGATCCTGTCCATATTATTGTACAATGTCTCCTCCTTTTGCACTCTGAATTCCTTTTTGAGGGTTTCTTGAGTGGCAGACGTTGAGGAATCAATGGGCAGTGACTGCTGAGGAAGTTGTACTGCCATGGGTGGGGCCCTACCAAATTCACGGTCCCTTTTGGTCAATTTCATAGTCATAGTATTTTAAAAACCGTACATTTCATGATTTCAGCTATTTAAATCTGAAATTTCACAGTGTTGTAATTGTTGGGGTCCTAACACAAAAAGGAGTTGTGGGGCTGTTGGGGGTCGCAAGGTTATTGTAGCGGGGGTTGCGGTACTGCTATGCTCACTTTTGTGCTGCTGCTGGCGGCGGCGCTGCCTTCAGAGCTGGGCAGCTGGAGAGTGGTGGCTGCTGGCCAGGAGCCCAGGTCTGAAGGCAGAGTTGCCAACAGCAGCAGCACAGAAGTAAGGATAGCAGGGTATAGTATTGCCACTGTTACTTCTGCGCTGCTGCCTGCAGAGCTAGGCGCCTGGCCAACAGCCGCTGCTCTCCAGCCACCCAGCTCTGAAGGCAGCCCAGAAGTAAAGGTGGCACTACTACAACCCTCCTCAAATAACCTTGTGACCCCCCTGAAACTCCCTTTTGGGTCAGGACCCTCAATTTGAGAAATGTTGGTCTCCCCTGTGAAATCTGTATAGTATAGGGTTAAAGCACACAAAAGACCAGATATCACGGGGGGGAAGACCAGATTTCACGGTCTGTGACACAGTTTGCATGGATGTGAATTTGATAAGGCCCTAGCCATGAGATATGTGGGTCTGGGAAGTAGCATGGTGGTGTTGCATAGCTGCCTCAGCTACTTGTGGGTATCTTGAGACTGGTGGCATTTTCCCTTGGTCACTCTGTAGCTACTGATAGGTTTAAAATGCTCTATCCAGTGGCGTAGCCAGGTTTTAAGTGTAGGGGGAGCAAACATAAAAAAGGCACCCCCCCGGCTCCTCCTCTGGCAACGCCCCCTTGGCTCCTCCCGTTCACCCCCAGATTAACCCTGGGGTCGGCTCAGGACTCCTGTGGGCTTCCCGTGGGTGCGGATACCGCCCCCCATCTCCGGGAGAGTCTCTCCTGCCCAGCGCACTCTGCAGGTGTCTCCCACCGTGCTGTGCCACCCAGCCCTACCCACGGGGTCCCAGCCCCCCCACCCCAGGGCTCCTGCACCACCGCCTGTCCCCAGTATGCTCCCAGCGCTCGGTGCGCTCCACGCGGGGCTCACCAGCTAGGCGGCCTTAAAGGTGCAGGGGCCCTTTCGCCTCCCTCTGCCTGCCACATTAGCAAGGGGTGGGGGCCAGGGAGCACTTGGCCGCCGAGCCCTGAGCCACCACAGCCGCAGCAGGTGGCTGCGGCGATGCTGGGGCCACACTGAGCATGGGGCATGATGGCCGAGGAGCCGGCCCCCTCACTCCTCCGACCGTGCCTGCTGCCCCACCATGGCTCCTCCGACTGTGCTGCTGCCAGTGCCGTCCCGGCAGGCACTGCTTCCGCGCCTGCCGCCCCATGGCTCCTCCGGCTGTGCTGCCACCAGCGCCGGCCCGGCAGGCGCCGCTTTTTGAAAACGTGCTGAAGGGAAGTGGCTGCTTCCCCTGAACCTCGCTAGCTACACTACTGGCTCTACCTCAAGCCCTCCCAGCAGTGGAGGAAAACTTTGTCCAGTGCCTGCCTCCAGATTAAGATGATCTGTAAGAAACTCTGTGAACTGAACCCACCAAGTTTCCTGGCTTTCAGGGAATGGCCCTAAATTCACTGTATACTCACCCATCAGAATCCTTTTGATCATGAAGGATCTGCTCTAACTCCCACTGAAGTCAGCAGAAATGTTTCCCTTTAGGACTTGTCCACACTTATAACACTACAGCAGCACAGCTGTAGCGCTTCAGTTTATACACTACCTATGCCAACATGAGGGATTCTCTTGTGGTTTAGGTAATCCATGTCCCCAAGAGTCAGTAGCTAGGTCATCAAAGGAATTCTTCTGGCAACTTAGCAGTGTCTACGGTGGGATTTAGGTTGGCTTAACTATGCCACCTGGGTGTGGATTTTTCACACCGCTGACCGACTTAGTTAAACCAACCTAATTTTCTAGTGTCAACCAGGCCTCACTGTAATGGAAGTTGGACTAGGTTCTGGCTGCTGATAGCCTCCTCCAATCATTTGAAATCACTCACAGGAAAAACAGTCCATCACAACTCTGTTTGCTCAACTCCTGAGCCCTGATTTCATTCACCCGGCTCTCTCTCCACTTTAGAGTGGTGTCCCCATTATGGGTCCATAACATGGTCGTTGTTCTAGTTCAGTCACGTTTTGTGCAGTGCTTTCTACGTGTTCTTGAGATGCACTTTCTAAATTAGCTGTTGCATGTAACATACATAGTGGATTAATAAGGTCTCCACTTCCTGCTTCTTTCTGGGCCAAATATTCCACAGGCAGAAGCGCAGGTCTTCATGCAAAGATGCACCTGTGACTCAAGATGGTTCCCACAATCACACATGCAGAGTGAGTAAATGCACATGCCAATGGTAAGTTAGACACAAAGGCCTCTTGGGAACTGTTTGGATGATACCATATGCTGTAAACCTGGGCCGAGGGGGAGGGGAAAAATCTTGCATGCTGTTCCTGCCTTTGGCCATTGTAAACGGGTGTCAAATACACCAAGGTTCTGCACAACATAACTCCCTTGGGATCACAGGCGCTGACTTTTGTTTTTGCTCATGGGTGCTCCAGTCCCACTCCTCCCCAAAGCCCCGCTCCGGCTCAGCCTCTTCTGCTGAGGCTCCGCCCTCTCCCCTGAGGCTCCTCCCACCCACCTGCTGCTCACTCCTTTCCATCCCCCAAACCCCTGCTGCCACTCCTCTCCGCCCTCTCCCCTGAGGGCCCCCCGCTGCTTGCTCCTCTGTGTCCCCTCCCCAGGGCCTCTCATCTGCTCCTCTCCACCCCCTCCCCTGAGGATCCTCCCGCCCACCTGCAGCTTGGTCCTCTCCACCCAGAGTCCCCCCACCCACCTGCCACTCACTCCTCTCCACCCCAGAGGCCCCGCCCACCTGTCACTTGCTCCTTTCTGCTCCTTCCTGCCTTAAGAGTGAGTGATGGGTGGAGAGGAGTGAGCGGCAGGGGCCCTGGGGGAAGAGGCGCAGCATGCGTGGGACTATGGGGAAAGAGGCCAAGTGGGGATGGGGCCTCAGGGCAGAGCGCAGGCGGTGCCAAAGTTTGTGGGTGCTGAGCACCCACTTTTTTTTTCTCATGGGTGCTTGAGCCCTGGAGCACCCATGGAGTCAGCATCTATGCCTGGAATTCCCTCAAAAAGAGATAAAGGGATGTAGAACCACCTCACCTCTATGGCACTGGGATACTATAAGAAAAACCTGAGCGAATGGGATCCTCTGGGAATCTAAAGTACTTACAATATGTGGCTCATATATAGTGCCTGTTACGCTGAGAGGTACTGGTGACTGCATGAATAATAAACCTCTTTGAGACTTGGTGTGAATGCACCCTTCAATTAACATAATTGTCAGGATAAATTAATCACAAGTCCCCTCTCACACACCTTAAGTCAAAAAGGGTTGTGAACCTGTCCAGGAGTTTTGGCCTACTGGAGAGAGGGGTTTTGCTGAATAGTATTTGGGGAAGGTAGTGTGCATGAGTCTGACCGACCAACCCAGAGAGAAAACTAGGGAGAGGTTCTGGGGTGGGCGGTCTGGCTCATAAGCTACAAAACTATTTTCTTTTGCTTTTGAGTCCTTCTGCATTAGGAGAAGTAGGACTTTATACATTTCTTGTAAATAAACAAAATTGCATCAAAGACAATACCAGACTGTAACATCAATTTCAAGTCCCAGCTGGAAAATTCCCAGGATCCTGGACTAAGACTAGTTGATGGGATCAGCAAGGGGTAACACACCTTTCAACCACTGGTCATAAAATGCTTTACAAAGAAGGTCATAAGTCAATGGGTTAGCCCATTTTACAGCTGGGGAAACTGAGGCATAGAGAGGTGATGTGACTTGCTCAAGGACACCTAGCAGGCCAGTAACAGCTTGAGGATGACGATCATATACCCTAGTAGGATATTGAAAGAGGAGTTTTGAGGAACACAAGCTGAACTCCATTACTGCCCTGGCCAACTCTAGGAAGAGTGTGTGGTAATGGGATCGCACACTCCATTATTCCACAGAGATGTTGCAAGAAGGGATGTTAAGGAATTCATATTGAAAGTGAAAGCTGGATTTTACTGGCATTGTGTACAATAAATATGAGATGTTGCAGCAATGCACGCCTGACTTTGAAGAAAAGCCTGTTGACATTGCAGAAATTCTTTGGGAACAGTTTAACCAGGAGGAAATGTGACACTTACAACAGTGCCAAAAACAGAGAGACCTCTGGTGATCTGCCATGGAAGTGCCAATTGTTTAGCTTCTGAAGCCAGAAGGGACCAATGTGATCATTTGACCTCCTGTCTAGCACAGGCCATAGAACTTACACAAAATCAATCCTACAGCACAGCTTTCAGAAAAACATCCAATCTTGATTCTAAAATTGCTGGTGATGGAGAATCCACTACAACCCTTGGGCTATTGTTCCAACTGTTAATTACCCTCACAGTTAACATGTGATGACTTATATCTAGTCTGAATTAGTCTAGCTTCAGCTGCCAGCCATTAGATTGTGTTATTTCTTTCTCTGCTAGACTGAAGAGCCCATTATTAAATATTTGTTCCCCACGTAGATCCTTACAGACTGTAATCAAGTCATTCCCTTCATCTTCTCTTTGTTAAGCTAAAAGAGATTGAGCTCCTGGAGTCTATGACTATAAGGCATGTTTTCCAATCATTTCATCATTCTCATGGCTCTTCTTTGAACCCTCTCCAATTTATCAACTTCCTTCTTGAACTGTGGTCACCAGAGGGACAGAGTATTCCAGCAGCAGTCACACCAGCACCAAATTGGGGGGTCGAGGGAAAGGCTGTAGCTGGGGCAGAAACAGGGAGCACTTTAACATATATATTTTTTCCAAAATTTCTAAAAAGAAGACTCTTTGCTAACTTACTCTCTCCCTTCTCCACCCCAGTGCAAGTTTCTCTGGCACCTATCAGAATGGCGATGAAAGGGCATTGACCGGTGAGTGGAACAAGGGAGCCATGTTGATGGCTGGTGTTTCAGGAAAGGGCAAAGCCAAGCAGGGCCGGCTTTAGGCCTATTCCACCAATTCCCCCGAATCGGGCTCCACGCCTAAGAGGGCCTCGTGCCCAGTGAGAATCCCTTCCCTGGCTAGAGGTGCCTTTTTAATTTTTACTCACCTGGCGGTGCTCCGGGTCTTCAGCGGCATTTCGGCAGCGAGTCCTTCACTTGCTCTGGGTCTTCGGCAGCACTTCAGCGGTGGGTCCTTCAGTGCCGCTGAAGACCTGGAGTGAGTGAAGGACCCACCGCCCAAGTGCCGCCAAAGACTTGGAACACCGCCCGGTGAGTGCAAGCCCCACGTGTTTTTAGTTTGTTTTTTTTGTCATCCCTGCCAGGGTCCCATCGAAACTGTTCAAATTGGGCCCCGCGCCTCCTAAAGCCAGCCCTGAAACCAAGCCATGCAGCATGTGAGATCACAACATTCAGTCAGTGGAGGGAGAGTAGATTTTAGGGGAAAACAACAACTATAAATCTCTTGGGGGGCCAAATCTTCCCTCTCCCTCAAAAAAATAAAAAAAGGGAGCAAAAGCCAGCAGAAAACCCCACAAGGGTCTCACTGCATTTCTGTTGCTTGCTTTCCTTGAGGGGAACATGATGTAAACTGAGTTTCTGCTCTTCGCCCCATTGTTTGGGGGAGAGGGAGGTGGAGACGTGGCAGAGTGCACAGGAGGTGAGAGGAGCCCGCTGACCTCCATGGAGCCCAACGAAGCAGGCAAATGCTGCAGATCTCAGGGACTGCGTCCACAGAGCTGGCTCCTTTCACAGTGCTCCCCTTTCCCTCTTGGCAGTGTGGCTCCTGCAGCTGTTATGAAAGATCCAGGCAAAGCCAATAAAAGAAAGAGGAATGAAAAGAACCTCCCCATCACATGTGGGTTGTTTTCAAAGGGTGGCATTGCTGCTCTCCCAGGCAATAGTTGGCTGAGAGGCAACTTGGGCGGGCAGGTGACCTGGGCAAAGGAAGAAGAAGTGCCAGCTCGTGCTGAGCTCAGGATGCTGTTTACAATCAACAGCAAACTATAAAAGGAAAGGGGGGAAGAGGAGGGAGCTGTTGAAATCTCCATGGTGATGGTTAACCTGCTGCAATGGAGGCGGTAGAGGGACTGGCACTGACCAGGTCATTAGGAAGAAAAGCACCTGGCACAAGAATGGTAGGATCCTCATTACACACATGGCCCATAGTGAGGTGTCGCTTTCCAAGCCTGCTCGTCATCACACAAGAAATATTGCATTGAAATAACATTAAAGTTAAGACATTCAAGAAGTGCAGGCCAGCTGTTGCTCCGACTCTGAACAAGAGAGGCCCAAATCTGGGGGGAGATGGGGCAGGGATGCAGCGTCAGCTTCATAATGACTTTTGGGGCTTTCTTCACAGACTTTGGGGGTACAAAAACGATCAGTGTTTTGAGCACTTTTTGAAAGGGAGGGAGAGAAAAAGAGGGACAGGGAAAGAGAACTCCCCCTGGAAGATCAGCCAGGGCTAGACAGTAAATTCACTCTCTGCCCTGAGAAAAGGGACCGTGTGCACTATACTGCCCGCGGAACAGACTGGGGTTACGTTCTGAGTCACAATTTGTTCTCTGATTACCACCCAGCTTTAGGGGGTAGTAGTATGCTAATGCCTGTGGCTCAGCTCTGCTGGCTAATGCTTTGTGGCAGTGGAATCAAAGTCTTTTCCGTTCCCTGCCCCTGCCTGGGAGGAGAGGTGGGAGGGGGAGAGTAGCAGCCCTGCCTCTCTCCACAACTCGCTATTGTATGTATAGGGCTGCCATTACCACAATATCTAAGCACCTCACACGCTTACACCCAGTGAGGAAGAGAAGTATAGATGCTTACAGATGGGGAATGGAGGCACCAGGTAGATGGAGTGTCTTGCCCAAGGTCACATAGAAAGTGCATAGCAGAGCAGGGTCTAGAGCCTTAACCAACAGACCATCATCCTATCGCTGTAATTGGTGATGCTTATTACAACTGGCAAAGGTGCCCCATCTTGTGCAAGAATCCAAGCCAGAAGCATGTGGAAACCATTGGTACTGTGTTGTTACTGCAGAAGAGAGGGTTTTGTAATGATTGGGCCTGATTGTGGCCGTTTCCCCATCCATCTGTCCCTGGGCTTGGGTTGGCCATAACTGCAGTGCTCTTATTACCTTGAGCGGAAATGGTGTCCAGGGCGAGTGCCCCTGCAAGTACCAGCCTCGTCAAAGAGGCTAGGAAGGGCCTAAAGCCAGCAGGGTCATAGCTCTGCCACCCTACATGCAGAGCTGCCCTTGGAAGGGAGTTCATGCTGCACTATCTTAATGAGTGGCATGCACCTCAAGGGCACCCAGGAGACACCACATCAGCTGCTTCTCAGGGCTGTGCCTTAATGGCACTATCTTGGAATGTGTCAGGTACAGGAAAGATCATTGGCAGGGTCAGTGCAAGCAAATCTGGGGCCTCCTGCACAGGAATTAGATTGAGCCCCCAGACCCCAAAACTGCAAGACCCAACATTCAGTGTGTTACCTTCTCCTCTGCCTGCTTTAGACTCCCGTGCTGCGGCAGCTGGAGGCTGAGGCCCAGGGGAAAAGCCAATGCATGAGAATTGGCCTGTTTGTTTGGGAAGGGAGACAGAGGATGAGCTGATGCAGGTTTCCAGTTAAACAGCATGAGGAGGGGAAACTGTGAGGTGCCCAACCAGGGCTATAACAAAGGGGTGACACCCTGATGCCCTACGGGCTTACGTTATAGTCGCCATAGAGCTCTTGGGCAGTGGGAAGCAGCTCAAAGCCAAAGCTACATCACACTTGGGTGTGACTGTAAACGTTACACTCGCATTCCAGACTCTCCCTGTTTGGAGGAAGCCCCTGTGATGGCAGGTTTCACAGAATTGTATTGACCAAGAAAAGTGGAGAGAAATGACCTGATCCCAGCTGAGCCTCAGCCAGCCTGCTTGACTTTTTTTCTGAGTCCAACAGACTGGACGTCAGTAACCCACATGATTAAACTAGTGCATGTACTGCTCTTATGTGCCAAGCTCTGCATCACATGTACATGGAAATCACCAAATCCACCTACAATAAACAAAGGAAATGAGGAAGCAACTAACTGTAAAATGAATGAAAACATGATCTAGCTTGTATGGAAATGCATGTCGGGGTTTGGGGAGAGTAGGGGGTGATAGGCTCGGTGAAAGGGGGACCTAGTCAGGGACAACTGGGCTTTGCAAGCCCTCAGGAACACTCCCATGGAAGTTAATGCTGGACAGCCTCAGCATTCTCCTGCAGAACCTGCTCTGTGCTCTTGATGCCCCCCCTCCCTCCCCAGTGGGATGGAGCAGAAGGCAATGCCAGCACAGCTCTTAAGGAGGAGGCTGTTCTTTGGGATGGTGTGATTTGATTCCTGCTTTATAAGTACAGAAGATAAGGGCTTATTTTTCTTATATGTCTGATTTTTAACCTTTCAGCATCCCTTAAATGTCAATTAAAGGGAGCATCCATTCATAGTTAAACGCTGTACTAAGGGTCTTGCTGCATGCTCTGCCTCTGTCAGTGCCCTAGGGGCAGTGCTTACTTTGTAATAAAGAGATGCTGGAGCTCAAGCAATCAGGTGCTGAGGCTCAAGCAATTTTTATACTTTCATAACTGATGCAGCAAGGCTAGAGACGCCGGGGCTATGAACTGCCAAGCCTAGAGACGTCGGGGCTATGAACTGCCAAGCCTAGAGGTGCTGGGGTTCAGCCCTGGAAAACTCTGTCACAAATTAAGGACTGCCCCGGGTGCAGGGTGGATGAAGGTCCATCTCCACAGCACTGGTCTCTCCTTCCCCTCACACTGCACAAGCACCTCTGGAACAGCTCTTTGGAAGTGGGAAATGGGGATGGGGGTGTCATAAACAGATAGTAGGAGTTAATAGAACAGAAGTACTTTATATCTCTTTTGCCTGTAAAGGGTTAACAAGTTCAGTGAGCCTGGCTGTCACCTGACCAGAGGACCAATCAGGGGACAGGATACCTTCAAATCTTGAGGGAGGGAAGTTTGTGTGTGTGTTGTTAGAACGCAGAGAGAATAACAACCAAAAACTTAGAGTGACCAGATGTGCAACCAGGTTTCTCTCCAATCTCTCCGATACAGGCTTTTATATGTCCAGAATAGTAAAGTCCAGGTAGATAAAGCGAGTTAGGCTTATGGTTGTTTTCTTTATTTGCAAATTTGTATTTGGCTGGAAGGAGTTCAAATTTGTATTTTGCTGAAAGGATTTTAATTTGTACTTGTATACTTAGACTGGGAGGATATTCCCAGTGTCTATAGCTGAAAGACCCTGTAACATATTCCATCTTAAATTTACAAAGATAAATTTTTACTGTTTTTTCTTTCTTTAATTAAAAGCTTTTCTTGTTTAAGAACCTGATTGTTTTTTTATTCTGGTGAGACCCCAGGGGACTGAGTCTGGATCCACCAGGGAATTGGTAGGGAGAAAGGAGGGAAGGAGGAGAGAAAGGTTAATTTTCTCTCTGTGTTAGGATTACTTTCTCTCTCAGGAAGAGTCTGGTGGGGGGAGAGAAGGAGGGGGAAAGGTGGATTTTCCTATCTGTTTTAAGATTCAAGGAGTTTGAATCACAGTGATCTTCCAGGGTAACCCAGGGAGGGGAAGCCTGGGAGAGGCAATGGTGAGGGAAAGGGTTTACTTTCCTTGTGTTAAGATCCAGAGGGTCTGGGTCTTGGGGGTCCCCGGGCAAGGTTTTGGGGGGACCAGAGTGCACCAGGCACTGGAATTCCTGGTTGGTGGCAGCGCTACAAGTACTAAGCTGGTAATTGAGCTTAGAGGAATTCATGCTGGTACCCCATCTTTTGGATGCTAAGGTTCAGAGTGGGGGTTTATACCATGACAGGGGGTTTCTGAGGGCAGAGGTGGCAAGGAAATCCATAACAGCACAGCTGCTGCCACTATGCTAGCAGAGGGTTGTGAGGGCTAGAGAAGGAGCCAGAGAGAGGCACAGCACAGAGCCTCTGTCCAGATGGCCGATGCCACCACAGTTCCTGGAGGAGCCAATTGTTTTGGGGGCTTAGCCATCTGCGTCTCCTGGGTGTGTACGGCAAGGGGAAAATCTGCCCTCCTGTGAAATAATATGTAGGCAACTGAGAGGCTGATGTAGTATTTTCCTTCCTTTACACAGGCATTTCTGCAGAGACAACACAGCCCCAGCTGCTCGCCTGAGGCTAACCAGCCATGTTGTTAAACGTTCCTCTGCCATAGCATAAGAGCTCTTGTTTAGCCTCTGTAGTTACATTTTTGAAAATCATTTTGTGTTTAGTTAGCATATCTGTTTTACTACACCCCAAATTAACTGTAATGTTGAGTTCTGGGCACCACAATCCCAGATTGTAAACTCTGCAGAAGTGGAGAAAGGGATAAAGGGAATTTGAACATAGATATCTAAAAGGTATCTAACAGGGTGTCATCAGGAGGAGGGAGAAAACTTGTTCACCTTAGCCTCTAATGATAGAACAAGAAGCAATGGGCTTAAACTGCAGCAAGGGAGATTTAGGCTGGACGTTAGGAAAAAGTTCCTAACTGTCAGGGTGGTTAAAAACTGGAATAAATTGCCTAGGGAGGTTGTGGAATCTCCATCTCTGAAGATATTTAAGAGTAGGTTAGATAAATGTCTATCCGGGATGGTCTAGACAGTATTTGGTCCTGCCATGAGGGCAGGGGACTGGACTCGATGACCTCTCAAGGTCCCTTCCAGTCCTACAGTCTATGAATCTATGAATCTTAGTCTCTAGGAATAGAGCAAGAGTCAGGCTAACAAAGTCAGGCTGACACTGACTCTAATAACGTGAGACTTGAAGGCAAGGCCTAGGCGGGCGGAAAGCGAGTGGGAACAGACTGTAAGAGATACTGTTTTGACTTTATGCTAGGTAAGAATGGAATGTAGACTGTGGCAGAAATTAATAAGAAAAGTGAGCTATCAGGAAGAAATATGTATAACAAAATGCAGCTGTTGCACATTATTGTATGTCACAAAAGGTCTAAAAGCTTGCTCTAATTGTTTATTTAGCGGAGACCTGCCTGTATGTGCTCTCCCAGGCATATTGCAATTGCTCAAAATAAAGCTGCCTCTGTCTTGTTGCTTCAAACTCAGAGTGAGGACATTGTTTTCTTCCACAATTTGGTGCCATGACTCGGATGGCAACGCCAGGCTGAGACAGCGACAAATTACTATGGACTGTTCCCCTGCAAACCCCATGGCGCCATAATAGAGGTAAGAGACCTTTTGAAATCTCTACTGGGGTGTCATAGGAGGACTGCTCATGGGGCCGTCTGTCCCTTTGGGGATCATGCCATCTGAACTTATTGTTTTGCAACAAGATCAGATGTAGAGTGGTTCTGAGGACATTGTTTTCTTCCACAGCTCATTAGGGTAGAGACTAGCTTTTTGTTTGGCGTTTGCCCAGCCCTAGCACAGTGGGTCCTGGTTCATGACTAGGAGTGCTGGATGTTACTATAACAACAGCAATTCATAATGAATGCTAACTAACCGGAGAGACGTGAAGCAAGAATGATTAAGGGAATGATACTGCCCTGATTCCTTGCTCATTTCCACCAGTGTACTTCTCTTGGGGCTGGTGGAGGTAGTCCTGATTTATTCCAGTGAGAGAGGAAAATCAGGCTGTCTGAGGGATGGTTATAATAACTAAGTATAATTAGCTACTATGTCTATACAATAGTTAAGATTGGACACAATTGTCTCCAAGAGTTTAAAGGATATAAACACAAGAAAGGGGAAGAGTTGTTCAGAGTGGTGCAAAGAGGGTTAACTAGGAGCAATGGGACACGTGAGCAAAAGAAAATTGAAAGTCAATATGAAAAAAATCTTCTTAACTATGAACAAGTGGCCTCTGGATCAGTTCCCAAAGGAGAGTAGTGGGAGGCCTGTGATTTGAGTTACTTAAAGCCTGACTGGATAATATATCAGAAAATCTAGTGCTGGGAACACTTTTACCCTGAACAAAATTAGTTTAACCTAAAGATCTTTTCCCTCTAGGATTTATATGATTCTGTATAATGAGTTAACTGAAAGAGTGACCATTTGTTTAAATGAACATGGTTTAAAGATGAGGAAGGAGTTAGGAGCTGTTTGCTTTTGTCTGTAAAGGCTACAGTTCTCTTGCCTCTAAGAAGGAATCTTCCATGCCTTATATCTCTCCCCACACACCAATTTCACTTCCTAGCTATACACTGCAGAAGCCAACCTACTAGGCTTTTCACAGGAAAACATCAGGGCAAGGTTTAAAAAGCCTGGCTAATTTTATAACATTGGTAACGTGTAGTTAAAGCTTTACTTTGTTCTTGAGTGTCAGATATTGGGCACTGCTGGACTCAGGATACTGGATTCCATTTAGCAATGATCTGAATAAACACAGCAGTGTGAATAGCTCACAACATTAGAATGGTCTCTGAACCTCAACAGTCTTGTGATCCTCGAAGGATAAGGGTGAGAAGATGGATTATGTGATACATTATATCAGACCACAATTGATGCATAGTTTATCAGGTCTTTAGCCCAAATGGTGCCTTCTTACTTTCTTCAATTATCTTTGAAATGCCTAAGGGCTATCCCCTGCCTCACCCCCATCACTCTGTTAGCTAGCATGTGTGTGTTTTTTCATATCAAGGCTCTCTTACTGGGGTCTGCTAGGAAGAGAAACTCCATAGGATGGAAAAAGCGAGAGAAGAAAGAAGATTTGAAGTGTGGAGTGAGAGCGTATTTCCTCATCACAAGAGAGCACACTCAACGCTAGAGGAGCTGGCCATGAAAACTCATTGAAAAGGAATGAAACAGCAGATGTAAACTAACTAGTAGCCTGAATCACTAATTTGCATTTCAGCTGAAGAGTCACTTTTCTGAGCTAGGGAAATTGCATAAAACCTGCAACAGAGATAAATAGTTTATGTAACTAGCTAATTAATAGACTAAATGTCAGTTTTCCCACTAGGATGTTTCATTCATGAAAGCAAAGCCAGCTGCTAGCTCTGCTTTAGCTGAGGGTCTGGCTGCATTTCCAGGATAAACTCTTCTTTTGAGTAATTTACCACTCAGCTATAAAACATTGCTGGGGTGGACGAGGATTCCTAAGGGAAACTGTAGATCAAATAAGATTCCCTCCTCTCCCAGAGCATATGTATCTCTTCAAAGCCTTTCCCAGAATCAAACTGAGCTTTGGGCAACATTTGGAAAAGTTTTTTTTTTTTTTTTTAAGAGTCAGATTCTGCCACACTTACTCAGACTGAATAGTGGGACAAGGGCACTGAGTGGCATTATTCCCCAACGGGGTCAGTCATGACCTCTCTTGCACACCCATGCAGGGGAGAAAGGATCATAAGGAGCTTACGTTTGCTACCTGCATTGCTGGAGCCCCCACGAAGAGAAGAGCAGCTGCTGCCAGCTGCTCCTTCTCATCCCATGCAGGGGTGGGTGGGCATGGGCAGGGAGTGGGCAGTGCTGATAAGTATCCTAGCACTGGGACAGATGGGGAGGCTGGTGCAGTTAATTTCTCCCATAGGGTGAGGCACAGGCTGGTTCATGTCCTGGTCCTGAGGCAGTGCAGCTATGTCACTCAGGGAGGATGACAGGGTTACAGTCCTGCTCCATGTAAGCTAGGGTGACTGAACCTGGCCCTACGTGATTTTTTATTTACATGCTCTTCTGAATTTCCCGATTCCATTCAAGACCAGAAGTAGGTTTGGAAATGCAATCCAACTTTTGGCCACTTTTCTGATCCAACTCAGTTATGGGCTTAAAGCCAAGTCTGCTTCACAAATTCAAAACAACACAACACTGCTTCCAAGGTATAGGGGGAATAGATGTGAAAAGTTACCTTTAGGGCACTGGGTTTGTGCCCTCTTGTTTGTTAAAGTGTAATTTAGCCAGATTATAGTCCATAGTGTGAATAACAAGGGCTTTTGGCATTTTTTAAAGACAAGGAGTGTCTGATTTATTGACTAAAAATTGCTGACTGCACAGATTCTGTTATTTCCAGAACATTTTCTTTTTAATCCCCACCCCTATATACACATATCCATGACAAATTGCAGCGGTTCCTGCCTGGCTCTCATAAGGGAGCTGTGGCAGTCTCTTGGATAAATCATATGTGTTTTATCAATGACTTCATCATCATGTATACACATTATAGAAATGTACCCCTGCAGCATGATAAATTCAACTTCTGATCACTTGGTGCTTTATGTGGTTGTATTGTATTGTTAGTTTAGATTGTAAGTTCCTTGGGTCAGAGACCACATCTCCTCTATGTTCTGCACTGTACTAAGTACAGTATAATTACAGAAATAACAACAACAATAGAGGGGCAACCATGTATTTTAAATGTATACCGTTAGGCCAACATTTTCAAAATTGCATGACTAAAGTTAGATACCTAAATAATGGCCTGACCCAGCTCCCACTGAAAACAATCGGAAGGTCCCTATTAACTTTGAAGGGAGCTGGATCAGAGCCTAAATGGCATGATCTTCAGAGGTGCTGAGCACTCACAGTTGCCACTGACTTTAATAGGAATTTTGCCTGAGTAAACATTTCATGATTTGGTCCTATCATAAAGACATTATTGTGTGTCTTATACATCTCATGATAGTTTCCCCTACATAAGAACGGCCATACTGTGTCAGACCAATGGGCCATCTAGCCCATTATCCTGTCATCCAACAGTGTTTGGTGCCAGATACTTCAGAAGGAATGAACAGAAAAGGGCAACTGTCATCTAGTCCAAGCTTCTGGCAATCAGATTTAGAGACGCCCAGAACATGGGGTTGTGTCCCTGATCACCTTGGTTAATAGCTATTGATGGACCTATCTTCCATGAAGATATCTAATTCTTTTTTGAACCCCGTTACTTTGGCCTTAACAACATCCCCTGGCAATGAGTTCCACAGCTGACTGTGCGTTGTGTGAAGAAGTACTTCCTTTTATTTGTTTTAAACCTGCTGCCTATTCATTTCATTGGGTGACCACAGGTTTGTGTGGCATTTGAAGGGGCAAATACAATTTCCTTATTGACTTTTGCCACACCATTCATGATTTTATAAACTTATATCATATCTCCCCTCAGTTGTCTCTTTTCCAAACTGAACAGTCCTAGTCTTTTTAATCTTGTCTCAGATGGAAGCTGTTCTATACCCCTCATCATTTTTGCTGCCCTTCTCTGTATTTTTTCCAATTCTAATACATCTTTTTTGAGATGAGGCATCTCGAACTACATGCAGTATTCAAGGTGTGGGTGTGCAATGGATTTATATAATGGCATTATGATATTTTCTGTTTTATTAACTAAGCTTTCCTAATGGTTCCTAATGTTCTGGTAGCATTTTTGACTGCTGCTGCACATTGAGTAGATGTTTTTAGAGAACTATCCATGATGACTCCAAGATCTCTTTCTTGATTGATAACAGCTAATTTAGACCCCATCATTTTGTATGTATAGTTGGGATTGTTTTCCAATGTGCATTATTTTGCATTTGTCAACATTGAATTTCATCTGCCATTGTGTAGCTCAGTCACCCAGTTCTGTGAGATCCCTTTGTAACTTTTTGCTGTCTGCTTTGGATCAACTATCTCAAATAATTTAGCATCGTCTGAAAATTTTGCCGCCTCCCTGTTTACCCCTTTGTGAATACGTTGAACAGCACGGGCCCAATACAGACTTTTGTTGTGTCTCTCAGAATGCCAAAGACCTGCTTAATTTTCTGGGTTCACTTCCTTTTCCCATTAACACACACCCAGCGTGAAGAGCCTCTGTTATGGCAGCCTCCTTTTAGGTCAAGAAGTACTGAACTCTCTTGGGAGCTCACCATTCTAGATGGCAGGATCACGCTTCAATGGCGTGGAGCACTCTGTCTCCCGCAGGAGAAAGATGTGCTGCCTCTGCAGCTGTCTCAAGCTTTACTGGGAAATAATGCCCAGACCTGGGAACCTGACCCAAAAAGCCTATATTACAGGAGACCTTTCCAAGAAAAAGCATGTACAGTACAGAAAGCTCCCCAAGAAGAGCATACTTTATGGTAAATATGGTTCCCCAAGAAAGAGAAGATAGATGTTATAATGTTCCCCAAGAAGAGCACACAGTACAGTAAGTAGGATTCCATGAGAACAGTAAATACTACAGGCTCCATAAGACATCGCACAGTATGTTAATCTCCAGTGATATTCTCTGGAGACCAACAATATTAGACCTGAAATAGCTCAAACTAGGGACAGTTTTCTCAGGCTACCTGAGTTGTGTCTGCTTCTCTCTTCCCCTCTCCCATGGTCAGTTAAGCAACCACCGAGTCATGTGTTCTTGACCACTAAAACCAGTAACAGAAAAATGCATGGTTTTGTGACCTTTGGATACACAAAGAATGGTTGCCTAAGACAGGGGCTTGTTGCTAATGTGATATTTTGATTTGGGAAAAAGTTATCTAAAAGAGAGGGGGAGAAATAGGGCTGATTTTGCATTTCTGCAACTCTCCACATTTTCCCTGCCTTCACTGGGAATGTTGGGTCTGCAAGAAATGCAGGATCAGCTTAGAGCGCTACTGTAATTAAGAGCCTCCCGGATAAGGCCCATCTAACTCCGATCTCAATTTCTCCTGTATTATCCACTCTGCCAGTTTTGGCTTCTCCCAGGTAAGCTCTAGAACTGGCTTTTAAGAAACACTGGGGTTATTTTTAACAGTCTATTACATTACCAACTGCATTATAAATACAGACTATACAACTGTGAAACTTATTCAGGCCAATGATTCCCAGTGAGAAATTCCATTCATGTCATTGCTAGGTTGTGGGCAGCCAGATCCAGCCTTCAGAGCTGGAGTCTGCAGTCCCAAGACAGGAATCAGCAAGGTTAGGATATACAGGAGGACAGAATCAGGAGACAAATTGGAAGGCAGAAACACAAATCAGATGCCTGGAGTCATGTCAGGTCAGGATGCCAAGAAAGCAGGAGCAGGCAGCTCAAGGCACACAGTCCAGAACAGGGTAGAGCCCAGTTCAGACAGCTTCCTGTTCCTGCTGCTGGTTGAAGTAGGGCCTGCAGGCCAATCAGTTGCTCTGGGAATCCACCAACAGAACTGCAAGGGAGGAGCCTCAAACTGGGGTTGGACTTCATCGGTCCCAGGTAAGCAAGTGTCAGCAGGCTGACAAATGGAGGGTTGGAGAATGGCTACTCTTGAAGACCCAGGTTCAAGACTTGTAGGTCATGATATTTTATTCACTCCCATGTTGCATTATCAACTTGGGACTCCTGTTGGAAATACTATGCTGTGTCATCAAAATGGCAGCTCCCACTAGGAGAGATATCAGTCCCATTCACTGAATGGAGATACTGAAACAAGGACTAATATGTCTAAGAATTAAAAGGTGAGATTAGTTAGATGTGTACGTGTGTACATTTTGAGCCTGATTCTGCCTCCCTTACAAGAATAGCACCTTACTCTGCAAATAGTCCTATCCATTTCAGTGAGACGACTTATGGAGTACAGTACTACTCAGTGTGAGTAAGGATGGCAGAATTTGTTCCTTAGCAAGGTAAAGCATTATATCGAGAGCTCTGCAAATCCATCAAAACTTGATAATAAAGAAAACAAAAACCAAAAAACCCCAAACTACCTCATAAATGTTCATTTGAACCACTTGCATAGGTATGCAGAAATTAAGAAAGAATTGGGTTCAAACAAAGCCCCTTTTTCTCCAGGTCACGTGTCATGGAAAGATTGTGTACTCACATATTCACATGGGTCTATCAAACCAGAATTGGGCTACCAGACACACTGAGGGTGTGGCATTGGGCAGGGCTAGCTGAGTTAGGATTTGGAACCAGAGAACTTTTCACTTTTAAAACTATAGCAAAAAATGTATATAACACAGTTTATTTGCACCAACAGATGCAATTGAAAACAATAAGCAAGCCCAAGATAGACACACATTGAGGCTAAGATACAAATTTTGTCTAATTCTTTCAGCTGAATCAGAGAACTTAGCTGAAATGCAGAGGCTCTTTGAGAACCTAAGGCCCCATTTTCACTGCAAAGCTAACTGTATTTGAACATGGTTTTGAAACATGGTTTTAGCCTAATCATGCTATGATATAGTTTATTCTTTAAAAATCTCTACTGGGGGCACTTCTGAAGATTGGCCACCAACATTTTTACCATCATATCATCTAGGCCTTTTCTGAGCCAGTTTGGATGACAGCGTGGTAAAAGCACTAGTGTCTGATCTACATTTAGGCTATGTCTACACTGTACTTTTGTTGGTATAACTTATGTTGCTCAGGGGTGTGGAAAAACACCCCTCTGAGCCAGTGGTGTAGCCAGGTTCTAACATCAGGGGGAGCGAACACATAAAAAAGGCACCACCTGACATATCAAATTACATCTCTACCTTGATATAACGCAACTCGATATAACATGAATTCAGATATAATGGGACAAAGCAGTGCTCCGGAAGGCTGCGCACGCAACCGGTGGGACAGCCCCTCTCATCTCTCCTGAGGGGGCTGCTCTGCAATCTGTGGCCCCTGGAAGCAGGCAGCACAAAGGAGCGGGGGGGGGGGCACAGTCCCCCGCATAAGAGAGACAATCTGACAGAGGTGGGCAGGGTCTGTTGGGGGTTTGCATGGGGTAGAGGGGGTGGGAGGCTGCACTGGGAGACTCTCCAATGCAGCACCTAGCCACGCTGGCTCTGTGCATCATGAGACACTTGGGAAAAGGAGGCAGCAAGAGAGAGAGGCCGAGAAGGAGTGCCCTTCCCCTCCCAGCTGGATCTGTGAGTCCTTGATCTCACAGAGTCTCAGTGCTGCAGACACCCAGCCCCCAGGTACTGGGCTGCAGTGCAAGCTAAAGGGGCTGATACAGAGAAGTCAGGACCAGTCAGAGCACGTCCCATGTCATCATGAAAACTCACTCCTGGAAAGCTGGGTGAGGTAATACGGTGGTGGTGGAGGGGGGGATATATATCAAGGTGGGTGAGGTAATATATTTTATTGGACCAGCTTCTGTTGGTGAGAGAGACAAGCTTTTGAGCTTTCACAGAACTCTTCTTCAGGAAAAAGAAAGAACTCCATGAAAGCTCCAAAACTTGTCTTGCTCTCGCTCTCTTTCTCTCTCTCTGACCAACAAAAGTTGCTCCAATAAAAGATATTAATGACCTCACCCACCTTGTGGCTCTAATTTCCTGGGAACAACAGGGCTACACCAACCCAGCATACAAAAAGGCAAGATTCACATGGACAGCACAGAGTGACCACCATCACACCAGGACACCATTTTCACGATTCATCTTAGCATAATCTCATCATCACGCCAAGGAAGTAGCACTATCAGCACAATGAGATAAATATAGCCACATGTGCATGCCAAAAATTCACAGTACAAGCACACTGGGATCCACACAGCAGGATAGTAGTGTCAGTTTAGCTCTCAGTCTCTGAGTCCATCCCCACTAAACTTTTCAGTTTCAGCTAAACACAAGGGCACCTGCAAATAGCTGAACTAACAGCAGGATCTACACTGGCACAATAGGAGGAGTTGCATGTCAGGGCACTAATTCCCAATCCCAGTGCAAGGCAATATGGGATCCAGGTGCCAGGTCCTTAGAACCAGAATTTGTACTCACAGGAGAGTGGGATGAAATTAGAGAAGTTACAGAAGGCAACTCCCAAGAAACAAGGCATTGACCAAATGCCTGGGTGGATGTTAAACAACCATCACCAGCCATTGTGTGCAGCAAGTGAAGGGCTTTAGTAACTTAATGACCACAATCACCAGAGAATTACTCAACCCTGGGACTCAGCAATGCCTCCCCCTCCTCCCAACATGATCACAAGCCCTTTCCTTAGGAGACAATTCAGGTTTCCCCTGATAGGAGAGGGAAAATCAGGCTCTCTCCCCCTGCCCCTCAACATGGTGCCTGGACTTGTGTTTGCCAGAGCACATGGACTAAACTAAACATACTACAACAGCAGATAGTTCGTTCCAGCCTTCCCTTGGGAGACAATTCCATCCACACCCGCAAGGCAGAGATTGTACTGCTATGAAGATTTCCCCTGATAGTCTCAGTTTTCCTCTCCTACCCTCACACTCCTATCCCTTCCCCACTGCCTCTTCCCTTCCACCCCTCACCCCCTAAGAGGCAGTCACCCAGATGCCAGGGAGGGGGAACCAAGAACACTACATGGCCACTGTCTCTGAGAGGCAGGCGTCTCTGCCTGGGCAGGGAGGGCAAGCAGAGACACCACACCCCACAGGAGACCAGGAGATGCGCCTCCCCCCGCCACCACCGTGCCTGTCCTGGTCCAGCTGTCCGGGTGCAGGGGATGTTTTTGGAGATGCCACTGGCTGAGTCCCCTGCCCCCCACCATGCAGACAGCCATCCCACCAGCTGCCAGGTGCTGGCTCTCACAGCCACCTGCAGGGTTTCCAGTCCCCCCCCACAGCCACTCTCACCACAAGAAAGACCCCCTTTGAAATACACTTACCAGCTGCTGCTACTGTCTGCCTTTAGTTGGGTGAAAGGTTAGGAGATGCTGCTGCTGCTGCAGAGCCAGAGAAAGCACACCTGCCACAGTGCCACAAGAAGCAGGTAGGAGAAGGAGGTGGGGTCTCTCAGTTGCTCAGCCCCTTGCTCCAGGAGCAGTTCCCCTCACTGATTGGCTGGTGGCCAAAAACCAGCTAAACAGGGAGCACTCACACTCCCCTAGCTAGCTACCGTACTGCCCCCACCGAACAGCTCATGGCTCGTGGGCCCCCACAGGCCCCATAAACAGTTGACTGGTGGGTGGGTGCCCCTGCCCCCTATAGGGGCATGTCCTGACTGACCCTCTTCTTCCCCAAGGCCCCAGGCTCTCCTCCTTCCCAGGAGCCCAGCTTGCTGGAGCTCAATTCTTTCCCCCTCCCCTCACTGATTAGCTGTCTCCCAGCAGGAGGGAGACAGACAGCTAATCGAGGGGGCAGGGTTTATGCAGCACAAGAGGGGAAGCCAACAAAGCCTACCTGCAGGAGCCCAGCTTGCTGGAGCTAAGTTCTTCCCCTCCCCTCCCTGCCACGGGATCAGCTATCTCCCTCCTGCTGGGAGACACAGCTGATCGCAGAGGTGGGGTATGCAGCAAGCTGGGGGAAGCCGGGCAGGCCAAGCTTCAGAGTGGAGCATGGGCCCTGCCCCTGGCACCATGGTAACCCTGCCTAAGGTGCTGCTTTTTAAAAAATGTGCTGAGGGGAAGCAGCTGCTTCCCTTGTACCCCACTAGCTATGCTACTACTCTGAGCGACATAAGTTACACTGACAGAAGCGCCAGTGTGGACAGTGCTATGTTGGTGGTAGATGCTCTCCCTCTGCCATAGCTACCGCTGCTCTTTGGAGGTGGTTTAATTATGTCGACAAGAGAGCTCTCTCCCATCTGCATAGAATGGCTGCATGAGTGATCTTCCAGCAGCACAGCTGCATTGATACAGCTGTGATGCTGGAAGCTCACTAGTGTAGACATCGGCTAATGCTCCCACCATTGCTACTTGTAATGGAAACATGAGAGATATGCCAGGAAAGTCAGTGTCATGGTAAAATGGCTTCTGTAGACCCTACTGATTCTATGTGGTAGGCCAGCCAATGAGGTTCACAAGAAAAAGACCAAGTGTTGTGCCCCATGTGACCTTTCCTAGTGAATGTGGTTTGAACTGGAAAACCATCAGTGAATGGCAGTCTGAACGTATTCATGGCTATCCCGAAAGAGCAGAAGAGTTTATACCCAACTTTGCTAAAACATTTATGAACATGGTGACAAAATTTTGTGTGAACAGCAGATGGTCCCCGAATGCAGGTCAGACTAACTAGAATGAATTTCTAGTGAATTTGTGAGGCAAATCAAGTGTATTGCATAGCTCTCATGTTACCATAGCCAGTCACTAGAGTGTTTCCATTAAACAACCCCCTGAAATTCTCAGAGCCATTGTCTGGAACCAGCACTTCATTCTGTGTGACATGCTGTGATGTTTATGAATTGTGGTACTTTTAGGCACTGGGCCACGCTGACGTAAGTTCTGCGAAATTGCAAACAATTTCTGAACTTTCATACATATATAATTCCTGGTTGACAACTGTACAAAAAAAAAACAAACCCAGAAAACCGCACTCTGGATTTTCCCCTGCTGTTCTGTGCATCTTAAATCAATTACGCCATGAGCATGACTGTCCATTGTCAGGCAGGTGCTGTACACTGTCCAAAAGGCGCATTCCCTATGTGTTTGCTGCTGTGGCCAGGGTCCAACTCTGAGCAGCTCAAGGCAGCATCCACCATATTTAGCTCTCTCAAGGATTCTTGCCTTTTATTTACTCATCATTTGGAGATGGCAACATCTGGTCAGATTACATTTTGCCACACTACATTTAATTTTCTTCAGTTACAAACTACTGTATAATGGCTGTGATATTTCTCTCCCCCCCAGACCCTCCGTGCAAATTTGGGGCTACTTTGCAACCCAACACAAAGCAATCCTAAAACTGGTGGATCCAGCCAGAAGAGGCTACTTTTTGGCTTGGGAATTCCTAAGCAGCACAGAACCACTATAGTAGCTCCTACACCTACCTCCCTCCTTCCCCTACTCCCAGCCATGAGCATATGGGGCATGGCCAGGCCCCCTTTGTGCTCTGGTGATCCCTGTCTTCCAGAATGGCCCTTTGAAATTATAGGCAGCTGGCACAAAAATTCTAAGTTGTGCAAGAGACCAAGCCCGCCACCTGAACAGCCACAGGATCGAGGAAGCATAGTCCTTTCTGCCCCCAGCGCAATTTCAACACAAGATGTGAGCCAATATGCTTAAATTTCTTGTTGATGCCTTTAGAGCTCTACACAGTTCCACATCTCTGACCTACACAGCTCTACACAGTTCCATATCTCAGACAACAACTCTCCCCGTCTAAACCAGCCTTGGTGTCCCATTTACCTCCTCCATCCTCATCATCTCTGTGGCCTTTCGCACACACACACCCCCATGCATCTTCTGTGATTCCCACAAGAAATGAAACAACCTAAGCTGTAAAAAACTATAGAATTTACTCCATATTATTCTATCCTCTGGTATTCCTATCTTCTCCATTTCTGTCATACAGTGCTAGATGGTACCTGGTCCTCTCACAAACATCCAGCTGAGAAGGGTGCAAGGAACATTCCTCGGCAAATATGGTCCATGTAAGAACCAACCCCAATTGCAGTGCAGGTGCTGTTTCTGCCCTACTGCCCAAGGTTAGACAGCATTCAAAAGGGGGATGAGGGGTGGAGAGGAGACAGAGTCATGGGTTTACTCCGCACTATGCAGCAGCTCTGCTGGCCAGCTACATGGTGGGGGAGGAATAAATTGCACCCCATGATGCTATGGGCACCCTGCCTCTGCACATCTGGGAGCTCCAGGAAGCATTGTTCTAGTGCTTCTCATGGGGTACTGCAGCCCTGCACTGCTTTCAATGCTGGGCTGTAAACCTTGCAGATCTAATAGCTTGTAAGCCCTTATGGGCAGGGACTATCTTCATTATGTACTGTATACAGTGTCAAATATATTGTGGACACTTAGGCCCAGATCCTCAAAGGCATTTAGGTGCCTAACTCCCACAGATTTCAACAGAAGTTAGGCAGCTAAATACCTCTGAGGCTCTGGGCCTTAACAAATAATATATTATTATAATAGTTTCTAAGTGTATGTTCCATCTGTGATGAAAGAACATCCTAAAACACAATGAGAGTTAATATAGCCAGATGTTATTGACAATGGAATGTAGGGTCATGAAAATTCCATGACTATGATGTGGCCATGTCCTGGGGGACAAAAGAGAATAATGCATTGGGAAAAATATATGTTCAGAACAAAGGGCTGATCTGGAGTCCTAATGCCTTGGGCTGTATTCATGTTTTATATGCCATATTAAGCTGGGTCAGCCTGGTCAGTGCTTCATCAGCACAGTTATTTATGTATTTTAATTACTTCAGATGTGTTGAAGATGAAAAAGAAAGAAAACTGAAGAAAGTAAAGAAAATTTGCCCTTGTCCAACATGGCCCGGAATGCTTGTTTGGCATCCTCTGGCAACTTCTCTGAGACCTTCAGTATATTGTCCCAGAAGGAGAAGTCACATTGGGCCAATATGGCTTGTTGGTCAGGGATAAGAAATTGTAGACCAGATGTGGAATAAATTTTTCTACCAAAAAGGTCTAATTTCTTTGCTTTGGGGGTAGAAAAAAGTCATTACTGATGCGTTCTTTCATTCACTGCTGAGACGACTAAGGAACCTGCCAAAGGACTGGTGTAAAAATGTTCATAGTTTTGAGAAGGGACATGGTACCTTCTCTCAGTTCTCTTAGCTATCAGAGAGAGAGAGGATGGTGTCTGCCACAAAGATTTTGTAGTCTCTAGGATGGCTTCATTGATAGAGCTGCTCTAGAGTGCCCTGCGGAACCCAAAATGTCCCCCAGCCCATGGGAATTCTCCTGAGCCTCCTCAACAGGAATATCAAGAGAGGTAGCTACTTTCTTTAAAAGATCTTGATAAGTCATCCTGGACAAATTGGGAGAATGAAGAATGCAGAGGAGGCTGAGGTTGGACATCTTGTAGTGCAGTGTGTTGAGGTTCCAAAATCTGAGTCTGGTCTTGAGGATTTTGCTTGGTACTGAGCTTGGTACCAACTATAGCCTCCTGGAGCTCCTCATGTGACCTTTCCTGTCATCTGCTGGGAGATCTGTAAGATGGAGGAACAGTAAGGATCTAGAAGTGAGGGGCATGCCCCATACATTCCAGTAAGGCCATGAGTATGGCATATGACCCAGATGTGACTCTTTCAAGGATCCATGTCTGTGGACTGTCTTTGGAAATCCAGCATGGACCAGGAACAGACGAAGGCAAAGCGGAGTGTTGTCTTCTATCTTGGGAACAAGGGGCGTAAAAGGAGACGTTTGCCCTGGAGATAGCACGCTGGGTTTATCCCTGGATTGCACTGAGGGAGAAAGTGCTGGATGCTCCAAAGATAATATCGAGGGCAGATTTTGTCTCTGAGGTAAGTCTGTGGCTGGGGCCTAAGGAACCACCATTCTAGCTTCAGAGGGGTAGCCGTGTTAGTCTGGATCTGTAAAAGCAGCAAAGAATTCTGTGGCACCTTATAGACTAACAGACGTTTTGGAGCATGAGCTTTCGTGGGTGAATACCCACTTCATCAGATGCATGCATTCTAGCTCGTTTCCTGGGCCATCAGAGAGTCCGGCACCGAGAGGCATAGTAGTTTTGATACTGTTGCATAGGCCTCTGGTGTCATCAGTACCAAGACATTTTCCTGATACTGTTTTTGCACTGAAAGAGTTGGCATTGCAATGAGGGTTGGTCTCAACAACATTGGAGCTAGGTCTTGGCTCCTTCAATGAATGGTGGTCTGATCTTTTGTGCTTTTTTCTTGGCACTAGAGGGGGTGGGGGCTGACTTGTAGAAGCAATGTCCAGGGGGCACTCCTCCCTGATGCTGAAGTCCTTGGTGCTTGCCCCCAGTGGGAAGGTTCAGAAGGTGAATGCAAGGTTGCCTCCATGAGGATGTGATGCAGTCTCACCTCTTAGTCTGTTTTTGTCTGGGGTTTGAAATCCCTGAAAATCTGGCAGCAGTCTCGAATGTGACACTCATTAAGGCACTTCAGGCAGGTGGGATGAGGGTCACTCGCCAGCATAGATTGCTTGCAACCAGCAAAGGGTTTACCCAGTACTGGGCGTCGGTACTCTGAGAATAAGAGGGAACCGACACTCAAAGAAAAAATAACAATGAAAACCTACACTAATTTAACAATAACGAATAGCACTAACCTAACTATTTACAGAAAGGAAGATCATTTCCCTGTGATGGGAGAAACTTGAAGTATCAAGCTGATTCTCTCTGACTACTGATCATGGGTTGAAAGAAGGAACTGAGGGGGTGGGAGGTGTAGGGTGGCTCTTCCCTTTATACCATTGTGCAGCAGCATGAGGCAAACTGAGGGTGCATACACCGCCGTGATGGGTACCTCTAAGGGAAAGATCTCTGCCTCTGGTACGTTGGACGTGCACACGCCTGAAGTGGAATGGACATGTGCAATCACTTGACAAAGAACTAATATTTGTTATTCAAGTTGTGTTGGTTAGTTGTAATTGGTCAGATTAATCAATACCATTGTTTCGGTTCCCTGATTGGATGAGTGTGCAAACTTTTCCAGCATGATCACTCAGAAAGGTGAATCTGAAAACGAGTTTCCATGAACACCCACACAAACAAAGTCACTTTCTGTAGAAGTTCAGGCCATAAAACTCAATCACATGACTGTTCCCAAACACAACAGGGTCACATGGACAGCCAAGGGAACTAAAGTGAAATTGAGTACTGGCAGATTTGTGTGTGTGTGTGTCAGTATTAGCCCAGCTCTAGTTAGAGAAGTGGAAGCTGAGTTTCAGTCTGTACTATAGATTTTGCAGTGGAATTCCTTTTCCCAGGGGTGAGGTGAGGGATCTCTTTGTATCCCAGATGGAGTCTTGACAAACTTTAATTCTTTCCTGCTATAATCCTCCCAGTCAAGATCCCAGATTAACAAGGAAACCAGCCTCCCAACAGGGCAGTCTGACCAGGAATCCTTTCTTCTCCTGAAACTGTTGCTATTAGTGTCACGAGTGTGACATGACTCTTCCTTTTTCTCTGTCTCACTCCATGCCACACTCAGCTCCGGGTCAGAGGAATCAAACCCAGGTGTCTTTCCCATAGTTGTATAGGGTAGGATGTCAGGGTGCTGGGACAGACAGCGCGCCTTTTGCTCTAATTACCCTTTATTACACAGGTACAGTACATTGGCAATTCTTCAACTGATTAACAAAATGTATCTAGTTCGTTCTTCTCACCTAGTACTTCTGAGCTTTCAGTCTGGCCTCTCTCTTACCTGAGTGGCAGAAGCTTGTTCATTGTTCAAGTTGTTTCAAGGAAGCAGCAGGAGAATTAAAAAAAGGAGGTAAAATTATTTTCTGAAGTTCAAAGCTTAAACCTGTTTTACCCATAGATCTTTCCTCCATGTGGATCATTTTTGATACCAGTTCCCCCTCCCTCAGACTTGCTATGCTTCTGTAAAGCTAATCAGAACAACTCTTTCCAGGGCTTCCTGGGGCTCCAAGGCTGCTGGGTTATGAAGACCCATGAGTTCATTGTTTAAATTAAGTTCTTCTATATGGAAACACCACTGGTATCCCATATGGTCTCGGCAGACCCGCCATCCGCTTCTCACCTAAATTAAATTTCACTAATTGAATTAGTTACCATTTTATCAGCTGCTGCTTTGCAGTAGTTTGCTAACCCCTAGGGGCTCAGACCACGCTTGGTAAAGGGCTTCTTCCACCCCACTCTCTCATTTATCATAGTGACAATGCACGGCATTGGGAGAAGGAGGGGGGTGGAGAATATTCCACCCTTCACAAGCATCCCAGCCATCTCTGAGCATCCTAATGATTGACCTCTGCTAGCAAAGCAGCCCTGCGCTGACCTCAGGCTGCTGAAAGGAAGCATTCTCCCCTTTGTAAAAATCCCACTGAGCCCAAAGAATGGGATGTGCTGAAAGCAGGAGCGTCAGAAGGGAAGCCCAGCAGTCAGCCAGGGATGTCCTATGTGATTTCAGATTCCATATGCCGAGAGCCTAATAGCAACAGGCCTAGTCTCAGGGGATAATGTCCCTTCTCTGGCCTGCAGTCTCAAAGTGAGAGGAGAGCACATGGACAGAGGCTGCTTAAAATAGGTCTGCTAGCATCTGGCAGCAGAGCATGAAGCATGTCACCTGCTTCAGTCCTGTTCTTTTTTCAGAAAGATACTGAAGGCTTCACAATTGTTGCATCCCTGCTTTTGTTACAGTAAAACGGTGGGGCCTTATCACATCAGATGTTGTGACTGATGCATCAGGCGACGCAATGTAGCAACAGGTGTTTCTCCACTTCAGGAAAAAGCAAGTATGCTATGAGGCCACAGCAGTCTGGTTCCTAGCTCCAATGAAGTAGTTATCAATAATAATTCCTAATGCTTTGCCCTTCTGTAGTGCTTTCATGTGAGGATCTCAAAACACTGTACAAATATTAACAAACTAAGCCTCACAATAGCCCTGCAAGGTAGTTATGTGTTATTATCCCCCTTTTTACAGGTGGGGAAACTGAGGCACAGAAAAGGTAAGTGAGATGATCAAGGTCACACAGCAAGGCAGTGAAAAAGAACCCAGGAATCTACTGCGCCTACCACTAGAAAATGCTTTCTAAGACTCCTAATGCTTAACAAAACCCAAAACAGCTCTGCAGAAAAGGATCCTTATATTACAACATAATCATGGACCTCTGATGCATAAAGGTGACTTCTATACACATTTCTATGGTATATTCTGAAACTGGGCAGTGAGGTCTGCACAGTGAATGGCAGAAGGCCAAATACAGGAAAAGCGCTGCTACTACAGAATTCAACATATATAGCATCTTTCATCTCAGAAGGCTTCAAAGCACTTTACAAAGCATATAATTGAAAATAAACAAACACAAATTGTTAGAAAATAGTCAAGGTTGAATACACGTTTTGGTGGAGCCTAGCTGGCACCCAAAACATTATACCTCCTTGATAAAAATTCTACACTTTTAAAAAATAACCCAAAGGTCTGAATATCTGAAAATGAACAATTTCAAGGACTCAGCCAGTCCCTACTGCCATATCACCCCAACCAATCTTACATCACCCAACCAATCTTACTTAACATCACACCCTAAAATGTGCAGAAATATATGCAAAGGTCAAAATAATAAATGACATGGGGATTATTAGAAATGACTCCCTTGGAGAGGAAATGAGATTTTATAATCTCCTAGTCATTTATTATTTTGACCTTTGTGTATATTTCTGCAGATTTTGCCTGGTTTTCTGCTAGAGATTTAAAGAAACAATATATCCTCACATCTTCTCCCCTTTTTTAGTATAAAATATCTTTAATAGGAATCAGACCTAGACCCTCTGATGGTGAGATTACAGTAATGGAAGCTTGAGGTGATGAGAGGCTGAACAAGAGCCCTGGCAGTCTGAAAAGGCTAACTTTTTGAAATACTATTGGCTATTATGTAGCTAAAATTGGTAAGACTTCAGTATAGTACAGATGGATGGGTCCAGAAAAAGGGCCAAGTCAAAACTGAGAGGCTGTGAGATGGAGGTGTTACCTTCTACAATAGATAGTGGGGAAGTGTTTGAGGGGAAGATCAAAAGCTCAGTTTGGGCCAAGTTAAGCTTTAATTGACAGCTGGACATCCATGGAGAGATATCAGAAAGGCAGGCCAAGATGAGGCATTGGACAAAGTGAGAAAGGTCTTGCAGTTGTCTAGCAGCTACTTTAATCAATTCTAATTTCTGTAGTGAGGCTGACAGGCCCATTAAATACCACTTCTGTGTGCATCTACAGCTTCCCAGACCTCTGGAGAATGATGTAAGTGATCAGTAGGGTTCCTTAGTAAGGTGCTCACCACTCAATACTGTCAGGGACATAGTGTGCAATTAGTTTAAATTTCGTCAAACATATGAGCAATTTCTGGGCATCTAAGGCACACTCCTTGTCCAGGCCTTTAGTATTTATTAGTTGTACAAGTGGCTTGCTTACAAGTTTGAAATTAACAAGTCTGCAAATATTTTGTGAATCTCTTCCATGCCCTTGTACTTGCCAAACATCTCTTTATATTTTGGCATAGTTGGTCTTGGCATCTGAAAGCAACCTGGAACAACATGATATGGATGTCCAGTAACCACTGTAATTGGAGTAGCACCCTACTGAGACTGTAGCTGCTGGCAACTGCTGACATAGGCATAGTACAGACTGAGCAGTTTAAAATGCAAGTACTGGAGATCAATAGAGATTTGGACTATCCAAAGCATCTTCCTCTGCTTTACCCAACAGCCATGTTGCATCTTTTCTGTAGCTCCTAAAGAGTTTGTTTGGCCTCTTGAGGATAATCTGGGTAAGAATTTACTCCAAAATTTGATCACACAGGGGAATCACATCAGTTCTGATACATTTTTTTAGGTGGCAGTATTTCCAATAGAGGTTTGACTTGTTCTCAGTCTGCACTCACCCCATCCTTACCAATAACATGCCTTAAGAACTCTAGTTAGTTTGTTATATCATATATTTTTCTCTATTTCTTCATAGTCGCTTACCTCCAGAACTTGTTTTAACCCTACATGATATTCTGCCTCTGAATTCTTGTGGACTAAAATGATATTCATATAAACTTCTGCTCCCTCCACCAAGCCTTGCAGCTCCCTTTGATACTGCATTTGATGCAATGAAAGCAGTAGCTTCTGCATGGCATCAAAAACACTGTTAATTTGGCAATCTCAGGGTGGAGTAGAATTTGCCAGAATCCACTAGCTCCATCTAGTGCAGAGAATGTTGTTACACCAGCTAACATGGAGATTATGGGTTGGATTCACCAGCCTGTTAAATCTGCTTTGTGCCGCTCTGGTTGGAGCAGACTTAAAGTGAACATAACAGACTATCTGAAAAGGGATTCCATTAGGTGGTGTGGGGAGGGTCAGTGTAGTGGCTCCAACACCACTCTCAACTCCTGGTTCTAGTGTAGGGTGCATGGCTGGGCAAAACAGGTTGTGGCCAGAGAACCATAATGTCTTTCTGATCTGTGGTTCCAATAGTTTTGGGGCCTTCATCAACCAGTGATAAAATAGTCCTGAGGCCTCATGGCCAGGGAGCTGGACTAGAGCTGTCAAGTGATTAAAAAAATTAATTGTGCTTAATTGCACTATTAATTGCGCTGTTAAACAACAATAGAATACCATTTAAAACATTTTAAATGTTTACTACATTTTCAAATATATTAATTTCAATTACAACACAGAATAGAAAGTGTACAGTGTTCACCTTATATTTATTTTTTATTACAAATATTTGCACCATAAAAAACAAAATAAATAGTATTTTTCAATTCACCTAATACAAATACTGTAGTGCAATCTCTCTATCATGAAAGTTGAACTTACAAATGTAGAATTATGTACAAAAAAAACTGCATTCAAAAATAAAACAATGTAAAATTTAAAGCCTACAAGTCCACTCAGTCCTACTTCTTGGTCAGCCAATCATTCAGACAAACAAGGTTGTTTACAATTTTTAGGAGATAATGCTGTCTGATTCTTGTTTACAATGTCACCTGAAAGTGAGAACAGACAATCACATGGCACTGTTGTAGCTGGCGTTGCAAGATATTTACGTGACAGACGCGCTAAAGATTCATATGTCCCTTCATGCTTCAACCACCATTGCAGAGAACATGCTTCTGTGCTGATGATGGGTTCTGCTTGATAACTATCCAAAGCAGTGTGGACTGATGCATGTTCATTTGCATCATCTGAGTCATATGCCACCAGCAAAAGGTTGATTTTCTTTTTTGGTGGTTCGGGTTCTGTAGTTTCTGCATCAGAGTGTTGCTCTTTTAAGGTTTCTAAAAGCATGCTCCACAACTCATCCATCTCAGATTTTGGATGGCTCTTACCATTCTTAAACCTTGGGTCAAGTGCTGTAGCTATTTTTAGAAATCTCACATTGGTACCTTCTTTGCGTTTTGTCAAATCTGCTGTGAAAGTGTTCTTAAAATGAACATGTTCTGGGTCATCATCCGAGACTGCTATAACATGAAATATATGGAGAATCTGGGTAAAACAGAGCAGGAGTCATACAATTCTCTCTGCAAGGAGTGCAGTCACAAATTTAATTGATGCATTATTTTTTTAACAAGCATCATCAGCATGGAAGCTGGATGTCCTCTGGAATGATGGCTGAAGCGGCATATGAATGTTTAGCATATCTGGCATGTAAATACCTTGCAACGCTGGCTACAAAAGTGTCATGCGAACACCTGTTCTCACTTTCAGGTGACATCATAAATAAGAAGCAGGCAGCAGTATCTCCCATCAATGTAAATAAAATTGTTTGTCTTAGCGATTGGCAGAATAAGACATAGGACTGAGTGGACTTGTAGGCTATAAAGTTTTACACTGTTTTGTTTTTGAGATCAGTTATGTAACCAAAAAAAATCTGCATCTGTAAGTTACACTTTCATGATAAAGAGATTGCACTTCAGTACTTGTATGAGGTGAACTCAAAAATACTACTTCTTTTGTTTATCATTTTTTACAGTACATCTATTTGTAATAAAAAAATAATATAAAGTGAGCACTGTGCACTTTGTATTCTATGTTGTAATTGAAATCAATATTGAAAATGTAGGAAAACATCCCCAAAAATGTAATACATTTCAATTGGTATTGTATTGTTATAAGTGCGATTAATCACTATTAATTTTTTTAATCAGGATTTATTTTTCTGAGTTAATCATATGAGTTAACTGTAATTAATTGACACATCTTCTGGACTTGCACTGGGCACTGTTCAGCCAGTCCAGTGAATCTGGGCCTATCTTTTCCAGAAGAGGAAGAATGTGCCTTTACTACTTAATTGAGTCTCTTTAGGTCTATAGAGACCAGATGTGTTCTTTTTCTTTTTGTAACAGGCATCAAAGAGCACAACATTGTCAGTTCAGTAATGTCCTCACTTATACCATTCTCTTTAGGAAGCAGATGGATTTAGACCCTTGGGGGTAGGCTGAGCACATCGGGTATTGTGTCCCCTCTATCGGTAGAATCTCTCCTCCCTAGTTCTTTTAGCAACCCATTTTCACCAAACACACACTCCTATCATTCTCTAAGTATTTTATCTCAATGGTTTAGTCTAGCAGTGGTTCCATTAATGACAAAGGGGTCAAACACATACTACTTGTCTTTGTAACTAGTCTGGGATTTGAACTGACTTAGGCAACTTATCTGTCCTCCTGAGAGCTACTGAACCCCACCATGGGCTATTTCAATTTAAGGCTGGGGTTCATGGCCTTCAATGTCTTTTAACAGACCACAATCACCTCTACACTTGAATCAGCTTTAAATTTTGCATCAGTATTGCAGATTTGGAAAATAGCAGGCCAAGCCTATTGATGAATGCAGTCTTTGGCCAAAGATCTCTGGAAGCAAACATTTATTCAAGCTTCCCTGGGTTATCTCTCTGATTCCATTACTTCATCCAACACACTCTCAATGTCCTGCACATACCTTCAATGGCTGGGCAAGTCATACCTGTCCTGCGTACTCCCCTGCCACAGGGATAGCTCAGTGGTTTAAGCATTGGCCTGCTAAACCCAGGGTTGTGAGCTCCATCCTTGAGGGGGCCATTTAGGGAACTGGGGTAAAAATCTGTCTGGAGATTGGTTCCCCCTTTGAGTAGGGGGTTGGACTAGATGACCTCCTGAGGTCCCTTCCAACCCTATGATTCTATGATCCACCCAGGGAACTCGGTACTTTCCTGGAAGGCAGTTACTCTGAAAAGGATCTCTTGTAGATAACCACCTGATCATGAGCTTCAAGTGTGAGGCTGTAGCAAAAAGGGCTAACGGGGTCCTTGAAGGGTATAAACAGGAGAAAATTAAATAGGAGTAGGGAAGTGATATTACTTTTGTATACAGCATTGAGAACAGTACAGGAATAGCATCCAGTTCTGGTGTCCACACCTGAAACGACGTTGCCAAATTAAAGGGGATTTGGGAAAGAGCTATGAGAATGATTAATCTTCTGAGAAACTGCCTTATAGTGAGACATTTAAGGAGCTTAACTTATTTAGCTTATTGAAGAAGTTAGGAAGTGACGGGATTCTGGTCTGCAAGAACCTACCCAAGAGGAAAATTTCTGATACTAGTGAGTTCTTTAGGTTAGCAGACAAAAGTCTAAGAAGATCCAGTGGCTAAAGATTGAAGTCGGAGAAATTCAAAGTGGAAATAAAGGACAAGTTTTAACAGTGAGAGAGAGATTAACCATTGGGACAGCTTACCAAGTGGTGTGGTGGATTGTCCGTCAGTTCCAGTTTTTAAATCAAGATGGGATGTCTTTCAAAAAGACATGTAGTTGAACTACAAGTAGTTGAGGTCAATTCTGGCATTGCTGGATGAAGCTCACTGGCCTGTGTTATACAAGAGGTCAGACTAAATGACCATAATGGTTCCTTCTAGCCTTAATATCTCTGAATCTGTGACTGCTCTGATTGTTCATGCAGGGATCTTTGTTAGTATTTTCTCTGGGATTCCTTTGGTAATAGCATTATCATTTGTCTGCTACATTCCTCTTTGGAGTGAAATGCTTATCAACCTTTTTAAGGACAATATCGTGGTGATTATTATCCCTGTATTCTGCAAAGGCAAATGATTTATACATATTTTCATCTTCAGTCCTTATTGCATACACTATTCAGTGTTTCACCACTGTCTGCATTCAATTTTGTTGCGGTTCAAAATCTGGTGAGCTCCTCCTTCCACTCAAGCCCATTCCAGCGGTTTATCAAACCAAAAGTGTTGTGGAGAGTGGATCTGTGACATTTTCTTTTCTGTCTTATTTATATTTGATTAAAATAAATCAGGCCTGGTCTACACTACGCGTTTAAACTGATTTTAGCAGCGTTAAACCGATTTAACGCTGTACCCGTCCACACAACGAGGCCCTTTATATCGATATAAAGGGCTCTTTAAATTGGTTTCTGTACTCCTCCCCAACGAGAGGAGTAGCGCTAAAATTGGTATTACCATATCGGATTAGGGTTAGTGTGGCCGCAAATCGATGGTATTGGCCTCTGGGCGGTATCCCACAGTGCACCATTGTGACCGCTCTGGACAGCAATCTCAACTCGGATTCACTGGCCAGGTATACAGGAAAAGCCCCGTGAACTTTTGAATTGCATTTCCTGTTTGGCCAGTGTGGAGAGCTCACCAGCACAGGTGACCACGTAGAGCTCATCAGCACAGGTAACAATGCAGTTTCCTGAGAATCGAAAAAGAGCTCCAGCATGGACCGCACAGGAGGTACTGGATCTGATCGCTATATGGGGAGAGGATTCTGTGCTAACAGAACTACGTTCCAAAAGATGAAATGAAAAAATATTTGAAAAAATTTCCTAGGCTATGATGGAGAAAGGCCACACCAGGGACTCAGTGCAGTGCAGAGTGAAAGTTAAGGAGCTCAGACAAGCCTACCAGAAAACCAAAGAAGCAAACGGAAGGTCCAGGGCAGGGCTGAAAACATGCCGCTTCTACGCTGAGTTGCATGTAATTCTAGGGGGGTCCGCCACCACTACCCCACCCCTGTCCCTGGATTCCGAGGTGGGGGTGGTAATTTCAGTCATGGCTAAGGATTCTGCGGATGGGGAAGATGACAAGGAGGAAGAGGAGGTCGAGCTTGCAGAGAGCACACAGCACTCCGTTAGCCCCAACAGCCAGGAGCTTTTTCTCACCCAGACGGAATTACCCTCCCAGCCCTCCCAAGCCACTAGCCCAGACAGTGAAGCCATGGAAGTGACCTCTGATGAGTGCACCTTTGTAAATATAAAACATGGTTTAAAAGCAAGTGTTTTTTAATGATTGATTTGCCCTGAGGACTTGGGATGCATTCGCTGCCAGTACAGTTATTGGAAAAGTTTGTTAACATGTCTGGGCATGGAGTGGAAATCCTCCAGGGACATCTCCATGAAGCGCTCCTGGAGGTACTCCAAAAGCCTTTGCAGAAGGTTTCTGGGCAAGGCAGCCTTATTCCGTCCACCATGGTAGGACACTTTACCATGCCATGCATGTAGCAAGTAATCGGGTATCATTGCATGACAAAGCCTAGCTGCGTATGGACCCGGTGATTGCTGGCATTCAAGAAACATCTGTTCTTTATCTCGCTGTGTTATCCTCAGGAGAGTGATATTGTTCATGGTAACCTAGTTGAAATTCAGGAATTTAAGTAAGGGAACAGAGATGGCCATTCCTACTGGGCTGTTTGCCTGTTGCTTAAAAGAAATCCTTCCTTGCACGTAGCCAAGTGGGGGGAGGGGAATAGCGCTGAGCTTTTTCGCTTTTGGCTATCAGGGATCTTCCCTGCTACCAGCCACGCGGTGTGGGGGGGAAGAGGGGTGATTAGCAGTGATCTTCCATGATACCAGCCATGCGGTGGGGGGAGGGGTAAAGCGATCATCCCACCGAATTGGAAGGGGGAGGTGGCTTCTGCTGCTGCATGTTAACAGGAAAGAAGCATCACTGAACGGGATTTGCTTGGTATTTGGGAAAGGAGGGCACTGTGTATATGAAGGCTGCAGAAGCTGAAAGACAATGGCTTACCATGGCCGCATGCAAGCTGAATTCTGATGCCCGGACCTGCGTCTGTGAGATTTCTAACACCAGAGCTGCAGGCACTCAGTATTAAGATGCAAAATGCGACCCTGTAGTGAAATCACATGTGCTATGTAATGTGAATAGTGTTGTTCACTGTGAAAGAGTATAACCATTGTTCTGTAAAATGCATCTTTTAAAATACTTCTCTCCCTTTTTTCCCTCCCTCATGCAGCTGCACATTTTTCAAGTCTCCCTACTCCATCCCGAAGGCTATCTCAGATAAGGCGGAGGAAAAAGAAGACACGAGACGAAATGTTCTTGGAAATCATGGAAGTGACCCGCAATGAAAGAGCTCATCTGAATGAGTGGAAGGACGTGGTATCAAATTACAGGCAAGATGCCAGTGAACGTGAGGACAGGAGGGACCAATGTGAGGAGAGGAGAGACGCTCGAGATGAGAGGTGGCGGCAGGAAGATCAGAGGTGTAGGCAGGAAGATCAGCGGTGGCGGGATGCAACGCTGGGGCTGCTGCGTAATCAAACTGATATCCTCCAACATCTGGTGGAGCTTCAGGAAGAGCAGCGGGGTCACAGAGTGCCGCTGCAGCCTCTGTGTAACCACCCTCACCACTCACCATGTTCCGTATCTTCCTCACCCAGACGTGTAAGAACGCGTGGGGGAAGACTTCGTGCACCCGCCCACTCCACCCCCGTGGATAGCCCAACCAAAAGGCTGTCATTACATTGAAATGTTTTTAGTGGCCTTTTCCTTCCCTCCTATCCTCTTCCCAAACCACACCCGGGATACCTTGTCAGTTCTCTCCCTCTTTTTATAATGACTTTTTAATAAAGAATACATGATTTTTAAACGATAGTGACTTTATTTCCTTAAGCAAGCTGTAATCGAAGGGGGAGGGTGGGTTGCTTACAGGGAATGAGTCAATCAAGGGGAGGGGTTCATCAAGGGGAAACAAACACAACAGTCACACCGTACCCTGGCCCATGATGAAACTCGTTTTCAAAGCTTCTCTGATGCGCACCGCTTCCTGGTGTGCTCTTTTAATCGCCCTGGTGTCTGGCTGCACATAATCAGCGGCTTGGTGATTTGCCTCAGCCTCCCACCCCGCCATAAAGGTCTCCCCCTTACTCTCACAGAGATTGTGGAGCACACAGCAAGAAGCAATAACAATGGGGACATTTGTTTGGCTGAGGTCTGAGCGAGTCAGTAATATGCGCCAGCGCGCCGTTAAAAGGCCAAATGCACATTCTACCACCATTCTGCACTTGCTCAGCCTGTAGTTGAACAGCTCCTGACTACTGTCCAGGCTGCCTGTGTATGGCTTCATAAGCCATGGCATCAAGGGTAGGCTGGGTCCCTCAGGATAACTACAGGCATTTCAACATCCCCAACTGTTATTTTCTGGTCTGGGAAGTAATTCCCTTGCTGCAGCCATTTAAACAGAGTAGTGTTCCTGAAGACGCGAGCGTCATGAACCCTTCCTGGCCATCCCACGTGGATGTTGGTGAAACGTCCCTTGTGATCCACCAGAGCTTGCAGCACCATTGAAAAGTACCCCTTGCGGTTTACGTACTGGGTGCCCTGCTGCTCCGGTGCCAAGATAGGGATATGGGTTCCATCTATCGCCCCCCCACAGTTAGGGAATCCCCTTGCAGCAAAGTCATCCACTATTACCTGCACGTTTCCCAGAGTCACAACCTTTCGTAGCAGCAGCTTAATGATTGCTTTGGCTACTTGCATCACAGCAGCCCCCACAGTAGATTTTCCCACTCCAAATTGATTCCCGACTGACCGGTAGCTGTCTGGCGTTGCAAGCTTCCAGAGGGCTATTGCTACTCGCTTCTCAGCTGTGAGGGCTACTCTCATCTTGGTATTATGGCATTTCAGGGCAGGGGAAAGCAAGTCACAAAGTTCCATGAAAGTGCCCTTACGCATGCGAAAGTTTCGCAGCCACTGCGAATCGTCCCACACCTGCAAAACTATGCGGTCCCACGAGTCTGTGCTTGTTTCCCGGGCCCAAAATTGGCGTTCAATAGCTAGAACCTGCCCCATTACCAGCAGGATCTCCAAAGCGCAGGGGCCCGCGGTTTGAGAGAATTCTGTGTCCATGTCCTTATCACTCTCATCGCCGCTCTGCCGTAGCCGCCTCCTCCTCGACTGACTTTGCAGGTCCCGGTTCAGCATAGACTGCACGAGAATGCGCGAGGTGTTTACAACGTCCACGATTGCGGTATTGATCTGAGCAGGGTCCATGCTTGCCATGCTATGGCGTCTGCACAGTTCACCCAGGAAAAAAGGTGCGAAACGGTTGTCTGCTGCTTTCAGGGAGGGAGGGGTGAGGCTGTACCCAGAACCAACCACGACAATGATTTTTGCCCCATCAGGCACTGGGATCTCAACCCAGAATTCCAAGGGGCAGGGGAGACTGCGGGAACTATGGGATAGCTATGGGATAGCTACCCACAGTGCAACGCTCCAGAAATCGACGTTAGCCTCAGACCATGGACACACATTGCCGAATTAATGTGCCTCGTGTGGTCATGTGCACTTGACTTTATACAATCTGTTTTACAAAACCGGTTTATGTAAAATCGGAATAATCCTGTAGTGTAGACGTACCCTTAGTTTCTGACACCATGTCATGCAACCATGTTAAAGAATCATAGAGATGCTTTCTTCAAACACTGAATAAGGAATTGTATTAGAATAAAGAAAAGGATAATCTTCATACCTATTCTGTCTCTGCTTTGCTGTAGACCCTCTCCCTAGACTCTGCCCCAGGCATGCACAACTCGTAAAGTGGTGAGGGCCATATTAGTCCAAAGAAAACAGCTGAGGGCCAAACCCCCCCAGCCCCACCGACCCCCCGCAGTACCAAGCCCCCCTGAAACAAAACACCCCCCAGTGCCACCCAGCTCCCTGAAATGCCCCCCCAGCGCTGCCCAGCCCCCGAAATAGCCCCCCCAGCACTGCCCGCCCCGTGGAAACAAACCCTCCTTCGCCAGCGCTGCCCCAGCAAAACAGCGGTATTGAACCTTGGTAATATGTTATAGTGGGCCCCTAAGGTAGTATAATTAAGGTAAAAGAAAAATGTCTTTTTGTTAGAAGTAGAATAAGATCTTCCCCCGACTTTGTAATCAATTGCCCTGTTGAATGAATGAGGTGTGAATGAGGAAGGCCTGGAAGGCAGCACTTCCAGACAGCTGCAACCCTTGGAGAAGGGATGGGAGCCAGACCAGGTCAGTAGAACAGGTCAGCCACAGAGTCGCAGCTCGCCTCCTCAGTCCCCCTCCACTGCCTCCAGCTCACCTGTCCCCTGCCACTGCCCGCCCACTCGCCTACTCACCCCCTGAGGGCCGCACAATGAACCCACCTACTCATCCACCGCGGGCCGCACAGTGAGCCTACGCAGGCTGCATGTGGCCCCCGGGCCGCATGTTGTGCAGGCCTGCTCTGCCACAATCCCTCTCCTGCCTGGCTTCCTTCTATAGATTTAAAGAAACAGTACACATATCCCAAGAGCAAAGCTGAAAGTTACAGGAAACGGAAAGTTACAGGAATGGTAAATATGATATTGCACAATAAACTATTAACTAACAGACACCCCCTCAAGCAGCAGGGAAAAAAAACATTCACTGACCTTTTTGGTACAAAATAATTAAGAAAAGGTTGTATGATTTGAACAAATACTATTTCCTTTGCCTCTGGTATGAGTATATGACACATTTACTGGAATATCTCGAACTCAGGCTAAAATGAGGGAATTAAAGAGGGGCTTTCCTCCACATATGCTGGAATAGACAGACATCAAGTGTCTTTGCATTGTGCAACACATGATTTCTGTAACTTTAACTGAAATGTGTCGTTAGGGGTGGGGGCGGGGGACATGTTGATGTCCCACTGTTTAGAGGACGTCCAATTTCTGAAGCACTTAACTGAAGTGTTCATAATCAAGGGTGGGGGAGGGGTTGGTAGTGCCATTTCTCAAAAACACTCATTTGGAACATGTTACACTGTTGCAATATGGGATGGATAAACATGGAGCTAATGGCTGGATGGAGAGCAAAAGCCACGTTTGTTTGTTCTGCATGATACATTTGCCTCTTGTCCATGTTCCCTTGTTCCTGGCACAAAAGTTGATGTGATGGGATAAGATGAATTTTGATTCTTTATAAATCGAGTGACTCTGAACACAAGAACGATTATTTCAATTGTGGAAAAAACAGTCGACATTTTACCTCCTGTCTGGTTCCTTGTTCATCACTGATTTCGCTCCTCAGATTAGTTTTTATGGCATCAGGCTGAATGCTGATCATTTCAATCTGGTGTGTTTTCCAGTACTGCCAGTCCCGAATATTTAAAAAGAAGGAATTAGATCTAAAAATATCATGAGATTAAAAAGAATGAGATGTTTAAAAAATAGTAAAATCAGTCATATTTTTTTTAACCTGCCTTCTAAAACTTTAGGAGAAAGTCATGTGTCCCCAGTTTGCCTTTGATCATTTCAGGTCCCAAATACAACCTTAAATGCACACACAAAAATGCCATCCTCATCCGTTACTGCTTGGAGGAAGGGACTCAGCTTAGCCTCTCATATCCTCTTCTTCTGCCATTCTGTCCCTCTCCTCTGCCCCTATTTTCCCCTCAGTATCCTACCCCCTCTCAGTCTTTCTCTGCTATGCTATTCCACTGTATTCCTGTCTCCTCCTATTCCCTACATTCTCCTGTAGCCGTCCATTTTCCTGCTGATCCGCAAATTCTCCTGTAGTCCTATTCTCCTGTGCCCCACATTCATTTGCAACTCCTTCAGTCTGCCTCATGTTTCTCATATTACCATCTCCTCATAGTTCCCTTTGCAGTTCCCTAACCATACAGCAAGAAGGGTGGCCATCTTCACTTAGGGCAGCCTGAGTTCTCTCGTTTTGAAAACAATGGGAGATGGTGGCCATCTTTATTGGGCCAGCCTCACTTTCACATGCAAAAGCTGGAAGACAATAGTGGTCATCTTGGCTGAGGGCAGCCTGTGACTTCAGACTTATTGAAAGTCATTGGAAACAGTGGCCATGTTGACCAAGGGCAATATTTGTGTGTTTGATGGCAGAAATCAGGAGATCATGAGAAACTTAAAAAACAACAACCCATAATATTGTGAGACTCACAAGAAAATTATAGACGTTGGCAGCTCAGGTTTTCACACACAAAAGGAGCAAAACATTTATTTTTTCAGGCTGCAGAACCTTTTGATTCCATTGAATCAGCAATGTTCAGCAGCAATCTGTTCCATTGGAAAATTCTCAGCCATCTTCAATAATAATAACCTCTCTAAACTGACACCACTGCATTCACCCTAGGGGTTGCACTGATATAACTATTTCAGTAGAAAAATCATCCCCCCAACCAAAATAAATAAACCTGTGTGCAGACAAGGCTATAGTCAGAGTATATCTTCATCTTGGTCAGATGAGCCAGCACCCATCCATAGTATAATAATAGAAGTATAATAGCATCCTCAGTTATTTCTTGATAAATTATGACTTTTAACATAAAATTAGACCCTTAAAATGTCAACAACTGAAATTCATTTACATCTTTTGCCAAAAACACTCATTTCAGACAGGAATGAAATCAGAACTAAACCGTGAAAATCTGAACACACGTAAACTTTGGGGGGGATGGGAAGCATTGAGGTAGAGCTGAACCTGGATCTGAATTCCACAATTTGGGCTTTTCTCTGTTATGGTCTAAGCCTGAACCCCATATCCAAACACTCTCCAATTCTCATGGTGCGGAAACCGAATCCAAATGCATATTTTGAAGCTCGTGCCTTATAGGGAATAGAATGGAGAACTGGCTGTGAGGGAGCTCACTGCTATTCCAGCTTCCACCTCTCCCAGCAGGGGGTCAGCATAAGGAATGAAGGAACTGTGGTAAGAGGTATACTCACATCTGCTAGAGTCAACAACAATTTGTATTTATATAAACTGCATTCATACCACAATTCAGGCAGTGGTACAATCAGTCATCGTAGAATTAACAGCATGTGCATTGGCTTTATTCACTTCCAGCAGGAGTCACTGCAGGGAATATTGTAGGACCACAGTTAATGCGGAAGCTAACCTCCAGTCCTAACCTACTATATGAGCATTGGCTATGGGGGAATTTGTGACTATTCCAGCCCCTGACCTGGAAGGTCCTATATTAAGTAAACTACAACTGTAGGAGTGACTGTCCTTCTCCCACTAGGGATCGCTGTACAGGGAGGTGTATGAATGATGGCAGTAGGGAAGCTCACAGTCCCACCAGTCCTAATCTCTAGCCCTTTTTAGGGAATGGAATAGAACCCTCAGAAATCCCTGAACTATGGAAACTTAAAAGGGCATCGTGGGGCGATGAGCAGTTTTCTTTATGGTAATTTTCCCCAGTGAAAACTGTAACAAAGTGTAATTTATGTATGTGTGTGAAAGGGTTGTGAGAACTCCTTTATCTTTAGAGTGGAACATGGCGATCCCACTGAGATGAATATATTGCTGTCATTTCAGGTCTTCTGATACTGGCACCTGGTCCATGGTAAATCTTCTTTGTGGTGCCATTATCTTTGAGTTCCTGAAATCGTTTGTTTGATTGAACTGCAGCAGAGGCATTTTGTCATCCTCACCAACTGCCAACAACAATAATGTGTAAACAAATACCATTCCTGTAAATCAGCATTTAATTAGTTTACTGGAAAGAACTGAGAGAGATGTAGCCTAGAAACAAGGTTTAAAAGAAGGCTTCTATCGCACAGTGGCTCAACCAATTCCTGGTTTTATAAATGGACTAATGAGCACATTAGAAAGATGGATGGAGGATTTGCTTAGTGAACAACCTGCATTGTACCTAAGTTTATTTCAAATACAAAGTTAACTATGGCTCAGACAGACCAAAATATGGGGTGCCCAATGCCCTGCATAGTGTTTGTCAATTGAAAGTCTCCTTCAGTATGTTAAGCAATATGTTTGCCTTGGGACAGAGAAAGTTCGCATCTAAGCATCCACTTCAGGTCCTTCAGGAACCAAATTCTGTCTGTCTTCCAATCTGATGATTCCAACTGAGAAACCAGGACCAGCTCAAAACCCTAGTATAATTGTTTAAGCTGCTTTTTAGCAAGAGACCCGCTTGAACTGGAGCTGAAAGCATGACATAGACGGATCAAAACTGTTTGCAGTCCCATTTCATGAAGTGGGCTTGAGACTGATTCCACTAAACCTGATTCCAATGAATTTACTAATTAACACTAGTATTGATTTTTAAAATATTTCAGTTCACCCTTAAAAGACCTTGTCCTAGGCAGTTTCACTGGTTGAGAAGGATGGCCTGGTAGCTAATGTGCCGGGGGCTAGATTCTCAGTTGGCGTAAGTGGCATTAGAGGTGGGCCGGAACTGCATTTTTTTTTTTTTTTTTTTTTTTTTGGTTTTGCTGGGAATCCATGGTTTTGAAATTTTCTCCATTCTTAAATGGAGTGAAAAAAAACACCTGGAAATTTCCTGTGAAACAAAATTTTGGAAAAAAAATGTTTTGGGTCAATAAATATGTTTTGTTCCAATACAACTGAAATGTTTCATTTCAATCTCAACTTTTTATATTATAGAATAGAATAAGATCTTAGCCTGAAATTAAGAGTCATTTTGAAGCAGAAAACTGACATGGTCCCTGCCAAAAAAAGGTTGAAACAGAATATTTTGACCATATAGAAATGTTTTTTCTTCAATTGTTCTTTCTAAATAAATTATTGCTGAAATCGACACATTTTTGCAAAATGTTTCACTTTTGACAAATTGGCATTTCCCAAAGAAAAATGATGTCACAAAATTTCTGATTAGCTCTAACTGGCATAACTCCACTGACTTCAATGGATAGTGATTTATACCAGCTGAGAATCTGACTCATGTCTGGAAGTCTGCAGAGCTGGGTTTTATGCCAGATAGGGTTACAGATGTGCTATGTGGCTCTGGGCACTTCACTATGCCTTAGCTCAGATCTGTACTGTTAGGACAATTTACCTATCTGATCTAATCTATCTATGCATTTATAATGTACACAACACTGTGGTATGTAGGCACTGCTGTAGTATCTAATAATATTTACCTACTTCATGGGGTGGGGGTTGCCTACAGCACAGGGCAAAACTTAACTCATTGATGTTTGCAAAGCACCATGGTCCAGATCTTCAAAGGAATTCAGGCACCTAACTCCCTACTGGAGTTTTGGAGGCTCCTCCCAATTGGAGTTAAGCATCTAAATACCTTTGTGGATTTTGACCCAAGCGCCACAGATGGAAGGTGCTACAGCAGTGTGAAGTATCACTAAATGAGATTTGTGTTTCCCTCCCACAGCTTCTCCTGTGTGTGACACCAAGAGCAGAGGGAAAAGAGAAGCTGCTGGAAAGTGAAAACACCTGCAGAAAGAGAGGCTGATGTTATTCGGAGGAGGCTTCATTTATCACAGCCTGGTACATGTTATCAAGCAATCTGGATGATGTTTGACAACACAGTTGACCTCCCCCTTTTCCACCCCCACATGCACTGACATGGGGAAACAACATAGAGCCTTTCACTGGAAGTGCTGTTTACAAAATATTGTATTTTCTTTCCAAAATTCCACAGCAAGAGGCAGTCAGCAGCTTTAGCGCATGCCAGCATGAACTGGAGCATTTCCTAGGCTGACTTGCTTTCAGTAGAATAAACATGGAGGTTAGACACTTAAGTGTTTATATATATAGCCATATCTATCATAAATGTAGTAGTAAAATAACACAGCTGTGCCTGGCCGAGTGCTGAAGGAATGTGGATACTACGAGTAATTAAACGGGGTTAAGTAGTAATATCATAGAGCCGTTGGTTTCCTGGATCCTAGGACAGGGCCAATGTAGCCAGTTAGTATTTGTTTCGGAACTTCTTGGCTGCTGAACGCTAATATGCAGTGTCGTTATAGCCGTGCTGATCTCATAACAGATATTACCTCACCCACCTGGTTGAAGTCTAATATGGTGAAGATAATAATGTGTCATAGCACTGGAGGTTATTGGATGCAGCTGTCCTATAGTGTAGCGTATGGAATTGTATTTCAGTCTTAGAGGCTCCTGGATGCTGTGCTATTACATAGCAGAGGTAACACAGCTCAGTCTTATTACTGTAGAGCCCTACATACTGTAATGTAATAGACAGCTTGAGTCAGCTCTCACTTTCACTGGAGTTGCTCCTCATTTACACTGTGGTGTACAGGAGCAGAAGCAGGTGGATAAGGCAGCTGTGTCTCAGTGAAGGGTGCTGAATGCTCTTCTTTAATATCCCAGAGATTCTATGAGGTATCAGGTCTCAGTGTTACAGGCAGGTGCTGTATAGGCCTGGGGCAGTGCTTGCAGCGTGGTCTTCCATTATCTTCCCTGAAGACTGTACACAGTGAGGGAGGAAAGGGAACCTGTTTCACAGCTATCCAACACACAGTGCCAAGCTCCTCAGTTTGATCAGCGATACTGGTGTACTCACCCCTTCTCCTTATATCAATTTTCATTCATTATTTTTATAGCAAGGAAAAGAGAAAAAAACCCTCACAATTACATAATATGCCCAGACTACAATGATCAAGAGCAGCAATATAGCATTTCATTACTGTGGCACATGCAGCTATTTGTGTGACCTGATTCTCCTCCTGCTAACCCCAATTTCATGCGGCGATGGCAATGGAGTTACTCCTGATTTCCACCAGTTTAAGTGGAAGATGTATCAGAACCAGGGATCCTATCACTATGTTTGTTAGAAATCTTGTGCCTGGTTCTCCTCTCACTTATACTAGAGCAACCCCTTTGACATTAATGGAATTGCGCCCAGTTTGTGCAAGTATTAGGGAGAGAAGAAACAGGCCGCTTTAGTTCAAGAGTCTTCTGTACCATATCACAATATATTGAATGTTATTTGGCTTGGAGCATGGGAAAAGTGTCCCCAAATTCCTTCTTGCTGTGACAACGGAAGGGAGTTTGTTACAACAGACTATCAGCTTTGTATGGAGGCCTAAAGGTTTGCCAGGGAGCAGAGAATTTTTGTCACCTGATGCTGCTTCCCCTAAATACCTAGTTTCTCTGTGGCTGCTGTGTGATGTCTGTGATGCCATGCTATGTTCTAGCATTCCATTAGTCATTTGTGGTACAGTTTTCAAAACTCCTAAATCGGGCTACTGTGCACTCATTTAGATACCTCAGGGTACCTAGACACAGCAGAAAAAACAATCTATGGCAGCAAGTCTCAGAGCTCAGGTCAAGTGACTCAGGCTTGCAGGGCTCACACTGTGGGGCTAAAAATAGCAATGTAGATGTACAGGCAGGCTCATGCCGGAGCCTGGGCTGTAAGACCCCACTCCCATCAGAGTTTCAGAGCCCAGGCTCCAGCCTGAGACCTGCTGGCTCAAGACCTGCAGACCTGAGTCAGTTGACCCTGGCTCTGAGCGATGCTGCTGTGGATCTTTTTTTGCTGTTAGACATACTGTAAATGTTGACATAGGTGCCTAGCTTTAGGAAACCAGCGTTTGATAATTGAACTCCCAGTAAGTGCTCTGCAGCTGACAATGTCATTGATAGCCACAGAAGGAAAAAAACAGGTTCCAGTCTCTTTTTTTTTTCCCTGCTTTCAAACACTGAAAACCCAAAACTAGAAAATAACTTAAAACTGACAATTTGGAGCTCTTCTCTTCTCTTTTCTCTTCTCTCTCTTCTCTTCTCTTCTCTTCTCTTTGGATGAAACATACATTTTATGAAAGAAGTAAATTTCCCATTACAATGCTAATTTAAAAAAGGGGCAACAGTTTTCACCAAAACATTTTTTTGGAGAGATCAATGTTAACCACCTTTATTCCGAGCCATCACTGGGGCCAAATCCACAAAGGAACTAGGATTAATATGTGGATGAAGTATATTTTTGGCCAGCTGGACCTCAGATTTCGGAGGATTAGAGATAACTATCCTGTAGCTAAAATAAAACTACTTTCAAAACTATAAAATGAAAAACATTTTCTTTTTCCCAGCGAAATGTCTATTGTGGTTCTCATTGCAAATGCACCAAAAAAAGTATTTTATGTAGAAGCAGAAGGCATAATGGGCACACCAGGTTACAGGCAATAAAATCCAGGTTGACAATAAAAATTATGGCTGTTTCTTAATATATAGTGGGTATCTGTGCTCAGCTTTCCTCACAGGCCATCTCATACACCTTCTGAACACAGAAGATCAAGACAGTGCTCTAAAGCAGTAAAGAGACACAAAACTGGGGCTATTAATATATATAAGACTTATTTCCAGGTCAGTAGTGATTCTAAGCCATCTGATGGCTTAGAGGCCTGTGGAAATGAGTTGGTGGCCTCAGTCCAGCTTCTAATGGACACGTGTCCTCCTCACAAAGCTACTGTAACAGATGGCACTTTTGACCCCCTTGCTGGCACACTCAGCAGAGAGGGCAATGAATTAATAAGCACAGAGACTCTCTCACTTCTAGAGATGGCCATTGTAGGTTAGCGTTTTTAGAGTTAGCCAGTGAAACAAAAAAAATTGTTCTTGCCATTTACAGTTTGTTTTGATGCAAAAACTGTCTCAGAGTCTGTTTTGAATTTTTTTTCTCCAGGAGCAAAGGGGCGTGGGTAAGAATGGCTTTAAAACACTTTTTCATACTACCCTCTCCCATGCGGGGACTAGCTAGTGACTAGTCTGTTCTACTGTGAAAGTTAGAGCAGTCTACACTGAACAAAACCCCAGGGAGCCATTGGGACCTTAGGACACAGCCAGGGGTTCTCGGGGATGTCCCTCTGAACTAGAGCCTCAGTATGACACTGAGCTGCTATCCTAACACTATGACATCCACCAAATGGTAAGTGTTTTCTGTGAAAAATTTTCATTTAATTTGACTATTTCACTGATTTGTTTAATTAAATCAATCAAAATGAACATTTTCTTTTCATTTCAGTTCAGTTAGAAAATGTTCATTTTGTTTTGAATCAAAAAGTTGGTGTTGCTTTTCCCTCTACTCCTTTTTTCCTGTCCCCTTTTCCCCAAAAATGACTTTTTTTCATTCCTTTTGAAAAGCCATTTTCATCAAAAAGTATTCTTGACTAGTCTCCATTCAACAGTTCCTCCCTTTTTAAATGGGCTGAGAGATACGCAACTCACATTTCAGTCTCATGTGTCAACACTGTGATCTGGGCAAAGTCCCCTATCAAAGGGAAAGCAGTGAAGACGCCACACACAAGTTTTGCTTGGCAAATGGACTTTAAGAGAAATTGGGACATTTTCTAATCACAAAAAGAATAGGGGTACTTGTGGCACCTTAGAGACTAACAAATTTATTTCAGCATAAGCTTTCGTGGGCTACCGCTCACTTCTTGGGATGCATAGAATGCAACACACAGACCGAAGATATTTATACATATCTAAATATCTGCTGTCGGTGTGTTCCATTCTATGCATCCAAAGAAGTGAGCTGTAGCCCACGAAAGCTTATGCTGAAACAAATTTTTTAGTCTCTAAGGTGCCACAAGTACTCCTGGTTATTTTTTGCAGATACAGACTAACACGGCTGCTACTCTGAAACCTTTCTAATCTCAGTTACTCTGGATTTTCCCGTGTAAATCAATGAAGTTATGCTGGATTTACACCAGTACAACTGGTTTTAGAATGTGAACCAGTGTTGGAGCAGTTGCTGTGTGGCAGTTGGAGCTCCCTTTGTCCATTCTATGCCTGTTCTATCGATAAACACCAGTTTTCAGTTTTCAGGGCTTTGAAAGGCACTTGACTCACCTCACTACATTCCCAGGAGAAAATGTAAGGATGAGCAAATCTAGCGGTGAGCAATCTTTGAGCACTATGTACAAAGGTGCAAGCCTGCTGTTCTTGCTGGTGGAGCTCACAGGGTTAAACTGGGGATCATGTTCTTGAAGCCCCCTGGGTTTGCTTTATTTCACTCATCAATCTAACTGAAGCTTTGCTGGCTTCAGATAATGCAGGGATTAACTGGGACAGCAAGACAAACAGAAGCTTGAATATTCACCTAGGTTAGCGGTCCCACCCTTCCACCAATCAACATGCCGGGGCTGATTAATAACAGGGGACACTAAATCTTACTCTGTGTCTGACTGATTTATCACTGAAATTCCTCTTTGGGATTTTATTGTTGGGAATATTGATCAGACATTAAATACATAGAAAGGAGAGTAAATCATTATCCAAGAGCTAACCAGGACTGAGTGCATAAGGACTGGTTTCTCTCTCTGACTCTATTTCCATCTAGAGATGATGGGGGATGTATTCCATGTATGACTTCAGAGGCTAAACCACAAGGGAGCATCCCTGCAAATGACTGAAGATTTTTCTGATTCTTTAACCTCTATTGTTTCTATTTTTTCTTTTGTCTGAATGAACTTTCTGCATTCAGCTTTCTCCCTCCACCCAAAGGAAATGTCATCAAAAGCCTTCCCCTCTCCCAGCTCATAGCATGCAGCTACATCATTTTGACAATGCCTTGATCACACAATCCGATCAAAGCTCAGTAGATGGAAAAATAACACTGGTCTACAATTTTTGAGAAGGTGTCTGCTTCAGAGATAAAATGTGATATTTATTATGTATTTTGATGTGCTGAATTCAAATATGACAATTAAAACAACTGATTGGCTACTGTTTCTAAGATATTTAAGTTTTTACATTTTATGTCTATGTATATTATGTAGATAGTAGAGTTTTAATCATAAATTGTAAACCTAGGTCTTTTCATGTGTTTATGGTTGCTTTACATGATAATATTTCACCTGTCCTGTTTATGTAACATTTTAAAAATCAGCAAAAGGGTTATATAAATAAAATTTATTATGAAACAAAAGGCAAAAAACTATTATGTACATAGTTCAGTCCTATTTAGTGTCTACTTGGCGCTTCTTGGCTTGTCTCTTGTATTCATTAAATGGAGCATCTCTTGTCACTGTCCAGCAATAGTCCGCAAGCATTGATGGGCTCCATTTGCCCTGATAGCCTGCCAGGAGATTCCACTGCTGTAGTCTGGAGCCCAACAGCTCTGCCTTACTCTTGGGTAGTTCCAAATCCCTGACAAGGTCATTCAGTTCGCCTTGTGTTATGAGGTGTGGTTCAGAGGAGGAGGATGGGAGAAAATGTGGGTCCTGTGACATTGATGGTTCAGGCCCAGAAGTTTCATCCTCTTCCTCTTCCTCATCTGACTCAAGTGAGAATGATTCTGGTGCATCAGGAACCGGCAGTCCTTTTCCGTGGGGTACTGGGCGTACAGCTGATGGAATGTTTGGATAATGCACAGGCCACTTTTTCTTCTTTGACACACCTTTCCCAACTGGAGGCACCATGCAGAAGTAACAATTGCTGGTATGATCTGTTGGCTCTCTCCAAATCATTGGCACTGCAAAAGGTACAGATTTCCTTTTCCTGTTCAACCACTGGCGAAGATTTGTTGCACAAGTGTTGCAGCATATGTGTGGGGCCCACCTCTTGTCCTGATCTCCAATTTTGCAGCCAAAATAAAGGTGATAGGCTTTCTTAACCATAGTGGTTATACTGCGCTTTTGTGATGCAAAAGTGACTTCACCACAAACATAGCAGAAGTTATCTGCACTGTTCACACAAGTATGAGGCATGTCTGCTCACTTTGGCTAAACAGAAATGTGTCCCTTTGCAAATCAAACACTGACAAAGAAGAGAGCACCACACTGTATGATTTCTAGAGCTGATATAGGGCAATTTGTTCAGCAGAGTGATGTAAGCTTTGTTATGATTGCATCATCCATGACTTCTAGGAATAACATGATGCAATTCATATCATGTATGACGCAATACCAGCTTCAGATTGCATTATTCATTGTTTTGCCTAAAAAGCAAGTATTGTCCAAACCCAGTCATAGATTTATTCATAGATCCAGTCAAAGATGTATTTTAGTCATTTCTGGTTTAAATTGAGATCCCATCCCTTTATAACTCACTTATCCTCCGCCATTCCCAAGTCAAGGGTTGTATATACTGACCCAATAGCATATCTTGAAAACTAGAGCCAATCAACAATTTTAAGCATCATTTTCGTTCTCAGTGACCCAGAATTAGTAAAGTTGGACTACATTTATTTCAGAAGCATTTTGGCTGTAGAGCAGTGTAATGTGCCTGCAGCCCTTTAATGTCTAAGGGTATGTCTGCACTGGAGCAGGAGGTGTACTTTTCAGCTCAGGTAGACATACCTGGGCTAGCTTGCAGTGGCATGAGCAGTGGGAGGGGCAGTATTGTACTTGGCACAGCTAGCCAGTCCCACTGCTCATGCTGGGGCAGCTACACTTCTATTTTTAGCACACTAGCTTAATCAGAGGTAGTGCAGGCATGTCTACGTGAGCTGGAAATTACACCTCCAGCTCCAGTGTAGACATACCCTCAGTGTCTGATTGTCTTTTCCTTTACATCTGTGTCAAGTGGGAGTAATTCCACTGAAGCCAATGGAGTTACTCCTAGTGTAAAATTGACACAAGGGAGAAGACATTCAAGTCCCGTAATCTCTAAAAATGTCTTCTGGCCTTCAACCTTTCATACCTCACCTTTACACAAATGGCTTTGCAGGGTCTGAAAACACACCGGGCTGTGAGCTATGAGTGTGTGAGGAAGGTAGGAAGCATATTGCATTTTGGGGACATGTTGTTAGCATTCAATATCTGTCACTTTAGGAAAATGGATGCATTGAAGGGCTGATTCTCATCCTCTCACATCAGTATAAATCAGAAATCACTCCAGTCCAGTCAGTGAAATTAAGCTTGTAGAAAACATGAAGAGGAGCTGCAGGCCCACAGGCCCTGTCTCCTATTGGATTGTTTCACTTAATATTCCCACCATTGCCAGTGCTGATCCAACTTCTCCAGTGATGCCAAGAAATGTATTTCCCCGGGTCCATTCCCACCAGAGCAGGGATTCTCAAACTGGAGGTCAGGACCCCCCAGGGGGTTGTGAGGTTATTACATGCTGAGGTCATGAGCTGTCAGCCTTCACTGCAAACCTCGCTTTGCCTCCAGCATTTATAATGGTGTTTAAATTTATAAAAATGTGTTTTTCATTTATAAGGCGGGGGGGGGGGGTTGCACTCAGAGGTTTGGTATGTGAAAGGGGTCACCAGTACAAAAGTTTGAGAACTACTGCCCTAGAGGACAAAGGAACTGCCCTCAACATTACTTGCAACAGTTTAGATACAAAATGCTGAGCATACACATATAAATTTATGCTCAGGCTATGTACAAACATTGCTACCTCTGCTGTGAGCATGCTGCCTTCATCATTTCATACTGAGGATTAGTCTCAGGTACCCATCAGTTGCTACCTTTGGCAACATATTCACCTGCCTCCTTGCTTCAGGTCTTACCATGCAGAATGGCTGAACTAATGGACAGGCTTGAGTGGAGGTGGAGGGGCTTATTGGAGTCGCTCCGCCTTCTGCTGCTTAGTCTAACTGTATGGTGCTCAGCAATTGGGTCTGTGAGCATGGCTTAATATAGATGGCTCCCATACAGCTGGTGCCTGGGATCAGCACTTAATTCTTAGGTGTCTGCAGGGACTTTTAAATCCTGACTCCATGCAGATAAGTTTTCAGGGAGTCAGAGAGGAAGTCCCAGAACAGAGGTGGTGACCTCAAAACTTTTGTGCCGAAGTACTGGAAGAAGTTATCATCCATAATGTCCTCCCTGTCATACCTTAACCCTCTGGACACACCAGTTTACAGACTGCCAGCCAAACAAGTGCTCAGATGGGAATGTTTATGTCTGCAGTATCTAATGAGTTAAACCTATACAGCAGGACCTACATATTAAGAACAGTCTTGTGATAGCTGCACGCCTGCTCTCATCAAGGACTCTCTTTTCTTTTATGCAATGTACAGGGTTAATAGCTGCAGTAAAATCACTCCTTGTATGTGGGTTAATGAGGTGTTAATGGAGACTCAGGTGCTCCTGTATAGGAGTTCTGAGGGCATGTAAATGAAGGTTGCTGAACTGCAACCAGAGTTCTTCGAGATGGACGCTGCATGTTCTCACTCATGGGACTCTCCAACCAGTGCAGCTTGAATGGTAGAACTGTAGCGAGCAGTGTTCATCAGAGCTCTCACGTGCCTCCCTTTCTCCTCCCTCAGCGAACATTCCAGGGTGAGGGAATACAAGGGGCTCCAGCTGCCTCAGCTCCTTCCTCGATGATCCCAGTTCTTTGCTAAATAGGACTCCGAGGCAGAGAGGAAAGGTGGATGAGGAGTGTGATTACACAGAGTCCTTCTTGAAGAACTTCGGTTACTAGTAAGTAACATTCATTTCCACTTTGAGTGTCGTCTATTGTGGGAACTTGGACTCCTAACCAAATATGGAGTGCAATGCTTCCTTGCCAAATTTTGCATCTGCTCTAGATTTTAAGTCTAATGAGTAATGCTTAGTAAACATGTGGGTTGTACTCCATGTTGCTGCTCTGCATTAATCTATTAAAGGAATATGTCTAACAAATGCCATAGAAGCTCCTTTTGATCTAGTAGAATGAACTCCAAATCTCTTAGGAAGAGGGAGACCCATCAGCAAATGTCTTTAATACACAGTCTAATCCATCTTGAAAGAGTCTGTACTTTATTCCTCTTATCTTAAACAAATTGGGAAATTGTCTAAAATGCTTAGTTTTATCTAAGTCAAAAGCTAGAGCCCTTCAAACATCTAGCATATGTAATCTAGCTTCCCTCTCTTGAGTGTGAGGTTTGGGAAAAAATACAGGTAGTATTTTGATTGGTTTATATGAAAATCTGGCACTACTTTTGGGTAAGAATCTTAGCTATGTATGGAGAATTACTTTATCCTCATGAAAGACAACGATAAGGGTCCGCCATTAGAGCTTATAATTCACTTATGTGCCTTGCTGAAGTAATAGCTATCAAGACTATAGCTATCGATAACTGTCTCAATGGATAAATAGAACAAGGTACAGCACCACATAGGTTCACATGGATGTTTCATTAATTGTGTATGCAGTAAGTTTAAATCCCAAGATGGTATAAGATCCCTGACTGGTGGCTATTGATTGTTCAGACTTTTCAAGACTCTTATGACTGCATCATGAATAAACCCCAATTTACTATCCTCAGGAACATGACGTGCTGAGATTGCGGTGAGATGAAACTTGACTGATGACAAAGAGAGACCTGCTCTTTTAAGATATAATAAGTACTCCAATATGTAAGAATTGGAGTTCTATATGGATCAACTTCATACATGGAAACCCACAATAAAAATTCTTTCCATTTATAACCATTACATTCTCATGTGGACAATTTCCTTGAATTAATTAGTATATTTTGCACTTCTAGAGAATGAGACCATTCTAACAGTCCCAGAGTCTTATCCCCCATGCAGTTAGGTGAAGCAACTGAAGATCTGGATGATACGCCATCCCTTGTTGTTGTGTCAACAAATCTGATACTAATAGCAGAGTCTTGTACAGCCCTCTGGACAGGTGAATTGAGTCTGGATACCACTGCGGCCTGGCCCACACCAGTGCTAACAAAATTACTCTGGCCTTCTCTTGTTTCATGTTGTTTAATACTCATTGAATAAAGGGGGTGGGGTGGGGGGAATGCATACAGGAGCCCTTGATTACAGTTTATCACAAATGCATCTGATACTGAACCTTTGTCTCTGCCTGCTCATGAGTTGAAACTCTGATGCTTCTTGTTGCTGGAGGCAAAAAAATCTTACAGCTGAAGAGGTGTGACACCACTTCTTCCTTCAGTGACCACTCAGATGGTGTGCTAAGGTATTTAGTTTCCCAGATATACGAAGTACTATTGGGTGAATCTCATGTGTTATACACCAGTCCCAAAGAGACATTTCCTCTCTGCACAACAGTAGACAATTGGCTCTTCCTAGCTTGTTTAGTTAATATAATCATGTCATCTTTTCTGCCACCACTTGAACCACTATGAGGCAGCAATTCTTTTAGACTCCATCTTATTGATCTCAGCTCCAGAACATGTTTCTTTCCCCTGGTGACAAATGCCCTCTGATCATCAAATTGTTGCCCTAATGAGACCCTCAACCCCAATTCCACAGCAGATGCATGTGTGGTAACTGTTACTGTTGCCATGGGAGAGCGAATGGTTTACTCTTCTTTACATTTATACCTTATTTCTACCAGTTTAATGTTAACACCTGCCGTGGAATTATCCATTTTTGATGCATACCATCTATGCTTAGTTTGTAGTTGTGCAGAAACTTGTGCTGTAGTCCCCTCATTAGACGTAAGTGTGTGTGGGGGCGGGGAGGGGTCAATTCTAAAAGAGCTATCAACCAAAGGGAAAAAAAGAGTATTGTCTCTTGTGGGGATTGCAGGAGCAGAAGTACCACTGATTTTATTTTTACTGACCTTTCTTCCAGAAGAAAGGCTTTGACCACTATGGAGTCCAATATGGCCCCTATGAAAGGAATCCTGTGTTGGACAAAAGAGTGATTTTTCTCATTTTATGCTTAGATCCAGATTGATAAAAAGTAAACATATTTGCTCTACATTCCATATAATCTGCCTCCATCATGCCTTTATTAACCAGCTGTCTATGAAAGGATATGTTAAAATCCCATTTCCTTGGATATACTGGAATGACAGATACATTTTGCAAATACTCTGGAAGCTGAGGACAGACAAAAAGGCAGGATTCTCTACTGAAAATGGTTCTCTCCTACCCTAAAACATAGGTAACTGTGATGACATAGTCTTATTGAAATATGGAAATACAAATCTTTTAAATCCAAAGCTGAAAAACAATCCTGTAGGGAAAGAGAAGGCATTACAAAAGCTAGAGACCACATTCGGATAATAAACTTTTTGTGAAGTTGTTTAATCTTCTGAGATCCAAGATATGATGATGGCCAACATCTTTATGGGGGATCAAGAAACAATACAAATAAAAGCCTCTCCCTTTACGCTTGCAAGGGACCTCTTCTATTGCCACGATTGTAACAGGTAATAAACCTCTTCCCTCAGCTGATTCTCTTGAATTGCATCAGGGAGCGAGGGTGGTGATGTGAGGAAGAAGGATTTTTACCTGTATGGAGTAACTGCATGGAATAATCTCTAGAACCCACCTGTTTGGTGTTATTGATTGCCATTGATGGTAAAAGTGGGACAGGTGATCTCCAAATGGGTGGAGGTACAAGTATCTAATAGGACAGGACTGAAGCTCTATGTCCTCAAGTTAAATCTGCAACCTTGAGGAAAGTGCAGAAGACATCATAGATGCAGACTTCCTCTTATTATTACAAGCTTTAAAAGATGTCTTCTTTTGCTGATATTGAAGTTGCGGTTGGTAATAATAATAATTCCTTCTCTGATAGAAGCAAAGAGTGGATGAAAAATGTGTGTATTGTCTCTGATACCTAAACAGCAGAAGAGATGATGACCACTTAGTTGTAGAACCCGCCCCCAAAGATCTAGCTGTAGATTTTACATTTTTCATTTTCTCCAGAACTTTACCCACTGATCTACTAAATAACCTGTCTCCTTCAAACAGAAAATCTTCCATTCTCATGCTCATCTGGAAGGAAAAACCACTGATCTCAGACAAGCATGCCTTCTTAAAGAAATAGCTGAGACTGTTGTTCTGGCTGAAGCATGAGACAAGTCAAATGCTGCCCTCAATTGATACTTAGCAACATTCTGCCATTCTACCAAAAAAGCATCTGTTAACCTTTTATGCTCCTCAGGCAGAGTGTCCATGAAAGATAATATCTTTCCTCGCAGATGATACTGGTATCTCACCATCACAGCTTGATAGTTCACTATTCTCATACCTGAAGTGGCTGAGACAAATACCTTTCTTACAGAAACAACCATTCTATTCCCTTCTTTATCTGAAGCTGTAGAATGAATTTGTTCATTCTTTGATCTGTGCATTTTGCAGCTTCTAATCCAGTGAATAAGGAGAAGGATGAGTATAAAATATAGCAAGGCCTGTCTGAGGACATTGGTACAGTGTCAGCTTTTTTTGACATCAGCTGAGTTGATGAAGATACATTCCAAATTGTTTTTGCTGGTAGAGACAGTCCTTTCAATAAAGGAAGTGTAGCTCTTTGTCTAGTAGCTGCTCATAAACTATCGAATGCAGAATGTGAATATTCCTTAGTAGAAATCAAAGGAATTTCTAATGTTCTTGTAATCTGACTCATTAGTTTGTAGAAGATCACTACATGCTCCGAAGGCCATGAAGTTAAAGTCAGTCTTGCACTGTCATCTGGAAAAGTTAAGTCCTCAAAGTGTGGATCTGACTCTTGGATCTCCACTAATTCCTCTTCCTCTGATAAAACATCTCTTACAAATGTCGGAGATCTATCAGGACTCTGATGGACCACCAGATCTGGCTCCTTTGGATCCAAAGTTTGAATGTCTTCATGGTAACGGGTTGGTGAAGGTGTACTACTATACGTAGGAATATCCTGGTAAGGTACAGGAGAAGGCCCATGAGACCACCTAAACCAAGGTGGAGCTTGCCACTCTGGCCAAAACTCCATACTCAGATCTGGCTGAAAATATCTTTGATCATAAGGATCCGGAATTAGCAACTAAGCCTGCTTATAAAATCTCTTCTTCAAATCCACTGTCTGATCTGGAGCCATTCTCAGTTCCAAGGGAAGTGTAGATAGTAACCTTATGGGCTGAATGAAAGATAATGGAGAAAAAACTTCTGGAGATCCAGAGTGATTATTACGAGGTAGAGGTATGGGAGAAATCCTAGCCTATTCTCCTTCCCCACTCTGGAGGACTATCTGTTTGAATTTGTGCCAGATCTCTCTGGTTCCTGTTCCAATGACACCCATGGATTCACCACCAACCAAATTAGAGACAGATCTGGTCGATGAATCTGTGCCATAACCATTATCTCTTGCTGTACTGTACTGGAACTGGTCCTTGGATGTTACCAGCTGAATCCCTATCCTTAACCTGCCTAACAGATAGTTTCATCTTTTCTCTCAGATCCAGCTCTTCTGGATCCAAAACAATCAAACATTTGAAGAGCGTCTTTGGTTTTAGACCAAGAGTCCATACTCAGGCTAGGTTTTCCTTAAATATATCCAGATCTCATGGGTCTTTTTCTTGTGGATTGGCTCCTGATAAAGAAGCCAGCACCAACAAGGATGGAACCTTTGTAGCAATGGTTAATTTGTAATGAAAGAGGTGTCTGGGGCTCAAGCAATTTTTTTACATTCATAACTGATACAGCAAGCCCAGAAGTGCCAGGGCTATGAACTGCCAAACCTAGAGCTGCTGGGGCTCAGTCCTGGTAAGCCCTGGCACAACTTAAGCATTGCTTTGTAATCACAGTCTTGCCCTTCTCTTGTGGATTGGATCCAGAGACAGAGTTCAATACCACTGTATGTTGAGGTATCTTGATATTTGGAGCCTTCCCACTTCCAGATCCCCCAATGCGTGGCACCAAAGATGACGGTGAACTCTTTCCTCCTCCAGACTTGGTTGGAGCTGTTGCTTGTCTCAGAGGCTCATTAAAGGTTTGCTGTCTCTCAGTTCCAAGTCACTTGGCTGACAGAGCTTCCTGGAGTAAGATGGCCTGGAGGCTGTTCCGTCTTTCCATCTCCACTCATGTCATGCAGGTCAAGCAAACTGAGCATTCTAAAGGGGAATGCCCTTTGCCCAAACATGATAAACATCTTGTATTTGTGTTGGATACCAGAAACACAGCTGGACATGAGATGCATCTCTTAAATCTGGGCTTTTTGGTCTTTGGTCATTGCAGCACCAAAGACTTATTTTTTAAGTTAAATCTAACATAACTAAACTAACTATAAAACTAAATAGTAATCATATGGATCCAGTCGGAGCAGTTTCATCTTCATCCAGCTGGTCACAATTGGAAGGAACTGAGGTGGCTGGAGTGCCACACCCCTTTTTATACCCTCATCTTAGAATGTTTACTGCAGAATGGGGCAAGGGACGCTTATGAGTGCTCCAACGAACACTGCTACCTAAAGTTCTACTGTTCAAGCTGCAGCAGTCAGAGCATACCATGAATGGGAATATTCAGAGGACACTTGAAGAAGAAGCGGGGATTAACGTAGAAGCCAGCTTTGTTATGCATTTGAAAAAAAACCAAGATAGCCTAGAGGTCCATTTGCAAGAATGGGCAAGCAAAGCTGTCTCTGTGATTTGTATGCATTTACTGCACACTTTAGGCATGCACCTAGCCAGTCGCTGTCATGTGCAATGACACATTTGCATGCAGTTGTCAACCCAGGTTTGTGTGTGCATTTTTTATGGACACAGTTAGCCCACTACTTTTTGAAAATTCAGCCCTATGTGTTTCACACCTGACACTATTCTCTCCTTGGGCTAAATTCTCACTTACTTCAGTTGGAGCAGGATTTTACCTCTTTGGTCATTTGTTTATAGAATTATAGTTTTCTTCCATGGAACGCAAACAAACAAATTCTGCGGTCAGTTACAAAACCATAACTGCTCTGCGGTCTCTTGGAAATTGAATCTCCTCCCACGCTGGTTTTACACAGGGCCTACTCCATTGACTTCACTGGAGTTACTCTTGCTTTACACTGATGTGAAATCAGAAGCAGCCTCCATGGGTAAAATTTTCTAAAGTAACTACTTGTCTTAGGAGCTTAAGTCCTATTTTCAAAAAAGACATAGTAGGAAAGTCATTGGGCTTGGGCTCCTAAGTCACTGAAGCACTTTTGAAAATTGTACCCATAGGTGTTTAGCAGTTCATAGAAAGTCATCATGATGATTGATGGAAACAGAAACTCAGTTCATGGGGGAAAAGATATTAGGTATGAGGAAATATATTGAGGAATTGAGGAAGTGGAAAGTCATTGATTGTTAAAGGTCAACAAGGGCTCCAGTAATAGGAAGAAAAATTGTCAGTCAATTCTTCAACACTTCCCCCCTCTTCCTCATCGTCAGCTATTGTAATTCAGAATATACAGTATACACCATTTTTCTCCAGTTAAGCAGGAAGATTTTAAAGCTTCACCACTTGTGTAAGCCTGAGTATCTGTTCACATTTGGCAGCATGGAAGATCCCTGCAACTAGAAGATTTTGATGAGCTTAGCTTTCAGTGATTACTTTTACCCCTCTCTTGCTCTCTAATCCATGGTTTTATATTCAGCTACACAGGTGTGGGTGGAATTTTCGGTCCCTGAGTTTTATTGCTTTTACATCTGGTGCCATGAGCCAGTCTGTGAGGGTATGTCTACACTCCGGGTTTATTCTGATTTTATGTAAACCGGTTTTGTAAAACAGATTGTATAAAGTCGAGTGCACGCGACCACACTAAGCACATGAATTCACCGGTGTGCGTCCATGTACCGAGGCTAGAGTCGATTTCTGGAGCATTGCACTGTGGGTAGCTATCCCGTAGCTATCCTATAGTTCCCGCAGTCTCCCCCCGCCCATTGGAATTCTGGGTTGAGATCCCAATGCAAAAACAGTATCGTGGGTGATTCTGGGTAAATGTTGTCACTCAATCCTTCCTCCGTGAAAGCAATGTCAGACAATCATTTCGCGCCCCTTTTCCCTGGATTGCCTTGGCAGATGCCATTGGCAGCCATGGAGCCCATTTTGCCTCGTCACTGTCACCGTATGTATACTGGATGCTGCTGACAGATGCGGTACTGCAGTGCTACACAGCAGCATTAATTTGCCTTTGCAAGGTAGCAGAGACGGTTACCATCCCTATTGTACCATCTGCCATTGTAAATTGGCGATGAGATGACGTTATCAGTCGTTCTGTACTGTCTGCTGCTGTCATGGGTGCTCCTGGCTGGCCTCGCTAAGGTCGGCTGGGGCCGCATGGGCAAAAATGGGAATGACTTCCTGGGTCATTCCCTTCTTTATGTTTTGTCTAAAAATAGAGTCAGTCCTGCCTAGAATATGGGGCAAGTGTACTAGAGAACCAGAAAGCACAGCCACTCCATGTCAGAGCCCCAGAGATCCCGCAGAAATGATGAGCTACATGCCATTCTAGGGGGTGCCCCTGCAGCAACCCCACCCTTTGCTTCCCTCCTTCCCCAACCCTTCTGGGCTGCCGTGGCAGTGTCTCCCCATTTGTGTGATGAAGTAATAAAGAATGCTGGAATAAGAAACACTGACTTTTTAGTGAGATAAAATGAGGGGGAGGAAGCCTCCTGCTGCTATGATAGTCCAGGCAGTACAGAATCTTTTCTGTAGACATGAAATGGGGGGGATGATAGAGCTCAGCCTTCAGTTGCTATGATGAGAACGGTTACCAGCCCTTCTGTACCATCTGCCAGGAATGACTGGGAGTCATTCCCATTTTTACCCAAGTGTCCCCGGCCGACCTCACCAATGCCAGCCAGGAGCACTCACGGGCTGATGATGACAATGGATAGCAGTCATATTGTACCATCTGCCACCAGAAAGGGGATTCTGGTGTTCAGCGCTGCAGCACCCCATCTACCAGCAGCATGCAGTAGACATAGGGTGACATCGAAAAAAGGTGAGAAACATTTTTTTCCCTTTTCTTTCGGGGGGGGGGAGGGTGTAAATTGATGACATATACCCTGAAACACCCAGGAAAATGTTTTTGACCCTTCAGGCATTGGGAGCTCAGCCAAGGATGCAAATGTTTTTCGGAGACTGCGGGGACTGTGGGATAGCTGGAGTCCTCAGTACCCCTTCCCTCCCTCCATGAGTGTCAATTTGATTCTTTGGCTTTCCATTACGCTTGTCACACAGCACTGTGCTGTGGACTCTGTATCATAGATGAGATTTTTTTTCAAATGCTTTGATATTTCGTCTTCTGTAATGGAGCTCTGATAGAACAGATTTGTCTCCCCATACAGCGATCAGATCCAGTATCTTCCGTATGATCCATGCTGGAGCTCTTTTTGGATTTGGGACTGCATCGCCACCCGTGCTGCTCAGAGCTCCACGCTGGGCAAACAGGAAATGAAATTCAAAAGTTTGCGGGGCTTTTCCTGTCTACCTGGCCAGTGCATCCGAGTTCAGATTGCTTTCCAGAGTGGTCACAATGGTGCACTGCGGGATACTGCCTGGAGGCCAATACCGTCGATTTGCGGCCACACTAACCCTAATCCGACATGGCAGTACCAATTTCAGCACTACTCCCCTCATCGGGGAGCAGTACAGAAATCAGTTTAAAGAGCCCTTTATATCAATATAAAGGGCTTTGTTGTGTGGACGGGTGCAGAGTTAAATCAGTTTAACGCTGCTAAATTCGGTTTAAATGTGTAGTGTAGACCAGACCTGAGATAGATCTAAGCACTCTACTCTTGGTGCAGACTCATAATGCATAGGACCAAATCCTGCTCTTTATTCCGGAGAATTCACTTCAGTGGCAATTCTTGTGTGAATTAAAGGGGGATTTGGCTCATAATTAGAAGTCTTTCCCTAGCAGAGGTTGGAGGATTATAGTGTGGATCTTGCATCCCTTCTCATTCACAAAGAGAGAGAGAGAGAGAGAGGTCAAAACTCCTCTGTGATCATTATTGAGGTCATTAACTCAGTGTAACTTAGGGTACAGACATTTGCTATTAGGGATACTCATGACCTTGTGGATTAATAGATTTCAATTTTCATCCCTGGTAAGAACTTCACACTCTGAATGCAAAACCAGCCTCATCACTCTGCTAAAACTGATTGCATGAACCAAGGCCATCTCAGTGAAATGCTTTGGGAGGCCTGAGACTGCTTTAAATTACATTGGGGAGTGAACCAGCTGTTACACTGGCCAGGGATCACCAGAGCATGGCAGCATTCTGCGCATACATTCTCCTTCTGGGTATGCCGCTAATGCCCTCTCTACTCTTGGATGGCTTGGAGGAGGTGATGTAGAGACAGTTATGTCAGCTAGGCATTCCCCATGATGAGTGGATCCTCAACTGCTTTGTTAGGGCACCTTATAGTCTCTTTGAACAGCAGGATCTGACCCAGGGGGGCTATACCAGTGCACAATTAGCATCAGATCATAATTAGATTTCTACTTCTTTGCCACCTGCCTCTACTTTATGACCAGTTTACATATAACATGTAACCTGTCAACATCACTGCTGAATCCGGGCCAGGTATTTATATGTGAGTTGCATTCACTCACTCAGGCTGCATTTGGCCAATTGATTTTGATATGGCATTGCTGGTGTAAATTAAAGAGCTTGGCGCAGTGGAATTCGCATGTGTGTAACGGACAGCAGAACTGGGCCCCTTTTGCTTGGTCCTACCACCACTTATGGTGGTTTCTCAGCAGTGTAACTCAATCGGCACAGTTTCCTGGCTGTGGCCAAAGAAGGCACAGCACACTCAGAAGGGTAGAGCTGATTGAAAGTTTTGGAGGTGAAAAACTGTTTTCATTGAAAGATGGGGTTTCAGTGACAACAGGTCATTTTGAACATATGATACAGATTGGAGGACGTGTGCTACTAATAATAGTAAGGCCTAGATTTTCCTGGATGGGATACCTGGCAGATTTCTTCACCAAATAGTCACCAAACCAACAAAAGGTGATGCCATTTTAGATCTGGTATTGATGAGTAGTGAAGACCTCATAGAAGAACTGGTTGTAGGGGACAGCCTAGATTTGAGTGATCATGAACTAATTCAGTTTAAATTAAATGGAAGGATAAACAAAAACAGATCTGCAACTTGGGTCCTTGATTTCAAAAGGGCAAGCTTTAGACAATTAAGGAAATTAGTTAGTGAAGTGAACTGGATGAGGCGCTCAAGGATCTGAATGTGGAGGAGGTTTGGAATTACTTTACGTCAAAGTTGCAGAAACTATCTGAAGCCTGCACCCCAAGCAAGGGGAAAAAATTTGCAGGGAAAAGTTGCAGACGATGCTGCATGAGCAAGCATCTCAAACAGGTGATTAAGAAAAGGCAGAAAGCCCACAATGAATGGAAGATGGGCTGGATCAGCAAGGAGAGTACCTCTGGGAGGTCAGAAAGTGTAGAGGTAACATGAGAACTGCCAAAAGCCAAGCAGAGTCAGACCTTGCAAAAGAAATTAAAACCAATAGTAAAAGATTATGTAACCATATAAAGAAAACAAGGAAAGAAGAAGTGGGACAGCTAAGCATTAAGAATGGGTAGGAGATTAAAGATAATCTAGACATGGCCCAACACTTGAATGAATACTTTGCCTGAGTTTTTAATAATGGCAATGAGGCACTTGGCGATCATGGCAGGGTGGCTAATGGAAGTCAAACTCAAACAGCTTAGTGGAACTAAATCAGGAGGCCTGGATAATCTCCATCCAAGAATATTAAAGGAACTGGCACATGAAATTGCAAGCACAGTAGCAAAGATTTTTAATGAATCTGTAAACTCAGGAGTCACATCCTATGACTAGAGGATTGCTAATGTAGTTCCTATTTTTAAGAAAGGGGAAAAAACGTGATCTGGGAAACTACAGGCCTGTTAGTTTGACCTCAATTATATGCAAGTTCTTGGATCAAATTTTGAAAGAGAAAGTACTTAAGGACATAGAGGTAAATGGTAACTGGGATAAAATACAACATGTTTTATAAAAGGCAAATTGTGCCAATCCAACCTGATCTCTTTTTCTGAGAACTGGGCTTTTTTATTTTGGACAAAGGAAATGCAGTAGATCTAATCTACCTGGATTTCAGTAAGGCATTTGATACAGATCCACATGGGAACTTATTAGTTAAATTTGAGAAGATGGGGATTAATATGAAAATTGAATGGTGGATAAGGAACTGATTAAAGGGGAGACTACAATGGGTCATGTTGAAATATGAACTGTCCGGCTCAGGGCCGGCTCCAGGCCACAGCGCACCAAGCACGTGCTTGGGGCGGTATGCTGCGGGTGGCACTCTGCCGGTTGCCGGGAGGGCGGCAGGCGGCTCCGGTGGACCTCCTGCAGCCGTGCCTGTGGAGGGTCTGCTGGTCCTGTGGCTCCGGTGGACTTCCCACAGGCGTCCCTGCAGAGGGTCCGCTGGTCCCGCGGCTCTGGTGGAGCATCCGCAGGCACGCCTGCAGGAGGTCCACAGGAGCCGCGGCACCGGTGAGTGGCAGAGAGCCCCTCGCGGCATGCCGCCGTGCTTGGGGTGGCGAAACGGCTAGAGCCGGCCCTGGTCAGGCTGGAGGGAGGTAACTAGTGGAGTTCCTCAGGGATCAGTCTTGGGACCAATCTTATTTAACAGTTTTATTAATGACCTTGGCACAAAAAGTGGGAGTGTGCTAATAAATTTTGCGGATGATACAAAGTTGGGAGGTATTGCCAACATGGAGGAGGACCAGAATATCATACAAGAAGATCTTGATGACCCTGAAAACTGGAGTAACAGAAATGGGATGAAATTTAATAGAGCAAAGGGCAAGGTCATGCACTTAGGGACTAAAAACAAGAATTTTTGCTATAAGCTGGTGACTTATCAGTTGGAAGTGACAGAGGAGGAGAAAGACGTGGGTCTATTGGTTGATGACAGGATGACTATGAGTCGCCGATGTGATGTGGCTGTGAAAAAGGCTAATGCAATCCTAGGCAAGGTGTTTCCAGTAGAGATAGGAAAGTGTTAGTATCATTATACAAGGCACTGGTGAGCACTCATCTGGAATGCTGTGTGCAATTCTGGTCTCCCATGTTTAAGAAAGATGGAACAGGTGTAGAGAAGGGCTACTAGGATGATGCGAGGAATGGAAATCTACTTTATGAGAGGAGACTCAAAGAGCTTTGCTTATTTAGCCTAACCAAACGAAGGCTAAGGGGTGATATGATTGCTCTTTATAAATACATCAGAAGGATAAATACCAGGGAGCAAGAGGAGTTATTTAAGTTAAATACCAATGATGACACAAGAGCAGCTCGATATAAACTGGTCATCAACAAATTTAGATTTCAAATTAGACAAAAGTTTCTAACCTTCAGAGGAGTGAAGTTCTGAAACAGCCTTCCAAGGGGAGCAGTGGGGGCAAAAAACCTACTGCCTTTGAGACTGAGCTTGATAAGTTTATGGAGGGGGTGGTATGATGAAACTGCCTACAATGGCATGTAGCCGATCTGTGACTGCTAGCAGCAAATATCTCCAATGGCTGGTGATAAGACACGAGATGGTGATGTCTGAGTTACAATGGAGAATTCTTTCCAAGGTGTCTGTCTGGTGGGTCTTGCTGACATTCTCAGGATATAACTGATCCCACCATATTTGGGATCAGGAAGGAATTTCCCCCTGGATCAGACTAGCAGAGACCCTGAGGTTTTTTTGCCTTCCTCTACAGCATAGGGCAAGGGTCACCTGCAGGTTTAAACTAGTATAAATGGTGGATTCTCTGTAACTTGAAGTCTTTAAATCATTCTTTGAGGACTTCAGTAACTCAATCAGAGGTTATGGGTCTATTACAGCACAGGTTCTGTGGCCTGCAGTGTGCAGGAAGTCAGACTAGTTGATCATGATGGTCCCTTCTGGCCTTACAGTCTATAAGTCTTTGGGAAAAAAAAGTTGTCATAGAAATTTTTAATTAATTTTCAATGAAAATTTTCAATTTTTTAAAAAAGTGCTGCAATTTTTCATTCAGAATGGTGGGAAAGTCTTTTTTTCTATTTTTAACTTTCTCCCTCCCCTCACCATGCCTTTTTTCCCCACTGGAAAACAGGAGGTAGGGGTGGAGAAAAAAAAGTGAGCTCAAATGAGGAGGTGTGAAAATTTGTAATGAAATTTTTCTAAAGGAAATGAAAATTTTCATTTCAAATTTTTCATTAAAAAAATCGGAAAATGTCAAAGGAAAGAAAACTTTTTAAAAATTCAAAAGATAAAACAAACTACTCTTGAGGAGGAAGATGCAAAGATGGGTCGGCTCTCCATCAAGCTGGTCTCCTAGGGAAACCCCAGCAATTTCCCTGGCATAGGAAGGCTCCAATCACACCCCCTTTCTCCTAGACAAACCTCATTTCCTGGCTGCAGGAACGGGAGGTAGCATAGGCGCCATTACTCTGTCTGTAAGCTACTGAAGGATTCACCCTAACCTGAGCCACTAACGGATTCCCCCTAACCTGAGCCATTAACTTACTCCTGAGTTACTCGTGATTTACAGTGGTGTGAGAGCAGAATCATGTCCTACATATACAGGGCCAGATGCTCACCTGGTGAACATTGGCATAGCTCCACTTATTTCATGACTAGAGTAGATGGGGCTTGAGAGGGCAAAACTGCAATAGTCACTGTTTTTGTGTGCATGAAAGCAAATGTAGCAAACAGTTAAAAGGACCATGTGAAGATTGTATGGCCTTAAAGGTACCCTACAGTGACAGCAGCCTTGGTTTGCAGATCTCTGCTTAAGGCATCTTTGAAATGAATATATATGTTAAATTGCTCATTGCTACAAAACCAAAAGGATCCCAATGAAAGTGCAAAAAATCTTCCATACTAACATAGTCATACCTGTGTTAAGGATCACCCACTAACCACAGTCGCTTGTCTCAACAGCCAATAAAATCTCAGTCTCCATGAGAAATCCTCAGTATTAATAACATTATATTGTGTGGTAGCCACCTATTAAAACTATAAGGAAAATAGTAGTCCTTTGTGTGGCTGTTATTAACAGCTTTCACTATATTTATTTTCTTGAGATCCAGTTAGTCAATTGATTGGACAGTTTGACATCTTCCCCATATAGGTTTGAAGACGAGTTTGCAGGACGCTCCAGCTGGTAACCATGATTATAAATATTCTTGTGCCTTTTATTTTTTAATACAAGAATCTTTCTTGGGTGAATCTTAAAAAGTTTGGAGTCTTACCTCAGTTTGGTTAAACTTAACCCAGAAATCAAGGGCCAGATTCTCAGGTGACATTCATCCAAAGTTAACGGAGCTATGCTGAGCCTTTAAGAACACAGTATTTGTCCATTCCGTCTGGTATCCCGTCTTTGGAAATAAATGGACAATTATGCTTCAGGAAAACATCTCCCCATAACCCCTACAAACCCAGTCCTGGGCCAGATCAGGGGTCGGCAACCTTTCAGAAGTGGCGTGTCGACTCTTCATTTATTCACTCTAATTTAAGGTTTCACGTGCCAGTAATACATTTGAATGTTTTTAGAAGGTCTCTTTCTATAAGTCTATAATATATAACTAAACTATTGTTGTATGTAAAGTAAATAAGGTTTTTAAAATGTTTAAGAAGCTTCATTTAAAATTAAACTAAAATGCAGAGCCCCCTGGACTGGTGGCCAGGACCCGGGCAGTGTGAATGCCACTGAAAATCAGCTTGCGTGCCACCTTCGGCACATGTGCCATAGGTTGCCTACCCCGGGCCAGATCTGCTGCTGCTGAAAGATTATTTTCAGCTCTGTTGACTCTGGATGAACAAAAGGACTTCAATGAAGATATATCAATTTACATCAGGTGAGGATCTGTCCCAATGAAACTAGCCAATTATACAAAGGTACATGGGGGATGGGGATAGACTTCCTTCTTGATGTGAACAGGTAATTAGATCAGACGTTGAAGTGTGAGATTTTTATTACCCTTTTTTAACTTGCACAGCTACTGAACAAATATTATAACTTTCTCATAGTATTTTGGTACTTCCACTTCTGGTGCCAGCTGAAATCAGGAAGTGCAGGAGTAGGCGGAAACCTATAAATCCTGGAATCCTTAAAGTTACACCTACAAAACGGAATGGCTGTCAAGGCTGGTTAATTTTACAATCTAACTGCTTTGGCAGTGTCATTCCAGCTATTCCCAGAGCCTGTGCACCTTCCCACTGACTTCACCAGTGATGCTCGGATACTTACAAGGAAGTAAACAAAAGGGACTCATGGGGGGGTTTTTTCCATAGAAACAGAGGGGAAAATGTCACTGTTTGCCAAGTGGTAAAGGACAAAATCAGTGGGGAAGGAAATTTTATTGTCGCATGTTCAAAGGGGATGTTAGAAACAACAGAGAAGGGGTTGGGGGTGGGGGAGAGAACTCTACAGAAAGAAGTTTAAGCAGTATATCAAAATACTACTACTAATGCATTAACCTTTGAGCACTATATCAATCATGATGTGATGTTTACATCAACAGTGGCCTGAGCAACATTTTAAATGCAATACAATCCTCTTTACTGCAAGGGTTTCAGAGATTTCTGAAATCCCAAAGCTTTGGATGAACAGAGTTTTGGATAGACGGGGAAGCAATATATTGTGTGCACTGATGCTGGAGGGTGTAGCTTTCATTAACCAGATGTTTCAGTTAAGTAGGGTTTGTTGTAATAAAGACAAGAAAGCTGCTTTAAAAGAGTTGCTGTGGAGAGAAAGAGCCATGTGACTCATCCCAAGTTTCATATTCTCAGCTGCACTGAGCTTCTGCAAAAAGGAGCTGGTTGTGGCCTGATTTTTGTGGCGTATTCTATGCCAGCCCTGGTCTTGGAGTATCTCAGTACAGCCTGTGGGCTGCTTTAAGCTATGCCAGCTGGCCATAGTCCCCACAGGGTCATGCACAAGCTGGGGATAGCATGCCCTGGCCAAGCCCTCTTCCCATCTATTTGCATAAGAGTATGAGTTTACCCTGGACGGACATTTCCTTTTAGCCCTGCTCACAGCCTATTGTGTAGTTGGCTGTCACCCTGCACCCAAGGAAGTGCCTACAATCTAGTGGTAATGATATGTGCACATAGTTTGTAAAGCACTTCTAGTCAGGGGAAAATACATAAAGATTCATTGAGATGAACTGGAACTAGCATCCTTCCAGGGATTTTAGACTAAATGTAACCATGGCAGGGGATCCTCAGGAAAAAGAATTAGCTGTTGTCTACCGTGGGTTACAGTTCCCTATGCAGTGAGGGGTGCGGGCTGGCTGGTTCATTTGAGTATTCTTTCACCTGCCATTGCATACTGTTGTAATCATAATGAATCCTCGATACACAGTGGGCTCAATCCAGCCCTCCAATACACATTTGTCACTGCATATCTGACAGCTGGTCATTTGAGGTATCAATGCCAATTCATTTTCTGTTCAGAACTGCAATGATTTCTAGATATTGGTCACATACGCAGCCATCAAAATTATTTTAAATGGTGAGACCAGCATGAACACCCCCTTCCTTTCCAGGGGGAATGAGCGCTACTGTGATACATTCACTGTGGACAGGAACACAGCTTTCAAAATGAGAACAATGGCTGGGGGAGGGGAGCTGGCATCACAAATCCCCAACTCCAAACAGGAAGCACTCTGCATGTCTTCAAAGGATTTATAAACACTGGAAGCTGAGTAGAATTCAAGAGAACAGCTACAGCTACAGCAGGACAAATTAATTTGTCCAAAAGCTGCACATACAGTCACTGGAGCAGAATTTTTGAGGCCGTCATATATCCTGTTTTCCTTACAATCACACACACAAGCAAATCATAAAGCTGCACCTGGTATAGCAGGACTTTGCTAGTGGGTTTCTTCACAACAGAAGCCATTTTGGTCCATTGAATCCCAAGATGGGCCCAAGCCAGAACAACACATCTAAATGCCTTTGAACTTTGAGGAAGTTCATATCCTAACTCATTGGCTCTGACCCATTTCTAACTAAATCACTGCATGGCTGGCACCAGGTAGTACTCTCCATTTTCCTTATAGCAGCAGCCACTAGTGTTCCTGGTTTGTAGCTGAACCAGTTCAAAGGAAACACAGGCTGACCCAAATCTTAGAATCAAACTTATTTTTGAGATGTGAAAAAATTACACGTTTTAGTTAACTTTATAGTTCAGTTATTTTTCATTTCCACTTGCTTCTACATTTCCTGGATCCTGCTGGGAGGTGAAGCTACAAAACACAAAGTGAGAGACTGTTTGGGTGAGCTTTCCACTCATGTTTTACAGTCACCAGATAATATCACTAATGCTTTGCATCCCTGTCATCCAAGGATCTCAGAATACTTTGCAGACTCTAATGAATTAACCTATACCTCACCACTGTGAGATACGTGTAACCCTTCTGCCAATTGGAGCCAGCAGCAACCAGGCCTGAGTTCAATATCTAGAGGATCCTATCCATTGATACAGCACAGAACCAGCCTGAGCCCCCACCCCGTAACCTGGGAAATGTACATACGACCCCTGGGTGCCTTTGAGAGGCAATACTTCCCCATTTGCAAGCACAGAGTCTGAGTGTAGAAAAGAAACTTTTAATAAAAGGAGGGAAGTAACTCAGTGTTAATTTGGGAAAAAACACCGCAAACAGGGTTCATAAACATAAACCATTAGTAAAAGACCCACCCCCAAGTAGGTTGGGCAGTGTCTTTTTCCCCTCAGGTTCTTAAGTCCAGCAACCCAAAAGTCCCTTTCATAGTTGCAGTCCTTGGTCAGTGCAGACCCAGAGTTCAGAGGTGCATCTGCTGAGTTCACTTCCCCCCAGGGTGGGGTAAAAAGGTAAAAAGGTACCTTACTTGCTTCACTGCTTGGGCACTCACTTGCTGTCCCTCTCTACTAGCCACTCTGCTGGCTGCCTGCTCACCACTCTCGCTACACCTCTCCACCAGCCGCCCTGCTGGCCACCTGCTCACCACTCTTGCTGCACCTCTCCACCAGCCACCCTGCTGGCCGCTCATCGTGCCTCTCTGCCACACCAGGCACTGATTCACCAGCTGACTGTCAGTCACCTTCTGCTATCACCTGCCTCTCTGCTGTGACCTGTACACATCAGTCTCTTAGCAATTTCAGCTCTCAGTGGTTTTTAAGCTCTTAGCAGGCAGGGCATAAACACAGTCCTACCACAACTGATTTCAGCTCTGGGCATTTAACACAACAAAGAGGCTCCTAATGAAGCCTATTTAGCTCTATTCTTTGAACAGTGGGGATGAACAGGTTAAATCACTCTAGGGAGAACCCTTGATGAGGGTGTGCAGCCTCCTGGCTAAAGATATCTGTCCCCATCCACTCCTACTTTCATAGGGCTCTGACATTTGAGCCCCTGGCTTAATAAGGTTCTTTTAACTGAGGGTGGCCCCCTCATTTGGGACAGGTTAAGCACAGTCCTGCTTTCCTGTATTGCTACAACAATTACAACATTGGTATCCATATTTCACTACCCCTGCATTCAGTACTAAGGTGATTTGTACCCAACACTAGCCAAAGCTGATCACTTTGACTCCATTGTATCTTCTGAATATGTAAGTAAAGCAAGAGCAAACTGTATTTATATAAACATACCCAAGTCATTCCCCCTCCCAGCTACCTGTCAGGGAAGCATTCATGCAGATCCTGTTTACATCAGTCTTACTATTCCCATTTTACAGATAGGGAAATGGAGGCAAGAAATGGTAATTTGGCTTGCCAAAGGTCACATTGTTAGTAAGAAACAGAGCTGGAAATAGAATGCAGGATTTCTGACTCCCAGATAACCAACTGAACAACTGTGTGCTTGCCCAAACCAGCCTAAAATATTTTTTAAAATGAGTGTGACTAATAATAAATAATGAATGAATCTCTGCCACAAAACGTTCCAGTGTGCAACATGGCAATGGAAGGCTAAATATCCAAAAGGGTCTCAGTCTGGCCTCTGAAATTAAACCCACAATTCTTCACAACTAAATTGGGTCATTGGACACCTGATTCACCACAGCGTTACTTGGATTTTACGTTGGTGTAATTCCATTGAAGTCAGTGGGGCTGCACTGACATAAAGCTGTGATCAGTTCCATTCTGTACATGTGCAAATCTGAGTATGCACAAGCACACGGGACATGAAAATTGTGGGTATAATTTTAGAAGACACTTTTGAACATCTGGCCCAAAGGTCTGTGATTTAGGACAGCAGGATGTCCTGTAAGTAGAGAGCCTGCTCATGCTCTCCAAATCCTTACTGAGGCCAAACTCCTATTAACTTCAGTGTTTTTTGGCCTCAAGAAAGGGTGTGGGACTAAGCTCATTATCTTTGTTTCTTAGGTGATTATCTACTCTTGCTGCTCACTCTCTACCTGAAACCTGGTGGTATCAAAATAATCTCCACATTAACCAACTGCAGTGTCAAAAACACAGGAACATAATTTGCAATCCAAAAGCCTGGCTCTTTAAGCAAAGATCCCATTTTCAATTTGATGGTGAACAGGGACCTTGACTAACTTTCTTTCCGTATGGCCTCTTGTACACCAATTGTGCTGTATAAGCAAATAACAATCACAATAATCAGGCACATGGCCTTAGAAATCCGAGATGGACTCAAGCAGCCAAGTTTTGACCCTCATCCAAACTTTCCAAGAGTTCTGAGTTGAGAATATGACTTTTGATTTGGCCCATTAGAGAAATGGTGATGCCCTTGAAGATTAGATCCAGATCTAACTCAGGTTCCCCATCAGTTGAAGAGGTTTGGAATCAGGTGTTGGTTTGCGGATCATCTCTCTGACTAATTCAAATGAGGGCTAAGAAAGGCATATTTAGAAGATATAGGACATATGGGTTTGTTTGAGGTATCCTCCTCCATTGTTTCAACTAACTGGTTTGGTGACACAGTAAGTACTATCCCTTGATCTCTTGGTGCTTTGCTGGATCTCAAGCCCAAGTTTCAGTGCTTAGCTTCTGTGTTTTTTCCCTGTCTGTTTGTTTGAAGAGGTGTCTCTTTTTTTACTTGTTCTTTGGAGGGGGGAAACTATTATTGTTGTCTTTGTGTTGCTGCAGTATAATGTTCCAGGATTCCTCCATTCCCAGCTGCTGGATTCAGAAAGCTTTTCCTTTTTAAACTTCCTGTTCAGATAGGGTGGGGGTGGGAAGTGGGGGAAGAGGGGGGAGGTTAGGCATTGAATAAAAGGAATTAACCATTTCCCTTCTCTGACCTTTGGGAATTTCCGTATGTGAAAGTTGCAGTTTGTATGTCCAAGAATTATTAATGATGGAATGTTACTGAATGGATGTGAGACAGACAACCTTAGAATGGTCTCTCTACAGGGCTGGGGGAGGGGAGGGCAAAGGGGAGAGATTAGAAGCAGGAAGAATAAAATATATAGAAGGATACATATTTTGCAGTTATAAGAACTTCTTATCTTGCCAAAGATCTGAGCGTGTTTGTGGCTTCCATCTGCTGTGCCATGTTTCAGCGTCTGCTCTCAGCGGAGAGCAAGAAGAAACCTGGAAAATACATTTCTGTGATTAGCTCTCATGACTCACTCCTTCATCTTAGAGGGTTTCTATCAGCATCTCTTGGAGAATTCTGTCATTCATATAGATCCCTCCAAGGCAAAAAGCCATCCCGGCTGAAGTTAGAATTGTGTTTATATTGAATATTGTGCTACCTTTACCCAGACCTTTAAAAATTTTCCCCATTTAGAACAGTGGTTAAATTAATAAGAATGACCTAGTCTTTTTTTATTATTCTCCCCATCTTCCTTAAACAAGATCCACCTGTACATGGTCTGAACCTACCATATTTTCTTGGCACTACACAAAAACATGCATACTCATGCAAACTTGCCCACCCCAAACAAATAAGTGCACACTTTGAGATACATAAACATGCACCCTCACACATATATGCTCCTATGTGTACATACACAGACATGCAATCCCGAACAAGTGCACACATACACTTATGCATGGAACTGAATGCATACAAACTGGTTCACACATGTGCTGACAGCCTTAGGCCTAGGCACCCTAGATAGACCTAGGCCCTGCTCTTTCAGCGGTCCTATGCCACTCCTTACTCAGCCTGCCAAAGTAGCATTTCTTGTCTGAAGTCCTCTCTGACTCTGGCATCAGTGGGCCAGAGCAGAGAAAGGAAGGTTGCTTTTTAGTAACTGGAGTTCTCTGAATATATTATTTGCCCATGCAGATCCATCCTGTAGGAGTTGTGTGCCGTAGCTCAGGTGACATAGCTCATAATTCCCAGAGTAGGTAGCTGGAGAAGCAATTCCATGTGGGAGGGTGAATTCTCCAACTGCCCCCCACCTATTTTTCCCACTTAGAAAGTTGTGATTCGGCTCCATCTTGTGGGAGGTTCACCAGAAACCACTGAACTTCACAAACCAATGAGGGGAGCTTTAGGGATTAGCTGGCAGGCAGGAGGTAGTAAAGCCAGAGTGAGGTATGTGCTTAGGGAGAGTGAAATGGACATGGCCCCACATGTTGCTTTGAGTAGGGCACCACAGAACCCAGTGCTGACTCCATGCATATACAAACAGACAATGCACATGCACACACATTCACTACAGCTAACGGGACCTCTTGCTGAACATCAGGCAGAGACCCTTTGCACTTACAGGAACAGATCCTCTGCTGGCGTCAACAGAACTACCCAGATTTACATTAGCTGAGAATCTAACGCACAGAGTGTAGTTGTAAGCATTGACCCATGAAGCCATTCGTGACACGTCATTATACAGAGCTCCAATCTCTCACTCATCTAACAAACAATTACAGAGAGAGTTCCTAATAATAATAAATAATATCATCATGATGAATAATGCCTATTCACAATGATTTGTAAGGCTCAGAAGACAAAGTGTTGACCTCAGAGGGACCTTCACTGTATGCCATTCTTGTAGTACTGTCTAGCCAATTTCTTCCTTCTAAGTGTTTAACAAAACCTGACACGATTAATTTGGGAGTACAGAACCCTCCTCATGCACCGGGGTGATGGAGCCAGATTGAGGGGAACTTTATTGTCTATATGAGACAAGAGGACAGGTGTTCCTAGGGGAGGAAGACATCTTTACAAGTTTCAGGATGATAGAGTACACTCAGGTGGAGGAGTAAGGAAACGTTTTTCTCTCCCATGCTGTAGGATGATAGAGACAGTTGAGAGAAGGTGTCTTTTCTCCCATGCTACAGGAAAATAGCTATGAGGGAAGCTTCTTTTTACAATGTCTAGCTAAGCAATCCTTGTCTGCTGCTGCCCTCCACACTTTCATAATCCTGTAGATGCGACAGGGACCAGCCGGTGCATCAAAGGCATGTTAAGCTACTGCTGTGCTGTGAAAGAGGGGGAGAAATTCTGTTGACTGTGACAAATTGGAGAAGCTCGGGGGGGAGGTGCTTGCCCTTTTATTGGAGGGCTGCTTGAATTTGTGCACTGCTAAAGGGATTAGACCAGCGTGTGGCATGTTTCTGATTCTGACAGAAACTTGAACACGCTCTAGTAGTGCTATAAAGAGAATGGCAACTTCAATGGCCAAGAGGTGGGGAATCCTTGTTCTGTGTGATTAGCCACACTGGAAAACACTGTGAGTATATGAACTGTGCATATAACTAGCAGAACTTCACTGCACCAAAGGCGGCGGAGTTGCAGAAAAAAGAATTTCCAAGCATTTTTTTCAAAATATATCTGTCACATTTAGTGCTTGTAGAAGCTGCTGCTGCTGCTGCTTTGAGAGCACTGGAGAATGAAGTCCTCTATTTACTGCAAAACTGATAGGGCAAAGGCAGTTGCCACCCAACAAACTTGTTTAATCCTGACTTGGAAGGATCACTTCTAGGGTTAGAGGGGACTTCAGGGTCCACAGCCATTCAGTCCTTGTTTGTTCAGCTGCAACTGCCAACAAGGGGACCAACTGTGGTGGCTTTGTGACATGAACATCTAATACGAGATGCTAGATGGAGACATGTTTCCAAGGTCCTCAAATAACTGATAGCAAGTTTGATTTGCTACTGACCTGAACCAGAATCCAACCCATAACTTAAAGAAGAAATCAGCTCTGATCCTCATTTACAGGTTCCATGTCCCTGAACATACACCCCTTCCTGCTGACCATGCAGACTCAGCCCTGGAGTGGTGGTGGGATGGTGGCCTAGTTCCATTAGGAAGCTGACTCTTGTCATCTCCAAGAGAATACGCTCCAATTAATGGTGTGCATCTTTTATAATGAGTAGAGTTGTAGAAAGAGAGTCAGGTTTTAGGTGGGACCTAGTTTGGTGTGATACCAGGGGTTCAGGAACCCAACCTGGAGCCAGGCTGCTACCACAGTGTCAGAGTGTGAACTGGTCTTTTAAGGGAGTGCTGGGTTCAGCCTCACCTGTGACTAGTTTACCATAGTTTACCCTAGTCCAGGGGTCATGTGATGGGACCGTGTGACTAGGAACCAGACTTGTTGGGGTATAAGTGCAGCCTGAGGTCAGCCAGGGAAGAGGCGCAACGTAACAGGCAATCTGTGCGAGTTGCTTCATACAGTGACTCTGCCCTTAGTGCCAACTGTATGTTAATAAAATAAACTCTTGGAAAAGGGGGCGCTCTCGAGAAAACACCCGCCATGTGGCGTTTGTGGAAGAAGGGCAAACTGAGGCAGTGGCAACGTCTGAAGCCAAATTGGGTATGCCCTGCCACACAGATAAGCACAGGCCCCTCTGCATGTGACACCAACTTCTACGCATGCTCAATACAGATCTATTTCCTACAACTCTGTCTGCCTGCTGCATCACTCATTGCTAATGAGAGGGATGAAGGAATTTTTACATTTAATTTCATGATCTTCAGTGGATAATTTTGTGGTGTGGATCAGAAGGTGGATATGAAGTCCACAGGCTCCTCCTTATACATGCTGTAAGTGAATCACTTGATTCAGCCTCTGTGGGGGACAGTATCCTGCACTTCCAAAGAGGCATAAGCCAGAGCCACAGCTGGTGTAAAATTATATAGACAATAACTGGATCTTTTCTGGCTCAGGGTCTGATTTTTTCCCTCGCGCTAGCTTTATATTGATGTAGCTCTATTTATTTCAGTGGAATTACAGCTAATTTACATCAGGGATGAGGAAGAGAATAATCCTGTGATCTGTCAAAGTTAGACTCAGGACTCACAGTTTGTCAGACCACTCTGTTTTATTAGCGCAGCGCTCAACCAATAGCACCCAGATAATGTGAGTCGCCATGCAAGACCCAAACAGTCTTATTTATACAGATAAAAGAGCGGGAATTAGACAAAGGGACAAAGAAAGCAAAACTGTAAAATTCACCTGGGGCACAGCATGCATATCCTACTTCCTTACTAACTCTTATCCATCTAAGGCTAATACTTCACCAATTGCCCTTAAACGGTGCAATTGTTCTATGTTAATGTCTGTATTCCTGACACCGGGATTGCAGCATTCCAACAATTTTGCTTAAAGGTACAGATAGCATTTCTTTAATCCTTTCTATTTTCACAATATAATTCATTCTACTTTCACAGATCCTACTTCTTCCAGAGGACCCAGATCCTCAGCAGATGTAAATCTACGAAGCTCTTCTGATATTAAAGGAACCACACCAATTTATACCAGGTGGTGATCCATCCCCTAATGTGCCATGAAACAATATATTAAAAACCCTTCAGATGCTCAAGAGGTTCCTATCTGGACCAACATGATCTTGCCAGCAATTTACCTTCATTTTCCTACTCAAAAAAGGTGAGATGTACCAGTACATGCCAAACTCCAGAGCTCACTCACATTGATTTTCACATACAGATATTTCACGTATATACTGAGGCTGCCTTGAACATACAGTACAGAAAACAGGCCAAAGCTAGTGCGAGGTATACTATGAACAGGGCTCCCTGAAACCCCAGTCTGCCATCAATAATATTAGATTGAAATGCTCTGGAAATACACAGTAAAGCTGCAGCAATAAGTTGTGTCTTTTTCCGAACCCAACTCCTACATCTCCATACATGCAAGACACACCTTCAAGCGTACCTCTGTTGCCCTCAAACTGTGTGAATATAGCTAGATAATAAGTAGTGATGCCACTCTTAATCCAGTGCTCTAAACTTCATTCACAGCTTGCCTTCCCTCGCCAGCGGACCAGTTGCATGGGCTTGTGCATGGCAATTGTGTTTCAGTGCTAGCCAGGGTGCTATCAGAATGAGCTTGGTTAGAGCAGTGCCTTGCTAGTGCTAACAAAGATTACTGCAGATTGAGCATCATCTCAACCGGGTCCTGTTCATACTAGCTGGGACGCCAGCAACATGACCTTCCTCACAACAGTGCCCCTTCAGTATCAGTTCAGGCTGCAATAGAGTTAGCCTCCTCAAAGCTAGGCTCGTTCCAGATTAACACAGACCCCCAGCAATGTGAGCTTACTCACAGTCGTTTTGTGTGAGGACCTCCTCAGGCTTCAGCAGTGCAGGACAAACTAAACATTTGTTTCCCATCCCCATCTTTTGAGCATGAGTCAGTTCATGATGCACACATCTGTTGCTGCTGACTAATCATACTGAAGTGGTAACACAGGCAGAGTTCTGGCCTCCACATGGCGTACAGTCATTGCCTACATTTAGAATTTAATCAGGGATGCACGTGAGCATTAAAGGGGACATCAAAATGAAACCTCCAGTTTCACTTCTCCAAGAGGTTGCCAGTCAGAGTGATCTGAAATGCAAGTAAATAACAAACAAATACTAAGGAAACTGGCAGAGAGTTTTCATGGACCAAAGACTTTCTGACCTGAAATCAGTCAAAAGCCATGAGAGCCATAGTGCTTAACTCAGATAATCTGCCTTAAAAATACACAGCAAGTTCAGGGTTGTGTCCATTCTAATGCTTGGCTTATCTATTTTTGACCATCCAGTGTTTAGAGTTGCTGATGCACCATGGCTTCACAAAGATGACATTAAGGACAATGCGAGTTAGTTAGCTGGATACATTTCCCACATCATGTTTGTGACACCATTGGTGAGAGACAGGACTTTGAGATCTTTATGGTGCTGGCACTGGCAGCTGGTGAGGCTATGGAAACCCAGAGGGTAGTTGTGAGCTAATGTTCCTCTGTCCCAAGGATTATCTCCAGGAAGGTGCCACAGTGGTCTATATTATCACCCCTCCTGTTCAATGTGTATATGAGGCTGCTAGGAGAGTGAATGAAGACACATGGGCTGTGATGTATTCCATATGTTGATGCACCCAGCTCCCAGCTGAGCAGCTTTGGGAAGTGTTGTCAGGGGGTATTGTCATTAGCTGATGGCATTGGTCAGCAGCAAATTACCACCTTCCTGGAGCAAGAGGGAAACAGGGAGGGGACTGTGCACTCTGAGCCACAATTCCTTTCCTGGAATGCTCTGGAGTGGTGCAACATCATACCACCTTTTCCTATGGGCTGTGTACCTGGGACACAATCTCTCTCAAAGGGCTACTCACAGAGTCAAGTGCTACTCACTGTGAGTAAGTGTGGCAGAATTGCAGAGGGTTATTTGTTTAGGTATCACTTGTGAGTCTACATTGGCTTCTGTGGGTGGAGACCCTGCTATAGATTCGCCAGCAAAGCTCTTTGGCAACTCATGGCAGAACTTAAAGCTTAACTACCATGGATGATGGCAGTGGAAACACCTCCTGCTCTCTCCAAGGGGTGAATCAGAGGCCTAGTGTGCAGTCTGGTGCAGAGAGGTGCACTGGCGAGGTGAACATGGCCCACACAGCCCTGCACACAGCACACAGAAGGGGAGCTTAGTCTAGTTGTCTGTAAACAGTGGCACTGTGCAATACAAACACAGCAGACAGTCCCAGTCTTGGAACATTTCATGTCCTCCTTGGGAACAGCATGCTAGAAAACAAGATTTTGGCTTGCTGCCCTAAAACACATTGCTGAGGGAGTTAGGACAGTTGGGCAGGGATAAGGGAAGGGCTGGAATGAAATTTTTCAGATTTGATTTGTTTTCAAGTCTCTTTGTCCCAGGTAGCCTCTTTTGTTCTGCTTCTTGTTCCCATCTTTGTCTCTGGTGCCCCTTCGGTCCATCTCCCTGGGCTGTCTGGAGGAAGTCAAAGATCCCCAGGGCAGTTTTTCAGACCAAGTAAGAGATGACCCCAGTGTCCTGGCCAACATTCTGACTGTGAAGACAGCAGGTTCTAATGTCCCACTATGAGTGTGGGAACTATACAGAGCCACTGCACTGTCTATTTTAGGTACTTATATGGCCCCTATTACAGAGCCACTCATGAGCTTTAATATGTTTATCCTCACAACAACACCCCTGTCATCCCCATTGTACAGATGGGGAACAGAGGCTAAGTGACGTGCCCAAGGTCACACAGGAAGCCTGGGGCAGAACAGGGACTTGAACCCAGCCCTACCAAGTCCTAACTAACACTCTGTCCACTGGAGATATTTCCCTCCTGCAGAACAGCAGCAACCTCCATTAAAGTCCATGGGAGTTACTGATAGGTACCCTGTGCTGGGGAGACTAGAGCTCCCAGGATCTCCAAGGCCTGGTCTACACTAAGAGTTTAAACAGATTTTAGCAGCGTTAAACCGATTTAACGCTGTACCCGTCCACACAACGAGGCCCTTTATATCGATATAAAGGGCCCTTTAAATCGGTTTCTGTACTCCTCCCCGACTAGAGGAGTAGCGCTGAAATCGGTATTACCATATCGGATTAGGGTTAGTGTGGCCGCAAATAGATGGTATTGGCCTCCGGGCAGTATCCCACAGTGCTCCACTGTGACCGTTCTGGACAGCAGTCTGAACTCGGATGCACTGGCCAGGTAGACAGGAAAAGCCCCGCGAACTTTTGAATTTCATTTCCTGTTTGTCCAGTGTGGAGCTCTGAGCAGCACGGGTGGCAATACAGTCCCAAATCCAAAAAGAGCTCCAGCATGGACTGTACGGGAGATACTGGATCTGACCGCTGTATGGGAAAACAAATCTGTTCTATCAGAGCTCCGTTACAGAAGACGAAATGCCAAAGCATTTGAAAAAAATCTCCAGGCTATGATACAGAGTCCACAGCACAGTGCTGCGTGACATGCGTAACGGAAAGCCAAAGAATCAAATGGACGCTCATGGAGGGAGGGACGGAGTACCGAGGACTCCAGCTATCCCACAGTCCCCACAGTCTCCAAAAATCATTTGCATTCTTGGCTGAGCTCCCAATGCCTGTAGGGTCAAACACATTGTCTGGGGTGGTTCAGGGTCTATCTCGTCAATTTACCCCCCCTCCCCCTCCGTGATAGAAAAGGGGAAAAAATCGTTTCTTGACTTTTTTCAATGTCACCCTATGTCTACTGCATGCTGCTGGTAGACACGGTGCTGCAGCAGTAAACAGTAGCATCCTCTCTCCTCCCCTCCCCGGTGGTAGATGGTACAGTGCAGTAGGACTGATAGCTGTTCTAATCATGAGCCCGTGAGTGCTCCTAGCTGGCCTCAGGTGAGGCCGGCCGGGGGCGCCTGGGTAAAAATAGGAATAATTCCCAGTCATTCCCAGCAGATGGTACAGAACGGCTGGTAACCGTCCTCATCATAGCAACTTGGGGCTGAGCTCCATCAGCCCCCTCCCTTTCATGTGTAAAGAAAAGATTCTGTATTGCCTGGACTATCATAGCAGCAGGATGCTGGGCTCCTCTCCCCTGCACCACTTAATGTCCTGCCTGGACTATCATAGCAGCTGGAGGCTGCCTCCCCCTCATTTTATCTCACTAACCAGTCAGTGTTCCTTATTCCTGCATTCTTTATAACTTCATCACACAAATGGGGGGGACACTGCCACGGTAGCCCAGAAGGGTTGGGGAGGAGGGAAGCAACGGGCAGGGTTGTTGCAGGGGCACCCCCCATGAATGGCATGCAGCTCATCATTTCTGCAGGATCTGACACGGAGCAGCTGTGCTCTCTGGTTCTCTAGTACACTTGCCCCATATTCTAGGCAGAACTGACTCTATTTTTAGATCCATAAAGGAGGGATTGACTCAGGGAGTCACTCCCATTTTTGCCTTTGCGCCCCCAGCTGACCTCAGCCAGGGGCACCCATGATGGGCAGCAACGGTACAGAATGACAGATAACCGTCATCTCATCACCAATTTACAATGGCACAGCAGACGGTACAGAACAACTGATAACCGTCTCTATCATGCAAAGGCAAATGAATGCTGCTGTGTAGCGCTGCAGTATCGCCTCTGTCAGCGGCATCCAGTACAGATACGGTGACAGTGAAAAAGGCAAAACAGGCTCCATGGCTGATATGCTATGGCGTCTTGCAGGGCAATCCAGGGGAAAAGGGTGCGAAATGATTGTCTGCCATTGTTTTCCCGGAGGAAGGAATGATTGATGACATTTACCCAGAACCACCCGCGGCAATGATTTTTGCCCCATCAGCCACTGGGATCTCAACCCAGAATTCCAAGGGGTGGAGGAGACTGCGGGAACTATGGGATAGCTACGGAATAGCTACCCACAGTGCAAAGCTCCGGAAATCAACGCTAGCCTCGGACCATGGATGCACATTGCCAAATTAATGTGCTTTGTGTGGCCGCATGCACTCGACTTTATACAATCTGTTTTACAAAACCGGTTTATGTAAAATCGGAATAATCCCGTAGTGTAGACGTACCCTCAGTCATTCAGTATTCATTCACATAAACCTCATCATTCCAAGGCACTTCACAAATTATGTCCATAGAGTACCACTAAAGGGCGGCCATCTCTGAAGTGGCGAGTGGCAGCAAATTGGCACATAGCTCACTAGTTGAGATGGGTGAAGAGACATTTTAGCCAATAACTGGGGTCACACCCTACTCTTATAAAAGTCCCATGGGATCTTTAGAGCCACAGTTTTAAAGGAGATTCAACCTGGCCTCTAATTTTGCACCTATAATTGACTGTGGGTGCAAATGAGAGTATTCTGATATCTAGCTATCTTAGTGGAATAAAAACCTGATTTGGGTCAGTGTTACAGAGGTTAAACTCTTGTCACGTGGCAGGGGTCAGTATCCACTAACTCCAGTGACTTCTGTTACAATTAGAAGTCTAAATGCACTGATTTGCACCCATTATGTCCACAAATTGACACCTTCATTTGAATGTGTGGTTAAAACACATCTCTTACTGCTTACGCACAGACAGAACCTTGGCCTTAAGATCTCACCTGAGAAATTCTCCCCATAGTAAACTGCATAGTACTTAATTTATCCTCCTTAGAAGAATGAAGGGCTGAGCTGACCATAGCTGTATTAAAACCTATGATTCTAGGGAGTTTACATATTGCAAACCTGTTACTGAGGCCAACCCGCTCCATTTGCTTTAGAAAGTGTGGAGGGAGATATAGTGAGTAGATCTAAATTCTCTTCAAGCCCCTAGCCACAGAAGAGGGAAGGCTGTTGATCTCTTGTTTTATGGAAAACTAGTTCAGGTCACAGGACTTCTTCCCTCCCATCCTCCTCCTCCTTCTCTCCCAGGAGAACATTCACACAATAGCCAGCTTAGATTTGCCATGGTACTTTCAAGAGCTTCACATGCTGCCTGGTTGTGCCTGTGCCGGAAGCTGGAGCAGTGCTGCGTACAGTACACCAGGGACGGAGGAAAGCTTTCTGGAAGCAGTAGCCACGCTCTTACTCTATGTACTTTTTCCACACTCATACACATAGAGGATTTGAGAACTCTTTAAAAGTAGGGTCGGGCATGTAATTTGCCAGTCTCATATTTGCCTTGAGGAACCCTTCCAGACAACGTCCCCAGCAACATCTTCTTTCTGAGACATTAAAATGCTACTCTATTGAAATGCAAATCAAGTCCTTCCTGACAATAACTGTTGAGTAATTTTGACGTCAATACAAGTGTGCTATCCGGACATTCCAAGAATAGACCTGGTGTTTGGGAACGGAGCAGAAAGGAAGCGTCTGCAAATAATATACAGGAGCACCTCTTTAGACGAGAGGCTGCTGGGGGAAAGTAGTGCCGTCGGTGGCATCAAGTGCGCAGGACTGAGAGGGCAAGAGCAATAGATGGTTACTGTGAGAGCTAGAGCGCTGAGGCAGGAGGGGTGTCAATCTCCTGGAACTGAGGGGGAGGAAGGCAGTGTTTTTTCCAAGACTTCATCTGATAGCATTCATGTGCACCAAGAGGGACACCGAGAAGAGGAACAGAGAGAGGATTGGAAGCATGTCCCTTTGACCAAAAGAAGGTGATCTGACTAGATTCACATTGTAGGAGCATTGACAGCATGGCAGCACAGAAGAGGCATGTTCTTGAGGACTTAGTGTGATTGTAAATGCCTGATGTCTCCAGTACCAACATGGGCTAGTAGCAGAGAGAAGGCCATGCTCTGGTGCTTTCTAGAAGCATAGGATGACTGGGATACCTTTGGGGTCCATAGTGAGAACTATAGTGAGTCACAAAACTCACTGCCCCACACTTGCAGAAGGGCTGCATATAAAATATATCACCGATTGCTCTAACGAACAGCTAGGGTCCCTGCTGACCTCTAAAGCCAGTAGCATGTCCTTGAGCTGAAGGAGACATCCCAGCAGAGATGCCCTTGATACATGAGTGTAGTGTGGGTAATGCATGCAGGGCTTCCCAAATCAGATGGCGCTTGGACAATATTTGGAGTACAATGGCCTCTCAGCCTGTTTTGGAACTTCCTGGCATTCTAAGTCATACCGGAATTTTATTTATAATAATTACAGCTGGCCTCTCTGATTTGGTTGCTCATAAGCAAATATAGAATCCTCACACATAATTTCCCTCTCAACTATATCATATTCTTTGGACTTCTCTGGTATTAATTAGTCATCCTGGGTTCTCAAAGCACTTTACAACATTAACTCATTTACCCCTAAAATCCTTTGGTACCACATACAAAATGCATCACATACTCATCTCCTAAAGGTTAAGAAGTTAATTAGTGAAGACTGACAACACCATAGTGAAGCAGATAACTAGTATTATCCTGATTATTTTGCTGACTGATAAACTAAGGGACACTGACATTAACTGATTTGCCCAAGGTTGCACAGGAAACCAGTGGCAGGGTTGGAAATAGACCCCCTAGAGTCCTGTCCCCTGCTTCAACCACTTGATCACACTCCCCACTAAAAGGAGGCATATCATTAACATAACACATACTGTATCTCTATCCCACATGGACCCAATGTGATCTCATCTCTCTATTATTAGAAAAAAAATGGCCTCTGTAAAAAAATGCTGACTTGTGCAATGTAGGCTGTTGTTGATGACTTTATACTGAATAAAGGAGAGTGCCCTGTGTAATTTCAAGTGACTCCCTCTTGGTGTTCTTTGAGCTGTGTCTCTCATTTGAAGGCTTTGTCATACAGCAGAAGGCAGCATCACACATCCATGGCCTGAGGAATGGGATGAGATCTACTGTATATGCGGCTGGTAGCTCTGTTTGTAGCTTCTATTCTCCGCTCTCCTTAGAGTTTACATCTTGAACTTTGGAGTTCCCGCTTGCAACTAATTGTCTGAATACAACCCAGTGGACAGCATCCTGCCCAGCTTCCTAATGCAGCTACCTACGTTCGTCTTTTTTCTTTTCTTCGTATGGGATTGGAAACACACTGTTGTGAATATAGAAACTCTGTTTATAATAACAAGGGCCTCTCTCCTCTGCTGGGGTCCCACAGAGCTGGGGAGCCATGTCCTCTAATGGAGGGAGTGATGTCATTTCATTATCACAAGAGAGGAAAAAAGCAGACAAGGACAGAGAGAGAGAGAGAGAGAGAGATGGATCCTTTAAGTACAGTTGGGTCACCAAGGATGTTAAAAACAAATGCTGGCCTCATCTGCACTTATCTGTATTATTGTTTGTATTGCTGTAGTGATTAGAGGCTCTAGTCGGGGACCAAGGCCCCCTTGTGCTAGGTGCTGTATAGGCATAGAACAAAAAGACAGTCCCTGCTCTGAAAAGCTTCACATCTGAGAGTCATTATTAGCATTATTTCTTTTAACTGTTTCATGGTGCCCACAGCCGTGGCACCCAGGCACCACTTTGGAAATGAAAAACAAACACATAGAAAATATGATATAGTTGGAATGATGAAAATCCTGTCCCTTATGTGCCCTGATACTCTAACATTGGGTTGACTAGTTAAGGACCTGACGAAACAAATAAGCCTTGTATTATGCTCAGAAACTTGCCAGACTCACAGGGAAGCTGGTTTCACAGGCCAGGGCAAGCAGTTCACTTCACCTGTGCTGAACCTCCACAAGCATAAACCAAAAGCTACAGGAAAGAACTAAATCCCTCAGCCTTTCCCTGCACCACTCTCAGTACTTAATGGTTGATAAAATACTGCTGAAGTGACAGCTCTGTCTTCTCCAGTACAAGCACCAGCTTCACCAGATTCCTAAACAAAGGTCCATTTAAAGATGTTGCTCCAATTTTGCTTTATCAGTGACATAAGTGTAAAGATGGAATGACTCCACTGAAGTCATTGCCATTACTCTGCACCAGTGCTTGTGCAGCTGAGAACAGAATCTGACTAGCTATTTCTGCAGCTTGAATGACGTATAACAGGTCTATTCTAACCCAGAGATTATCAGTGTGTACTAGAGCCTCCAACATTGCATAAACAAATGAGCTTGATCCAAACTAGCTAAGGGCTCAACCAATGAAGCTCAGAACCAGATCCAAATCCCCTTCCCCATGTTCCAAGAGAGTCAAATCCAGGATAGGGTTCAGGCCTCTGAATTGCACCATCTCCAAAGTTATAATAATAATATTAAAAGGTTGACTTTGATTTTTACTCTTGGTGTTAGAGGGGTTCAAGGTAAAAGGCTATTGTCTCATCCTTTTAGGAAGTAAGTACTTGCCTTACGGTCTACGTGGTAAAGGGAAGAGAACTGAGCCAACATCCTTATGAACAATCAGCCTCTTCATACCTGCATGTGTGCATGTCTGTCAGTCATCCTCCTGTGCTGTGTCAAGGACTCAAGGGACAGTACACCACAAACAAATGCATGGAAAACTTGACCTGGCCTTTTTACAGATCCAAGCAAAAATAGTGGCTCTTGGCTTCCTGCTCTCATCCACCAGTGTTTTAAAATAGCTGCGACCCACAGAAATCCCTATGTGCTGATGGCGCACTCTGCAGTTTTTGTTCCTCTTATACAGCATATTGTTTGTGTGTTTAAAGGCAAACTTGTAAAAAACCTACGTTTCTCAGATCCCAAGATGAAAGAGATCCTCTCCAGAAGCTACAGTGGTACACTAAAGAAAACATAGAGGTGCAACCGCTGCATTGCTAAGAATGAACTGACCTGAAACAGCTTCCTCTAAGCACTATAAACTTCAGGCCCACGCAGATCACACTTCTATCCCAGGGCGTTTGTTTGGTTTGTTTTTACTGGGAGATGGAACTTGGAACAGACTCAGGACTCAGCACAGGAAGCACCTGCTTTTAAAGTGATGACTCTCTTATCTGACCCCAGTCACATCAGGTGGCTTCCTTGTTTATAATAGTGATGGGTCCCAGTGGCCTCCCTTCAGCCATCACTGGCTAATTTGTCCACTCCTTTTTCCAGCATGTTCATTGATCTGAAGAGAAAATCACTCACAGACTTTCCCAGCAAATAAGCTATTGCCTTCATTTCCTTTTTTTCCAGGCAAATTGCAGGGTCAGAACTGTAGCAGTCTTTCAAGGGAGTGGCAGTGCAGGGTTCCATCAGGGCAGATTAGCACATGCATCTCAAACACTAACAGGACAGGAACAATGTGTATCAGCTACACAGTCTGAATACCAGCTGGATAGGAGAGGGCCAATGTGCTAGGAGCTGGACCAGGTGATAAAGGGACAGGACTTGGCTAAAGTGCATTACCCCCCTGACCAGCTGCCAAGGGGCCAGGAGAGGGTCATTGTGCATCATCCACACTTACAGTACCAGGTGCAAGGGGGCAGGACAGGGTCAGAGTGCATCTACACTCCCAATATCAGGAATCAAAGGGGCAGGACTTGGCTTGTGCACATCAGCCACATGGTCCAGGTTCTAAGGGCAATGACAAGGCTGTAATAATGCTGTAAGATGTAGGAGTGCTGGTAAAAATAGTCCTTATTTCCTGGCACCAGTCACTTGACAGGTCAGGGCTACGTAAGGTTATGGTCAATATCCACTGACTCCAGGGGCTACTGTACAAGGGCCAATACAGATCAACTACCAGGCCGCCTGCCATGACGAGAATGATTGGAATTTGGGTTGTTAGCTTTCCTGATATAGAAAATTAACAGAGTTCGACTGGGGCAATACTTGAACAGGAGAACTCCAAAGAACACCTAGGCCTGGATTCTCCCCTCCACTGGGCTGCATGTGGATGAATGGAGAGGGGAATCACAGGACCTTCCAAGAGTGGAGGTTTGGGTGTCAAAGATGTCTTTGCCACCAAGCCCCCCTCCCTGCCCTGCCCTCACTCTGCCCTGATACACTCATATACTGCGGATGGATGCGGTGGCTGGTGTGGGAGGTGGAAGAAACACCTCTGCCAACTTCCCACCAGCGGAGATGTCCCTTGCATAGTGGGAATTTTCTACTGACTATCTCTGGCAAGTTTAAAGCCCCTTGGGGTTGCTTATGCAGTGCAATGTGGCCTTAGCAGACCAGGGACTCTGGCCCCTAAGGGTACTCAAAGTGATGCTAGCGATTCAATAGCTGGCACTGTGCTAAAGCTACTATGCTTTTTGCAGGGTTGTTGTATGTGTGTTGGTCCCAGGATATTAGAGACAAGGTGGGTGAGGTAACATCTTTTATTGGACCGACTTCTGCTGGTGAAAGAGACAAAACTTTCAAACTACACAGAGCTCTTCTTCAGGTCTGCATTCAGCGTTGTGTGGTTCGAAGCTTGTCTCTTTCACCAACAGAAGTTGGTCCAATAAAAGATACCTCACCCCTTTGTCTCTCTAAAGATTCTATGTCACTTGGAGGTGCAATAATTTGTATGAGATATAAAGCCAAAATCCTGATCATCCATGCTCAGGGGAGATCTCAGGGCTCCTAAGGTTGTTAGTTCTGAAGTCCTAGCCATTTTTGTGCAATATATAAAATGCTTTGGAATCATTCCAGATAGAAAATGAAGTTGTCATAAACAGATAGCTAAGGGTTAATGTCTCTTTCACCTGAAGCACCTGACCAGAGGACCAATCAGGAAACTGGATTTTTTCAACTTTGGGTGGAGGGAATTGAGTGTCTGTGTCTTTGTCTTTTTTCTTTTGTCTGCCTGCCTGCTTTCTCTGAGCTTTGGAGAAGTAGTTCTATTTTCTAGTCTTCTGTTTGTTTCCTTCGGTAGGCTATCTCTTCTTCTTCTAGTTTTCTTTTGTGTGCTGCCTCTTGGGCTGCCTGTTCTCTTTGGAAGGCTGCCAGTTTCATGCTTTCTTCCTTTTCTTTCATCTCCATCTGTCGCCTGTGTTCAGCTTCTTTGATTTGTTCTTCGGCCTCAATTTTTGCCTTAGAAGTCATGGTTCCTGTTTTCTTGTGTTGGGGTGCCCTCCGGTGTTTATCTTCTGAACTGCAGGTTCTGTTGCCTCCTGAAGTCTGCCTAGCAACAGTGCTTTTTTTCCTTTTCTCTCTCTAGCTAATGTTCAATGAAAGGAAACCAGAAAAACCACTTTATTTGCATGCATATAAGTGCTGTTACTTGCCTCCTAATGGGAGGGCTATTGCATGACAAAAGACGCTCAACAGCCTCTTAATGGCTTCTCGCTTAACATGCAAGCCACAAACTGCCAGAGAGAGCAGAAAAAAAAAATTCTCTCTGGTTCCCTTTTAAAACCAACTGTTTCTCTCTGCTAAAAAGCCCTTAGCAGAGAAAAGAAAAATATAATATTCCTACTGGCTTCTGGATTCTGTCTATCTCCCACCCACTGCCACCATGTAATAACCTTAGTCCAGATTTGGACCTTAGCGTCCAAAATATGGGGGTTAGCATGAAAACCTCCAAGCTTAGTTACCAGCTTGGACCTGGTACCTGCTGCCACCACCCAAAAAATTAGAGTGTTTTGGGGCACTCTGGTCCCTCTGAAAAACCTTCCCTGGGGACCCCAAGACCCAAATCCCTTGAGTCTCACAACAAAGGGAAATAATCCTTTTTCCCTTCCCCCCTCCAGGTGCTCCTGGAGAGATACACAGACACAAGCTCTGTGAATCCAAACAGAGTGACTCCCCCTCTCTGCTTCCAGTCCTGGAAACAAAAAGTACTTTCCTATTCCCCCAGAGGGAATGCAAAGTCAGGCTAGCAATCCAACACACAAATCTCCCCTTGATTTCTTCCTCCCACCAATTCCCTGGTGAGTACAGACTCAATTTCCCTGAAGTAAAGAAAAACTCCAACAGGTCTTAAAAGAAAGCTTTATATAAAAAGAAAGAAAAATAAGTACAAATGTTCTCTCTGTATTAAGATGATACAACACAGGGTCAATTGCTTAAAAGAATATTGAATAAACAGCCTTATTCAAAAAGAATACAAATCAAAGCACTCCAGCACTTATATTCATGCAAATACCAAAGAAAAGAAACCATATAACTTACTATCTGATCTCTTTGTCCTTACACTTGGAAACAGAAGACTAGAAAATAGAACTACTTCTCCAAAGCTCAGAGAAAGCAGGCAGGCAGACAAAAGAAAAAAGACAAAGACACAGACACTCAATTCCCTCCACCCAAAGTTGAAAAAATCCAGTTTCCTGATTGGTCCTCTGGTCAGGTGCTTCAGGTGAAAGAGACATTAACCCTTAGCTATCTGTTTATGACAGAAGTATAAATACAGAGTCATATTTTATAGTTATGAATGTGCATTTTTTGGCATATGCTTATATAGAAGAATTCCTGATTTATGCACACACATTGGGGATAGCATGCACAAAATCATATTGGCCTAATTTTGAAAATGGGTGCCAAAAGTTATTTTAATTCTTCTGTTAACTCTCCTTTTGTTTACATGGCAGAGCACCTGTCCAGAATCCCAAATCTATCTGGCATTTAGTGACCACCACTAAAACAACTGACCTCTTGCTGTGTGGTTGCTTATTAACCGGGGTGAATCTCTTTTAGTGATGCACACTTTTTAGTGTGTCTCATTATAAAGCATCCCAATGTCTTCCAGAGTGCAAATTGATCACAACCCTGCTTAAAAGACACAGATTTGACTTAGGCACCCAATACTCATTGATTATTAAAGGGAGTTGGGAGTTTAGGTCCCAGCATTTCAGTGGGTGGGTGATTTGATTCTTATACATCTCTTAGCTATCTCACAGGGGTGCTGTGAAGCTCAAATAATGAATGTTGATAAGATGTTTTGAGCTACTTGGATGAAAGATGTAATAGAGCCCAAAGTTGCATATCACAGAGGGTAGAATACACCAACATCACGGCAGAGGGAATATGCCACAGTCTTTAGAAGAATCTATACATAGAAAACAACCTAGGGTTTTTTTGAAAAACAAAAAAGTCAATAGCTATGATTCCTTTTTCTTCCCTTCTTATCCCTCCAGCGGTCTTAATGATGTACTGAACAATGGCTGATCCTGGCAAAATGGTCGCTGCGCCATAGGCCTCCTCCAGGCAATACTGTGGGAGCAACCTGCTTGACAGCACTGAGATGCTGCTACTTACCAGCCTCATTTTTCAGTCAATCTGGAAGCCAGTTGCTTTCAAGTAAAATTCCACATCTCCTTCCAGCTCTGTCTCATGGGCAAATCAAGAGACTGAGACAGGTTCATATTCTCTTACTGCTCAGCATTTCCGCAACTAGACTTGGCCTAGTTCCAAAGAGCTGCCGTTTGACATCTACCTTTAAATAGCCCCATAAATACAGTTACATGTAGGGCTATATAGTGTAGTATTTAAATGTAAAGGTACATCCATATAAAGGTAGCTACTTATATAGATCACCCACATATTTTAAAATTATACTGTGGTCGATATTTCCTTAAAAGAAATATACATGGACTTAACTGTTCAGCTTTGGATTCTGCAAGCTGTGCAAGGAACATTATTGCAACATATTTTCTTTTTTCTAATCCTTAATCATGTAGCTCTTTTGATTAATGGAACACTTCTCACCAGGAGAAAGAACCACAATTAAAACCTCCCCACTAAAACTTTTCATATTTCTCACACCACACAAACGGGAACAACAAGCTAATAATGTGAATGAATATTCATTGTGCTAAACAGGAGATAATGAATTACAAGGCAGCTCAGTTTGACTCCACATCTCTCTCCCTCTCTGTGTAAACAGGGGTGGGGAAGCCGCATTGGAGAGCACCAATGAAATAGCAGATTCAGTGAGTTATTTATTTAAGATGATCCAGCAGATAGTAAACATTGTCAAATAGACATGCGACATCTGTGTTGTATAATATGTTTTATGAATATTTTTGGGTTTGACCTTACTGAAGTCTCATTTGATTAGAGAAAGAGAGTGATCAGAGACGGCTGGACAGGAAATGTATAATTATTTCATGTTTCAATACATCAATGATTAAAAAATAAATACTCCCTGGCATAATTGGCACCTTAAACTAGATAATAGTTGTGTTTGTAAGACTGATATGCCCACAATTGTACGCACAGTATTTTCATTTCATGGCATTAATAATGTAAGCAAACAATAATAAACCACAGTGTAACATGCACGTGATCAATAAGAGCAAAGGCCTTGGTACAGTAACCTGTAACCAGAGATGCACCAACATCTCATGTCTCCAATTCCAGATAATCCCCTAGTGTCAAATCCTTTGTAATATGGATGTGCATCAGAGAAAGGGAAAAGAGCATTGCGCAATGCTGAAATTCTACCCACTGGGTGAACTCTCTTGCTCAAGAAAGACCTGGCCTTAGGTCTAATAATGTCTCTGCTCTAGTGGCAGGGTGCATCCTCACCTTCTAAACAAAATGCTTGTGAAAACAACCAGGCAAGAAGCTAAAGAATGGTTTCATTCAGAACTGGGAGCATCATGTTCAGGGAACTCTGGAATATTTTGTTTAGAAGCATCCTAATCCTGAGAGGCACTGAGCACTTTCTGCTCTGCATGCTGGGGGAATCGTCAGCTGCCTGTCTGAAGCAGTGTGAAGTCCCCTTCGCTCTGCTGAAGTAGGACAAAGGGAACTTAGAGAGGACATAGGGTCTTTGGATAAGGGAGAGGGGTGTTATTTCTTTATTTTTAAAATTCAATTATTGTTAAGATGTTTCTCAGATACCGCAGTGATGAGTGTGGAATAAGCACCTGCAAAGACAAATTAGGCAGACAAAGGGAGAAGGGCAGGTGGCTTGGACCAGATGCTTAGCTGATGTAAACTGATGAAGTTTGACACCTGTGGAGCAATAGTAGTTTACAGCAGCTGAGAATCTGGCCCAGTAGCTTTAAAGAGAGAAAGGAAGTTTAGGATGTTAGACCTCATTGTCAGGGAGGCAAGAAGAACCCATTTCAAACAGATAGCATGGCAGGCCTCCCAGAAAACCAAAAGGCAAAGGGGGAGTTGCACAGGTACTACGGGAAAACTACACATCTACGTGTCTGGGGACTGCTTTAGTCCCTTGCCTCAATGGTTTTATCCATTACATGGTCAAAGATGCACTCTGGCATCTGCCTTTGACATCTTCTTTGCTTACAATGTTAAGGAGGCTAGAAAGTGGGAGCCCCTCAGTTCTAAAAATGCTTTTCAATGGCAGAGGCTGAATTGTACTGACACTGGCTCTGCTAACTGCAGCGTGTTGTGACAGCCACTGCGTGCCTGCTGTGTGATAAATGAGTATTATTAGTTTATTAAGCAAGGCTGAAAAAGCGGTTGGGCTCTGTCCAATACAACAGCAAGACTGTGGTGTTACGCAGCACACAGCAGTGTGAATTTCAGTTTTGGAGCAAGTGATCAACCTCTGAGCAAAAAGTTGTGTTGTAACCTGCCCCTGGTGAAAGTGCCCTCAGCTGGCCTAAAGGTGACATGCTCCATTCTGCACCCCCTCAGTCGGGGGGGGTGTGTCTCCTCTGTTGCTATGACCCTCAACTTGATAAGAGTGCCCCCTGCTGGTACCAACACTTTGTGTCCATTCATCTGACTTCCAGTTCTGGAGATTTAGAGGCATACTTGCAGCTGGGCTGTGGCCTGGCATTCATGTTGACAGGTGCCCACAAAATGAATTTGGTCCCTGGGCTGATGACAGCATCCCCTGTTGATATATTATATCCCCAAGTGCCATGTTGCGACCTCTGAAATCCCTCTCCCATTTATGTACATAATATATCTCCAGTGTGTTTCTTGAGGAGGAGAGTATGGTGTACCCCCAAGTATATACCGTATCGTACCAGTATGATTGGGCTTTAATAAATGCACTTACAGTTGTTTCATGGCATTTTTGCTTCACTGATCCTGTTTGCCACAGTGACTTCAAGTGGAGACAGAGTGAAAAAGGGAAATCACAAGGCAAACCCTCTCATTTCACTTGCTTACAGAGATAGACTAGGAAAGCTGCACTGCTGTTTACAGTGAAAGTGACATTAAATAGCCCAGGATTAAGGCTCACTGTGTCCTGGATTGACTGCAAGTGTGCAGACCTAGCCATGGAGTGGGGAAAGGGTGACAGGCTCCTCCGGGATTCAGTGAAAAGTTGAGTTCCTGGGGCTCACAACAACCCCATACTAATACTCTTAAAAACTTGGGGGCCCTCTTTGAAGCACAAGACACAGATAAACCGATTCATTTGATCCTGCCTTAACCTGTCACTGGCATTAACTTCCCTGGCTGTGTTCATTTCTCTCTGTCCATTGACATAATGCACATTGCTGAATACGCTTCTCTTTTGCACCATTTTCCCCATGGGACGCAGCTGCCTTTTGCGTGGCTCACGCAACCTCGGACAAAGAAGAGCTTCACAGGGAGACTCTTCCAAAATCCAGTCTGGCTGATCAAGCATCCTCTGTCACGCGGCTCAGCCACTCACAGCATCATTTGGGGAAGAAATCAGATCCATCACATCTGCTGAAGGTTTATCATTCCAAATGGAAGCACACCAGGCAGGGCACCCACAGTCATGAGCCAAAGCTGCCGTGTCCTCAGGCTGGCCCAGAGCCCCAACAGCTCTTCTAGAGAGAGAGACCTGCTGCTACATCCCATTTTGCTGCCTCCATGCAGCCCCAAACCAGTATAAACATTTCACATGGCCAAATGTTTGCTTTGAAATCAAAGCACTCGAGGTATTTCCATCTCTCTCTCCACTGTCAGCACCTTGGTTCCTGTGCCTTTGTTTTCACTTGCAGCTCAGGGTCAGTTTGTGTGTCCACCCCCTCGCTGCACTGACCTTATCAGTTTACTATTCCCTGCGTCGTGGTTCTGGTTGCCTGCACTGTAGCGCGTGGCTCTATATTTATCTGCTTTGCTGTTTTAAATAGAGCAGGTAACGATACCAGTGGCCCAGAGGAGGCTGCACTGCTGCTGCTGCTGGGGAAAGGATCTCACTTTGTTTCCTTGGCCAGGCCATTATGTTTATTTTGGCACAGCTGGGGCGCTGGTGACTTCAGGGGCAGAGTTCAGGACATCAACAGAAACGAAATGTCTGAAATGATTTGTATTAAAATAACAAAAGCGATTCCTACTCAGCAGGTCACACTCCACCCTCTTGACCCTCAACGCCATGCCTAGGGGGTGCTGCTTCCTCTGACCTCTCCCCCCCTCCAACCTTTCACCCCCGCTACCACAGCATTCCCAGACTGCCCTCTAATTACATAACATTTTTAGGTGGCAAGACTTCTTGCTTGCCAGTCGGAAAGGTCTCTCTTCCAAGGCGAGTAACAATGGTGTTTGCTGTCTCTTTCGTGCCCCTTTTCCCAGGGAATGCATCTCCACTCCAGTGGCAAAAGGGCAACTCATCTGGGGCCCACCTCCTACCTGCATCTCGTGGCCTGGTGGGCTCTGTGTCAGGGCCTGCAGCTCCTGTCCCAGCCCTGGGGCTGAGGGAGCCCAGCTTGGGGGGTGAAGGGTAGAGAGGATGGAGTGATGAAGAAGGGAGGGAGCAATGAGTGATCAGGGCGAGGCTGGGGGAGGTTCCGGTGCTCCTGCTGTAGTGTCCGGTTTTCAGAAATTAGAAAGTTGGCAACCCTACTTCAACGTCTGTGAGCATCACACACAGCCTAGTTCACTCGTGCCTTCCTTGGTGCTAGGAATGAACAGTTTGTACTCTCCAAGGTGCTCCTGTGGCTAAGGGCCTGTGTTGCTGCGATTCTGAAATACTGTCCATCTTCTATAACAGAAACTTCCAAACCTTGCTCAATTGAAGGCTGCTTTGACAACTTGTCAGGAACCCAGGGGTGCACCTGATTTGCATAAAATGGAGCGGACTCCAGCAAGCTGTGCATTTAATATAGCGTAGCCCCAAAGAGACTAGATTCCAGCATGCAATCAGCTCCCTTGACCTGAGTGGATGTGGCTCAAGTCAAGCAGGATCATTACTTCTTGGGATTTGTGAGGGCCTGACTCCACACTGCTTTCTATCTTTTGTCACATGCCCCCAGGCAAAGCAAATGCAAAATGCCACCATCTCAGATTGCTTCATTCACTCCTGCTGGGGGTAGCACTTTACACCCACTTTACCCAGCTCTATGACTATACAAGTTGCATAGTGGTGGGGAATTAGGAGCATAATGCCCAGTTCATAGGTGGTGGAAAGCGTCTGGAACATAGCCACCTGGTCTCCTGAGAGAGATCCCTACAACAGAGGCAGGGAAGGTAGGCAGGGCAGTCTTGTGCCCTGGCTATTGTCCAGCTCTCACAAGGCCCACAGGGGCCATAAGCAGCAGGGATTAAATCAGGGCAGCACTGAGAGCTGGTGGTTGAACCAGCCCCCAGCATCCCCAGAATTATGGGAGGTTGGGCACCCATGCTCTGATCCCTGTGTCAGGCTCTGCACTGGAACGGAGATGAATCTGGGCCATAATCTCTACAGGTCACATCCCCATGCTAAAAATGAGGGCAGCCACAGGTTATCTTGCAGACACTTGCTGATTGGGTCACAGCTGGTTTATGGGCTACATTTTGGCCACCACTTCTGTACAGTAGCTTCCCCTTGTAGCAGAATGTACATACTCCCCTCCACTAAGAGAAACTCTTCCTCTTCATCCCTACTCAAGTGAAATATATATAAGGAAGTGCATGGCCCTAGTATTTAAAAACCCCATCGAATCCGTGAGCCATCGGAACATGCTGCAACACAGCATAGAGCATAACTTCCGTGACCAGGGTGTGGGGTGTCAAATTCCCCTCCAAGCGCGTGTTCCTTTCCTCCAGTTCTCATTCTGTCAGTCTTTCAGGGCGGATTGTTTGATTTGCCCTTCATCAGAATGTGCAGCTGCATGTTTCAGCTGAGGAAAGCAAATGAGGCAGCCCCTTTTTGGGGAAAGGGATTTGCTTTCATTTTTGACTTTAAACCACAAAATACACACTGAACTGTTCCAGCTGGACTTGGCAAGCAAGAAAGCAACTGATTGTTTCTGGGGGTTGGGGGTTGAAAAAGTTATGCAGTGACTCTACTTTCCTGTCTCTCTCGCTGGTGTTCCTGTGCTGGGTCTGAAGTATGTTGTCTGCCCTCTTGTGGGAGCAAAAGATCTGGGTTAGAGAGTCCTGTCCGTGCCTGTACAGAAGGCAGCTGGAACTTGGCTAGCTCTGCCAGGAACTGCAAGCATGGGGGTGTCAACCAGTGCGACTTTAAGCACTAGCAGCCCCCAAAGTTGTGCATCTGTACACAGGCTGGAGCCAGGGCCAAATTCCCCTCCAAGCGCGGTGTTCCTTTCCTCCTTTATGACCTGCGGGACCCAATTCGAATACCTGGCAGCAGTCCAGGGCTTCAGCAGCACTTCGGCGGTGGGAGTCTGTTCCTGGTCTTCCACTGAAGGACCCCCCGCCACCAAAATGCTGCTGAAGACCTCCAGAGTGGACCCCCCCTCCACCACCGAAATGCCGCAAAAGACCCCCCCACTCAGAGTGGGGCCCTCTTAGGTGTGGGCATGGGGCCCTCTTTGGCACGGGGATCGATTCTGGGGAATCAGGGGAATTGGCCTAAAGCCGGCCCTCGCTGGAGCCGTGGTGGCCTGTCTTCTTACCCTCATGCACATGACAATTCTGGAAAGAGTGCTAGGGGAAGGACACTGGCAGGGCTAGAGTAAGGGATTGGCAGTAATAAACCCCCTTCTAACTCACAGGGTGAGATCTCAGCTCTCATTCAAAAAAAAATTCTCTTTCAAATTCTATCCCTCAGAGGCCCAAATAAAACACAAACCAAATGCAGTTGGCAGCTGCCTGAGTCTGCATGCAGCCTGAAACATTCAGCTGAACTCTGGAACCTGCTGCCACACAAAGGAAGTTATAAATACAATAACTGGCAAGAGGATGCATCCTTCAATCCCCTGATAGAGGAGAGTACCTTCCCATAACACTGTATGACTCTGGGATCTCAGTGTAATCTAGTATTAGGAAAAGCCACCCCACCAGATCTACACTAAAGATGCATAAAAAATTTCAATTATTTACTTACAGAGATCCTTGCTCAGTTTTGACTCGTTCTTTATCCAGGAAGAATTTCTATTGATTTCAGTGGGAACTTGCCAGAATAACAGCTGAGTAAAAGTGGACGAACCAGAACACATCTTACATTTGGGCTGGCACGGAGCCTATCCAGAGAGATTTCTGAGCAGGAATGTGGCTTCATAGCATGGCCATCATCTTTGTCCCCTGTAGAGCCACAAGTTCAAATCCCAGAAGAAATAAGCCTTTTCTTTCTGAGGTAGATAAACAGAGTACCATGTAATTTACTCCAGGTGGGGCTTTATAAATTCATAGATTCATAGACTCTAGGACTGGAAGGGACCTCGAGAGGTCATCGAGTCCAGCCCCCTGCCCTCATGGCAGGACCAAATACTGTCTAGACCATCCCTGATAGACATTTATCTAACCTACTCTTAAATATCTCCAGAGATGCAGATTCCACAACCTCCCTAGGCAATTTATTCCAGTGTTTAACTACCCTGACACTTAGGAACTTTTTCCTAATGTACAACCTAAATCTCCCTTGCTGCAGTTTAAGCCCATTGCTTCTTGTTCTATCATTAGAGGCTAAGGTGAACAAGTTTTCTCCTTCCTCCTGATGACACCCTTTTAGATACCTGAAAACTGCTGTCATGTCTCCTCTCAGTCTTCTCTTTTCCAAACTAAATAAACCCAATTCTTTCAGCCTTCCTTCAAAGGTCATGTTCTCTAGACCTTTAATCATTCTTGTTGCTCTTCTCTGGACCCTCTCCAATTTCTCCACATCTTTCTTGAAATGCGGTGCCCAGAACTGGACACAATACTCCAGTTGAGGCCTAACCAGCGCAGAGTAAAGCGGAAGAATGACTTCTCGTGTCTTGTTTACAACACACCTGTTAATGCATCCCAGAATCACGTTTGCTTTTTTTGCAACAATATCACACTCATATTTAGCTTGTGGTCCACTATGACCCCTAGATCTCTTTCTGCCATACTCCTTCCTAGACAGTCTCTTCCCATTCTGTATGTGTGAAACTGATTGTTCCTTCCTAAGTGGAGCACTTGGCATTTGTCTTTATTAAACTTCATCCTGTTTACCTCAGACCATTTCTCCAATTTGTCCAGATCATTTTGAATTTTGACCCTGTCCTCCAAAGCAGTTGCAATCCCTCCCAGTTTGGTATCATCTGCAAACTTAATAAGCGTACTTTCTATGCCAACATCTAAGTCGTTGATGAAGATATTGAACAGAGCCGGTCCCAAAACAGACCCCTGCAGAACCCCACTTGTTATACCTTTCCAGCAGGATTGGGAGCCATTAATAACTACTCTCTGAGTTCGGTTATCCAGCCAGTTATGCACCCACCTTACAGTAGCCCCATCTAAATTGTATTTGCCTAGTTTATCGATAAGGATATCATGCGAGACTGTATCAAATGCCTTACTAAAGTCTAGGTATACCACATCCACCACTTCTCCCTTATCCACAAGACTCGTCATCCTATCAAAGAAAGCTATCAGATTGGTTTGACACGATTTGTTCTTTACAAATCCATGCTGGCTATTCCCTATCACCTTACCACCTTCCAAGAGTTTGCAGATGATTTCTTTAATTACTTGCTCTATTATCTTCCCTGGCACAGAAGTTAAACTAACTGGTCTGTAGTTTCCTGGGTTGTTTTTATTTCCCCGTTTATAGATGGGCACTATATTTGCCCTTTTCCAGTCTTCTGGAATCTCTCCCGTCTCCCATGACTTTCCAAAGATAATAGCTAGAGGCTCAGATACCTCCTCTATTAACTCCTTGAGTATTCTAGGATGCATTTCATCAGGCCCTGGTGACTTGCAGGCATCTAACTTTTCTAAGTGATTTTTAACTTGCTCTTTTTTTCAGAGGAGACCTTAGAAACTGAGGGCTAGTATGGATGTTATCACTCCTGGGACCTTTACTCCCAAGAGTAGGTTGATGTTGCATCCTTGGAAAAATTCCTTCTCCCCATTCTACAGGTAGCATGTTATTTACCTGGCTGCTGCTTTCTGTCCCAAAGGTGGCGGTGGCGGGGGATGTATGTATGTAGTTGGTATGGTCCTTTCAGATCCTTTCATCCTATCCTTCCATAACAAAGAAGTTCAGAAAATCATACAGATCTGTGGATTGTTATCTGACCTGCACTTCCAAACCGTCTGAAGTTTGTGCACTATTGCTTGAAGGGAGCTGCCCTTCTATCCGTACAGGTTATGGAAGGATAGGGAAAAAACTGTTTTGGGGAAGGAGATGTCTGCTCCGTTTGGAGGGGGCGGGGGAAAGAAAGAAAATTTATTTAGTAGAACAGAGAGATTTACCCTCCAACAGACATTTTTTCCTCCTCAACTACCCTACAAACACTAGGCCAAATTCATGTCCCTGGAGTCACACCAGGGATGAATATGGCCTAATGTGGCTAAGGCTGAGCTGAGTATTCCATTGTTCTGCTCACTCAGATCTCCCTCATTAATTTGTGAGCTCTATAGTGGCTTTTAGCCATAGCCCTGAGCAGGTGCAGAAGGGCCCAGCGAGGCCTTGTGCCTCAGGAGCTCACAGGCACACAGGGGGAAATGTGCTTATTGTTACACCCCATCAGGGGTACAGCATGCTATCCGCATGCATCTGGCCAGCCATGGCCTCCAACCTGCCCCTGCAGGTGCTGAGCAGCTGCCAGGCAATAGCATGGAGCTGAAACTACATGAGTGGAAGCACAGGGGGTGCGATTTTGCCCAAGCACAGTGTGGAGTACAAAAGGGAGAGGTTTCTTGTGCCCTCTGTTTCCCTTACACACCAGCACAGAACTGAGGTGCAGCCTGGCCACACGTAGGCCAGTCCCACAGAGCAATGTTTCCCATTGTCCCACTATTTATTTTTCCATTATTGTAAGTTTTATTACCTCAAAAGTATGGCATTAGGAAATGAAAGCCATGGAAAAACTTGCACTGAAGGACTCATTTCCACCTTGCTCTGGGTTTCCTACTTGATTAGCTCTGGTGATGTCCTTGGTTCAGGCCTTTGAGTCATTAGTCTCCTTTTGAAGCTCTCGTGCCCTACACTGGGTCTTGTTGATCAGCAAAATGATCCACTTGCAACAACAAAAACCCACTTTGATCAAACACTTCCATCCTTTACAGCTGCTTTTGTACGAGTGATTAATCCCAGCACTTCCTCGGCTAATAATAAGTGCTAAGAACCTGCTACACCCTTTGTTGTTGGTATTGCCTATTTTGTTTTTTTCGGGAATTTTGGTGAGCTTTGCAAAATGAATTTGGTGGCTTCAGTTCAGTTTCCTGTGGACAAATGTCTACACCACCAAAACTATTACCACACTTAGCACTAATTGGCACCCTGGCTGGTCTTCAGAGCAGAAAAACCAGGTACTCAATGGACCATGGAGATTGACATATTATCTCATCTCTACTGGGGTCAGGGGAGGGGATGTGTGGAAGTTCACCCTTCCACTCCTCTCTCTGAACCTGTTCTAGAGGACTTAGTTTCTTACATTAAAGTATAAAGGTCTATGGGTCACGGACCATTTCTTCTTCAACACAATGAAGCACCAGTTCTAGCACAAGCCTTGGTATGTGTCTCCCATTCAGTTAAACAAAACACAGGAACAAAAAAACCCAACCCTTATAACTAAGCTGGAGCTTTTCAGCAGCATTATAAAGCCACTTTAAAAATAGAGGGAAAATACATGCTAGACCTCTGGTTTATGATTTAAACAGATGATATCACTAGTACTACTCCTCATTTGCACTGTTCTAACTAAGAGCAGGAAAAGACAGGTCAGAATTACCAGTGAACAAGAAATTTAGACAGATAAAAGAATGTAACTCCTAGGCATTGATTCTAAAGCTATGGTTGAGCAGACACGGGCCTGGGGGCTGTACCAGGGAGGAGTTGTATAAGGAATGGAACTGCAGGAAGATTATTAGGTTTTAGGAGGGACCTAGTCTGGTGTGGCATCAGGAAGCCCAGAAATGGACTGTGCGACCAGGCTGCTACTACTCAAACATTAGAGCCTCAGCAAGTAACACTGGCCTGTCAGCATGCTTCATAAACTTCTTTTTCCTACAGCTGTGCCTGCATGACACATCACTTATTGCTAGAGAGACAAAGTGGGTGAGGGAACATCTTTTATTACAGAAGTTGGTCCAATGAAAGGTATTATCTCACCCACCTTGTCTCCAATATCTTGGGACTGACACAGCTACACCACCACTTATGGCTAGTGAAAAAGTGGCATGTTACAGCCCCCTTGTCACACAGCCAGCTTGGCTTCCTGCATCCCAAGCTGCTCCAAGGTCTGCTCAGACTTGGTGCCTGTCTCTCTCACCCCTGAGAGTCACAGCACCTGTGTTCAGTTTCTCACTCTGCAGTGTTGATAGCTGGAAAGAGGCCTATCAAGAGTGGCACAGATAAATACAAAAGCTTCTGGTGAAGTGGAGTCCCAAGCCTGTTGTCTGTTTGAAAGGTGCAGAAGGGGCCAGGTGGTTGTTGGGGCTGCAGAGGAGGTGAGAAGATGTGGGGGTTACTTTTGAGAGGGACCAATGGCATGCTGAGCTACCAACCTCTTCTCAAGAGCAGCATAGAATAGGGTTGTGGAGCCTTAGCACACTGGGCCAGGACCACTACCAAGAGCCATCTCCTTTGCACAGCACAGCTACCTCTTCCCCCTCCAGCAGCTTGGTGTGAATGTGCCCACCCTGCTATTCCCTCCCACCACATCCTGAGTGGTAGTAGGTGACGTGCTTGTTGTACATTTCAAAATGCATGAAGTATTTAGTGACACGGTTGAATGAATGTCTCAAAGTAAATGGAGATTATCAATGACAGCTATGATTGTTTTCACTATCCATGTGGCACTCAGCCTTATTCACACTTAAAGTTCCTCAGCGTTGTACAGTGGTGAACGCGTTATACCCTGTCTTTGGATTTCAGACCATAGGTTTGAATATTTGTGGAGTGCAACAAGCTCTTAGGTTTGTGAGCAGTAACACAGGACAGAATATGCATCTCCGAGCCTGTTCCACCTATGTGCGCTGAGGTAGTGATCCTCTCAGCCAGGAGTTTAGTATCAAAAGACATAGATCCTCAGGATATAGTTTCTCACATGGTGCCAACTGCCATAGTTCTATTGACTTAGATGAACCTATACAAATTCACTCGGACAGGATCTGCTGCCAGGCCTCTCTGCCATTGAGCTAGAGGTACATCTCCAGGAGCTCTTATCTCCACCCCGCCCATAGACCATATTTTACTCTGGTTTTATGCTGAAGTAGCAGAGCTATTCTAGCTCCACCCTGATGTAAACGAGATCAGAATACGGCACATGTATTATGAGCAGACAGCCATGTGTTGCACAGGTATAATTCACCATAGAATTTGGCCCAATTTTTGTTTATAGGTTAAGCACCATGAGGATAATAAGGAATGAAAATTCAGTGAACTACGTAGGTGTTTATAGGGTTGCCCACCAGCATGGAACTTGGACACCTTCCAAAAAGGTTAACCCCCAAATCTCTCTTACACTCCTGGTGGTAGGAGGAAGTTACTTGGCCAGATCTTCAACAAGTATAAACTCCATCAACTTCACTGATTTATAGCAGCTGAGGAGCTGGCCCAGTGCTGGGACTACTTTCTAATATATAAATGTGAAGATGTTAGAAGGGATTATTACACGAGACTAAACTGAAGAGATATTTTTTGCATTTAATTCTGACTGCAGCAAGGCTAACTTTGCATTTTAATCGGACCGAGTCCCAGTAAAACATCCTAAATTCCAAGAAACCAGAAATATGTGAGAAATTTGTGCTTTTTCCAAGAATAAGATTAAATTATTGTCATAGATAAACACACACACAAAACTGCTCTAATGGGACAGGCTGAAACTTGCAACTGGTTTAGAAGAACTGCCTGGCTGTAGCCCTGGCAGCTTAACAGAGCTCAATCCATATATCCCCTCAAAACTGGACGGTGGATGAGGATGGTGGTGTACACTGATGAGGGAGAGCAGACCATTGCCTCTAAACAATGGCTTGCTGAACAGATTGTAATAATTGCATGATTTCAGAGCTGTTTCTGATTCCAGTAACAGCTGGATTCCGTTAGTTTTGGTTTACCAGAAATACATGTTCCAGTGGAGAAATGGTCACTCCTTCACATTTATTTTTGTTTAGAACAAATATTTCTGGTGCATTTCTGACAAGATCAGACTGTAAATGCATGTGTGTGGCAACTGTCCGTGCACAAGAATGTGCATATGCACCAATAAATAAACACAACTTTTACATTACTGGGTATTACTACGTCATGTATGAAACACATTTACTTGTTAATATTAGAAATTGGCCTGTACTGAGAAATCCTGATTTGGAATTGTATCTGAACATCTTTAAAGTCCAGGGAGAGGGAGGGTTTCAGAGCTAGTCTTCTGCTTTGTACTACAGTAATTTACAAAAATGGGCCCAATCAGTTTCAGGTCTGGAGCCAGATCCCACTACCTCAAAGTCTGGATCCAATGTTTTGATACAGGCTGCTCTCTAATAATTGCTTAAAACTACCATATATTTTCATTTGCAATCTGCCATCACTAACCACCCCCGTTTAGTAGTGGCACCTTTTGCATACAGTTTTTAATTGAACTGCCCTCAGTTAAAAAGTAACCTTTTTAGTAGCTGTCCCTTTACCAAAGGAAAGCAAAATATCATAATCTGAATTAATTTAGTATGTTTAATATATAATCCCTTATATATTTATGTACCTTGTAGTATCAAAATGTGCTAGGCATTTTTCAAAAACTAGAGTAAGCCACACTCAGTCTCCCAAACAGAGTGCAATCTATTAAGAGAATGACAAAATAGGAAGGTGAGGGAATGGGACATGACATACCAGCAAAGTGATCAGGGACTAATAGTCTTTGGCCCCAATCTTGCAAACCCTTACATGCATGTTAAACTAGAATCACAGGAGTAGTCTCACTGAAGTCAGTGCTTTTTTTATTTTTGTGCATTTCACTAAAACAGTATGGGTGAGATTCTGATCTTGAGTATCACGGGGTTGCCGTGTTAATCTGTATCCACAAAAACAACCAGGAGTCCGGTGGCACCTTAAAGGCTAACAGATTTATTTGGGCATAAGCTTTCGTGGGTTAAAAACCCTCACTTCTTCAGATGCATCAGTTACACAAGTGTAAATTAGGAGTAATTCCACTGAAGTCTGGAATTTCTCCCCCTTTTGAAATGGATGAAAATGAGATTAGAATCAAGCCAGATACGTGTTTTCCATCATGTGCTAATTTGCACTGCCATCCTGTGAATGAGTTGCTTGTTTTCTTCTCCTTAATCACACAGTTCCACCTAAAATAAGACTTGATACAGAAGTAAATCTGGAAGGAGACTACACTTCCTGTTTATAAAAATACCCTTCCTGTGTGGAAGAGTCTTCTTCCTGCACACACTCATCCGTACACATCAGTCCAGATTCCCAAACTTATTTCTATAGACAAATCTCAACAGCCAGAACCATATTAGGGTGAATCTTGTCTCACTTGTAGTCATGATATTTCAGCTAATGAATGTAGCAGATACCTTAGAGTGCATAATGCAGGCAAACTTTATTTAAACACCTTTTTAAAATAAAACTGGTTTAAAACTTCCCTATGTCAGTGAATTTCCTGTTTGTCTGATTACCATAAAGTGACATCTAACTCAGTGACAGTGTGGCCAACTTTCATGATAGAATCCTAGAAATGTAGGACTGGAAAGGACCTCAAGAGGTCATCTAGTCCAGGCCCTGGCACTCAAGGCAGGATTAAGTAATAACTAGACCACATTGTAAGTCACACAATATTTGGTGTTTTTCTTAAAGTCCAACTCCTAGAATTCTGTGATTATGTGAGACAGCTTCTGTTTATGTAAATTTGTATCCCTCATGCTTGTGGAGAAAAAAAAAATCTAAAACTGTGATCCGAACACACCCCAATCTTTCCAAAAGGAAAATAAAAAGAACTCAAAAATTATTATTTTTAAGCTTTTGATTTTTAAGCCAATCTCATTATTTTGAGGGGACTTGGGGCTGACAATACTGCAGTGTTTTACAGCAACTTTGGATCCGACCCAGTGTACATATATAACAACTGTACAGAGGTAAATTGAGTGTTCCCATTCACTCTATCTCATTAGAGAATAAGGGGACACACAATGAAAATGAAAGAAATTTAGAGCTGGTAAAAGGAAATACTTGCTTACACAGCTCACAATTAACCTGTGGAACTCACTGACACAAGATATGTTTAAAGTTAAGTACACAAAAGGGATTAATAAAGGATTAGATGTTTATATGAATAATATGAGAGTTACATTAGACTGAATACAATCTGCTACACTCATAAGGGATAGAAACCCTAACCCTTCGAGAAACATGCCAGCTATGGATCAGGAAGAAACTAGCAAGTTAATAATAGAATTTCTTTTAATAATAACAAATAAAAAGAATAATAAATAATATAATTTTTCTCACCTTCTTCTGAAGGAGCTGGCCCTGGCCACTGTCAGAGCCAGGATATTGGACTGGATGGACACCTGCTCTGATCTTGTGTGGCTATTCCTTTTGTGTTCCACCTCTGTGTCTTAATACTGAGCTTCCCTGCTGGTCTCTGTGCTATTCCTGCCCACATTCCATTCAGTTGGGCCATCTGTAACCACCATTAGATCCGGTGAGTCTCTAGCACAGTGGTTCTCAATCTTTCCTCATTCCTTGAGCTCCAGCAGCTCTTACCCACACCAGGGCCTTCCTTAGCCATAGGCAGAACAGGCAGCCGCCTAGGGCACCACTAGGTCTGGGGGCACCACTCTGCTGGGCCGGACAAATGGGAAGCAGCGGAGAACGTAAGAGCAGGGCTGCTGGGTCCTAGAGAGAGCCGAATGCAGCACAGTCTGAGGGAAGGGATTGGCTTCTGGGGTCTCTGGGAAGGGGTGGGGGAAGGAACTCACCTGTAGGGTGACCAGATGTTTCGATTTTATAGGGACAGTCCTGATTTTTGGGTCTTTTTCTTATATAGGCTCCTATTTCCCCCCACCCCCGTCCTGATTTTGCACACTTGCTGTCTGGTCACCCTAGGTGGGAGTAATTGGTGCCTATATATGACAAAGGCCCAAATATCAGGACTGGCCCTATAAAATCAGGACATCTGGATCTGTTCACCCTAGCTGGGGAGCACGTCTCTCTCCCGGGCTGGCAGTGATCTCTCTCATCCAGGGGGAGCTGCACAGGGCAGGATGAGCTGCTGTGGCTCCATGGGTGCCCCGTCCCTGAGACCAGATGCTGTGCTAACTTCACCATGGTCCGTTGCCCATAGGCATGTGATCGGACCTGAGGGTTTGCTGCTGCTGTTGCCGCTCTGCACCCCAAGAGGTGAATTTTGGGGTCCTGCAGTTTTCCACCTATCTCCTCCTCTACTGCAGCTGTTGGACCAGCAGGCTGGTGGGTGAGACAAGCATGAAAGCAGGACTGTGTTGCCATTTAGATTGTCATTTTAACAAATTTGTTCACCAAAAATGCTTGCTAACACTCCTGAATCCAATTTCAATTTTTTTTTAAAAAATCAATATCTTAGCCAAAAACAGAAAATTAAGCTGTTGACAATTATTTGTGACAAGTTTGGTATGGGGAAGGGAGTGGGCCAGTTTTCATCAGAGAAACAAAAAATGTTGACTGACTTTTCTATAGCCCTGTTACTGCTAAATAGAGCCCTCCAACAACTGTAATATGCTCCTCTTCTTACTAGTGTATAGAGCAGGGGTCGGCAACCTATGGCACACGTGCCAAAGGTGGCACGCGAGCTGATTTTTGATGGCACGCAGTTGTGGGCTGAGCGGCTCAGCCCGCCACTGCTCTGGGGTTCCGGCTGCTGCCCCATTGCTACCCAGGGTCCCAGCCACCGGCCCCACTCAGCACTCACTGCTGGCCTGGGGACCCCCAAGGAACCCCAGGCTGGCAGCGGGCTGAGCAGGCTGAGGGCCGAGACCCTGGCTGAGCCACTCAACCCGCTGTCGGCCTGGGGTTCCATTCTCTCAGCTGGTAGGTGGGCTGAGCGGGACTAAATTCAGCAAAATAGGAAAAAAGAGCAACTAATGACAGAGTGCAAGAACCTAGAGCAGTGGTCCCCAACCTTTTTCGTCTGGCAGGTGCCAGACAAAGGACCATGGCGGTGGACGAGCATCCGCCGAAATGCTGCCAAAATTCAGCTGCATTTCAGCAGTGACACCTCTGTAGCCACTGTAGATGACAAGATAGCTGCAAACAGTTCAATTGTACTACATATTGTCACCTACTGCATAGTAAAAACTCTAGAGTATACGTAACAAGGACTATGACTATAGGGGATGGGAAAAGGGCTTTCTTCCCTAAATCAAGTTCACAGGTCCTCTGTTAGCTTCTCTGCCATGTAAGAAGCATTTTGACTGCGCATTTGTTGGGGAATAGACCCCCTGCTAGGCTGAGCCTTCTTCCTGTTCTCAGATCCTCATTCTGGGGGTACGACTACACTACAGGATTATTCTGATTTTACATAAACCGGTTTTGTAAAACAGATTGTATAAAGTCAAGTGCACGCGGCCACACTAAGCACATTAATTCAAAGGTGTGCGTCCATGGTCCGAGGCTAGCGTTGATTTCCGGAGTGTTGCACTGTGGGAAGCTATTCCGTAGCTATCCCATAGTTCCCGCAGTCTCCCCCGCCCCTTAGAATTATGGGTTGAGAGCCCAGTGGCTGATGGGGCAAAAATCATTGTCGCGGGGGGGTTCTGGGTAAATGTTGTCATTCCTTCCTTCCTCCGGGAAAGCAATGGCAGACAATCATTTCGCGCCCTTTTTCCCTGGATTGCCCTGGCAGACGCCATAGTATGGCAACCATGGAGCCAGTTCAGCTTTTTTTTTTTTTTTTTTTTTTTTTTGCAGTCACTGTATGTGTACTGGATGCCGTGGACAGAGGCGATACTCCAGTGCTACACAGCAGCATTTATTTGCTTTTGCATGATAGCAGAGACAGTTATCAGTCATTCTGTACTGTCTGCTGCCGGTGTAAATTGGCAATGAGATGACGGTTATCTGTCCTTCTGTGCAGTCTGCTGCTATCGTGGGTGCCCCTGGCTGAGATTGGCCGGAAGCGCAAAGGCAAAACTGGGAATGACTCCCCGAGTCAATCCTTCCTTTATGGTTTTCTAAAAATAGAGTCAGTCCTGCCTAGAATATGGGGCAAGTGTATTAGAGAACCAGTGTATCAGAGAGCACAGCTGCTCCATGTCAGATCACGCAGAAATGATGAGCTACATGCCATTCACGGGGGGTGCCTCTGCAACAACCCGATCCGTTGCTTCCCTCCTCCCCCAACCTTCCTGGGCTACTGTGGCAGTGTCCCCCCCATTTGTGTCATGAAGTTATAAAGAATGCAGGAATAAGAAACAATGACTTGTTAGTGAGATAAAATGAGGGGGCGGCAGCCTCCCGGTGCTATGACAGTCCAGGCAGGACATTAAGCGGTGCGGAGGAGAGAAGCCCAGCATACCGCTGCTATGACAGCCCAGGCAGTACTGAATCTTTTCTTTACACAGGAAAGGGAGGGGGCTGATGGAGCTCAGTGCCCAGTTGCTATGATGAGGACGGTTACCAGCCGTTCTGTACCATCTACTGGGAATGACTGAGAATCATTCCTATTTTCACCCAGGCGCCCCCAGCCAGCCTCACCGGAAGCCAGCCAGGAGCACTCACGGGTCGATAATAAGGACGGTTACCAGTCCTACTGCACCGTCTGCCACTGGGGAAGGGAGAGGAGTGGATACTGCTCTTCACTGCTGCAGCATCACATCTACCAGCAGCATTCAGTAGACATAGGGTGACAGTCAAGAAACGATTTCTTTCCCTTTTCTTTCACGTGAGGGGGGAGTAAATTGATGATCTATTCCCTGAACCACGCCGGACAATGTGTTTGAACCTACAGGCATTGGGAGCTCAGCCAAGAATGCAAATACTTTTCGGAGACTGCTGGGAACTGTGGGATAGCTGGAGTCCTCAGTACCCCCTCCCTCCCTCCATGAGTGTCCATTTGAGTCTCTGGCTTCCCGTTACGCTTGTCACGCAGCACTGTGTAGCCTGGAGATTTTTTTTTCAAATGCTTTGGCATTTCGTCTTCTGTAACGGAGCACTGATAGAACAGATTTGTTTCCCCATACAGCGATCAGATCCAGTATCTCCCGTACGGTCCATGCTGGAGCTCTTTTTGGATATGGGACTGCATTGCCACTCATGCTGATCAGAGCTCCACGCTGGACAAACAGGAAATGAAAATCAAAATTTCGTGGGGCTTTTCCTGTTTACCTGGCCACTGCATCCGAGTTGAGATTGCTGTCCAGAGCGGTCACAGTGGTGCACTGTGGGATACCACCCGGAGGCCAATATCGTTGATTTGCAGCCACACTAACCCTAATCCGATATGGTAATACTGATTTTAGTGCTACTCCTCTTGTCAGGGAGAAGTACAGAAATCTGTTTAAAGAGCCCTTTATATCGATATAAATGGACTCGTAGTGTGGACGGGTACAGCGTTAAATTGGTTTAACACTGCTAAAATCAGTTTAAACGCGTAGTGTAGACCAAGCCTGGGAAGTGCGGGTACATAAACACAAGTAAAAAGTGATGAGTTAGACCAGGAGTAGAGGGGAACTCAGTTTTACATTAATGAGCGCAGTGCTGCACTGCCGCCAAGTTAGCCCTGCCTTTATAGCAGGAGTCAGGCCCAAAACGGGGCCATGGAGCAAGCTGCCTTATATGCCTGATGCTAACAAGTAAGCCCATTTCTCCTCAGAAACACCCTTTCTCTTGCTCCTTTTTCACCCTGTGCAGTGTGCACTTGTGAATCAGGGAGCAGGTGCACAGGGGTCTGAGACTTTTGTCCACCCCACGCAAAAGACTGTGCCTCCTGCTTTATCTTACTGGTGCTCATGCTAGAGTGCAATGACCTGCTGTGCATTCTACAAGCCTTCTAGTTCCACAACCACAGATGAATTTTTCCATGGGTGGAAGAGGAGGCAACAGATACGGCAGTGGACACTGGTCACATCTGAAACTGGAAAGGCAAAACTGTCAGGTAAAGGTGCATTCAGAGTCAATTTACAGCAGCAGATAAGGATCCTCCTAGGTCAGTGACTCAAGAATCCTATAGTAGGAGAGTAGGCAAACCATATGCTGCCAGCCTGATTATAGAGCACCCCCTGACACAATGTTCAGATACTACTATGCTCTCAGCACTTGAAGGCAGACTAGTTTCCTGGCTAACCCTCCTTTGGGAAAACTTCCCCTCTTCCCACTGGAGCTAATGCCAGCAGCACTGCCCCTCACTTTATAAAGGATGAGATCACCTTCCCAGTTTGAGTGACTAGTGAATGAATTGCTGATTAATCTGTTATCTTTCCTCTAATCACGATAATTGTTCTTTTCTGTAAGTTCTTGCTATTGTACAGGGAACCAGTGACCTCATCACATCAGCATTTATCACTTTTATTGCCATGCAATGTTGTGAGGAGATTAGCTGAGTGGAAGCAGAATGTGCTGGGGGAAAGCATGCAGATCACTTGGATCATGCATGCTTTTTGTGCATTTTAACTCGTGTGAACTCCAGCTCCTCCCCCTGTGCTGAGTGCAGAAGTGTTCTCAGCCATAGCATTTGGACCAGTGCCTCCCCTGGAAAAATGGACACCTGCATTCAGGACCAAAGTTTTGAATTAAAAACGCCATTTCTGGACATATTGTCAACAGCCACCATCTTGCTAAGGCATCTGGGGCCTCAGGTCAAACACTATTAAAGAGTTTCCACTAGAGGTGGGCCGAGCTGCTCAGCTGGGATTCAAATTGCAATCTGCATTGTTTGCAAGTTTGAAGAGGGATACATTTGGCTCTGGGCAAGGGGTTCTTTTAACCTATTGTACAACTAGATACACCTATGGCATTCATATCTGAGGGCCTATTCTCCCACCCACAGCATAGCAGTGACTCTTACTAACTTCACTTGTAGAAGCAGCATGGTCTAGTGGATAGGGCAAGGACTGGGATCCAGGGCACCAAGGGTCTAGTCCCCACTCTACAGAGGTCCTGCTGTATAACAAAGCCCTTTCAATTTAAACAGATTTTACAAAACAAAAAAATCCCTGGTTTTTACAAAAAGTATGTTTTTTTTTCTATTTTCACCCTACTTTTGTATAATTCAAGTATATAAAAATAACTTGTTTTATTAGGAAAATACAATATATTGCAGGAGATATATGTATTATGATAAGACATTAGTCTGTGTGAATATGCAAAGCTGCCTGTTGAAGTGATGCTATGTATTAATCTAAAAGATACACACACACAAGCTCTGAAGTGCGTGCAAATCTGAACATACTAATGAAGCTCACGCCCACCACGTACACATTTCAAGCTGTTTGCAGATAACGGCTTAAAGATCTGACACTAAAATGGGAAGAAAATGAAAATCTGTGTCTGAATATATTTCAGAACACAAGGAAGTATTCGCAAGTTTTAAAAAAATGAACAGGAGAAAAGGATGAAGCTGAGTGTATGCGCGGCAAATGGATTGGCCCGATAATTAAATGTAAACATTTATAGGCTAAGAGTTCTAAGTCTCCAGCAGTAAACTGTTTATTGCAATGAAAAATTGTATTTGGGGATTAGAGAGAGATATTTGTTTCTTAAACTCAGAGGGGGCATTGTGTTTTGAGTTCTGTTTTAGTTCTGCAGCAAACCACATTGAATTTCACTTTATCAAAGCATTAATCCACTGAATACTTTCCCCCATCCTTCCATCCACCAAAATAAACCTCAATATTTACCCAGAAAAATTAATAGTTTTTTCCACCAATTTTCATCTGTTTTTGTTGTTGTAGTAATAAACACCAATAAATTCCTGAGAAAAAAATAAATAAAATAAAAACCGAAAATGAAGGGCCCTCTGTATAACCTTAGGTAAGTCACTTCATTCGTCTTTTCTATTTTTGAGTGCAAATGTTTTGGGGGTAGAAATTGTCTCATTCTGTTTAAACAGTGCTTAGCACAATGGGGCGCTGACCTTGATTGGGACCTATAGGTCCTATTGTAATACTAATAATATGGTTATACCTATTCCTTACAGCAGAATAGGGCACCTGAATCTGGATTTGAGTTTCCTTAATTTGAGGATGCTAGCTTTGAGATTTTACTTCAAGTCAATCTCTGGTACCCATCCTACCAAACTCGAATATAAGACTTGAAATATTCCCCATCAGACTATTTAAATGACAGAGAGAGAGGTCCAATAGGATCATTTAAAGTTCAATAGACTCACTAATCTAGACACTTTAAAATCCTGCCCCAACATGTGATGGTCTCTGCCCATCTCTTGGCAAAGATTTCATAGCAGAGGCAGTGCTATTCTAAGGTCTTGTTTCATAGCAGAGACTGCACTGTAGTGAGGTCTCAAACTATACTGCGTGCATTCATAAGGACATTTCGTGTCGTAACAGTCAGGATGCTGTGGTATTATAACATGATCCTTTGACTGACAGACTTTGCACAGTAGATGGGGCCTAACGTGCTATGTTGTAGAGGTCCCTGAGCAGCAGTCCATCTCCCTGTAATCAGTGTGATTCTATTGGATGTGAACACTTGAAATGCAAAGCTCAAAAAAAGTTTGAGTGTAGTACTGCTCAGAAGAGTCACACTGGCAGGGGTGGGGGGACAGGGACTTTGAGGTGCCACATTCATTTTCTCAGTGAATTCCAAATCCAATGTGCTTAGTTTACAATTGTAAAGGTCCCCCCCACCCCAAAACTCAGCCTAGATCCAAGAGTCAAGCTGTTCTTCTCTCACATGTCACCACCAGCATCCAAGGTTCTGCAGCCAGATTAGGCCCATAGTGACACCTATGCAGCCCCATCACCTTCAGATGATGCCCTCAGTGGTACCTTTGCAACTCTATTGCCATCAGTGGGCTTTGACAGATGCAACTGCCTGAAGCCGAGGGTAGCATTTTCAAAAATGGCCCCTGGTTTTGGGTGCCACTTTGAAACACTTAAGGTTTCTCAAGGCAACACCCGAAGTCAGTTTAAGTTGTTTCAGGGTCACAAACCACTAAAAATTAGCCATTACTTCTGAAAGTTTTGGTTTAGTTAACAAATCTGTTGATGCATGGGGAAAAAGACAGAATTCAGCTTCCTCACTCTCAGCTGTGTTACTGCTGCAAAGCTAACAGGCAATGCTTAATTTATAATGAAACAGGTGGTGGGGCACAAGCAATTTTTTTTACATTTATAACTGATGCAGCAAGCCAACAGATACTGAGGCTATGAATTGCCAAACCCAGAGATATTGGAGCTCAGCTCTGGCACAAATTAAGCATTGCTAAATGGTATAAAATGCAGTAAAACCTTTTTTGTTACTAAAATCAGCAGATCTGACTCTAAATACACCAAGGGAGCAGATATGTAGAGTACGCCAGAGCTATTTATACAAAAACCACTTTTCAGAGTAGAACTGCACTTTAGACCATTATTAATATAATAAAAGTCCTGCAAGTCTTAAGGAAAAGTACTTGTTTCCTGTAAGAAGATCAAGACAATGCAGATTTGTTTCCAGTTTCTGTCTCTTGGCTCACAGATGTGCTTTAGCCTCAGGTATGTCAGAGTACAAATCGAAGTACTTCTGTAGCTGGCCTTGGGTCACCCTCCAAAGTACAGCACAAGCATTTCCCAGGTGGCCATGGTGACCTTTGTGTTGATCACACTGAAATCAATTGATGTGCTGAAGTTTCATTTTTATTCAGTATTTTTCATGAACAGCATTCACTTTGTATCTGTGAACTTTGTTTCTGCTTACACCTGAACCCTACCAATATCAGATGACAGTCTATCAGCCTCTGGACACTCACTGAGTGCAGAAGGCTTTTCCTACCAAAACTAGTCAGAGAGAGGTCCCAAAGGTAATTCACAGTTCAGATAAGCAGCCCAAAGTTCACATACTTATTTCAATTTGTCCAAATCTCCTTAGCTTGAAAAAATGGGCTGGAAATCTCATGACAGTTTTTTTTCCTCATGAGATTTCTGGTTCTTCCTGGTTTTGGGAGTAACACAAGAGAAGCCTCTCTTGTGCTAGTTCAGCTCTTCCGCTTTCAGTTCGGCCAGAAACCAGAAAGTGCCAGAAAGTGCAACAACATGCGAAAATTAAAAGCAAACAAAAGAGTTAACTGAACTTTTTTGAACCTCAAAAATTTAAGTTTGGGGCAAAATGGTTGAGTCAGTGCTTATTTACTGGGAGGCAACATTGGCAAGGTCTAATGAACACTGATGTGGGGAGATAGTGACCCCGATCATGTGAATGGGGTACTTGCTTTTGGAATGCTGACCCGCCTCGTACGATTGGGCCATGCAATGAAGTTTTACTGCTGGAAGCACTGGTACCCTCTGCTGCTCCAGAGGTACACAGTAGTTGTAAATCCAGCTTATCTGGTTTCTACCTGCTTCATGTCACTGGAGTGAGACAAAGCAGTCAAGGTACACCACTGAATCTGATTTATTGTCTCACCAGCCATTCTTTGTATCAGACCCTTATTTTGCAGGGGCTTGGGCATCAGGGGATCTCTGTTCTTGTACCAGCTGTCACTATGCTGCTGTGTAAACCTGGACAAGTCACTCAGTCATTTGTTTTTTGATTGCCCCATTGGTAGAACCTGAAAGAGAATGCTCACCTAGCCTTGCAGTATCCTTTGAGATGTGCAGATAAAAGGGAAGCACAGTATGCTGCAGGCCTGATTCTGGTATAACTGTGGGTTTAAACTAATACAACTTCACACAACTCAATGAGGGATAGCTTGGTGTTTTGAGCATTGGCCTGCTAAATCCAGGGTTATGAGTTCAATCCTTGAAGGAGCCATTTAGGGATCCAGGGCAAGAATCTATCTGGGGATTAGTCCTGCTTTGAGCCGGGGGTTGGACTAGATGACCTACTGAGGTCCCTTCCAAACCTGACCTTCTATGAAGTTACTTGTATTTTATACAGTATGAGAGGGGAATCAAGCCCTCTAAGTGTTTGACATTAATTGATAGAATGATCCTTTACTCCATACCTGAATCATTCCCTTTGCTCAATGAAGATATCTAACAAGAAAAAAAAATCCCTAGTTAAAATGATCTACTAATGATTGAGTTATGCGGAATGAGTAGCTGAAAGCCCATGCTGTCACACAGCTGTAATTTGTAAAGTCAAGTGTGTATAAAAGAGAGCCTGATATAAAAACATAAGAACGGCCATACTGGGTCAGACCAAAGGTCCATCTGGCCCCAGAGCCAGCTCTAGGTTTTTTGCCTCCCCAAGCAAAAAAAATTTTGGCTGCCCCCACCCCAGCTCTGGGCTCCCCCCCACACCACCCTGCTGTCTCAGTCCTGGGCTCTCCCCCCACCATCTGCACCCCCTGCCACCCCAGCTCAGGGACTCCCCTGACCCATACTTTCCTGCCGTCCTAGCCCTGGGCTCACCATCCCACCCCAGCCCTGGGCTCTCCCCACTACACACCCCGTGCTGTCCCAGCTCTGGGCTCCCCCTTGCCCCTCACTACTGGTGCACCCCATCCCCCCCACACACACCCCGCTGTCCCAGCCCTGGGCTCTGCCCCTTTCACCTGCACCCCCTACCGTCCCAGTCCTGGGCTTTCCCCCCCCCCACACACACCTGCACCCTCCTTCCACCCCAGCCCTGGATCACAGGTAACTTGCTCCCAGGGCAGATCATTCAGCAGGAATTTTGGACGTGCACAGAACACAGACAGTATTGGTTCCCATATGGTTACAGAACTGCAGTAAAGTGGAACAATTTTCAGCTTGTGTGATTGGAGGATATCTGGATGCATATTATAAGACTGTCCTCCATAAATGAGGAAAAGTTGAGGTGCCTTTATTATTCTTTTGTTCCACTCTTTGTTTCTGTGGGTAATTTGCCAATGCAATATCACTGTTTTCCTTTTAAACAAATAAAACTAAAAAAAGAAAAAAGGCAATGGCTGTTGAAAATAGCAATTCCAGTCCTAAAAACCACTGGGAAGCATTTCTTGCTCAATTTTATCCTACTTTTTCTACAGCAAGTTACAGTGGATCAGTATATTTGATTTGGCAGAAATGAAGTAACAGCTGCCCAAATTGAACTTGAGCACTCCTGAATTTTGAGGTGTTCAAATCTGGAAGGCAGGTGCTAGATTCCCTTTCAGAATATTAGCTAAATCTGGAAAGGAAAAGTCAGTCAGTTTCTGCTTCCATGGCTCAGAAGTGGAAATCCTCCTACGTGCCTGGTACTGTATCTAAAGCTACCGTGATCCAGAGCATCCCCTCCCCTACTTTTCATTTTAAATTCTAGTGGGATCCACATATCTCCCTTGCGAGGCTTCAGATAGAGAGGGGCACTGTCCATTTAGTCCACCTAATTCCTTCTTTGAGGGCGGCAAGGTGAGGTCACACCAGTATCCCTAATCCAGTCTGAGGATGTCTTCTGAAGGGGATATCTGGGGCAAAGCCTTCTACTCCTTGGGCACACTTGTTCCCCATTCACAGTGCCACCTCGCTCTAGCAGTGAGCTCTCTATTCACATGAAGCTGCAGCATGAGGTTTCAGCTACCATACTCCCTCCTGCTCCCTTTCCTGTTGATAGTGGCCAAGGGAATGCTGGGAAATGTAGTTCTTTCCCTGCTCCACGGCTGGCTCTATAGGCAGGGAGCTAACCAAGGAACTACAGCTCCCAGAGCCCCCTGTTGGTTCTCAGCTCCCAGGCTGGATCCCTGCCAGCTGCCGCCCCTGCAAATGGGCTGCCCCAAGCAGCTGCTTGCTTTGCTGGTGCCTAAAGCCGCCCCTGTCTGGACCAGTATGCTGTCTTCCAACAGTGGCCAATGGCAGGTGCCCCAGAGGGAATGAACAGAATAGGTAATCATCAAGTGATCCATCCCATGTTGCCCATTCCCAGCATCCGGCAAACAGAGGCTAGGGACATCATGTTCCTAGAATTTAAAACTGGACTGTAACAGACCACAAATACAAGGGATGACTGAACCTGAGTGATATCCTAAACAAAAGAGCTCTCAGCTAGGCTTGTATATGTTTCCAAAACTTCAGACTGACTCAGACATTCTAGGCTTCAGAGCAATATTTGAGGTTACAGTGTGTGCGTGCACTAATGGTGTTGACTTCTGTGGGTGGCAAATGAGTGGTGCATGCTGCAATGAAGGACTGTGCATATTCAGCATTATTGTGTATGCTCCTTTTGTTGATGTTTGTCTGGGAGGGCTGTGCTGGGAGATTTGTACTGATTTGTGCAGGTGGCTGTTGGGCCAAGTAATCTACCATCTGTGCTGTTGTGAATGAAGTGATTGTACGCAAGTTAGGTATAGGGTAAGGGTGGGGATTGGTCCAGTTACCTCTGATCTCACAATGGTCTAGGCATAGCAAAGACACATGCCTTGCTGTAGCTGTGCACTGCATTGGTGTAATTCATAAAGTCAAAATGGTGGAGAACTTAAAAATTGGATGGTAACAGACCTCAAAACCCAGTGATGATTCAACCTGGAGATATTCTGAGCAAAGAGCTCACAGACATGCTTGTAGCTGCTTCTATCATTTCACTCTAACTCAGGGCTGGTCTACACTAGGGGTGGGGAATCGATCTAATTTACGCAACTTCAGCTACGTGAATAACATAGCTGAAGTTGAAGTATCTTAGATCAAGTTACTTACCGTCCTCAAGGCACAGGATCGACGTCCGCGACTCCCCATGTCGACTCCGGTACCGCCGTTCGCTTTGGTGGAGTTCCGGAGTTGACAGGAGCACGTTCGGGGATCAATATATCATGTCTAGATGAGACGTGATATATCGATGCCCGAGAAATCGATTGCTACCCGCCGATACAGCCGGTAGTGAAGATGTACCCTCTGACATTGAGGCTTCAGAGTGGTGCACGGTGACATTCCTGGAGTCTTATTGTATAGCTATTGATTGCTGGGCTCTGTACACACATATAGTAAGAGACAGTCTGACCTGAAGCACTTGCAGTATAAATAGACAAGAAGGTGGGAAAAAAAGTATTGTTACCCTCATTTTATGATGAAGAATGGAGGCCCAGAGATTAAGAGACTTGCCCAGGGTCACACAGTCTGAGACAGAGCTGGGAAGTGAACTTAAATCTCATGAGACTCAGTCTAGGGGTTTAGCCACAATTTGCTCTGGTGAGGGAGAATGAGAAACTGAGAAATGCTGCAAACTCCCTTATCTCTTCTATCTTCTGAGGCAAAATGGAAGCAATCCCAACAGCCCCTTCCTCTAATACCTTTATCCCTTCTCTTCACTATGTCCCATCTCATGCTTGCCATCCCCAGAGGCACGTGCTGTAGTTCTGCTGATTAGAGCCACAGAGTGCTGCTGTTCCTGCACTGCTGAGAGCTACAGGCAAGATCACCAGTGACCAACCAAAGTTTCAAAGGAACTTCTGAGAGAGTGAAAAAGGGGGTTTCCCCTTTGGGTTGTTCTGAGAAGGGCACACAGTATTTGGCAGTGAGCAGACAGGACATGAAGCAGCTTAGGCAGTCTGTGCTTAGTCTTTTTCTCCTGCTGCCATGAAACAAAATATAAACATGTTGATCCTATAAGCAAAGCATTGATCCTGGTTTCTGGTATGCTAGTTATTAGCAATTAGTGTAAATATTGCAGAGAGACTGCGTTATTTCTCAAACAACTTGGAAGGGCATCTCCTGCCCCTCTACATCTAGAGGATTAAGTCTGAATTCCTACCTCATTACTACATGAAGCCCCTTCCACGGCTTCTCTGGTTTCAGGAAGTGGGGATAGCCTGAAAAGTCACTGGACTGTTCAAAGATTGAATTTAAGGAAAGCTAAAGTGGTTCAGATAAAATTAGAGTGGGCCTTAAATTGCTAACATCACGGGTGTTTGGAACCAGAGTTTTGTGTCAGGTCCAAATAAAAATCAGACTTGATCCTAAAACTTTGCCCCAAACTCAGATCAAACCAGAACCTAACCCTTTTGTATACTATTCTCTTTTATACAAAAAAAAAAAAAAAAACCACACACACACACACAAAATTAGCAGAAAATACACATTCAACAAAGGAATCTTAAAGGACCCATGGTATTTTACTATCTTTTGGAAAGTTCTCATTATTATGTTTACCAAATGTGTGATGCAACTTACATAGATGGCATTGTAGAGAATGGTGACCAGACAGAAGCAAATTTAGGGACATCTGAATTTAAAGCACCCCTGAGTTCGCTCTACCTTTCACCCTCCTGTTAATTACTTTTCTTGATAGAGTACTTTTTCCACTTCCTTTTAATTCTCGTCTCTCATCAACTTCACACAGATATAACTTTACTGATCCCAATGAAGTTATTCCTGATTTACATTAGTGTAACTGAAAACAGAAAACAGAATCAAGCTCTTAATTTCTAAGTGCTTAGAAGAACTCCTGTTTTCATTCAGTAAGGAAATTCATTATTATTATTATTCGACTTCTAAAACATTCTGTCAGTTGTTCCCATTACAAACAAAAACATTACACTGAAATTAAAGGCAGGAGTATGTATTAGTGATATAAAGTAAAAAAGGAGGTTGTAATTATCGCCCAGGAATTTCAGAGTTAAGGTTAAACTAAAAAGAAATAAAAATATATTAAGTAGAGCTGTTGATTAATCTCAGTTAACTCACACGATTAAATCAAAAAAATTAATCGTAGTTAAAAAATTAATCGCAATTAATCGCACTGTTAACAGAATACCAACTAAAATTTATTAAATATTTGAGATGATTTTCTACATTTTCAAATATATCTATTTCAATTACAACACAGAATACAAAGTGTACAGTGCTCACTTTATTATTTTTATAACAAATATTTGCACTGTAAAAATGATAAACAAAAGAAATAGTATTTTTCAATTCACCTCATACAAGTACTGTAGTGCAACCTCTTTATCATGAAAGTGCAACTTACAAATATAGGCTTTGTTACATAACTGCACTCAAAAACAAAACAATGTAAAACTTTAGAGCCTACAAGTCCACTCAGTCCTACTTCTTGGTCAGCCAATCGCTTAGACAAACAAATTTGTTTATATTTACGAGAGATAATGCTGCCCACTTCTTAATTACAATGTCACCTGAAAGTGAGAACAGGCATTCGCAAGGCACAGTTATAGCTGGCATTGCAAGATATTTATGCGCCAGATGCGCTAAAAATTCAGATGCCTCTTCATGCTTTGGCCATCATTCCAGAGCACATGCTTCCATTCTGATGATGCTTGTTAACAAAATAATGCATTAATTAAATTTGCAACTGAACTCCTTGGGGGAGAATTGTATGTTTCATGCTCTATTTTACCTGCATTCTGCCATATATTTCATGTTATAACAGTCTCGAATGATGACCCAGCACATGTTGTTTATTTTAAGAACAGTTTCAATGGAAATTTGACAAAGTGCAAAGAAGATACCAATGTGAAATTTCCCAAGATATCTACAGCACTTGACCAAAGATTTAAGAATCTGAAGTGCCTTCCAAAATCTGAGATGGACGAGGTGTAGAGCATGCTTTCAGAAGTCTTAAAAGAGCAACACCCTGATGCGGAAACTACAGAATCCAAACCACCAAAAAGAAAATCAACCTTCTGCTGGTGGCATCTGACTCATGATGATGAAAATAAACATGTGTCGGTCTACACTGCTTTGGATGGTTATCAAGCAGAACCCGTCATCAGCATGGATGCATGTCCCCTAGAATGGTGGTTGAAGCATGAAGGGACATATGAATCTTTAGTGCATCTGGCATGTAAATATCTTGTGACCCTAGCTACAACAGTACCTTGAGAATGCCTGTTCTCACTTTCAGGTGACATTGTAAACAAGAAGCAGGCAGCATTATCTTCTGCAAATGTAAACAAACGTGTTTGTCTGAGCGATTGGCTGAACAAGAAGTAGGACTGATTGAACTTGTAGGCTCTGAAGTTTTACATTGTTTTATTTTTGAATGCAGGGGTTTTTTTTAACCTAATTCTACATTTGTAAGTTCAACTTTCATGATAAAGAGATTGCACTACAGTATGTGTGTTAGGTGATTGAAAAAATACTATTTCTATTGTTTTTACAGCACAAATATTTGTAATAAAAAATAAAGCAAGCACTGTACACTTTGTATTCTGTGTTTCATTGAAATCAACATATTTGAAAATGTAGAAAACATCCAAAAATATTTAAATAAATGGTATTCTATTATTAACAGTGCGATTAATCGCAATTAATTTTTTTAATCGCTTGACAGCCCTACTATTAAGATATCGAAATGCACTGTTAGGGCATCTTAACTTTGCCCTATAACGAGGCCATGAAGGGGGAAATAAAAAACATCTTAAAAAAAATCAGTTAATCTCAACTAGAACCACAAACACTACAATGAATATTTCATGGTGTCATTTCAGGGCAGAGTTAATGTTGTTCCTGTGCCCTAACTGTCCATTTCCAAACCTTGCAATATTTGGAAGCTTTGCTATTGACTTCAATGGAACCAGTATTTGGCCTGCAGTCTGCATTTATAGTTAGCTGTACTAATCAAATTAGTACAGCTCAAAAGGGTTCCTAGTAAAATGGATTCATAAACACAAGTCTAGACCCTCAGCTGGTGTAAGTCAGTGCCCATAAATTGTATCCAGGACTTATTTGGAGGATTTACTGAATTAGCCACACACACACTTGAAAAAGCACCTGTCAACATTGGCTTTGTACTTTTAACACATCCTGCATATTGCTTCCTGGCTGGGCCCATCTCCCCTAGTGACTCAAAGTTACAAAGTCCTTCAGTCCTGAGTCATTGTCTATTATTGTCAAGTGCAGGTGGAGAACACCGGAACAGGGAATTGCTCCAGAGCTTTAACAGACAAAGCAATGTCACCATCTCCAGACTGGAATCGCTTCTATAAAAAACAAATAGACTTCTTCCCTTCATAATTACTACTCCAGATTTATTTCTGATAAATCTTGTTAGCTCCAACTAGGATAGAAGAGGGGCAAGGTGTCTCTTGAGACAAGAAAGTGAGGTGTTCTCAGGTCATACAACCCTAAGAACAGCAAGGTTTGGGGTTCTGTTTGGTAGTTGTTATTTCAGCTACCAGTAAAGACTAACCTCAGAAATGGGGAAAGTCTGGATTCTATATAGGCTATGTATACTCTGTACAGAGCAGGGTAGAAACCTCATCCACTCGCACATGGTCCTAGCACAATTGTTTTCAAAGTCAGTAGTGTGTTCCAGAAGTGTGGTCTGACTGGGCTTATCTTTGCCAAACTAAAATTCCCTGGTTCGTCAGCTTTGTTCTCTTTGGCAGTAGCTGAGGGAACCGCAAACAAAGAGGATTTAGAAAAGTGGACTCACCGCTAGTGCACTCCCTCATGACTGGGCATGATGTAGCAGACTCTCCTCATCTAGTGCCTCCTGTTGACAGTTGCTCCAGCCCTGAAGTCTACCTCATCTTCTGACTCAACCCTCTGGCCAGGTCACTTTTATTCCCCCCACCCCACAGGTAAATGAGAGTCCCACAAACAAAAGTCCAATGTCCTTACATCAGGTCTTCAGTTGCCAATTCTGCATGATGTGGTCCTTACACCCTCTCATCTCAGGGCTTTCAGAAATCCTTAAGCCTTTGTATCTAGGAGCTTCACACTTCCCTGTTTTTCTCACAGCCCCTTCTGGGCCCCCAATGTACCTGAGATTCTACAGCCTCTCTAGGTTTACCCTTCTTTCAGGACCAGGAGGACTCACAGGGATCTGCCCGGAACTTTCCCAACAAATTCTAATTGAACATATGAACTTAAATCCACTTCTGTCTTCCTTGGGCTTGACCTTTCATCCCTGTTAAGTTTCCCTTGCTCAACTGAACACCTTCTATGGCTCCCTGGAAGTCCAGATCCTGCCCTTTTATCAGGGCTTACTTCTGGAGCTTGCTCTACCCCAGTGGTTGCACCTTGTCCCTCCTGACCCTTCACTGAAAGCTTCTTCTCAGGAGAGGCACTCAAGGTCTGTTCTCCCATCAGACCTCTTCCTGCCCTGAGGTCCTTCCTTTATAATAGCGACCCAGTTTTTCCCCAGCTGGGACTCATCTATAATTGGGCCTGCCCCACCCATCAGGTGTAACCAATTGCTCTTACTGAGCTCTCCAGCTACCCATAACTCTTTCAGTGCTAGTGGGGGCTTTATATGCCATCAGAGAAGGTTTGTTTGTAGTTGGAAGAGGGTGAAGAATTCTCTGGTGATCAGTAGAATTCTGGTGGTATTATGTGTCTTTTCATTTTGGAAGATATTCACCTGTTTTACTGTGGGCAATCAATGATGCAGACAAAAATGATCACAGGAACATAACCTCCTCTCTCACTGCCACTTCACACAATAAAACCTAAACACTGCACTTCTCAGGGGGACATGAGAAGGTGATGAAGAGTACCAACTCCCAAATAGTTATTTGGGAGTATAACCCTTCTGCCCATTGGAATTGGCAGCAACCAGGTCTGGGTTCAATATCTAGGGGTTTCTCTTCAACAATACAACACAAAAACAGCTCCACCCCCACCCCATAATCTGGGACAATTACATACCACCCCCTGGGTGCCTCTAAGAGGCAATACTTCCCCTCCTGCAAGCACAGAGTCTGAGTGTAGAAAAGAAACTTTTAATAAAAGGAGGGAAGTAACCCAGCATTAATTTGGGAAAATGCCACAAACAGGATTTATAAACATAAACCATGAGCAAAAGACCAAACAGTTGGGCAATGTCCTTTTTTGTCAGGTTCTTAAGTCTAGCAACCAAAAGTCCCTTTAATGTGCCTATCCCTTCTCTGCACCCCACTTACAGTTGTTGTCATTGGTCAGTGCAGACCCAGAGACCAGAGGTCCATCTGCAGAGTTCACCTCCTACCATGGGTGGAATAGGGGGGAAAGAAGGTACTTTACTTGCTCTGCTGCCCAGGCACTCGCTTGCTGCTCCTTTTCGCCAGCTGCCTTTCTGGCCAGTCAGCACTCTGCTCCTCCCCACCAGCCACCCTGATGGCCGACCGGCACTCTGCTTCTCTTTGCCAGCTGATTACTGCACCTCTTTGCCGGCTGCTCTGCCAGCGAATCAGCACTCTGCTTCTCTTTGCTGGCCACCCTGCAAGCCGATGGGCACTCTGATCCTCTCTGCCAGCCACCCTGCTGGCCAGTCACTGCACCTCCTTGCTGGCTGCCCTGCTGGCCACTCACCAATCTGCCTGGATGCCTTCAGGTCCCACCACTTAACACAGCTCTAAGTGATTTCAGCTGTTAGTAGGGAGCCTCCCTGCTGGTGCACACTGGGCAGTCTCTTGCATCAGAGACACTGTCCCAGAACATGTCTAATGCTTTAGACCTAGGTATCAGTGATTTCAGCTCTGCAGGGTGTAACAAGACTCTCAGTTGAGTCCAAATTAGCTCTGTTATTACACAGTGGAGAGCAGAAATGTCAAAGAGCATCTGGGGCCTTTAGGCAGAGTATCAGTACCACTCCCACTCAACTCACTGGGCTTTGGAACCCATGTCCCCTGCCTAGCGAGGGCTGGTTAGTTGAGGATGAGTCCCTCAATTGGGCTGTGCCAAGTACAGTTCTGCTGCCTTTGATTCACACAAGGATAACAACCCTTTATTACTCCTACCCCCAAAACAAGGAGACTGGGGATCCAATACCAGCCACAAGTGATCATTTGGGTCATGCTGAGCACCTATGCAGGATGGGTGTGCCCTTGCAACCAAGATCAGCTCCTGAAGTCCTCTTCCACAGCTCATCACTAGATGTCAGGGGAGGGCTCATTCAGACTTTGCTTATGGGAATTTCAGCTTAATCTGCTATTCTAAAGTACGTTCTCTTGTAAATAGTGGTACAGCTGCACCTGTAGTGACAGAGCACCTGTCCCCCAGTGTGCTACTTTGGTGTTGCTGAATTCAGCAGTGTGGATGGAGTGAAGCTGGGGACAAGATGGTGGCAGCCTCTAACTTCTCACCACTCCTGTTACCCCTGCAGCAGGCAAATTTCTTCATTGAGGAGCCAACATGCCAGCCGACTGAGCTTGAACAGAGAAGCAGTGCAATCCATTGGCTGACTAAATTAGTCCCAGATGTGTATGCCCTAAAGATATGCCAAGGAATCTCAGGTTTCATTTTCTTGGGAAGAGTTTAAATACGAAAAAGATTTTGACTGCTTACTGCTTACAAGTTTCCACCATTTCCTCAGGAAATGAAGACTAATGGCATCACACAGTCAGTTTGGTCCCCCACTTCCTCAGCACCAGGACATCTGGTCCTTCTGGCTCTGTCCACATCTATGTAAAATATAACCAAGAATCATTACTATGTCCCAGTAAATATTGTCTCCTGAGATCGGGGTTTGTTTCTTTGCTTCTAGGACTTGGTGGCAGGTGAGCCTCTAAGGGCTTGGAGGTTTGGTTCTGACAAGCATCCAAAAGTTGCTCGCTTGAACTATCTGAACATTTTGGTCTGCAAAAATATTAAGCAGGGAATTTCATGAGAACAGGCTGCCTGTAAGGTTTCCTGTACTTCCCGATTCCAGCCAGGCTGGAAATACTGTGAGAACTGGCTCTGTCAAGGTATTTTGGAACTTCCATTTCCTGTCCAAACTAGAACAAGGGGGAGGGACATGCAGTAGCAGTCATGAAAATGAAAAATGATGAAGAGAAGAAAGTTAGCCAAGTTTTTGGAACCTTCAGATAAACAGAAACAGGTCCCATTCAAATTTAAGGTAAAGAATGGATGGTTCTTATTTTATCCAAGTCAATTGGGAAAACTCTTCTTTGCTACCCATCAGTTTGTTCTTTTGCTTTGTGGAGAAGAACTCAACTTCTGGACCACCAGTCCCAGATTTTCTTGCATCCTTCTTCCCCAGTCGCTGACCACACACCTTGCTGACTCTAATTCTGCAACAAACTTACTCTGTTTCAGTGGACTTTTCTTTGCTGTAGAAACCCAGCATCACATTTATATTGATGATTGGTTTGTAATCATTCCTGGCACGTAAACAACCTCTTCAGCCCTGTGATATGCTGCATCAGGTAGATTGCCAAAAGTCGTCCAGCAGTGCAGTCTCTACTCACAGTGTAGTCTCCACTAGCCATGTTACCTCATCTTCCCATCATCCCCGTTTTATACCTTGCTTGTATAATTTTCTCATCATGTCCATCTCATAGTGTGACATTTCATATCCAGTGGCATGTGTGTGTGTGGAGCTTGAAATCTTAAAACCAGACTACTGTAATATGTAAGACAGAGTTGGGGGTGATTTGTCCATGGCCAAATACAGCCTGGTGAAAGCTTTGCAATGCCATGAGGTGAACCCACCGCCAAAATGGTGGCCAGGCACTGGAGATGACTTAGCCACTTAGCAGAGTCCCACCCTCTTCTTCCAGTGGCTGGAACAGCTGGATGGGTATCAATACATGAACCCATATAATTTCTGGTCAGCAATGTCATGAGCCAAGAAGAAGCATCCCTCTAGTCAAGCCAGTAGAAACTGTGATCAGCTTGTCTCAACTGGAAGTCTGTTTGCTTCCTCCTTTGTGACTGATGGGAGACTACAGGAACGTGCATGCCTAGGAGGCAGAGATATTGTCAGGATTGCAGGAGAATTTCAGTGACACTAGCATGGCAAACAGCTTCACTACTCTACAGGGCTTCAGGGCACAGCTAATGAAATTATGGCATTGTAGTGACTAACACTGGCAATTATAATTTATTGAGAGTCACCTCTGGCTTAAAAACATTCGCATCAGAGAGGAAAAACCCAAGCCACATTACCCATCTCCTCTTTCAGGAAGCCAGAATCTGGGTCAGAAGCAAAACTGGAAACAATTTAAAGGAATTTTCCTTAATCAACTAAGTAAGGCTCTCTAGATCCACCTAGTGGTCAAAGGCCTGATACTAAAGTTACTTGTTAATTTTTGTTAGCGTGGGGAACAAGGTCATTTCCTTTCTTCACAGTGGACTCTCCAATTTCTAGCAACTTGCAACCCCATTACATAACTCCGTGTTCATCCCTGACAGAGGACGGCATGGAATAACATGCCAAGGAGGAGTGAATTCCTCCTCAGAAGTCCACTCGACCGTGAGAAAATGATCACTGTTGCTCATAAGTAGAGGATTTGGAAAGCATGCCTCATACCTGTGATGTCTGACTTCCATCCCCTTCCCTATGCTCCTCGTTAGCTATGGAGCCAAGAGGGTCAGAAACTCCAGAGTCTCCAGCCCCTTCAGTAAGAAGGGAGACACTACACTCATGTCATAAACAGATAGCTAAGGGTTAATGTCTCTTTCACCTGAAGCACCTGACCAGAGGACCAATCAGGAAACCAGATTTTTTCAACTTTGGTTGGAGGGAATTGAGTGTCTGAGTCTTTGTCTGTCTGCCTGCTTTCTCTGAGCTTTGGAGAAGCAGTTTCTACTTTCTAGTCTTCTGTTTCTAAGTGTAAGGACAAAGAGATCAGATAGTAAGTTATATGGTTTCTTTTCTTTGGTATTTGCATGAATATAAGTGCTGGAGTGCTTTGATTTGTATTCTTTTGAATAAGGCTGTTTATTCAATATTCTTTTAAGCAATTGACCCTGTATTATATCATCTAAATACAGAGAGAACATTTGTATGTATTTTTCTTTCTTTTTATATAAAGCTTTCTTTTAAGACCTGTTGGAGTTTTTCTTTACTTCAGGGAAATTGAGTCTGTACTCACCAGGGAATTGGTGGGAGGAAGAAATCAAGGGGAGATCTGTGTGTTGGATTGCTAGCCTGATTTTGCATTCCCTCTGGGGGAATAGGAAAGTACTATTTGTTTCCAGGATTGGGAACAGAGAGGGAGATTCACTCTGTTTGGATTCACAGAGCTTGTGTCTGTGTATCTCTCCAGGAGCACCTGGAGGGGGGAAGGGAAAAAGGATTATTTCCCTTTGTTGTGAGACTCAAGGGATTTGGGTCTTGGGGTCCCCAGGGAAGGTTTTCAGGGGGACCAGAGTGCCCCAAAACACTCTAATTTTTTGGGTGATGGCAGCAGGTACCAGGTCCAAGCTGGTAACTAAGCTTGGAGGTTTTCATGCTAACCCCCATATTTTGGACGCTAAGGTCCAAATCTGGGACTAAGGTTATGATATGGTGTGCAGTGGTGGGATATAGACAGAATCCAGAAGCCAGTAGGAATATTATATTTTTCTTTTCTCTGCTAAGGGCTTTTTAGCAGAGAGAGAAACAGTTGGTTTTAAAAGGGAACCAGAGAGAATTTTTTTTTCTGCTCTCTCTGGCAGTTTGTGGCTTGCATGTTAAGCAAGAAGCCATTACCAGACTGTTAAGGGTCTTTTGTCATGCAATAGCCCTCCAGTACCAGCACTATATGCATGCAAATAAAGTGGTTTTTCTGGTTTCCTTTCATTGAACATTAGCTAGAGAGAGAAAAGGAAAAAAGCACTGTTGCTAGGCAGACTTCAGGAGGCAACAGAACCTGCAGTTCAGAAGATAAACACCGGAGGGCACCCCAACACAAGAAAACAGGAACCATGACTTCTAAGGCAAAAATTGAGGCCGAAGAACAAATCAAAGAAGCTGAACACAGGCGACAGATGGAGATGAAAGAAAAGGAAGAAAGCATGAAACTGGCAGCCTTCCAAAGAGAACAGGCAGCCCAAGAGGCAGCACACAAAAGAAAACTAGAAGAAGAAGAGGTAGCCTACCGAAGGAAACAAGCAGAAGAAGAGTTGGCCCACAGAAGGAAGCAAGAAGAAGAGGAGGCGGCCCACCACCGAGAAATGGAAAAACACCAAAAAGAAATGGAAAAACACCAAAAAGAAATGGAAAAAACAACAAAAAGAAATGGAAAAACAACAAAAAGAGAATGAAGAGAAGGAAAAACAGAGAAAACATGAACTGGAGTTGGCAAAAGCTGGGCTGCATGTGCCAGCCAACCCTAACAACCCGGCGCCCATTATTGCTCCACAGCACAGGAAATTTCCCACCTACAAGGCAGGTGATGACACCGAGGCCTTCTTGGAAAATTTTGAAAGAGCCTGTCTTGGGTACAGCATTCCCGAAGACCAGTACATGGTAGAATTGAGGTCACAGCTCAGTGGACCTTTAGCAGAGGTGGCAGCTGAAATGCCTAAGCAGCAAATGAATGACTATAAACTTTTTCAAACCAAGGCCAGATACAGAATGGGGATAACCCCAGATCATGCCCGTCGGCGTTTCAGAACCCAAAAGTGGAAACCAGAGGTGTCATTTCCCAAACACGCCTACTACATTGCAAAAAACTATAGGCCTGGATAACAGGAAACAACATTCAAACCTTGGAAGAACTGCACCTCCTCATACAAATGGAGCAGTTCTTGGATGGTGTTCCTGAAGACATCACACGGTACATACAAGATGGAAATCCCAAAGATATCGCTGAGGCGGGGGAAATTGGAGCCAAATGGATGGAACTGGCAGAAAGCAAGAAAGCTACTGTCAAGGGGAACGATTACCCCAGGGGGCACACAGACCATAAACCCTACAACCGAGGACAGCCAAAGACCCCACATACCACCCAAGTAAAGCCACAGATACCCTACCCTTCAACCTCACCAGTCTCCAGTAACTCACCTCGGCCCAGTGACCCATCAGATGGAAGATGCTTTAAGTGTAATGAACTGGGACATATCAAGGCCAACTGTCCCAAGAACACCATGCGAGTGCAATTCATTACACCACCATCACCCCAAAGATCCCCAGGCCCGGATGCCTCTCAAATACCCTTGGAGCGAAGGGAAAATTTGAGAGTGGGCGGAAAGAAGGTTACTGCGTGGAGAGACACGGGGGCACAAGTGTCAGCTATCCACCAATCCTTCGTTGACCCCAAATTCATCAACCCAAAGGCCAAAGTTACAATTTACCCCTTCATGTCACAAGCTGTAGACTTGCCTACAGCTCAACTGCCTGTCCAGTACAAAGGCTGGTCAGGAATGTGGACTTTTGCAGTCTATGACAATTATCCTATCCCCATGCTACTGGGGGAAGACTTGGCCAACCAGGTGAAGCAGGCCAAGAGAGTGGGAATGGTTACACGTAGCCAAACCAGGCAAGCTTCCAGACCCATTCCTGTTCCTGAGCCGTCCACAGAGGCCCCGTCTGTGTTACCAGAGACCCAGGCAGAGGTAGTGGACCCGGATTCCATGCCTACCACTGAAGCAGCCACAGCATCTCCAGTCCCAGGCCCGGAACTGGAACAGCAACCAGCACCAGCAAGTGCAACCACATTTTCAAACTCAACGCCAGAGGGCGCCAGCGAGCCAGAACTGGCAGAAGCCAAAGACAGCCATACCCAAAAGGCTCAGCCAGAGCCTGAAATACCCTCAGGTGCACCAGCGGAGAGCGGTTCACCAGCAACGGAAACAACCCCATCACCTACATCGCTTCCAGAGGGACCAAGCCCAAGTCCACAGTCTGAGGAAGAACTGGTGACCCCAGCCTCAAGGGAACAGTTCCAGGCTGAGCAGGAAGCGGATGACAGCCTTCAGAAAGCTTGGGCAGCGGCACGGAGCACCCCACCGCCTCTCAGCTCTTCTAATCGATCCCGGTTTGTTATAGACCAAGGACTTTTATACAAGGAAATTCTTTCTGGTGGACACCGGGAAGAATGGCAGCCGCAAAAACAGTTGGTGGTTCCAACTAAGTACCGGGGGAAGCTCTTAAGCTTAGCCCATGATCATCCCAGTGGCCATGCTGGGGTGAACAGAACCAAGGACCGGTTGGGGAAGTCCTTCCACTGGGAGGGGATGGGCAAGGACGTTGCCAAGTATGTCCAGTCTTGTGAGGTATGCCAAAGAGTGGGAAAGCCTCAAGACCAGGTCAAGGCCCCTCTCCAGCCACTCCCCATAATTGAGGTCCCATTTCAGCGAGTAGCTGTGGATATTCTGGGCCCTTTCCCAAAAAAGACGCCCAGAGGAAAGCAGTATGTACTGACTTTAGTGGACTTTGCTACCCGATGGCCGGAAGCAGTAGCTCTAGGCAACACCAGGGCTAACACTGTGTGCCTGGCCTTAACAGACATCTTTGCCAGGGTAGGTTGGCCCTCCGACATCCTTACAGATTCAGGGTCTAATTTCCTGGCAGGGACCATGGAAAAACTGTGGGAAACTCATGGGGTGAATCACTTGGTTGCCACCCCGTACCACCATCAAACTAATGGCCTGGTGGAAAGGTTCAATGGAACTTTGGGGGCCATGATACGAAAATTCATCAACGAATTCTCCAATAATTGGGACCTAGTGTTGCAGCAGTTGCTGTTTGCCTACAGGGCTGTACCACATCCCAGTTTAGGGTTTTCACCATTTGAACTTGTGTATGGTCACGAGGTTAAGGGGCCATTACAGTTGGTGAAGCAGCAATGGGAGGGGTTTACGCCTTCTCCAGGAACTAACATTCTGGACTTTGTAAGCAACCTACAAAGCACCCTCCGACACTCTTTAGCCCTTGCTAGAGAGAACCTAAAGGATGCTCAAGAAGAGCAAAAGGCCTGGTATGACAGACATGCCAGAGAACGTTCCTTCAAGGTAGGAGACCAGGTTATGGTCTTGAAGGCGCAACAGGCCCATAAGATGGAAGCATCATGGGAAGGGCCCTTCACGGTCCAAGAGCGCCTGGGAGCTGTAAACTACCTCATAGCATTTCCCAATTCCTCACTAAAGCCTAAAGTGTACCATGTTAATTCTCTCAAGCCTTTCTATTCAAGAGACTTACAGGTTTGTCAGTTTACAGTCCAGGGAGATGATGCTGAGTGGCCTGACGGTGTCTACTACGACGGGAAAAAAGACGGTGGCGTGGAAGAGGTGAACCTCTCCACCACCCTGGAACGTCTGCAGCGGCAACAAATCAAGGAGCTGTGCACTAGCTTCGCCCCATTGTTCTCAGCCACCCCAGGACGGACTGAACGGGCATACCACTCCATTGATACAGGTAATGCTCACCCAATCAGAACCCCACCCTACCGAGTGTCTCCTCATGCCCAAGCTGCTATAGAACGGGAGATCCAGAACATGCTACAGATGGGTATAATCCGCCCATCTACCAGTGCATGGGCATCTCCAGTGGTTCTGGTACCCAAACCAGATGGGGAAATACGCTTTTGCGTGGACTACCGTAAGCTAAATGCGGTAACTCGTCCGGACAACTATCCAATGCCACGCACCGATGAGCTATTGGAGAAGTTGGGACGTGCCCAGTTCATCTCTACAATAGACTTAACCAAGGGGTACTGGCAAGTACCGCTAGATGAACCTGCCAAGGAGAGGTCAGCATTCGTCACCCATGCGGGGGTGTATGAATTCAATGTCCTTCCTTTCGGCCTTCGAAATGCACCCGCCACCTTCCAGAGGCTGGTAGATGGTCTACTAGCTGGACTGGGAGAATTTGCAGTTGCCTACCTCGATGATGTGGCCATTTTTTCAGACTCCTGGCCCGAACACCTACTACACCTGGAAAAGGTCTTTGAGCGCATCAGGCAGGCAGGACTAACTGTTAAGGCCAAAAAGTGTCAAATAGGCCAAAAACAGAGTGACTTACCTGGGGCACCAGGTGGGTCGAGGAACCATAAACCCCCTACAGGCCAAGGTGGATGCTATCCAAAAGTGGCCTGTCCCACGGTCCAAGAAGCAGGTCCAATCCTTCTTAGGCTTGGCCGGATACTACAGGCGATTTGTACCACACTACAGCCAAATCACTGCCCCATTGACCGACCTGACCAAAAAGACCCAGCCAAATGCCGTTCAGTGGACTAATGAGTGTCAAAAGGCCTTTACCCAGCTTAAGGCGATGCTCATGTCTGACCCTGTGCTCAGGGCCCCGGATTTTGACAAGCCATTCCTAGTAACCACAGATGCACCTGAGCGTGGTATAGGAGCGGTGCTCATGCAGGAAGCAACAGATCACAACTTCCATCCTGTCGTGTTTCTCAGCAAGAAACTGTCTGAGAGGGAAAGTCACTGGTCAGTCAGTGAAAAGGAATGCTATGCCATTGTGTACGCCCTGGAAAAGCTACGCCCATATGTTTGGGGACGGCGGTTCCAACTACAAACTGACCATGCTGCACTAAAGTGGCTTCATACTGCCAAGGGGAACAACAAGAAACTTCTTTGTTGGAGTTTAGCTCTCCAAGATTTTGATTTTGAAATTCAACACATCACAGGAGCTTCTAACAAAGTAGCTGATGCACTCTCCCGTGAGAGTTTCCCAGAATTCAGTAGTTAAAAAGTGTTCTTAAAATGTAGAAGTCTGTTAGTTATATACTTAGGAGTATATGTAAAGGTGTATGTGTTGTATTAATCTGTTTATTTTCAAGTTCTAGAAGGAAATCGCCGCCAGTGAGCCTCCCCACTGTCTGCAATTTGGGGGGCGTGTCATAAACAGATAGCTAAGGGTTAATGTCTCTTTCACCTGAAGCACCTGACCAGAGGACCAATCAGGAAACCGGATTTTTTCAACTTTGGGTGGAGGGAATTGAGTGTCTGAGTCTTTGTCTGTCTGCCTGCTTTCTCTGAGCTTTGGAGAAGCAGTTTCTACTTTCTAGTCTTCTGTTTCTAAGTGTAAGGACAAAGAGATCAGATAGTAAGTTATATGGTTTCTTTTCTTTGGTATTTGCATGAATATAAGTGCTGGAGTGCTTTGATTTGTATTCTTTTGAATAAGGCTGTTTATTCAATATTCTTTTAAGCAATTGACCCTGTATTATATCATCTAAATACAGAGAAAACATTTGTATGTATTTTTCTTTCTTTTTATATAAAGCTTTCTTTTAAGACCTGTTGGAGTTTTTCTTTACTTCAGGGAAATTGAGTCTGTACTCACCAGGGAATTGGTGGGAGGAAGAAATCAAGGGGAGATCTGTGTGTTGGATTGCTAGCCTGATTTTGCATTCCCTCTGGGGGAATAGGAAAGTACTATTTGTTTCCAGGATTGGGAACAGAGAGGGAGATTCACTCTGTTTGGATTCACAGAGCTTGTGTCTGTGTATCTCTCCAGGAGCACCTGGAGGGGGGAAGGGAAAAAGGATTATTTCCCTTTGTTGTGAGACTCAAGGGATTTGGGTCTTTGGGTCCCCAGGGAAGGTTTTCAGGGGGACCAGAGTGCCCCAAAACACTCTAATTTTTTGGGTGGTGGCAGCAGGTACCAGGTCCAAGCTGGTAACTAAGCTTGGAGGTTTTCATGCTAACCCCCATATTTTGGACGCTAAGGTCCAAATCTGGGACTAAGGTTATGATAACTCACATCATGAAAAAAGTGCATTTTGCAGTTTCAAAGGAGACCTGATGGGTAAGCTAAGTACATTATTCTGGCCAGCCTAACACAGATTTGGAAGGGTGAGCAGATCTCTATACCAGCCCTGAAGCTTCTCTATCTGTGTGTATGCTATCTTATTTTTCTGTAACACCCATCATCTTTCTATCAAAGCAATCAGCTATCTCCTCTCTGTCTTCACCTTCCCCTCCAGACCTCCTGTTCAGTAATTCTGGCTCAATGAGGAATGTCCTCACTACTAGATAGAAATTTGGTGGGAATAATCATGAATGATCATAGTTTCTAGATTGAGTTGGAATGTGTATCGGGCAAAGTCTGGCTAAGCAACTGGCTGTAGGTGGTCAGAGAAAAGCACAGAAGGGGTGGGTCAATTAGGACATTAAAAGTGATGATGGGAAAGGATTTGGGAGGAATCCAGAAGAAAGATTACACAGACAAGTAGCTGGAATGGTAAAGAGGAGAAGGGTCCTATATGAGCCAATTTTAGCATAAAACAAAAACTCGTCAAAGGCACTTAGACTGCAGCATGCTGGGAAAGACAGTCCAAGCACACACAGGGAAAGCCTCCGACATCTTACTCTGTCCCAGTCTCACTTCTCAAGAGCCCCAGGGTACAGAGAATGACCAGATTTAGTTCACAGTGGCTTTTCTGGCTTCCATCAGCACCCTTGGCAGGAACATGTTTTTCATTTCAGTGTATGTTGTATATACACCTCTCAATACCATTGCTGTATTGATTGTAGGGGAGTCCAGCTAGTTTTCCATGTTGGAACAAGCTGCTGCTTCTGTTTCAGGTGCTGTTGCTAAGACAGACGTTGTGGCCTTGTCACCGTGCCATATGCAGTTTGCACAGCCAAAAGTGCCTCACTCCCACTTCACAACAAAGGGGGAGGTTTTCATTTAACTCCTCTCTGTAGCAACTCTGTATGCTGTGCGGAAGCCACTTGGAAGGCCTGCATACTAGCACAGTGCCCTTTCTGCTCACATGCTTATCAAAGAGTCCCTCTCTATGTGGGCCACAGCCAGCCAGATGTACCCTTGCACCACACACAGTCTAGGAGCTGGAACGAGATATGGTCCTGTCTCATGAGTACAGGGTACACGACTTCCTAAAAAAGGTTTGGTCTCATGTCAATATCCCTATTAATGCTCATTTGCCACCTCCTGACTCTAATTAGTCTTGGTTTCCAGCAAACAAGCAACAGATGAGTGATCAAATTTGCTCTTCACAACCTCTTAGTCTGAAGGCTGGACACAGATACAGTCACAGGTCAAACCAGTGACCCAACTAAATGACAAGGGAAAAGAAGGGCCTAGACCCCGTGCAGCTGTGTTTTAACCTGAAATGGTGCCCTGGGATTTAGACACCATTTGCAGCAAAGGATCAGGAATGGTTCTTACTTTATTTCAGACCTGATAGGTATGTCTAGTTCCAAACTCTCCTGAACATAGGGGCCCATTCAGGCATAATGAGATAGAGTAGGTGAACTGGGTCCTGTGTTCTAGAGGGTACTTTTCCAGCAACACCAATCCAGGCTCTGGATATTTTATTGGATCCCCCATCCCACTCTTAGAGAACAGTTTCAGGGTCCTGAATATTTGAAGAACCCAGACCATATGCAGCCTCAATTTGGAGGGTGTGTAGTCTAATACCGCTGCTGGTCCATAGGAGCTTTGCTGGTGGTCTATGGAGAGCTGGCTGGTGGCATGCTGCTGGCTCTCCTCCTCCTTTAACCCCCATGAAGAGAGATAAAAAACATGAAGTGTTCTTCTAGTATTACTTTTCCATGTAAGCAATTGCCATAGGATATAATGTGACCACAAGTGACGGGAGAGGTGGCCTGCTCAGTCAGGAGTGGCAGGGAGGTAGCCTGCACAATGGTGGATGGAGGAAAGCCACATGCCCTTAAATAAGGAGGGAGTGTCCACATGACAATCTGACTGGTTAGCTGTGGACCACTCTATAAAAAGTCTGAGTACCCCTAGTCTATGTGATTACAGCAGGAGGTCTAGGAGACAGGATTCTTCGGTTTACTTCTGCCTTTACGACTGATCTGTTGTGTGACCTTAAGCAAATCACTTAGTCCCAGATTTTTAAATTTAGGCATTGTCGCATGCTGTGTTCATGCCTAACTGACTTAGGAGCCTAAAATTCATTTTCAAAATGGATTTAGGCATCTAGGAGCCAAAATCTCATTAACATTCAATGGTATTTAGGCTGCTAAATGCCTAAATCCCATTGGGGGGAAGAATCATACTTAGGCTCCTAAATCACCTAGGCTTTGTAACATTTAGCACAGTAACTCCTAAATACCTGTAAAAATCTGGGCCCTAGTTTCTGTCTTCCTCAGTTTCCCCATCTTTAAATGGGGATAATAATACCTACCTAGCATACCTTAACAGGGGTGTGAAGTGGCTTAATTAATTCATGTTTGTAAAGCGCTCTGAGAGCCTTGAATGAAAAACACTCTGGAAGTGCTATGATCATTGGCACATCTCTGTCCTGTCCCACTTCAAGGGCCGGGAGAGAAGGAATAGGTTAGCACTGACTGATGAAGGCTCCTGCTCTCAGATTGTTCTGAATGCAGAAAAGCCATGTGCAGCTCTGTACTCCATCCAACAGAGAAGTCATACCAGGGACTCTTTATGCCTTTTAGTATCGTTTAGATGGCAGGGCCCCATTGTGCTGAGTAGAATACACACACACATAGAGTAAGAAACCACCTCTGTCCCAAAGAGCTTCCAGCCTAAATCAACAAGGCATATAAAGGGTGAACAGCAGCACAGAGAGCTTGAAATAACTCACCTAAGGTCACACAGCAGGACAGAGCCAGGAATAGAACCCACATTGTCTGACTAACAAGCCAGTACCCTATCTACTGGACCCGTAGCCTGTCCCTTCTGCATGGTATGGTAATGATTCTTTTTTAAAAGGCATTTGGTCTCTCTGAGGCAATCTATCTACATTTCACTAAACCCGATTTGCATTTCAATTTTTAAGCAATTTTATTTCCTTTCATTTTGTGGAATTTTTATGTTTTATACAAGGGTATTTCACCAAGTATCCAAAGGTGAATATAACTGGACAGATGCAGGCTGATATCTGTATAATGACTCTTCTGCACCATCCCATCACATTTCTGTTTGGATGACAGCTGTAGTATGATGAGCGGGACTGGAGGAAGAGAGTCAGGTTTCAGAAGGGATCTAGTTGAGTGTGACACAAGGGGTTAGGCTGCTAACACACAAATTTTAGCCCCTCAGTGTGGAACACTCACCTCCCAGCATGTTCCTGAAAAATCTTTTTACTACAACTGTGCCTGCCTGCTGCATCACTTATTGCTACTGTAACAGTTGTGCTCCAGCAGAGAGAACCCCAGAAGGAAGCCCTGTCACAGCTGAAGCAGTGGTTTTTATCAGAAGGGTTTTCAGATCAGAAGTGTTATTGTTCTTTTCTGGAAAAACAAAACACTATGGAGGAGGTCTCAAAGCAGCAAGTCTGGAGGAGCAGGAGTTGAGGGGGTTTAATACTTTCCAGAAAATATTCAGCATCTTGTAGAATCAGGCCTCATTTGCCTGGTAAACACTACAGTTGTAACATTAACAATAGCAGAGCTAGTGCTCTGCTATAATAATATGGCTGCAGAAGTCCCACAATTGCTGTAGGATCTGGACAAAACTCAGTATGCTATGAGGAAGGTCTTAGAACAGAGATGGGAAAACTTTTTGGCCTGAGAGCCACGTCTGGGTGGGGAAATTGTATGCAGGACCATGAATGTATGGCTGGGGCAGGGAGTTGGGGTGTGGGAGGGAGTGTGGGGTGTGAGAGGGGGTGCAGTGTACAGGAAGGGGCCCAGGGCAAGGGGCTTGGGTGCAGAAGGGAGCTCAGGGCAGGGGGTTGGGGTGCAGGAGGGGTGTGACAGGGAGCTCACATTAGGGGGTTAGGGGCAGGGGGTTGGGGTGTGGGAGGGGCTTGGGATGCAGGCTCCGGCCTGGCGCCGCTTACCTCGAGCAGTTCCAGGGTGGCAGCGGGGCTAAGGCAGCTCCCTGCCTGCCCTGGCCGCATGCCACTCCTGGAAGTAGCCGGCATGTCCGGCAGTGGCTCCTGAGGTTTAGGGGGGCAGGTGGCTCTGCCGCGTGCTGCCCTGGCCTGCAGGTACCACCCCCAAAGCTCCCATTGGCCATGGTTCCCTGTTCCCAGTCAAGGGGAGCTGTGGGGGGTGATGTCTGCAGGCGATGGCAGCCAGGGCCGAGTCTACAGTTTTCGCCACCCCAAGCAGCGTGCTGAATTGCTGCCGCCGGCAGTGGGGGCAGTCCATGTGCCCTTAGGGCGGCAGGCACGTTTCCGTGGTGGTAGCAATTCGGTGGCAGCTTCTATGTTTAGCTGAAGCTGCCGCCAAATTGCCACCACCGCGGAAACGCGCGTGCCGTCCTAATGGCACACAGATTGCCCCTACCGTCCGGGGTGGCAATTCGGCATGCTGCTTGGGGGCAAAACAACAGGGACTGCTGCCCCTTTCAGATTGCAGCCCCAAGCACCAGCTTGGAATGCTGGTGCTGGAGCCAGCCATAATGGCAGCACACGGAGCCCTCTGCCCCCCCACCCCCAGGGGCCACAGGAACATGGCATCAGCTGCTTCCGGGATTGTCGCTGGGCCAAGGCAGGCAGGGAGCCTGCCAGGATGGCAATCCAGCAGGCCAGATTGAAAGCCCTGATGGGCCAGATCTGGCCTGCGAGCCATAGTTTGCCCACCCCTGTCCTAAAAGATAATATAAACTGGTCAAATATACTGGCTTGGGGTGACAGCTGTGGTGTGGTCTGGGTCCAAGTTTATGTGTCTCTCTAAAAGATCTGTTTTGTAAAGTGTCACCTGGAAAGATATGATCTCAAACCAGCCTTGTCTACACTTTCAGACCCAGCTCTCCAGTTATTAACTTGGTGTTCTATTTTGTTTCCATACATTATAATATCATTCAAAATATTAGACCAAGATTGGTCTTTTAAATTCAGTACCATAGAATTGTAGAAGTGTAGGGCTAGAAGGGACTTAATCTAGTCCATCTCCCCACACTGCGGCAGGAACACGTATACCTAGACCATCCCTGATGGATGTTTGTCTAACCTGTTCTTAAAAACCACCAGTGATGGAGACTCCACAACCTCCCTTAGAAGCCTGTTTACTACTTAGCTATCCTTACAATTGGAAAGTTTTTCCTAATATCTAACCTAAATCTTCCTTGCTGTAAACTAAGCTCATCTATTCTTGTCTGACCTTTGGTGGACATGGAGAACAATTGATCACTGTCTTCTTTGTAACAACTTTAGATAATGTGTTCACCTTTACATATTTGAAGACTGTTATCATGTCCCCTCTTAGCTTTCTTTTCATTAGACTAAACACGATTACTTCACTTAACCTTTCCTCGTAGGTCATGGTTTCTGAACCTCTTGTTTTCGTTGCTCTCCTTGAGACTCTTTCTAATTTGTTCACATCTTTTTTAAAGTGTGGTGCCCAAAATTGGACCCAGTACTCCAGGTGAGGCTTTACCAATATGAGTAGAACAGAACAATAACCTCCTGTGTCTTACATATGACACTCCAGTTAATACATCTCAGAATGACATTTGCCATACTGTTGACTCCTCTTCAATTCCACTGATCTCTGGAATGCACGAAGTACAGACGCGAGCTGATAACTCACATATCAAAACAGAAAAAGCCCCTAATGTGTTATAAAATGTGGGAGGTCCCACTTACCTTAATACTTTATATAATTTCTGCAAATTCATGGTAGTAAACATCCTGCTTCCTCACAGCTCCAAGGACACTTCCTCATTATGCGATAATGGATGGCTGTCAGTCCCTACTGTTTTACACACAAATGTAAAATTCCCCTGTCTTTTTCTTGGCAACAACAATTGGAGATGCCAATTCTAAAGAATTAGTTTCTTTTAGGAGGGCTAATCTCTTCTACCTTTTGTAGCTCCAAAGGCACAATTTAGCAAATCTTGCTTCCTAGCATCTGGGAACTAATAGCAAGAATGTAATTTTCAAACAGATATGAATAGTCAGTGAAACACAGTAGAGGCACATCGAGGCAGAGTGTAAATTAGAAATTGGCCACAGACATAAATTTCAAATGCAGAGTCAAACTTTCCTGAAATTTTTGGGTGTCCCTATCTGGAATTTTGGTTTGGACCTGTCAGAGTTCAGGGCAGCAAGATCTGTGTTCATCCACTCTGGTTCAGCACTCTTAGGCTTCTGTCTCCATCACCATTTTTAGGCAGAGGCCAGTGCCCCTCTCCGTCTTGACCCTGGTTTTTCCACGCTTCACAGTTCCCTGTCAATATTGAGAACTCCCCCACAAGTCTGACTGCCTCAGCAGGCCTGTGCTGGTGCTTTGCTTTCTCTCTGAGGGGTACGAACTGGTTAATTGCCCCCAGTTGTTACCAAGCAGCTCTTTATAAGCAAGCACATTTATTTTTAAGGTGAAAACCTGTCATAGAAAACATATTAAAACCAATAAAAAAACCTACACACATGCTAATAAGCTTGTCAGAGGTCACCCCAGCTGCAGCAAGGGCTCTGGCAGGTGTCAGTCCTTCCAACTCTTCTGCAAGAATTGCACCTGTTCCCCTACGCCAACTCCCTTGGACAGAAAGTTCTGTCCATTTTCTGGATCAGAAAGCAGGCCCTGAGTCAGTTTAAACACAGGTTGTTTATCCAAAACTCCTTACTTTGTTGGTCTCTTGAGAATCCAGTTTGAACCAGCATATGTGAGCATCTCTGGGTGGTGGTACGTCTCTGGAGCTGTTACAACCTGACTGAATTCACCTAATCAACGCCTCTCCCGCCTGCCTTCTCCCTCCCCCCTCCCCAACCCCACATACACTATTCTTAATTCCTGGACAGCTGTGGTCACCCTCCTCCATGGAATTACATACAATCCTGGGCTCACAGTGATACATAATACAGTAAGATCTTAGCAAGGTAAGAGGGACCATAGTCATCCTGTAGCAGGGTGTTAAATAATATAATTGAGAGTCCTGTTATATATTTGTAACACATCTATGGCCACTTATGACATCATAGTTGTCAATTTGCTGCACACCATGGGCATGTGGAACTGCATGGTGGCAGTGGATATAGAACCCAGACTCTCCACCCCAGCCATGCATCCTATCACTGGAGCTAAAGGAAAATCTCGATTAGCTTTAACAGCGGAGGGTCTATGATATACAGATGAACAGTTCTGAGTCTGTTCAGTAGAGGGCAATGCTGCAGATACACACCTTTCCGTTTTCTAATCAGGTTATAATATAAAGAGTGGTGTCAAATACATTCTGAGGAGAGGGTCAAATTCCATTTTTAATTATGGTTCATGGGCTAAGGTTTAAATTTAGTTTTCTCCATCCACAGTCTGACTCCTAGGAAACATCAGATGGGGGTTTGCACAAAGAGCAAAGGTAGAGTATAACATTTAATTACTACAGAAAGGCCTACTTATTCATATCATAGTTTATTATTGATTCCATGCCTTTAGTATTGCAGTCAGTGACACTTCCAGGAAAAGGATGCTCACCATTATTATCTTTGTTTTTTTCCCTTCCCAAATGCCCCTCTTCCCTCCCAACTTTGTGTTGTCTCCTTATTTCTTTCCCTGCAGCAGCTCCCAATATTCTGCACCCCATATGGGCTTCATTTCTACCTCTTCCTCATCCTATCTGCTAGAATAATCAGCAATGAAACAGTTAATGCTGACATGCATATTTTCTTCACTAAGCGGAATACAGGAATGACCCTTTTGCATGGTTTCATTGGTCAGAGAAATCCTTGGCTGTTTCAGCTACAAGGACAATTGACCAGATTGTTGCTGGTGGTCAGCTTCAGTACAAACTCCCTCATGGCATGAATGTACTGACCCTGGAGGATATAGTCTTCATTAAGCTCAAACACAAATATCCCATTGAGATGAATGAAGAGCAAGGCACACCTCTCAGACTCATTGTGTCAGGCTGTCTGCAGACTCAGGAAGACACCACTGCATCAGTTTACATTCAGTTCACGGCTGGCAGGTATTCTTCTCATTGGTGTGAGTGAAAAGAGAATCAGCTCCCTTTTCTTTATTAATTATTTAATAAGAGATCAGTTTCCCCAAAGTGCAGGCAAAATACATGCCTGAAGCAGGCCAGAGTGAACCCATTGGCCAGATATCTGATAACGATTAGTTGAAGCAAGACCACCTCAGAGCTGTCAGGTCTTATTCAAGAAAGTTCTAGTTAACAAGGGAAATGTACTCTAGATAGTTCAGAAACACATAAATATGTTCTAGAGCCACCTAAGCAACTCCATCCAGGTAACTCACCTCAACACTGTTGAACACCCGTATGCTGACAGACACTTGACAGTGGGTATGTCTACACTATTGGCCAGTATATCAGGACTATATCATACAAGGTATGCAATCAGGAGGTGCGATTGCAGCACATACAGACATACCTGAGCTAGCTTTGATCCAGCTACCTCAAGTAACAACAGCAGTGAAGCCACAGCAGTCTGGGTGATGGCTGCTCAAGTATGTACAGTGTCCTGGGTGGGCAGGGCTAGCCAGTGCTTGTAGGCAGGGCGAGCCTGTGCAGCCATGGCTCATTGCTATTGTTACTTGATCAAAGCTAGCTTAGGTATGTCTACACATTCTGCAGTCACACCTCCTGATTGCAGCATAGACACACGGTCTGTGGTATAGTACTGACAAACTGACAATGTTGCCTCACCGACAGATCTGAAACACCCAAGCACATTTTGCAAGTCATAAAATAGTCCCTTCTTGGAAATTTCAGATTGTTGTCATTGCTTCCCAGACTATAGATAAGCAGCCAGGCCCTTGCCCCATATTTGAGCAGAAGTGTTGGACCGTTTACAAACATGATTCACCATAATAAAAGTAAGTGGGCTTTGAATGTTGAGGCAATAAAAACTGACGTGATGTGAGACATACCATCTGTTGTCTAGCTTGGTGGTAATTGAAAACTTAAGTCAGTCTCCTCTATTTCAGTACAAACAGCTTCCCACAATGCAGGAGAACAGCCTAACATACATGCTCCTGCCTGAGGTTTTAGAAAAATGTATGGGCGCTCTCTTGCTGACATCCTATAAAGGCCACAGAACTATTTCCAGTTCAGGTTTGTAACTGAAATTCCCAGGCTGAGATCACAGACACACTCTTTGGAGCAGAGAATTAGCAACTGCACTTTTCCAATTGATGTTATCTTAAAGAGGTCGCATTGGCTTATTATGGCCTCAGAGTATTTGATGCCTGCCTAGTGTAACATATGAAAAAAATCAGGATGACTGCTGGAGGACAAGGCACTTCTGACTGATACTATCATTTCTGTCTTGGCGAAAAAGGGAGCTTAGCTGTGGGTTATCATGGTCTCCTCTGTCCCCACCCTCACCCCTTTTATTCCTGATGCTGCTGGATACAGCTTAACGGGGCTCTGCCATAAGAATGTTTTCAGTGGCTATATCTTCTCCTGTGACAATTCATACAGCGAGCTCAATCTTCTTTTTAAACTATAATGCCATTGACTTCAGTGGAGTTACTCCCAGTTTACACCACGGTAAGTGAGAGGAGAATCAGACCCAGGCCCAGACTTTGATCTATGCTAAGGCCCCTTTGCTCTGCTCCTGTAGCACAAAGAGGCCTTGAATGGACAGCTGAGCATTCTCTGGCCTGGGTGAATCCTCAGCTGATGCAGAACCAGTAAACCAGCTCTACATCAGCTCTTCCGATTCCTCATCATAAGAGGCATGATGACATAGGGTTGCGAACTTTCTAATTTCTGAAAATCGGACACTACAGCAGAAGCACCAAAACCTCCCCCTGCCTCTTACCCTGGGGCCTTGGCCCTCCTCTTCCCTCGAGGCCTTGCCCCGATTGCTCATTGCCCTCCCCCTCCCCCTTCCTCATCACTCCATCCTCTCCCAGCTTTCCTCCCCAAAGCTGAACTCCCTCAGCCCCAGAGGTGGGATGGGAGCAGAGCCTACCTGCCCATAAGATGCAGGTAGGAGGCAGCCCTGGCTGAGCAGGGGCTGGCACAGGTTGATGACCCGGCACCTCCCCCCACCTGCGGTATATCTGACTAGACACTGTACAGGTCCCCTTTTGACCAGACTTTCCAGTCAAAAACTAGACCCCTGGCCACCCTACTGTTGAGAGGTGTGCGCTAGCAACATCTGGGTAGAGTAAGGGTGCCATTACAAGTCAATATAATGTGGGGTAGCCCTAAAGCTGTTCTAAACCATGCCAGTGGCTGAACCAGCAGCAAAATGAACCTCCATGCACAAGTTTACAATGCACGTTGAGATCCTTCTGGCTGAAAGGTGCTATAAACACACAAGGTGCCATTATTATCCCTGGTTTTTGAAGGCTTTAGCCAATGCCTATTTAATGCCAGGGGAGTCTCTCCATCAATTTCAAAGTGTGGTGAATAAGCCCTGAGAGAGGTTGACTACTACATCTATGGTTACAGTGGCACAGAGTTGCGATGCTGATAGTCTGCTCAAGCTAGAGCACTAAAAACAGCAGTGTAGCTGCGGCAGTATGAGTGGTGGCTTAGGCTTGCCACCGGAGTAAGTGCTCAGGGTTTGGGCATGATTGCACTCGGGCAGCCAGCCTGTGCTGCTGTGGCTAAACTGTTATTTTTCATGTGCTAGCTTGCGTGGAGCTAGTGGCTCTGGCTACCTGTGCTGGGAAGCATGGTCCCAGCGGCAATGTAGACATACCGTGTGGCAGGAGGAGAAAAGTGCAGTGGGCCTGGCTCATCCACCAATGTTAGCTACACCCCTGGGTACTAGGTAAGTAATGGGGCCCCTGTTCTACCACACTACAAATGTACCAATGTAAAGAAATATATAAGGCCCGTGAATTATTTACATATGAACAATGACTATTTAATCCGATCTCAGTTAATGGTGTTACAGCGTTCTGGATTCAGATGAATGTAAGCAAGAGCAAAATCTGGCTTACTAAATGCTACAGAGGAAGGCAACCCCCTCAGGGTCTCTGCCAATCTGATCTGGGGGGAAATTTCCTTCCCAACCCCAAATCTGGCCATCAGTTAGACCCTGAGCATGTCAGCAAGACCCGCCAGCCTGACACCTGGGAAAGAATTCTCTGTAGTAACTCAGCCCTCTCCACTTAGTGTCTTATCACTGACTGGTGGAGATATTTGCTGCTAGCAGTCGCAGATTGGCTACGTGCCATTGTAGGCAGTTTCATCATATCATCCCCTCCATAAACTTATCAAGCTCAGTCTTGAAGCCAGTTAGATCTTTTGCCCCCAGTGCTCCCCTTGGAAGGCTGTTCCTGAACTTCACTCCCACTGCTAGTTAGAAACCATCATCTAAGTTCAAGCCTAAACTTGATGGCCAGTTTCTATCCATTTGTTCTTGGATCCACACTGGTGCTTAACTTCAATAATTCCTCTCCCTCCCTCTGATGTACTTATAGAGAGCAACCATATCTCCCCTCAGCCTTCATTTGGTTAGGCTAAACAAGCCAAGCATCTTGAATCTCTTCTCATAAGGTAGATTTTCCATTCCTCTGATTATCCTAGTAGCCCTTCTCTGTACCTGTTCCAGTTTGAATTCATCTTTCTTAAACATGGGAGATCAGAATTGCCCACAGTATTCCAGATGAGGTCTCACCAGTGTTTTGTATAATAGTACTAATGCTTCCCTGTCACTACTGGAAATACCTCTCCTGGAGCATCCTAGGATTGTATTTGCCTTTTTCACGGCTGTATCACATTAGTGGCTCATACTCATCCTGTGATTAACCAATTTATTCAGGTCTTTCTCTTCCTCTGTCACTTCCAACTGATACATCCCCAGTTTATAGCAAAAATTCTTGGGTTTTGTCCCTTTTTGTTTTGTTTTGTTTTGTTTTCAGTGTGTTGGTATGAAATGCCATACATTAGTTATTCATTAGTTGTATTGACTGTTTACAGGGAGTTATTTTTAACATTCCAGTGCCTGTTTCTGGTTGAATTAGAACTGTAAAAGGCTTGTTTGCTTTTGCATTGTGTTTTGAATAAATGAGATCCTATACTTAAACACCCAACATGTGTTTTCTGTAAGGCTCTGGATCAGTTTGCTTTTATCTCAGTGATGCACAAAGACTTGGGCAAATGCAATCCATGGAATCCTACAGCACAGCCCATGGCCTTCCTCCTCTTTAAGAGAGGTATGACCCGTGGCGACTACAGGTACCAGCATGCAATACTCCATTTTGTGCCAAGATTCTTCTCTGCTTTTACAAATCAGGTGTGGCCCTCAGGCATTTGGCAGCTTGACAATGGGTCAGCAACATTTGGCAGCCCTATTTAAAATGTATATAAACCTAGCAAAATAATCCCCTCCCTGACGACAGTACATCTGCACCCGAGAGTAGTACTTTTTCTCTCTCCTGCTGTAGGGGAACAACTACTGCCACAAATGTGCATGACAATTACTAGAAAATCCTGCACTGAGAGAGAAGATGTGACTCTTGAAACCAAGGACAGCACAGGAAAAGATACGAATAATGAACAGAACTGGGAAGTGAGCAGTGGAGGAAGGATTGTGACACAATCAGATCCAACAGCAATGGGGACCAGTGTTCCTTAGGCAACAGTGTTGCTCCACATCTTCTGATGGACGTCTGTACTCAGCACAGAAACCTACTGCTTAACAAGATTCTCTAGCTTAGGCCAGGCATGCAAAAAGTAGTCCTACTGATTTCAGTGGGACTATTTGAGGAGTATGGTATTACTCATAGTAACAGTGGCTGAACCTAGCCCTTAGTAAAGGAAGTCTTTTCCAGGCTCTCATTCTTCTCGCCCTGTGCCACGCACACAATTTCCTTGAAATCACTTAAAAGAAAGAAAAGGCTTCATATACAGCAGAGATAAGACTAGGGTGACCAGACAGCAAGTGTGAAAAATCAGGACAGGGGGTGGGGGGTAATAGGCAGGACCGACGCTAGGGGTTTTAGCGCCCTAGGCGCACGGCAATTTCACAGCCCCGTGCGCTGGTCCGCGGCTCCGGTGGAGCTGCCACAGTCGTGCCTACGGGAGGTCCACCGGAGCCGCACGAGCAGCCGACCGTCCGCAGGCACGACTGCGGCAGCTCCACCGGAGCCGCGGACCAGCGGACCCTCAGCAGGCACCACTGCGGCAGCTCCTCCGGAGCTGCCTGCCGCCCCCTCCTGCAAAATGTCGCCCACCAATAATCCTGGCACCCTAGGCGATTGCCTAGGCCGCCTAAATGGAAGCGCCAGCCCTGGTAATAGGAACCTACATAAGAAAAAGACTCAAAAATCAGGATTGTCCCTATAAAATCAGGACATCTGGTCACCCTAGATAAGACAGCCTCTTCATTAGCATAGAATAGCCGTGCCGAGGATGCCCCTCATTCTAAGTGCATCAGAGAACAGCGGGAAGGAAGAATGCAGCCTTTTGGGAGAGGAAGGGGAGAAAGAGTGATACCCCTCACCCCCGCTGCATCTGCCTTGTTTGTTTATCACAAACTGCAAAGAGAAATGGTGTGGCCACAGTGGGACTGGGTGAAGAAAAGGGAGATTCCAAGGTAAAATACAGACTTGCTTCACAGGCAGGGTACAGACTCCGCCTGCCTCAAAGTTCAGAGTAGGAGGGCTATGGATGGAGATCCCCAAACACTGAAATCAGTGTTGCCAACTCTCACAAAGTGATGGCAAGTTTTGTGACATATGGTGTTTTTCTTAAAGCCCCAGATGTGGGAATCAGACTCTCAGTTTTCATTTAAAAATAAGCAAGTTTCTAGCCATCAAAGCTGCAGAGAAAAGATTGGAAAACCTGACCTGCATGCACTCTAAATGCTCAGAAACCAGAGGGTGAATAAAAACAACTCACAATTTAAAATATCTCATGATCTTTAAAGCCAATCTCATGAATTTGAAAATAAGCTCATGATTGTGTGGGGCCAGAGTTATGTGTTGTGAGCACTTGGGATTGGCAATAATGTTGGACGGGGAGGCAGTTAGTGATTCTGGCCACTAGACCGGGCAGCCCCAGTTAGGGATGTGCAGGCATGACTGCAGGCTATCAAGACTCATTGCCCCCCACCCCCAGGAGGGGACAGGGCATGCCTGACCCGTGACACAGCCAAAAAAGAAAAAACAAACAAGAAGATTTGCAGTTAGCTTGGCATACCTATATTGTGAAGCACAAGGCTAAAACCCAAGTGCCTTCAACTGATCCAAGCAGTGTGGTTATTCCTGTATAACCCCCATTTCCAAATGATGTTAATGTTTAAGTATTTGATAATGAAAACGCTGTGGTTACTAAATGCTCACCTCTGTGATTACACAAGGTATATGCACGCACACCGAGAGAGTTTGAAGCAGTTACTAGACAATTTGATATTCTTCCTTTGATCCAGTCAGTTTTATTCTTATATCAGAGACAGCATTAGAACTTTTTCATAATGGAGTGTGTGTGATTTATATATATGCAAAAGGATCAAATTCTACCCTTGGATATGGACATGCCACTACCACTGATGTCAATGGGACTGTGTGCCTGTATCTGAGAAAAGAATTTGGTCTAATATTCTGTGTAGGTGGGTGCGTGCACACATCCATGCAGTAGAAAAACAGTCACTTTCTTGTGACTGGTTGGGTCACAGTTACCCCCTTGGGACTGCCACCTGATGTGCTGAGACTACCTCTGAGCCCGTTTTCCCTGCCAGCTTGAGACTTCAGTACCCTGTCTTGTTGAGCCAGACACGCTAGCCTGCTGCAAACACAGACCCAGGTCTGAACCACATCCCCTAAAAGCTGCAGACTTAACTGAAAGCAGCTTAAGAAGTGCTCCTGTCTCTAGCACTCAGACACCCAGTTCTCAATGGGGTCCAAACCCCAAATAAATCCCTTTTACTCTGTATAAAGCTTATACAGGGTAAACTCATAAATTGTCCACCCTCTATAATACTGATAGAGAGATATGCACAGCTGTTTGCTCCCCCAGCTATTGATCACTTACTCTGTGTTCATTAATAAGCAAAAGATGATTTTATTAAATACAAAAAGTAGGATTTAAGTGGTTCCAAGTAATAACAGACACAGCAAAGTAAGTCACCAAGTAAAATAAAGCAAAGCACACAGGGTTAAGCCTAATACATTTAAGAAACTGGTTACAGATGAAATCTCACCCTCCGAGATGTTCCAATAAGCTGCTTTCACAGACTGCACTTCTTCCTAGTCTGGGCTGAATCCTTTCCCCTGGTACAGTCCTTTTTCCAGCTCAGGTGGTAGCTAGGGGATTTCTTCTGATTATAACCTCCTTTGTTCTGTTCCACCTCCTTTTTTAGCTTTGGCATAAGATGGGAATTTTTCATCTCTCTGAGTCCCCCACCCCTCCTTCTAAATGAAAAAGCCCCAGGTTTAAGATGGATTCCAGTACCAGGTGACATGGTCACATGTCTGTGAGACCTCAAGCCTTCATTCTTCTTGGCCTGACTCACAGGAAGGCTTGCAAAGTAAACAGAGCCATCTACAATCAATTGTCCTGGTTAATGGGAGCCATCAAGATTCCAGACCACCATTAAGGGCTGACACTTTGCATAATTACAATAGGACCTCAGAGTTATATTTCATATTTCTAGTTTCAGATACAAGAATGATACATACATACAAATACGATGACCACACTCAGTAGATTATAAGCTTTGTAATGATACCTTACAAGAGACCTTCTGCATGAAGCATATTCCAGTTACATTATATTCACACTTATTAGCATATTTTCATAAAATCATATGGAGTGAAACATCACACTTCTATCCTAGAAGGGTCTTTCATCAATGGACACTAATGAGTCATTGAGAATGGATAGGAAGAATAATAGGAGGGTGCTCCTATCAAATACAAAGCTACGGTTTGGTTTTACCGCAGTCGAAGGTGAAAGTACAAGTTACTTGATAAAAGCCCGTAGTTGCTTGATAAAAAACAGAGACATAGGACTGTAGAATTCAAATGTTTTTGTGCTGAGTTCCTGTTTGTCGCTCATTTCCCCTCTCTGTCTCAAACCCCACTCTATACAGCTCTTCCAAGATTCCTAAAGGAAGAGTGTTAGCTGCCAGCACAGAACTTCCTGCTTCACTCTGAAAGAGTCTTATCTCTGCAATCTTCATGCTATGCGAAAGGGGATTTTTGTAACATCATTATAAGCCATTCTTATGGACCAAAGGTATTTTCTCATTGATGGATCTTGCATTTCACTTTCTTGGAAAACATAGTTGGTGATTTTTCAAATTTCAGGTTCCAACTTACTCTCTGTTGCTCTGAGTTCTATACAATGAATAGTCTAGGTCGCCTTTCTTATTTTTAAAGTCCTCCAGAGACATGCATGGGGACCTCACAGATTTTGTCTCTCTCATCTTTCCTCAGTTGTTTTTTCCCTTTGGCAGTGGACATGATATATCTTGACTTTAGCAGAGCTTTTGATACGGTCTCCCCCAGTATTCTTGCCAGCAAGTTAAAAAAGTATGGATTGGATGAATGGACTATAAGGTGGATAGAAAGTTGGCTAGATTGTCAGGCTCAGCGGGTAGCGATCAATGGCTTGATGTCTAGTTGGCAGCCGATATCAAGCGGAGTACCCTAGGGGTCGGTCCTCGGGCTGGTTTTGTTCAACATCTTTATTAATGATCTGGATGATGGATTACACCCTCAGCAAGTTCACAGATGACACTAAGCTGGGGGAATAGGTAGATTTGCTGGAGGGTAGGGAGAGGGTCCAGAGTGACCTAGACAAATTGGAGGACTGGGCCAAAAGAAATCTGACAAAGTTCAACGAGGACAAGTGCAGAGTCCTGCACTTAGGATGGAAGAATCCCAAGCACTGCTACAGGCTGGTGACCGACTGGCTAAGCAGCAGTTCTGCAGAAAAGAACCTGGGGATTACAGTGGATGAGAAGCTGAATATGTGTCAGCAGTGTGTCCTTGTTGCCAAGAAGGCCAACAGCATATTGGGCTGCGTTAGTAGGAGCATTGCCAGCAGATCGAGGGAAGTGATTATTCCCCTCTGTTCAGCACTGGTGAAGCCATATCTGGAGTATTGTGTACAGTTTTGGGCCCCCCACTACAGAAGGGATGTGAACAAATTGGAGATAGTCCAGCAGAGGGCAATGAAAATTATCAGGGGGCTGGGGCACATGATTTATGAGGAGAGGTTGAGGGAACTGGGCTTGTTTAGTCTGCAGAAGAGAACAGTGAGAGTGGATTTGATAGCAGCCTTCAACTACCTGAAGGCAGGTTCCAAAGAGGATGGAGCTTGGCTGTTCTCAGTGGGGCCAGATGACAGAACAAAGAGCAACGATCTCTAGTTGCAGTGGGGGAGGTCTAGGCTGGATATGAGGAAACACTATTTCACTAGAAGGGTGGTGAAGCACTGGAATGGGTTATCTAGGGAGGTGGTGGAATCTCCATCCTTAGAGGTTTTTAAGGCCCAGCTTGACAAAGTCCTGGCTGGGATGATTTAGTTGGGGTTAGTCCTTCATTAAGCAGGGGGTTGGACTAGATGACCTCCTGAGGACTCTTCCAACCCTAATCTTCTATGATTCTATGGCCATTCTCCTCTCTGACCTTCCTCATTACCTTGCCATTGGCGGTGCAAGAGCTTTTTCTTCCCTGCAGCTCTGGTAATCTAGAACAACCCTCCTGTGTCTCTTCACCTCTTTGACTCTCCTCAATGTTCAAACCTCATTGCAAAAGCATGCCTTATCTCCAGTGCCCCTATAACTCTTAATTCCTCTCTCCCTCTGTTCTTATAACATTTAACTCTGCAAATTGTCTTTGGACCCAGTTTGTTTGAAAGAGAAAATTTAAAATATAAAGTTGTACTCAGCAAAGGAAAATTAGATTACTTTTCTCACTGACCAAACATTTGACAGAAACATTGCTGCTGTGTCAGTCTTTGGCAGATGATTATAGATTATAAACACAAGAGTTACTCCATTACCAGTCTCAGGCAGCAGGAGTCACTGTAAACAATGGGCTATGAGCACTGTCTGGGGATGCTGACAGCTCCTCTAATGCCACTCTCATATGCGCCAACTTTCCCTCTTTCCCATGGGTGCTCGACCCCCACTCTGTCGCCGGCCCCGGCCAACTCCTCCCCTTCCATGAGTCCCCGCCTGGCCCTGCCCCAACTCCACGCCCTCCCTGGCAAAATTCCAACTCCTTCCCCAAATCCCCACCCCAGCCCCACCTCTTCCCTGAGCACACCACGTTCCTGCTCCTTGTCTCTCCACCCACCCTCCCCCCCAAGCATGCTAACACTTCCAAACAGCTGTTTGGCAGTGGCCTGGCGGGAAGCGCTGGGAGGTAGGCAGAGGAGTGGGGACGTGGTGCTCTCAGGGGAAAAAGGAGGAGGTGAAAGGAAGGGCGGAGCTTGGCTGCTGGTGGATGCAGAGCACCCATTAATTTTTCCCTGTGGGTGCTCCAGCCCTGGAGCGCCCACGGAGTCGGCGCCTATGGCCACTCTGTTCCACCAGTAAGTCACCTTAAGCAGCACTAGGATCATGGGTTCAAACACCACTTGTTATATTTATGGAACCAAAGAAAGCACAGGCTGACTCATCACTGCTAATTAAGATACTGTCAAATTCAGTGTTTATTCAGATGTGTAAGCAACTTGCATGGATGATCAGAAGCTAATGAGAAAGACACTTTAGACAATATGAATCATCTCTAACTCCCCTGATATCTTTGTGGACCACAGTGCGGACCTGGCGTAATTCTACCTTTCATTATTTTTATAAATGTGACTGAGCAAATAGGACCAGTATGGTTGGCCATCATGACCCCTTTCCTTTTTGTTCTTTCATGACCTGCCCTGTGTGATCCCTCTGAGTCTCAGGTGGTTTCCATGCAGCAAGCAGAAGTGCTTTATCAGAGTCCATGGACCTCTAGCTAAATAATGGGGCAATTAGGGTTTTTTCAGCCCTGTGAGTCAATCTAGGGAAAGGACCTCCATGCCAGGTCCTTCCTTTTGAATCGAAATTGCAACAAGAGGCTTATCAACCTTTGGCCACATCTGCACATGGTGTGAGTCAGTTTAGCTCCATTCATTTCATTCTTCACTTCCTCTTCCAGCTAACTATTGATGGTTCAATTGCTGTCACAATCACCCCTTGGAACAAAGCATCAGCTGGCTCCAGGTCTGACCACACACTTTGGGGGGAAATAGCAGCAGCAGCATTGTGCTGCCATGTACGAGCCTGAGTTTTCAAAGCACCCTTACCATTTCCACTCTTTAGGTGGTTCTGTCCTGTAGAAAGTAAATCCTGGCACACACACAAGGGAAGGATTCAGAGCAGTTTACATGCAGAGCTGCAGCAGCTAACAGCTTGTCATGGCTTTTGCACTAGTCTCTACGATCAGTTAGGCTGGAGTTCTCTGGTTTCGGCAATAGAGTAGCCTTAAAGAGACACACCAATATCAGAGCCAAAAGGGGTTCAGAGCACCAAAGAGGTCTGGATTTCAGGGAGGAAGTATGTAATTGCATCACACGCCTCCGGTGGCTGGAACAGATGGGCACAGCCATCCTGGGTGAACTGCTTTCCCTTCCCTTTTCAAGGGACAGTGCAGGTCTTATGACTGGTGGTGGTACAAAACACATCTGAGAAGATGAACAATTTGAGCAGGGGTGACCCAGAATGCAGCATGAAAACTAGAGCGCCCCAATGCAAGCCAGGAAATACCCCAACTACTGCACTTGGACAGTGAATGATCCCTGACTCTGGCTGTGGGACCAAGAGCCTTGACTAAAATCAGTGAGGAGAGAGGGAGGCCAAACTGGAGACCATCTGCCAAAAGAAAACAACCTAACCAGGGACTGGGAGAGGAGGAAGAGGAAATGGATTCAACCAGAAGGGGCAGTCCAGCCAACATTGAACAAATATGCTGTTGCAGAGGAATTATACTTGAATTGCCTATGGCACCCGGCCCCTCCACACTCATCTTTCAAATAAAAACATGAACATGTAACCAAGGAGCCTGTCTTTATCGCCTTTGCTCATGGCAGCCATTGGGAATGGACAGCACAAAGCTTGATCAGTAACGTGAGATAGTCTCTTGCCAGGGTGTGTGAGGAAAGGATTGGACTCTAAGTACAGATCTCCTCTTTGGAGGAGGTCAGTCAGTTTGGCAAGAACTTCTTGCCCTCTAACGGGGTCAGTTCCCTCTGTAGTGATGATGCTCCTAAGATCTGCTATCCTGCATTTTCAGCGATGTCTGAATTCAGGAGAAACAGGTTTTATCTTTTGTTGCTGACTGATTTAACTTTTGCTCTCTAATTAGGTCACTCCCACCAGCTCCACAAGAGACCCTTATCAAGCCAAATCTTGGCAGGCTATGGCTGTGCCTATGTCAGACGTGAAAGGAGCAGGTGGCCATGGCCTCAAGCTCTATTGTTTCCCCATTGTGCTCCTTGGGGAATGGTTAGCAATACAGGCAGCCTCGCTGCAGGCTGCAGAAGTTAATTTGCCAACAAACGATAGCAAACTCCAAATTGTTGCCATCCCCACTCAGCAGCAAACAATAAACTATTAATATTTTCATGACTTGAAGACCCATGTGGTTTGCCAAAGCAAGATAATTATTCAGCTAGTTAGAACAACCTCTATCAGACAGCCTTTTGTGATGCTCTTTTTTTACTGGGCCCTGTAGTCATTGTCATTTCATATCCGTGGGAAGAACCACAAAGATTCCAGCTTGCCCTCACCAGCATAACATTGTGCTACATGGTGCTGGGCATTTACACACACTGTCCCTCAAAACCTGAATGGGGGTCTCCACTAAGATCTACCTGCCACCAAGGAAGTTAGAGATACTGTCTTTCTGTGAAGTGCTATTTTTCCTAACCTGGAACTTCTTTATCTGCTAAGGCCCCAGCACAGTGTTAAAATTGCTGTGCTTCTAAAGGCGCTATCTGATATAACTGGAGAGTCCCCATCTGCCCCAGCCTGGAGATCAGCGAGAAGATGTTCTTTATCACTGAGATATCTTTTTCCACAAGCTCCTTAGCAGGGCATTAGAGAGCTGTCTGTTTGCTAGAAAGTTTGCCTTTAATAATCTGGACATTGTCTGTCTACCAATACCATCACCTCAGCTGGATTTTCTCCATCACTTGGATATTTGCTCCAGCTAATAACATGCTAATGCTAGTAACATCCAGTATGGTGTCATAAGATCATTTCACATTAACATGTACATATTTGGCAACTACTCCCAACACACGTTTTCCACCTGTCCCAGTTTCGCTCATCCCTCATCAGATACGGTACATAGGACCTACACACACCCGGTACTGGCACAGGACATGGGATCAGAATCTACCAGAGCTCCTCTGCATACCATGGCAATGTAATAGCTAAATAGGAGTCTAGTAAATCTCTCCTCCCCATCTGCACTCAAAAAACATGTGGGAAGCAAGTTGTGGAAGAAAAAAATATTTCTACTTCCAGTACATAAGAACAGCCATACTGGGTCAGACCAATGGTCCATCTAGCTCAGTATCCTGTCTTCCGACAGTGGCCAATGCCAGGTGCCCCAGAGAGAATGAACAGAACAGGTAATCATCAAGTGATCCATCCCCTGTTGCCCATTCCCAGCTTCTGGCAAACAGAGGCTAGGGACACTTTTACTCCCTTTTACTAACTAAATTCAGGTAAATCTCACAGGTTCAGTCAGATGAGCTCAGGATGCCTAAAAAATTGCCTAAGCTCTGGAACAGGGGTCACATCTGACAGTTCCCAGCCTCTGGCACAATGGAACTGTGCACTGCAAGGGTAAAGCTTATCCGTGCAGGAGACCAGTCCAAAACAGTGAAACAAACTCTCTCAAGATCTAACAACCACCCCAGGCCTTGCCCACTTCCACTCCCACTGCAAGGTGCACTTCTTCGGTCTTGCCTTTCCTAATACCAACACCTAGCACAAGCACAGACACCCATTAAAATTGGTACGAAATCCACATGCAGTTTTTCCTTCTGGGCACTGGATGAGTAAACTTAGGAAAGAACTCTGCATGACAGATAATAATCAAGTCACCTATCACTGTGATGGGCACAATATAAGAATGTGTACAGAATAGAAGCACCCAAACATTCAGATGTAAAATTTTGCCTGTTAAAGGGGAACTTTTTGCCCTTCTTTGATTCCATGTTAGTGTGAGTCTTGGCAAAGATTTGGCTTGGGTTGTCTTGGTTCCAAACCACTTTCCTGATACTTAATCAAGCTCCCTACTTCTCTCTCACCTCCTGCCCCCCATGAGCTATTTATACAGCAGTGAAATCAGCTGCTAAATGAAATGGACAAGTGCTGGGAGGGGAGAGAGCAGTTTGAATGGGATGAGAATGGAGCCCTTGGAACCTCAAGAAAGTTTAGCTGCTTCCAGTGCCAAACGCAGACAAGCACTAATCTTTTGTTGCTATGAATATTCAAGCCCAGCTGCCAGCGATAGAGGGAGCAGCTGTGGTGGCAGAACTGGCAGGTCCCCCTCATGGTGCCCTTATCCGCTGACCCTGGCATCTGGGTCTGCTTGCTGAGGTGGAGAAGGGGGGGAGGAGGAAAGCCTCCTGTGTCCAAGACTCTGAGCTATTAAACAGCTTGCCCCAGCACTTCCTTACAAATAAGAGGTCAGAAATATAATCACTCCAGAGGGCCCAGGAGCCATTCTGCCCCACAGAAGTATTTCTGTCTGGCGGTCAGAGGTTTCACAACCGCCAAACACCAGATCAACTCTGATGGAAGGTGATTCAGGGAAAATAAAAGCAGCAGCTGGGGCAGCTTTACAATCCAAAGCACTTCATGCCCATTTGAGAAACTCAGTCTGAGAGTGTGTTTTGCAGGGCCCTGCAGAAAGCTAGCTACGGGAGGCCTCAGGCAGATTTCTGCAGCCAGCACAGCACACTACCGGCTGGGGAGGATTTGGCAGCTGGACAAGTCAGGCTAGGGACGCTTGTCGTTAGGGGGATGCTGGAAGGTTTTGGCAACTGGGGTGGCAGTCAGTGTGGCTGGGTGATTGCACTACTGGGATTGGGGGTCGAGGCTTTTACACGCTGGGTGGAGGGGTTAACAGCCAGTGGGGTGGGGGGGATTAGGCTCTTCTTAGATGGCAGGCCTCCTTCTCCAACCTGTAGGTCAGGCCTTTCGTTTTCAGTGTTTATTTTATTTAATTTTTCCCAGGAATTTATCAGTGTTAATTACCATAGCAACAAAAACAGGTGAAAATCGGTGCAAAAAACTATTAATAGTTTTTCTGGGTAAATGTCGGGGGTTCTTTTGGTGAATGGAAAGACGGGGGAAATATTCAGTAGATTAAAAGCTCTGAATTCCATTCATCAATGTGGTTTTCTGTAGAACTAAAACAGAACTCAAAACACAACTCGAAACACAATGCCCCGTCTGAGTTTAAGAAAACAATATCTCTCTAATCCCCATATAAAACTTTTCATTTCAATAAACAGTTTACCGTTGTGGACTTAGAACTCTTAGCCTATAAATATTTACATTTAATAATTGGGCCATCCTATTTGCAGCTTCATTGCAACTTCATCCTTTCCTCTTGTTTTGGTTTTTTTTAAAACTTTTGAATACTTTTGTGTTCTGAAATGTATTCTGATGCAGATTTTCATTTTCTTCCCATTTTAGTGTCAGATCTTTAAACCATTATCCGCAAACATTATCTGAAAAGTGTATGTAGTGGGCATGAGATTCATCAGTACATTCAGATGCGCACGCACTTCAGAGCTTGCGTGCGTGCCTGTTTGTTTATTGTGTGTATCTTTTAGACTAATACACAGCATCACTTCAACAGGCAGCTTTGCATATACATGCAGACTAACCTATTATCATAATACATATATCTCATGCAATGTATTGTATTTTCCTACTAAAACAAGTTATTTTTATATACAAAAGTAGGGTGAAAATCAGAAAAAAATGAATACTTTTTGTAAAACCTGGGCATTTTTCAGTAAAAATCAGTTTAAACAGAAAATGAAGGGACTTACCTGTTGGATAGGGCCTTTAGGAGCAGGACCACAAAACAAAACAACAAACAGGTTCCTATATGCCTGCACATTTGACAAGTGCCTAGAGCTGTACAGGAGAAGCTAGAAGATCTCTTACATTTTTGAAAGGTAAATACTGATGCTGTGTCAGAGTGGATCTGACATGCCATGGTGCTACTGCTTTTTGTTTTGAAGAGTGTCAGCCACGTAACAGCTTGGGTGAACTGTATCAAGGCAAAGAATGGCTCTGAAGCCTCCTTTGCAAGTTAGATTTTCCCCATCAGGGGGAATGTCATAAACAGATAGTTAAGGGTTAATTTCTCTTTTACCTGTAAAAGTTTAAGAAGCTCAGTAAACCTGTGTGATACCTGACCAGAGGACCAATAGGGAGACAAGATACTTTCAAATCTTGGTGGAGGGAAGTCTTTTGTTTGTGCTCTTTGTTTTGGGGGTTGTTCGCTCTTGGGACTAAGAGGGACCAGACGTCAATCCAGGCTCTCCAAATCTTTCTGAATCAGTCTCTCATGTTTCAAACTTGTAAGTAATAGCCAGGCAAGGCGTGTTAATCTTATTTTTGTTTTCTCAACTTGTAAATGTTCCTTTTTTGCTGAGAGGATTTTACCTCTGTTTGCTGTAACTTTGAACCTAAGGCTAGAGGGGGTTCCTCTGGGCTATATGAATCTGATTACCCTGTAAAGTATTTTCCATCCTCATTTTACAGAGATGATTTTTTTACCTTTCTTTCTTTAATTAAAAGCTTTCTTTTTAACAACCTGATTGATTTTTCCTTGTTTGAAGATCCAAGGGGATTGGATCTGGACTCACCAGGGATTGGTGGGGGGAAAAGAGGGGGGATGGTTAATTTCTTCTTGTTTTAAGATCCAAGGGGTTTGGATCTGTGTTCACCAGGGAATTGGTGAAGTCCCTCAAGGCAACCCAGGGAGGGTAAAGTTTTGGGGGGACAGAAAATGCTCCAGACACTGAAATTCTGGATGGTGGCAGTGTACCAGATCTAAGTTAGTAATTAAGCTTAAAAGTGTCCATACAGGTCCCCACATTTGTACCCTAAAGTTCAGAGTGGGGAAGGAACCTTGACAGGGTCAAATACAACTGGGAAAATAATGTGACCAATAAAAAGATGACTGCTGAGGGCACCAAGGCCGTATTTCAAGGACCGCACACCTAAAACTCTGACCCCTGCCTAGCAAGACCATGGATGTCTTTGTCACAAGGAACAGAGCCCTAGGGTGAAGGGAAGACCAGAATCTAAACCCTAACCTTCTCCTACTACATGTGTTTTTTGGAGGGGATGATCATTTGGATCATGCTATGCTAATTTGCAGTTTATTCACATTTAAAAATAACTTATGGTCCTTCTGATCATTATATTCTGCAGAGAAAAACAAATTGTTAAGTTAGTGAGACCTAACTGTTATGATACCAGGAGGCACACTAGCAGGACTCAAACATCACACTCATTGGCATATAAGTTTTAATAAAAACATAGGCACACAATTATAATGTTCACTTGATCGTCTGTTTTCAAGGAACAGCCTGTGCATCATAGCAAAAAGCAAAAAACAAACCAAGAAAATATCCTCAGAATCAAGCGGAGACATCCTGGCCCTATTACAGAGAATGGGAGTTTTGTCACTGACTTCATTAGGGTCAGGAGTTCACCCAAGGTGTTCAAACAGCCAATAGGTGCAGGATCTTTTTTTGGAAGAAAGGTTAATTAAGACGGTTGTGAGGTGACTAGAACTGACAGAATTATTTGTTGGGGTTTCAGCCTCTTTGTTTATTTGCAATCATTCAGTGGCCCCTTCTTACCTTGGTATCCATTAACTGATCTATTGCTCTGATTGTATTTGTTATTTGTAAGCGTTTGCTGAACAGTTTATCTTAAAATTTCAATCAATGGATTGTTCATGAACCGTTTCATTTAAGTATATAGTATTTCATCTCTACATGAAATTGCTATAAAATGAGTACATAACTGGTTGAAAGATTGTACTTCAAGAGTAGGTATCAATGGTTTGCTGTAAAACTGGAAGTACATATCTAGTGGGGTCGAACAGTGGTCTGTTCTGGGTTTGGTACTATTCAACATTTTCATTAACGAGTTGGATAATGGAGTAAAGAGTACGCTTATAAAATTTGCGGATGACTCCAAGTTGGGAGGGGTTGCAAACATTTTGGAGGACAGGATTTAAATTCAGAACAACTTTGACAAGCTGGAGAATTGTTCTGAAATCAACAAGATGAAATTCAATAAAGATAAGTGCAAAGTACTGCACATAGGAAGGAAAAATCAAATGCACAAATACAAAATGGGAAATTACTGGCTAGGTGGTAGTAACGCTGAAAAGGATCTGGGGGTTATAGCAATTCACACGTTGAATATCAGCCAACAATGTGATGCTGTCGCAAAAAAAGCTAATATCATTTGAGAGTGATTTAATAGAAGTGTTGTGTCTAAGAGCTGGGAGGTAATTGCATTGCTCTGCTTGGCACTGGTGAGGCCTCAACTGGAATATTGTGTACAGTTTTGGATGCAACACTTTAAGAAGGTTGTGGAAAGAGTTCAGAGGAGAGCGATAAAAATTATCAAAGGTTTAGAAAACCTGCTCTATGAGGAAAAGTTATAAAAACTGCATATGTTTAGTCTTGAGAAAAGAAAGCTGAGGGGGGACCTGATAATGGTCTTCAGATATATTAAAGGCTGTTATAAAGACAACCAGTGATCAATTCTTCTCCATGACCATTGAAGGCAGAACAAGAACTAGCTGCCTTCTCTACACCAAGGGAGATTTAGATTAGATATTAGGAAAAAGTTTCAAACTTTATGGATAGTTAAGTTCTAGAACAGGCTTCCAGGGGAGATTGTGGAATCTCCTTCTTTGGAGTGTTTTAAGAAAGGTTAGACAAATAACTGTTGGATGACCTAGGTTTACTTGCCCCTGCCTCAGGACAGGGAACTGGACCATTCAAGATCCCTTCCACATCTACATTTCTCTGATTATGGTATATGACTGTCCTCCTAACTCATGAGGTATTCTTTCTGCCACAGATTGGATACATTAAATTATTTAAACAAAAGAGTAACAAATAGTGAGTATCACACTACTCTGGTTAACAAAATATGTGAATGAATAATCATTTGTGCTCAAATTCATGAGTAGAATAGAGTAAGCAAATATTTTCACAAATCCTTAATGGCATCCCAAATCTCAAAAACAACAAATAATAACAGCAAGTCAAACCTGCCGCAGTTGTAGGTGAATCATTTTTCAAATTTGCTCTGGTTGTGATGAGACAACTGTGGCAACACTTCTAGTGCTCAGATTTCCTGGAGCCTTTTCAGTCTGGCTTTAGGTCCAGGTAAATAGTACAGAGTCTGCAGATGTTTCACTGGCTTAGAATCTTCTTATGATGATGATAAAAGGTCAGGTGTCTCTTTTAGTAGATCAGCGGCTTTTTCTGGAGCCATCAGTAGCCTTTGATGCCAGTGGCCACTAGGTGGTGCTGACACTTTTGTGGGCCCTGGCAGAGAAAGACAGAGCTGTGCTAGATGGTATCCTCAGAAAGAAAAGAACAGATCCAACAGGTAGTGTTGGGCAATTGCTTGCCTGCCTGTGGTGTTTAGATGTTGCTTGTGATTATTAGAACTGAGAGCACTGGCTGTTGAGAGTCTGAAAGGACAGGAAACAGGAAGAAGTGGGGAAGAGTTGAGGAGGCAGAGTGAGAGTTACAGAGGGTGCTGCAGCAGCTTGGTGAAGAGGTTTCCACTTTAAAAATAAAGTTCTATTGAAGTTTGTTAGTACCTTGCCTGGTTGATACAACACTGTCCAAAGGGTGTTCCACAAGATTTTGGTGTCACCTTGCCTTTCCAACACCTAGGTGAGGCTGCTGGGTGAGATAGTGCAGTGGAGTGGGCCACAGTGCTATCAACATGTTGAGAAGATTCAGCTCACTCACTCTTTTTCTTCACATGCAGCTGATGCAGTCTGTCCTTCCCCAAGTTGCTTCTTGGATGAGGTGACTGTGGCTCAGATCACAGAAGAATGATGGGTAGCTGATTGCCTCCAGCTGTTTCTGTCAGCCAATGGCAGAACTGATAGCATCCCTTCTGTCAGTAAGGTTCATGGTCTGGGGATCTTAGTGGATCCTCAGCTGCTGTGCTGCAGGTCCAAGTAGCAGCCGTGGCCAATAGTGACATTATTTCCATCAACATTTGGCCAAGAGATTGTGTCCTTTCCTTTTGGATGTGAGCCTCATCCCAGCTATTCCTGCCTCTGTCAGCTCCAGACTGGATTACTGAAATGTGCTCTCCAGGGAGCTACCCCTGAAGATCATCCAGAAACTACAGGTGGTGAAGAATGTTGCTGCTGGTCTCAGTGGTGCTTCAGCTGATAAGGAGCATGTGACATCGCCACCCCACAGACTGCATTGACTTCTCATTCATTTCTGAGGGTAATTCAAGATGAACACAAATCATACTGTACTTGAAGAATAAATTAGACTCCGTCTCATTGTAACTTAATTAATTTAGTTGAAACCTTATCTTCCATGCATAATGGTCCAGTCATCCAGCAATCCAACTGCCTGGATGAATGGTACAGCTACTTCCCATGCATTTGTATGCTATCTTTTTCTCTTGATTGATATTAACTGATAAACACTCTTTGTTGACAAGAGCTTTATCCCCAGTAAATCCATCTCCTCCTCCTGCTGCTTTTTGTCACCAGAAGTCAGGGTTCTGAATCTGACTGCAACCTCGCAACTGTTGCCACCAATTTGCTTGTAGCAAATGGGAGAAAGAGGTGATGACCATGACAGGTATGGTTACTGGTAGGAATTTTAAATGGCTTATCTACTTACATCAACCTTTTAATTTGTTTGCTCCTGGTTTGACCTTGCATTGAAATACCCCTTCATCCTTCTGGCTTTATCATTGTTTCAAACATTCTTCTCCTCATCTCACGTCTACATTTGGGAAATTGTGTTACCTGGAAATGCAGCTTCAGCAATCCAGGCAGCCTTGCTCTGTAGGTTTGAGTTATTTCAGCTGAAGCTGGACTTGATTAACTGTTGGAAATTCAGGCCACTCGACAAGATATTGCTCTCAGAATGTAGTGATGTAATTGCCAAAACTCCCTCAGGCTTGTACTGTATTTTCTTAGTGACCCAATAATGCCATGTAACTACAGTACAAGCCTTTAGCCAAGGGAAAGGTCACCACGTGGGCACTGGATTCGCATCAAACTTGAGCACTCCCAGGATCTGCCTGCATTAGACTCCATTGTTCAGTGACATACAGGAGTCAGGAGATTGCCAAAATACTGGGAACAATGAGAAGGAATATCCCCATCTGAACAGTGCAAGTGTTTGCAGAGCTGTCTCTATTCTCTCAGCGCGTCTACACTGCAATCAGAGGTGTGACTGCAGCAGCCGGACACATACCCAAGCTAGCTCTGATCCAGCTAGATAGAATAACAAACAGCTGTGAAGCTGCTGCAGCACAGGCTAGACACTCTAGTAATACTCAGGGTCCTACACAGCCTTGTACAGCCTGGGCTGCCACAGCTTCACTGCCATTGTTATTCAAACTATCTGGATGGAAACTTGCTGGGTATGTGTACAGGTGCTGCACTCACACCTCTGATGGCAGGGCTATTGAAAACAGCTGACTCTCCTGATCAAGGCTGAGGCGGTGCTAGGAATGTGTTACTCTGGGTTTACATCCCTAGTCTTTATTAGTTCTTAGACTGCAAAACTCTCCACAGCAGAGACTTTCTTAATGTTAGTACATACAACACCCAGTACAATGCAGTCCTGATCCATCCTGATTGGGACCCCTGTGCACTACAGCCCTAAAGACAATGAATAAAATAAAATGACATTACTTGAAATCTGGAAATACTTTGAAAGTTTATGGGGTTTTTTTAAGTACATATATGTGGGTTTGTTTTGGTCTTGGCCAATATGAAAATTAAAATTCCCTTCATTCCTCTGGCTTGGCACAAGATACATAGCACAGGATTGAAATTTCTAATGCAGCTCTACATTTCCTGTTGATGCTGATGTTGTTGGCTTTGCTTACACTGATCCGTGTGGGGGGCAGGGAGGAGTCATCTGTGAGGACCAGAATGATCTAGGAGTATCTTCTCTGATGTTTCCAAAGACAGGAGAGGACTGTGAAGCTTTCTGTACGTCACTCAGCATCAGCTATTAGGGCCTGATCCAACTTCCACTAAAGTCATTTGATAGGTTACCACTGACTTTAGTGGGAGCTGGATTGGGCCCTTAATCGGAAACAGATTAACAGCTCTGCCACATTCCTATTCACTGTCTCCAATCCCTCACTATTTTTAGTAGCATTATTTTCTCTTTTGTGGTCTCTCTCCTGAAGCTAGATTTAAAAAAAAAACAAAAACAAAAAAAAAAAAACCTGAAATTTTCTCTGAAATCTGTTCACTATTTCTTTGGACTCTTCAAATTACCCTTTTAACTTGTGATTGCTTATTATTACAGACATTCCAGTCCTCCTCTTTACCAGATTGTGCATATTTTTTAAAGCCTTCTGCTTATCGCTTATTTGTCTTGCTGCTGCACCACACTCTTCCCTGTTTAGACTTAGCCAGGATGAATTTTTAATTGCAGTTCCTCTGCAACTGTTTGTTAAATGTTTCCATTTTTTCCTGGAGTAGATTAATTTCTGATACTGTATATTAGCGGGAAGGCCTCATACACTCCGCAGTTCCACTGCTGAAGAATTTGCTGCAGAATCTATCCCTTGCCGCTGCAGGATCTGAGCTCTGAAATAAAGAATTAATAAATAATAATAATATACATTTAGCCCTTCTGTTTGCAAAGGAAACCTTCCCGATATGAATGGAATGTACACTGTTGTCTGCCTTAGTCTGCAGATAGCCTGAAACAGACTAAGAGATGTGAACTGCCTCATTCAACTCACTGGTGGTGTTAACTTTGAGGCACTACTGCAATATAAATGGGTTTGGGAGGATTCCAATTGTATTGGTAAATGTCAGCAAATGTCGATTTCACCATACACACGCGTGCACGCACACACACACACACAGATACAATGTCTCATTGATGATAATCAAAATTTAAAGATTGGCAAGGTAAGAAAAATGCTGCTTGAGAACTTATTCAAGTTTGATTTAAGGATTTGTATATTTTTGACATGTGATGTTGACAATTTGAATGTTAATGGTTATAAAGCTTTAACTTTTTGAACCTATGTCTACTGTTATAAAATGATTATTCTCCAACCCCCGACCCCGCTCAGCGCATGGCCGGCTGAGTGAACGGAACCCCAGGCCGGCAGAGGCTGAGCGGGGCCGGCAGCCAGGACTCCAGACCAGTAGCAGGTGCGCCCCCCAGCTCCCCCTTCACCACGCTTGGGTTCTGCGGCTCCTGGGAGTGTGAGCCACCAGGGCGCGGGGCCCAGAGCCTGCTGCTGGAGGGACAGCGGTGGCAACGGCTCCTGCAGTGGATGCATGCGGGCAGTGGTCCCCGTGCACCCCCCGGCTCCCCCCTCACTGTGCTCAGATTCTGCAGCTCCCGGGAGTATGAGCTGCCACCCCTATTGCAGCTCCCACCACCCCCGCTGCCTCAGCACTCCATGTGGAGTTTTGCCTCCTGGCGCCCACATACATCCACTGCAGCCTGCAGGAGCCCCCGGGGGTGGGGGGGCCGGGCCGCAGCCTGGGCAGGTGGGGGGGGGTGCAGCTGCTCCCTGCTAGCGGCGCTGCCGCCTTTGCAGGGCTGCTGCCCCCCTGCACCGCGCCAGCTCCTCCATGGCTGCGGCTTGCTGCTACCACAAGCGGGACGCTCTGGCTCTCCAGTGCCTTCAGAAGATGGCTCCTCCCTGCTGACCTGCTGCAGCGGCCCAAGCCCGGCAAAGCCAGTGAGTGGACTCGAGGCGGGGGCCACTTGGGTGGGGTAGGGAGGGCTCGCGGGGGGGCTGTGCACCCTCGAAGTAGTTCAGGGGGCAAGGAGGGGGGAACCTGGTCTGGGGAGCAGCCCCTGGGCATGGCTGGCCCCTGGGCAGGCTGACCCCTGGGGTCTATAAAGGCTCATTAGGATTTGCTCCTCAATGAATCAATGTGCAAGGGGAGAGGGGTGTGTGCAAGGTAGAAGTTTTGACTAGGACGCAAAATATCCTTGCACCGGCCCTGCCCCAGGGGGTGCGTGCACCCCAGGTTAAGAACCACTGCACTAAACTGATAAGATCTGCATTTTAATTTAATTTTAAATGAAGCTTCTTAAACATTTTTAAAAACTTGTTTACATACTACAATAGTTTATAGACTTATAGAGAGAGACCTTCTAAAAACGTTAAAATGTATTACCGGCACGCAAAACTTTAAATTAGAGTGAATAAATGAAGACTCAGCACACCACGTCTGAAAGGTTGCCGACCCCTGTTATAGACTATAAATACCTACATGGGAACAAATATTTAATGATGGCCTCTTCAGTCTAGCAGAGAAAGGTACAACAAGATCCATTGGCTGGTAGCTGAAGCTAGACAAATTCAGACTGGAACGAAGGCATACATTTTTAATAGTGAGCATAATTAACCATTGGAACAATTTATCAAGAGTTGTCGTGGATCCTCCATCACTGAAAATTTTTTAAGCAAGAGTGGATGTTTTTCTAGTAGAAGCTATGATCTAGGAATTATTGTGGGGAAATTCCATGGCCTCTGTTATACAGGAGGTCAGATTAGATCACAATGGTTCCTTCTGACCTTAGAATCTCTGGTTGTGTGTTTTCAGTACAAAATTCTGCAGCACACTGGAAATTAAAATTTCGCAGCAATATAAATTTAATTTATCATAAATTAAATAACACAGAGGATATAGTCTTTATTGTATTATTCATTTCCATATTTAGTCCAAAAAAAGCCTCCTCTTTTAATTTATCTGAAGCTGTTGTGGAATATCCAGTCTGATGCATGGGAGTGAGAGAGAATGCAGGGGGGTTGCCAGAACTTAACCCAAAGTTGCTGCAGAGAACACTGGACCTTGGTTATAGATTCTCAAATGACATCAGAAATTTAAAACTCTCTTAAAGGAGAAATACCCCAACATAAGAAACTTTTTGTATGGCCTTTTCTAAGACTCAGGATTACAATAGAATCTGTTATGTGATGATCTGTGTGGGCATCCCCATTATAACTTAATGAATACTATTCAATGCAATAAAATAGAGCTTAAAGCATCAGAAAAGTGGTCTGAGCGTTATCTGAACTTTAACTATAAACAAACACAATTTGAGTTTTTACTATTGTTCTTTCCTTTTGTCATTTCACTATGGCCAGAGAGATTGTTCAGACTATTACAAAGTGAACTGAGCTTTTTCAGAACATTTCAAATGTACTAATTGAAATTCACCTATCTCACACCAGAGCTCAAAAATGTTTTTCCTCGTGGAATGTGAACATACAACAATATTTTGCATGAATACAGTGGTTTCCATCTGAGAATCTCCAAGCACTTTGCAAAGGTGGGTAAGTTTTATGATCCTGATACAGAAGGAGAAAGTGAGATACAAAGAGGTGAAGAGACTTTCCCAAAGTCACACAGTAACTTAGTGGCAGAGTCAGGAGTAGAATTCATGTCTCTCAGTACCCAGACTTCTCTAATCACTGCGTCACACTGCTACACAGGGCCAAGTTCTCTTCTTTCTGCACAGACATGCTTACATTTTCAATATGACTTGTGCTTTTGGGTGACTTGCCTTTTGGGGGGCCAACTTAAGGCACCTTAAATGGGCCTCATTTTCAGGGGGCAAGTGATCAGCGTTATCTGAAAATCAGGCCACTTCAAGGGGTCACCCAAAATCACTAGTTGTTTTTGAAAATATAGGCCAGGGCCTCTTACTGCTATGTTTATGCATGCCTAGACTTTTGCATATACATACCAGATGTATATGCACAGGGACTCACCCCTATGTATGCACATTGAGCCACATATGCCCACATGCATATACACATTCTCTCTTCCTCCCTTTTCCTTGTCTGTTTGCATGTCACTCTGCCAGGCTCAGGTTTTTGGCAGCCAAATCCCTCCTGCCCTCGCCGCACAAGCAGCAGGCATTAATTCTCCCATCTGCAGACTTTACTCTTTTCCCCTCCTCTCTTTCTTGCCTTCCAGCAAACAGGCCCTCGCTTTACCTAAAATCAATCTGCAGCCTCCCACCAGATTCTAATCTGGTGCTTTTTAATCAAACAAATTTGCTGCTGAAATCAGTGCCAGCAGGGAGAGAGCTGCTAATTACCAAACACCATAGTGAATAAACAGTATGACGTACTGTGCTCACAGCTGTAACCCATTCACACACTGGCCCCGTCATATAAATGGCATAGCTGGACACACCTGAAAGCAACAAACACAATCACACAGACTCTACCCAGCCTCACATGCCAACATGCACATATGTGCACACAGCCCTTCACTGCCTCTTCCTGTGTAGAAGAAAAGCCTATGCAGTTTGTATTGGATCGTATGTGCTAAGGACCTTGTCTGACGCTATAAATATATCCATAGAAAAAAAGCTTTGTTCAGTAAAGGTTGCAGGCACATAATCAATTATTTGAGTGTATGGGCAGAACATCTCAGACACAGGAGTCAAATGCACTAACTTTTATTTCTCTTCTGCTTTCTGGTTGGTCCCCACCCTCCACCAGTTAAAGTGACAAACAAGTGTTATTAGTGGGTGAATGCCTCTACTTTTAGATCATCATAATTCAGGATCCGCTTGACCAATTCACTTCAAATTTTATAGAAAAGTTTTGCCCTGGATCCAGGGCAAAAGTACCCAATTTGAGGCAGATATTACTTTGGTGGTGGATTTTAAGGGCAACACAGTTTATAATGTTTAGCAACTTCTTAGTTTAGCAAAGCTAATGCAAATCACTTTACATGTAACTTAAATATTAGACTGCTAAATGCTTTTCCCTCTCATTGCTCTCTGTCCTACCTTCCGCTTCTGTGCCTTCATTATGATTGCAGAATAACTTACAGCCCTAACTTTTACCTCCTTGTGTGTCTCAAACTGACAGCATCAGAACCTAGTCTCTTCCTTTGCAATGTAATTACAGAGGACTCCACCTGCATACTTTTAAAAGTATGAAAAGGGTTAGTTAACTTTTTAGGAGATGGGGGGGATAGTTTCACTCCCCCTCTTCAGCCTATTTTTAATTTTTATGCAGTTTCTGGTTGCAGGCAGAACCAGAAATTTGAAGTGTCAGAAGAGTGTGACAGTCTGTTCTTGCACTGTTCATTGGTGAAATACTAGAAATCTCACCTAGAACTTTAGCCTAAATGTATAGCCTCCACAGATTAGCATGAGCATCCAAAGTCTGAATGCTTGCTCAAACCAAATCTTTGCACCTTTTGAGATTCACCAACATTAGATGTAATAATCACACTTCCTTCTAATCCTAGCTCACTATGAAAAAGAAAAAGGGTGATGAGAAAGGAAATGGTCTGCTCATTTTCAAACTGAAAAAGGAAAAAATAGGCAGGGGAGGCTACAGTACAGCCATCAAGGCAAAATAAGATTAAGAATAAAGCATCTCCAAACACAGGAGAACAGTCCCAAAGACAGGACTTAAACATCTTCCCTGCTTTCCTCCCACCTCCTTTCCAGTTTGCATCATTAAAAAAATACCAACCCTTAATAGCTGGATTCCCCAAAAGAGGCTGAATCTAGATGGAAGTGGGTTGCAAAAGCATTGTAAGAACTTGCTACACAAAGATCTGCAGGGGTACAGGCGGCAGAATTAACTCACAGGGGAGATTGTGCAAATGTGGCACATAAAGCACCATCCTTGGGTGACAAAGTTTCCCAGCATAGGTTTTTGTCAGCACTGACAAACAGCATGAGAAGGCAGCAGCAACATGAGTCGATCTGAGTGAAGCCACTCTGAAATAGCAAATGCATAACTGCCCTGATGGCAGAGCCCTTCCTTTTGTGGCCATTGTTGTCAGGGCTTTTTTGGAAGGATACACTTTGTCCTTGAGATTTTTTTTTTTTTTTTTGGACAACTAGCATTTGGGGTGATGCCATAGATTCCATCAACACAGGAGCCTGCTGAGGCCTTTCTTCCTAGCACCAAGCCCCCAGCCTGTGAGACCAGCATGGTGTCTCCTGATCTTTCCAAATGAAATTAGGAAAATGGGCTGTCTGACTTGCATCTGCCTTGCACTGCACGAAACGGCATTACAGAGAGGGCTCATTTGCTGGAAAAAGTAATAAATGTAATTTCCAACATGAATTAGCTGTGCCACACCGGCTCCAAAAGGGAGGGAGGGAAAAAAAAAAAAAAAAGGAAAAGGAAAAAGCCCACTGTCCATAAAACAAAACAAACCCACAACAGTCCCTCAGCTTCCAAAGGAGGACAGATAGTGGGTTAAACTTCAAAATAAAATGGAAGTGGTTCTAGGGTTCTTTTCAAATGAATTTTCATAGCTCATTGTTTTACAGAGGCATTGGACAGCCCAGCTAGAGCAAGGAGTTCTGTAGTTTTTGATGGAAAAAAGTGTGTCTAGTGGTTAGAGCAGGGGGCTGGGAGAGGAAGCTCAGAGGTTCTATGCCAAGCTCAGCCAGTAGCTCTATGTGACCTTCCTGGGTAATTCCAGGAGGCATTTTAGGTAGGCAAAATGTAATTACTCCAGTTGGAACATGGCCAAAATGCTGGGGTTATCATCCCTGACTCATATGACAAATGCCATGTGGTAAGGATTTGGGTTTCTACATTATCTGAAGAGTGGTACTCCTGGGAGCACAGCGCTACCTAGCTAGGAGTGTGTGAATGTTGCAGAGCTTGTGGGGTAACAAATCTCTTGAACTATCTTAGACGCTGCAAAATTAGTCAGAATTTCCAAACTTCTCTTTTTGTGTCATTTACTCACGCTTTTTAAATAGAGTGTTTTGCCCCCCTACTATGCATTCTGGGTAGAAGCTGGCAGGAGTACATACTGTTTCTATTTACATATAGAACATGGTATATTTATTTCTTTATTACATTATTTTCCCCTCTCTCTGCCCCTTTCTCCCTCCTCCATCCTGAAATGAAACATGAACTCAGTCTCATTCCTGACAGAGCCAGTATTAGGCAAAATAACTTCACCAGCCTCTATTCCAGCACCGTGTTAGGACATTAGTTCAATACTCAGCAGCGACAACCATCTAAACACAAGTTGATCTCTAGGGATTTGCTATGAATTGGTGGTAGTGCCAATGTAAAATCTGGCATCCTCATCAGTCAACAAACAGCAGGAATACACACAGGTTCTCTTCCAGCACCACTGCAAGGCCTTTGTGATTAACTCATCCAGGCTCGACTGTGTATCACCTGATTCCCGTGGCAAGAGATGCAATTTCAGGGAAAACCAACAGAAGGTCTTTTATTTGTGCACAGACAGCTCCGTAAGAGGGCCCAACATGTAATATATAATAATAATACTTAATATTTCTAATCCATAGATCTCAAAGAACTTTACAGAGAAGAGCAAACATGTTATACCCTTTTTACAGAGGCATTAAGTGACTTGCCCAAGGACCCACAGCAAAGCAATGGCAGAGAAAGGAATGGAATGCAGCTGTCTTGATTCTCAGTGTAGTTCCTATCCACCCAATCACACTGCTTATTTCACCTCAGTGATACCCCCTCTCTCCTTAGCCCTAGCACCACCTGCCATAGCCCAAATTAATTTTCCCCATGAGCTGGAAGTGACCTATGCTGAACCCTGTTTAGAGGAGGGGTTACTACACCTTGTTCTTATTACCACCTTTCTGAATTCCCACAGCCTCCTGTCTAGCTCTTACCGATGCAGCAGTACAGAGGAGCCTTGAATGTTGCTTACCAACAGAAAAAGCTAATTGCTGGCACAACTGCTAGACTATCGTACTCATAATGCCATTGGTCTATAGAAACACTTTCTGGAAAATACTCTCCTGCTGTTTCAGAATTACTGTTGAACCTACAGCCAATAACTCGCCCCTGTAGATAGGAACTTCTTCCTGACATGGTTACAGAGGATTGGTCAGTTTTGCAAGGGTGAAACGCAATGTTTGCACAAAAGTAGGATTCTTTTAAAGGACACTGTTTTGAGGAAAAGCACAAAACTGCCCTGTTTTAAACATGGGAATTCATGAGCTTCACTGCCTTTGGAGGAGAGAGATAGCAAAGTAGTTACATAAAAGTTCCACACTGGAGTTCCTATCTCTTGCAATTGTATTCAAGTCTTGCAATATCTGATAATTTTTTTTAAAACCCTCATTCCTAGAGTCAGGTGATCCTAGGTAAGAATCTCCCTTTTCTTTCTTTTTTAAGTAAGTTTCTACCTTTCATGATTGCAGAGAAAAACTGGAAAATGTGAACCTTAAAGGCTCAAAACCCAGAAGGCAAGTAAAGAGAAGCCCAAATTTATTAATTTTAAAATATCATGACTTCTAAGCCAATCTTCTGATTCTGTAGGCCTGTCTCATGCTTTGTCAGTGGTGGTGATTAGCAATACTATTTCTTTGATCTAGTTCCCAAGGAGAACTGAATTGGTTCCTTGTTTTCAAGACTGAACTGCAATGTACAAATGTAGCATTACATTGGTTGTACAGGCTGAGTTGAAAACTATGGCCACACCACTTCATTGTTCAATGAGAAGAATACAAGCAGCACACATTTCTTGTTAGTCTTTCTTGTTGAGGTTAAAAAGGAAATGTCATCCTGGCTGAGCGATGTAGGTAAGGCTCTAACAACTTATGGAGAGCCTGGCCTGGAGATAGAAAAGGGGGGATGGGATAATGTGTAACGGGTCACTTGCTGGAGGATTCTCTGCAGCTTGAGGTCTTCAAACCACAATTTGAGGACTTCAGTAACTCAGACATAGGTATGGGGTGTGTTATAGAAGTGGATGGGTGAGATTCTGTGGCCTGCATTGTACAGGAGGTCAGACTAGATGATCATAATGGTCCCTTCTGACCTTACAGTCTATGAGTCTAAGAGCTTATGTAGAAAAAACACTGTCTTTCCCTAGTTTGCACACAGCTGATGCTTTCACAGGCCTTGTGAGATCTGTAAGATTAATTCTGTCCCTCTATCCATGAAGGATTTAATCCGCCAGCAGTAAATATATCAGATATTAAACTGATGCTACCCTGGATCTTATCCAAAAGATAAAGAAAAAGCAACCGCACATGTTCAGAGATTTTTGACAGAGGTCAGCTCTGAAGTGCTTTAACTTTCCTGATTGTGGCAAACGGGTAAGGATTGCTGTGTACTTCAAGCAAAATATTCTCCATCCATTTTCTCTTGCATACACATGAGGTAGGTTGTTCCCCTCTGGCCCAACCTTTAGTCAGACACAGCATATTTTCAAGTCATGATGGCTTTTAGCAATGAAACAAGGGTCTCACAATCACTGATGTTCACATCCCCAACCCTCGAGAATCGAAGCCTTTTACTCAATTCAGAAACAACAAAAATACCTTGTACTTCTATAACATCTTTCATCAGAGCATTTCAAAGTGCTTGGCAAACGCCTCTGTTGCTCAAAACACCCTAGTACAGCAGATATTATTATGCTCATTTTATGGAAGGGGAAAGAGAGGGATAGAGAAGTTAAGTGGCTTGCCCAAGGTCACATACTGGGTCCTTGTTCAATTAAGCACCAAGTGTACCAGCTGCATGCCATTTTGTTTGGCTTCCAGTCACTTAGTTTTAGAACAAGAGCAAGGCCATTTGAATGAAAAGTATGACTCACCCTGTGCTGTGTTAAATACAGAAAAGAAAATCAATTCCTAGGACGCTCAAATTGGAATTTTAATCTTTTCTTCAGCCAAAGCAGCAGGCAAAGAAAAACCGCAGCATTGCTAAATAAAAGTGAGAATTGCTCTGCAACGCTTAGCACTTACCCTGGCCTGCTGAATCCTGACTAAGAGGTTTGTAAGGCATCCCACCCAAATTCATTCAGCTATTAAAAAGCAGAGAATTTTGTCTAACTAGTAATTAACTTGCACTGACTGAATCTCTGTGCCATCTGTATATAAAATAACCCTGTCCCCAAGAGGCTAGGCATCTTTGGCGGGAAGGGAAGGCCCTAATGCAAAGGCAACAAGGACCTCACTAACCTCTGTAGGAAAGATTATTGGAGGCTAACTGCCCCCTTTGAAGTGCCATACAGTGCAGTTATGTTCCCTAATGAATGGCTCTGCATTCTCAAACTAGCCAATCAGAATGAGGAAGTGAGTATGCAGTGTTCCAGCCACTCTTTTCTGGAAAGATCCTGGCAGTATTTTCTCTGCAGTGTGATCTCCTGGGCCTTAGAAATATGTTTTGAGGGATTCCACGCAGGAGGAAAGGAAACAAAGCAGAAGTAAGTGTGTAGATTTTAACACTGAGAGGGAGGAAAATCAAATAAGAGAATACAGCAATGGAGAAAGGAACAGCAGTCACTAGGAGAATGGACAGTGTCAATATCAGTCTGGTAGGTGACACTGGCAGTAGAATGACTGTATCCAATTGGGTGAGGAATGTGAGCAAAGTCAAGCAACAACAATTAAGATGTTTGTACACCAATGCAAAGAGCCTGGTTAACAAAATGGAGGAACTAGAACTACCAGTGCAGAAAGTGAAACCAGATATTATAGGGATAAGAAAAACATGGTGGGATAGTACTCATGACTAGAATACAGGTATTGAAGGGAGTGTGCTGTTCAGGAAAAACAAATAAAGGTAAAGGTGGTGGAGAAGCACTGTATATTAATGATGAGGTAGACTGTAAAGAAATTAGAAGTGATGGAATGGATAACACAGAGTCTGTTTTGGCCAAGATCACTTTGGGGAAGAAAACTGCTAGAGGTTCCCCAGGGATAGTGCTTGGAGTATGCCACAGACCCACAGAATCCAATCTGGAAAGAGACCTTTTTAATGTTTTTCATGAAATAAATGCAACAGGAAATTATGTGATCATGGGAGACTTTAATTTCCCAGATATAGATTGGAGGACAAGTGCTACAAATAATGGTAAGGCCCAGATTTTCCTGGATGTGATAGCTGACAGATTTCTTCACCAAATAGTCACTGAAGCAACAAAAGATGATACCATTTTAGATCTGGTATTGGTGAGTAGTAAGGACTTCATAGAAGAACTGGTTGTAGGGGACAGCCTTGGTTCAAGTGATCATGAGCTAATTCAGTTTAAACTAAATGGAAGGATAAACAAAAACAGATCTGGAACTAGGATCCTTAATTTCAAAAGGACTAACTTTAAAAAATTAAGGGAATTAGTTAGGGAAGTGAAAACAATGAGGAGTCTAGTGGCACCTTTAAGACTAACAGACTTATTTGGGCATAAGCTTTCATGGGTAAAAACCCCACTTCTTCAGATGCATGGAGTGAAAATTACAGATACAGGCATAAATATACCGGTACATGAAGAGAAGGGAATTACCTTACAAGTGGAGAACCAGTGTTGACAAAACCAATACAGTCAGGGTGGATGTTGTCCACTCCCAATAACTGATGAGGAGGTGTCAATACTAAGAGAGGGAAATTTGCTTTTAAATCTGTTATTGAATGCCCAAGGAGATGGAAGTGTTCTCCTACTGGATTTTGTACGTTACCGTTCCTGTTGTCAGATTTGTGTCTATTTATCCTTTTATGTAGAGACTGTCCGGTTTGGCCAATGTACATGGCAGAGGGGCATTGCTGGCACACTGATGACATATCACATTAGTAGATGTACAGCTGAATGAACTCCTGATAGTGTGGCTGATGTAGCTGGGTCCTCTGGTGGGACCCAACCACATCAGGGAAGTGGACTGGACTGGAGAATCCAAGGATCTGAATGTGGAGGAGGCCTGGAATTACTTTAAGTCAAAGTTGCAGAAACTATCTGAAGCCTGCATCCCAAGCGGGGGAGTTGGAGGGATTGTAGGGAAGAGTTGCAGATCAAGATGTAAGAGCAAGCATCTCAAACAGGTGATTAAGAGAAAGCATAAAGCCTACAAGAATGGAAGATGGAATAGATCAGCAAGGAAAGCTACCTCTTGGAGATCAGGAAGTGTAGGGGGAAAGTGAAAACTGCCAAAAACCAAGGAGAGTTGGACCTTGCAAGGGGAATTAAAACCAACAATAAAATAGACATACAAATAAATAAATAAATTTTTTAAAAAAGGAAAGAAAAAGTGGGACCACTAAACACTGAGGAAGGGATGGAGAATAAAGATAATCCAGCCATGACCCAACACCTATACAAATACTTTGTCTCAGTTTTTAATGAGACTAATAAAGAGCTTGGCTGGGTGGCTAATGGGAACAAGGATATGGAGGTAGAAATTATCACATCAGACGAGGAAGTCAAACTTAATAGGACTAAATCGGGAGGTGTCCATCCAAGAACATTACAGGAACTGTCTCCATCCAAGAACATTACAGGAACTGGCATGTGAAATTGTAAGCCCAAGGGCAAGGATTTTTAATGAATCTATAAACTCAGGGGTTATAAATTATGACTGGAGAATTGTTAATATAGTTCCTATTTTTAAGAAAGGGAAAAAAGTGATTCAGGAAACTACAGGCCTGTTAGTTTGACCTCAACAGTATGCAAAGCCTTGGAACAATTTTTGAAAGAAAAAATAGTTAAGGATGTAGATGTTAACAGTAATTAGGATAAAATACAACATGGCTTTACAAATAGGTAAATCATGCCAGACCAATCTGCTCTCCTTCTTCAAGATGCCGCCTGATTTTTTTAGACAAAGGAAAAGCAGTAGATCTAATCTACTTGGATTTTGGTAAGGCATTAGATACAGTTCCACATGGGAAATTATTACTTAAATTGAAGATGGAGATTAATATGAGAATTGAAAGCTGGATAAGGAAGTGATTAAAGGGGAGACAGTAACGGGTCATACTGAAAGGTGAGCTGTCAGGCTGGATGGAGGTTATTAGTGGAGTTCCTCAGGGATCGGTCTTGGGACCAATCTTATTTAACATTTTTATTACTGACCTTACACAAAAAGTGGGAATGTGCTAATAACATTTGTGGATGACAAAGTTGGAAGGTATTGCCAATACGGGTGGAGGACCAGAATACGATACAAGAAGATCTGGATGACCTTATAAACTGGAGTAACAGAAATGGGTTGAAATTTAATAGTGCCAATGTGATGTAGCTGAGACAAAAACTAATGCAGTTCTAGGATGCATCAGGCGAGGTATTTCCAGTAGAGACAGGGAAGGGTTAATACTATTATACAAGGCACTGGTGACACTCATCTGGAATACTGTGGGCAGTTCTGGTCTCGCAGATTTAAGAAAGATTAATTTAAACTGGAACAGGTGCCGAAAAGGGCTATTAGGATGATCATGGAAATGGAAAAACCTACCTTATGAGAGGAGACTCAAAGGAGCTTGGCTTGTTTAGCCTAACCAAAAGAAGGCTGAGGGAAGATATAATTGCTTTCTATAAATGGAGTAAAGTCAAGAGTCAAAGCAAGTACACGAGCATAGAAAAAATAACTGTTAAAAAGCTATTAATGGTGGCTCACAGGCTTCTAAATTTAGCTTCACTCCAACACAAGACAAAGTTCTGGACGAGACTTCACTGACAGCGCAATGCCTGAAAGAATGAACACTCTTATTTTTGGCATGTCTCACCTTTTAAAGAGCAGCACGTTTTGTCTGTCCCTGACCAAGCCTGCCACTTAGAGTCTGCCCATTATAGTTCACAGCAGCCTTGTCAAGGTTTCTTTCCCCACTCTGAACTTTAGGGTACAAATGTGGGGACCTGCATGGACACTTCTAAGCCTAATTACTAGCTTAGCTCTGGTATACTGCCACCACCCAGAATTCCAGTGTCTGGGGCACTCTGTTCCCCCAAACTTCGTTCCCTCCCTGGGTTGCCTTGAGGGACTTCACCAATTCCCTGGTGAACACAGATCCAAATCTTAAAACAAGGAGAAATTTACCATCCCCTTCATTTCCCCCCACCAATCCCTGGTGATTCCACATCCAATCCCCTTGGATCTTAAAACAAGGAGAAATCAATCAGGTTCTTAAAAAGAAAGCTTTTAATTAAATAAAGAAAAGATAAAAATTATCTCTGTAAAATCAGGATGGAAAAGGCATTACAGGGTAATCAGATTCCTATAGACCAGAGGGACCCCCCCTAGCCTTAGGTTCAAAGTTACAGCAAACAGAGGTAAAATCCTTCCAGCAAAAAGAAACATTTACAAGTTGAGGAAACAAAAATAAGACTAACACACCTTGCCTGGCTAATTACTTACAAGTTTGAAACATGAGAAACTGATTCAGAAAGATTTGGAGAGTCTGGACTGATGTTCCGTCCCTCTGTCCCGAGAACGAACAACGAACAAAACAAAAAGCACAAACAAAGACTCCCCTCCACCAAGATTTGAAAGTATCTTGTCCCTTTATTGGTCCTCTGGTCAGGTGTCAGCCAGGTTTACTGAGCTTCTTAACCTTTTACAGGTAAAAGAGACATTAACCCTGCATGTTTCGTCTGTCCCTGACCAAGCCTGCCACTTAGAGTCTGCCCATTACAGTTCACAGCAGCCTCTAGAAAACTTTCCAGTTTCAGGAGGAGAGAGTCTCAACTACTTTAAAACCTTCTTGCTTTCATTTGAAGTGATGCACGGGCACCTCTAACTAAACCAAAACCACTCCTTGACTTGAGTTGCTTCTGCATATGTGGAAGTATCTTGTGTGAAACACTACAGCTGATGTGTTATATTGTCAAAACCATCCCAATGAATAGCACACTCTCAGACACTCTCTGATAACACCTAGTTCCTCTGAGTTCTGCAGAAGAAACAGCCCTGCTTAGTCCTCCTTGTGAGGAACTAACCTTGGAAGCTGATGCCTCTTGTCTCCTCATGGTTAGTAACCAGACAGCACCCTGGCTCCATCAGCTAAGCAGAATGTGGCCATTATGGGTAGTTCTCTGAAAACATCTGCTCAATTACTCAGCAGTTAAAAATGCTAACAGAATGTTAGGAAGCATTAGGAAAGAGATAGATAAGATAGCAAATATAATGCCATTATATAAATCCATTGCACACCCACACCTTGAATACTGCATGCAGTGCTGGTTGCCCCATCTCAAAAAGATATATTAGAAATGGAAAAGGTACAGAGAAGGGGAAGAAAAATAATTAAGGGTATGGAATAGTATGAGGAGAGATTAAAAATACTGGGACTGTTGAGCTTAAAATAGAGACATTTATGGGGGGGATATGACAGATGTCTATAAAATCATGACTGGTGTGGAGAAAAAGTGTTATTTACCCCTTCACGTAACACAGGAACCAGGGGTCACCCAATGAAATTAATAGGAAGCAGGTTTAAACAAACAAAAGGAAGTATTTTGTCACACAACACAGACAACCTGTGGAACTCGTTGCTAAGGGATGTTATGAAGGCCATAACTGGTTTAAAAAAACAAAACTTTAAAATAAAGCTCATGGAGGGTAGGTCTATCAATGGCTATTAGCCAAGATGGTCAGGGAAGGGACCCCAGGCTCTGGGTGTCCCTCACTTGTGACTGCCAGATGCTGGGACTGGACAACTGGGGATGATGGATCACTTGATAATTGCCCTGTTCTGTTCATGCACTTACAAGCATCTGGCATTGGCCACTGTCAGAAGACAGGATAGTGGGCTAGGTGGACCATTGGTCTCACCTAGTATGGCCATTCTTACGTTACTAGCTTTGAAAGAAAGGATGGTAAAAATTGGTAGACCTATCCTCCATGAACTTTATCTAATCTTAATGGTAAGGACCCAATATAATAATAAAAGAGAAGATTTAACACAATAAAATGGTCCGCACTCATATCTTTCTTTCCCAAGGTCTAAGTAGGCCTAGCTTATCCCAAACACACGCCACCTCTGGGATAAGAGTTCAGTCTACTCCCTTGGAGTCTCTGCCCCTCTCTCTCTCTCATTTCTTCAGGGTCTGTCCTTTTATCTATCCAGAGGTTGTCAGCCCTGTGTCTCTTGAACCTGGTTAAAATGGTTAATGTGGCCCAGTAGGGAAGTTGGGGATAGACTTCACAGCTGTTATCAGGTGAGTGTCTCCCCTCCCATGTAAGTGCAGTAACCCCCTTCATGACTTAGCCTCTTGCATATAGCTCATATAGCAAAGGCTATAACAACAATCAAGCAAGCAGATGGAACAGAGTATTCATAAAACAGTTCAGGCAGCTCCTCTTGTCCCAGTATTTGACTGTGAAAGACTAGATTTAAAAAGGGATAATTTTGTAAACACCACATATGTAGCTAAATAGGTTAGGGTAATAAAGTTTCATGCTTCAAGGAATAAGTTGATTGCGAGAATGGTCAGGAAGAAATTTCCCTTCCTTTCTGTGTGCAACATCAGTGGTGATGTCTCATTCTTAATCAGGGTAGGGGAAGGGAAAGAGGGTTCACACATCCTTTTGGCTGGGCACATCTCATGTTAGCCATGTAGTGGAATTGAGCTCCACCTTCAAAGCAAGAGTCAGCAGTTCTTTTAGCAAAGGGTCATCAAGGAAGTGTGTGTAGATGTAAGATAAAGAGTTTCGTGAAAACCCATTCTCTGTGTCTGCTGGGCAGTTCAAAGAAATCAGAAGAGCCACACTTCAGTGCTGCAGTTTGGGAGTCCCCTAGTGGCTGCGCACTACACGGGGACATTAGGACTGCTCCTGAGATGGATCCATGCTCAACCAGGCCTATGTGGAAATTCACTGTGAATGACACACAGAACTGTGGTGATTTTTCCGCAATGGCCTATGTTGCAGGTGCACCAAAAGCAGAATTACTACCTGGTAACAGTTGAGTAGTGTGACAGATCCAGACCAATGGGGTACAGAAGTCTGGTAGAGGGCAAATATACAGGTCATTGGATGAGTAGTTTTCTGTTCCCTGAGTGACCAGAGGAGGGGCTGCATTAAAGTAATCAGGAATCTGCTAGAACCAATTAAGGCAGACAGGCTGATTAGATCACCTGCAGCCAATCAAGGCACGCTAATCAGGGCACCTGGGTTTAAAAAGGAGCTCACTCCAGTCAGGTAAGGGAGAGCCAGAGGGGAGGAAGTGCATATGAGGAGCTGGGAGCAAGAGGCGCAAGGAGCCGAGAGTGAGAAGGTGTGCTGCTGGAGGACTAAGGAGTACAAGCGTTATCAGACACCAGGAGGAAGGTCCTGTGGTGAGGATAAAGGCGTTTGGAGGAGGCCATGGGGAAGTAGCCCAGGGAGTTGTAGCTGTCATGCAGCTGTTACAGGAGGCACTATAGACAGCTGCAATCCACAGGGCCCTGGGCTGGAACCCAGAGTAGAGGGTGGGCCCGGGTTCCCCCTAAACCTCCTAACTTCTAATCAGACACAGGAGAAGTTGACCCAGACTGTGGGGAAGATCACTGAGGTGAGCAAATCTGCCAAATAAGCGCAGGACCCACCAAGGTAGAGGAGGAACTTTGTCACAGTAGGTATACATCTAAGGTCAGGGATGGCCAGGCAAGTGAGAATCAACATTACAATTCTTACGCTGTGTGGGAAAATGATGAGTTATTAAATGCAGCTGTCCAATGCACTAGAACAATGTTCTGTCTGCAAGAACTCCAGAAATGTTCTGAGACAGTCACGTGAAGAGAGAAGGTGGTCTTCTTGGGGCCGAAATACGACACTTTCATCAGACCCCAACAGGCATAAAAGAAAAAGGAATTTTTAGACTGAGAATGGAGTATGGCAATCACATGCCAGTGCCATTAACTGCTCAGAGGGAGAAGAGGTTGCCAGGATGAGAAAGCGTGGCATGGCAAATGTCTCTGACCCCATTTGTGGATAGTGTGCTTTGATCACAAGAAGGTTGGCTACTCCTTTCTGGTACTCATATGCTGAGATTGCAACAACTTTTGAGTTTGGAACATTTGTATGAGAGGGGAACGGTCTCCTACTTCAGTAATTCTGGGAGAGGCCAGATAGAACTAAGTTCCTCAATTAGTGTTTAACTGAAGGGAAGGTGTCTGACTCTCTCACAGTGTAATCCCTAAGTCAGTGGAAATGTGGAAATTACATGAAACCTGTTCACAAGCTGATTATTATGCAGCTCAGCAAATGTTATCCTTTCACTCATTACCTCAAATGCTTTCTGCCATCTGTTGGTAACAAACCTGCATCTGGCAGATTACTCATTGATTAGGACTCCTCTGGTAACTGGGGTAAAGGCTTGTGGGGACAGTCCTGGCAACAGACACTGAGGAAAACTTATGGCATGGAAGAAATGTCTGCTTGTTCTTTGAGCTCCCTACAGCCAGCACTCATTCACTGTTCCTGGAGTCATAGTGAATTCCCCCCAGATTGTGATCTGACCTAGGCCATTCTCCACAGTGACCCTTGCAGGGAGCACCTGAGGCTCTAACACCTATTTGTTCCCCATGGTATAAAATACTATTTCCTAGACCTCCTCCATTCCTGAGGTTCTACTGTATTAGTCAGAAAGAAGGAGTAGCAGTGATTGGCTGAGTCCTTTTCAGACATTTCCTGCTGTGGTAAGATAGAGGGAAAAAAAACAAAAAAAAAAACACACATACATCCATGTTCTCAAGTTGATCAACAAGCTGCTGCCAGTTCTATCTTCATATAGTTTAATCTCAGTCTAGCTAGAACAGCCTCAAAGCTGCTTCACTTCTCAGAAGTGGCTAAACTACTGCACTGGGCAAATACAGTAGAAAGGAAGGAGGAGCCCAAAGGTGGTACACTGCTAATTTTCCACTGACACCTCGTGGTGGCCAGCGTGTGCTCTACCCACTCCCTGTTATCTCTCCTAAGCCCCAGTCTGGGGCCGGTAAGAAGTCAGGCTCTTCTACAACTCTCATTAGTTGTAGAAACATCTCTTCCTATGCTCCTGTGGATGCATGAAACTAGGGGTGGCTCCAGACACCAGCGCAGCAAGCGTGTGCCTGGTGCGGCAAGCTGGGTGGGGACGGCCTGACGGTTGCTGTGAGGGCGGCAGTCAGGCTGCCTTTGGCAGCATGTCTGCAGGAGGTCCACCAGTCCCAAGGCTTTGGTGGCAATTTGGCAGCGGGTGCCGAAGGCGTGGGACCAGCAGATCATCCGCAGAAACACCGCCGAATCTGCATGACCAGCGGACCGTCCGCAAGCATGCCGCCGAAGGCCACCTGACTGCTGTGCTTGGGGTGGCAAAAAACAGAGCCGCCCCTACATGAAACTATCCTGTCAGTGACCTGCAGATGAAAACTGAGATGGGAACCACACCCTCAGAGAGTGAGCACAAGTCAGGGAGGGGGAAGCTGAGGATTTTAAACTGATCACATTAATTCTGATGAAAATAAAGGGCACCTGCAGGCTGAGACACATGTCTCATAACATCAGTACAGAGTTTTAATCCCCTCTCCCACACACACACACACCCACCCACCCCGTTAAAGCTAAAAACAAACACATCCCTCCCAGGCCAGGCAGCAGGGAAACTAACAGGCCTCTGCTGTTAACCACTCCACATAATTTTTCTCTTTTCTTCTCTGTCTTCCAAGTTCAGCTTCAGGGAGTTTCACTCTGCACCCCCACCAACCCTTCCCATGTTAAATATTCATGCCAGATGGGAACTCGATAGGGCTGGTGTTCTTTACAAGACCAGCAAGCAGAGACGGACTGAAGGAGAAAACCAGAGGTGGGACTCATCGGCTGGTTAGCCTGCTGCTCTATCCCAGAAACAGAGAGTGAATGGGGACGCAGAACATCTGGCAGGCAGAGGAGGGGTTTGAGAGTGGGGTCATTACTGATGCCCTACCTTGTATTAAGTCAGTCCTTGTGAATGGGTTTGAGTCTGAATCACAAGGCCCTTGTGTATACAGACTTTCCAGTCTTTATAGAGAGCATTCAGCTTGCCAGCTCTGGGTTTGTTTAGTACGAATCTGCTAAGGAGAGGAGAAAGTTACAACTGCTTCTCCCCACCCTCACCCCATCATCCAGCCTCGGGGAGCAACCAGCAGTGGGCCAGATATGGCAGCTTCAGCTTTCAGCATGGTTTTCTTCTTCAGAGCGTACCTAAATTTAGGGCCAGGGGACTCCACACGTGGATAATCTAAACCATTACCTTTGCTCAGGTGTCACAGCAAATTGCATGTGAGCAACTGCATGTAATCAGATGCTGCAATGGGCTGCAGCAGCAAACACACTAATGGAGCACTCAATTGCACCAAGTTCCCAACCTCCCCAACTGCCAGGTACACCTCCGTAAGGATGTAAAGAGCAGTGTTCTTCTGACTGCAAGCACCACACTCTCGCTTCTCCACACTACTTATTAAACCAATGGCCAGCAAGCAAGCTCAGCCTCCACCCTAGTTCTAAAAATCTAACCTCTCCTCTTCCTGTATTACTCCTATTTGCCATTGGCATTCTTAACCTCCAACACTACAGTATATTTCAGTGCGTACTCAGTCTCGTGAATCTTGGCCACAGAGTGTCTACTAACACTCCAAGCCCATGTCAAAGTAAGTTGCTGCTGGTCATGTAAACTCATACATCAAAACGGCAAGGTTATTTTTAAAATAAACCAAAGAGAAGGGCAGGACAGAGGTGCAGACAGCCCTCTCCAATTTCTCAGAAGGCAGGGTTGAGATCAAGCCTGAAGAGATAAGAGGCTCAGCATTACAGAAGGGAGAACTAAAAACTGAATTTGTTTCACCTACTTTCAGGATCAGCATGTATCCCCTTTCTGCAAATCATCCAGCAAATGAGGTTACCGGGCAGAAATAGACACATTAATGAGTTTTAAACACACAAAAAAAAATCTCTTTCAAAGCAACTTTGAACTTGCAAACAAGTATTGGCCCTATGGAAACAGATCTGGGAACAGAAATATCACGTGACTTGTGTGTGTCCAATCAAAACTAATCTAACCCAACTTTCAGATAACGAAGAATTGGAACAGAGTGCTCATGAACACCGCACAGACCCAGATACAGAAGTTACTTCGTAAATTATTTCAAACAAATTTGAGCAGCTTCCAGTTTTCTTGCAGCCAATTTATTAGTAGAAAAAGTCTGCATTCCCTGACCAATTTGCTATGACTCAGCTTATCCGCTTGTTCACTGAGCAGGCCTGTAAGCCAAGAGAAATCAACCAAAGATTTTTATAGCTATCTATATTATTTTAAGATATTTATTTCCCTCACCGTTTTTCCTGAAAATCAGTTTGATTTAATCATCCTATTGGAATGTGGTTTCTGTATATTTCATTTTCACTGCATGTTTCTATGCTGAATGATTTTTTTGCCAACAAATGGCATTAAATGTTGTAAGTATAATTCTATGCATTATCTACAAAGGTTTACCTCAGGCAGCCTTTTAGAGGCAAATTACCCATAACAGAACCAACACCCTATGAATGTAGTTATTCCCTTAGCTAGGCAGGCAAGTGTTTGAAACAGACTGCAGAATGGTCTCCCCTCAAGGCTGCTGAGGAGACAAAACCTTGGGTGTTGCTCAGAGAGTCACACTGCATCACACAGGCAGCATTGAGTGGACAAAAATTGAGGCACATTGGAGAGAAAGCTGTAACTTTCACTGCCTCCCTCCTCTGCCCGCTACTGTGGTGAGCTGAGAGTTCTCAGCCAGATTCTCTCTCAGACAGCGTATGTCCTGATGCAAGTTATTCAATGGCTCTGTTATCATGGATGGCAACATATGGCTCAGATACACTTTGAGGATTATTCTACCAGTAACCCAGTAATGCACATTAATGTTGACTTGATAACCGTTGAGAGATTAACTGGTCAATAGAAGATATTACCTCACCCACCCTGTCTCTCTAATATCCTGGGACTAAAACAACTATACTTCATACATGATCATCAACAGGCCTTTTTGCTGGACCCAGCTAATAAGCCAGAGAGCAAATTTGAAGATTCTGCCTCTTGAGCTAATAAAATCTTCAAAGGCCTTGTCATTAACTCTGGCTCTTACAGGAAGAATAATCTTATCTGCAGGGAATCAACAGCTGGTTACTGCAATTGGAACAGCTGCTGACAACACCACCAGCAATATCTGCAAAAAGAAGCCCTAACAAATTAACAGGCAACAGTCTTCATGCATCCCCATGCCCTTAGCATTCCTGCTTCCTCCCTCTTCTTTAGTCCGCCTATGTACCATCCCTGCCTCCCCCCGAAACACCCTGCCCGTAAATGAGCTGAAAGGAAGCCAGACCTGCTCACTAAAAATCACTCTGTGGCTCTTTATGTCAGCACCGCCGTAATAAGGAGTCCTGAGCAAATTTCTTGTGCAACCATTCCCTAGAGATTGGCTATTTATAGAGAAATAATTTCAGTGTGTACCTGTGGAGAAAAGGATAAACCTATTGAACAAGTAAACTAACTGGAGACCACAGCATGGTTTGTTTAACCATCGCTCTCTTCAGTGCAGAATTGCCCACCTGTATTCTGTGTGAAGTATACCATCCCAGGTAAATGGTGATTGGACTTCTATTCTATGGAATGGAGAATGTCCAAGTTTAGATACCAAGACCAGTTGGCTCAGGACTTCTATGAAAAGTTCCATATCCTTTTAACAAGTTACTACCCCCTAAATACAAGAAATGAGTTGGTGCTTCATGTGACGTTGCACTCCATATGCTTTATGGAAATATGGTGTAACTGAAATATGTTTTACGCAAAAGATCTCGTCAGGTATCACTACAAAGCTTATGATCTACTGAGTGTGTTCATCCTATTTGTATGCATGCATCATTCTTGTATCTGAAGCTAGAAATATAACTCTGAGGTCCTATTGTAATTATGCAAAGCGTGGGCCATTAATGGTGGTTTAGAATCTTGATGGCTCCCATTGACTAGGACAATTAGTTGTGGATGGTTTATTTGCTTGCAAGCCTTCCTGTGTACCAGTGGGCCAGTCCGTGGGTAATGAAGAATGATGTCTTTCAGTGACATGTGACAATGTCACCTGATAATGAAATCCATCTTAAATCTGATACTTTTCCACTTAGAAGGAGAGGTGGGGCTCAGAGAGACAAAAGATTCCTGCCTTGTGCCAAAGCTATAAAAAGGGGGTGGAGCAGAACAAAAGAGGTGGTCAGTCATGAGAGAGCCTCTGTTTCCCACCTAAGATGTCTGCTGGAACTAACAAGAACTGTACCAGGGGAAAGGATTGGGCCCAGACTAGGAAGCAGTCCAGTCTGTGAAAGAAGCTTATTGGAACATCTGAGGGTGAGATATTACCTGTAATCAGTTTCTTAATGCATTAGACTTGCACTTGCGTGTTTTTGCTTTATTTTGCTTGGTGACCTACTTTGTTCTGTCTGTTATTACTTAAAACCACATAAATCCTACTTTTTATACTTAATAAAATCACTTGTTTATTAACGAACCCAGAGCAAATGATCAATACTGGGGGAGCAAACAGCTGTGCACCTCTCTATCAGTGTTATAGATGGTGGACAATTTATGAGTTTACCCTGTATAAGCTTGGGTCTGTGTTGCAGCAGGCTAGCATGTCTGGCTCAACAAGGTAGGATTCTGGAGTCCCAAGCTGGCAAGGAAAACAGGCTCAGAGGTAATTTCAGCATGTTCAGGTGACAGTCACAAGGGGACCTCTGTGACCGAACCCATCACACTTCAGTTTGCATTGAGACAGTGTCCTCAGCACAAAAAAATCACAACTGATGCCTTTGTAAATGCTCAGTAGAGATTCCAAGTATTGAACAAACCATGGGAGACTGAACCAACTGCCACCTCTACAGCTGGCCCTGTCCAGAGTCAAGGTGCTGGCACCAGGCAGGGAAATAGTATAGACTGTTGCAAAGAACGAAATGCCAAAATTAAGTCTGCCTATGCAACCTTAAATTCAGGCCCCTTGTGTGAGTGCATTATGATACAACCTTTAATTACATGTTCACATACTTTTCCGCCTAGATCCCAGCCTCATTCAGTGCATAGAACAGACAGCATTCATTGAAAAAGCAGCTATTCAATATTTTGTTTTCTCTTCATTGTTCAATGAGTGGCCAAAGGCCTTATTTACTGCACACCATTCAAACACTGCTCTGGATACAAAATAATTTCCTCGTGGGCTTTTCTATGACACTCATCAATATAGTACGAGTGCTTCAAAAACATTAATCAAACTTCACAATGACCCTGCGCATTGAGGGATTGATATTATCTCCACTTTACCGATGAGTCAGACACACAAAAGTTAAAAATGTCCACTAATTTTGGGTGCCCAATTTGAGATTCCCCGGGTCTGATTTTTTGGAGTACTTAGCATTATGCGGCACTTTGTATGTTCACAGTAAAGCTCCCCTTGACTTGAGTTGCAGCTGTGAGTGCTCAGCACTTCTGTAAATCAGATCCCAGGGTCTGAAGTTGAGCACCCAGACATTCAAATAATTAGTGGCCACCTTAGCATCACATAGGAATCCTGTAGCAGAGGCAGGGACAGAATCCAGTTCTAGAAGGCAGCATTCAACTACCTTAGCCACAAAACCACCCTTTCTCTGCTTGCAGTCCCCTGCCTCCTTCAGTACACCCCTTCTAAACAGGGCTTCCAAGAATCCTTCACCTTGCAGGTAGTCTGGCAGGGAGTGTGCCAGCACATGCCTCCCTTTGCTGCCTCCAAGGGCTCCGTTACAATGGCAGCTCTTATCTCCACCCAAGATGTCTCCCCTGTACTTCAGTCTGGTCCTACAACCCACCAGGGATATCAGCTGGCTGCTCCTTCATGGAGCATTGAGCATAGGCATGTACCTGGTATGGTTCATGAACTCCCCCAACACTGGCCCCTTTAGTGGGGAGAGGGAGACCCTGGGACACATGTACATTAAGGTGCGTCAGGTTGCAGTCCCTCTTCCAAAATCTCTTATAAGGTTCTGGCTGCACTTTTCCTCACACCTCCTGCTCCATGCACACACATCCACAGCACCACAAGGTCACAGGACCTTCTCATCGACCTCCTCTGGGCGCTGACAAGTTAGCCATTCATCATGCCAAGAGCAGGAGGAAGCTGCGGGGTGGAGGGAATGCTCAGACTCTGGGACCTATTACCATTCCCTTGTAAAGTCACACACTTGAGCAGAGTTCCTCCTGGCAGTGTCCACTGACTCCCTGGAACCTTTAGGGAGCAGTAGACACTGTTGGAGCTTCTCTGCTCCATGTCCCCCTCCAGATCCCTGATTTTTGCTCTATGACCTTCACTCCCGTTCCTGTTTTTTTCCATCTGTTGCTCCCAGTTATCCATCTGTGGCCTGGGTCCACTGGTCCCTCCCCCCTAGCTAAGCTAAGCTCCATCCTGTGCAGGGGTCTTTTGGAAAAAAGCATGTGGTCATGTAATTAAAGACAGTAGCTGTAGCACTAGAGACACTGCTGTTTAGGGCAGGGATTCTCTTTTTGTTGTGTTTGTACTGAATCTAGCACTATGGGCTGATGGTCCATGACTGGGGTTATGATGCACTACTGTAATACAAATAAAAAACAATGCATTCATAACAGATACTGAATTAAGGTTGCAAGGGCAATCTTGATTCTGGCATCACTTAACTTTTGAGTGCTCAACTTTGCAACCTTAATGTTTTTAATGTACTTTGTGTGTAATCATATGGATATATTTGCCTACACAAGCTCCAATATAGCATAGACATAATTGCTTTACTATCTCTACACTGATGGAACCACACATGCATTGCATGCTGTGTAGAATACTATAAAAAGGCCTTAAACGCTCCAGCAGCAGGCTTGAGCCCAATGTTGGTCTCTTCCTGTTCTACCTGGGAACTATCCTTTGCTGAACTCTCTGCCCCAATCTGATAAAGAATTGATTCTGAAGGATCAGTTACACTTAACTGTAACCTTAGATCTCTGCTACCACTTACTAGTTTCCAGGCAACTGTGACCTTATTCAGACAGGCCTTCTTCTCTGTTGCTCGTGACAAATAAAATAAATGTCCAATTCGGATTCCCCTCCCCACTCCAAAACTATCCCCGGCCCAACCATTTTCCACATACAAATTAAAACAAGCATCTTAGCTTCTTCCCTCCCCAGAATTCTCAAATAGGTTGATTTAAAACCTGTGTCCAGAGTTCAGAACAGTTTTACTGCCTCTCTATCCTTGAACTCGAGGGCCCCAGTGCTAGAGAAGAGCTCGAGACCCTCTAGTCCATGAGCCTGCCTATCTGAATTGAAATGGAAGTGTAAAGATAAAATTCATAAGAGGGCTGCTGAGAAGCCAGGAACTGTCTAGAACTGGAATAGAAGTTAGGAATAAGGGAGTGATGGCGAGAGCAAATAGTTCATAAGCTAAACCCATAAGTGACTTGCAATAGTTTATTGAACTCCAGTGACAGTTTTCACTAATAAACTCTTAAGCTATTAAAAATCCATCCTTAAGATCTCAATAGTCCCTCATAACAGGACTTTCCTGTAGTGGCCCCGTTTCTCTTTTCCCTCCACATCTTAAAATAAAAGGACAAATTCATTCATGATACAATACCACTGACTTCAGTGGTGTTTCCCAAGCAAAGAATTTGGCCCAAAGCCTTTTCTGAGAGTCAGACTGAGGGATCTTTTATAAAGAGAGAGTTTTTCATGCTGGAAGATGCCAAGATGTTTCACACTCCACAGAAACAGAGCCATCAACCAACCGCCCTCCCCTTTATGGCACGCTTAAGAGAAAGGGGCAAAGGGAGATCATTTTGGCTGGGACATCTGGTACTTTTCGATGTTCGCACAAAGCAAATGAGTCAATTGAATTGCACGGTGCTTAGTTTATTTATTTACCTTAAAAGAGATTAGCCAATCCTGCTGAGACTTGAACCTGCATTTCCAAGCAATCTGGGTGTTTCAGCCTGACACTTAGATCACTAAACAATCCCCCTAGTCATGTGGTAGAGATTCCAGTCTCTACCTTCATGCCAGCAAATAGAGGATTGCTCACATTACTTTGCCCAACAAGAGATGGCATCCCCATAAATTCCCTTTGGAAGTTATTCCATAGCATTGAGCAAAAATGACTGGATGGATAGATCTGTACTACCAATGCCAGGACTGAAATACATGGGTTGGTCATACTAAGAGCCACACACTAAGATTCTCCCTCTTCACTTTACTAAGAGCAATAGGATCCAGGAACTAGCATGGATATTAAAGCCTACTTCTCAGTACAGAAACGCTGCAGGACAAACATTATCCTTCTGACTACTAAAACCAGATCAAATCCAACTTCAGAAACTCAAGATCCAAAAATCTGTTGCTATTTGAATGCTTTTCTCCTACTTCCTGCCCCCCTAATCAGTATCATTGTTATAGGTACAATTCCATTTCCTATAAAAAAAGTCACCTGAAATCTTGTGCGGCCTCTGCTTATTACTACTATTCTGCAATATTCCATAGCAAAGAGACAGAAAACACTCACAGCTGTGCTTCATCAAAAGTCAGTATATTTAATGGAGAACAATGACATCTAGTGACTGGAATTAAAGTCTGCCTTACTGAGTTTCCAGCTCAGCAGTTAAACACTATGACAAGGACATAAAGCTATCAGTACTCACCTTGGTTAGTGGTAAGACTCCGAGCAACTTCAATGGGAAGAGAGTTAGGCCAACATTGAGAACTTCTGAAGTGTCTCTCTACATGTTGTTCTTTACTGCACACTTTCATCTGTTCTCTGGCTTTCTTCACTTCTCCAGACCCTTCTACATGCAACCTATTGACAAGGCGAGGTGGGGCATGTGAGGAGACATGTTTTAGGCCTGGTCTGCACGAGAAAGGTTGTAGTGAAGAAACTAAAGGTATGAACTTAAATCCATGTAGTTTTGCCAGTATAACCCCTGTGTAGACACATTTATTCCAGTCTGAATGGCCTTTTTTCAATTTAGCTTAAACTCCTTCCCAAGTAACAAACTAAACTGGCAAAAGCCCACTCGTATACCAGAATAAGAGTGTCAACACAAGGGGTTAAGCCAGTATAATCATCAGTACAAATGGTAAAAAACTTTCCCATGCAGACAAGGCCTAGGAAAAAAAGAGTGGTACAGAACTCTGCCTTAGGACTCCATGTAAAATGCATTCCAGAGTCCACCCATACCTTGTGAACAAGGAGACCTCACTACAGAAGTATCTTAGCAAACTTACTCCAATCCAAATGTGTCAGCTCCAGTGAAATGACAGGAGACAGGAATATTCTACTCGCCTCCATAATAGCAGAGAACAAAGTCTTAGAGCTGCTCCTCTACACATCAGATACCATGTTCTATGTAGAAAAACTAATGTAGAAAAACCATGTGGGTGAAGGGTTAAAATTTCTTCAATTTTCAAACACATCAGGATAACATCTCAGCTGTTAAGGACACTTGTATTCCAAGAGAGCAATGAAACACAAATGTGTGATTTATGAAACTCCTTTAGAAGATGCTATGAAGCTTCGGGAGGACACATTTCCACAGTGGTTGAAAAATGCCAATGTTATGGGACACTGCACGAAGGGTAATCATCTAGCATTCTGATGGATTTCAAAGCACAATGAAGTTTCAGTGAAGGCTCAAGGTAACAAACAAACTTGTTGCCTAACATACAGCCCCTTGAACAGGCAGACTTCAAAACAGTTATCCATTTAGATTTTCACTAAGTAGAATGGTCTAGTGCTTGAGGAGAGATGGGCTCAAGAGACTCCCACGTTTCTATTCTACCTCTGACAGACTTGCTCTGAGAATCCTTAATCTGTACCTCAGTTTCCCCATTTTGCAAGTACACAGGAATAATCTCTCTTTAGAAGGGAGTATAGAATGATTAATGCTTGTATTGTGCTCTGAAGTGCTAAGTATTTGGTACTGTGAAACAAAACAGTTCAAGAGCTTTGAATGTAAAAGAAAAAACTGTCCTGTAACTCAGACTCCAGAGGGAGAGCGCTATGGACATCTGAAACGAATGAGGAAGACAGCCTCCCAACTGAACAATTTGAAATCCCCCAGGGTGGATTAAAATTAATTTGGATTACGATCTTTTACTAAGCAATGACAAGGCAGAAGATGGCCCATTCGCATTTTTTATCAGAACTAGCTTTATCGTGTAAACAACACACATGATCTTCCAGCCAAGAAAGAAAAATCCAGTAGTCAATCATACCAGGAAGGTTTAATGTAGAATTTCAAAGATATCACATTCAATAAGTGAGACACATACCTCATGTGTCTTCATCACAACAGCCTTCTGGTACAGAGAGCAGCTTTCTCAAGTCAAACGGCAATCCAGAAGCAACCAAAGAAAACTGGTAAGCCAGCAACAAGCACTAACAGCTGGCATTAATCAAACTGGTTATTCATCAGTTCTAGTAGTAAAAAGATAATACGTCCAATAGCAACAGTTCTTTCTAATACTGAAATGCAACTCTGACAGTGTTCACTTAGCCTAGGGGTCTCAAACTCAAATCACCACGAGGACCACATGAGGATTAATACATTGACCTGAGGGTTGCATTACTGACACCTCTCCCCCCCACCCCCACTCCACCCCTTCCACGAGGCCCACCCCTGCCCCACTTCTTCCCATCCCTTCCCTGCCCCCATTCCAACCCCTTTCCTGAAATCCCCATCCCAACTCTGCCCCCCTCCCTGCCCCCAGGGGTGCAGGAGGGGTGTGGGGTGTGGCAGGGGGTCAGGGCAGGGGACTCGTGTGCAGGAGGGATGCAGCAGGGGGTTCAGGGCAGCGGGTTGGAGTGTGGGGTGCGGCGGAGGTCGGGTGCAGAGTGCAGCAGGCAGCTCAGGGCAGGGGGTCGGGGTGCAGGAGGGATGCAGGGTGCGCAGGGGGCTCAGGGCAGTGGGTTGAGGTGCAGGAGGGGTGCAGCAGGGGGCTCAGGGCAGTGGGTTGGGGTGCAGGAGGGGTGTGGCAGGGGGTCAGGGTGCAGCAAGAGGCTCAGGGCAGGGGGTTTGACTGCAGGATAGGTTCGGGGCTCGGGCTCCCTGCCTGGCCCCTGCACCACTCCAGGAAACAGCAAGAACATGGGAGAGGAGAGGCGCAGGAGTGTGTGTGTTGCTGTTGCTTCAGGCACCGCCTCCAGCATCTCCCAGTGGCCGGGAACGGGGAACCGCAGCCAATGGCAGCTGCTGGGGACGGTACCTGAAGCAACATCAACACACCCCTGCGCCTCTCCTCCCCCAGGTTCTGTCCGCTTCCCGGAGTGGCACAGGGGCAGGGCAGGCAGGGAGCCTGCCCTGCCCCCAGTGCACATTGGGCCAGAGCCACTCTAGGTAAAAGCTGGGGGAGGGCATGAGGAGCTCGTGGATCACAGAAAATAACCTTGCAGGCCGCATGTTTGAGACCCCTGATTTAGGGCCTCTTCCTGTCAGTATTGCACAAGTAAAACATTGAATGCAGGCTAAGCCCTCAGTTAGGAAAGGCTCTGATCAGAAGTTGGGGAAGCTCCATAGGAACCCTGTGGGATTACTGAGACTCCCAGTTAGCAAGGTCTCATGAGACAAAATGTAATTTTATATTACACCAAGACCCAGTTCCACAGTGACAGCAGCTGTTGTGAATTGCTAGCATGTCAGAGATGAGTTCTCAAGACAGGAACATAAGCTTTATAGAAGTCAGGAGAGATTTGGGTTTTTTTTTTTTAAACTTCCTTTTAACTAAAATGATATGAATATCCACCACCGCTTTACAAAACCTGATTCTCACTACTGTCGCACCTGTTGATCTTTGTGATTTAGTCCCAGACAAAGCTTTATGGGAAATTTAGTTCCTTCATGAGGAAGTACTGACAGATCTAAATGTCACACGCCACTGCTAACCCCTACTAAGGTGCTACAGAAAGTCTCGTCCTCCACCTCAAGCGTAATTATCTGTCAGAAACAGAAAAAAAAAAAAAAAAAAAAAAGTTTCCAATGCTGAGCAACATCCAAGAAAAAAAACAAAAACATTGACCTATCGGAGCACTCAACTAAGCCACGAAGGGAACAGTTAGATTGCTTGGCCGAGGATGCCAAACGCTCTCAAGTATCTGCTTCAAGATGGAGGATGAAATGGTGTCACTGACTCCTGGAGAAGTGCTATGGTCAGTCCTTGAGGAAACTGACTGCCAGACTTTCATTCAAGTGCCATTCGATGCTACCTGTGAAGTACCATTATTATATAATACTCAAATTACTATTAACAAGTATTATACTTGAGCGGTGCTGGAGCCAAAACAGGTAATTGTGCAGAATGTCCCAGTATGGGTATCCAGAATGGACTACAGTATAATGGCTGGAAACAAAGTGAAGAGATCCCACAGAAGATTCAACTGTATGGATCAGACCAAAAAACTTCTTGGAAAACTGTGGAAAAGACCACAACCCTGAAATTCCAGACGCAGGGATTAAGATGCATCTTTTGAGACACTGCGCTGCTTAGGAATCACGTTTTTATGTTATTGTGCAGAACCATGCATTTGTGTAACATAACAGATATTTGCAGACATACATGTAAATGCAAAGCTATTGCCTTCCTTTTACATTTCTGTCAGCAAAGCTGGCTAAACAATCTCATTAGGAAGCAAACCAAAAGCAATTCCCAATTTGAAAGTGATGAATGAAAGTCTATGCCACCAAACACTCCTCACTGCTTCTTCTCATCACCCCAGTCTTCACCTGAATTAATACTATAAAATGGGGAAGCAGTCCAACTGAATGAGATCATTTTTCTGTTCCCAGTTCTCTCTGGGCAATGAGGCACTCTTATCTTCATGCCAAAGGGTCTCATAAGAAGAGCTTCAAGAGGCAAGCTCAAGCTCACCTTCAGAGAGAAGCCAGAGGAAGTTCTGAGGCATTAGCGGAAATTAATCTTCCAATTCTTAGACAACCGTGACCATTTCTCTCATAGTCTTCCAGGACTAACTCATTGTTTTCCAAATAACAGTACCCAGCTGCTCTCTCCTTAGAGCTCTATCGAATCCATTTGTTTTCAGATTTCTAGAGACTAATTCCTAATATGTACGTTTCACAGGCAGTGGACATGACCTGTGGCTCAAAAGTTGTGTGTTCATGTGCAGCCTCAAACAATAACTGTGTGACCCTACAGCCAACTCTGCCTCTCCTCTTCATACTTCTGTGGGTCAATGAAAGGCTTGTCAATAGACCGGATCATCAGCTCCCCACAGTACACACATTCAGCTGCCACAATATCATCGATGTCTGCCTTGATCTGTTCCCGACTCTGCTGTCCCTTCCCCAAGCTAGTGGCATCTGTGTCTTTGGGACGATGATGGGCTTTGGAGGGCTGGCTTGTGGCTCCCAGCTTCTTCTGAAGGTCTTCTAGCTTAGCTTGCTTGTAGGCAGGCAAGTTTGGAAAAACTGCCTGGAACAGACAGTCATAGTGGAACATGTGGCTGCAAAGGAAAAGGTAGAAAGGGCGGTTTAGGAGTGGAAAGTCACAGGCTGCACACTTTTCCTGAGGCTCCACAGAGCCATATTTGTTTCTCATCTCCTGGATGTCCTCCCGGATTCTCTTGGCACTCTGTGTAGCTTCCTCCATCTCTCTCTTCAGCTCCTCGATGTGCCTGTTGTAGTCCTCCAGAGAGTTGCAAATAGCCTCCTTGAAATGGTCAATGGTGACAAAGTCAGGGAAGAAGGGCAGGACATCTTCAATCTTTAATAGGTTGCAGCTAGAAAGGCAGGCCATGGCCTTCTTGACATCCTTCTCTTCCTGGACCACGTGGCGAGCAATTTTCAACCAGAGCTTCTTCCGGAGTTCTTCATCCTCTTCAGGGAGGTCTGCACAGGACTTTGCTAGATCCACATCCACCTGAAAATTGAACAGAACAGTAAGGAAACAAAATTATGATTTCCTCTTCACTTCCCTCTCCTTCACGAGAGCCCACTACCAACAGAGGAAGGACACTGGTAAGAAAGCTCTCCATTATGTCAGTTATAACTACAGCTCTATAGTTGACATGCCCACTTGGCTGTTTGTATGTCAGCCACATCCTCCCTCCACGCCCCCTCCCCCCCAGAGACATTCACTCCCAACACAAAAGGTGTGCATAGTAATTCTGGATCACTGAAGAGTGATCTGAAGAGTCATTAGGGTCCAGGAACACAATAGGAAGATCTAGCTCTCCAAAGCCACTAGTGACCTTCGACCACCAAGGCTGACAACAATGAATTAAGTATCCACCCTCATACAGCAGGCAGTTACAATTTTTGACCTTTACTGGGCTAAAGCATTTATCTCCTCTACAGTATTCTCTGTACTCAGAACATAGGATTCTGCAAATATTGTGATGAACTAAACACAGTAAATGTCAGCATTTTAAATTATACACACTGCACTGTCACCATTCAGAACCTGACTAAGTTACCTCTACACTAATTTAAACTTTTTACAAGATGACCAACAGGGATAAATTCATTTTAAGTTTTTCTTGCATTTTTTTTTTAAATCAGGAGATTAAGAATAGGGTGGGATCCTCAGGTCAGCAGAGCTGGTTATCAACAAGCAGAGTACCACAGAGCAGGGACTGAATTAACAGAAACCATATCCCCCACCGCAGTCTCTTTCACTCTCCTAAGATTATGGTCTGTGAAATTCAAATGTCCATTGTGGGTATCTGACTCTGGCTCAGGCTAAGGAACTGTTTAATTGTGGTGTAGACATTCGGAATCAGGCTGCAAGCTGGAGCTCTGGGACTCTCCTACCTCGCAGGTTCCTAGAGTCTGGGATCTAGCCCGAGCCCAAACATCTACACCACAATGAAACAGTCCCTTAGCATGGGCCAGAGTCAGCTGGCACGGACCAGATGATTTTTAATTGCAGTGTAAACACACCCTGATAGTTCTGAGCTTCCACTATTGCTTTAAGTTAATATGGTGACAGACATTTCTTCCTATCTTGGGGCCTTTATAACCCTTTAAACACACTAGCCAGCCTTCTCACCCCTTCCCTTAAAGAAGGGAAAAGCTCTCCACTACTGGACCTTCAAGAACAAACGAACTAAGAGTACTAAACATAGTAGCACACACCTGCAGAGCTAGATCCACTGCTTCCTCATATAACTCCATCACTTTGTAAACATGGACACAGGCTCGGTGGTGTCCATGTTCTGCACACAGCCGAAGCGCATACTTCAGGTCATAGTGGATCCTGTTAGGGTTGGTTCCTGCTTGTTCGAGGTATGATAGCAGCGAGTCTGGCCGACACAAAGCATAGAGAGACAACAGGTAGTTGTGAATGGCTTGCTCCGTTTCCTCCAGCTCACACACACAGAATTCCATGTATCGAATAGCTTCACTGATCTGTTGGGTGCTCCCACTTTGGCTGTAGTTGACGAGGGCAGGTATGAGCTTCCTGGCATCCAGTTTCGTGCCCATAGAGATCCAAGCATCAACCACCTTCTTGGGGATGTGCTGGATCAGGACGGGAGAGAACTTGTAAAAGAGCTTCTCATCTCTGTGTCTGGTAAGGACATTTAGGGCTTCATCATAGTCATCATGCTGGCAGTGATGGGCTACCACTCTCTCATAGTCCTGCATAATAACTGAAAAATAGACCATGTGTTCCGTGTCCCCATGGCTTGCTAGCAACTCATAGATGGATGCTCGGTTATTGAACAAGCACTCTTTGTTTCTGGGGCTGCTCAGGAAGCTGCAGAACTTCTCCCGAGTCTCATCATACAGATTCCTTTTCGAGGTGTCCCCTTCCAGAGCACCTAACCGATTCAAGTAGAGCTCTGTTAACCAGGTGGTCAGCAAAGTTGTCTGGGTCTTTTCAGAGGACTTTAAGCTGGCCAGTTTCTTGAGCAGAAACTCCATCAATGCCTCCTCCTGCTTGGCTTCAATGAACTTAAGGGCAATCTCTTCAAAGTAGTTCTGGGTCAGTGCATAGCACTTGGCACTATCTAGGTACCTCTTGTTTTGGAAGGAGTGTTCTGCCTCTCTTGCCAACACAATATCCAGGCACTCAGGACGGTCTTTGCAATACTCTTTGGCCAGATCAAACTTGTTAATGTTCATGTACATCTTCCACACGTCTCTCGATTCCCGTTGTACATGGTAGCGGAATACAACTTTCTCCGTGTGGATCCAGATCTGCCCAACTGTGGGATCTTTGATCATGCGCTTCAACGAGCCAAACTTCTCCAAGAACAAGTCTTGGAAGACAACCTGCCCATTCAGAGTGCACACAGCCTTCACTCTGTCAGGCAGTAGCAGCAGGAAGTGGAACTGAGTGAGCACTATGGAGATCGGCTTGTTAGCTGCCATGTCTACATCAGAGGGATACTCCCAGACCCGTTCATCACTCAGAATAGAGTCGGGCCGTCCATAGTCCAATGTACCATACAAGACACCATTTCCCATCATCCAGGCAAAGGAGCGTGGGGAGGAGCGCAGCTTTGGCGTGTAAAATGCTATTTCGCTGTAGCCAAAGCTGGCTGGGAACTCTCGGAAGCTGGGCAAGTGGTCTGCATGCATGCCAAACACGAAGCCAAAGCCCTGCTGCTCTGTCCCCTCAGGCACTTTGCCAACAAACTGGAAGAGTCTCTTACGAGTAGTGGCAATGATAAAACATTTCCCGTCGAGCCCTCGCTCTATTTCCAGACAGCAGACTTGGGTCGGCCCTGCCTCCTCCTCTAAGGAATAGACCAGTCGGAAATACTGGTCCGGATTAGTGCTGAAGAGACTCCCCTCGCTGACAGAGATCTCAGCCTCGTATATTTGGCCCTGGGCTGTCCCCACCAGGATAGGACCAGTGTTAGTCTCTGAACCCAGAAACTTGTTCCAGCCCACACTTTCAATCAAGTGACCTTTCCAGCGGGAAAGCGTCCGCACCTTCTGAGCACTTCTGTTCAAATACAGGCATTCACTAGTGTTCAGTGCAATCACAAGGTGAGATCCTGCAAAGGCACATAGCAAGCAAGAGATGATTAATGGGTGCAGGGTTAAAGGAACAGTGAACACCACAACCCAGGCAGCACCGCTACTACAAAGCAAGACTTCAGTGTTTTGTCTAACATGACTAAGAACAACCAGAAGTCAAGTTCCTAGAGTTCCTCCAGGAATTTGAATTCTTAAGAACCTGGGGATTGTCCTAATGGATGAGATCAGCGGTCCATTTAGCCTAGTATCACAACTGACAGTGACCCCAGATGCTTCAAAGGAAGGTGCAAGAAACCCTATACGAACAACTCTGGAATAAATGGCCCATAGAAAGTCCTGGCTGCTAATTGTTGTCATTAGGTTTTACATTTAATAAATGTTTCATCCCTGCTAGAGTTAACTGTGGATATTATATTATAATTATAATCCTTTTTAGAATTCTGCTAAGCTCCTGACCTCCCAAGGCCAAAGGAGGCAATGGGCTCCAAAAATTAGATGTACATCACGTAATGAGAATTTTCTTTTACCAATTGTAATAAGCTAGCTCAAATCAGCCACATCTATCAGTGAAGAACTTGGACAGTGGTTCAAATTCACCAAAATGTAAGGGGTGAGGCACAGTACTCTTCCTCTAACACTTGAGTATTAAATAGGCAGAGTCCGTGGACAATAATTAGGTAGCCTGAACTCATTCCTCAGGTGAACCACGTACTCCTTCCACACACAGAATAGAAACTGAAAGTCTTCCCTAATTAAATGCTTGTTTAACACAATTATTGCATTTGTTGTAAAGATTAAATAGCATTTTGCAATTTCCTCTACACCATCACCTCACCTGTGTGGTCCAAAAACATCTTGTAGACTCTGGCTTCATCCTTGCGTCCCAGCTCTACCTGATTAGGTTCATCTGCCTTGCCAAGATCAATCCTGCATGGAGGAATGATAAAGCAAATTACTAAGAGGCAGGAGGAGCCCACGTAACTGCGGAAACAAAATTGTACCTTTTTCCTTTTACAAAAGACCATGAATCTGCATCTAGTTTAGAGACAGAGTTTCCAAGCAACCCAAAAACAGGCTGTGAAGGCTTCAAGTCTTAAATAGTATGAGTTACCTGAAAAGGGTCTCTCTGCCAAGGCTCATACAGAGCTGGTTACAGGAGACCACAAGGCTGTTAATTTTCTCTGGAGGAGTGAAATCAATCCTTTGCTTGTTAAATACTGGAGTCTCCTTCTCCAGCCGAGCATTCACATACCCTAGGAAAAGTAAAAATACAAAAGTAGTTCAGAAAAAGAGAGACCACCACAATGGAACCTAAAACAGGGAGCAGAAACAGGGAGGGCTACAGGAAAGTGAAGCACTCCATGATGTGGAATCATGGAGAGTAACATCTATTCTTTTCCCCAGGTGTATGTTTGAAGCTACAGTACAAGTCTATTTGCCCATTCTGCCACAGTGCAGCAATTTGTCACATGGCACTAACTTGAACATAGACAGACACACCAAACCTTGAAAACTCTGGAAGAAACTGCACATTACAGTTACATTACAACTTCATAAAAAGCTGATGAAGAAGATGACAAAGGAAAACAAAAGGTCAACCCTGGAAAATCAGGTTATTCATTAAAACACAAAAGTGGGCATGGTGCCGTACAAGATGCTAACATAGATGGTACCTGTGCTTTAGAGTGTTTACAGTCTAATGAAAGAGTCAGAAATTAGAGGTGGCATTAGTTGAAAATGTTTCATTTGGGGAAGATAAAAATTAATGTATCTTATTCAGTCTAGGATCCATGACACAAAAAAAGGCAGAAATTGAGATTATTCAAAAGATTAAAGATGGCTAGATTTTTCCATAAAATTAATCATTTAATTGCCATAAAACAATTCAAGATCAGTGACTGCAGGCAATACAGCTGGAAGTCACAGCTAGATCAGTAAAAAAGTTCTAGAATACTTGTATAATGTTGTACATCCACAAAGCTCAACCACTTGATAAAGATGAAAAAGTACTGTTACTCCAATTTTACATTTGGGAGAAACTGAACCATGGGGTTCAGTGAATTGACTGAAGTAGCACACCTTGCTGAGACTAGTACTCGAATCTGGTGAGTACCAGAATCAGTGCCCTAAACATGAAGCCACAATGCTGCCCAACAAAAGCCAAAACTAGGTAGAACTGGCTTCCAATTTCATTACAAACTGAAAACTTGAGCCAGTGTGATCCAGTTCCTGGAACTTTGGGCAAATCTGGATTGAATTTCAAGCAAAGCTAGGACAAATTAAGACTTGGCATTTAAACCTGGCAAATGTGGTCATTTTGTCAGAGTTGCACTCTGTATTTTAGGTCTGCTGAAGCCTGAAACTCAAAGTGAAACACAGGTGTGTGTGAACTGAAACTGGGAGTTAGAGGGGGAGTAGAAACCAATGACTTTCATATTGTTCTAGTCACAACATGATCTAAACTAGAACCACCACCACCACGCTTCAACTGTTTTGCTTTAAAGGCTCAACTTACACACTAGGGGACCACCAACCTGGCTAGCTTGGGAGACACCAAATTTAGATGGTGGCAGATTACTAGACAGGGCGGTCTGGATAGCGACTGGGAGGAGAGAGTTTTACATGAGCAGCATGACAACATATTCTGCTACAGAAACTGGTTCAGAACAGGCTTATAGTTTTGTTTTAGTTCATAAAAGCTTTTCAAGTTTTAAAGCAGCTGCAGTGACCTCAAGAGAAGGCCAAGCACTAAGACAGTGAAGGGAGGAGGGTGAAGGACTAGCCAGTGCAGGGGGATGGGAAATGTATACATTAAGATAGATAGGCTTTTAACACCACATAGCAGGGTGGAAGAGTGGGATGACTGGTTTCATTTTTCTGAAGCTGGACAGGGGTCAGCTTTCAGAAGCGTAGGACAACTTAGAAGCACACAGTTTCCATGCCTAAATCAGGAGAGCAGCATTCAGAAGCTGCGCATGGTAGATGGACTTTAGCCAAAATCCACAGAGGAATTCAACTCTGCCACTGAACTGTAAAATAATGTGATAGTCACATGGAATAAAACATGAATGATACTCATTAGTAGAATCCAGGGGAAATACCTATGTCAACAAAAAGATTGTATCACGAAGTTCTCTTCATATCAGTCCTGTGATACAAGTTTTTCCCCTGCCTGAATTTCCCATGCCCCCACAGGACACAATGTAACCCCTTGACCAAGAATGTTGCATTCCTCTAACAGAATGACCAGGCCACCTCAGGCTAGACAACAAGAAAGGACTGGTCATTTCTGGTTCCTTTCCTAGGTTAAATTTACACTGGCCTCCCTCCACGGATGGAAAACCACTGGCTCCACAGAGATTTCTAGGACAGTTATAGCCATGTAGTGAAGTTAGCCTGGGAAAATCTTCATTTGCAAAGGATTTACAAGGTACACAAGGTTACTCCTGGGGGAATTCTGCACTACTGTGCATGTGCAGAATTCATGTTCCCTGCAGATTTCTTTTTCCTCCACAGAAAATACATTCTGAAGGAGAGGTGCTGCAGTTATGCCTTTCACCCACCAGGAGCTGCTGTGGTGCCAGAACATAGGGCAGCTGCTCACCAGCCGTAACAACCCATAGAGAGGACAGCCTGCATTCCTCACAGCATCCTGCCCACAGACACGTGAGAATGCACATATTGGGGGGAAACACAGAGCAGGGCACATGGGGCTGCTGGGGGTCACAGACTGGGATTCAGAAAGGCTAGTGGAGGGATGGGGGCTGAATAGGAATGAGGATACAGGGCCACATGGGGACAGGGTGCAGGGATACATGGGCACAGGGGGTGCATAGGGATGGGGGAGGGAGTGCATGGACACACGGGGACAGGGGCAGATGAGCCTGACTGAATGGGAGAGGCTAGGGTCGGCCATGGTCTGTATGGGGGAGGCTCCTAAACTCCCTAATAATCCCTCCCCACCCTCCACCCCCAAAAATATCCCTGTTCCATACATCTCCCACCCACATCCAACAACCCTCCAAGTTCACTCCCAGGCTCCTTCCCAGCAACTGCTTCCCTCTCACTCAGCTCCTCCATTACTCCACCTCCCAAGCCTTTGCATTGCTTCTGAGAGGTGCAGGAAATATATATATGTATTGTAGTTTGAATGAATTACTCAAAGTTCTGTATTGATACACCTAGGAAAGAATATATTTGTCAAAAAAAAATTCCTGAATTTTTTTTCATTGTATTGTTACAGACAATACTTGCTGACAGGCATTTTTAAATAAGTTACCGCAATAATTGATGCTTGCATGATTATATTGTGTTATTCTGACAAATAAAATATGCAGAATTTTAAAATATTGTGTGCAGAATTTGTACCTTTTTGGCACAGAATTCCCTCAGGAGTAAAAGACAGAACATGGCTGCTGGAAACCAAGGCCACTGGCTGAAGCAGCCAAACAGCATGGCATAAAATTAAAAACACAGTGTAAGAGGAGGGTTAGAAGACCATTCGATTGGCAGGGTAGGATTCTGTGGTCAGCCCAGCACTGTAGAGGCCGCAAATGCTCTACTGCCATGTGGAAGGGAGCACAGTTTAGGCCTAGAGCTCTGTAGGCTAGCAGGGGCCTGGAACAGCACAGGGAAAGCACAAGCAGTCCCTATAGCCTTGTCCCTATGCTATTTTCAGCAACTCTCCCACTACTGGTCTAGCACCAGCATAGCCCAGTTATAGCACTGGTGTAGATGGGCTGTCAGCATTTATCACTGCATCGTCTAGACCTGCTGCAGGCACAGTTAAATGACATGGAGACAAAAGTGCTGGCACCTTTCTCTACCATTGCTTTCCCCCGGTTGCTGCACTGATGCTAGTTCAATAGTGGCACATTCAAAAAATAGCAAGCTTAGAGTAGTCGAAGTGTGCGCATTGGAAGAGATGGGAAATAACTTCATGCTAATTATGCAACACCCTTTTGGGTAGCACTTCATTACGCCTTTGTCTATACGTAGTTTGACCATCCATTTAACTAAGTCAGCACCCCCCCTGCTGTGGGCACTTATTTCAGGCTGAGTGTCCTATTTTGGTTGTGATTAAGTCAGTGAGGAACTGATATAAGCAAAATTGAAAAAGGACACTTATCCTGAAACAAGAGGGCTCATAACCAGTGGTCATACTGATTCTAGTTAAATCAGTGCTCAAATTGTGTGTAGACCACGTAGGGTTGCCAACTTTCAAGAGTGGAGTTTCACTCTGATGGGAAAGTGATACAGACACCCATTACTGAAAAAAGAAACACATTGAATGGAGGATGATCAAGGCACAAGAATCAAGCCATTAAAATGAGATCTCTAAATCACATTAATTTAGAGTCAAGAGATCCAGAAAAGAGTTAATTGCCCAATCAGGAAAAAATAAGGTTGTCTCAGTCAGATGACCAATGAAAATCTAACTCAGTAAAGAAAGGGACAGTTTAGCTTTTGGATGGAAGGTTTTACTGATTTAAAAGCTATTTCATTTAAAAGTATGTATGTATTTTGGATTCCTTGAGAGATTACCTGTAACAATGCAGTTAGTTGTATGTGCCCTTCAGTCATTAATTTGAGATTTTTAACTAATGATCTTCTCCAGAAGGGGAGAGAGGCACTTTTTCAGCCTCTGTTCCTCTACACAAAAAGCTTGGGTAGGACTCAATTGGTTTTATTCTATCATATGTAGTTTTCCCTGACTTGGAACATGAGACTCCAAACCAAAACTAGTTCTCAAGCCCATGCTTCTGCACTCCTCTCAAATGTGCACAAAAACTCTTTTTAAAATGCACTTTACCTATCTGGGTTTAGGATTATAAATGTTGCACCTTCATTCAGATTTCTGGGTGAACCTGCTTTCTTTCTACCTCCCAAAGGCCAAAACATCTGGAGAAAGATAATGAAATAAGATCAAAAGACCTGGCTGGAGTTGGTAGTGGAGTAAGGCAGGCCATTTCATGTTGGGACTTGCAGAACCTGCAGTTTGCACTTCAGCCATCCCCAGCCTTTGCTCTTTTGGGATCTACATCTTTCTGAAATAGCATCAGTAAAAGCACAGCAGTTTGGCACCACTTCAACCAGCTCAACACCTCCCAAAATGTCAGGTACAACGTCATGGTTTGCTCTTATGTGGATGTGCTCTACATAAAGCTATTACTTTATTTATTTCCCCAAAGCAAGCTGTTTAGACTTCAGATCTGTCTGCAACTGCAGCCAATCAATTCACTTTCAAATCGTGTTCAAAGTTACAACCAGAACTCTGAAGGGACACCCACAGATTTTAAAACAGTGATGAACATGGCTGCATCTCAACTACACCTGCAGTTAAACATGGTTCAGCTGCCCCCTTTGCTGACATCCATTTGTCAGCAACAGGTACATTTTTAGTGAAGACAGAGTCTATGACAGGGTGGGCAAACTATGGCCCACAGGCCGGATCCGGTCCCTCAGGGCTTTGGATCTGGCCCACAGGATTGCCCTCCATTGCACCGTGGGCCCGTGCTGCTCTCAGAAGCGGCCGGCACCACATCCCTAAAGCCCACAGGCAGGGGAGCAGAGGGCTCTGTGTGTTGCCCTTGCGTCCAGGCACCGCCCCCTGCAGCTCCCATTGGCCAGGAACAGAGAACCATGGCTAATGGGGACTACGGGGGAGGTATCTGGACATGCGGCAAGGGCAAAGCACGCGGAGCCCTCCGCCCCCCTCCCCTAGCGGCCGCAGCGCTTCCTGGAGTGGCACAGGGCCGGGGACAGGGCAAGCATGCAAGTAGCCTGCCCTGGCCCCAGTGCATGCTGCTGCCACCCCAGAGCTGCTTTACGTAAGTGGCACCAGGCCAGAGCCTGAACCCCTCCTGCACCCTGCCCCCCAACTCCCTGCCCTAAGCCCCCTGACTGCACCTCGCATCCCTCCTGCACCCAACTCCCTGCCCTGAGCTCCCTCGTACACCCCGCACCCCAACCCCTTGCCTTGAGTTCCCTGCTACACCCTGCACCCCAACCCCCTGCCCTGCATACAATTTCCCCACCCAGATGTGGCCCTCGGCACAAAAAGTTTGCCCACCCCTGGTCTATGATAACTGAAAAACTACTAAAGAGATGATATTGCAGGAGTCAAGAGTGAAAGCAGAGAAACAGGTAAGGAAAGGAATTGTTAGCCTAAGTCTTTTAAAACCATTCTGTTTTAATTAACTTCCAATTAGCACCAAAATAATTAACATTTGGGAGGGGGGGAACCTCTGTTAGAGATTCAGAACCCTGACTTCAATTAAACTTAACCAAACAAAGGTCACAAGCTATATTTTAAGAAATATGAGCTTCAGTGTATGGACTATGTTTAATTTGTTCTCTCTGTTTATCCCAGATGATACTCAAAACCTTTTAATAGATTAGGATTTAACTAAAGTGGGGTGCCAGTCAGAGATACTTTCAGAAGCTTATGCCTATAGATTTTTAACTCAGTAAACAGATGCCAACTTCGCAGAGTGGCCAGCACTGAAGTGGCAATGCTAGATAGAACATAGTCCTTTTAAAGTTAACTGGGTCTCGTATTAATTCAACCTTATATAGTGGCAGCAGGGGAAACCACACATGAAACTCAAGATTCATTAGTTTGATTAATAGGAGATGTACTACATAATTGCCCCTCTAGCTAGATAGCTACTCATTCATATTGCATAGCTGGCATAACCCATCACATAATTATTGTATGTTACATTACACAGGTGGACATACATAATGTAGGTGCCAGCACTTCACAAATCATGGTATAAAGTTTCAAACCCACACAGATTGCTTTCATGCCACACTTCTGAAGTGGTAACCATACTAATATGAAATCAGCCCGTGAGAGTTACACAGCCATTATACACCTGATGGAAACTATGTTGTCTGCATCCAGTATATCGGTAAGTTTCCCTGGGGTGGGCAACTAACACGATGTCACTAAGCATCACACACACAAAATGTTTAATAGTTTCTACAGTCACTCAAGTTCCCCAAAAAGGAAAGGAGCAAAGACTAAGAAACTGATTAAAAAACAAAATCAAGAAGTACGTGGCACAGACAGGAGGCCTCCTGTGAGACACTACTGCCACAAATTTGGATTGACAAATGGAGAAGCAGTGGTTAGAGCTCACCTCAGGCTCATAACTTTAAAACCATTTCACATTCTCTCTTTTGCCACCTACACAAGTGCATTTATACAGCACAGTGATATTTTAGGGTTAAGTCATTTTCCACCTCACAGAATAATTTCACTCTAAATAGAGGTTCCCTATAGTCAGAATTTCAATTGCAATGAAGCAGTTTGGGACTGGCATCCTTCTTCCTCAAACAGCAAAGAATCCTGGGCACCTTATAGACTAACAGACATTTTGGAGCATGAGCTTTCGTGGGTGAATACCCACTTTGTCAGATGCAAACAGTTTCACTCTATAACCAAGTTCAAGCTAAGCTCTAAACATAGGGCCCTACCAAATTCATGGCCATGTAAAACGCTTCACAGACCACAAAATCTGGTCTCCCTTTATGAAATCTGGTCTTTTATGTGCTTTTACCCTATATTATACAGATTTCACAGGGGAGTCCAGTGTTTCTCAAATTGAGGGTCCTGACCCAAAAGGGAGTTGCAGCGGGGTCATAAGGTTATTTGGGGGGGGGGTCACAGTATCACCACACTTACTTCTGCGCTGCCTTCAGCTGGAGAGCAGTGGCTTTTGGCCAGGCATCAAGCTCTGAATGGGGTGCCCTGCAAGCACCCACACAGAAGTAAGGGTGGCAATGCCATACCATGCCATTGCCACCCTTACTTCTGCACGGCTGCTGGCTCTGCCTTCAGAGCTGGGCTCCAAGCCAGCAGCTGTCGCTCTCTGGCCACCCAGCTCTGAAGGCAGTGCCACCGCCAGCAGCAGTACAGAAGTAAGGGTAGCAATGCCACAACCCACCCTACAATAACCTTCTGACACACACACAACTCCTTTTTAGGTCAGGACCTCTACAATTACAATAGCGTGAAATTTCAGATTTACTTATCTGAGATCATGAAATTTGCAATTTTTAAAATCCTATGACTTTGAAATTGATCCAAATGGACTGTGAATTTGATAGAGCGCTATCTATACACAATGGAGTATCTGAAAAGAACCAATGTATTATAACATTGTGTTCATAGGTTAAGTATACAGATTGCATTTGTGATTACAAAAATACTGTACACATCTGCTTATTTTCTGTACTTAAGGTATTAGCAAGGCTTCCATTTGCTAAACCTAATGTAAAATTAAATTCCTTGCAACTGCCTCAATATGTAGTAGAAATAGCAGATATCCAATGTGCACCCAGAGTCAGATCAGCATCACACGATGGAGTGCCCTCTCTACACTATAGCCTCTATCTTTGGTACTTATAGTGACGAATTAAGGCCCTAATTGTCCCCACATAGAGAAAATTTGGAAAGATGGGAACACTGAGAATTCATTCAAAGTACTGCATGATGATATTAATAATTTGCTCTTCTATAGTATCACCATAGAATCTGAAAACGCATTACAAACTAAGCCACACAAATATCCATGAGGTATTATTACACCCATTTAACAAAAGGGAAACGGAGGCAAGGAGGGGTTATTTGCCCTCAGTGGTACAGGAGGCCACTGGTAGACTTGGGAACAGAACCCAAGTCTGACTCTGCAACCCTATTTAACCAGTAAGATCTCAATGCTGTTCTGCACCAGCCAGACTCAGTATCCTGCAGGCCCTAATGTTTCTAAGTGCTTTTTGCAGTGCTCTTACTCAAATCAGACGGGGGAAGGGGGGAAAAGGCCACGGGCATAATGGTCCCGGAGCAGTTCTCACGCTCTGACCTGCATAAATGATCAAGTGGACCCAGCCCCTTACCAGAGTGCGGGATGCCCACGTTGGCGCGGCTCTGCTGCAGGGAGGCAGAGCGGGACAGCGAATCTTCGTACTCGTCCAGGATGGAGGCCATGGCTGCACCTGCCGCCCCCTCACCAGCCGGTCCCGGGGCCCCGCAACTCACTGTGCTCCCTCACAGGAGACACCAGGCACCCCCTCAACTCATCCCAACGCAGCTAAGGGGTTAGACACAACACCCTCCCTGCCGCCCCCGCCCCCCGACAGACCGGGGCCGCAACTCCCCTCCTGCCGCCCCCCGACAGACCGGGGCCGCAACTCCCCTCCTGCCGCCCCCGCCCCCCGACAGACCGGGGCCGCAACTCCCCTCCTGCAGTAGGTCCCGGCGGCGGGAACGCCCCTCCCCCCCCGTCTCGCGTTTCTTCGCTGGGAGCCCGGTTACTTCCGCAGCCTCTCAGCTGACCCGCCCATGTGACCTGCGCGCTTGCGGGCCGCCGCGCTTCCTGTTTCCGGGCGGCTGCCCGCGGGGCGGGGCGTGTTCTTCAGGTGAACTGAGCGGGAGGTCGCGCGCCTGTCTCTGGCCTAGCTCCGCCCCCCCCTTCTGATACACGCCCACCTAGTCGGGCTCTGGTGGCCCCGTTCCCATGGTTCGCTCACTGACAGTGCCGCCTAGGGAGACCCCGGCCGGCGTGCAGGGACTGCAGTACACGCTGTTCCAGCCAATCACCAACACCGCCCTCAGCTTGGATGTGTGTCCCCACGCTGGCCCGGCCAACTGCCTGGACGGAGCGTCTCATCCCACTGTTCCATACAGGGGAGCTGGGGTGACCAGGTGTCCTGATTTTATAGGGACAGTCCTGATATTTGGGGCTTTGTCTTGTACAGGTGCCTATTACCCCGCCCGCTGTCCTGACTTGCTCTCTGGTCACCTTAAGGGGAACAGGCCCTGGGTGTTGCATAAAGACAGAGCAATCCCACATTGGATCAAGTATTAGCGCTCAGGAGTTCTCTCGCCAGTGTTTTTCAATGGGTGGGCAGTGGCGCTGAGGCAGGGGGCTCATATAAGGCAGTCAAGGGTTGTGTGTCCTGGAAAACTATAAAAATCTAAAGCAAACTCTTAGGCTTGCTCCCCAATTCCCAGTGTGCTTCAAGTCAAGTGTTCTCTGTCGACTCCTAGAAATATACACATAAATTAGTTATATAAGCTTATAATTGATACATATTTTACTCTTACTGTATAGTAAATGTAAAAGAGTCACAAACTTTTCTTTCAAATATGGAGTTACCAAATTGAAAAGATTGAGAAACGTTGACCTGTCCAATGCCACCTTAGCCAATAAGAACATGCTTTTTAATGTAAAAGGGCTCTGTTCTGATTAGGCAAGGCAGGTGTGGTAATATCTTCTATTGGACCAGCTTCTGTTGGTGAAAGAGACATGCTTTCCAGCTTACACAGACCTCTTCCGGTTCCATTCTGTTCTGATGGTAAATTGCAGTCCAAGTGGATTAATACAACTCATTATTTTACATGTTTTTCTCCTTTCTGGACCCATCATTTAATTTTAGCATTAAAAGCTGAGTTTAAAAATACCAACCATCTTCTACAATATATTATGATAATAACTTAGAGATGGGCCCATACTTGAACCTCATAGCAAACCCCATGAGGTTTCATCATTGTGGGGTGTTTGGATTTCAGCGCCTAAATCCAAATCCCTATTTACGGTGTTTTGGTTCTTGATCAGACCCAAACTGGAAGAGGTCTATTTTCTTATTTGGGTTTGGTAGACAACGGCTGAATTTGTGAGATTATGGTCATTTTGGGCTGAAATCTCATGAGATCTGTTTGATTTCAGTGCTGTTAAATTGGAAGCCAGACCTTAGCCTGGATTTGAAATGAAACTTCAGCCTAAACCTAATCCAGATTCTGAACTGAACATCTGTTAGCCCATCTGTTATTCCACCTCCAATGCTTATTCAATTTACTTACAAATGTTTTAAATAATTATAGTGCTAAATTCATGAACTCAAGGTTTACAGACAGGAGTTGTTTTTAAGTGGGTAAAAGCATGCAATGCATTCTTCAGTTCTTTTGGGTGTCTAGGAGTTCCTAGACAATTAGGTAACTCATTTTTGCAGGGTTTTGCCAAAAAACAAAAAAAGAGAAAAGAAAACAAAAACATAAGCTTTCTCCAGCAGGTGGCAACATGCACCTGAACAATGAAGAACATACATCTTCACTGACACAGGACCATACTCCTTTCTGGTGCAAGTTACATAAGGGATGAATTTGATCTCCAATCTTTGGCTTAAAAAAAAAGAGACTAGTAGGACTAATATCGATGCTTATTTTTGAGAGGCCTTTAAGAAAGCATTTTTGGAGAGAAATTTATTTGTATTTCATTTTCATTTATTCTGATTTAATATTAAAATTCATGCAGGATTTTTATTTTATTTATTCATTCGTTGCCTCTGTATGAAGCTAGGATGACAGTGCATAGCGCAGCCAAGCAATGTCTGTGCATTCTTCTATGTCATCACTTTTAATTCCAGGAAAGAATAGAGAAGGTCATTGATCCTGAGACTGGGAGAACTATGTGCTAGTACTTTCTCTGTATGCTCCATAAATGTGTTCTGTGAAAGTCCTTTAAAAATCAGACATCTCCATTTGTCCAAGTACTAAATGTGATACACAGGGGCTTAAAAAGTTTTTATTGCTAGTGAACTAAAAAATATAGCAATTCCTATTAATTGATCAAGGAAAACATAAGTACAAGCAAATATTAGATTTGTCTTCCTTCTTAATTTAAGAATATAGAGAACCGGGTAATTTATTTGTGGCTTTCTGGCTCTTTGTAGGTTGCCAGTGGGGCCCTAGCTGTCACAAAATTTGGGGACCTCAATTTAAATCCATATGTGGTATACAGTTTGTCTACAAAGACAATCTGAGTCCTTGTTTTGCACCTTATATAATTGTTCATGCCTCTGCAAAGTGGGTATAAAATGCTGGCAAAAAAGAATGGTTGCATTTTACACCCACTTTGCAATCACTATTTGCAGATATAAATGACTATACAAGGCACATGGCAATGGAGGATCAAACCCAGGATCTCCTCTTCACCTTTTTGTCTATGGAAATGGTAAGACATCTTTCCAGAGTTCAGGGGGATGTGCAATGAGGTGCCTGACATGATGCATGATGAATCAGCATTATTTGTCTCTCTCGTTAAAATAATTATTATGAAGGTGACTGATAGGAAGATGTGTGTGTGTCTCAGCTCCTCTAGCAGGTCTCAGTTTCATCAGGTCTCATTTACCCTGACAGATCTGTTTCACCACCTCTGCATCTCTCCTAGCCTGCATCTCCAGCTGTTCTGCCCTGGTGTCTTATAGCTTCCTGTTTGCTTTCATCATGTTTATGTTCCTCATTTTCCCTGTACCAGAATCTATCACCTGTAGTTGCAACTTTGTACTTCCTCAGAGAGTTGCAGATATGTGACCACAGTGCACCCTTGTGTATTTGCAGTTGCAAGTAGTCTGATTGAATGTGACTAGACAAAAATGAACATAAAGTGTACTCAGTAGCTGGTAACGCTTGCTGCCAGTGGTTTTTATGAATTTCTCTCACTCCAGAAGGAAGAAACCCAGGTATTTTTAAATCTAGGCTCCATTTTCATAGCTATACGTGGGCTCTTTATAGTGCAGTTTGGATAGTTCAATCAATTTACAAAAAGCTAAAATGTGAGAGTGAACAGCAGTATTTGTAAGTATGTCTATATGTCATTGCAGCTGGGACTGGGAACATGTCTGCCAGCCTGGATAGATAGACATGCATTAGCTAGGGTTGCCAATCCTCCTAGATTGGCTGGGAGTCTCCCAGAATCGGTCTCAGTCTCCTGGAGGCTACTGAAAACAATCTGGGAGATTTTAATAGGCCACTAAAAGTCCAGTGGTGCAGCAGGGATAAGGCAAACTCCCTTCCTGCCCTGGCTCCACGCAGCTCCCAGAAGTGACCAGTACGTCCCTCTGGCTTCTAGGCACAGGGGTGGCAAAGGGGTCTCTGCGCACTGCCTCTGCCCCAAGCGCCGACTGCGCAGCTCCTATTGGCCAGCTGTCTGGCCTCCCCTGAGCCTAGGAGTCAGACATGCTGGTCTTTTCTGGGAGTCACCTGAGGTAAGCACCACCAGCCGGAGCTTGCACCCCTCATCCCCCTCTACACCCCAAGCCCCTTCCCCCTCCCTGAGTCCCCTCCTGCACCCAAACTCCCTCCCACAACCCGCACCCCCTCCCACACTCCAACCCCCTGCCCCCTCCTGCACTCCAAACCCCTCAGCTTCAGCCCAGAACCCGTACCCCCTCCTGTACCCCAATCCTCTACCCCAGACTCAGTCCAGAGCCCCTTCCCACACTCGGGACCCCTTGGCCTCACCCCCCAGCCCTGAGCCTGTACCCCCACCCCAGACCCCAGCCCAGTGAAAGTGAATGAGGGTGGGGGAAAGCAAGCAAGGGAGGGAGGGGGATGGAGTGAGTGGGGGCAGGGTCTCAGAGAAAGGGCAGGGCAGAGGGGTAGCCTTGGGGAAGGGGGTGGGGCAAGGGTGTTTGGGTTTGTGCAGTCAGACAGCTGGCAACCCTAATTAACTCTGCTCGAGGCAGTGTTAAAAATTGCAGTGTGACTGTTGCACCATGAGTGGCAGCATAGGCTAGCTGCATGAGTACAAGCCCACCTGACTCCTTGAGTGGATACACTGCTATTTTCAGCCTGCTAGCTGGAGCAGAGCTAGTGCGTTTGTCTACCGGGCTGGGAAGCACGCTTCCAGCTGCCATATAGACTACCCTAACGGTTTCGATATAGGGCCTTGGCAGATTTCAAATATTGTAAAGATGCCCCTTTGTCCTTAGACTTAGTCTTTGTCCTTAGATGGACAGCTCCACCTGTAAAGCTGGCTACAATAATTAGAATCTGAGGCTAAAACCAGTGTTTTTTTCCTAATTAATAATATGTTTTTGTTAATAATAGGATTATATGCCTCTATGTATCAGTTTGCTTGGCACCCTTCAGAACTATTCACTACTCAAATGTGTAAGTTGAAATTTCATTGTAAACTTGTACTTACTTTAATGCAACAATTTTATGTTAATCTGAAACTGCACTTAGTAGACCAGCCCAAGCTAGTAATGACTGATGCTGTTACTATATGTAGTCTATCTGAAATGTGTTTGGTCATCTCAGTTCAGTTCCTAATGGACAGGTGTCCGCATCATCAAAATAAACCACATACATTGCCGTTGGTACTAATAAGCATTCTTAGGAGAGAGGCCAAGAATAGCCCTTATGACCAAGTTACTCCCCATCCCCACTCCCAAAGAGATTATTTTTGCAGGCTAGGAATGAAGCATGTTAAAGAGACCGCTTGACTGCAGCTGCCATGGCATACCTGTTGTTTTGAAAGAGCACATAAATCTCCATGCCTATCAATCCAGTATCTCTTGTGAACTGGGATGTACTTTCATTACCAAAACAAACTCTTAATTAATGGCAGGTTAGTGCTATTGTATGAATCCTCTCTCCATCGCAGAGCTGTACCTATATGTTTGGAACCAGATGAGACATGAGGAAGAAACCTGTGAGAGCTGCCCTGTTTCTTTCCCACAAATTATTTGCTTGGTAAAGGTAGTTTAAAAATAATTTAAACAGGAGAATCAGAGCATCTCACCCCACGGAGGTGAGTGTGTCCTCAGTCAACTGTTGTCAGACATCTGTCTACAAAGAAGGGAAGTGCTGACACACACAGAAATATAAGACAGATTTCAGAGTAGCAGCCATGTTAGTCTGTATCCGCAAAAAGAACAGGAGTACTTGTGGCACTTTAGAGACTAACAAAAAAGCTCATGCTGAAATAAATTTGTTAGTCTCTAAGGTGCCACAAGTACTCCTGTTCTTTTTGAAAAATATAAGATTTTAGGAGAGGAGATTTTCCCTACTCCCAGTGAGACAATTCATCTTCCTATAGGAGACCCACTCATGGGTAAACAACAAATGGGAAACAAAGTCTGACAGGTCCTTTTCATCTCCTCCTGCTGCTGCTGTTGTCACTTTTGCTAACCCTGAGAAATTCACACTCCCTCTGATTTGCATTCAACTTCTTCCTCTTTCTGGGAAGCTGCACCAAATCTTTCAGAGCTGAACAGCTCCCGTAGTGTTATCTCATATTTCAAATGTGTGCTAAGAAACCACTACAGGGACTTTGAGCACATGAAACAATTTGTTGCATTGCCTCTCCTTGCTGTGTCTTGGTGCATGTACACAGCAGTACTGTTTCTCAAAGCAGCATTAGGAGGAGCCACACAGAGCACACCTTAGAGTATTGACTGTACCATTGCATTCTGGGGCTCCTGAAGTAGCTGACCCCATAGCCTGTGTTTGGACGAAACTTCTCTTAAAATCTCCCCTCAGCAGAACTAATACAGGGACTATAGTGTAGACCAACCACTGCCATTTTAATCATCGTATCATCTAACCCGGCTCAGAGCAGGTCTAAACGACACAGTGGTTAAAACACTGTCAGCAACTTAACTATACTAGCTACCATTGCAATGAACAGAGCTGTGCTGGTGAGAATGCAATGGTGGGAGGTTTTAAGAAAAATGTGAGGTTAGAGATGGCCATACTGCCCAATGTTGTTCCTGGGAACAAAGGCTTTTGGGTACTTTCCAAACCTGGAAATGCCTATGGATTTTTCCATCTCTGTAGTAAATCCATCCCTTAAAGCAGTGGTAGTTAAGTTGACAGAAGAATTCTTCTGTTCATGTAGCTGCGTATATGGTGGGAGTTAGGTCAACCTAACTACATTGCATAGGCCCAGGGTGACATTTTTTGTAGACGAGAATGATGTCACTTGGTTGATTTAAGTTGTAGATGTAGGCCAGGTCTTAGCTGGTAGCACTTGGACTTCTAACCTAGCAGGCTGTCTGTTCAACTCCCACATCAGGACTTAACCCTATATCCAAGGCTGATGGTGCAATCTTTGTCTGCATTGGCCTTTTCCCCTCAAAATTTCCCACCATCCCTATAACTGGTTCCTCTCCACTGGTGGTGTAACAGCGAGAGGGCCAGTGCTGTTAAGATACCAGCAATTTTGCCGCTGAGTCTCCTCCCCTTTCTCTGTTTAGTTGTCTTTTTTTAGATTGGGAGCTCTTCAAAGAAGAAGACACAATCTCTGCTCTATTTATAAAGTGCTTAGCACATTGCGAGCACCACTGGAAAGGAATAAAAAATGCAAAAATGGGAGACCAGATTGGAAAGCCCCATGTACGTCCATAGAGCTATAAAAATGTTTCACTACTTTTGCCAGAACTTAGCAACAGTTTCAGCTGTGTTAAACAAGCTGGGCTCGGTTGGTTCTAAGCATATAAACTTACCCAGTAAGACATGTGGCAGGCAGTGGCGGCTCTAGGCATTTTGCTGCCCCAAGCACGGCAGGCAGGCTGCCTTCGATGGCTTGCCTGCAGAGGGTCCGCTGGTCCCGCGCAGGGCCAGTACAACCATTTAGGCGACCTAGGTGGTTGCCTAGGACACTGGGATTTGGGGGGCGCCATTTTCTTCAGCAGTGACCACGGCGGCCTGGCATTTAGGCGGAGGGAGCTGGGGCAGGGGAGCTCGGGGAGGGCCGCCTGCAGCAAGTAAGGAGGGGGGCGGCACGCAGGGGAACTCCCCGCCCCAGCTTACCCCTGCCCCGCCTACTCCCTGAGCACGCCGGGGGCAGGGGTGAGCTGCTTCACTTCTCTCACCTCCTAGGCTTGTGACGCCAATCAGCTTAGGCATCGCAAGCCTGGGAGGCGGGAGAAGTGAATCAGCAACAGCGTGCTTGCGGTGCTCGTGCGCGGAGCAGGGGTGAGCTGGGGCAGGGGAGGGGTGCCTCAGGGTGGAGCTGCTGCAAGGGGGGGTGCCTCAGGGCGGAGGGGGGAAGCTGCCATGTGGGGGGGGTGCTCAGGGCGGAGGCATGGGGGGGCGCAAGGTGGAAGTTTCCCCTAGGACCAGCCTGCGGGAGGTCTGCCGAAGCCACGGGAACAGCGGACCCTCCGCAGGCAAGCCACCAAAGGCAGCCTGCCTGCCGCCCTCGCAGCGACCAGCAGAGAGCCCCCTGCGGCTTGTCGCCCCAAGCACGTGCTCGGCGTGCTGAGGCCTGGAGCTGCCCCTGGTGGCAGGCTCTCTGTCTTTCATTTGTTTTCTGTGTTGCCATGCAGTATTGTCCAAGGTTGCAGCTCCTGTACCTCTATGGGAATCTTTTTCAACAATCACAGACTCTCCCTGATGGGGCCACTGGCATTGGGCTTAGAAGTACGTTATCACTGTTTCTTTTGAAGAAAAGATAGTTTGGAGGGATAAGCAGGGACCTTTTTTTGTTCTGTGTTTGTGCAGTACCTAGCTCGATGGGATCCTGGTCCACGACTGGGGCTCCTAGGAGCTGCAGTAATGCACATAATAAATAATAAGCACTAATAATAATCATCATCATTAGGGAATTGATAATGCACCACAGAGCCTTTCCCCTGGAGGATGCTGGCTGGAATCCAGGTCAGATTGGTAGTGTTTGAAAGTCAGTGCCATCTGATGGCTCTTCAGTGGCCTTTATGAGGCCAGGTCTACACTATAAACTTACATCGATAGAACAATGTCACTCAGGGGGATGATGCACTTATACCGACCTAACCCCTTGCATAGACAGCACAATGGCGATGGGAGAGTTTCTCCCATTGACATAGCTACCACCTCTCATGGAAGTGGATTAACTAAACCAACGGAAGAAGCTCTCTCGTCAGCCTAGGAGTGTCTTCACTAAAGTGCTACAGTGGCGCAGCTGCACCTCTGCAGCTCTGAATGTGTAGACAGGCCCTAATATGCATTGGTCTCCATTCATTTCCTAATGAACAGGTATCCACATCACAAAGCCCCACTGCATTTTGTACTAATAGGCATCCTTGCTTGAGCAGAAGGAAAGATTCTGGGGCTGAAGACTGAAATCCCCTCTCATTCCCCTTCAGAACAGGGTAAAGGCACCTTGGGAAGGCAATATGGAAAACTTGCATTGCCACTGCTTCTGCTGTACCTGTTCTGAGCGCAGAGGACTTCACCCTGCAGGGCTGTCAGGCCACCACCTTTCACCAACACTAAAGTCACTGAAACTGTAAGCAAGAGAGAAGAAAATGTCGAGGGCAAGCAAGGAGGCTGGTGGATTGAGTTTGCTGATGCCCATGAAGCAGAGTCAGGTTACAAAGACAGGAGGTTGGACTATGCAAAGCAGGCTTTTTTTAAACCACTACAGGTGTAGAACTAAGTTAAGCAATAGTAGCTTGGAGAGACCGAGAGAAGGTGGGACCCACAGCCTAGTGCACAGAGCTCACTGCAGCTGCTGCCCTGCCAGCTCCAAGACACTCCAAGGGATGTAGTTCCAGAGGCAAAGGAGCTGCCACCGTGTGTGGGCTATAGTGGCTGAGCCACACTCATTTTCTGCCTTGCTTTACCCACTGACACTTTCCTGGGACTGCTGCCGAAGGCTTTTTTTAGTTTTTTGCTGGTTTTGTTTTTGTTTTAAACAGAGATTTGCAGCTTCCCCCACCCCCATCCACCAGACTCTTTTAGAAGGGGGAGCAGAGCTGCTCCCCTTTTTCCTGTTCAAGACATGCCCCCCCAGGAGCTGCTGGATTATTCACCCGCCCTGCGAAGAAACAGCACCCCGAGGGGCAGTGGCCCACAGCTGGGCATCAAATGTGTCTTGGTAGGTGACGGGGCTGTGGGCAAGACCAGCCTGATCATTAGCTACACAACAAATGGATATCCTGATGAGTACCAGCCCACTGCCCTGGACACCTTCTCAGGTAAGGGGGAATAGGAGTTAAGTGCCTATTGGGGAATCCTGCCTGACAGCAGCATGCTATTGCCTTCTGGGGTTGACGTTCTTCCTTTTTTTCCATTGTCACAATGTCCTTGTCAACACTAGGATTTTTCAGACACATCTTTCCAAAGCGTGCAATTCCACTGCTCCAGAGGTAGCAATGGTGGGAATCCTAGTATAGAGGGGCTACCAGCTACAATCAACATTTTAAGCACCATGTCATCTATCCCTGTTGGAAGCCAATGGAGTCAACATAGTGCTTAAAAACTCAGCAGCAGCCATCAGTTCCCACAGTTAACCATTGCAGGAGCTGAACCGACTGGACTTTTTTTTTTAAAGCTCCCCATGTGTAGACAAGGCTTGAGCGTAAGCTTTGCACAGGAGGCTGTAAAGGGAAACCGGTTTTGCCTCTCACACACAATGAGGGAGGCAACTCTCGTTCTTGGCTACAGCCTGTGCAAAACTGTAGAAAAGAAGTTTTTTTCTGCTTGAGTCTGTTCCTTCAGGCCTGAAACACTGCAGAGAGACTTAGCTAGGAGTTCATTGCCTTGCCTGCATCTCTCCTCAGGAAAAAGGGGGAGGGGGGAGAGCTGTATGAAACTCTCAGGGGGGTTATTATTGATGAACATATTACGTATTACCCATAACTGTGCTAAACTCTGGATTAAATCCTGAATTCTCTGACATCAGTGGCAAAACTCCCATTGACTTCAATAGGGTCAGGATTTCTTCCTTGATCTTTCTGTGGAAAGGTTTTATACTGCCTCCCATCACTGCAGTATCTGAGGGCTTCATGGACATATAATTAGACAAGACTGTGCCCCAAAGATTGTAACTCTGGTCAAGATAGAGATCGAGGGAAATGGACAGCTGTGTGGCACTCTCAGGGTATAACTAAGCAGCTCACAGCAGAGAATCTCAGTGCCGGAGTCTACAGACTCAGGCTTATTACTGTGTTAAAATCAGCTGCCCCAGCTGTGTAGATGTTGCAACACGGGTTCTGAAGCCTACAGAGTGGGGGTGGAATTCAGAATCTTTCCAGCCCAAATGTCTACACAACTGTTTTTAGCATGGCAACATGAAACCTGCAAACCTGAGTCTGTAGACCTGAGCTCTGAGGCTTGCTGTGTAGATCAGTGGCTCTCAACCTTTCCAGACTACTGCTGTACCCTTTTCAGGAGTCTGATTTGTCTGGCATACCCCAAGTTTCACCTCACTTATAAACTACTTACTTACAAAATCAGACATAAAAATACAAAAGTGTCACAGCACACAGTTACTGAAAAATTGCTCACTTTCTCATTTTACCATATAGAGCAGTATAAACAAGTCATTGTCTGTATGAAATTTTAGTATATACTGACTTCGCTAGTGCTTTTTATGTAGCCTGTTGTAAAACTAGGCAAAGGTCTAGATGAGCTGATGTACCCCTGGAAGACCTCTGCATATCCCCACTGTGTGTACTGGTGTAGATGTACCTTCACTGGTGTTCTTGCTGTGCGAGTGTCACTGGTTAGGATTGGGATTCAGGGAGAGAGGTGACCGTACGGGTTCCTAAGGGTTTTATTGCCCTGGTTATGTACCTATTTAAGATTAAAATACTGGGGGAAAGACAGCTCTGTGGAAATGCTTGGAAATTCATGGCGTGGTTCTGTCCCTTTTGTGATGACAGATACAGGGAGAGGGAGACATCCATCTTTGTGTAAAGCTTTGAATTTTATTGCTCTGGTTGTGTAGCCGGTTAGGGCAGAGATACAGTGCAAGAGACAGCTGTGTGGAAATCAATCTCCTCTGATTTCTTGCCCTGGTTCTGGGGAAAGGAGACTGGAACCTGGGGTTTATCCTCCAATGAAAAAAATGAATAATTAACATAATTAAAGAGCACATAAGTAAACACTGTCTGCTAAAGGTTTGCTTTGCATATTAAAAGATATGGGTGTTTGCTGTCTGGAGATAGCTCTGCTAATAGCTGTCTGGAGATAGCTCCTGGAGGGACAGGAGAGTAAATAACGTTCTGGTGATATGTTAACACCCCACTAACTCTTGCCTTCTCCTGGACTTTGAGCTGTCACAAATGCTGTAGCTTCACACATTCAGCTCTCCAGCTACAAGCTCAGCCTGTCTACAGGGCTAAGAAAATGTCCTTCCTTTTCTCATAGGTCTTGGGTAACATTTTCAAAAGTGCCTCAATCCCATTTTCAAAAGAGACTATGGCATTAAGGATCCTAACTCCCAGTGACTCTGAATAAGGCTTAGGCTCCTGAATAACTAGTTCACTTTTGATATTGGGGCCCCTCAGTCACTTTGGCCAGGTGTACATTCAAAGGTAGGTCAACATAGCTACATTGGTGAGGGTGTGCAAAATCCATACCCCCGACTGATGTAGCTATGCCAAGCCAACCCCCACTGTAGACGGAAAAATGCCTCCTTGGATAAAGCTGCCATTGTTTAGGGAGGTGATGTTGCTACATCAGTGTAAAACCCTCTTCCATTGTAGGCTGTGTCTACATTATGGGGCTATGCCAGTATAGTCTCTGTCATGTAGACATTACCTTAGGCACTTCAGAAAATCTTACCTCCTTGTCTTTATTGCTTGCTTTTTCATCAGTAGTGCAAGCCATAGTGGAGAAGGGCTCAGACATGTTTAACGGTAACTTGCAAAAGATTTCTTTTTTTAAATTGGGTGTGTGCCTTTTTTGCTACTTTATAATGGCTAAATATGGGCTGAAAGGGTTAAAAAAAATAATTCTGCTTGTTTTCACCTTTAGAAATACCAGAAATGTGTACTGTAAGCTCTCCAGATCCTTAACTGATGGGGGAAGGGACATTGACTTCTTAAATATGATGTCCTCTGTCCAAAATGCTCATTGGCATTGGCAGTGAATAATTATTAACAAAAAATGAAGAGTTTAAGGAGTCTGACTAAAAATCCATTCCTCTCTCAATGACTGAGCTTCAAGAACTCTAACTTCTATCATAGAGAACAAGCAGAAACAAAACCTTTAAAAAACATTTCAGGTTTCCTTTATCCATTGTAAAGAAACACAAAAGGGCACCAGAACAATTGTGATTCCTTTGCAGGTCAGCTCAAAACTAAAGATGGGCTCAGTTGGGATCCAGATCTGGGTTTCACATACCTCCAACTGCGGGGTGCTCCGCCCAGAGTTGTTTTTTTGTTCAGATGCCGCTCTAGTTCAGTCATCATTGTGAAGAGGTATGGGAGAACTGCTGAGCCCCATTAGCTTTCCCCAGAGAGCTACTGGAAAGAGCCAAACAACATTCTGCTGTTCCAGGTGCAGAGGAATTTTAGAAAAGGGTCTGAGGAGCCATCATTCCCTTGGGTCTCGGAGGAAATACCACCCGGATAATTGTCTGTTCTTATTCTGCTCCCACAACACTATCATGTTCAGTGTCGGGGAGAAGGACAGGGGATTACCATCATTCAAAATGATTATGTGTTATTGTTTTTCTATATCAGCATCTTCTGAAGGGGCCCATCTCTAGGGAATGATCCAGAAAGGAGGAGGCAGCATTGGTCAAGGGATCTTGCTGCCCTCTGCAATTTGGACATGGCTGTCCTCAGCCCACAATCAGTCCCATGCTGAACAGTTACTGTTGGCATGAGCATCCACAGCTCTCATTGAAGTCAAAGGGAACAGCAGGTGCTTGTCACCTTTGAAAACCAGGCCTTCACTATATTGCTGTTAACTTCAGTAGTCACCTGTTCTGCCTACCTGGAAGATCCAGCCAATTATAGGAAATAGCAAAAGTGGAGGAATTCCTGCCCTTCCCATTTGAGTACAGATTCGCCTGAACCAGAATCCATCCTCAGAACACCCTTGAACTTTAAGGAAATTCCTCTCTGGATCCAAACTGCACAGTTTAGGGCCATCTTTATAATGGGCCTGAAAGGGAAACCCAGATCCCCCCCAGGCTTTGGGCAAGTGTAGGTTTGGAACTGGATTTGGATCCGAACTGGATCTAATTTGGATCCAGTCCCGGAGCACCCATAGAGTCGGCACCTATGTAGCTAAGTTGATCTAAATTTTAAGCATAGACCGGGGCTCAGATTCCCAGCAGTTCTTTTGATCTGGAACAGGTTACTCTTCCTCCCCTGGGGCTAAGATATGGTAACAACACGGCTCAACTGTTTTCCAGCCACAAGGAAGCAATGGCTTTCACATATGCTGGCAGGAGAGGCAGTGCATTCTGTGTGCCTCTCTCCCTCCTTCTTTGTGTGTGGGTGTCTTAATTTCAGTTCATCCTCTCTCTCTCTCTCTCTCTCTCTCTTTCAGTTTTATGTCAGTAAGCAGAATGATTCTTCACCCCAAGGGCTTTTATGACCCCATTGACACTGAGGTCAGTTGTTTCTGCCACTTCACTCACCAACTAATAACTTGAAGAATAAGACAAGATTCAGTTTGCTTCTTCAAAATAAAAAAAAACCCTCCCCTCCCCATCACACCAGAGCCAATGACACATCAGAAATACTTCTAGTTGTTGTAAAGTGCTCACCATTGTCACCTTAGCACAGGATGTCTCCCTCCCTTCAGCAGACCTGTGCTATTTTCACATTCTATCAAGACTTTAATGCAATTCACAGCCCCTACCCTTTCCTCCAGCCATTCTTTGTGGAGTCTGAAATGCTCAGAGGTCTAACAACTTCTCTCTGAATTTCTGTGGGCAGGAAACAGGGCCTGACTCTGAGACAGCTGGGGCTGAAGACACCGTGTTAAGGCTTCCTGCAATTATGGAATAATGTGGGTGCAAAAATTGCATATATAATTCACCACTGGTGGTAGAAATGGTGGCAACTGTAGTGTAGGCAACACAGTGGTAAAAACACTCGAGCCCATTGGAGTTTGCTAGTGGCAGCAAGGCCTCAGAGTGCAGATAGGCCCTGAAAGGGCTTCCAGAGGAACTAAATCACATTCCTTTTCCTTTAAGCACCTTTGCCTTAAAATAGTGTTTTAAGTTCTTGGCTTTCCACTGCTGGAGCAATACTAAGAGAGCATCTCTGAGAAAGTTTTTCTTGAAATGCCAAATCCCTGCCCTGGATGAGGAGGTGGAGTCCTGGCCAGTCCCAGGGAGGGTGATCTGAGTATATATGTCTACACTAGCCAACTCAGGCTCACAGGATTCAGGCTGCGTGGCTGTTTAATTGCAGTGTAGACGTTCAGGCTCAGGCTGGAGCCCAGTCTCTAGGACTCTGTGGGGTGGGAGAGTCCAAGAGCTTGGACTGAAGCATGAGCCCGAAAGTCTACACCACAATTGAACAAGCCCACAGCCCAAGCTCCGAGTCAGCTGGTACCGGCCATCCATGGGTGTCTAATTGCACTATAGACATACCCCATGTAGCCACAGAGTGCAAAAAACTAGGAGTTAATCCCTGAAGTGCAAGATGCTATGTATCCCTAACTGATCTTTTGGGGATGTGGGAGCAGATTGTCAAATTATTGCTAGGGCACTCTTTGACTAAAAAGCCAGCCCAACCAAAGGCCTTTGTGTAGTGATGCCCTGGAAAGATTCCCTCAAGGTGTTGGAGCAACCAAAGAGACTGTCCCCAGGAAAGCTGGTGCAGGTTTCCTGAAGTGCTTACTAGGGCAGGGCTTTTGGTGTTTTAGTGAGAGCTGAGTAGATAGCCAGACAGGGTGGACACATGCAATAAAACTGAGAGTCACTTTAACACTGAGTCAGGGCATTAATTCAAAGAGCTCCCCAGGGACACAAAACAGGGTTGGAGAGAGAAACATGCATGTGTGTGCGCATCTGTCTGCCTCAAAGGCAGCAAGTCTGTACTCATCCTTTCTCTCTCTGTGTTGCAGTGCAGGTTCTGGTAGATGGAGCCCCGGTTCGGATCCAGCTCTGGGACACAGCTGGACAGGTGAGACCAGTCAAAAGAGAACCAGGAGTTTTGGTTCTAACTAGTCTGTGGAACAGGTGCTATTAGCAGGGTTTGTGGGGAGGACAGTGTACAGCTGGGAAAGAGGGACACACAGTAATGACACTAATGAAACAGAATGTGACAAGGACTCTTGTCATTCTGGAGGGCTGAGTTTCAGGGATGTGGAAGTGGAAGGAAGAGGACATGGTGCCCTGACTCTGAGATACTGCTAGCATACTCATCGTGTGAAGGAGTCACACCAGTATCACACTGTTGGAGTTCAGTCCAATGATCTTCTCTCTCATTTTTCTCCTGCAGGAGGACTTTGATTGCCTCCGATCACTTTGTTACCCTGACACTGATGTCTTCCTTGTCTGCTTCAGTGTGGTGAACCCCAGCTCCTTCCAAAACATTACTGAGAAATGGATCCCTGAGATACGGACTCAGAACCCCCAGGCGCCAGTGCTCCTGGTGGGGACGCAGGCTGACCTGCGGGATGATGTCAATGTCCTCATCAACCTGGACCGCTACCATGGGAGGCCTGTGCCCAAGCTTCAGGCTGAAGGTCTGGCAGAGAAAATCCGGGCACAGACTTACATGGAGTGCTCAGCACTGACCCAAAAGAACCTGAAAGAAGTCTTTGACACAGCCATTGTCAGTGCAGTGGAGCACAAAGCCCGGCAGGAAAAGAAGATGACAGCCAAAGGGATCAAAACCCTCTCCAAGTGCCGTTGGAAGAAGTTCTTCTGCTTTGTCTGAAGCTGGTTTGGAAAATCACCTCATGCCAGTGCTGATCCCAAGCCTTCTTGGAGAGCCATGTGACTGCACCTATGGCTTCAGCGAGGAGAATGCTGTGAGCTGTTGAGGCTTGGAGTCCTGGCACTTGCTGGGTTATGGTCACAGGCCTGGGAGACATGAAATGGACTTCGATTGCACCAGGTTACCAAATGGTCCTCTAGCTTTAAGCATCTGGTAGACATGCCTGTGGTGTCCCAGCACAATGGGAGCCTTTAATACACCCAGACTTGGTCCTAAAGAACAAGCAGGTTCACTATGCCCGGTATGACCAGTTTCATTTCTGAAACCCAACTAAAACTTCCAAAATGCTGTCCTAGCATAATCCAACTCTGGTGTAAACCTTAAGATGGATTCTGGAGAGCTGGCTTTATTTTGTCTGTTCTAAAGTCTTGGTTGAGAAGAGGGAGGGGATGTTTAAAGGAGACTAACGTTGTTGATAGGGGCTGGTCAGTTTAAAAAAGTAGGACTTAGATGCTTCCCCTCTAGTTCTGATCACTAAAATGGGAGAGAGGGGAACGATGTCATCAAGATGTGATAGAGCTGTGCTCTTGGGTTTGTAAAGATACCTTACCATGTGGGAAAGGGCTTACCTATGAGGCATACCCTGGAAAGAGACCAGTGGCTATATGAGGGAAATCACACTACAAGTCATCCTTGAAACAAAACATTCCCTAAAGAGGTCTCCATGGTACAGAGGGTTACTGTGCTACAGCCATATGCTCAGAAGTGATCACTCCTTTTGGGTGCCTACCTTGGGACACCTTTGTGCCTGATGTTCAGAGGTGGTAAGGAGTGGGACTGCTAGGCCTCAGCACCTCTGGACATCAGGCACAAAGGCAACGCTGTGATAGTGAGGGGTTTATAATGCAACAGGGAAGTGCAGTGGTGTTGAGGGAGAGAAGGAAAAGCATGTAATGGAAGGAAGAGAGAGATGTGGAGTGAAGCCAAGAAGGAAGGAGAGAAGGGAAGGAGAGAAAGGAAGGAAAGGGTAAAGAGAAGGGAAGAGAGGAAAGAGGGGAAGGGGAAAGGAAGGGGAAGGAAGAAAAGTTATTTCACTATCATGCTTGTAGGATTTGGCTCACGATGAAAACTCAAGTGAGCTCGCTTTCTAAAATGTTTTTGTCCCTCGGTTTCAAAATTCAGAGAAAGTAGTGGGGGGACGGGATGGACAGTTCCTCTTGTTCAAATAAAACTATCAGTTTCGGTGCTGTACGGCAGAACAGGAGAGAATTGAGTTCCCCTTGTATTGTTCAAACCTTGAGTCTGCAAATTGATAATTGAGGGCCCAGGGCTCTCCTTTCTGTTCTCAGGAGTTACAGCTTGATCCACTGAAGCCTGAAGCAAAGGAAACCCTTAAAGATCCTGCCATAGGAAGACACACACTCTGTCTGCTCCATTTTCGCCCAGCGAAGCAGCCCACTTTGTCTGTGAGTCTGTTCCCTATGAGCCTGAGACCGGGGTCAGTTTCCCAGTGCGATTACTCACCCCTTATTACTGAGCTTATCTCCATTTCTAAAAAAATTTCCACAGAGACATTTCAGGGTAGTTTACAGGGTAGAGAACATCACAGGCCTTTCATGCAATGCTCTGGAGAGTCAGGGGTTGCTCTGCACCTGGCAGTCAATCATCCTTTTGGACATTCTCTCTGAAATAATGTTAGGCCAGGGGATATATTTGGGGGTTGTTTTTACACATGGACACACACCCCTTGCCTAGTCTGACTATAAAAACCATAGCATTTCACACGGGTGGCCAGAATGTGACCCATTGTCCCAATGCCACTCAGATGACAGCCACCTTCATCTTTAACACAGAGGTGCAGTCCACTAAGAGTAGAAGCCCAAGCATGCAGTACAGCCAGGTCACTTGGCTCAAGATGGAGCATTGCATGTAGAGACTTATAGTCTCCACTAGCTGCATCCCTGTATTAAAGCTGTTCATGGCTCCAGTTGTTCCCTTTTGTGCAAACTGGGTGTGGCCCTTCTGAAATGTCACTGAGTTCAGCTGGATCCAGTCATGCAGGGCCAAACTGTGGAGAACGCAGACCAGTAATTAGAATTGAAGAGAGTTATTTTGCCATTATACAACTATGCAGGGCACTGTCAGCTGAATATCACTTTCAGTCATAGATGTATCACTGCATTTCTTTCCTAGCTGTGTAGGACAGCTCTTCTGTGTAACTAATTCTGTTTGCAGGTTGGGTCTTTGTGCATTTCCATAATGTAAGAACAAACCCTGAGACAGGGCTGATAAAGAGAACACCCCCTGAGCCTGAGGAGGGGTGAAAGCACCTGCAGGAGCTCATTGGGAGTGTTGGGCTTCCCTGGTTCCCCAGTGCAGAGTGAGTGCTGTGGAGAGAGCAGGCATTCCCCTTCAGTAGCTCTGAACGGACAATGGGGTTGTTTTGTCCCAGGAAAGAAGCTGCACTCAGAGCTGCTTTCGTCCACTGTTCAGTGTGTCAAATGTTTGTTCAAATAAAATGGTCTTATTTGAGAGTGACTGAAGTCTGTGTTCATAATTTCATTGGTGGCAAGAAGCCTGAGGCCTTCTATGGGTAATGGGATTGTTCTACTGGATAGCCACTCTCAGAATGGAGCTATGTGCCCTTGTGAGGGGGTGTCCACACCACACAGAAAGGGGGTAAAGGTGGCCATGTAGGCCTGTTAACTCCATAGGCTGCACCTGGAGGAAGAAGAGCCAGGGAGCAGGGAATTGATTGCAAGCAGATTCAGCTGGGCAGGAATAGGTGGGGCCTATAAAGCCAGGAAGCTGGCACTAGATGGGCTGCTGGTGGGAAAAGGGAGTTACTCCTGGGGGAGGGGGAGAGAGCGAGGGCAGGGGCAGGGGCAGGGGCAGGGGCAGGGGCTGGGGCTGGGGCTGGGGCTGGGGCTGGTATTCTTACAGAAACCAAGAGTAACAGGAAGCATCCCAGGAAAGGAATAGTGAGGGCTGAAAAAGTGAAGCCCAGAACTGCTGGGTTGAGGGTCCCTGGACTGGAACCTAGAGTAGAGGACAGGGCCAGGTTCTCCTACCAGCTGCTGAAGTAATGGTACCTGAGACAGTGAATGGGAAGATTGTGTAGGATAGCAGAAGGAAAGACTCTGATATACCCTGAAATGGGAAAACACATAGGGTGACCTGACAGCAGGGCTAAGTCACAAGGAGGCTGCAGCAGCTTGTGTAGTGAGAGAGGAGCTGCAGATCCTGAGAGAGAGGTGGAGGATCCCATGGGAATAGATGCTGAGGTACTCCTCAGCATGGCCAGGAGGAGGTGCCAGACCAGGAGTGAGTGGAGCACTCCCTTGCAACCTTTTTCTGCCCTCTGTCCCCTAGCCCAATTTTTGTTGGCATTGCTACTTATCCCTTCCTCAGTCCCAGTCCAATTCACTTCTTTAACTTCATCTCAGCTGCCAGTAGATTAGTTCTGGGTGGGGAAACTCCCAAGAGCTGCCAGTCACCTGAGTTTCTTCCCTCCACCCTCAAAGGCCAGTCCTGGTGACTGCTCCTCTGGGTAAGAAGAGCTGATAGTGACACACAAGAGGCAAGCTAGTCTCATCAGCCATGACTCAGCAGCAGCTCCTTAAAAATGCTGCCTTTGTAGTACTCTCAACACAGGGGGCGATACCCATCTCATGCTTAGATCCTCTCATGGTAACTGTGTTGCTCTGGCATCAAGCTAGCCTCATTCCTGGTAGCTCAGTTAGTATTTAAATGCTGGCTGAGTGGTCTGCAATGGCCAAGGCACAAAGGAGGATGTAGTCCCTGTCCCAAGGATCTTAGTTTATAGAACCACAGTCATTTTAACCACTCCAATAAAAATCTTGGGGCCTCACAACCACTCTCAGGGTGGGGGAGGGACAGAATCCAGCAGAAGGGTTGGGGAGTAAGCGGGGAAGAAACAAACTGGAAGATGGAGGCTGCTAAAAAGCTGAATCTGAGAGAAGAGGATTCCTGCTGAAAGGTCATAATCTGAGAGCCTTTCTTCCAAGCATGGGAGGCAGGCTCATTCACTGACGGCAATCTGCCGCTTGTTGGACCTGCTTGAGTTAGAATGTGTGAGGATTGGGGGGGTTTAAACACCCTTTGCACAACACACAGTACAGCAACCTATGGGGTCAGCGCTTGGCTTTGCTATTTCCCACAAGACTGCCCCATCTTCCAATAATGATTAAGACATGCAGAGATCCTGGAGGGATCTGTGACTGGAAGTAACAGTGAAGTGTGAATGAGCTCATGGAGAGATTCATTACAAAGCACCTCATCTGTCATGTGCACAGCAAGTGTGCTAAAACTCAAGGAAATGTCAACAATGAAGGATCCTGAACTAACAGGGGGAAGGTTGTTTTTTATTGCATGCAGTGTTGTGTCAATACTTTGCGGGAGACCAGTGCCATCTGCCCCTTAGCTATAGGGAGCAAGCTCATTCTCTGTGCCTTGAAGCCTTACCCACACAGACCCTGTCTATGCTTCATAATTAAGGCCCTACCAAAATCATGGCCATGAAAAATGAGTCATGGACCATGAAATCTGGTCTTTTGTGTGCTTTTACCCTATACTATACAGATTTCACAGGGGAAACCAGCGTTCCTCAAATTAGGGCTCCTGACCCAAAAGGGAGTTGCAGGGGGGTCACAAGGCTATTTTAGGGCATTGAGATATTGACACCCTTATTTCTGCACTGCCTTCAGAGCTGAGTGGCCAGGTCTGAATGCAGGGCCCTGCCAGTAGCAGCGCAGAAGTGAGTGGCAATACCATACCTTGTCACGCTTACTTTTGCACTGCAGCCTTCAGAGCTGGACAGGCAGAGACTGGCAGCTGCTGACTGAGGGCCCAGGTTGGCAGGTAGCAGCACAGAAGTAAGGATGGAATGGTATGTTATTGCCACCCTTACTTCTGTGCTGCTGCTGGCGGTGACTCTGCCTTCAGAGTAGGGCTCCCGGCCAGCAGCCACCACTGTCTAGCTGCCGAGCTCTGAAGATAGCGCTGCTGCCAGCAGCAGTGCAGAAGTAAGAATAGCAGTACTGCAACCCCCCTATAATAACCTTGTGACCCCCCCACATAACTCCTTTTTGGGTCAGACCCCTACACTTACAACACTGTGAAATTCAGATTTAAATAACTGAAATCATGAAATTTACAATTTTAAAAATCCAATGACTATGAAATTGGTAGGGCCCTATTCATAGTGACAGACTCAATTCCAACCCACCAGCCCTTTGGCTCTGGCACAGTTAAAGCTCCTGTATTACAGCTGTACTCGGAGTTTAACTGTGTCTCTAGATCATTCTAACAACTTGGATGCAGTTACAACACCCTTGGCCTATGGGTGGAATGATGAGAGAAATTACTGTTGCTCAGGTTTGAATACAAATCACCCTCTCCAGGTTGGGTTTTATTGCAGGAGTTCTAGCCTGACCCCAGATTGATACTAGCTGGGCATAGTCCTCCAGCTGCATTCTTTCCATGCAATTTTAATGCAGCTTAAGGCCAGAAGGGATCAGCATGATTCTCTAGTGTGACCTCCTGCGTAATCTCTTTTTTATACGAAGAAGACTCAAGAAAAAGGGTACATACTATATTGTGTAGCTTCTGTTTCCCCACAGTGGATTCTGCTCAGCACAGTCTATGTGGCCCTGCCTATACTCAGCATATTTTTTTCCTCCTCCAGTGCTAACATCTCATCAACTCTGGTGGTATGAGCAATGTTGGGAGTATTAGAGGCTGCCAGCTGCAGATGGTACCAAATTGTGTAACCCAGCTCAGACCAGGTGTTTAAGTCCCTGGTGGCAGCCCCCAGTCCGTGTACACTAGAACTAGCTCTGGTGGAGCTGAGCTGTGCTTTTTCAATGGTGGGAAATTTTCCCTAGTGTAGAAAGGGCCCTTTTGTCTCTCTCCTTTCAAAGTAACACACCCTAATAGGCTTGGCGGTGCCTAATTAGCTCCTAGCTGGCAGGGCCTCTGTGAGCCACCTGTGAACCCTGGCTGGAAATTACCACCCAAATTACTAAGCATTGTCTGTCTCAGCGCAGCCGCCTCCTATAACCTGGTGTGGCAAGGCCTTGGGGTCTCCTCCAACAGAACTGGACACCCTGTTACAGTGTAAAGAGGACCTAAACCTATGTAAAACAATTGTGTTTGAACCCTATCTGGCAGAGCCAGTGCTAGGCATAAGCAAACTAAGCAATTGCTTGGGGGTCTTCTATTAATTATTAGTATGTGTGTTGGGGGGAGGGCAAAAATATTCCTGCTTAGGGTCCCAGTGGGCTAGCCCTGGCACTGCTAGCACAGAATTACAAAGGTGTGGTGGGACCAGTAACAGCAGACTTTGTAATGCAGCTGAGACAACTGGGGTCAAAACTGTATTAATCATTACAACCTTGCTTAAATGCAGCTGTTACCCACAGGGTTCATGGAGTGGTTTCCCTGACATGGCTAGTTATTTCCTGACCTCTCTTTACAATGATATAACTCTGTCAAAACACCATGGCTATGTCTACACTACAGACCTTACAGCGGCACAGCTGTAATTTCTCATGTGTAGCCGCTCTGTGCTGACAGTAAAGAGCTTTCCCGCCACATAATTAAACCACCCCCAACAAACAGCAGTATAGCTATGACAGGGGGAAAGTGTCTCCCGCCAAAGTAGCACTGTCCACACCAGCACTTTTGTCAGTGAAACTCACTGGTCAGGGGTGTGGGTTTTTTCCACATTCTAACTGATATAAGTGCTAGTGTAGACAAAGCCTATGCTATAGACTATGGGGCTATGTATTATAGAGTGACTAGTATAGTTTTATAACATAGTTACAAGGATGAAATCCCTGGTCAGACAAACTGCGCTCGAATGCTATTAGCAATATCTTATTTAAGGGTATGGCTACACTTGAAACTTCAAAGTGCTGCTGCAGCAGCGCTGCCACGGCAGCGCTTTGAAGTGCGAGTGTGGTCGCAGCGCCAGCGCTGGGAGAGAGCTCTCCCAGCGCTGCACGTAAACCACATCCCTTACGGGTGTAGCTTGCAGCACTGGGAGCCGCGCTCCCAGCGTTGCGGCACTGTTTACACTGAGGCTTTACAGCGCTGTATCTTGCAGCGCTCAGGGGTGTGTTTTTTTCACACCCCTGAGCGCGAAAGTTGCAGTGCTATAAAGCGCCAGTGTAGCCATGGCTTAAGATACAGACTGTAGCATGGCTCTGACCCCATAGCAAGAAGCAAATTGCTGCCCCATTCTGTATCTGGGAACTTCTGAAACCTGCTGACTCATGTGCACTAATGGCCAGCCCTGGGCTCTCTGTATTTGACAAGAGTTCCCACGATATAAATATGGTGTTGTACTAGTGAAGACCTATTGCACAAGAAAGGGGAGATGATTCAGCCTCTCCCTTAGACAGGTTCCTTCTGCTGCCGCATCATGTGATGTCAGTTCCCAGGATGACATGTTGCCCTTTCTTTTCGGAGGTCTGCTCTGCTCAGTGTCCAAACAGGCCTAACTTGTTCTGGAAGGGCAGGGTGAGATATGGGCCCTCTCCTCCTTTCCCCCACCACTGCCCCAGGGCTGTGTTGTGCTCTGAAATACATGGGTTTCTTCTCATACAGAAACGCATCAGGTGCGGGAAATTTGGCTCAGAAACAAGTTTCACCACAAGTCACCGAGCCAGGGTTTTCTTTCCCATGAGATAATCCTGGGCGGGGCAGACAATCTATTAAAATTAAAATACAATGAAAATAAACGGCTTCCCAGGGGTTAGCATAAATCTCCCTTTCTTGTTTTCTCAGGAAGCTGGCCAGGGTTTTGTGAAACCCGCTCCAGGTTTGTGGCACAGAGGGTAACCTGTGGTCTCGGGAGCTGCTCAGCATCTGTGCCAGCTCTCTACTTCTCACCATGGGGGGAAGGGGAGGAGGTGTCTGCTGCACTCCTCCCACTGTGTGTCAGCAGCATGAGCCATCCTGTAAGAAACCTTGTGGCTGCCAAAGGAATCAGACTCAATGCCTGCAGTGAGAAGAGTGAGAAATCATCCTTTTGATGGAGGGATCTCCCAAGGTCAATGCTGGATTGAGGATAAACAGGACTCTGATGAGCCAATAGAGCAGGGCCTCAAGCCTGTCCATTTATCTGAAAACTTCAGTACTGAAGACAAGGGGTAACTCCTCCTTCAGCATTAGTCTCTGCTGTGCCCAGTCTGGGATATGTGGGGCCCAGCTCTGTTCAATCCACCTCACACAGCTTCTGCTTAGATGTACACTATTTGCACTCTGTGCTATAACCTATTTATAGTCCATTGGTTCGGATATGCTCTGAATTCAGTGGCTTTGATTTTGCTCTTGCTTTCACTGAGTGATGTCATTGGAATGACACCCTTGCAGATCAAGAATAAATGAGAGCAGAGACAGGTCTAGCAGAAAGAACTAAAAATATAAAGCCCAGGTGGGTGAGGTAATGTCTTTTATTAGACCAGCTTCTGTTGGTGAAAGAGACAAATGTTTGTGCTCTTCTGAGCTCTGCGGGAAGAGAGTCAGGCTGGTCCAATAAAAGATATTATCTCACCCACCTTGTCTCTCTCATCACCCAGGACCAGCATGACTACAACAATGCCGCAAACAGTAGTAAATGCAGGTTTATTTTCTGTCCCATGTTACAACTCTCCTGAACATGGTTCTATTACATTATTACTTGGTCCTGCCTTGACTGCAGGGGCCTGGACTAGATGACCTACTGAGGTCTTTTCCAGTCCTACCCTTCTGTGATTCTATGCTACTGAGGGCAGAATTTGGCCCACACTGTCTAACTGCTCTCTTTTTCCCTTGTCATCTTACATCTAGTACAGCTATAGAGGAGCCTGATATAGACATGTTGTTTCTTTTTGTCAAAGATTTCACAGCATTACTCCCAATGGTCCACTCACCGCTGGTGGCAGAGCACTAGTGTAGACAGGGCTCCAAGCAGCCACTGTCATTTTAAGCACTGTATTGTCTAATCTTGCTCAAAGCAGGTCTATACAACACAGGGGCCACTGGCACCTTAGTCTAAATGGAGGCCTCCATGATAGCACCCCAGGCACTGAACTGCTGGTGGCAATGGTGTGAAATCTTAGACATAAGAATAGTATAGACAAGGTCACTGCGTGGGGAAAGGCCAAGATTTTATTCCCCTAGGACACGGTGGGACTTCCAGGGCTGGATTCCGGTGGCCCAATTGCCTGAGAATGCCAGACAGCATGAAGCTGGAGACTGAATTCCCCTCTCATCCCAGGAGAAAAGTCAGCCCCGAAGTGCTGTGCTGGGCCTGTGTGTGGAAGCCAGGTTTTCATGAATAGCGAGACTGGGTTCCTCTCTGAAGAGGGTGATCCTGGAAAGCCTGGTGGGAACATTTCTCTATACCTTTGGAAGAAGTCTTTGAATGAAGACAAAATTGCAGAGCACACAATAGTCCCCTGCTAAGAGCAGTTAACAGTGGCAGGGAAGTTGTTGCCCTCTGTGCCTCTGCACCCAGAAGCTGCAGGTGGCTGTAAAATTGTGGGTCTATGGTCCTTTGCAGGAACTGCACGAGATGGTGAAGATATGTCCCAGCAGTACTGCAGGAGCTTTGAGAGGCTGTAGAAGTAAGAGTTTACATAGGATTCCAAGAACTGCACATTCATCTTCCCCTCAAGTCAGCCAGTAATGCCTTGGGCGGTACTGACATGTTGCATGCCTAAATCATCATTTTCATGGGAACAGATTCATGAGACAGGGAGAGAAAGAGGAAGGGAGGCTCTCCCAGCACTTCAATCTTTGTCAGCACTCACAGTATGGATTTCACAAGATAACCAAAAGCCTTTAATAACCACAGTGGATCTACGCTTTGAAACCCTGCCAAATCCTTGCCAAGAAACAAGAGCAACCAAAAGACAGAATCCCAGGCCAGTGCCAGACCCACAGGTTATTTAGATACTCAGCTGCTTTCAGTAAACAAGTTTGAGCGAGGAGAGAGTCTAAAGATTCAGGTATTAATTGATTGTAACTCTTCATGGTAAGTTTTCATCTGATAACTGTGTTGTACAATGCCCCCCAGGAGGCTAACAATTTAAATAAAAGAAATGAAAGAAATCATATACCTTGGACTTTTATCTAGGGACCCATGTATAATCTCAAAGCAGAGCACATGTGAGGGTATTTTATTCTACGATCTCTTCCATCAGATGGAGATTGGGTGTTCTTGGTTGGTTGGTTTTTTTGTTTGTTTGTTTGTTTTTGCAAGGTGTCCAGACTCACAATATAATAAACTATTACATTTAAGTGCCTTACTTCAGAAGGATCCCAAACTGAACACATGTGGATCACCTGCTCGCCTATAAAAAGCAACTATCTCTGGTATGGAACGTGGCAGCCTAGAACATTAGTTCTCTACCACGAGGTTGCAAACGCTAAGGAAGTTGCTGCAGTCATGCAGAATCGCCCCAGGAGTAAGCACCAAAGGTATGTCACCCTAAATTTTAAGTGTAGGTCAGACATCAGCTTTCATTTAAAACAGAAAGTAAGGGGATATGTACACTTAAAATGCTACAGCATCAGCACCACTCTCATTCTTCAGTGTAGTTGCTACCTATGATGACAGGAGGGATTCTCTCATCTGTGTAGGTGATCCACCTCCCTGAGAGGCAGTAGCTATGTTGGCGGAGGAATCCTTCTGTCAACCTAGCTCTGTCTTTAGCAGGTTTAGGTCGGTATAGCTACATCTCTCCAGGGTGTGGATTTTTCACATCCCTGATAGATATACCAATGCAAATTCATAGTGTAGATAAGGCCTAAGTTTCGAACCCTCATCCAGAGCCAATGCTAGGCATAAGCAGACTAAGCAATTGCATAGGGCCTTGAGCAGTTCAAAGGGGCCCCTATTCACTTTTTAGTATGTGTTGCGGGAAAAGCAGCAAAAAGTATTTCTGCCTAGGGCCCCTAATGGGCTAGCACCGCCTCTGCCCTCATCATTGCAGAGAAAAAACCTTGAAAACATGAATCCCAAAGGTTCAAAAACTCAGAAGCAAATAAAAAGAAACCCTGAATGTATTACTTTTTAAAAACTCATGATTTTTAACCTGGTTGAATGATTTTTGGGGACCTGACTGATGATTTTTGACTGCTTAAGGTCGGCAATAAGTGCAGCTGTCAATACTGATTATCAAGTCACAGAATAAATAAATAAAATCCTGAGCCTAGCAGATGTGTCTCCAGATCACAGATGCCATAGACATGCCAGAAGGATTTGAAAACCTTCCACTGCCACTTGCTGAGGGCTCTGCTCAAATACACCTTTGCTGGTTTTAATCTTTAATTTTTAAAAGTGAGCTCGGTGCTGGTGGACAGGGTGTTGGTTGGTAGCAATAGAGGAGGGGGGTTTCCACGTTCTAGGACAATGTCTCTCATCTCAATTAACAACTTGTACAGAGACTGCTCCTGTGCTTATGCTGAAAGTGAAATGTCAATACTGACCTCCGTCCTGCTGCCTCTCCCTTTCCACATTTTTATAGTTCATTGCAAATCTTCTGGCACAGCTACATTCTGAATACTTACAGCCTGCTTCCAAGATAGGGTCAGGGTGCACCATACCTATCTATGTTCAAAAACTATAAATAGGCACACTTGGGTGAGGGTCTCATCTTTAAATGTCATCAAAATACATCAGAGTGGAGGAGTATGACTAGGCTGAGTCCTTAGCCTTTCCTCACCAGAGTTCACCAACAACTAGTTTTAATTAGTTTCCACCACTCACCCCCTGTAAGGGTTTGGCTTTACTGATAACTCAAAAAGAAACTTCAACCTAAAGTTTCCTCCCAAACTTGCCTGAACTTAGGGTTTTTTCTACAAGCTGTCCTCTGTCCTAGTCCCCAATCTGAGAGAGAGGTGGCAGATCTTCTCACATCCTGGTTGGTGCTAACAAGAGCTCACCAGCATTAATCAGCAGCAACTGCTTCTGTATCTTTGTGCATTGTTCCCACATCTGAGCTAAGGGTGACTCAAGAGAAGAGCCCTGCCTTCTTGTTATAGAGTTCCATGAAGTCTCCTTCCTCATCACGAAGATCTGCAGCCACTGCAGGTCATCCCAAGTCTTGAAAGCAATCTGATTCCCACCACTTTTTAGCTGTGGGTCAGGCTCCAAAGCACCACTCAGCCTTGTGCTCTTCTCTGGCAGAATAGCATGCCATGGACTCTGCAGGTGCTGGATGCAAGAGCCTTCCTCAATTTTATCTAGGTCCTGGCTCTCTGCATAGATTATCATACGAACCTTAATCACCTAAACAGCACATACTTCATATACTTCATGGAAGTTTTTCAAAAGCTACAGCACAAACTTTCTTGCTAGCCAAGAAGCAGAGCATTCCATAGAGTTTTCTCTATGTTTGAAAGCAGGTTGGACAAGATGCCAGCACGGATGAGTTCTGGAATCTCTCTGTAAGGAATTGTGGGAGTTTTCCAGGGGAGAGTAGGAGTTTGATTACTCCTCCCATAATTCTCCTGCATCCATAGAGATATTCTACTATGCTTATTGTGATGGATTTGGAGCTGCTCTGTAATAATCTATGAAAACTGTATGTTGACCTGGCTCTTGAGATATATACTATATGAATATATTGGTTTAATTTATTAGGCAGCTGTAAGGAAAAACAAGTAGGAAGGAAAAAGAATGACTCTAGATAAGCTCCTTCTCTGCAAACTGCTAAGGGTTGTTACAGGGCAATGCATGAACTGTTAACTTTGAAGATTTTACTCTTTCCTCAACCACCTGCAAAACTAATTTTGTCCAGAAGGGCCAAAGCCCAGGAATGCAAAAGAACGCTGGCCATTTGAAAAGGGTCTCTCCCAAGTGAGTAGTTGTTTGAGGAAAGCAGGCTGAGACCCAGGCACTTGGAGAAGGTAGGCCTGCCTAGGTAACCCTCAGGGCAGGGATGACAGAACAAGGGGGGGCAAGGGGCCATGGCCCTCCCACTTTTCATCACAGGCCTGGCCCCCTGCCCGTCCTCTTTCCCGCAAGGCCCTGCCCCCCAGACAGGCTAGAAACTGGAGCCCGGCCTGCGTAAGAGCAGCCCAGGGAGCCCAGGCAGCTGTGGGGAGCCTGGGGCCTTCCACCTGCCTGAGGTGGGGGGGCCCAAGAGCAGCACCCGGCCCATGTCTCTGCACCCAGGGCAGATGGAGGGTCCACAGCTCCCCACATCTGCCTGGCCTGCTCTTACCATGGCCCAGCTGCAGCTTTTTGGCCCCCAAGGGCCCCACCCCTAGGCCAGACTGGAAGTTGGATTGGGGTAAGAGCCCTGTGAGCAACTGTGTGGAGGCGTCAACCATCCACCTGCCCTGGGCGGGGACACAGGCTGGAGGCTGCTCTTGGCTCCCTCACCCTGAGCAGGTTGAGGAGCCCAGGCTTCCCTGCCCAGCTCCGGCTTCCAGCTTGGCTGGGGGGCAGGGCCTTGGGGGGAAGAGATGGGGCCACGGGGGGCTGGGGCTGGGGCTGGGGCCTTGTCCCCCCCCCCCTGCGCGCGCGCACACACACACAGACACACACACACACACACACAGACACACACACACACACACACACACACACACACACTTTTAGGAAGAATCCGTCACTCCTGACTCAGGGAAGTCTTTAGGTAAGAAACATGCTTGTAGACTGTTGTTTGAAAACCCTTTTCCCCTCAGTCCTTTGTTCCTACCACAAAGTAAACTATGTTATTGTTTTAAGAATGCTGTCTGATCACTGAATACCACTGGTCAAAGACTCCCAAATGGAAAAACCACTGGTGTCCAAAATCAGTCAGACCTGCTGGGTAAGCACAGTTAATGCACTTGGTATACTATAGGTCAAGCTAAGAGTGGGATAACTGCAGAATTCCACTCAAGGAGAGGTAAAGGCTGGAGGCCTAAGACCTGTGAGTTGCTCTCAGAAAGACCAGAAAGGGAATAGAGGTCCAGCTAACTCTGTAGCCATGACAACTATCAAAAGTCTCCCAGAACATACTGAGTCCGGAAGCTGTGCCAGGAATGGTGGGATATATAATGTATCCAGAAAGTATTGGGCTTCAGATGGATCAGCAGAGCACTAGGGTAGATGCAAGCAAAAAAACCATGTCTTTTAAATTTTATTTATAAATGAAATATATTAATTATATTTATATTTATTTACTATAGCAAGGACACACTCAATTGTTTGTGCTTCAATCAGTGCAAAACAATTGATTCTTGTATGGAGAATTGAGCTCCTCAGTGAAGAGGAGGCCAGGGTTTGCTTAAGGAACAGAATACAAAAATGAGAAGCCTTTTGTTAATAGGAACATTTCTTCCTAAATGTGGATTGCTGAATATGGAAGTGGTTTTTTTTAAATCAGATTAGACCAGGGGTTCTCAAACTGGAGGTCGGGACCCCACAGGGGGTTGCGAGGTTCTTACATGAGGGGTCGCAAGCTGTCAGCCCCAAACCCTGTGTTGCCTCCAGCATTTATAATGGTGTTAAATATATTTTAAAGTGTTTTTAATTTAGAAGGGGGGTCGCACTCAGAGGCTTGCTATGTGAAAGGGGTCACCAGTAAAAAAAGTTTGAGAGCCACTGGATTAGATCTTGTTCCTTGTGGACAAGATCCTGATTTTCATCTCTTTCCTCCACTGTTGCTTTGCTAATAGGCATCAGCTACACTCTGCTCCTATTGCTGGATATTGGGAACTACTTGCCCTATTTGTACTGAGTTATAAAGGAGGTAGCCCTGTGAAATCTAAGTTTGTCTTTACATCACTAACGCCTCTGTCATGACAATAGTCAGATATGTCACAACACATTGCAATGATGTTTTGGCCCAACATCATTGTGTTGCATCAAAGCATCATTGCAGTGCAGATGGATAATGTTGCATCAGAATGTGATCATGGTGCATTAAAGGCCCTGTTAACAGAAAAATTTCATGCCATTGCTAATACCAGTTCAAAGGAACCTGAGTTAGCAATGATGGGAGCCCTGTTGTAGGCAGCTCCCCAGCCACAGATACTGTTATCTGCACTGCATCAGGTAGACTTGCTCCTCATAGGATTAAAGGATACGGTGCCATATGTGTCTTATACTTATGCTGTTAAGCTCTTTGGGGCTTTTTGTTCTATGTTCGTACAGCACTTAGTACAGTGGAGTCCTGGTCCATACCTGTGGTTCCTACACACTACTGCAATACCAATAATAACAGTGTCAGCAACCAGTGGGCTATCTACATTAGAGATCCTAATACTGGTTGTATAACGTGCAGCTGAACCTGACAAGATGTTTCACAGGCCAGTGATTTGGGGAGCTGAGGGAACTTTGCCTGGGGGCAGAGCTTCCTGCCATTGTCAGGAGGTTTCAGCAAAACACTTTTCAGACTACATGAACAAACAGGTCCAGCCATGCTAAGAAAACATCTTGTTGCTGGAGTTTGAAGGTTTGTCTTTCCTTCATCCTGTTTGTACTACAGCTTGAGCAGCACTAGCAATTGACCAGCAATTCAGAAAAGGCTATCAAGCGTGCTAGAACCGTGCTCAATACCTGCCTCTGCTATAGGAGGAGGCTGTGGTTTCTTTGAACTTTGTCATTTTGGTTTTGATGACTGCGCTACTCCAAACCTTATGCACACAGAGGATTTTCTCAAATCTCCCTGCCTGTGCTACAAACTGTGGGAGTGCTGGACTGCTGTCGTTTTACCAGTGCGTCATCTAACCCTGTAGGGTTAGAGGACTTGGGGGCAAAACACCAGGGTCCTGTCTACACTAGTCAGCAGCAGAGAAGAAACTGAACTGGTGGGGAGAATTTGAAAAAGTCCTCAATGCAGACATAGCCGATGACCATTTGCAGTAGTTGATAGTGTGGTATTGGTAGTACGGCTTCTGACCATGTTAGATGGAGGATACAAACTCTGTCTACATTTTTGAAAATGGTTTCGATGACCTAGTCTACCTTACAATTATAAGTGAGTAGGGGACCCACCCAAGGTCTTAGCCCACTTATGCAACACTTAAGGTCCTACTACATTACAAATTTGAACCATGTTGTAAGTGACATCCATGACTTCATTGTAATTGCAGCATAGACAAGCAGAAACTTGATTACAAACCCTAATATGGATTAGTTCACTGCTAACCTCTGGTCTCCAACTTTCAGTGGTTGGTTGTATAAAGCTCCCATGTGAAAGCTCTTGGTTCCTATCTGAGACCTTAATCAGGAGCCTAGTGTAATTATCCTAACTGTTTTCACCTGGGTGGGTGTGGGAAGGAAGAAAGCAAGCTGAACAGTGAGTTAATTCCCTGGTTGTGGGGCCTAGGGCAAGGGTTCTGCTAATATCAGTCACTCAGGGACTTTTAGGCACCTAAAAATTAAAGTTAGTCCTTAATACAGTCTGACCAGTCAGTCCAGCAAGTAAGGATTTAGGGAAGGTGGGAGTGGCATCTGAGCAAATGTGTCTCTCATCTAATAGCCCTGGAGTTAGGGACCACAGGCTGGTATTTTCAACTCCCTTGGAACATGCATGGGAACATTTGGAATGTGCTAGGATTCTGGTCAGCAAGTCCAGAGAGCAGGTGTTTTCTATCCCTCTGAGAGCTTGTCTACACTGGCACGTTACAATGCTGCAACTTTCTCACTCACGGGTGTGAAAAAACACCCCCCTGAGCACAGCAAGTTTCAGCGCTGTAAAGTGCCAGTATAGACAGTACCCCAGCACTGGTAGCTGCACCCCTCATGGAGGTGGGTTTTTTAGAGCACTGGGAGAGCTCTCTCCCAGCACTGTGCTGTGACTACACAAGCCATGTTAAAGCACTGCCACAGCAGCACTTTAACGCTGCCAGCATAGACTAGCCCTGAGTTAGCCTTGAACCAGAGCCCCAGCATGGGGCTAAAGGGCTGTGCTGCTGAAGGTGCAGTCTGTCACATGAGACATAAATCCAGGCCCCCTCACTAGAGCCGGGCAAAAGGTAGTGGTTGCTCTCCATGTTTGATTTTTAGTTTCTGGCTCAAACAATCCCCCATACTCAAAGTGAAACTCAACTGAAGTCACCACAGAGTTTTATCCTGAGCCATAATTTTGGCCTGGCTCATCCAAAAGGTGTCTGACCTTTTCAATGAATGTAAGCTGAGCAGCAGATTGATACAGACCCCCCTGTAATGCAGCAGGGTTTGATTCTGAAAGGTTCGTGCACAGTTAGACTTTGTCTTCACTGCAGACAAAAGTGTGTTTTTTACATCCAGTTAGCGCTTGATGTCAAATCCTAACAGAGACAAAGCACTGTAGTTTTTACCTCACTTTAGGCAAGATCACTATACCTCCCACTTGGGACCAATCCCAACTACTTACACCGAGGAAGAAATTATTGTGCCTTGTCTCCAGCTGGATTACACTGAGATAGCTAACTCCAGTTAGCTCTCCTGATGTAAAGCAGTGAAGACAAAGTCTCAGTCTTGCGGTTATTAATGCCCCCAAGGCCTTTTTGCAAGGAGCACTAACCCAAGTGCCCAGACAAATTCCAGTTTGGGTTAATTGCACTATGACAAAATTCCCCTACCAGTTCAAACTGGAGAAATTAGTTTTCACTTCCCCTCCTGAAACCCCTACATAGCATTACTGGTGCAGAAAGTCTGCTGGGTGCCAGCCCAGTGATGGCTGCATTTCAGCGGTGTGTGAATTAAAGACGCTACACCCTCTAATGTTGGTGGGATCCCTCAGCATGAACAGTGGCATATCAAAGCTCCCTCCTCCCCTGGGAAAAAACCCAGGCACCTGGGAAGGGAAGGGAGTGTGCAAGTCAAACAAAGGCAGAGTACATGAGAAAGTGAAGGGGAGAGGGGCAAACAAGAGAAATAGGAAACTAGACTTTGAACAAGTCCAGTCATGTTCCAGGTACCTGTTTTACCTGCCCTCAGTGTGACCGCAGCTCAGTCTGCCCAGCAACTGCTGTAAGAACTGAGACAAACCAAGATCAGGAGAACAAGGTTAATCTGCTGGGTGATATCACTGTAGAGCTGAGCTGGCCAACCCCTGTGTGATGAATGCATTAGTCATCTAGCAGCCATCACCAAAAATCCCTGGGTTGGCATTACAGGAAGGAAGTGCTTGTTTACATATGACGTCTACAGGAATGAAGTCTTTGGAAATGACTGGTTATGGGAAAGTGAGAAGAGAAAAGTCACTACTCTGCAGCCAATCTATTGGTGCATCTGTCTGCACAACCCTACAGGCACAGCAAAGGGGCTTGTGCAATGAGGCTGGCCAATGCTGTTTCAAGACCTGGGTGACCCATTAGATCATTACTTCTATCCCCCCAATCACCCCGAGGAAATACAAGAAGATAAAAACCTCCGCACAAAAAATCTTCAGATCTCTCCTCTGCCATGTAACCTGTAAGAAATTGGCCAGTTAATCATGGCTAGGATGAGGGACAGGTGGGCCTGTATTGCACTATTTATCATATTGTTTTAAAATAAATGTATATAAAATGGTGTGTATTTGATTATATCTCTCTCCCTCCTCTCTTCATTTGTTACTTCTCTTCATAGATCCTACTGTTATGCTGAAAGATCTGGTTACAGCATGGATCAATAGATCTTTTTAGGACTGCGTGTGAGCACACCCTTTAATTAGCATAACTGTCAGAATAAATGAATCACAAGCCCCTCACCTAAGACAAAAGGGAGTTGTGAACCTATCCAGCAGTTTTTGGACTGAGTGGTCTCTCTGAATATTGGGAGGGAACAGAAAACACAAAGGCGAGACAGACAGACACCCTGACAAAGCAGCTGAAAGTGTAGTGTCTGACCCTGAAGGAAACATGGATAGAGATTTTTGGGTCGGGGGTGCAGGCTGAAAAGAGCATTCTTGGTCACGTGAGCAAATGAAACAGTTTTCTGCTATTTGATTCCTTCTGTGTTCAGAGATACAGGATTTTGTACATTCTTTGTAAGTGAACAGAACTGTGGCAAAGAAATAATGGACTATCTCCAATTTCTGCTCCCAGCTGAGACACCCACAGGGCCTTAAGTTAACAACAGGAAGTTATCTGAGGAGAGGACTGTGTCTTTATATGTATTGTCATAAACAGATAAGGGTTAATGCCTCTTTTACCTGTAAAGGGTTAAGAAGCTCAGTAAACCTGGCTGACACCTGACCAGAGGACCAATAAAGGGACAAGATACTTTCAAATCTTGGTGGGGGGAAGTCTTTTGTTTGTGTTCTTTGTTTTGGGGGTTGTTTGCTCTTGGGACTAAGAGGGACCAGAGGTCAATCCAGGCTCTCCAAATCTTTCTGAATCAGTCTCTCATGTTTCAAACGTGTAAGTAACAGCCAGGCAAGGCGTGTTAGTCTTATTTTTGTTTTCTCAACTTGTAAATGTTCCTTTTTGCTGAGAGGATTTTACCTCTGTGCTGTAACTTTGAACCTAAGGCTAGAGGGGGTTCCTCTGGGCTATATGAATCTGATTACCCTGTAAAGTATTTTCCATCCTGAGTTTACAGAGATGATTTTTACCTTTCTTTCTTTAATTAAAAGCTTTCTTTTTAAGAACATGATTGATTTTTCCTTGTTTGAAGATCCAAGGGGTTGGATCAGTGTTCACCAGGAACTTGGTGAAAAAGCCTTTCAAGGCTGCCCAGGGAGGGGAAGGTTTTGGGGGTCAGGAAGTGCTCCAGACACTGAAATTTCTGGATGGTGGCAGTGTTACCAAATCTAAGCTAGTAATTAAGCTTAGAAGTGTCCATGTAGGTCCCCACATCTGTACCCTAAAGTTCAGAGTGGGGGAGGAACCTTGACATGTATATATTCAGCTCCTAGCAAGGAAAAGTTAGGGAAAAGGGACTTCCTAGAGCTGCAGGCTACTTCTAGCTATCAGCAATAAGAAGTCTCTGCAGAGACATTACTGTAGTCTAGTGATTAGCACAAGGTACTAGGGGCCTGATTCTCCACTGCCTTGAACCTTAATGTAGTCGTTTATAGCTGTATAAACTGCTACTACCAGTATTAATAAGGGTGAATTCTAACTTGGTAGCATTTCATACGCACTTTATACAGGTGCAAGTGACTACAACATGGTACAAATCAGAAGGGAGTCAGGCCACTGGCACGTCAGGACACCCAGGTTCTGTTCCCAGCTCTGCAACTGACTCAATGTGTGGGTTTAGTTTAGGCAAATATGTTCAAAGGTGGTCTTTGATCTTGGTGTCTCAAAGATGTGCACTTCAAAATTGTGACACCCAGAACCAGAGACCACTTCTTTTGCTTTAAACCTCACTGCACTTCTCTTTTCCCATCTGTAAAACTGAGATACTTTAATATATAAACCATTATTACAAGAAAACCCAGAAATGCTGAGTACTAAGTCTTATTTATCTATCTAAGTATTTCAGTAATAGCTCCATCTCAAAGTCATTTAGATCCATTCACGTGTTTTTTTGTTTTTGTGTTTTCTTTTTTTGGTGGGGCAGGGCGGGGCAGCGCTCGGGGTTTTTTGTTTGTTTGGCGGGGTGGGGCAGGGCGAGGCGGCTCTCGGGTTTTTTTGTTTGGCGGGGTGAGGCGGTACTCCGGCTTCTTTTTTGTTTCAGTGGGGCAGCGCTCGGGGGGGTTGTTTTGGCGGGGCAGCGCTTGGTTTTGTTTTGTTTTTTGGTTTGGCGGGGCGGGGCAGTGCTCAGGGGTTTTTTTGTTTTGCCAGGGTGGCGGTTAGGGGGCTTGTTATGCAAGGGTGGTGCCTTTTTTTGTTGTTTTTTTGCTTGGGGTGGCAAAAAAGTTAGAGCCGGCTCTGATGGGTATGGACTCTGCTTGGACAGACTTCTGCAAAGGTTCAGACTTCAAGGAAAGGGAAAAGAAAGAAGAAAGCAGCAGAAAATACAAGGCCAGCTAGAGAAGGGAAGAGACAGATTAAAGTACCTATCTTTGCAAAGGGGAACAAAGAGAACCCTGGGAATTTCAGACGACTCAGCCTAACTTTCATACCTGGAAAGATACTGGAACAAATTATTAAACAATCAGTTTGTGAGCACCTGGAGGATAACAGGGTGATACGGAGAGCCCCATGTTTTTTCCAAATATGAAATAACACAAAATTAAATTAAAAAACAACATATAAAATGAAAAATTCCCCCCTCAGTAGTAGTTCCCATCCCATGAGGCTGGGCCTGGCTGGCTTCCTGCTCTGGACGTTGCCACCTGGTGCATAGTCGCAGAACCACTCAGGTTGGCACAGCTGCCTCTGTATCATGAGTATAGAGGGACAGCTGGGTCAAGCATGAGTGACAGTGACACCCGAGTGCCAGGACATGATGCCTGGAGTGGGAAGCTGGGCCCAGCCCTGCAGGACAGGAGCTGTCACTATATGGTGAGTGCAGGGAGGGCTCATTCTGCAACCCCCCACCCTTGAGTGCATCCAGCCTCTGTGGGAGCAGGACTTGACACACACACATCCCTACTCCCCCAGCCTGGATAAAATGAAATAACACAAAATTTCCCCCAAAATAAAATGGAAAATTGAAAAAGAATTTCACAGGGCTCTAGTGATAAGTAACAGCCAAACGTGGCTTCAGCAAGAATAAATCATGCCAAACCAAGCTAATTTCTTTTTTTGACAGGGTTATTGGCCTTGTGGACATGATATATCTCAATTTTAGTAAGGCTTTTGACACATTCCCATGAGAGATCTCATAAGCAAACTGGGGCAGCATGGTCTAGATGAAATTACCGTTGAGCACTGGTGCTCTTCAGTGTCTCCTGTTCTCTGCCTGTGGCACATAATAGTCTAGTCTCCTGTGGGTCTCATTTCTGTTGTTGGGTTTACTGGGCGGGTACTGGGTGGTGTTGGTGGCCTGTGATATACAGCAGGTCTGACTAGAATGAACTAATGGCCCCTTCTGGGATCTGTGCCTCAGTTCCCCATTAGTAAGATGGGATAATAACACTTCCCTACCTCACAGTGGTGATGTGAGGATAAATGCATGAAATAGGGTGATGTGCTCAAATATTATTGTGAGGGGGGCCACATAAGTACCTTAGGTAGATAGAAAGATGCAATAAAGGGGATGTGATGGAATGAGAGGCTGTGGCTCCTTGAACCTGAAGAGAGAAAAGGCTCTAGCATGTAAATTTCAGTACAGTACTGGTCTTCTTTATGCCAGAAGTTGCTGGGTGGAGAAATGAGTTTCCCATACGGGTAGAATTGGTGTAATGAATGGTTGGCTGGAAGCGTGTACATATACAAATGACAGAACAACTTGCTGTAAAGAGCAGAATTTCTGGTTCAGGGAGTTCAGAAAGTTCCAATTCTCAGGCTAACAGAATAAAAGTTTCTTTTAAAAAAATGTTTGCAGGCATTTTTCAACAGACCAGAGCGCCTTGGGCGTGTTGGAGCCGAGAGCAAAGACGCAGACACCTTGTCTACATGATGAAATTTGTGAAAATATCCCTATCATATGTGGCTCCACCAGCAATTGTGGATGGAGGAGGGAAGGAAAGAGCACCAGTGTCCAATATTTGCTGGCATTTTAAATATCATCTTGTTTAGACCTGCTGTGGGCAACTTAGACAAAACCATGGTAAAACTGCCAGTGACTAGTCAACACCAATGCTCCCAGTCTCGCTAGCATCAGTGCTCCAGCAACAAGGGGAGGTTTTTCATGAAAACCACATCATGGATACAGCCAGAAATGGACAAAGGCATTTCTGAGTGCCAATCAGTGACAGAGCCCTGGTCTACACTATTAGTTTAGGTCGAATTTAGCAGCATTACATCAATTTAACCCTGCACCCGTCCACACGACGATGCGGGTTTTTTCGACTTAAAGGGCTCTTAAAGTCAATTTCTGTACTCCTCCCCAGACGAAGGGATTAGCGCTGAAATTGACCTTGCCGGGTTGAATTTGGGGTAGTGTGGTCGCAATTCAATGCTATTGGCATCCAGGAGCTATCCCAGAGTGCTTCATTGTGACCGCTCTGGACAGAGCTCTCAACTCAGATGCACTAGCCAGGTAGACAGGAAAAGGCCTGCAAACTTTTGAATCTCATTTCCTGTTCGGCCAGCATGGCAATCTGCAGGTGAGTGCAGATCTCATCAGCAGAGGTGACCATGATGGAGTCCCAGAATCGCAAAAGAGCTCCAGCATGGACCGAACGAGAGGTACGGGATCTGATCACTGTATGGGGAGATGAATCCCTGCTGTCAGAACTCCGTTCCAAAAGACGAAATGCCCAAACATTTGAAAAAATCTCAAAGGGCATGAAGGACAGAGGCTATAACAGGACCCACAGCAGTGCTGCATGAAACTTAAGGAGCTGAGGCAAGCCTACCAAAAAAACCAGAGAGGCAAAAGGCTGCTCCAGATCAAAGCCCCAGACATGCCGCTTCTATGATGAGCTGCATGCCATTCTAGGTGGTGCAGCCACCACTACCCCAACCCTGTGCTTTGACTCCATCAGAGAAGTAGCATGCAACAGGGATGCGGGTTTTGGGGACAAGGAAAATGAGGAGGAGGAGGTTGAAGATAGTTCACACCAAGCAAGCAGAGAAACCATTTTCCCCGACAGCCAGGAACTGTTTCTCACCCTGGACCTGGAGCAAGTACCTCCCAAACCCACCCAAAGCTGCCTCCCAGACCCACCAGGTGGAGAAGGGACCTCTGGTGAGTGTACCTTTGTAAATATTACACATGGTTTAAAAGCAAGTGTGTTTAATGATTAATTTGCCCTGGCATTCATGGCCAGTACAGCTACTGGAAAATCTGTTAACGTGTCTGGGGATGGAGAGGAATTCCTCCACGGACATCTCCATAAAACTCTCATGGATGTACTCCCAAAGCCTTTGCAAAACATTTCTGGGGAAGGCAGACTTATTCCGTCCTCCATGGTAGGACACTTTACCACTCCAGGCCAGTAGCACGTAGTTTGGAATCATTGCATAACACAGCGTATGGTCCTGGTGTTTGCTGGCATTCAATCAACATCTGTTCTTTATCTCTGTGTGTATCCTCAGGAGAGTGTTATCATTCATGATCACCTGGTTGAAATAGGTTGATTTTATTAAGGGGATATTCAGAGGTGCCCATTCCTGCTGGGCTGTTTGCCTGTGGCTGAACAGAAATGTTCCCCGCTGTTAGCCATGTGGTGAGAGGAGGGGTGAAGCGATCATTCCAGAGAATTGTGGGGGGCGGTTAGTTGTGTTTGTGCTGCACGTTAACCCAAAAACCGCAGCCCCTCCTTTTAAATTGCAAACCCATTTTAAATGGCCAACCCAATGGCTGCTTGGTTGGGAAATGAGGGCACTGCTGTTTGAAACCATTCCCACATGTTATGAAGATTGAAGAAGCCAAAAGACTGTGTCTTACCATGGCTGCCTGCAAGCCAAATTCTATTGCCCGGCTCTGCGTGAAAGATCTCTCACACCAAACCAGCATACCCTCAATAAGAGGCAAAATGCAACCTTGTACTGAAAGCACATGTGCTATGTAATGTTAGCAGCAAGGTTTACCGTGAAAGAGTCTACCCATTGTTCTCTAAAACGTGTCTTTTTAACTACCACTCTCCCTTTTTTTTCCTCCACCAGCTGCAACTGTTTCAACGCTCACTCTATCTTCTCCTTCCCAGAGGCTAGCGAAGATTAGAAGGTGAAAAAAATGCACTCGTGATGAAACGTTCTCTGAACTCATGCAGTCCTCCCACACTGAAAGAGCACAGCAGAATGCATGGAGGCAGACAATGTCAGAGTCCAGGAAAGCACAATATGAATGTGAGGACAGGTGGCAGGCTGAACATAATAAGTGGCGGGCTGAAGATGATAGGTGGTGTCAGCTTGCTGACAGAAGGCAAGAGGCAATAGTGAGGCTACTGGAGGAACAAACTTATATGCTCTGGTGTATGGTTGAGGTTCAAGAAAAGCAGTATGAGCACAGACCGCTGCTACAGCCCCTGTGTAACCAACTGCCCTACTTCCCAAGTTCCATAGCGTCCTCACCCAGACACCCAGGAACACGGTGGGGGGGGGGGCCTCCGGGCACCCAACCACTCCACCACAGAGGACTGCCCAAGCAACAGAAAGCTGGCATTCGATAAGTTTTAAAGTGAAGTGTGGCCTTGTCCTTCCCTCCTCCCTCACCTCTCCTGGGCTACCTTGGCAGTTATCCCCCTATTTTTGTGATGAATTAATAAAGAATGCATGAATGTGAAGCAACAATAACTTTATAGCCTCTGCA